>NC_133223.1:30657492-31942492 GCF_040436345.1 Pagrus major
CCTGTGTCCACAGTGCAGAATCTCCAGAAGCATTTTTTCCCTTTAAATCTGGCCTCTCTAAACATTACAGTGTCTCTGCTAGCTTCAAGTTGACTCCAGGTGACATGTGGTGCAGCGGCGGCTAGTCTCTCACCTCCCCGGCACTGTGGCTGCGCTGGCGGCTCAGGTGCTGGCGGTGGGCCAGCAGCCCGGTGGAGCGAGAGCTCTGGAGGGGCAGCCGGGGGTCAATGAAGGTCGTGGAGCGACAGTTGTGATCCACGAAGAAAGGCTGAGGATCGAGATGGAAAAACACAGTCAAGCAGGGACAGAAACAGACGTTCACACTGAGAGTAAAGATTATAAAAAAGACTGAGCAGAGATCACGGTCCTGGGGACACGTGTGCTCAGGTTTTGGGGTAATCCCAGGTCAAATGTCAGAAGTTAGGGGTTCACACATACACACACCTTCCCAGTGTGGTCGTGCTTCATCTCCCAGCCCCGGGGAAGCTCCAGCTGCTTGTTGGAGAACATGTTGAGGAAGGTGACGAGGTCGCGGTTGTGCTGGTAGCGCTCGAAGTAATGAGCGTCCCGACGCACCTTACTGATCATGTGCTTCAGGCAGGTGTTGCTCGTAAACATGCGGTAGGCACTCTGGGTGGAGAGGGGAGAGAGGTGATGTCATCAGAAAGGGACGAGAGCAACCGAGAGGACAGTATTTTCATTTTTCATTCACTCAAGATGGAGGACAGTACAGTGTGTATGTCTGTGTGTATGTAGACAGAAGTGTGTAACAGAGGTGAAAGCTGTTTGTACTGACAGGGTTTGAATGCAGCACGGTGAAGAAGTCGGGGCTGCACAGGAACTTGGCGCTGGGCGACTGGAGCAGCAGGGAGAGACGCGACCGCCCGCTGGAGTGAGCGACCGCACTGTCTCGTCTGTATTCTGCAAAGAAAAACAACCAGTCACACTAATGAGAACAGCTCATCTCATGAAAACTCAACTCTAAATGACATATCAAGCATTCAGTGTCAGTGATATAAAAGACTGTGTGTGTAAACAAGCATTTCAAGAGGTGACTCATCCTCGAGAGGTGAGTCACTGAATTGTTCCTGTGAATGAAACCTGTAATTTGTCAGTTTTGGGTCTATTGACACTAACCAGAGATGGAGTGAGGCATCAGATCACTTTCTGGTTCAGGGAGCAGGTCGACCGGCGCTTCCTCCGCCCGGTCACTGTTGGTTATCGTCCTCCTGATGCTCTGGTACCTGTGACCCACAGTAAAGATGAAGTTAGTGAAGAGGAAGCACATTTTACACTATTTTAGCAACGATTGTCGTCTTTTTCATACAAATTTTTACTTAACTAGTTTCTCTGAAAGTCAATTAAAGTGATAAGTGAGGCATCTTTTTAAATAAAGTTAAAACAGACAAATAAACAACAGTAAATCGGACCTGCGGTTGAGTTGCTCCATCTGCTGGATGGAGTTGGAGCGGGTCAGGCCCTGCGGGGCCGGAGGTCCGGTGGGACGCTGCCATGTGGTGGTTCTGTTCACGTGGTCCACGAAGAAGATCCTCCCATGGCTGTCGATCCGAGCCTCCCAGTCTGAGAGGTGATCAATAATTGACAGAAGGTGATTAACGCCTCGGGGGAACAAACAAACGACTCCAGACTTCTGAACTCGTCTACAAGAAGAAATCTTTTATTAATCATCTATTTTAGGATAAAATGTATTTGTGCGTTCTTTGTCTTTGTCTTCATTAGCACAGCTAACAGTCTACAGACAAGCTAGGAGCCAAATGCTAAAATAAGCATGCTAACATCTTCAATTCATGCTCATGTTTAGCAGGTTTAATGTTTACTATGTTAACCATAATAGTTGAGAGTGTTAGCATGCTAACGTCTGCAAAACAAAATGGAAATACTAATTAAATCACAGTACTTGAGTAAATGTACTTAGTTACTCTCCATCACTGGTTTTGGTTCGGGTCAATCAGTAGGACACGGACACACAAACAAACACAGACACACTGCTACACACAGATGACTACACACTGGACAGACAGTACAGTGCATGCAGACACACACACTCACTGGGAGGCAGCGGCTCGTCCACGCGTTGGTATCTGTGGATGTCGTGACGGACTGAAGGGAGCGAACGCACAGGATGACCGTTAACGTGAGATCCTGAGCACCGCAAACCAACAGAAGACCAAAATAATGTTTTAATGTGGAGAAAATGGTCAAACTTAAAAACAAAAAAGTCCCCAGACAAACACTGATTACCTTCCTCTCCATCTGTTTCCGTGGTGACCTGCTCTGAATCGGCAGACCCCGCCTCCTCCTGTGGCTTTGCCCCCTCCCCTTCCTGTTCTTCGGCCACGCCCCCTGCAGCCTGCATGCTCAGCCTCCTCGCACCCATCTCCTCCAACTCCACCTGCTCGATGGGCGGAGGAGCTTCTCCTTCAGCCTCGGCGCCGGAGCCTTGCCCGCCTCCTTCGTCGTCTACGGCCTGATTGGTCGGCGGAGTGCGGGACACTACGTCTCCCCCCGGATCTATGGCCGTCTCCGCTCCCTCCTCCGCTTCCTGCAGAGTGATAATCGTTACAGGTGAGGATGTTGGTCACATACACACTGATATGCAAAGACATTCGCACCTACTGCTACAAAGTATGTGTGAATTACAGGAAGTCGGTCAACACAGCGTGAGGAGCATCGGCTCCGTCACCACGGCAACAAAAGAAAACGGAGAAACTTTGGACTTCATGCAAAAATGTGCTGGTGCGTAGGAGTAACAGCTAAAAGAAACAGTCTGAGAATGTTTGTCTCAGAACCTGATGAAACACAGAACACCAGGTGTCACTCAGGAGTCTCACTGGTACACGTTATCTCCAAAAGACCGACTGCTTCAGAACATGTTATTTAACAGCCCTGTGTGAACGTGGACCGACGGTGCTGCAGTACATTTTTATGATGCAGTGTCACATGAACGCAGCCGGTGCTAGGACCCAGCGGAGGCCGCTGCTCAGTACAGTGTGTACACTGTGGGGACGGTAACGACACTCAGAGTGGACCGAGGCTGCACGTTCAGCCAGAGACGGTAAAGAAACGGTACGATGACATCTGACCACAGCAAAATATTATTAGAAGACAAAAACAGAAACAGACGAGCTGAGCGGATGATGGTGTTTACCAGCCTGCTCATCGTAATATTTATTAGTGGCAGTGCTGCAGGTGATCAACTCACAGCTGTCTGGTTGTTTGGTGCTTTTAATCAGCAGATTTTAAACAATAAACCTAAAAAAAGAGCATCATTTCAAGTTGTATTTTACCCAATAACCTGTCGACTGTGTTGTAAAAAAAAAAACCTAAAGTCAGACTTGAGTAAAAGTAAAGATATCCTGCTAAATATTACTTATAGAGTAGACACTTTATTGTCATTGTATAAAAAGAAAACAATGAAACTTTGTTTGTAGCGATCCTGTTCCTGCCTTTTCTGATTTTATCTTGCAGACAATTAATTGATTTATTATACAAAATTCTGTCAGATGACTGATTGATAACATTAATCCTTATTTGCAGCCCTTAAAGAGACACGCTTTAGACTGATACACAACCAGAGAGTTGAGTCTCAGTGAACTCACCACAGCAGTGGTCAGTGTGATCGGACAGCTCTCTGACGATGACACGACCGTCTGCTGGGCTGTTGCCATGGAGCAGGTGTCGATCTCGGAGGACGGGTCCTCGAGAGGCCCCCGACCTTCCTCGTGGACCTCTCCACCCTCTGGCGGAGCAGTATGGGACACAGCCTCTGTGAAAGGAGCCTCCTCCACCTCAGAGAAGACGTCTGGCTCAATATCGTCCAGGTCCAGACCTGCCCCCATCCCCATCCCCAGGACCGCCTCTGCATCCGGGGGCAAGTCTTCTGTCCCACCACATGCCCCCTCGAGCTCCTCCTCCAGCACCGAGGCCTCCAGCTGCTCCGGCTGCAGCTCAGGAAACGGGTCTTCTTCCTCTGTGACATCTGGAGGTTCCCCATTCATCAACAGCGGTGACAGCGGCACCGGGGAGATGTCATTGGCCCCGGACCTCTCCTCGTCCTCGTCTGAATCGATGTGCAACATGGCGCTGAGCCTCGTGTGTGTGGGGAAGCTCGAGCGCAGTTTAGGTGAGGCCGCGCCCAGGGGTCTTTCACCCGGGCCTTTGGGGGCCTCAATAGCATCCAGGCCTTCCATGAGTGATCTCTGGAGGATCTCATGACCTGACAAACCTGGAGGTCCAACAAATCTGGCCTCAGCTCCAACAAGAGGCAGTTCCTTATCTGGTAAGGCCGTGGCGCCGCCCTCCCACATGCTTTGTGAGCCCTGGGAGCCAGTAGGAGACGGGCCCGAGGAGACCACTCCTGGAAGATGGTGGGGAAGGTCCTCATCATCGGAGGGAGTCCCTGGAGCTCCGTTCAAAGACGACATGCCAATGATCGAATCAGGAGAGGCACCTACAGCAGGCGGGGAACATTTAGTGGTCAGGGAACAAGTTGTGGCAAATACTTGAAATACAATTTAAAGTCAGATTTACCGTCCGGCCCGGTCGAGGTGAGCTCCACTTTGAACTGCAAATGGCCGCTGACGTGTTCAGTCGGCAGGCGTCGACACAGGGGGAAGCTCACAGGCTGGATTCTGGACGGACAAACAACGAGAAAGAAACCCTCAAATTTAATCGCACAACGTATAATTTCTGACGCTAAGGGGCTCCGAAAGTCATGAAATCTGTCCTTCTGACCAAACTAAACGCTGTAGCTGACTGTAGATCCATAAAGTACACTCTGTGTGAACTTATGTCGGTATGTTTTCCACCCACCCTGGTATTTTTTCTATAAGCCGCTGCACAGGGATCGTGAGCTGCCCGAGGAAGCGTTTGATGATCGGTCGACTTTTTGCAAACTTGTCCTTCACCTCGATGTACAGGATGTCTGTCATCAGTGCGACAAACGTGTATTTCTGCAGAGAGGCAAAACACATGAAGTCAAATCATTCTCAATCGTGTACCGCTAATACACTGTTTCAAAGAGTGTGTGTGCGTTGTGTAGTGTTTCAGTAGTCGTCACCTCTCCATGCCAGACGGGGTTGGTGGTGTTAGCGATGATGGCTGACCGTCGCTCCTGTCCGTGGTGGCTGAAGATGGGGAAGACGCTCCTCTTCCCTGGGTGGATGGACATCTTCAGGTACGGGTCGGGGTTGAAAAACATTCCCTTCTTCAGGCCTGTGGCGCGTAGATCTGCAAGAAAGCATCAACAACAGCAGGCTTGTGAGAACGAGACCGTTATGTTTAATTTTGTCTTCAAGAAAGTGATTCCAACTCACCTGTCAGAGTGAAGCTGATCAGTTTTCGTGGATGTTCGACGCCCACCTGCTCCGCCAGCCCCTCCACCTGAGAGAGGACAGATGACGACAATACTAAATGGACTGAAAGCTGCACTGCTCATCGCTGAAGTAGCAGAGAGAGTTACATTATTCAAATGGATGTTGGGGATTAACAGTAGGAGGTCCATATGTTGGGATAAATTGAGCATTTGGCCGTCAATCAACAGGACGGTATGAAACCCGGGTGTGCAAACTCTGATTTATGTGCCTGCCTGAACCACAGCGAGGCTTCATTATGTTTACTTCACAGGACTGCTGATCATTTTCTCAAAGACTTCTACACATTTCCAGAGAGATTTCCAGACAGCCATTTGTTTCATATTCATGTCTGTCCAAAAAAACGACTTCCAGCAAGTTGAATGGAGTAAACTTGGCCCTGCATGTTGGTGCGCTCACAACAAAAACAAACGTCTAATGTGATAATCAACAAGGCTTTTAAGCAAAGAAATTGTGCATGAATGAGTCTCAGATCCAGGATAGAAAAGCTAATCCAAAAATAAACCAAAGTATTTATAATTCTTTGGTGTAATTTTCACCTCTGATGCCTAATTTTAACCGTAATGATGGAGCTGAACCTGAGACTGTGAGTGTCTAAATATAAAACCGATTCAAACAGACCAGGACTGCAGGGTTCTTCACGGTGATGCAGGGGGTCGTTGCTCTCAGCGCTCCGCTCACTCCGTGGTAGTACTTGAAACAGATCTTTGTCTCGGCTGCAGAGGAAGCAGCAAAGAGTTATGGGATGTGGAAGCAGTGCAGAGATTATCTGCCTATTGTTGGCCAGAAAACTGAAAATTATACTGTGGAACAACTGATCATCAAATACAGACGCTCTGGGCTGGCGGCTCGGGTCGGACGCCAACACAAAGTGTGAGTATTTGAGTATTTGAGTATTTAGGATCAGATTTTGGCAACTTACGCTCCATAAAGTAGGGCCCGGGCTCCAGCCTCCAGACGATCTGACCCTTCTGGGTGCCATTCACCCCTCGGTTCTTACAGTCCCACACGTTGGACGGACTGGTTTCATCTGAACAAAAACAGAGCTGTCAGTTAACGTGTGACAGATTACCGTGTTTACATTCAACCCTGATTTCAAAACCGAAAGCCACGACGGCGCTTCGGGCTCCGGGGGTCGTCGTCGCTGCTCCTCGCTATGAATAACTTCCAACAAAGCTGCATCTGTTCCGCCTTTCAGCGTGTTTAGTCTGCAGACACTTTTTCCAAAACACAAGTTTGCCTTTAATCAGTGAAATCCAGTCCCCAAAAATAGCCTCCCCCCCCCTCTACAACCTCTAAGCAGAAGGACAAACAGCAAACTTCCCGTGAGTTGAAAACAGGGAGGGGGAATTCCGCTGGTCGTAGCACTTTCACACACAGATTAATGAAGCACCAAACTCAGCTGAGTCCAGGGAGAAGTGTGCGCTCTGCATGTGTGTGTGTGTGTGTGTGTGTCTGTGTGTGTGAAGGGGAGGGCGAGTTGCTTATCATTGAATGTCTGCTTAGTCGAGGAAAGCGGTAGCCCCTCTGGGGTATAAGACCCTGGAGCAGGTAATGAAGTCCTGGCAGCCTTATGATCGATATGAAGTGACCTGACGCCCCGCCTGGCACCAGCACTTTACACTATCTCTTTCTCCCACGCAGCACTCCTCTTCACCTACCAGGTTTGGATCTGGTTTGTCGACTGAATCCAGTTGTGTCCCGGAGGTCATTGGAAGTAAAACTAATAGTTTCCTCAGCAAGTTAAATTAGATTCTTTAATGAAAAATAACCTCGCAGCGTCTTGAATACGACCGTCTGTTGTGCTGCAGGTTGACCTCTCTCACGAGTCAAAGACAAACATTGTTTTCAGAAATCCATTATCCATTACTCACACAATACATCGTGATAAACAGCTCACAGGCTGTAATTTTCCTCTGAGCGTCAACCGGTAATTATCTGGTGTACAGAGTAAAACTTCACAGGATAATGTTATGTGCCCATCGTGACGGGGGAAAACCAGAACTGACGGCAGATTGAGATCTTTTCTTAAAACATTAATTATGTTCTTCAGGAGCAGCAGATTTTTCACAATATGTTTTGAACCCAGTGGTAGCGGTAAGCATTTAGCAGCTCTGGTTCAAATCAACATAATTAGATAAAGGCAGCTGCTATTCGTACCCAAACCATAATCACTTCCTCAACCAAATCACGTATTTTTGTTGCCTAGATGTGACCAAATGTTGAATCAAGCTGAAAATAATAAGTCATTTAAGTCTGAAAACAAGTCAGCGTAGACTTTTTGTTTCCCACAGGACTCTAACTGCATCTCATGGGTGAATGTCTTGTGTTTGACCCACTTATCAATCACATCCTCCTGCCACTGTTGGTCGCTCTTTACGCTACATGACCTGATGAAAGTTACCTTACGAGGCAGCTGGATTCACGAGATCACGCTCAGAATCCTGTGAGGAGCTACGGGCAGCTACGGTCGTGGTTTAGATGTTTCAACAAGCGAGATAATCTTCTTCACTCTTCTCTTGACTGACTTCAGTAAGAGTTTGATCTACTAACTGGCTCTGCCGGCCGTAGCGCTCTCCTACCGTTGATCTGATTAGTTGAAGTCAGCCCGTCACAGGCGGTAATAGACAGATAGATCATACTGTCATCTGCAAAGTATTTTACGAAAGTACCTGACCTTTTCCAAACAGTTTGTAATGGATCCTTTCCAGATGGATCTGTGAAACAATCAGGTGTAAATAGCTGAATTCCTGTCAAATGACTAATCTCATCCTTGTGCAGATAGATGCTCCATAGATAAACTCAAACGGCATTATAGAGAGCTGAAGTAAAACCAGAACTTCAAATCAAGACTTCAAATAAACTATGTATTTATCTGCCAATATGTGGTGTGGTTCACTCCACACGTCTACATGAGGACGATCAATTAAAAAAAACAACAATCTAATAATTGTGTTTATTTAAAGGTTTACTCCATTGGTTTAAAGACTGTTAAGGGACCAATAAAGAATCATCTAAACCAAAAGGTCCAGATGTGGGTTGGGCCGATGATCGTCCATCAGTCATCGACTACTGAGCCCTGTACCAACCCTTGTTGTTGTTTGTGACTGTGGTAGAGAAAATGAAAATAAGTTTGGTGCTGCTTAACATGCAAATGTCTCCAAGTCTGGGTAATTATTTTCTTTAAAACCAGCTCTGTTAGATGAAACCAAGACGCTCGGTTACATTGGTGGCAGTGTTTCTTTTCTGCAAACCGCTGTTAGTGAGCTTCCTCGGTTTATTTAACCAGCTAACTTTGTTTCCAGCATCTGAGGCTGAACACAGATTAGTTACAGACATGTGGTTGGTGGAGACAGTTTTCTTGGTTGGGTGAGACAGCTGGAGGTTGCTGACTGAGGATATCATCATATGCCAATTTGGCAGACATCGCCCAACTCTATCGAGGTGTCCAAACTTTTAGACTTTTCTATGAGTTGAGCTCCAAAAACACTGGACTTTACATTTTCCATAATGCCACCAGTAGTATCATTTTGTTTGACCCTCCCTGCCTGGTGAACACCAACATCTTTCAAACCCCATGCCCACAGTTTGTAACAAAAGCTCTCTGTGAAAAATGTTTAGTCTCCAGGCTCAAACATGACATTGACAAAGCTCCTCCGGAGCCACAGAAGACATGATACAGCTGTTTTTACAGGCTGAGCGCTGCTCCTCGTGATGACTCAAATGACCTTTATGTTTAAAACTGCTGGAGTGCCCTTTAAATATTTCTGCTTTTGTGGCTTTTAATGAGCACTGTTTCCCACAAGCTCTGAACCACTGTGGGTTAAAATGTCAACGGCAAAACAAACAAACACAAAGACTAAACTTCTAAAAGCAGAGTCTGTAGTAGATCCTCATCTGTCTTAATGAATATGGAGAGTACACCACAGGAACGCGCTGGTTGTTCACTATCACTCCTGTATTACTTTTCACCACGATGGACACTTTGAGCCTGATAGCCTTCTTCAGCACTCGGGTCAAAGTATTTCCTCCCTGTCAAATTCCTGTCTCTAAGCAGGACTAGCTTACATTATTGGAGACCACCGAGCACGTGCAGGCTTTGTGATGGTGTGTATGTTATTGTACACCGAGGCAGAGCTGTTACATGTCGAGTCAGCCTCCAGTCCTGTGTAAAGTCTCAGCTCCTGTTGCAGTATTGACTCAGAGTTGGAAGCTCCTGCACACAAGACTCTACCAGCTATTCTCAGCTCCCAATCACAAAACACTGGGATCAGCTGAAAAGCTTTGAGGACAGGTGGGGTCGAGGCAGCTCAGGATGTCGGCAAGTTTCCTTAATACCTCAGCAAAAATGATTTTGGGGGGGAAAGCAAAAATAACGTTATAGAGGAACTGAGACCAAGAAAATAATCAGAATTGTCTTTTGTTTCTTTTTCTTCTGCTGATTCTGATCATGTTTGTGCAAAAACGTCATGAAGCATCCCTTCTTTTTATAGCATTTGAGTTGCTATCAATCAGACCTGCTGCCAATCGTTACAGAACATGGTGAAAGTTTTGGTCATGAATCCAAAATGTTATTCTTAGATCACACCGTAAGGCATTATTATGGATCCCTCTTGTTTTCTTGCAAGACCCGCCCTTCTCCGCCTACGATTGGTTGCCTCTGCTGGTTGCGTTCTCTATGCTTGACTCAAACTATAAACTCGGTGGTTTATAAGCTGTAGTCTCCCCCCAGTAAACAAACCGACCTCTTCAGGCTCCTTCCCGGTCTGCTGCTGCTCCTTTCAGCAACTCTTTGCTGCCAGAGTGACTCTAGGTTGGGCAGAGCAGACAGGCCAGGTGTCCAGAGACACTGATGTTTCTACAGGCAAAGATGTTGGTGTGTTTACCGGGGAGACTACAGCTCACAAGCCGCTGCGTCAGCTACACCAACGACAGTTTGTGTATCAAGTTAACCAAAAGAAAAACCCAGATACAACCCATTAAGACCAGACAACCACTGAACATAGTTAGGACATAGCATGCTAGCTAGCTAATTCTTGTCTCACTACTCTTTAATTCACTCAGCATTTGTTGCACAATCTGATTGTGACATGCACCAAAATTTAGATTTTATTAGTGGACACATTATGAGACTAAGGATGTCATGATACCAGGATTTCAAACTTTGATACAATACTAGAATGAGAAAAAACAATAAGAAGGAAAAACAGTCCAGGATTTTTAATTATGATAATAAACAATTTTAATATCTGCGCAGCCTTGGTTTAAAATCTGATTTTAGATCTGTTTTTTATAGCTTCAGCACTTTCAACACTATCAGATGTGGATGAAGTATGGTAGTATCCATACATCTGACAGCATTTAATGCAACTATGATTTTATTAGACCCATCTGACACAGCGTGACATGTAATGAACCTGCAAAATTGCCGTAGGAGCTTTTGAAGGCAGTCTTAAGTTCTGACCTATTAAAACCAGAGCATTAAAAAATCATTAGCGTAGCAACAGGCAGACCTTGAATAGCTGCATACCTTGCATATTTATTATTAGGACCATGCATAGGGTTCAGTTATGCAATGAACACTATCACAGCTTTAAGATAAATCTGTGTGGATGCATTTTCAGCATTCAGGCCACTTGTGAAGACCTGTGAGTTGACTTGGACCTGTCCTCGAGGACTTGACACTAGTGTTGACTGACTTGAGATCTGACTTTGACCTCCCTCAGAAGAGTTCAAGCAAATCAAAAGCAGCTACATCTGTAAAAATTATCATCTCACCAATGTGGTACAGCCCGATCCAGTCGGTAGCATCCACTTCCTCCTTGATGTCCCAGGATATGACGAGGTTCTGGCCGCGGTTCAGCGTGTACTCCAGAGTGGACGCCGTCAGCGACGACCGGCTCTGTGAGGTCACCAGGTCTGTGTCGCTGTTCGCCCTCGGAAGCCCGATCGGACTGCTGACGACTGAGACGGTATCGACGGCAGCGCCGCCTCTCTCCGCTAGGGTGCGCAGGTTCTCCGGGCTGAGGGTGTGCCGGAGGTGGGGGCTGCGCCTTCGTGGAGCTGAAAGGTGTTCCCGGCCCCCGACTGCGAGGTTGGGTGGGTTGTGGGAGCGGGTCCTGGGCGGGAGGACCGCTGTGGCGAGGGAAGGACGCATGTTGGATGTTCAGTGAGGAGCCAACTAACAGCTGATGAGAAGGAGCTTCTTAAGGATTGGACTGGTCCTCGAAGTGTTGACGCATTTTATGGTTTTATCCCTGTTGAGTCAACTTTAATCCTCATGTTTGAACAGTGAGAGTTGGGTCGCCTTAAAAATAATGTGTCGAGGCTCCCGTTACAGTCCCTTTTGACTCCCGCATTATATCAGAGCTCTCGAAGTAGAAGATCCAACAACAGTCACGATATCTGCAACTCTGGTTTCATGCGATTCAACGGATAGGAAACCTAAAGACGCAGAAAGAAGAGAGAGAAAACAGTAAGTCACAAAACTGCTTCTGCACAACAAAAGCAATGATTGCATGCCGGGAGTCGCAATCAACAAATGACTGAACAAGCATTAGTCACCAGGGGGGTTGTTTGCTGTCAAAGAACCTGTCACCAACACAAATAACCCGGCAGAAGCATTTCACTCCATCCTCTCTGCTCCGACAAGCCTTCTAATGACAGAGGAAATGGATGAGAGCCAAGCGCGACTCCTTTTATCTTTATTTGAGTTATATTTATTAGTTCATAGTGTCGGATCGGTGAGGAGTAAACACAACATTTACTTCTTTGAATGATTAATGAAACACTTAATGAGAGCGTGTACGTTCCTCCCGGTGGTACAAACAGACCTTCCGAGTGGAGTGAAATCATCTAATTTGAAATCCATTATCTCTACGTGACCACTGGAAAAAGAAATCTTTAAATCATCCTCACTCACACACACACACACACACACACACACACACACACACACACACACACACACACACACACACACATCTCTGCACTGTGTTTCTATGGTTTCTGTCAGTATAGGCCGCCTCTGTACAAACAGAGAAAGGAGACAGGCAGCTGTATCTGCCTCACAGGAAGCTCTTCAATCAGCAAATGCCAGTTTAGGAAACAGTCTGGAGAGTGCAGTCAGAGTCTCCACCAGAGCCATTTTGTTTTTAAAGGAAGGACGACATGTGACTCCAGAATCTCGCCAAAGGCAGCTGGTTTTTAGACGAGTCTTTTTTTTTTTTTTTTTTCTTTCTTCCCCCGTCGGTGAATAGCTTTGGTAATATTCAGCTAATATGCGCCTGGTGCAGTCACTGGAAAACCATGTGGGCTGCAGTCTGAGCTAAGCCCTGATATCTTTGGCATTTTAAGTGAGTGTACGTCTCAAAAGCTGAGCTGTTCACTGATGCTTCCTCTGCAGGTCTCAGTGTGTGGTCTGCACTGTACGCATCACTGTATTTAATAAAAACATTCGGCTTGTGAAGCTAATAGCCTTTTAAATAAGAGAAACTGAAAACCCCACAAGCTAAACGTCACTCCACTTCAAATGACGTGTGGATGTAAAAGAGTAGTTCAACGTTTTGGAAAACACACTGAGAGATCAATACCTCTCTGGTATCAGCACGGTGAATATGACGCTAACACGGACAGCTAGTTAGCGTAGCTTAGCATAAAGACTGGAAACGGAAAAGCAGCTAGCCTGCCGCTGCCCAGAGCAAGAAATCTGTTTAATCTGTATTCATTTGCAGGGACTTCTTTTCAACTTGAACCATGTTGATATATTTGTTTACATTTTTAACCATTAAAAGTATGCCGAATTAACTATTATCAGTTCCTTTTTGCAATATATCCATGGATGTACAGATAACTATCGCTAGATTACGTTGATAGTGATTAAAACCTAAAAATGTGATAATTCTCTGCCAAGTTCTGCAGTTGTAAGAAGCGTCTTCCTTCTATGACTTCGGAGCAGATTTACTGACGTTTACTTGAGATGAACATGAAAGATAGTGATATCGTAGTAAAGTGTCGATCACACTAAATCTAAAAATATGTGTATTATGTCTGTGTGTTGAGATTTGACCAAACTATGACTCCAACAACGAGTGCAATTTTTTTTTACCTTAACTGCCTCTGAGCTGTGTGCCACTGCTGCTCCTGCCACACCTGTTGTGTTTGTAAGTGAACTAAACTACAATGACTAACCTCGTGTCCATCTATCTATTTCACCTCACGCTGTATCTTTGCCTCTGGTCTCAACATCTTCAGTCATAGTTTGGAAACCGCTGCTTTAAATGTGGTCAGCTCTGGAGGAGAGAGTTGGATGCAGAGTCAGACCTTTTGGAGGAATAAACACCCGGAGGTACATCAGAGACGAGCTGTTTACCAACGGGAGGAGAGCTCAGAGACTATTTTTTAACTTTTGGGACTAAAAAGTGGATTTATCTTCACTCCTGTTTATCAACCTGACTGCAGCAGTGATCAACTTTACTTCCTGAATATAGCGTTTCGGAGAGGAGAGGGAAAAAAGGAGGGGGAGAACCAGAGTCTCTAGTCACAGCTGAGGTCATTTTTAAAGTTTAATTCACGTCACTTTTAGTGTCTTTGCCGACTTGTCTATCCTGAAAGTTACAGCAACAGGCGACCAAACTAAACGCACTGTTACGTCGAGTAAACTTGTGGATTTCTCTGGTTTGAACATTGTTGGAAACATTTGGGATCATGTAAGTACACAACTCAACGAAACATATGACAAAGATCTAGTCGTATTTTAATACATATGACGTCCTTAATGTATACTTCGGTCGTCATCTCTGTTCTGTACTTTGCTAATTTACTTTCCTTCGCTGCACACGCTCACAACTTTCTCTGCATCGTCCATCAAAGTGACAAAAAGTGCAAAATCCTGCTGTCATGGTCAGTTAATATCATCCATGTTCCCTCTGCGCTCTTTCTCTGCAGGCTGATTTGTCATTATCCTCTACGCAGAGAGCTAACAGGCTGATCGTGTGATATAAATAATTTTAAAAAGCGATTCACACGCAGTAACTTACATGAAACGTGTCGTCTAATTTACCGTATATACGACCCCTGAGCTTCACAATCAATTCACTTTGCATTTTGAACTGACTGCACAGAAATGAACCTCCGGGCTGATGTATGTGGATCGGCTGTGTTTCCAAATAACTCGGGGCCTGATATTGAAATAAGATCTGCTGCATTTGACATGGGGAAAGCCTGGACGCTCCTGAGTCGACAAGATTACCAGAGCGCGGCCCCATCACACACACACACACACACACACACACATGCGTGCATGCACTGCATACAGGGATTTATGACAGAATAAAACCTTCATCACAGATGCAGGAATACGTAAATCCTGCTCACGTGTGCCTCATACGCTGTCATGTAGCAGCAGCAGCAGCGGCGGCAGCAGGGAGGGGCAGCGTCCACAAACAAGCAGAAGAAGAAACAAAAATAAGTGTATATGTAACTGCTGAGTCGTTATGTAAGTGTTCCTGTGGTCCAAGCAGCGTCCACCCTCCCCTCCTCCTCCCTCATGTTCGCCAGGCATTGTCTAACCCTGATGTGGAGTGGGAGACGCGGCGGCGGCTGCACTCAGAGCAGAGGGGATGAGGAGTCTGTCTACCAGCTCCACACAGCAAGCACACACCAAAACATGACCTCAGGAGAGGGCGCCCAACAATCTGGACTCGCTCCTTTTTTTTTTTATTCCTCTAAAAGACTGCATTTCCCTTTATAATCCCGACTCCACCGCTCCTCTCCGCTCTGCTCTGACCTGCTGAGGGGATTACTGATTGATTCTCAGGAAGTGGACACAGATAAACAAGGTGTTATATGAGAATACCCAAAAAATGAAACTCTCCGGGAGGATGTTAAATTTGACTCCTGTCATTCGAGCAGCGTTCTGTTATGAGGCACCAAATACTTTGTACTCTGCACCGCTGTGAGGTGAATACTAAAGAGAGGCACATCTGCAGCAGAGGATCTGATGGAGCGGCAGAATGTGCTCGATTGTTGCTGTAACAAAGCGTTTCTTCTTCCTAGAAGAGGAGGGCAGAGAGGACTTCCAGGTGTTTGGGACAATAACAACGACGCCTTTCTGTGTGACAGGTGTGTTTTATGAAAGCAGAGGCTGAAGAAGTCAGGACTGACAGGCTCCATCGTAGCGTTACGGCTCTACACGTCCTGTCACACCTCATACCGAGATCTGCCAACACATCAAAATATTGATTCATGTCACTTTCAGGGACGTTACAAAGGCTTACATTCATTTCCTGGAGACTTATCCTAACCTAACCCTCACCTTAAAGGTCCTACTTGTAAGAAAAGTAGATTTTTGAGTCTCTTTTCAGACACAGATTCTGCAATATCGCCTCTACACCGCCTCTGTTTGTTCACACTGAAGTAAGCAGCCAAAAGAGGCGGCGCTGTTCACATCATAACGTTGAGTTCCACCTGTAAATCTCTGTAAATGTCTCCGCCGGCTGTTTATTATCATACGGAGCTCGTTATAAAGTGTTGTGATTGAGATCCTGACCCATCATGCATCCTGGAAAGTGACAAAGAAGTTTTCTGCTCTAAATGTCATCACATAATCACCATCAGTGAATAGCGGACGCTGTCTGGCTCTCACTCACGGAGTGGGATGCTGTTTTCCAGGGGAGGTCTGACCATTAAGGTGATTTTTCCTCATTAAATTTGGTGATTTTTGTTCTATATAAGCTGCCAGAGACGGTAACTACAACAACATTATAGTGAAAGGTGACAAAGACATTGTGAGTTAAAGATTTTTGCTCAAAATCGGCGCCAGATTCCCGCCTTGAAAGGCAGTTTGGGGTGGCGACCGTCCCGACCGACCATCCAAAGCGTTTTTTCTGACACGACTCTTTGTACTCACGCGTGCACGACGTTTCCTCTGGTTCTCAATCAGATCCAATCAGGATATCCTCCCCTCCTCTAACCTCTCGTCCAAATGTGGTCCCATCTGGCTGGAAACAAAAAACAAAGATGGCGATTGGCTGTGATGCCAAACTGGACCACAAACGGGTCAAGATGTTGATGGGAGTCACAGGTCGCAGCTGCTGTGATCCCACTGATAAATGGGTTTCCTGTATGCGTTGAGAAAATTCTCGCCCTTCTTCAGGTAAGTTAATGCTTCAAAAATCCTCTCGGATCAGCTGGAAACTGCTTCGTCACAGAGCTGAAAGTGTGCCGCTCGTTTTTAGTCTCAACCCTTTTTGTTTGTACTGTGAGATGCTGTGACGTCAGTACAGGGATTCCTCCTCCTCCTCCTCCTCCTCCTCCTCCTCCTCCTCCTCACCTTCCCTTTTCTGGCTGTGTGTGTGTGTGTGTGTGTGTGTGTCAGTGTCAGCACAGGCACCCCTTTGTGCCCCCGTGGAGGTGACTGCTGCACTTTACAGCCTGACAGAACGGGCACCTTGGGGAGCTGGCACACACACAAACACACACACACACACACACACACACACACACACACTGGCACTGAGGTCTTACTGAGCCTCACTGACACATAAAGTTAAGAACAAAAACACACAACCAGCACAAAGAAGCATTAAAACACACTCTGACAGAATCTCTGACTCAGAAGATGAAAACACTTTCTTCTTCTTCTTCTTCTTCTTCTTCTTCTTCTTCTTCACCAGCTACGTCCTCCCTGAACACCAGCAGCATTAGGAAGGCGGGTGAAGGCTGAAGATCTCCACCTGACGACGACTCACTGCAGCGTCGTGAGTCATTCAGAGAGAACGGAGGCCACAGGGCTGCAGCCACGGCGTTCCCACTTCACCAGAAAGAGTGCAGCCGCGTCTCGCTCGGGGTATTTCTCCTAACACATCGCCCTGGGTGTACATGTCTGGGATGAGTCACTGCTCGGGAGGTATCCCCCAATGACGGGCCTCGCCGAGTCCAAAATGGCATTTACGCTGTAAGACTGATTGATATCGGCCTCTCTGAGTTTAGAGCGCTGACCTTTCTATAAACGGCAGTGCGGGCTGTGTATGGATTCATAAAAGGCATAAAAACTGTACACTGACACGAACTAAAGCGTACGGACGGACTCTTCTTTCTCCTCAGTCGTATCTGGAGCAGTGACTGAGCGGTCAGTCATTATAAATTTAGATTGTGCAGCGAGCACACGTCGTACAAACCCACACTCTGGTATATTAAGCTCAAGCGGAGACCGCAAAGTTTCCAAAAATAGCAAATGAAGATGAATTTGGGGGAAATGAAAATCAAATGATGGATTAAAACATCGACAGCTGCGCCTGAACTTTCTCCAAAGACTGAAACTTAACAGCGGGGGTCTGGGACTCTGCCCGCCGTTATTGGATAGTGAAAATAAAAAACTAATTAGGGATCCTACACGTTTTAAATAAAAAAAATGCATAAACTGAGATCTATATCATATTTATTTAAAGGTGTAATATGTAAGAATTTGCAACCTGTGTAATTAGAACAAATAGCGGGCAGCATCTCACCAGAGTTAGCACTAAACGCTGCTAACAGTAGCTACCATTAGCTAGTTAGCTCAGTGAAGATGCCACTAGCACGGGTTTGTTTTGGACCAGGACAAACCAGGGTTAGCTGGTTAGTATGCTAACATTAATTTTTTAATGTTTCGGACTTAAATTCTTTCATATTGCACCTTTAAATATATATTTTTTTATCTAGAAACAGCTCTCCTCTAGAATATTCACATTTGATGGGACGGTGCAGCCACAAAAACAAAATATTTCACTCATCATTAAAGGAACAGTTCACCCAATATCGAAAATTCAGTCACTGTCTCCTCACCCTCATGCTGATGCAAAGTCAGGTGAAGTTTCGTAGTCCACAAAACATTTCTGGAGCTTCGCAGCAAAACAGCGTCGCAGCGTTCTCCTAAACAACTGAAGTAGATGGAGACTTGTTTTAAAACGCTAACACACCTTTTCATCGCTACGTCTGCCGTGCGTGATGTGCACTGATGACGCCAAATTAAAATAATCCATAATTTCCCTCAAATGCATCAAACTAAAGTAACGAGCCCGTTTTGAAAGTGTGAGGAGGAGAAAGTTCAGATATTTGTGTTCAGATGTAGAGAGCTAAAGACGAAAGTTGTGTTTAGTTGAAAGTTTTTTTATCTGCTCCATCTCTGCTTTCCATAATGAGGATGAGTGGATAATGACTGAATTTTCATTTTTGGGGTGAACTGCTCCTGAAAGAATCATCGGTCATATCTGGAGCAACGACCGAGCGGTCAGTCATTATAAATTTAGATTGTGCAGCGAGCACACGTCGAACAAACCCACACTGAAGAGGAGACCACAAAGTTTCTAAAAATAGGCTGAAATTGGGGAAATGTAAATCAAATAAAGCCAGAAAATATCTAGAATGAAACACCCAGCTACACAGCAGACAGTCAGACAGTCAGTCAGTCAGTCAGACAGTCAGCAGTCAGTCAGTCAGTCAGTGTGGAATAAAACGATTCTACCAACCTTAAAACGACCTGAGGGGACGCCGGGGTGATAACGGGTTAATGATGGATTAATAATAATGACCTCTGCACGGAGCAGACGGTGACATCACTGCTCCCTCTGTCCCGTTTTAACTCCTGACTCATTGGCTGATTCAGTTTCTAATAAACGCTTCGCAGCCTGTAAAGTCGGAGGGACCTCTCAAAGTCACCTGAGTCAATCAGGCCTCTGAGCTGATAATTAGACTCTTTCTCACATCATTACAGTAAAATTACAGTCTAGTAACACACTCCACGACTCCCTTTAAAGCAGAGTGAGTGCTGATGAATGAAGGGTGAATTAAGTGACGTTTTATAATACTACAATGTGGATATCATTTCTTAATTTCAGTACTGATAGCAAATAATAATTTTGATATATTACTTTAAGGAATATAAATGTTTTCTTTAAAAATCTAACAAAAGAGGTTTTTAAAGGAGACATTCAGCTCTTTTTCAGGTTCATCATTTATATCTGGGTTATAATAAAACAGGTTTACATGATTTAATGCTCAAAAAATATTTTTTTTCTCGCTCTGTTTTAGCTCCTGTCTCTTTAAGGCCCCTCCCTCCTGAATACCCAGTCTTCTCTGATTGGTCAGCTCACACACGCCTGAGCCAGCACCGCTAACAACAACCGAGCAGCTGCGCTAAATCAACTCTTACCTGCCAGACTAGCTGTAGGCATAAATTATGCAAATGTGTGCCATGGTGACGCAGTGTGATGTCACAAAGTCACAGAATTAAAGCCCCACCTCCAGTCAGTTTGTCATCCAGTCTAACGGTTGTTTCTCTATCAGAACGGAGGTGTAGTTAACAGTCGTATGTAGTTATTACCATCGCAACCAGACTATCAACAACACGAGCGTGGATTAGCGATAGCATCGACATTAGCATGGAGCAGCAGCGTGAACGTTTACAGCTGTCACTCAAACAGAAGGTCTTCTTGTGTCCTGAGGAGCTGCAGAGTTTGTTCGGGGTCCAACTGTAACATGTGCCGTACATTTACAGCCAGTAGACGACTTCTCTGACGAACTCTCCTCTCTGCTCAGCTCATCTGGCGAACAGTCTGGTTCAGGAAAGGACTCAGAAAAATATGAAATATCATAAAAATACCAGAAGACACTGGAGGGGGGCTTTAAAGGCGGGACTACTGACGAGGTGTTCAGGAGCAGTGTTTTCTGTGGGAGAGAACACACTGAAGGAAAGGAAACAAATTAAAAGCATGATATGTCTCCTTTAAAGGTGCAAATAGAGAAAATATATGATATTTTTTTGGGCAGATCTTTCTGGGACTTGACTGTTAGTGTTATTAAACACACCTGCACTCATTATGACGAGTCAGACTGTCTGCTGTGGTCCAGGCTGTCACTCCTCACGTGTGTTTTCAAGTGAGTAAGTTATGATAAAGACCAGCTGCCGAGCTCTAAGAGGTGTAACTACTGTAGAGAGGGGCTGGAGAGAGTTCAGCGACGAGGTCTCATCAGGTAAACTACATGAGAACACCTGTGTGAGACGCAGGAGCTTCAGAAAGTCACAAAAGTTAATTCCTCAGCAGTCGAACACATCAAACACATCAAGTCACCGTCAGGTCGACTGGAGGACGTCTGCTCTTCATGTCAGGAGACACTGATGGATTCTCACAGTGACCCTCCACTCTGATCACTGTAGTCTGAGACGAGGTGAAGGCAGCAGTGCATATGATGGTGGAGTCAAAGAGGACTTCTTCCAACAGATTTCCTTTAAAGGTGCAATATGTAAGACTTTATTGCTGCACAGATAGCTCCTGAAGTTAGCACGCTAACCAGCTAGCCCAGGCTCTGATCCACTAGCTCCTGTGCTAGCAGTGTACACATACACACACCCAAGCACCCGGTCCAGACCGCTAGCTGCGTTTAAAACAAGTTCTGAGCTCCTCCAGAAATGTTTTGGAGACAACGAACCTCACTCGACTTTTCATCGGCATGAGGGTGAAGATAAAGTGTACATTTTTTTATTTTTGAGCAGACTGTGCCTTTAATTCAGGAGTCTAGCCAGTAGAGCTGCAACTGCGAGTCTTTAAATTGACGAGTCGATCGAACTTTCTTTATAATCGATTAATCGTCAAACTTTTTCGCAGGTTCCAGCTTCTTAAATGTGAAGATGTGTTGTTTTTCTTCGTCGTGTCTGACAGTAAATGAGGGGTTTTTCTGTTTTTGACTGTCGGCCGGACAAAAGCAGCAGCTTGCTTCGGACTCTGGGAGGATTTTTCCCAATTTTCTTGCATTTTGTATCGCGAAGATCAATCGTAAGCGAGACCGCTGAGCACAGGAGGAGAATATTTTGGATTCCCTGATTTCTCTCTCACCCTCCAAACCTACAAAAACTCTGACACCTCAATCATATTTGGGTGAACGTCTCCTTTAGTTGAGGGGTCTAGCAAGTAGAGCTGCAGCTACTAGTCTTTAAACTGATGAGCTGATCGAACAATCTTTATAATCGATTAATCGTTTCAGTCATTTTTCGACCAAAGTATCAATCTTTCTGCAGGTCCCAGCTTCTTAAATGTGAAGATCTGTGACAGTTAATAAAGATTATTTGGGTTTCTGACTGTTGGTTTGACAAAAGGAGCCACCTGAAGACGTCGCTTTGGGCTCTGGGAGCATTTTTCACAATTTTCTTGCATTTCATATCCTGAACATCACTCTCTGAGCCCAGGAGGAGGAGGATACTTTGGATTCCCTGATTTTCTCTCTCACCCTCCAATCCTTTTAAAAGCTCCTCCACCTGCACTCATCATCAGATATCCGGTCACAGCTGCAGAACCAGGCTGTCAGAACCAAACAGTCTCAGGTTGTGTCGAATTCTGTCAAGTGAGGAAATCTGTTTTATTTGTGATGATCTGCACGAACAAGAATCCAACTAAACTCTCTTTCTGCTGGTCCCAGTCGGGCTCGGGTGACACGTTTTCTGTTCATGGCTCATATTTTGGAGAAAGCTCTGCACGCTTGCACAAAAAAAAAAAAGCAAAGAAGTAGCAGATCTCAGAGACACTGCAGGATCTTCTGATTGCATTAGAGCAGCAGCCACATATGACTGATGAGCGCAGCAGGGTGACGCTGAGTGTAAACACAGAGGCCGTGCACGCTCCGCGCGGCGGGGACGTGAAGGTAACCCCCTGCTCATGGCTCAAATCACGTCAGCGAAATCACGTTACATAACAGTTTGTCTCCAACTTTAATCATTCCGAGTCGACCTGCCGAGGCCGCGCACGTGAGCGAGCAGGCCACAGGGACCCGCACAGGCGGATTGTGCAGGTGTCGTCGCGCGCTATTGGATTACTGTGGGAATTCCCTACGTCATTTTATTTCTATGCGTCCCTTTTTTTTTCTCTCTCTCCACAAGACGCGCGCATGAAAATCGATCAATCGCAACACGGTGCAGAAAACAGCACCAGAGGCTCAACACGACCCGCAGGACCCGCATGACACGCTGCTGCTGCCGCTGCCGCTGCTGCTGCGGTGCTTTAATGACAGATTCTTCCAGCAGCATCATCATCATCTTCATCATCATGAGCGCACCTACGCTGCGCTCCCCCGGCAGGTCCGGGCGCTGCGCTCGGCTTACCTTTGGCGCAGAGGTGGAGACGGTGACAGCGCTGCCTCCTGCTCCCGATCCCGCTCCTGATCCTGGTCCGGGGGTATATCACCGCTTTAGGTCGTTATCCCTGCAGTCCAAATGAGGAGAGACGGGCGGGGTGCCTCGCTGCTTCTCTCCCCCCTCCCCTCCCCTCTCAGATCCACAGCCAGGGCAGATTTGGGCTCGGAGTCACGTATCGAGACGGTATCCCTCTGCAGAGAGGCACCTCGGCCCTCTTTCGGCAGCAGCGTCCAGAGGTGTGTGCGCAGAGACTCCTCCACCAGCACCAGCAGCACCTCCTTCCTCTCTTCTTTCCTTCCTTCCCTCCTGTCTTCCTTCCTTCCCTGCACTGCTGCTGCTGCTGCTGCTGCTTCAGGCGTGCAGCTCACACAGACATCCTTATTTCTGCCTCTCCTGCATCGCAATGCGCTGCAGTCAGAGCCGACGTCCTCCCACCAGCAGCAGATGCACAAAATGTGAGTGAGTGTGCAGAGCGCTGCAAAAAAAGAGAAAAGAAACAGAAGAAGAGGAGGAGAGGAGAAGAGAAGAAGAAGAAGAAGAAGAAGAAGAAGAAGAAGAAGAAGCCCCGCCGGAGGATGGCGTAATGTTTGGTGATGTGCAGAGGAGAGACTCTCCTGTGCTGCTGGAGGGGTTTAATCAGCGGACTGAGGAGGCTGAGATGATCACATATAACACACACACACACACACACACACACACACACACACACACACACACACACACTGCTGCATATTAATGTGGGAAACAGAGTGGGCGGTGACACAAGAGAGACAGAGAGAGAGAGAGAGAGAGAGAGAGAGTCAACCTGTAGCACCACTGCACAGATACTCTATAATGTAATCTATTACATTTCAGGTGTAAATTCTGAACTCTGTACTCGAGCTGCAACGATGAGTCGACTAATCGATCAGTCGATTGGAAGAAAATGAATCGTTCAGGTGTTTCTCAAGCAAAAGTGTCAAGACTTCTTAAAGGAACAGTTCACACAAAAATATAAACTCATTATTCAGTCAGAAGTTGCAGCGTTCTGCGAAACAACCGACTTGTTTTAAAAACAACATAAAACTGTTGATTACTGACTAAATGAATTGATAATAAAAGTAATCATTAGTCGCAGCTCACCTTCATGCAAAGACTCTTCGTTTACTGTCAGTTGTTGAGCAGAACGCTGCGACGCTGTTTTAATGTGAAGCTCCAGAAATGTTTTGTGGAAACTTCACCTGACTTTCCGTCAACATGGAGGGAGGAGATAATGACGGGATTTTCAGTTTTGGGTGAACTGTTCCTTTAAATATGGGGATTTCCTGCTTTTCTATATAATTAATGACAATAAATGAAGAAATGAAGTCTTTGTGTTTTGTCACTTTAGGCTCTGTGAAGCAGAACATTTAACTAGTCTCCAAAAAAATGTAGTGGAAGTATAAAGTAGCAGAAAATGCAAATACTCAAGTAAAGTACCTCAAAACTGTACTTCAGTACAGTAACTGAGTAAATCTACTCAGTTACATTCCATCATTGATTACGGCCGATTAGTAAATATGTTTCTGGGGATGAACGATGAATCTGCATTAAAGCAAACATGAGGAAAGTGTAGAAACACGTTCATTCAGCTGTGTTGACTCCTCACTGTGTCTGTGTGTGTCACTGTGTGTGTCTTTGTGTGTCACTGTGTGTGTCTGTGTGTGTCACTGTGTGTCACTGTGTATGTGTGTGTGTCTGTGTGTGTCTGTGTGTGTCACTGTGTGTGCTGCAGCCTGAACACAGGCAGCTGTCAGCAGGGAAACACTGCCCTCTGCTGGACACTCGGGGGAGGTGCAGCTGCCTCAGAGTTAACAGACTGTTAATGTTTGACAAGTTAATAAGGAAAAAGTCAGTAGAGGCAACTTTAACCTGCAGTTTGTAATTATACTCAAACACATTTATAATGAAGAGAAGTACTTTGTAATAAACTGTTAGTTTGCTTTCTTAAAGTACGCGTGATTACGAGTAAAAGTATTTGCAATTTTGTGTAATTTTTAAAAGTATACTCGTCTACAATTTACAGTACACTTACAGAAAAGAAGTTCACTTTAAGACTTGCAGAATTAGTATATTTACTTTTAGTAGCGTACGCTGAAGTTGAACTTACTGACATCTATTGTGAAGTACATTTTAAATATACTTTAAATTAAGCACAATACGTACACACATACTTGTAATAACTTTTAAGAGCTTGTAAAATTATACAACATACCAACTATTTTTCTCATTAACTAACTTAAACCTGAGCTCATTAGTTTTATTTCCACAGCCTCGACTAACACCGGCCGTCCAAACGTCTAAACTGGCCTTTAGTGACGTCTTAAAGCTGCAGGGAGCGTTTTATGACCAGCAGGAGGCAGAAAGACGACAAACAAGAGAAAAACAGCACTGATGTCGTTCCTGTGGAGGTTTCTGTCTGCTCACCTGTTGAACATACGACCAGTCACCACCGAAACTCTGAGCCGTGGTTCGGTTTGATGAAAAGCTCTTCCTGCAAACTAAACATCAGACTTTCCCTCCAGTTATCGGTCACTTTTAGCTCTCGGAGTAGCTGTATTCGTTTAAATCGTTTGATCAGCACGAGACATTTGGTTTAGAGGGTTCGCCTGTTCTCTAGTCCTCCTTTATATTATTTCAAGATGGTGTTTCAACAGTTGTGTGCACAAAAACACTGGATACGGGACATTTTTCAGCTGAGTTAGTGGCAACAAAAACAAATACTAATGATTATACATCAGGATAATTTCCAGCCACGTCTTTGGCAACTAAACTGGACACTTCTGATGAGATGTCGGGACATTTTCAAGTTGTTTGTGGCAACAAAACTGGACACTTTTGACTTCAAGATGTTACCCAGACGTCCGAATGTTCCTGCTGAGATGTCAGGACATTTTCCAGCTGTGATAGCGGAAATGAATCTGATATTTTTAATTAGACATCAGGACACTTCCAGCTGTATTTGGGGCACAAAACCAGATATTATTGACGATATATTGAGACATTTTCCAGACGTGTTTGTGCAAATAAAACTGGATATTTTTGACATTCATTTCATACTCATAACAACTTTAAAATAATAAAAGAAAAACCAACAACGTTTATTTTTCTCGGTTTTATTGCAACAACAATGGTGCCAAAAAATTGCACAGTTTGCCCATTTACAATGACATCAGATAATAAAAATGTGAGAAATATAAAAACATCAAAGCAATCCATTTTGACACGAGAACGCTGAAAACCTGAGGAGAAAACACTCTTCCACACTCGAGCCTCACCACACAATAGAAATAAAAGAAAACTAGCGTCAGACGTGGTTCTTGTTTTCTTTCACCTGCCCGGTTCTGTTCATTAACAAGAGTTCTAACTAGTTCTGCACGACACGGACCAGCTAGCAGGAGGTTACAGGTTTTAAAGTCACTCTAGGCAGAAGCAGAATAAAGAAACTGATACGGTTACCAGACTTTGAAGCACTTATAGACAGTTGAGACATTTAATGTGATTTTTACTTCCCTACCACCAGATCGA
Source organism: Pagrus major (assembly GCF_040436345.1). NCBI lineage: Eukaryota > Metazoa > Chordata > Actinopteri > Spariformes > Sparidae > Pagrus > Pagrus major. The sequence goes on from NC_133223.1 coordinate 30,683,596, forward strand.
CACTGGAACAGATCACCGACCACCGACATTAAAAAAACACTCAGGTTGTGATAACTTTTCAACGATGACCGGCTTTGTTTATGAATTTTAATAATTTCACTGAGGTCAATGTTGGTTTTCATTTCTGTCGAGTCCCTCTGTGGTATTTTGTAGGACAGTTAATGCCAGACATCTGCGCTCCGAACATCAGAACCAGAGGTTGATCAATCAGAAAAGCAGCTGAAGTGTTTTGGCAGCTGCACCTCATTTAAAAACATGTTTTTCCATTTTAAAGTGATCAATTCAAGCAGCGCAGCAGATGATCAGTTTCTCTGAGTGTGCTTTCATTTGAATGTTAAACAGCTCGTAAAACAGGAAAAGTGATAAAAAGAAGAGAAATCTGTGATGAACTGTGGGTTTGATCATCATATATGCTGCACGTGCACATTTGATTGACAAGATAATTAAAAAACATGATGCCAGAAACAGTCAGAGACGTAATCAGCAGAGAGAAAATCCCTTTGATGACATGCAGGATGTTACAAAACGGTCATTTAAAGGGAAACTCCACCAATTTTACACATTAAAGTGTGTTTACAGATCAGACAGTAGTATCAGGTCTTCTGTGGCTCACATGTAATCTGATAAATCCCCTCCAGTGATGTCACTCATTGGTTAAATTGCATTGTGGGTAATGTAGGCGCCAGGTATTGAAAAGGAAGAAGAACGTGTGGAATAAAAAAGGTGACATCTCTTATTCTGCTGTATCCATTTTGATCTTTTGTTTTTGAACTCTACATAACGAATGAAGTGCAATGCGCCTACGTTACCCACAATGCAACTTAGCCGCTAAGTGACATCACCGGACGGATTTTTGATCAGATTACATGCAGCTTCCTCTGGAGCAACAAAAGACTTTACACGACTTTTACTACGCAGTCAAACTCCCCAAGACCTGTAAACACTTTACCGAGTTACCTTCAGCTGTCTGAATCATTTCTGACACATAATGTAAAGATGCCCTCGTCTGAATTCAAACTTTGTAGTCAGATATAAAATAAATGAATACTGTCGATGACATTTTTCACTGCTGCACATCAACAAGCGAGCAGCAGGACCACAGTCTGTTACACCGGTTTTAAAATGGCAGTGTTCAAAGATCAAGGTTTTATTAAATATAGAACTTAAACTGGACGTTTTCAAGGAACGTCTCAGACAAAGAAATAAGTTTAAGCTGATTTTATGTCTTCCTGTAAAATATTCCAATTTAGACGAAACACAAAACGTCGCCTCGTTCCAAAAAACGTCATCTCGTCTGAGAAAACGTCACATTTTTCCCCTCAAAGTGTGAAAGAAAAACCATCGTGTGCAACTACGACATGATCACAGTGAACACCGATATAAACCACGTTTACATTTATATAAAAAACAAAACTCTCCTTCTTCTAATTTGTTCTACAAAGTCGAGTGAACGCCACCACTTCACGACGAGGCAGACGATGTGCATCTCAAAGCGCTAGAAAACTGCACCAGACGGAAAGCTGATCACTTACAACACACACGCACACGCACACACACACGCACACACACACAAGGAACAACAGCGGGCGTCTTTGCAGAAGATGTTAACGTGTGTTTGTGGAGTGATTTGGTCCCTAATGATCTTTAGTATCTCGTTATTATAAAGTCACGCAAACTAAAAAACAAACTACGGTGTTGAATAAATATTCTCGTGAGTAAAGAACCAGTGAAGCACTCTCACATTCACCGCAGGCCCTTCGTCATTTAGCCGACACCCTGCTGCTGAGGACCGAATGGTTTCGAACTGACAGGCAGAGGAAGCAGAAAGGCACAGCAGCTGCTTCTCTGACGTGAGGATGTGACAGAGCGATAAGACACAGCTTTAAACACAAAGAGGCAGAAAATGTACAAAACATGTCAAATTTTAAATGGATCTCTGGTTCAGCTGGAGAAGATTTTAGCAACAGAAAATATAAATCTCTCGTCTCTAGTTGATTTTTTCATTATTACAGTGATTCATAAAAGACATTTGTGAAACTAACCAGCTTAAAAAAATTATAATAATAATAATTGGCAACAAAATCTGAGGTGAAAACAACTCAGCACACTCGAACACACACACACCACCACACAGGAAACAGGTTTCATCAGAAATAATCATCATCATGACGGTTTGAAGCAATCGTGGCAGAGTTTTCCATCCGGTTTCTCCCATTTATATCCAACAGCTTCATGATATCAAATATTACATTGTGTTTTATAAATAAAGTCTGATCGTATTTTATATTTCTCTTTCTGCCAACAGCGTACGAGTCTACAAAGTATTATGTGTTTATCAAAGTCTGATTTATTTACCTTACATTGGAAAATAATCTGTACAGTCGTCATCAGTGAGGGACAAATAATCTTTTGTCTTTCTGTCTGAGTTGTGTCATGAATCACACGTAGTAAAGTACCATCTAGTTTTGTGTGAAACTGCTCAGTGAACTACATCGTCTCGCCCAACACACGTCACCAACACACAACATGGCACAAAAAAGGTATCAACAAAAGTGAAAATCTCAATAATTGACAGCTGCAGTTGTGTGAAGAGTTGGTCAGTTCTGTGAGCTGCTGATATACAGGAGCAGCTCTACAGTGTTTAAGTTACAGGTTTTGGTGAGCGTTCAACAAGACGACGTCACTAACGAGACTGTTGGCTGCGAAGTCTTTATAATGACGTATTTTCACGGTCTGATATTTCATTAGTTTGATGACAAACTGAGACTTTATTGACTTTAAATGATCTTTTAAATAGATAAACATCACATGTGTGATTCATGACACAATTCAAACAGGATCAATACATTATTTGTCTCTCTCCATCAACGATCATACATATTTTTTCTGAAGTGAGGTCCCATGAGGTCCACCAGAAGGGATGTGACTTCACCTCTCGTACCAAATTTGGATTCATCTGCATCTGAAAATATTCCCAACAAATGTCCTGCTTTGTCAACTTTGAGTGACATCTGTTAAAAACTACAGTGCCCAGATGTTTCAGGAAATTGTTTCACCTCGATTCTTTCACATCGTTGGCTTTTGTTGACAGAAAGAAAAAATATAGAAGATGAACTCCAGTCTCGTCCTCAAGTCATTTTAAAAAGGTTCAAATGTGGAAACACAAGACGTGTTCTTATATATTAAGAAAAAATAAACAATCAAAAGGTCACAAGATTTTTTTGTTGTTCTAACTTCAATACTTGCTGCTCTGCTCCATGTGTGGCTGACTTTAATCAGATTAAGGACACGTGATCAGTTTTAAATTAAAATGTATTTAAAACAAACTAAGTTAAGACAAAAGGTGACGAGCTGCTCGGTCGTAAATATTTACCTGTACACCCGCCGTCAGCATAGCTAACCGTGCTTTCCCCCCCGAAACAGCAGCAGTGCAAAGAAAGAAAATTATAATCACAATACGGGGTTTAAAATATCCGTTAAGAGCTTAAAGCTTGAATCTTTAATCATACTGTAAATGTGTATCAGCTGTAATACTGAACAGACGTCCCGTAATCCTTCACTGAACATAAATCCGAGGCTTACAGAAAGTAAATAATCTGCTTTTAAACATCACCAAGAACAACGTACAGCGTCTGTGTCAAAGTACCAACAACAACAAGTGATTATAGTCGTTATGAGTCCAGAACATAAAGAACTGAGTGATTATTAATGATTCAGCTCATCATCGCATGCTAATTTTGTCAGTTTAGCATATTTATCCCAATCACCTCATTAACCTCTGCTGTAATCCTCTTTAACCAGTTTACACCTGAACATGAGTCTCATGGTAAATTCTGCATAATGTTCACTTAAACAGCATCAATTCTGTTAGTATGAACAAGTTTCTTCTTCTTTCCTTTTATAAATCATAAATCCGGTTTAAGTCACTAATAAATCTGCTTCTACTTTGCTGTTCTCGCAGTCAAACTCAAGCTACAGTCACTGAAACCAAATTTCAAATTAAAAGCCGAGAAGGAAAAGGGAGGATTACGCTCTCTAACCCACTGGGAGGCTTTTAATTTGAAACATCTGTGCAGGAAGTTTCATGAACAGTTTCACACAGAACAGCAAAGTAGGAAAAAAATCAGAAATGAGTGAGCGTAGTATTTCTGTAAAAAAGAGAAACTCAGCAGATCGTTGATGATAACATGACGTGTTAGTACTGATGGAAGTGGTAACATGTGGCGTGTTGAGTCAGACGAGTTTTGATTAGAGGAAAGTGTCGACATGTTTCCTTTGCCGCTTTTCTCTTTGACTTCTTGGCTCGTTTAATTCAAGTATGAGAATATTTAAACTGTTATTTCCGACCACGCGACTATTAGATGCTTATTTTAGACAAGCCCCTCGGCCTGCTGCTCATTTAACAGTCACTGTTGCCTTAGCGAGCGAGTGAGAGAGTGAGTATATGTCACGAGGCGATGCAGGAAAGAGAAAGACGAAAAGAGATTCATGTGTCACCTTTAAACGAACACTGCTCTCAGCCTGAACACACTTAAGGAAGTTGTTTGGCTACATGACTATGATGGACTGGATCAGAATTTTCTCATTCCTTCATTTGCCGGTCTTTCATCGTTCTGTATCGAACAACCCGTTTACACCTGGTGTTAAAATGTTATCTGTATCTGGAGACGTTATCCGGCTTGTGAATGAACCCCTGGTGTTTTTAGTGCGTTCTCATTATTCTCAATGAGATCTGATTTCTGTCCTCCAGAACAAAAACCTGTGCGTGAGTTATTTGAGCTGGTGGTAAATCAGCTCCAGACTCCCTTAAAAAAATCACAGTTTTGAGAGTTGAGAGAAAATGTATAAACTTTTTGAAATGCTCTCCAAACAAATTCTTATCTATTCGTCCCATTTTGTAAATTCGGCAAATGTAATGCATCAAGTTATTTCCTTTCTTTGTATAAAAATAGTGTCAGTTTGTGAGACTAAACTAAATAACATGTATGAAATGCTTTTAATCTAGATTTAGTAGTGTTTTCTTTCAGTGATTGACAATACAAAGGGTATTATCTGCCTACTGGGACTATATTTTGATAAAAATCTGTTTAACAGAACTGTTCACGTGTGAATTATATTATAATTTTAAACAAAACAATGAAGAATATAACCTTTGGTCTACAGGAATGAACAGGTGTAAAATGTGCAAGAGAAATCTGGTTAAAAGTCCGGTTATCTATTTTAGTTGGAAAATATATTTCAGTATTTAACAGTTGTTCCAGACTTTTTGCGTCTCCTCTTCTGTCTGCCATTTTGAATTTATGATGCCATGTCATACAAGATACAAGGATGATAATCAACTGGAGTTGTGGATAAGGCTTCGGTGGTGGGGACATAAAAATGGCTTCCAAGTATCTGACAACTGTAGAGGACACCGTGAATAAAAGAGCAAATCATGAACATGTGGTTTTCCTTAATTCCTTATCTGGATAACGTGTCCGATCGCATTTTAACACCAGGTGTAGACGGGTGTTTGAGTGATTAAGGGGAGGATGTAAACATGATTCCTTTGGGTTTCTCTGATGGAATGAAAGCCACTGGTTGTGTGGCTGCGACAGTCAACAGTAAAGACGACACACAGCTTTACGTCATCGCTAAGCAGTAGGCAGTGTAGGAGTTTACAGCGCAGTGACCGCAGTGAACAATGCCACTGAAGACACTGGAAAACAACAGAAATAAGAACAGTAACACCCTGTTGTGAACCTCTAGTATCAGTAGCTTCACTGGTTGCGGAGTTGTCGCTCCTTGAAGGCAGAGCTATAGATATACAGAGTAAGGCAAACTTGGTTTCAGGTCGATCCTTCGGAGCCATATTTGCACCAAATGTTCCAAGGCCGTTACATCCTCTCTCTTTTAAAACGTAGTGTAACTACCATGGAGCTTTTAGTGCTAACATCGAGCAGACAGTTCCCCAAAGCTATGTATGTCTATGGCTCTGCTCCATGGCAGCTGGACCCGAGGACGTCTCCTCGAGACGGATCAACCAGCTTCAGAGAGTAAAGCTTCGTCTAGAGAAAAGGCTTGTTATGGTGGAGATGTGGACTCAGGTACCGTCAGAGCAGACAACACAAGGCCAGGGGGACGAGCGCCGCCAACAGGAAGTAGGTGACTCTGTAGAGGTGGAGTGGAGAGAAGGTCACCATGGCGACGGCCAAGGGGAGAGGGAGGCAGGTAGTCAGATGCAGGAGTTTACTGGAGGAGATGAAGAGGAAGTTAAAGCAGAATTCCCAGAAAATATAGTTATTATATGAGTCGGTCTCTGTGTTGGTGACGATGTGTTCTCACCTGTTGCTGAGTATTAAAGTGTTGCAGTTAATAAGCAGCGTGTACACAACAATTACAGGCACAATGTGTGGCCAACAAGGGTCTGGATCCAACTGGGTGGAGTACCTGCAGACGACCAAAACACAAGTTAAACAGACGTGTTCAAAATGTTTACCACTGCACTAATGTATTTTAATAGGGGTGGGCAAAGCTTCGATCACGGTATATATAATTTCTTATCATGGTAACATTATATATTTGACCTCATAATGTCAAAACTACAATTTTTTCACATTCTGTTTATAATTTTAGTTAATTTTTTTTTACGTTTTCAGCTAAACTTCTTACATTTTGCCCCTTTAATCTTCCACACAAACAAAATCAACTGCCTCACATGACATAAAACCTGAATTGAAATCAGAAGACTCAAAAGTGAAACCAACATCTTTCAAAAATGTAAACTTCAGTCAGTGAAATATACAAAATCACACACAATGTTGGTGCTTTACAGCCACAAACTGTCATCACCTGAGGATGTGCTAAGCAGTCCTGCTGCCTGTATCACGTTGCCCGGCACTGAGGCAGCTGGACCATCGAGATCACGTGAGAATCCAGCTCAGATTTGCCACATTATAAATAGCAGAGACACGTTTCTACTGTCATGTCACCCAACCCTGTATTTCAGCATTTGACATTCTGGGATCAAACCATCCTGGAAACATAATCTTCTTGATATGATATTGATTTCAGACAGACATATTATGCAGATGACCATGAATTAAATTTAAAATTAAGGAATTAGTCTGTTTTCAGTTCTGTTTCATAAACAGATCAGAGGTCGAGATCAGACAGAGCAACACTGGAGCTGGTAAAGATTTAACAGCTGTATTCATGAACAGTTTAAGGATCCATTAATGGAGCTGTCTGTATTAAATGTGCCAACTTGTATCTGGAGGACTTTGAGAAGACTTTGGTACGTTATATTTGATATTTGACAACTTATATACACTTTAAAATTGAGGCTGTTGTAAGGATGTAAGGACGCCATAGATACCTGTAGGTTTATTCATAGCCACAGCTAGTTAGAGAAGGTGCTGCTCTGTTTTTATGATAGATGACATAAAAATAAATTATAGATTAAAAAGTCAGTCATTGTTCCTTCATCTCCACAGCCTCTGCGCTGCACCGTGGGGATCACAGCGTGCTCTCTTAGCTGATTAGAGCTGCAGCCTGTCGGGATGAAAACATCTCAGGTCTAACTGGAAAATTGACCCAGACTCCATTTGCATAATTGGTCTGAACAAATCAGGTACTTAACTGTCGCTGTGGCCGCTCTGTTTATGTACATGTAGACATTTTTCTTAACAGACGCATGGCACTAATTAGCATTCTTAATAAACACAGCCGTGCAGGTGCTTTCACTCTCACACGCTCTTTGCTTTAATACTGTACCTCAGGTTGCGCATCCAGTGGATGAGTGACGGTGCGATGAGCATGAGAGGAAGCGTGAGGAGCGCTGACAGGCAGAGGTGCAGCTGTAAGTCGTCCCTCACCTCTTGCAGAGCGCACTCAGACAGCAGGGGGGCGCCGTTACATTCTTTAGGCTTGCTTAAGGATTCAGCGTCGACTTTGCCGTTCTCAGTGTCTTTGTGCTTCCCCGGTGCCTGAAAGGATGACGGATAACTTGAAGTGATTTCAGCTTGAATTTGAGAAGAATTAAACTGTAATGTTGTAAAAGATGCTGATTGGAGAAGACTAAAACTGAAAATCTTACCAGATTCAGCATGTGACTCAAAGATCTTTCTGTCATTTGAAGCCTTAGTACCTGAACATGCAAACAAACACAGTGTGAAGGGATTCAACAGACTCAGTTACTTAATTAGTGATGCTACTCTGTAAAAAGACTGGAAAGGGCTTCATTCATTCATTCATTCATTCAAAAAAGTCACATTTTTTATGATACCAGCTCTTTAAACACAAATATTTTCTGGTTTCTTTCTTCCACTATGACAGTAAACTGAATATCTTTGGTCTCGTCTTCAAAACAAGACATTTGAAGACGTCATCTTGGCCTTTGCGCAACACTGATTGCCATTTTCTAGACCAAACATCTAATCAAATAATCGAGAAAATAATTGTTAAGCTCTATCTATCTGTATTAGTACGTCCTTAAACTCACCCTGTAAAGGTGAAGCAGGAAGGCTACAAACATTGACAGCGCTCCACACGACGTCCCGCCGATAACAGTCAGACACAGAGTGATGAGGAGCTGCGTCCGCGGTCGCAGAGTGCCACAGTCTCTAGAGACGGACGGTCTGAAGACAAAACAGAAAATAAGAGTCAGAAAATTATATTTAAAGGAAGCTTCACATCACATACCTCGATGTTTATCTGTTCAGCCTTACCTGTGCAGTGGAGCTAAAATGAGTGAGACCAGTCGCATCATGAGACGTAGGAGTGCGCTGCCCCAGTATGCAACAGCGGCCCCGAAGATGTAAAGCAGAGGGGACAGGAAGTGGGGCCACTCTTCAGCTGGGACCAAGTCCTCGTTAAATGTTGCATCAGGGGTGGTCGGAGGGAGGGAATCCATGAGGGGGAGGCAAAGAACCGACCAGACCTCCTGAAACCAGCTACAGCTGAGGGAGGGAGGAGGAAGTGGGGGAAGAAAATTTGAAAGAAAATCATGTGGTGTTTCAGGATATTCAGATTCTTTTATCAACTGTAAAAACAGGTGGAATATTTTTCATGCAATTGTCAATTTTGAGATTTTGGGCTGTTTTTTCTTCTTCTTTCAGACTAGTGGAAAGAAAACAGACAAAACACAGATTCAGGTGTAATAACTTGATGAAGGCTTTGAGATGCAACTAAAAGCTCTTAATAGTCAAAAAGAGTTGACATAGTTACAATTATTTCTTATCAAACTGCTGTTTCCAAGGTCAAGAATGAATTTCCACGTTTTTGAAGCGTACCTTAGTAAGATGTGCAGAATATAAACGGGCAGATTGACTTTATGCGGCTGCAGGCCTTTGCCCACCACCTGGCTCATGTCTGCAGCTCGCCTCGTCTTCAAGATGGTGGACAGCTGCCCCCCGCAGGCCAGGAGGAGGGTTACAGCTGTGTACACCGGCACCATGGGACCGCAGAACCTCAGGATCTGTCAGAGATGATAACATAAGATAAGACGGATCTTTATTTATCCTGAAGGAAAATCTTGTGCCAGAGTTTGCTCAAAATAAAGGTAACATAAGAATACATTTTAAAAATAAATACGACACAGTATTAATAAAGTGTAAAGGAGTTAATAAATGCTGACATCAGAACAGAACAGAATATTAATAGATACATTTAAGAAAGTAAACTGGAATAACATTTTTCTGTTAAGTTTCCTTTTGAGGGAATGTTGGGAGGAAAAAACAGGATAAGAAAGTCGTACCTGTCCGAGCACTCTGGGTAATGAAGTCCTTACTGACACCTGAAGTTAAAAATCAGAAGACATCAGAGCATATCATCTATTTAACGTCACATTTTAACCTCCTTATTGATGATTAAAAAAAACACATTTGTCATTATGAAGTTATACCTTATACTGGCAGTTGGGGGCAGTGTGGAGCTGAAGGAGGACACCTGAGCTGTTGTCTGGACGACTTGTGTGGAGCATCCCTGAGATCTCAGTCACTGACGGCACACTGTGGACGGAGGACAGAAACAGTGAGTGTGACACGTAAATGTGCCAGAATAAGAAACAACGGACCAGAACTCACCTGACTGTGGTTAAAGAATCCTCTCGAAACCACGGCACATTTATTCTGTACACGTTGGGAAGTCTATCTGCAGACAGAAAGAGATTATTATACTTTAAACATGTGCACACGAGCCTGACTGTGTATCACAAGACAAACTTACCTTTATGAACTTTACACTGGCTTGCAACAGTAATCCTGAAAGCCTGATAGACCTGAAGACACAGAGCAGCTCAGATGTTAGAGACAGAGCAGGAACAGAGATACTGAGTGAAACAAGCACCTGGTGAAGTCATGAGAGCTACCTGGTGAAAGTGCTGCAACTTGATGGTGTGAAGAAGCCCAGACGAGTTGACTGTAACATCGCTGACAGTAAAACCTGAAAAACAACAGTCACTGTGAAGGAATCTGTTTTTACTTCTTCTAGATTTTAAAGATAAAAGTGTCAACAGGAAGACAACTCACCGAAGGACAAGACATGCGGCACCGGGACAGACAGAGTCTGAGATTCTTGTCTCTGCCACTCGCACTCCACCGTGAACTGTTGACCAGATTAACATTTTAATGCCAACTATATAATTAACATGATTGATAAACTGAGATTAATCTTTTCCTCGGCTTCTTTGTCCGTCTGCTCCTTGCTGGGTTGTCTCAAAGACTTTTTTAAGCAGTTTCATTTCTGATAACACGAGCACTGGTCGGGCTTTAATTGCCATCAAATCTGGATAAGACGCTCATGTTCCTCTTTGAATTTGTTATTACATTAGTTTATAACCAAATACACACAAAACTAATGACATTCCCGTCATCCTCAGCTGTACTTTGCAAATTAAAAAGATACATAGTGAAGTTATAAAGTACATTTTTGACATAACCTCCTTCACATCAGCATATCAGCCAGAAAAATCAATATTGCAGCGTACACCAGGATGCCGGGATAGACACTACTTCATTAAAAAATACAATAAACAATGCATGTAGCTGCATCTGATTCACTCACTGACGCAACATGTGAAATGTGTGGTTTGCTCCTTGTTGTTGTTAATGTAATTTGTAAATCAAGTTATGTCAATCCAAGGATCCTGCTGTATGTTGGAATATTGATTGTTCTGGTCTACTGTGCACCCAGGAGAGCAGCACTGCTGTGCAGAGGTAAGACCAGCAAAACAGACAGAGACAGAAAACAGAAAGAGGAGGAAAGAAGAGTCTCATTATCAGAGAGTCTCAGCTACCTGTTTGCCGTTGAGGTTGGAGGCCAAAACAACCAGATGAGTCACTGAGGACAAATCACTGAGACTGAGAATCAGGACCTGAGGAGGAGAACAGACAGTTGTGATCAGCCTGCAGCAGCTCGGACTGGACCGGACCGCGTCTCTTTATAGGATAATTACCTTGTACGGAGGCAGAAGCTCGGTTCCCATGGACAGATCCACCGCATGCACACTGGGAAATTCAAGGAGCATGAATGAAGAGTAAAAAACAGTTTTATCATCTAAAATGATCACGGGAAAACCAGGAAAACTTAACTGAGTAAACAGGAGGTGGTCTTACCATGAAGAACCGTTCCTGTGCGTGCAGCCGTAGACCCAGCTGGTCATCTCCTGTTGGACATAACAATAAATCAGTATCACCTTTTTCTTCAAGTCAAGAATACTCTGGTTTCTGCTTTACTGAATATGTGGCTTTTCATACTTACGTGTTTCATTCTACTACATTCACAAATATAAATCTATATGAATCACTCATAAATTAGAGATATGGGTGGTGATTCAGAAGTCTGGAAACTCACCAGGTTGTTGCTCCGGCAGTAGAAATGGCTGTAAGCTTTCCTGCGACTCGACAGGGCAAACAGGAAGTATTTGACCTGTCCTTCCTGTGGACGGAGAGCAACACTGAGGATAACTGGTACATTTATATTTCTGTCTGTATCAGGGTTGTTTTTCTTCATAAATCATTGATGCATTTATTGACTGTATGTAAGGAGCTCCTTTATTATATCAGGACAAAGTTTGGTACCTTTGGTGTGCTGTAGGCCAGACGCAGCGTGTTCACTTCACTCCATGCTTCAGGAAAATCTGGAGAACAAAAGGAACAAGAGAAAAAACAAGAAGCATGTGAGTGATTTGAGAATATCAATTTGGGCTTCAGGTGAACAGTTTTCACCATTTTCTGACATTTTATAGACCAAAAAACTAATGAATTAATTAAGAAAACAACTGAGAATATCATTAACTGTTGCAGCCCTAAATCTCTCTGTATATTTCAGCCTCTCTGTGGTGAGCTGTTTCTCTCTCACCTAAGATGGAGATGGAGGTGTCTTGCGTGTCTCCCACCATCCTGACAGGGTGTCTGATGAAGTGATGGTTCAGTACTGACAGTTTCTTCTCTGGGTTTTCTGTGAACTAATAAAAACACACTGCTCAGCTTGAAAACAGATGACATGTGTTTGCAGATGTAATATTTCATGAGGTAGTCCCCCGAGGCTCTAGTGCAATAACATCTTTCTTCTACCTTCATATTTCTTCACAGAAAAGATTAATTTTAAAACACGTTTGTTGTTCTGACCTGTCTGGTTTCAGGATTAATGAGGTCGAAGAACGCCCTGACAGTCGCAAGAACAAGCTCTTTGCACCTGGAACACAAACACACTTCATCTTAGTAACCTGCATGATATTTATTCTGAATAAATTAATTGTCGACCGAAACATAAAGCCGTGTTCTTACCAAACGATGGACAGATGGTCAGTCGACACCCAGGTCCTGGGAACTGCAGTTGCCTTGAACATTGAAACATAATGTGAAGAGCAGTGCAGGATCAAACACACTTTACAGATTCCTTCAGCACTAAATATCTAAGAACTTAAAGTACCGTCTACCAAGAAACCAACAGAGCAAAAAATAAAATTTTAAGAAACTTTAGACTGAGTCCTGTGAGTAGAAATGAAGGTAAAGTTCCTCAGTTCTTAAAAAACCTTCCTGGAGAAGTTCCTGCAGTGGTGGAGGGGCTCAATAACTCGGTCAAGTGCCTCTTAACCAGTTCACAAACAACACTTACCACCAGTGACAACTTATTGGGGTCTCCTGGAGGACAAGACAGGGACGTCAGGCCGGAGCGGACCTGGTAGTCACGGTAACCACCTCCAACAGACAGCACTGTGACGTTCCTGAACTTGTTGGCCTGGTTCTGCCACTTCTGTCTCACTGCAGAGTAGAAATCTACACAGAGCAAAGATTTCACATCTATATTATATCTATATTTTACATTACAGATATGACATTATATGATATTATATGATATTACTTAAAAATGTGCAGAAAAATACCACACGGCTAATATTTCATGTCAATGTACCAATTAATACGAGTTCTCCTTACCCAGCAGGTACGGGTCCAGGGCCAGCACTGGAGCCAGGTGAGGGGAGGCCTGGGTGATGATGAGGCTGACCAGGTTGGTGTTGAAGCGGGGCAGAGTGTAGAGCGCCCGGGCCACCACTCCACCCATGGAGTGACCGACAACCACCACACTCTGAGGAGGCGTCTTCAGGTGCTGGAGGGAGGAGAGACAGAAGAAAAGAGAGTGTTAAACCTCTCAAAGCATTATACGTATATCCATGTCTCCATGTCTCTGTTTTTGAGTCTGTTGTGTTTGATCCTTCAATGAATTAGTCTGCAGGGTTTTTGTGACTGATGCAACAGCTCCTGCAAATTATTTGACAAAATTGGAGCTTTGTTAGTCGTCTCATGCTGCTTTTACTGCTAAAAAAAGCTGGCATTCATCCTAAACCACCTCTGTAGCTGTGTTTGCAACTGCATATTTAACAGGTTTAATCCATGTTGTGTATTGACAATTATCCCTGCAGGTTGACAGACATATAAATATTTAATAGACACTACAATATTTACTGTGTATTATCTGAGCATTATAGGAATTTTAGTTTATTCTGCTGTCGCTGTGTCAACTTCTTTTACGACAGCATACTGTACAAGCCAGAGGGATTACTTAAATGTAGAGGTGATGAAATGTGTTTGATGTGCATCCCCCCACACTGTAACACAACTCCACCAGCAACATCCGTCATCTGGTATAAGTAACCCTGTCTGGCGAGCGGATGATATTTGAGGCCTGACCTTGTAGAGCCTCAGGATGGCCTTAATGCTCTCGTGCAGGAAGTGCGTCTGCCGGAACAAACTGCCGCCGTACAGGGCCACCAGCTCCTCGTTGAAGTCCACGGTGAACACGTTGAAGTGGAGACCTCCCTCCATGTTTTCAGCCTTCCTCAAGGCCACGGAGCCCAGAGAGCGAGCTGCGAGAAGAGGGTGAAATCATACAGACGTGGAGTCAATGCTAGTCCTAATCTAATCACCAACATATGCTCAGTTTTAATATTTATTAATGCACAGCTCGTGTGTGCAAATCATGTTTTTATATTTTGAATTATTGATCAGAGCCATCTAATGAATCTGATCCTCGGGCAGCTCCTCACGACCCACAAAGAAAACTCTCACTTTGCTGCTAAAAAATCATTACATTTACATCGACTGTAACATTTTCCTGTATGAGAGAAACACGGCAGCAACAGCCTGATCTGATCCGACGCCAGCGCTTCATCAAGCTGATAAAAATGCATCGGCTCCAAGAGTCTAAATGTAGGACAAGAAATGTTGAGGAATAGTGAACACGGACCATCATCGCAAACATCACAGCGTTACTGTAAATGTGTTTGTATTCAGAAGAGTAAAAGTGTGGGTGTTTCCTCCTACACACAACTGATAACAAGAACAGACAGCTAGAAGGATCTGATGAAGGATCTGTGTCATTCAGAGCATCACTGAGTTAAAAGTGAGAGAGAATATCAGGTCAGCAGAAGGTTCCAGGTGTTAGGACATCTTTTTCTTAGTGTCAACAAAATATAGCTTACATTTTTTTTAAAAGAGGCGATGCCATTTCCTGAAACATTTGGGTATGAGGAATGTACGGCAATTAAGATGACAATCACAGACGGCAGTGGCCAATGTTTGTTTGTTGTGTCACTGGCTCGTGACATCCCTGCCTTTACTTTGTAATGTAGGAAAAGATGCTTTAATCCTTTATTAGTCCCACTGTGGGGAAATTTACAGCAAAGGTGATTAAAGTACTCAGAATATTTCATTTTCTGGCCAAAATAATCGTGATTTATGATATTATCATTATAATCATCAAAATATGCTTAAGACACTTACATTTTTTTTATTTAAATCTTAGGATTGTTCATTATCGAGCTGCACAGCTTTTTCAAGTCACTCGTGAGGATATTCACGATTATCCCGATAATGAAAATTCACCCTGATACACTTACACTAAGTGATTTTGTTGTAATTTGTCTTACATTGTCCCTAGTAAGTACTGAAACACAGTTATCATTGAGACAGGAGGTTTTATTAAGAGTTGTTTTATAAATTTGTATGATTGATCGATTTGTTTCTTTCAAAGATAGTGTAATGAAAAGATAAATCATTTATAAAGCAGTACTTTTTTAGAAAGATTTCTTTGTTTCCTGAGCACAAAAGAGGAAATAAATAACAACAAAAAGAAAATAAACAACAACAAAAAGAAAAACCAACAGTATTGGATAATCAGGGCATCCCTACTGGACAATGCAGCTCTTAGCTAATGTTACTTAATCAGGTGGAAATGGTGATTTGTTGGGGACTATTTTCAGCTGAGGATTAACACAAATGTGGTGCTTTAGTGAGTATTTATAGCAGCAGGATGGTGTACGTGGGATTGAGTCAAGATAAACAAGAGAGTGTGTTCATGATAATGAAGGAACATGTTCTTTAGCACAGAAGAAGATGATATATCAAGCTGTGGATACGCACACAGTTCTGGTTGTGGTTTTGGTCTTTTAATGGGATTTGTTGACAATAAGAGATAAAAGACTTTTCTCATAAATAGATAGTGGATAACTCTGGGTATACGTGTGAAGAACCTTATCACAACAAGCAAAAATACACAACAAAAAACAAACAAACTGTTAAAACATGGTTGCAAAAGCCAGTTTTCAAGATTAATAACTCTTCTACTGTTTACATGTGAATTATAGCAAAAACAAACTGTGGAAACTTGATTCTCCTCCAACATACTCTGTCTTAAAATAACCAAAGCTTGTCAGCAATACTGTGAAGGACGATCCAGTCTGCCTGCAGCTCAGGTAGAGACTAATCAACAAAAAGCATGAAGCCACACATTAACGTCCTCAAACAACCTCAGTACATCCACTTAATGGAAAAAGCCAGTTCCTCCTGCTCGTGCAGCTGAGTGACTTTAACGCTCACTTGCCTCGTTTTCTCTCGTTTGCTGGTTGCTGAGTTAAATGCCAACACTGAAACCCGTCTTTGAACAATCTCCGTTAATGTTGCGCTCTTACCTTGTTTATAACTGCCTGCATTCCCAGGCAGGAAGAGCACAGGGGCACCGGTGAGTTTGAGCGCTCTGGTCTCCTGAGCGTACAGACCTTCTCCGTACAGGTAGAGGCCGTACGCTGGGTAGAGTCTGGCCACGCGACGAGGAAGAGCCACACGCTGTCAACACAACGCAAACAACACAAGACATTAATCCACGTCAGAGGAGGTCAAGTCCCAAAATCGTGTAAACAGTCTCACTAGAAAGCAAAATAAAGAAACTGCAGCAGTGAGAAAGTTACTGTACAGCCGGCAGACAACACCTCCACCTCACCTGTATTATTATTTATATGCACGAAGTAATAAGAAGTTAAATGTCCGGTATAGCTGACGGTTAATGTATCTCCTAAAGTTTATAAAAGAAAAGGCAGCTGAACATGTTCTGTAAGTTTAAGATTACATAGTATTGGTTGAGTGGGAGAAATGTATCTGAAACAATTTTCTTAAATCGATCAATAATTTCTAGTAAAGAACGCCGCCGTTTCCTCAAATGTGAAGATTTTCTGCTTTTATCTGGACATTTTTTTATTCACATTAAACGATTAACAAAGAAAACACTTGGAAGATAAAAAATATTTATTAGTTATTCCATTATGTGTCATCAACATTTCACTGTTGGCCACTATAATTTATTTTTTTCTATTTCATTGTATTAACATTTGATTTTTTTTATTGTAATATTACCTATTATGAGTAGCATTTCATAATTGCCTTTGTCATGGAGGTTATGTGTTCTCCTGAGTCTGTTTGCTTGTTTTTTTTTTTGACTGTTGATTTGTTGATTTGTTTGTTTGTTTGTCAGCAGAATAACACAAAAAACTGACTACATTTCCATGAAACAGGAGGATGGAGGATGGGTCTCTGTCTCTTTGGCTTGGATTGGAATAAAGGGACGGATCCAGGACGTTTTTTTCCTCACTTCCACAGCTGTGATACGACTTTTTCCCTCGTGTCGTGCTCTGCTTGTAAAAAAACGTCCACACCAGAGACAACGTGTGTGGCTCACCTCTACATTGCGTGGCTCTACACAGGAGCAGCAGTTCGACGTCATGAGCGAGACAACAGTGTGTTTGTTGTTGTTGTTCTTCTCTGCTTTTATTGGCTGCTCATAAAACAACTTTAAAAGGTGCACCTACTGTGTGTAGCTGCTGCACGCGTGAAGTCAACAAAAGCGATTTGGCTTTCGTATCATCAGCTGTAATTTCTTTATCTGCCGATGACCGATAATGTAAATGTTAGATTATCGGGCCATTTTGCTAAAACCTTTTCTATTAAAAGGACAGAAAATTGAGCTGCATCACAGCATAATAACTATTGATTACCATGATTTCACATTATGATTTGACCTTTTCTCCCCTTGCTCTAACTATTTAACCCTTTAAAGACCATATGTTTTCTCTCATCCGCCCTGTATACATCACAAGCCCTCCAGCTGTGGCTCAATAGATGCTGTCCATTAACAACACAAACAAAGCAGATGTTTCCTTCAGATCCATGGGGCTCTTTCTATCCTTCCTCTTATATACCACAACATAAAAAGGCTGTCTGCTGTATGGTCGATGCCCATACATCATGTTGCCTCCAGCTGTGCTCCACTTCTGGACAGATGAGCACATTAAAGCAGAGGAGGACGACCTACATTACATTACATCACAATACTAACATTTTTTTTAAGTTTTCCCCTGACCTGTAGCCTCTGAACAACACATGAAGCTGATCTGCTGAGAGGATTCAAGGATTCATAAGCTGATTTATGGTTTTACAACCTGGCTAATCTGATCCCTCAACGTGTAGTAGGCACACCTGCCCCCAAACACACAGGTGAGTCTGTGTTAGCATGAATCTGACGTTAGCTGTCAGGAAATAGCTTTAAAAAAAGGAGGATAATTAATATTTCCTGGTCAGGTTTAAACAAAATGTGCTTCGCGGTGTTGGAAAATGATTTAGCAGGGTACAGTAACGTTAGCATGTGCTAACCAACACGGTATGCTACAAGCTAGTTTGCGGTGATAGTAAGCGGTGTTGGGTGAAATAATTAGCCGCGCTACTCACCCGATACTCCGGGTACTCGAACATGTAGGTCATACTGCATCGGTTCTCCTCGAAGCCAGTCAGCAACTCCCGCAGGCCGACCGCCAGCAGCCCCACAGCGAACACGTAAAAGGCCACAGCGGCGACTCTCATGGTTCGGTTCGGACTCTGTTGTTCGGACATCACGGCAGTCTCAGGTCCATGTTGTGTTGTTCATCTCCCGTGTGACCGACACACAGGTTGTGTCTCACTCTCACCGGCTGCCGGAGCCTCCTCACAACAGGAACCACTCGCTCTACAAACACCGCTGATTGGCAGAGCTCTCGGCCAATGGGAGCAGGGACCGTTAGGAAACGGACCAATAGGAGAGCAGGGATAGAGTGACGTAGCAATATATCAGGAAATGCTAATTTTAGCTGCTTTTGCTAACTTTGATTTGTTTATTTTATTTTCTCCTCTTTTTACTTTTATTATTATTATCAGTATTAAATCTTTTATTTTGTGTATTATATTATTATCATATATAAACAAGTCAGTGACAAAAAAAGATTTAAAAAAAAAAGAAAAGATAAAACATATATAGAAGATGTTATATATATATTTTATTATATATATATGGGTCAGTGACAAATAAGGGTTTGCATTATGAGCAATTCAAAAATGTTTTAAAAAGTTGTTTTGAAAGCTTGCATCAGGTTTGCTAAAATGTATATTTTGTATTTATGTTGGTTTCATGTAATTTGAAATAGCATTTGAACTATTTTTTACGAAAGGTAAGACTGATTGCCCCTGAAAATGTCAAGTGGTGTAACCACAACAAAAGGAGAAATATTAAATATTTCTTTCCACCTAGAGTGTATGCAAGTGTACTTATGAAAACAGTTACTTAATTTTAAAATATCACACGAAAATAGATTTTATTAGGATTATTTTAAATTAAAATTGTATGCGTTTTTGTAATATAGAGCATTATCTAAATAATATTTGACAAATTATGTATAAACTGTTTAAAAAAATATGTTAATACATTGCAATAGAGAATTACATCTTATTCAGATGAATTTTCCTGTATATTATAATATTTTTATGAAAAATACTGGTTACACCAATTGACACAAACCAGTTACACCACCTGACTATGTTGCTTCTACAGTCAAAGGCCACTGTTTGTTGAAGAAACTGGCACTAAAAATCAAGCATGACAGTGAACAAGGTCAATTGAACTTTTTTAAAATTATTTTCAATGAAGAAGAAACTGGTCTCAGGGCAGAAGATGTGTTTTTCTGTTTTAAGGCAACGTAGTTGGACAAAAGGGAGTCAACTGTCTCATCTGGTCTCAGGGCAGAGACCATTGTTTCCCACAATTTTGTCTGAGGGCAGGTGAATCCCTCCTGGTCTCAGGGCAGAAGTTGTCTGAGGGCAGGTGAATCCTTCCTGGTCTCAGGGCAGAAGTTGTCTGAGGGCAGGTGAATCCCTCCTGGTCTCAGGGCAGAAGTTGTCTGAGGGCAGGTGAATCTCTCCTGGTCTCAGGGCAGAAGTTGTCTGAGGGCAGGTGAATCTCTCCTGGTCTCAGGGCAGAAGTCGTATTTTTCTGTTTTAAGGCAACGTAGTTGGACAAAAGGGAGTCAAATGTCTCCTCTGGTCTCAGGGCAGAAGTTGTCTGAGGGCAGGTGAATCCTTCCTGGTCTCAGGGCAGAAGTTGTCTGAGGGCAGGTGAATCTCTCCTGGTCTCAGAGCAGAAGTTGTCTGAGGGCAGGTGAATCCTTTCTGGTCTCAGGGCAGAAGTTGTCTGAGGGCAGGTGAATCTCTCCTGGTCTCAGGGCAGAAGTTGTCTGAGGGCAGGTGAATCTCTCCTGGTCTCAGGGCAGAAGTTGTCCGAGGGCAGGTGAATCTCTCCTGGTCTCAGGGCAGAAGTTGTCTGAGGGCAGGTGAATCTCTCCTGGTCTCAGGGCAGAAGTCGTCTGAGGGCAGGTGAATCTCTCCTGGTCTCAGGGCAGAAGTTGTCCGAGGGCAGGTGAATCTCTCCTGGTCTCAGGACAGAAGTTGTCTGAGGGCAGGTGAATCTCTCCTGGTCTCAGGGCAGAAGTTGTCCGAGGGCAGGTGAATCCCTCCTGGTCTGAGGGCAGAAGTTGTCTGAGGGCAGGTGAATCTCTCCTGGTCTCAGGGCAGAAGTTGTCTGAGGGCAGGTGAATCTCTCCTGGTCTCAGGGCAGAAGTTGTCTGAGGGCAGGTGAATCTCTCCTGGTCTCAGGGCAGAAGTTGTCTGAGGGCAGGTGAATCCCTCCTGGTCTGAGGGCAGAAGTTGTCTGAGGGCAGAAGTTGTCTGAGGGCAGGTGAATCTCTCCTGGTCTCAGGGCAGAAGTTGTCCGAGGGCAGGTGAATCTCTCCTGGTCTCAGGGCAGAAGTTGTCTGAGGGCAGGTGAATCTCTCCTGGTCTCAGGGCAGAAGTCGTCTGAGGGCAGGTGAATCTCTCCTGGTCTCAGGGCAGAAGTTGTCCGAGGGCAGGTGAATCTCTCCTGGTCTCAGGGCAGAAGTTGTCTGAGGGCAGGTGAATCTCTCCTGGTCTCAGGGCAGAAGTCGTATTTTTCTGTTTTAAGGCAACGTAGTTGGACAAAAGGGAGTCAAATGTCTCCTCTGGTCTCAGGGCAGAAGTTGTCTGAGGGCAGGTGAATCCTTCCTGGTCTCAGGGCAGAAGTTGTCTGAGGGCAGGTGAATCTCTCCTGGTCTCAGAGCAGAAGTTGTCTGAGGGCAGGTGAATCCTTTCTGGTCTCAGGGCAGAAGTTGTCTGAGGGCAGGTGAATCTCTCCTGGTCTCAGGGCAGAAGTTGTCTGAGGGCAGGTGAATCTCTCCTGGTCTCAGGGCAGAAGTTGTCCGAGGGCAGGTGAATCTCTCCTGGTCTCAGGGCAGAAGTTGTCTGAGGGCAGGTGAATCTCTCCTGGTCTCAGGGCAGAAGTCGTCTGAGGGCAGGTGAATCTCTCCTGGTCTCAGGGCAGAAGTTGTCCGAGGGCAGGTGAATCTCTCCTGGTCTCAGGGCAGAAGTTGTCTGAGGGCAGGTGAATCTCTCCTGGTCTCAGGGCAGAAGTCGTATTTTTCTGTTTTAAGGCAACGTAGTTGGACAAAAGGGAGTCAAATGTCTCCTCTGGTCTCAGGGCAGAAGTTGTCTGAGGGCAGGTGAATCCTTCCTGGTCTCAGGGCAGAAGTTGTCTGAGGGCAGGTGAATCTCTCCTGGTCTCAGAGCAGAAGTTGTCTGAGGGCAGGTGAATCCTTTCTGGTCTCAGGGCAGAAGTTGTCTGAGGGCAGGTGAATCTCTCCTGGTCTCAGGGCAGAAGTTGTCTGAGGGCAGGTGAATCTCTCCTGGTCTCAGGGCAGAAGTTGTCCGAGGGCAGGTGAATCTCTCCTGGTCTCAGGGCAGAAGTTGTCTGAGGGCAGGTGAATCTCTCCTGGTCTCAGGGCAGAAGTCGTCTGAGGGCAGGTGAATCTCTCCTGGTCTCAGGGCAGAAGTTGTCCGAGGGCAGGTGAATCTCTCCTGGTCTCAGGACAGAAGTTGTCTGAGGGCAGGTGAATCTCTCCTGGTCTCAGGGCAGAAGTTGTCCGAGGGCAGGTGAATCCCTCCTGGTCTGAGGGCAGAAGTTGTCTGAGGGCAGGTGAATCTCTCCTGGTCTCAGGGCAGAAGTTGTCTGAGGGCAGGTGAATCTCTCCTGGTCTCAGGGCAGAAGTTGTCTGAGGGCAGGTGAATCTCTCCTGGTCTCAGGGCAGAAGTTGTCTGAGGGCAGGTGAATCCCTCCTGGTCTGAGGGCAGAAGTTGTCTGAGGGCAGAAGTTGTCTGAGGGCAGGTGAATCTCTCCTGGTCTCAGAGCAGAAGTTGTCTGAGGGCAGGTGAATCCTTTCTGGTCTCAGGGCAGAAGTTGTCTGAGGGCAGGTGAATCTCTCCTGGTCTCAGGGCAGAAGTTGTCTGAGGGCAGGTGAATCTCTCCTGGTCTCAGGGCAGAAGTTGTCCGAGGGCAGGTGAATCTCTCCTGGTCTCAGGGCAGAAGTTGTCTGAGGGCAGGTGAATCTCTCCTGGTCTCAGGGCAGAAGTTGTCTGAGGGCAGGTGAATCTCTCCTGGTCTCAGGGCAGAAGTTGTCTGAGGGCAGGTGAATCCCTCCTGGTCTGAGGGCAGAAGTTGTCTGAGGGCAGAAGTTGTCTGAGGGCAGGTGAATCTCTCCTGGTCTCAGAGCAGAAGTTGTCTGAGGGCAGGTGAATCCTTTCTGGTCTCAGGGCAGAAGTTGTCTGAGGGCAGGTGAATCTCTCCTGGTCTCAGGGCAGAAGTTGTCTGAGGGCAGGTGAATCTCTCCTGGTCTCAGGGCAGAAGTTGTCCGAGGGCAGGTGAATCTCTCCTGGTCTCAGGGCAGAAGTTGTCTGAGGGCAGGTGAATCTCTCCTGGTCTCAGGGCAGAAGTCGTCTGAGGGCAGGTGAATCTCTCCTGGTCTCAGGGCAGAAGTTGTCCGAGGGCAGGTGAATCTCTCCTGGTCTCAGGACAGAAGTTGTCTGAGGGCAGGTGAATCTCTCCTGGTCTCAGGGCAGAAGTTGTCCGAGGGCAGGTGAATCCCTCCTGGTCTGAGGGCAGAAGTTGTCTGAGGGCAGGTGAATCTCTCCTGGTCTCAGGGCAGAAGTTGTCTGAGGGCAGGTGAATCTCTCCTGGTCTCAGGGCAGAAGTTGTCTGAGGGCAGGTGAATCTCTCCTGGTCTCAGGGCAGAAGTTGTCTGAGGGCAGGTGAATCCCTCCTGGTCTGAGGGCAGAAGTTGTCTGAGGGCAGAAGTTGTCTGAGGGCAGGTGAATCCCTCCTGGTCTGAGGGCAGAAGTTGTCTGAGGGCAGGTGAATCCCTCCTGGTCTCAGGGCAGAAGTCGTATTTTTCTGTTTTAAGGCAACGTGGTTGGACAAAAGGGAGTCAAATGTCTCCTCTGGTCTCAGGGCAGAAGTTGTCTGAGGGCAGGTGAATCCTTCCTGGTCTCAGGGCAGAAGTTGTCTGAGGGCAGGTGAATCCTTCCTGGTCTCAGGGAAGAAGTTGTCTGAGGGCAGGTGAATCCTTCCTGGTCTCAGGGCAGAAGTTGTCTGAGGGCAGGTGAATCCCTCCTGGTCTCAGGGCAGAAGTTGTCTGAGGGCAGGTGAATCTCTCCTGGTCTCAGGGCAGAAGTTGTCTGAGGGCAGGTGAATCTCTCCTGGTCTCAGGGCAGAAGTTGTCTGAGGGCAGGTGAATCTCTCCTGGTCTCAGGGCAGAAGTCGTATTTTTCTGTTTTAAGGCAACGTAGTTGGACAAAAGGGAGTCAAATGTCTCCTCTGGTCTCAGGGCAGAAGTTGTCTGAGGGCAGGTGAATCTCTCCTGGTCTCAGGGCAGAAGTTGTCTGAGGGCAGGTGAATCCCTCCTGGTCTGAGGGCAGAAGTTGTCTGAGGGCAGGTGAATCCCTCCTGGTCTGAGGGCAGAAGTTGTCTGAGGGCAGGTGAATCTCTCCTGGTCTCAGGGCAGAAGTTGTCTGAGGGCAGGTGAATCCTTCCTGGTCTCAGGGCAGAAGTCGTATTTTTCTGTTTTAAGGCAACGTAGTTGGACAAAAGGGAGTCAAATGTCTCCTCTGGTCTCAGGGCAGAAGTTGTCTGAGGGCAGGTGAATCCTTCCTGGTCTCAGGGCAGAAGTTGTCTGAGGGCAGGTGAATCCTTCCTGGTCTCAGAGCAGAAGTTGTCTGAGGGCAGGTGAATCTCTCCTGGTCTCAGGGCAGGTGAATCTCTCCTGGTCTCAGGGCAGAAGTTGTCTGAGGGCAGGTGAATCTCTCCTGGTCTCAGAGCAGAAGTTGTCTGAGGGCAGGTGAATCCTTCCTGGTCTCAGGTCAGAAGTCATATTTTTCTGTTTTAAGGCAACGTAGTTGGACAAAAGGGAGTCAACTGTCTCCTCTGGTCTCAGGGCAGAAGTTGTCTGAGGGCAGGTGAATCTCTCCTGGTCTCAGGGCAGAAGTTGTCTGAGGGCAGGTGAATCTCTCCTGGTCTCAGGACAGAAGTTGTCTGAGGGCAGGTGAATCTCTCCTGGTCTCAGGGCAGGTGAATCTCTCCTGGTCTCAGGGCAGGTGAATCTCTCCTGGTCTCAGGGCAGAAGTTGTCTGAGGGCAGGTGAATCTCTCCTGGTCTCAGGGCAGAAGTTGTCTGAGGGCAGGTGAATCCCTCCTGGTCTGAGGGCAGAAGTTGTCTGAGGGCAGGTGAATCTCTCCTGGTCTCAGGGCAGAAGTTGTCTGAGGGCAGGTGAATCTCTCCTGGTCTCAGGGCAGAAGTTGTCTGAGGGCAGGTGAATCCCTCCTGGTCTGAGGGCAGAAGTTGTCTGAGGGCAGGTGAATCCCTCCTGGTCTGAGGGCAGAAGTTGTCTGAGGGCAGGTGAATCCTTCCTGGTCTCAGGGCAGAAGTCGTATTTTTCTGTTTTAAGGCAACGTAGTTGGACAAAAGGGAGTCAAATGTCTCCTCTGATCTCAGGGCAGAAGTTGTCTGAGGGCAGGTGAATCCTTCCTGGTCTCAGGGCAGAAGTCGTATTTTTCTGTTTTAAGGCAACGTAGTTGGACAAAAGGGAGTCAAATGTCTCCTCTGGTCTCAGGGCAGAAGTTGTCTGAGGGCAGGTGAATCCTTCCTGGTCTCAGGGCAGAAGTTGTCTGAGGGCAGGTGAATCTCTCCTGGTCTCAGAGCAGAAGTTGTCTGAGGGCAGGTGAATCCCTCCTGGTCTGAGGGCAGAAGTTGTCTGAGGGCAGGTGAATCTCTCCTGGTCTCAGAGCAGAAGTTGTCTGAGGGCAGGTGAATCCTTCCTGGTCTCAGGGCAGAAGTCGTATTTTTCTGTTTTAAGGCAACGTAGTTGGACAAAAGGGAGTCAACTGTCTCCTCTGGTCTCAGGGCAGAAGTTGTCTGAGGGCAGGTGAATCTCTCCTGGTCTCAGGGCAGAAGTTGTCCGAGGGCAGGTGAATCTCTCCTGGTCTCAAGGCAGAAGTTGTCCGAGGGCAGGTGAATCTCTCCTGGTCTCAGGGCAGAAGTTGTCCGAGGGCAGGTGAATCTCTCCTGGTCTCAGGGCAGAAGTTGTCCGAGGGCAGGTGAATCTCTCCTGGTCTCAGGGCAGAAGTTGTCTGAGGGCAGGTGAATCTCTCCTGGTCTCAGGACAGAAGTTGTCTGAGGGCAGGTGAATCTCTCCTGGTCTCAGGGCAGGTGAATCTCTCCTGGTCTCAGGGCAGGTGAATCTCTCCTGGTCTCAGGGCAGAAGTTGTCTGAGGGCAGGTGAATCTCTCCTGGTCTCAGGGCAGAAGTTGTCTGAGGGCAGGTGAATCCCTCCTGGTCTGAGGGCAGAAGTTGTCTGAGGGCAGGTGAATCTCTCCTGGTCTCAGGGCAGAAGTTGTCTGAGGGCAGGTGAATCTCTCCTGGTCTCAGGGCAGAAGTTGTCCGAGGGCAGGTGAATCTCTCGTGGTCTCAGGGCAGAAGTTGTCTGAGGGCAGGTGAATCTCTCCTGGTCTCAGGGCAGAAGTCGTATTTTTCTGTTTTAAGGCAACGTAGTTGGACAAAAGGGAGTCAACTGTCTCCTCTGGTCTCAGGGCAGAAGTTGTCTGAGGGCAGGTGAATCCCTCCTGGTCTCAGGGCAGTTTTTATGGTTACACCTCATTGACATTTTTGCCATTATCCTCTGAATATTCTCTGAGAATTGATTAAATCCAGAAATTTTCGATGAGGTCTTCAAAAAGAGAATGTATGCAAGTAATTTGTATGTTTATTTTCAAATTTTAACCTTTTTAAATTCAACTGAACCATAAGAACACAAAAAAATTGCGTCACGTCATTGACCCATATATACTGTATATTACAACTATATATAATTTACATATAAGATATATGTATATATTATATCTTAGGAAATGCTAATTATAGCTGCTTCTGCTATTGTTATGTTTTTAAATGGCCCGAGCCTAATCTGAATTAATGTTTCTATGTTTTTAGTACGCCTTTGTAAAATAGGGCTGCTTGATATGAAAACAAAAACCACTAATGGGAATGATAAATTTAGCATCACAAATTTTATTTTGTGTATTATATTATTTACCTTTTACCAAAAATCGCAGCATTTGCGATTCGCACTTGGCCATATTGCATATATATTTAGAATAATTGTGCTGCCAAAGAGTAAAATAAAGTCCCATTGTCTGTGCAATCCTCCTGTCTAGGTGTACATGAAAAAAAATATACCCATGTCACCAGGGGTTGAAGCCAATCCAGTGGTCTGTCTACTAGAAAATATTCCAGGAAATCAATGGCACATGATTTTTCAGTTCTTTAATAAACATTCACAGGTCTGCTGCAGCTGCATCAAGCTGCCTAGCCTTTGCAAACACATGTTCACACAAACAGTACATATACAACATGTACTTCCCGGTCAGATACCTGCAACAGATTTTGTGTTAAAAACGTTTGTCTGGAAACAAATCTGTCACATTGAATTGCAGCATCGTCTTACCACACAGTCAGTGTCAGACAATAATCAGTCCTTTCAAACGTAGAAAACAAGATGGGAGAATTTGAAAGAACAGGTGGCAAATAAAATCACATGTAGGAAACCATATGATGTTACTATCATTGAAATAAGGCTATAAATTAATATAAATGTTTTGATTGTTGAGGCCCCATTCCTGAATGTACAAAACTGCAAGAGTTCACAAACCTGGTCAACTTTGATCACTGAATTATGGGGGAATATCAGCAATGATTAGCAAAATAAAAGCAAACAAAGACATACTGCAGACAGTTCTGTGAGAATGTGTGTTTCGGCTCATGTGTCTTTTCTACAGTGACTAGTAGATGAATCCAAGTGTGTCTTGGTATTTTTCTCTGACTTCCCAGTGAGGAGATGCATCTTGGTTTCCCTCTGTGGATCATCTTGAGACAATTTTCTTCATTTTAATCAAAGAAAATACGGAGGAGAATTTTGAGTCTTGACTAGTTTCCACGGGAACAACTGCCTCAAATCAACGGCACCTTAATCCAAAAGCCTGGAGTGCTCTATCCTCGTAATGGTCCAGTCTGGAGCCACTCCCTGAGTAAACTCCCTTTGGAATCTGGAAGAAAAGCCAAAAAGAAAGATCAGAAAAAAAGATGTGAAATATTTTATACGCACAAGTTATTACACTTTAAGAATTATGTACTCACTCATAGTTTGCAGCTAGCAGCGTCTTAGTTTCTGGTTTTTGCTCTGAACCGAAGGACACCTGGAAGACGCGGGTTCCCTTCAAGCCACCTTCAGGAAGACGTGCGCTCGTCAGATACCAGAAACGCATCAGAATACTGACAAACTTTCTCCCTGGAAAAATGATACACAATGAGACACTTATTAAAGCTGCAGATACACACGCTCGCTCTATTCTGTAACATATTACATGTCTGTCTTGGAAAAGGGTTCTTTAACAAACTGCTCAATAATATGTGCTTTCACTTTTATCCAGACACCCAAAACAGCAAGGCATTGTAACACTCAGCAAATGCTTATAAAAAAGGAGTAAATACAGTATTTGTTGGGGACTATTTTCAGCAGCGGATCAATCCACGTTTGGTGCTCTAGTGTGTATTTACAGCAGTTGGACAGTGTACAGCATGTGGGATTAACTCAAATAGACTAGAGTGTGTGTTCATGGACAACAATAGAGCTCGACACAGAGGACGAAGATTTATCAGGCTTAAAATAGACATAATACTTAGTAGGATCAACCCATTGTTGATAAAAATAGAACAATAAGGACAAACAGGATGAAATCAGCAGGCTTAATCTTAAATATCTTGGGAGGTGAACAGGTGATGCTGACCGTTATCGTCATAGTAGATTCCCACGTCTCCTGTTGTTGTGTACATGATCTCGTCTACGTCTGCAGAGAGAGCTTCCTTGTGGCTCGACGGCATCAGGTTGCACTTTTCCTCCAGCTTTGCAATCAACTGCAAGGAGGTGAACATTAGATAAATGTTGAGGTTACACCTGTTAAACACACATTTTTTTTAAAATACCACAAGTTTATCCTTTGATTCAAAAACGTCCCGGTGATGCTATTTTAAGTTTACTATCAATATGGTTAATCGATTTCTTAATTAGTTGATGTACAAATGTATTAGATTCTGATGTGTATGATCAATTAATCTTTTCAGTTATTGGTTTGTTCCACAAAAAGACTTTTGGGACAACCTAGAAATGGATATTGTATAGAATCAGTATGTTGTGTGGAGTAATGGACATTCTGGGTTCCCGTACTCACGTCTTCAGCCACGAGTCCTTCCAAAGCTTCAAACTTACACTGTGACAACAGTCCGGACACATGAGAGAAGGCCTGCAAGAGGGAACAAAGCATCCTCAGCAACCAGTGGTGGGATGTAACTAAGTACATTTACTCAAGTACAAATCTGAGTTTCTTGGACTTTATTTGAGTTTTAGTTTTAGTCTTTTTTATTTCAATTTTAAGAGGGAAAATATTGTACTTTCTACTCCACTACAAATATTTTGACACATGGAGTTACTTGTTGCTTTCAAATTAAGATTTTTACATATAAAACATCTGAAGTGTTTATAAAATATGATGTTAAATTATATATAAACTACGCAGCAGTTTATACAAGTACAGTTGAAATGATTAGTCAATCAATAAAAATTAAAAAAAACTAATTAGCAACTGTTTCATCAATAATTTCAGTCATTCTTATCTAAAACATTTCATGGTTCCAGCTTCACAGATGTGAGGATTTTCTGCTTTTGCTTATAATCATTTGATTGATTTATTTCTTTAAAGTATTTTTTCTTCTTTTTGTCTTGTTTGGTTTGTTGGTTGGACACAACAAGTGTTATGAAGGTTCTGAGTAACTGTGACAGCATTCATCTCTATTTTTAGAACTTTTATTACAGTAAAGAAATTTAGCAGATTAATCTGTAATAAGTGTAGACTGATTATCGGGGCTGATATTCAGCTTATTCTGCGATTTTTCTGTCAGATTGCAGATAGAATAAACTAATATAAAAATGTGCTCCTTTGGCTCTGATGCAACATCCTCACACACAACGTCCGTCCACAACAATATCTGATTGGTAACACGTCACCATTAATAGCCTATAAACGCTGAATAATCTGAGTCTGCCAAGTAACTAGTAACTAAATGTATGAAAGTTTAAAGTAGCAGAAAATGGAAATACTCAAGTAAAGTACTTCAAAATCGTACTTAGGTTTATTTCATCACTGGTTGTTTGAAATTTTGACACAAAGATTTTTATTTTTTACTGCAAATGAATATTTTTAGGCCAAATATCGTTATCATCGTCATCATCTCCTCGATTTCTAATAATCGGTATCGGCCCTGAAAAAGCCACATCGGTCCACCCCTAATCCATAATGAAAACAATCATTAGTCATCATACATGAGCTCCACCCACACAAACTACAACAGTAAAATCCTACTTTTACATTAAAGCATATGTAATAATAATGACACACACACAGTGTAAAGTAGTGCCACATTTTTTTCTGATTATAATTACTTACTTGTGTAACATTTTAAAGGCTGGGCGTTTACTGGTAACGGAGTACAACATATATACATATATACATATACATAAGTACTCTTCCATCACTGTCAACAACCAAACAGAAACAACACAGTATAAATAAATAAATGACGTCTGCATTTGTAGCTGAAGTCATAGCTAGCTAACAACACCCCCTACGTGTTTCTCAGGTATGTACACACCTGCTTCGCTCCCTCCGTGAACTCTTCAATGCTGAACTCCTTGTCGAAGTAGGCTCTGATCAGAAAGAAGTATATTTTGGTGCGGAACACCATGAACGGGTTCGGGATGCCGAGTACCCTCGTTTTGATGTGCTGCTTCTGCCCGCCCGGGTCGGAGCTGTACGGGCGGACCGCTGCTGCCACAGCGGCACGACATGAAGACGGTAGCCGCGCTTTATTGGACCGGTTCAGGACGATACCGTCACTTAAAAACAAGCGAGTGAAGCTAAATGTTGATGGCACTCGACAACAACCTCTTAACATGGGCAGCGCCATCTTTGCTCCCTCGGAAGTCCTCTTGTCCGTGTGCTTGTATCGTCCGGTGAGGAACAAATAGCGAATATTAAAAATACAGGTAATAATTCAACAAAAATAGTAAATATATGATATTTCTTTTAGTATTAAACTTTATGATAGTTTTAATGAATTTATCATCCGCATTGTTTTTTTTTTTACAGTCGACTTTCACTTCGTGATTTTTCGTTTCTACACGGAGCACTTACAATGTGACACCCGGAACAGTCCGAGCTGTTTACTTCTGTTGCAGGTGAATATCTGAAGTAAATCATGTTAAATGGAGCTTCAGGAAAAAGCAGCTGTGCCGATATTCACAGGAGTGGACAAGGAAGTGTTTCTGCGCGACATTTATCCACAGGTAAGATTACCTGGTTACCTGGCAACACGTGTTGGTCTCCATGTTTGCAGGTACAGGTCACCACAGCACCAACAGCACCAGACTGCTGCCTGTAATTTGACATTTTAAGCAGCTGATGTTAATGTGAGGATTTCCTGCTTCTCTCTGTTTAAGATCTCTGTAAACTTAATATCTTAAAGCGTTAACCTGTTAGTTTGATTAAACTGTCCGTTTTAAGGACTAAACTGAACATTAAATACAATTTGCTGCTTAATGCTGACTGCTGCTCTCCTCTGTGTTGCATTAACTGTTAGGCAGAACAACCATTCAATTTGATGTGCTGTTAAATTGATTTCCATGCTGAATTCACCAACTTAGTTTAGTGTCTTGAAGGTGTACTCCACTATTTTAGTATTTCAGGTTGAAGTTTGGGGACCTGGAGGATCAAAGTCAAAGCAACTAACTGTTTTTATCTGGTTTGTGGAAGGCTTAGATGCACAAATCTGGAAATTTTTATGTTTTTCAGTTAAAAAATGTGCACATTTCACATCACTTTAGACCATTATTATTACTACTATATCTGTGAAGTAAAGGTTGGAAAAGCTAGAGCAGATTATACACAATCAACACCCAAAAATCTTGCTAAAGAAGTCCGCTGGGGACGAACCACAACCATCAGATCTGTCATCCATGCTCTCAGTGCTCTCCACATTGATTTTACACTAATTTGGCTTTGGTGATGCCCGAAACAGTTTGGGTGCTGCGTCTAAACCTTAAAATGGTAAAGAAAACCCTCGAGATACGCTGACTTCAAGTCTCCATGAGTCATTAGACTATCCCCACTAAATTGCCACATCTTTTAAACTGTATGTCCTCAGTTTGCAGCTGACATTGTACAGCTGTTCTGACAGTCTGAGCACTGCTCTTCAGATGTGTAAACTGAATCTAATGATCTTCCTTTAAGTGATGTAAATGTGAATTATGATATAGTATCATGGTTTCCTTTATTAAAAAGTCTCTCCAACTGAATCCTGCTGATTATTTTGCAGCGCAGACCGGCCGTGCTCAGAGGCGTCTCTCTCGGTCCCTGCCTGCAGAAGTGGACGGTTGAATATCTTGGACAGAAAGGTGGCGACAAGGAGGTGAAGATCCACGTATCCACTGTGCCGCAGATGGACTTTCTACATAAAAACTTTGTGTACAAGTGAGCTCTCTCTTTCACAAACACACAAACACACACACTAAACAATACTCTGTCTCTGCAGAGTTGTCAGCCTCACCTCTTTATCCACAGGACTCTGCCTTTCAATGAATTTGTGAAAAGGGCATCTGAAAAGAAACACTCTGACTTCTTCCTCTGTGAGGTAAAGATCTTAAAACAAGGACATGGTATGTACTTTTTTACCAGTGTTTATCTCTTAATGACACATAGTCCTTGTCTTATTTTAGGATGAGAGTTATTATCTTCGATCACTTGGCGAGGACGTGAGAAAGGTAAAAAGATAAAAATGTGAAGGAAAAGGTCTCCAGTCTGACTCTGCAGAGGCTCTTCACCAGCCTATTTGTCTCTCTGACAGGAACCTGCTGATCTGAGCAAACAGTTCCCAGACCTGGCCGAGGAGTTTCACATCCCACAGTTCTTCACAGCGGATCAGTTTTTCTCCAGTGTGTTTCGCATCAGCTCCTGTGGTCTGCAGCTGTGGACGCACTATGACGTCAGTGTTCTGCATTTAGTTTCTCTGTTTACTGCTTAAGATTTTCTTTGTATTTGTCACCTGTCCCAGGTCCCCACACTGACCTCACACCTGCACCAGCACTGCTGTAGTTTCTCCTTCATTATGAACTAACATGAGTCTCAAGTAGATTTTGTTTGGAGGATAATTTGCTAAAGTTTTTAATCTTTTAATTTGAAATCTTTACAGTTTGTGTGAGGAGCAGCTTTAGAGTCATGAAGATAAAAGATAGTGTCATTTTCTTTTTCAGAAGTGATAAATAAATGTTTTATAGATTCTCTTGTAGAAACAATTTCTATTGAATTTGTTGTATCGGTTTACTGTTTTATTTCATTTTCACTTTGACTTGATTTATTTGTTTTGTTTGTTTTTACATCATCAAAATAAAATACATTAAAGTTAAATTAATCAATTAAAATTAAAGGAACGGTTCACCAAAATATGAAAAATCAGTCATTATCTACTCTCATGCTGATGGAAAGTCAGGTGAAGTTTCGTTGTCCACAAAACGTTTCTGGAACTTCACAGCAAAACAGAGTTGCAGAATTCTGCTAAACAACTGAAGTAGATGGGGACTGAATTTTCATTTTTGGGTGAACTGTTCCTTTAAGTTTTTGTTCCTGTTCCTTTAAGTTGTTTGCAGTTGGATTTATAAGCTCTCCCTCGTCTTCATTCCTTCAGGTGATGGATAACCTGCTGGCTCAGGTGACGGGGACGAAGAGAGTTGTTCTCTACAGCCCCCAGGATGCATTGCACCTCTACCTGTCAGGTGAGTGGCTGCTTGTTTGTTTGAATCCTCAAAAAAGTACTCGATCAGCCACGTTCACTTTCATATCAAACTCTGTTATTGACTGATTTGTTTTTTATTTGCATGCAATAATATTCTCTGTGAATGTAAATTCAACCCATCAGGTGATAAATCAGAGGTCGTGGACATCGACTCCCCGGACCTGAAACGGTTTCCTGACTTTGTGAAGGCAAAGAGATACGAGTGTGTGCTGGAGCCTGGAGATCTGCTTTTTATCCCCGGTGAGACGAAAACATGTAGATTAACCACATCTTCCTGTGATCCACCTACAGATATTTCATCATACTGTCATGTTGTTTCTTCTCAAACCACCTCTGGACACTGTAGCACACAAATCCTAATGGAAGCTTAATATGATCACTGATGAAACACAATAATCTTAACTGAGTCTTTCCATACTTGTGTGTCCGTGTCCTCCTCAGCTCTGTGGTTCCACAACACCGTGGCTCTGCAGTTTGGTGTGGGTGTGAATGTGTTCTGGAGGCATCTACCTGCAGACAGCTACGACAAAAAAGACCCGTACGGTAACAAAGACCCTGTGGCTGCGACTCGAGCTCTTCAGGCGCTGGAGAGAGCGCTACACACTCTGGACGAACTCCCAGCAGACTATCGGGACTTTTATGGACGACGTATGATACAGCGCATCCAGAAGAGGACAAGCTCAAATACACAGGAGGACTCTGACAGTACGTTACCCACAAGTCAGTTCACCAAACCTGGATGAGTGTCCAGAGAAGTGACTGATTAAACACCTGTATGCCCTTCTGCTTTGTTTTGTTCATCTGAATCTCAGCTTGGAAGTTGAATGTGATACTAACAGAGTGTCTTTGGATAAACTCGTCTTAAACTTAAAAAAATAATAATAAAACACCAACATTGGGTTGATTTCCAGATGAGAGATGAACCTTAATGTCTCAGAAAATGGCAAATACACAGTAGTTTGCAGTTTTCCTTTAAAACACTTGACTACAGTCGTGTAAATATTTTTGTCATGTGGCAGCTTTATACTGCAGACTGACTGAAAGATTAAAGAAATGTGAAAAACACTTCAGATATTGACACAACAATCTAACCAACCTATCCAACTGTTTTAAAAGTCCATTATAATCTGCCTCCATCACAGCCCTGATGATTGAAACAGACAAACATCTAGAGACTAAATAAATAAAGCATGTTATGTGGAGAAACAATTAAAACATCTGGAGGCCACAGACTGATGAGTCCAGGACTAAACTGCACGTGTGCAGATACCAATATGGTTTGAACTTTTATTGCACAAAGATGACAGTTCTTTATGTTTCCTTACAAACATGTTAAAGCTTTGTAAACAGTGAAGCAGCAGCATCTCCCCAGTGTGTTCAGTATCTCCTGCTAACACCGCTTTGAGTCCCCGTCGTCACATTTCTTCAGTTAAGTCTCAGCAAATAAAAGTGTGTGTGTGCACCAGAGCCGACCAGTGAAGCAGAGAGAAGCTCGGAGTGGTGACGGGGTCTTAGTAGAAGGACGGTTACAGGCTGCGGATCGAGCTGAAGGAACTACGACTGAAAGCTGACGACTTCTTTTTTGACTGTGATGATGATGTTTTGTTGGGGGCGCTCCGTAAAAACTTCAGGTTTACCACAAGTGACAAACACACCCAAACATTTACATTTCTAAAAATAGTTTGGCTTTGGATGCAAATGAGGAAAAAAGGTCAGAAAATACACTTCATTTTGCTCTTTCATTCACGACACACACACAAAGCACTCCTGTCATCTCAGCGATGAGGGTTAACAGTCTTGGGCCGTGGACACTGGGACCGTTTCTTTAGTTTCTCTGTCCTCCGTGTGAGCAAGGCGGGTGAATATCTGGAGTCTGGATGAGAGGCAGCAGTGCAACATTTACTTCAGTCCCCTCCATGTGGCCCATTCCCTCCTTCAGCAGTGCAGAGGTTCAACCAAAGTTACGAGGTGCACGAACATCCCCTCACTTCATGAACTGTCTGGGTGTGTGCACGACGCTACGAAGATTTCTCATCATACAGAAAATAAACAGAAATGGCACGTTGCTTCAGTGGATATCATAACTAAGCTTCTTCTTTTTTTGTTCTTTTTCTTACGGTTGCTATCAGGCAGATGGAAGAGAAACCCATAAATGCAGGAAGACTCTTTTCCAAGTGATCAGCCAGTTCTGGATAAAGAGGGTGGGAGTTGATATGTGGTGGAGTTCCTATGGAGTCTGTGCCATGCCACGACTTGACTTCATCTTCTCCAGTCTCTTAGAAAGGTGGCTGTTGTTTGACTCGAGTTCGTCGACCTTGTCCAGTGCTGATCGCAACTATCGAATCAAAAGAAGAGAGAATATGTTGCTGTAAAAAACCTGTTAAAATGTTGAAATTGTTATTTTT
This sequence comes from Pagrus major, assembly GCF_040436345.1. Classification (NCBI taxonomy): domain Eukaryota; kingdom Metazoa; phylum Chordata; class Actinopteri; order Spariformes; family Sparidae; genus Pagrus; species Pagrus major. The sequence continues at coordinate 30,719,466 of NC_133223.1, forward strand.
GCTGTGTGAGAAACTTTACCTCTCTCTGCATTTTCCGTTTCTCCGCCTTCAGCTCGTCCTCCACCTTCTCTGCGTTCTCTGATGCAGACTTGTATCGCGCCACCTGACCTTCAAGTCTGGTCACCTGGAAACCAAAAATAAAAGAAATAGACCTCTTAAGTGAGGATATTGTCATATTTTTAGCTACTTTATGAAATAATTACTCTTGTCAGCTTACGTTTTGTTCCAGAGCAGTGACTTCTTGTTCCGCCTTCACAAGTTTGAACTTCAAGTCACTTATTTGTCTGTTCGAGTCTCCTGGAAAGATTTAGAAAAGGCAAACATTAGTTGAAAAAAGTAGAAAAAAGCAGCTTCTTGTCTGTTTTCATGCACATGGAAACCCACTCTGCAGTTCTATGATGTTTGGATCGGTGCCGTTTTCAAGGATTTCACCATCTGGGCTCAAGTTGTTCTCAGTGCCATTCTTCTGAGTCTTCTGTTCCAGCTGAGCCTTTAGCTTCTTCACCTGTAGATGGAGCCAAAACACACCACATGATAAAAGTCAACACTCAATATGACGGCTGACATTTACAAGGTCTCCACTAAGGATTTGGCCACTTAAATTCTATAATAAACTTTCAAGTCAGAACATTTTGTAATTGTCTTTAAAGGAAAATACATTACGTTATATTTCTCTTATTGCCAACAAATCCAACGATGTGTTTTTCCATCTCTTGACACTGTCTGAGACACACTGGTCCCTACTGAAGACTTAAGTCATTTTCTCAAACAGCTGCTTTGTTTAATAGTTTTTATTTAGTCTGGCTGACAATAATTTCACTGTTTTGATTGAGAAGAATACTCTTTATAAAGACCGGACACTATAAGTAAAAATCCAGTATCTTAGGGGGGATAAGTGACATGACGTGGGACTTGACTTGCCCAAACTAAGGACTCAACTTGGCCAGGAAAAACGACTTGGGAGTTGCTTGAGACTTGGACCAAATGACCCGAGTCACACATCTGCTGTTAAAAGGATCAATAAATTGTTGGTTTTGGTCTTTTTATGGGATTTGCTGACAGTAATTAAAATATAGGATATCGTTTTTTCCCTTTACTGCTTTTAAAGACAATTACAGCAGTCAGACTAAACATTTAGACCACATAAAGTTAATAATTACTCTGTAGGTACAAACGTTTTCTGAAATGGGACAAATAAATGTCCACAAATGGAAAAGTGCCTTGCGACAGTCTGCCTTTGCTGTAATATGCTGTAGTCTGTCTGTGAGAAGTAAAATTTATACTCTCTCTTAACTTGCCACTTTGCTTCTTATTTACCTTTAAATATTCACTGTGAGACTACCAACAACAACATCACTGACTCACCTGCTCGATCATCTTCTCACGCTCATCCACCAGTTTCCTCAGGCGGATCTCTGAGAAGATAAAGCACACGATTGAGAAGACAACAATAACGTCTCCAATGACTAATTCAAATGGAACGTCATGCACCACGAGGCCACAGTTCATCAACATTTCCCACAACAATAATCGAAAACTCCATCTTTTAAAGAGAAAAATGAAGTTGACATACCAGGGGTGGGAGGAGCCAAGGAGATGGTGGGAGGGGGGCTGGGTCAGGGTGGGAGGTTGGTGCATGCAACAGAGCAGGCATCCGTGGGAGAGTGATGGAGCGTGAGGGGGGAGGTTAGCATGCAAAACTGTGGAGGAGAGGGTCAACGCAGGAGCACACAGCTGGTAGGAACACACTCGCACTGACCACACATTACTCTAGTATAAGATATGATAATAAGGATGAAGATGATATGTTGCTTTTCATTATATCAATAAAAATGCATTTAGATCAACATTTCAAACTGGTAACAGCAGGGTATTTATTTGCATTTCAGTGTGGACGCTCCACATTCATCTTTTCCATCAAGTGCCACAAAATGCAAACATACATTTATCATTCGTTTCATTCAAATCTTTGTTTTAAGTCCATCAAAAGTCTTAATTAATCCCAGAGAACCGAACAGGGTCTTCACACATTTTTCATTTTTAACCGTCAGCTTTACAGCTGGAACATATCAAAGCTAGTTCGCTGGATTCTTAATGAGAATTAGCAAATGACATTTTTCTTTTTTTATTCTACAAACATGAACTTAATACATGAATGAGTTCCTTTAACTGTCACAAGAAAAAAATCTTGTATGATACCAGAGCGATATCACCCATGAGTCATCACAAGCAGCGTAATTAATGTGCATCAATAACAAAATATAGCAAGTGCAGTATTGTCCAATAGTAAAAAAATCCACTGTTACCAAACAGTTTACATTCTCATCTCTCCACAAATTACTTTTTCACACACATAACCTCAGTGACAACTGGACTTGGACTGTTCATATGGATTAATTAGAGGAATATACATACATACAATATTAATTGGACTCAAAGTGCTGTAAAGGTCTGCACATACTTGTTTTACCACTTTGTAAACATGAGGGGTGTCACGACTACGATTCTACATAAAAAATCGAAATGAGCAATTTCACTTGTCAGAATCAAAAGAACGATCTGTGATTCTCCGTTTCTTTTTTCTTCTTCCTCTATGTGGCTACTTGCGCGCAAACAAACGAACAACGGCAAAGCTAGCTTACCAATAGCTTGCAGCTGCACTTTCACGAAGACAGTGAACCAACTTTTACCACTGCTAAGTCTGACAGCGCTGGAGATGTTGGGTTCATTTTCTTTTTCGGAGATTCCATATTGATTTTCTTGGGAAGAAGGTTTACTTAGGAGTCATTTGAGAAACCGAACTTTGTTTTGTTGCTTCTTGTTGAATCACTGAAGGGTGTTATTTTCGGTGAAGTCTGGAATCTTAATTATTTGAACTTGTCCGACCCTAAACTAATAGCCAACAGGATAAAGTCACGCTGTTGTAAAATACCCCTAGCTTTAGAAGATTGTCAAAATGTAAATGACAGTTCTCAGTGCATAAAACCATTGATCAGTTGATCTTTACAAATCCACATGTGATAGTGTAACACAGCCGTCAGTGCTTCAACAAATGTTTAGCCATTGAGTCGGATCGTGGCCTTAGGATTGAAAATCAAATCCAGTCTGTGATTGGAGAATTGTGACACCCCTCGTAAACAGCTAAGCAAATGCTAGTAAAGGGCAGATCACATGATATGTATCTATACTATCTACCTTCTATAAGCTAAGACATTTTACACTCCTCTTTGCCCTTGGCTTTGCCTTTCTTGCCGTTCTTCTTCGCATCTTTCTTCGTCTGTGGTGTCTCTTTATCGTTGGCCACTGCACTCTTTGGTAAAGCCACATCTTCACCCTGTAACTCCTGATTAATGGCATCTAATCCTTCCTCTACAGGCAAAGACGATGCCTGGTTAATGTTCTCTGCACCATCACCCAACTCTACAACCTTTCCTACCTCTATTACAGGCTCATCTGCTACAACTACTTCTTCCTCAGGCGTGCTTTTCTGCTTTTCACATACATTTTCCCCCTTCTCAGACATGGCTTCCTCATCAGGCACAGCATCTGTCTTTTTATCTAGTGTATCACCCTGGTTACCCCCATCGACCGTACACTTCTCTTCATTGTTTGCAACTGGCTCATCTTGTGTATTTTCATTTGACTCAGTTTTACTCTGGCACAGTCCTGAACTATCTGACATGACTTCAACTCCCTCCTCAATATCTTCCTGTTTTGGACTTTTAGGGGGATTGGTTGCTGTAGGCGCATCAATATCCATGTCATCAAAATCAAAAGACTGCCCCTCCTCGTCTTCACCATCCTCTTCATCACTGTCCTGCAGGATGGGTTGAGAAGAACCATTATCCTCAGACTTGTCTTTGCTGGGTTCATGCAGCTCAACAAGTGTCTCACTCTGATCATTTTGACTGTTTTGATGTTCTGGATCTTCTGCCACAGCTGATTCTTCAGCGCAGTGGTCCTGCTCGATAGCAGACTCTTCTTTTGGAGAGTTTGGTGTATTCAACATATCAACGGTTTTGATCTCTTCCGTCTCTGAAGACACTTCAGCTTGTGGTTCATCAATCTGATCGTCACACTGTAATGTCTGGCTTTCTGCATCATCCAGTTGTTCGGCCTGAGCTACAGTCTCCAGACTCTTTTCAGTCTCAAATGCATCAGTGTTTTCCGTTGGTGGTTCACTGTCACAACTTTTTTCTTGACGTGAGGAGATGTCAGGCTCCTCTCCATCACTGTCCTGCAGGATGGGTTGAGAAGAACCATTATCCTCAGACTTGTCTTTGCTGGGTCCGTGCAGCTCAATCAGCGTCTCACTCGGATCATTTTGACTGTTTTGATGTTCTGGATCTTCTGCCACAGCTGATTCTTCAGCGCAGTGGTCCTGCTCGATAGCAGACTCTTCATCAGTGTTTTCTGTTGGTGATTCACTGTCACAACTTTTTTCTTTACGTGAGGAGCTGTCGGGCTCAGCTAAGCCTTCAGAATCCATCAAGTCTCTGTTAAGTTCCTCTTTTTGTATTTGATTTAGTTTTGGCTCTGAATTATCCTCGTCATGACTGAGAGGAACTGATTCTTGTTCAGTCTCTGCTTCTGCCTCCTCATCATTCTTGGCTGTGTCAGTTGCCTCCTCGGGATCGTCATCATTGATTGGAACATGTGATTCAGCTTCAGTGTTTACCTTACCGCTTATTGTGCATTCAGATTTCATCTCATCAATAGACCCAACTTCATCCTCTGCCCTATCAACGATTTCTGACTCAGTATGGACGACGTCGCCATTAGTTGAGATGTCGGTTTCCATTTGAGAGTTATCTACACTGGACGCACACACTTTGTAAAGACCATCAGAGCTCTCTGCACCTTTGGAGTCGCCATTAAGATCAGGACTACTGAGGTTGGCCTCTGAAACCAAACTTGTTTTAGATTCCACTTCTTCTACTTCCTCCGTTTCCAAATTTTGCGCCTCATCTTGCTCATCCTTTTGAGGATCTGTTCTGGGTTCCTTAATAGTGTCAAGGTTAGAAAAGACTTCATTGGCTGCTACTGCCTCTGTTGGTTCTACTGTTTCCGTTTCCAAAGTTTGTTCCTGGTCTTGCTCATCCTTTTGGGGATCTGTTCTGGATTCATTGAGAGTTTTAAGGTCAGAAAAGTTTTCATCGTGCGTCACTGCCTGTACTGCTTCTGCTGTTTCAGTTTCTGAACTTTGTTCTTTTTCTTGCACGTCTGTTTTGAGATCCGTTTTGGATTCCTCAACACAAGAAAAGGTTTCAGTGGGTGCCACCGCCTCTACTGCTTCTGTTTCCAAACTTTGTTCCTCGTCTTGCTCATCTGTAACATGATCCACTCTTATTTCAATGTGAGAAAAGCTTTCAGGAGTTGTCACAGGTTCGACTTCTACATTGCCCAAAGTTTGTTCCTTGTCGTGGTCATCTGTGACATGATCCGATCTTGATTCTTTGAGAGTTTCACTGTGGGAAAAGGTTTCGGTGGGTTTCACTGCTTCTACTCCATCTAGCTCCTGAATTTCTTGCCTGTCCTGCTCATTTTTAACTTGATTCACCTTTGATTCCTCAAGGGTTTCATTTACAGCACCATCAATGTCAGGTTTTGCAGGTTCTGTTGTTTGCCCATTGTCTCTTGTAGCCACTTCAATGTCTTTTTCTGTTTTGACTTTTCCTTTATCCGTTTCATCTTTGTGTTGGTTCTTGTCCTCTTGTGCTCCTCCTTTCTTTTTGCCTCTCCTCTTCTTTCTTTTCTTTTTCCCTGAAGCAGCAGCACCCTGAGGCTGAGATTTACTTGATATCTCCTCCGCCTCATCGTTCTCTGCCTCTTCTGTGTTCTCAGGCTCTTGCTCAGGTTCTGTGTTTGACACCGCTGGGACGGACTCAATAGGTTCTTTCTTAACATCTTGTGCGACATTTTGCTGATGACATGATTCTGCATCCCTCAAATTACTTTCCTCAACAGCTTCCTTTTTGTTTTCTTGCTCTTCTAAAATGTTGTTACATGACTCTTTAAAGTCATCACTGTGAGTGTCAACACTACTGCTTCTGGTTCCTGTCTCCTTTAACTCTGGGTTACTTGTCTCTTCTAAATCTCGCCCCTCAGGCGTTTCTGTTTCTGGAGCATTTTCCTCAGAACTCGTTATTGCTTCAAGCCCAGCGCTACAAACAATTACATCTTTGGCTTCTGTGATTGAACTGTCCTTAATGTCCACGTTTAAGTCCTTGCTGAGGCCACTTCCATCAACATTGTCTTCTTCTGTGTTTAAGCATGTCTGTTGTTCTTCTGTTGGCTGTTCTTCGTTAGGGGTTTCCAGTGTGGGCACACCAGCAACATCACAGACTGTATCAGAGCTCAAGAGATTCTCTTTGGCTTCCTCAAACATTTCTTGATGTTGCTCTGGATCCACCTCTTCCTCTCCGCTACTTCTCAACTGAGTTTCCTCTGTGTTGCCTGAGAGATCATGAAGAGCAGACGGTGATAGAGGGCCAAATAATGTCGACTTAAGATATGATTTTCAAAAACTGTAATCTTGATAAGGAGATGCATCAGCAGAAGTCAAGGTAAGGCAGAACACCTGATTGATTCAGTAGCCAGAAAGGGAAGCACAGAGCCAAGATGACCAAGAGAAGCACAAGAAGAGTGAAGATGAAGATGAAGAAAGGCAGGAGGAACATCGAAGTGAAGATCTTGATCCCCAGAACATCAATGTGACAAGAGAAGAAGCCTGAAGCCGGCCGACCAAAGGTATTACAGAACATAATAATCCGAACTGTTCCTTGCAAAATAACTAGGTGCTTTATACCATCGACCCTGTAGAGACCTGACAGCATTTACACAACAGCATCATCTGCACTAACACAGCTAGCAGAGATTCAGAACTAACAGCCAGTAGCTGAAATGATGAAAAAGGTGCAAGGGAAACATAATACAAGCCATAACATGAGTAGTGAAGACAAAGCGAGGTGTGTGCCGAGTTTGTAAGTAGAATCACAGTTTTTACAGGTAAGCAAGATGTTTAAAGGATAAGGCTGGTGTTTCTCTACATTTTTCTTCAGAGAAATCAGAGAATATTTGTGCAGCATACATTTTCATTTAGATTTTTTTAGTTAAAGGAGAAATCTACTAAGCCTACCTGCATGGCTCTAATGTAATCATAATGTAGTTATTTCCTTCTCAGCCATGACTGCTTTTTGTTGCAAGTTTCCAGCAGCGCAGACGCATGACTTTGACGTTCACTGATTTGCAATGTGCAACTGTCAGAAAAACATGCTAGCATTGATGACAGTATTTGATAAGCTCAGAGGCAAATGATTGAAACATACAATGTCGAACCAGTTCTCTACAGACAGCTACAGGAACAGCTACCAAATTGACGTTGCTGTGACATTTTTGTGCCACTGTTTGTTTCAAGGTTAAAGGATGAACTCTCAGTCTCATAAAAAATGTAGAATATCACCAGACTTATCCTTTCAGGTCAGTGCAAATCAGTTATGGGAGCACAACCCAGGGAACTGAACACTTCACTCCAAAATTAGACATTAAAAATCTAAATATTCAGATGTCAGTGCATTCTTGTAATCTCAAAGCTCAGCATTAATTTTCCTATTTTTATTGATTAATTTTGTGTCCCATCACGACCCTGAAGCATTTTGGAGTGAAGGTCTTCAGACAGTTCTTAGCCATGCAGTAAGCAGTTTTTATTGTATAATGTGTTTTACCGAGCATGCCGTTCCCCTCCGTTGGGGTTGTTTGTGACTCCGGAGCCGGTTGGGAAGCAGGGTCTGCGCTGGGGGACCCGTCAACTTCCGCCACACCAATGTCTCCATTGATGTTTAGATCAGGTCCCAGTACTATTCCATGTTTCTAGACAAAGGAAAAGTCAAACATTTACAAATTGAAGACATTTCTACCTTCAATAAACCAGGATCCAGAGTTTCAATTTTGCTTCCCAAAACTTCCCACAACAGGTTAAAATAAGAATCCACACCCTGACTGAGTACCTTCAGAATGTCTTTGAGGGTCACCACCTCTTCTCTGAGCTCATCTCGCTCAATTCGGATTGCATCTGTGTATTCTTTCTGTCGCTCTAAGGCCTGAGCGGAGCCCCGAAGTGGCAGAGTGTGAAAGAAACGTGTACAAGAGGTAAAATGAAGTGAAAGTTGGCATTCAATTGCATGCAAAGAAGATACTGAATTCATGTCAGTAAAAGCTGAATGTGATAATGAAACACAGAAGTGCTGGGGCTCATCGGCCGTACCGCGATTTTTTTATCCTTCCACTCCACCGTCTCCTGCAGGTCAGATATTTCTCTAATAAAACCGTCCTGTTTCAAACGCAGCTGACGGATGTCCTGAACAGCAGGAAAAGAAAATAAAGTTTGAGATGAAGAGAGAGAAAGAACAAAGAGAAACATGATGCATGCATGTCTACAGTGTGTGAACAGAATAGAAAGCTGTGAAATGAAACATGCAACCGTTCTTACTGGCAAACTGAGTCTCTTTTCTTAATATCTGTCTTTGTAATCCATCAGAGGCTCCATTTAGACACCTTGTTCCACACAGTCCACACAGATACTCACATTTAGCAGCTCTTCACTTTGTTTTAGCGTCTCTTTCATTTCGTTGAACTGGAACTGAAGCACACTGTGGGCATGTTTCTCTCTTTCGAATTCCTGTGAGGAACAAGAGACAGTTAGATAACATACAACTTGACTTTAAGGTCACACAAATAACATGTAGCTTAGCTTATAATATTCTCAGTTTTAAAGACTATCACTCTGTCTGCCTGCCGTACCTTGACCTTCTCCTCGTATCCCCGCTGAGACTCAGACAGCAGCTCCTCCAGCTCCATGAGGGAGTCCTTGAGTGTGTCCACCTGGTACATCAGGTTGTTCTTCTCATTGTCCAGCTGGGCGTTGGACACCATGGCCTTACGATACTTCTCCTCCACTTCTGCTAATGCATCCTGATGTCATCACATATACAGAATGTAAGAATATAACAGGTGCTGGGGCTCAGCAGCTGAGGCTGCAGAGTCATACTTTCATCTCAAATAGTTTAGATAAACTTTATGTTTGGAGTGACAGGTGAACAGCTGGCAGAGAATTCAGACAATGCAAGAACACAACCGTAAACCCTGCCGAGTTGACATTCAAGTAAAGAAGTACAGGCTAAGGAAGAACACGCACACATTGAAATGAAGAACAGCAACATGCAGATGCAACTTTGACAGTTAGATCGCTAGTTTGCAAGTTTACAAACAAGTGAGAAAACATCTGCCCAGCTGAAAATGAAAGAAAAACAATCCCTTAAACAGACACAAAATTATATTTGTGTTGAGTCTAGAGTGTCATTACTGTCAGTTGTCAGATTATCAGTTGGTTTATTGATCTGTCAAGCAAAAGGAATCCCAACTATTTGGATAATATAATAGTGAACAGGTTGCACCTATTATTGCACACTTCACCCACTTTGAGTAGCAAGTGGAAAATAACCAGTAAGTAAGAAACGCCAAACATATTAGTAAATAGTGAGTCTGGAGTCGGGGGTTCTGTCTGTGAGGGTCTCAGGCTGATACCTTGGCTTCTTTTAGGTTCTGCGTGTACTTGAGCTCCACATCTTGAATCTGATCCTTCAGTTCGTGAATCTCCTGGTGAAGAGTGAAGCAGCAGCAGCAGTGAGCAGAGTAGCGCAGCGTGACATCAGCATCAGAAAAGCAGAAAGTTTGGTGAGCGAGCAACGAGAAGTGTTTGCAGAAAGAATGAAAATGGCATGACAGCACGGAACTTCACAGAAACATTTGTGCTGTCCGTTGCATTTTCTCTTTTTCCTTATAAAACGGTACGATCTAGTTTTTTCTAGACACCGAGACTTGTGCCCCCTGATGTCTTGTGGTTTAATGAAGCATGTCTGGGTACATAAATGACTGAGTAATGAATACTGCCTGAAGACAAAAGTTTCTGCTGTCATATAAAACAGCAGAAAACTTTTCTGTGATCCAAACGTGTCAAACATTAATAATGTTGTGAATTCTCAAGGGGCCACATGATGATTTGGTGATTTCTGAGTAATGTGCAACATAAATTCTTGTTTTCATGATGATTTTATCAAAATGACCGCTCAACCTTGTATGATACCTCAAAACGACAAGGAAAATGTCCTCTCTTTCAGCATTACCTTGATTTCTCGTATAGACGTCTCTGCATCTACAGTTATAGCCGTCTCGCCACTTCCTCTCCGCGAGGACGACCCGCCTAAAGACGTGAGGGTTCCTGCTGTTAAGGCCGAAGCTGCTCGAGACCCCTGAGGAAGAAATGTTTATTAGTACTCTTTGGCATCAACTGGTACTTAATGCAAAGTAGATATAAGCATGTGTTGATCTGACTAACTCACCTTCTCAAGATAATCTCTGTCCTCCACCTGTTGAGACAAATAAAAGACAGTCAGAACAAACGGAGGACGATGTAGCGGCCAAGAGGACCAACTGACGGAGGAAGGAAGGAAGTCAGCTCAGCACTTATAAGAAGATTTATCCTGACATAACCCCGTGACAAAGCAAAAGACCAAACAATACTTCCAAGCACTTCAACCAGCTTTCAACTCATGAACAAACTCACAAAATGCAGAAGTTTATTTTGATATGAAACACCATGCAGATAATAAGTATGGGAGGAATCGAAACTCCTTCAGAAAATAAAATCTCCAACCAAAATTTAGTCTGACACAGCCGTCCATTCAACCACAGATCATGTATCAATAAAACAGCACACACATGAAAAACAATCTCGTCACAAGACAAACTGGTTGTCTCCATAGTCAACACACAAATTAACCTCTGACACAAACACAGTGTAATCAGTGATCCTTGTGGGATGACGTGCACGAAAAGGAAGGCACCAAACAAAACCGAGCAGGAACTCAGCTCACATCACAGCCTCGGCCTCCTGTATGTGCAGAGCGACTCACATCAGAAAAGTCAGGAATAGTAACATCGTCCAGGTCCCGCGGGAGGCCACTGCTGCTGGCCGCACTCCTCAAAAAACTGGCAACAGAGCCGCAGTTGTCCTACATCGACCACCAGGGGGCGAAACAGAACAGCAAAAAGGCCAAACACTCAAGATCAGGTTAAAACTAAGAAACACCAGCCAGTTAGAAACTCAGTCAAGTTGAGACAGCGGAGAATTATTAACAGGTATCAAAGATCAGTCAAGTTTACTCTTAAATCTAATTATGTAACCTTAAATCAGTGCTAAAAACAATACAGTTTTACGACAGATAAATTAATGGATGTCTAAATCCAAAAGAGAATATCTTACAACAGCTTTTTGTATACATGACGAGCTAAACCTCACTTTGGTGCTTCAGGCTTGTAACAGATGGCTCCAATCAGTGACTGTACTGTGGCTCAATGAACTGGACTGATGACCGCACACTCAGAGGACTTTCATCGTTACATTTCAAGCGTAAATGTGACTTTCATAACCTGAGTGACTTTCAGGGAGTGGGCTCCAATTCATGGCTCACTTATAACAAAACAGTACAGTGACATCCTGTAACGACTGTGTTGTACAGGTCCACCAGGAAATACCTGCTTATATTAACAATGTTTGCTCACTTCCAAATTCCTCTAATGTCAAACAGTGATTCATAAACCAAACACTGTAGTGTAAGTGCATGATGGCGGTTAAGTTAGAGAGCACCATATACAAGAGGTCGAATGTGATTTAAACCCTGGGATTAGTAGCAGGAAGTCTGGGGAGTGAAGGCTCACCACTGGGCTGGCGCGGGCTGAACTGGCCCTGGAGGAGGCTCTGGAACCGGAGCTGCGATAACTAGTGTACTCTAAAGGCTGCGGAGAAAACACACCGTCATGTTTCTGTCTGCACGTGGAGGCAAACACTGACTAACGTGCACATACTCACACTTAGAGTAGCAAACACATGCTGGAGATAACAAAATCACAATCCAGGCTTGGGCCGATATCCGATATTATCGACGAATATCACGATATCTTCCATCATACGCAGTATTTTTCACAATATCGACTATCAAACAGCTGTGTGATTCTTCTCCTGAGGAGAGTCTGACTATATTCTTTATTTTTATATACATTTAAATTTTAAATGATTACAGTGCTATTTAAAGATAATTTTATCCAAATTCGGGACTGATTCTGAGACAAATCATCTTTTTTTTATTCAAGCACTGAAGTATAATAAAAGTATATGACATAATTATATATAATATATGTGGTGTCAGGATGGTATACATGTATTTTTGTTCAGCTGATGCTTATAATCAATAATTACCTGCTTCTAATGGCTGGTACTGAAGAGATAACCGATAATTTCAGATTCTCCTCTAAATAAAGACATTTTAAGATTTTTTTAAGTACTTGCAGACACCCTGCTGAATCCAAAACTTACACTTTGTTTTGAATTAGACTTAAATTGAATTAAATCAAGTTAAAATCCAAATACATCCCATGCAGCAGCATCGTTTATGTACGAAGAAAACAAAAACAAACTTCACACAGTCCACTCAGTCTTCTCAGTCACTGTTAGTGTGATCAGTCCACAGTTAACAATCCAGGAGCAGAAAACACTTTCCACACATGACCAGGTCACATCTCAGGTGAGTCAAACCAACAAAACCACAGGTCACAGAAAATCTTACTTGAGAAGCCGAACTAACGACTCGCCGTGACGCACTGTGGAGACTGTCTTCATATAAGGAGCTCTGCACACACACAGACACACACACACAGTGTAAATAGTAGCAGTATGCTCACACTTCAGAAGTAGGAACAGATAATGTTTTTACTCCATGCTTTTCTACTGAAAGGTGAAAGGTGTTCAGAACTGTACAGTGACTTTAAACGGTGAGAAAGCATTTAACTGGAAGCCCTTGATGTAATAATCACATATTTTTGCTCTTAAAAGGAACAGTTCACCCAAAAATAAGAATTCAGCCATTATCTGCTCGGCCCAGCAGCTCGAGGGTAAGTCGTTAATGACAGAAGTTTTATTTTTGATCAAACTTTGCCTCTAAGACAAACAAGGTCAGTATCAGGTGCTCTTTAGAAAGCTGTTGTGACAGAATAATAGGTGTCATTTATCACTGCGTGGAGATTAGAGTGGATAAAAGATAAGCTGGAAATGACTGGAACCAACCCTACGATACATCTGCTTGGTGATCTGACTGAGTGACCCGTAGAACTGCAACACAGGATGAAGTCGGGGGTAAGAATGAGGTTTACAAGGCTGCAGATGGAACAGGTTGTGAAAGCATGAGCAATTCTCTTTTCAATTGTCTCTCTCCACAGAGAGCTGTAGGGTCAGGTAACATTTGTCTGTATACAGACCTGGTAACCATTGAAAGCTGAACCAGTGTTTCTGGAAGAGGACAGACCGTTGAGGTTGTACAGGTCAGAGGAAGCATAAGAGGCCTGAAATGAGGAAAGGGAAGAAGGAAGCGAGAGTATCGAGAAGGAGTGTGGGAATGAGGGAAAGGGACAGGAAGTTCAGAAACATAACTTTTAATCTGTGTGTAACTTGCACCTGTTAGCAATGTATTCATACTACACAAGTAAACAGCAGCGAGTGAGGATCACACACACATGCACAAACCAATTCATCTGGTACTTGGTGACAGTGTTTTGTCTCTTTTGTACCTTGTATTTGAAACTAAAGCCAAGCCTTCATAATTCTGGTTTTGGACCCATGCTGTCCAACAGCTGCTTCGCAGGAAAACCCCAATCATGCACATCCATCTCTTGACTGCAACTTGTTTTGAATACACATAACAACAAGGCAAAATAGCCAAAATGCCATGTCACATGTCACACACTGGCTCCACTGTGACTCGTCCATGCACCTTGTTGTGTTCTTTCAGCTTGATTAGATAAACATTTTCATGCCTCAGTAAAAAAGGTTATTTCAATAAAAACATCCCAGACTTTCACAGGTCCCAAGCAGCTGGAGTTACAACTCATTTTGTTAATTAACACAGCTTTAGACAGAAGTGACACCACAGGCTGTTAGCGGTATGAGAAATCAAACAAGTGTGCAGAGCAGAGCCACCCACCGGCTGCAGGTCTGATCTGGAGGCACGAGACAGCCGGCTGTCATCACTTAATCTGGAGCTCTGAGAGTCAAACACCAACACCACAGAAACTACATGTCATCCTCAACACATCTGTCTGACAGCACACAGCTTTGATACAACATCACAGAGAACTTGTTGACATGTCACACACACATCACTGTTTCAGATACATAACTACTGGTTTGGAAATGTTGTGTCTGGATATGTAGTTAAACAAATATGTCAGAAGTAGAAGTAATTACAGTATGACCGGTACTTGATTTGGGGCTGATGCTGTGGCAACATTAGGGAGTAAAAAGGTCAAGAAAGAATTTAGATTGTACTTTTAGATTATCAAACTGATGGGAACATTTTCCTCCTTTCACATGAGCAGTCCGTGATATCCTGTTTCAACCTGACCACAATCACGCAGCCAATCAAAGTTGCCTGGTAACCAAATTTTATTCCAAAACACTGAAGTTTGCCTCAAAACAATCCAGATAAGATTATTTCTGCCGCCAAAATATGTTTGCATAGATTTGTTTGTTAACAGAACAATTCCCCTCAACACAATGCAGATGTATCTTGCTCATCAAACTGCATGTTAATCTATATAATGCTTTGGACAATCAGTGTACAGCTTTACAGCGATAAGGATGAGACGCAGTTAAACGCACCGTCAGGTCTAGTCTGGAGGAGCGAGACGCTCGGCTTTCATCACTGATTCTGGAGCTCTGACAGCAGGAGAAAGAGGAAGGTCATGAGTGAAAGGTTGCAGATCGTCTAGAAATGTGCAAGCATTCCCTCACTCTTATACAAATCAGTTCAGCACACAGCTACTGACCCTGCTGGATATCACACTGTAATCATCATCGTAGCCGTTCCTCTGTGAGTAAAGAACGTGTAGAGTGAGAAACACCAACTCTATTTCTGCACAGGCTTTTTGTGTGTTTACAGTTCGAGCTTTTACATACGTCTTTGTCTTTGTGCTTATGCTTCTTCTTTTTCTTTGACTTCTTAAGTGACAGAGAAGAGGAGGAGCCCTTAGAGAGGAAGAGTGGAAGAACAGTGAAGGGTGAAAACACGCAAAACCTCATCCAAAAATCAGATCGCACAGCACACATAAGTGAGAATAAACACCTCGTGTAAACATCCCAATTTGGCCTGATTTGAATTAACTTTCTATCAGATAAGGGGTGGTGGTGTAAACCTTTGATAATCCGTTAAACAGGAAAATATAAGCGCCTAATTACAATGTAAATGCTAAATCCCATCATTTCTCATGGTTGGAATAAATGGGGCAACGTTACTTCCGGCAGGGTCTGTGGCCGACGGACATCTTAATAGACTTAAGGATTTGTTGAACTCCTCCTCGAACATCAAGGCACTCAAAAATTTAATTACAATGAATAGTTTAGACTATAAAATATAAGGATATGGTGAAAGATGTCCACCCCAGTCTTTAAATGTTCTTCTTATCTGCCCAAAACCCAAAGTTATTCAGTTTAATATGACATAAAACAAGGTAAAGCTGGAAATCTCCATGTTTGACAGGCTGAAAACAAAATTGTCTGCCATTTTGCATGAAAAATTATTTTTTAGTTGTTCAATCAAGTTTTGAAAAGATGAACGAAGCAGAAATCCACCGAACCAGAGTGCAGATATTCCTCCCAAGACACGATGTGCGTCAATCTTGTAAATTGTATGAAAGGGCAGTTTTCAAGGGAAATTGATTAATTGAATGTTCTTAATAAAGTTGGAGATAAACTTCTTCCTCTTCTGTTATGTTTCTGGCAGTTGAGATGCTTCACAGCGGGTGGAACGCTGCTTTAGGGCATGTGAACGCACATCTTATTTATTTAGCGTTCATGTCAACAGTTAAGTTGGAATCTCTAATTACAAGTATTTCAGTCAGATATAAGAAATACAGCCCATGTAACCACAGCCACTGTTACTAATAATAGGAAAACCAAACCAACACACAGCACATGCACCATGGTCTCTTAATACATGGGTGAAATGCATACTAAAGACCACAATCTTTAAACATGAAATTATATGCCAAAACTAACTGATTTATCTAAAAAACAAAAACAAAAAATAACTGAGTGAAGCCAGATTTCCAGGATCTCGTGTGCCCACGAGAATGATTAGTATGAAGAGTTTTTCCACATTACACAGCACAGAAGAAACAGCACTCAACATTTTGAGACATAACACAGCCTAAAATAGTGTCGAGTGTGTTTTGGTTGGAGCCTGATAGCTCCATAACACACCCAGTTCTTTCAGTCAAAATCAAAGTCCAGGGTAGTCGATGTTCCTTCACAACAGCAAAAACAAGCACACGACCGAATACGATCACACATAAAAATGTTCCTCTGCAATCACAAACTATAAAATCATTGACTCACTTTCATCCTGTGCGAAATAAAAAGAATATAAACTCAAACTAAATCCATTTAAATCACAGCACACAAACATGCTTTGTATTATAAATAATGATGTTCTTATTTCTTCTGTGTAAACCCCACGAGGATAAAACAGATTAACTCCATGCTTTGAGTTCTTTAAACTAACTGTTAGTCAAACAACGACTCATTCACACTACAAATCTTCAGGTAGCGGGGTTAAAAATTCATAATATCAAACCCTTACCCCTCCACCGTAAGCCCCGACTGCGTCAAGATCCGACTGCACAAAGACACAACATCATCACCAACAACCCACACTGACTGCACTTTATTGAGTTACCAAGGACAGACACACCGCCTCCACATAGCCAGAGGTTCAAGGGAATAAGGTCCGTCTTTGTGGATCCAAAATGTATTTGAGACTCGTAAAAAGGAAAATAAAGTGTTATAAAGAAAGTCTCTGGAGATTTAATGCGTGTGCTGTTTGAGTGATACTGACCCTGACACTGCCCCGGCTTCCCACTGACATCCGTTCATCGTCGTCTGAGAGCTGTGTGAGAGGGCGAGAGAGTGAAATGGATGGTTAGGGTTGTGGAAAATGGTCAAAATGTGTGATTTACGTCAACAATGACCGCGGACGGCAGATAATGATAGGAGGCACCCTGCTGCAGTGACACATGGTTCAGTTCAGTGTTTCTCTCCTCAGATCTGATGATGATTTATGTGACCTTGAGAAAACATCACATTTCTAGATATTCTCTTGTGCAAAGCAAAAGCAAATACAAAGAATCAAATCTTATCTCGAAATGACTTCAGGGCTTTGTCACGCCACCTTCTCAAACAGAAGTTGGTATTTAAAGAATGTTCAAGACTGTTAAGCTAAGGCTAGTAGCTAACAGTGTAATGTACCTGTGCATACAGTAGTAAATCCAACATAGTGATCACTTTTACTTTAATCCAGCATTGCTTCACTATTTTAACAAACATAGTATTTTCACTCACTTTTTTTTAAATCACTGTTAAGCTCAATGAAATTCAACACACTGTCAACAATTTTACATTATTTATTTTTGCTGTATTGATGGAATAAGTATTATGAAAATGTACATCATTTTCAATTTATCGAGGCAATAGGGCTGCAACTAACGATTATTTTTATTATAGAGTAATCTGTCAATTAATCTTTAGATTCATCGATTAATTGTTTGTTCTTTAAAATGTCTGAAAATAGTGAAAAATGTCTTTAAAAGTCTTAGTCTCAGTCCAAAACCCCATAATATTCAGTTTAATACAATATATAGCAGAGAAAAGCAGGAAATCTTCACATTTAATAGGATGTAAACCATTTTTGCATGAAAAATTAGTTTAACAAATCATCGATTATCAAAATAGTTACCTATGTATTTACTTATTTATTTATATCGACTAGTCAATAAGTTGTCTAATTACTGCAGTTCTCTAAGACAAAGGGTAAATCAGGAGTGTTGAGTTAGTACTGACAGCTAATGTCATCAAGAGCAAATTAAAACAGGAACAGATCAGAAAACAGAGAGACATCTTATAATAAAGAGATTATTAACAATAAGTGATCTGTGATCTGATCTTTTCTGCACACGGTCTGCTAAATCTAGTCCTGAAGCCAAGGTCAAACACTGAGTTGCTCCCTGTGGTTCTCCAAGATGGAGGACAAGATTACAGAGGAAAGGCATGAAGAGATGGAAACAGATGGAGGGCTACAAACCGTCTGTATCCGTGAAGAACGTGAGTACCTCTCACTGTCCTCCTGGATGAGGAAGGAGGGAGGGGAGGGGTGAGGATGGAGAAGAGAGGAGATAAAGGAGAAGGAGGAGGAGAGAGATGTCAAAGATCAATGAGACAGATGGAGGGGGAAGGTAAAAAATGACATTTAGTGGTCAGTCTTTCCACCGATCCAATAATGTCCAGTTCAAGAAGAAGTTGCATGTTTTCATTACAGCCTAAACATTGTTTGAAACAGGGTTTGTACAGTTTTTTAAGTGTAAAATTCAATCCCTAGACTCCAACATCTAAATTGTTACTGGAAATGTAATTCTCAATGTACATTTGTCACTTTGTTTATTTTACATGCTGTTCATATTAACCTGGGTGGATGTTTTGATTATTTAATTCTTGCTAATTTCAATGCCAGAAGGCAAACAAATATGACAATGGGATTGTTTCATTTCTCATTCTTTATGAGCGGATGAAACACCAACTTAACTAACTAACTATTATTTTCATCACGATTAATCTGTCAATTATTTCCTTGATTGATTGATTAGTTGTTTGGTCTATAAAATAAAAGTAAATGGTGAAAAATGAAGTCCAAGATGACGTCCTCAAATGTTTTGTTTTGTCCACAACCCAAACATACTCAGTTTACTGTGACAGATGAGTAAATAAACCGAAAATATTCACATTTAAGAAGATGGAATCAGAGAATTTTGACTTTTCTCCCTTAAAAATTACTCAAGCTGATTAATTAATAATCAAAATAATTGATAACTGTTGCAGCTCTACCCCAGATTATGCTGAAAATCTATTTTTTTTATGAGTATATTCAAAGTCGAGCATTTTTCTAACCATGATAATGTAGCCAATGTTGAGACTTTGTACAAACCCTGTTTAAAATCCCTAAATAACTTAATTTTGATTTCACTTTAGGATTATGATGTTGTGATATACTTCAATTAATCAAACATATTTGATATTTGGTAGCAATGAAAACATGTAAATAAATCTGGACACCACATAAACTGAATGGCATGAAAGCAAAGACCAGGATACATCACGTGCTTTTGTCTCAATGCCTCCATTAAACAAATCTACAAGTTTATTCGACAGTGAAGTCGAACTCGTTCACAGAATCAGTCATGCAAGTTCCTAAAACCATCACACTGAAACAGTAAATCCATCCAACAAAACCAGTGAGACACCCATGTTGCACAAACACTGTCACCTCAAATTGCAACACACAGTAAGTGAAATACTTTAGTACAAAAACACACTGTGGTTAGTGAAACTACGAGTCACACACACTGTTTCTTCATCGCTGTGTTTGAAACTTTCTGATGGTCTGAAGCAAATCAAAGTAACTGAAGTGGTAAATTCAACAGTAAATCCCATGCAGTCTCACACCAACGGGGCAGATGGCCATGCTGATTCAAATCCAAACGGGCACCCGGCTCCTTTGAATAAGTGGATTATCATTAATGGCCAAGCTTTGATTCTTCATAATCCGTTATTTTCTAAAAAGGCTTAACAGGAATTATCTAGAACTCAAAAGCAGACTCGGTCTGCACAGCACACTGCAAAAGCTTCCAAACAGACACAAATAAAAGCCCCCAAACATGTACAGAGGCAAGTAAACACATGCGTTAGTGTTTTAGTGTCACCACAGCACAGAAACTGTACCATCCATTGTTCAATATCTCCCCATTTGCTGTCCGATCGGTCGTCTACTTTGGTGTCCAAGCCATAATATTTCTAAGACGAGACAGGAAATGAAGGCAAGAAAAAAGTTCAGGTAACAGAGCACAGGTAAAAGATTTCACAGTTTGAAACACACACCGATGATAATTTAAATGCAAGGTAGAAATGAGGAAGAGGAGGCCTACCTTCTGCACCTGAAAGATCTACACACCAACACCGAGGAGAAGAGAAAGATTGGAGGATATCAAACATGAAAAGGGGAAAATAAAATTAAAAAAAAGGTTTGATGAAGACAGACATGAAGTTGAAACTTTCAAAAACATAAAGTGAGCTGCAGTAAGTGACAGATGAGGACAGACAGCATGCAGAGGGGAAGGTTTCTGCTAATGAGAGCAGCTCAGGAATGTGCAGTCCCCCGCTGCACTGCAGGACCAACAGTAACTGACCCAAGAACACAAGTTCACTGGAGATTTGCAGAAGACCTGGGTTACCAGGTATTTTCCCATGGTTCCTTTAGGTTGGTATCAGTGGCAGAAAATGTGCAAGTGCTACAGAGTCACTTTAAAGTCTGTGTTCCCATGACTACACAGCTGAGTCTTGTGACAAACTGGCCTCTCACACATCCTGGTACAGAGCCTGCGAGCTGAGATCATGTTCAAATAAAGTGAATCCAAATACTCCTGTTAAATTGCCTGTTAACACATAAATCCACATTTTGCATATTCTTTTTCTGTTAGTTAGATGAGATGATTGTTACTATTGTCAAGTTTGTCCATTATGAAATTACAATCTGTAGCTAGTTAGCTTATTCTGAGGTGACACTACAGCACTTTAGCAGGGATTGTCATAGATTGCCGACAAAAGCCTCAGATCAGAGGCAAATCAGCGCTCGCTCCAGTGAGCGACAAATGCTATCTGTGAACTGTTCAAAGATGCAATCCAAGATCTCTTCGTATCCCCAAGAGCAGACACTCCTCAGCTGCAGTAGCTCTCTGAACCCAATCGTATCATGTATATACACCAATCAGCCACAACTTTAAAACCAGTGACAGCTGATGACCTCTGGTGCCCTGGCACAACACAAAAACTGCTCAGGAACAGCAGGAGGGACGTGACAAAGAGCCCAAGGCGTTGACCAGGCCTTCAAATTTCCCAGGTCCCAATCTGACTGAGCATCTGTGGGACGTGCTGGAACAAGTCCGATCCATGGAGGCCCCAGCCCCCAACATACAGGACCCAAAGGATCCACTACAAACTTCCCGGTGCCAGACACCACGGGACTCTCCCAGAGGTCCTATGACCATGGCTTAATAGGTCAGAGCTTTTTTAGCTGCACAAGGGGAACCTGCACAATATTAACACACTTCACTATGATTCAACAAATTTAAAGAAACATCTGGATCTTCATAGTTTTCTTCATCAGTAATGGGAGTAATCTTGAGCAGGGATACTTCACATCAATGAACTCTGACTGCTGCTTAATATGTCAACTCATTTCCATTAACCTTCCCAGTTCAGTCTGAAGTTGTGGGAACAAGGACTGAAGCCAGGCAGGCCTGTTCTCTTGCTGTCTAAAATGTGGAATGTTTGCGGAAGTACATCCATTATAGCCCATTACAAGTGTTTTCTTTTTTGATAAACAGTGAAACCAATTACCCGAGTGTATATCTATTTCATATGGAATAATATTTTCTTTGGTCTTTTCATTCATTTGCCCTTCAACTGTAATATCACAACTAATGACAAGTTTTTCCTCACTCGAATTGAGGGTCTAAGGACAGAGGATGTCGTTTTGGCTATATAAATAAAATTGATTTGATTTGACAACTACTTGAACTTAAATTAAATCACAGTATTGTCCGACTGAGCTGTTCTCATACACACTTTGCTGCTTTTACCAACAAGACAAACACATTTGCTGTTAACTTTAATATAAGAGCACTGCGGCTTTGAGCTCACCACCTCTGATCCAAGCCAACACACTGAAAACACACCCCACCCTGTCTGCTGCACTTTCCATCCCAACGGTCCAGCACTTTAATCCAGATTTACTACCACTGTCTCCCTTGTGTGCTTGCCCAATATACGGATTGGCTGCTTTGTAATTCTGGCTTTCAGAAAATGGATTCGCAGCTGACCTCTGCATCCCTTTAGGAACGACAACACTCCTGAAAAATCAATGGAGCACAGCCTTTTGGCCTCACTAGTCCAATGCTCTTAATCTATAGGTTCAGTCACGATGAGAGGTCACGTCCTCACGCTGGATGACCTCTTACTGCAGCAGACTGGACCTCATCTAGTCATGAAGTCATCCTCTACTCCAGTTGTAGAGGCCGCATTAACTTCTAAAATAGCCTACAATGAACAGCACAACATTTTTTTTTATAAATGATAGAGTAATATAACATAACAGGAAATTAAAATAATCCTTCATGGAGACATCTACAGTCAAAATAACCCCAAAAGTGTGTTATTTAAGTTCTGAAACTACATTAATTCTACACAGAACCAAAATTTGGTTGCAAGAAAGTGAAATCTAGTGGAAATATACATTTTTGAAAATTACAGATTTTGTTCTGGTAAAAAAAAAGTAGTGTCTCTTGGATGTTCAGGACAAATGTCAACTCAATCTAGTGAAAAATAAGCAACTGCTGAGGTTCAAATGCACATACGAATAATACAAAAAATGCTGAAATTTAGCTCAAAGGGCTAAACTTCAGAAAATTATAACTTAAAAAGTTTTTAGGGTATAGCTTCAGGATTTTTCAAGGTCCGATGAATTAAATAGAAGTTTCAAAATGATTTTTTCCAAAGAAAATCCATGACATGAACCGGGACAACTTCTAGATTCTGAAAGACTTTCGTGGAATGACCCATAAATAAATCTTCATGTACCTGTGCTACACGAGCTCTGACCTTTCATCTCTCTCTGTTTTCACTTCCACCATCTCCTACAGGATGATTCTAAAGTACAATATGTCTTTTACACTCATACCGACAATTAGTACTGATTTGTTATGACATAATCTTACAGAAACTCATAATTAAAAAACACAAACTGACCAGAGGGATCCTGTCTGCGTACTTATCTCATATTATGTGTCTGGACACCCAATTAGCAAGTGAGCCAAACGCCGTCATAAGCCCATTCATGAAATGAGTTGCACAATCAGCTTACGTATGTTTGAACCAGTTCTGTTCAACTCACCAAGCTCCCCTTCTTGATCGGAGGGGTTTGTGGGCGCCCGGTGAGGGCAGCCCTCAGCCCCCTCCCTGCCAGCCGACGCCCGGCCGTCCTGCTGCCCTCAGGGTGCCAGGACAGGTTGCATCTTTCGCCAGTCAGCAGGTAAGACCACGGGCGGTCATGTAGGCAGGATCACGGCAGAACGGAGCGCAGAGATATGAGCTCAGAACAACAGAGGCAACCGCACGGTTCTCGTTCACTGGTACACAGCTAATAATCCAGCTTTAAGTCCTGTCTTCAGTGTGTGAGGAAACATCCAAAAGTCCCGGAGGTGGCTGTGAGCGCAGAGACCCATCGCTCATGTCAACAACACCGCAACAACGAGAACTGCTCCACTGTAGGCTGGACCAAGGAGCGCAACCTGCTAAGCTACTTTAGATCTCGGCTAAAGGGTTTAAGGGACACACACACACACACACACATGCAGAAACACAGACACACAGACACACGCAGACACACACACACCGACCAGACTCGGCTTAACAATGACCATTAATCCGGTGAGTGGTGACTGGTGTATGTGTGTGTTCACGTGCAGACTGTTGTTGTTTGGGATCAGCACCTGTGTTTTGATTGCAGAATAATTGAGCTGAAATGCTGATTATCCCACTATAACTTAATGGGAGAAGGGTTGGCTATAATGACAAGCACCAGTTCTCTCCTGTAAATTGGATCAGACGGATGCCAAGTGGTTATTTTTAAATGTGTGACCAAATATGTTGTCAGATTAAATGCAGTCAGAGATTTATGGTCAGTACCTGAGGCATAGTAGCTAATACTTTTATTATCCCTCGTTGTAATAGTGTGATTAATGTTGTAGATACAGTTGATTATCCATGAGAAGGATTTCTTTATGTCAGTATTTAATGTTATTTTTGCAAAAACATACTGAAGTACTTTGAATTTTCCTGATATTTAATTCACATGATTAGCCCAAAAAAGTCAGAATTTTACCTGCAAACTGTTTCTCAATTTTATTTCAAGCAATATATATATATCAATATTAGGGGTGCCACGATTTCAATACTAAATTTAAAAATCGATCGAAATGTGCTTTCAATTTGGATAATTACAATTCAGTGGCCTATCCTCTGTGCACAAAGATGATCAACTGACTGGTATTGGAGGTAACTCTGACAGCGTCTGAGACATGTTTATTTTCTTTATTGATTTGTTTGGTAAAAGGGTTTACTCAAAACATATTAAAGAAACCAAACTTTATAACAAACTGAATTTCTATCTTTAGTTAATTATTGGTACTCTTTGTTTGCATTTTTTTTCTCCCAACCACACAACAAGAAACATCTTTAGGTTACAAAGAGGGGTCAACATGAGAAAGTTGAGAAAGAGAATTAGGTCGAAGGTCCCCAGGGTTTAATTTCAAATCCTCTCTGGACTCAGAAATTAGTCAACCTTTACAAGTTCAGTTTCGACAGGTGAGAGGCAGAAATCTGTTTGTGTGTATGGGATTACTCCAGGCTAAGAATAGTGATCATGGGAAAGTGTGACCCCCCATGGTTCAGATTAGAGGTGCTAAACTAGAGAAAGAAAAACACCAGTAACACACAGACTGTTGAGCTGTGCACCTGCTTCAACACAAATCAGAGTGAAGTGCTGGAGCCAACACTGACACTGGATGTACCAGCCAGAGTTTCAGGGTCTCTGTGGTCTCTATATCTAACTTTTGAGAGGTACACAATCTTTTATTAATGTTAAATAAAAAATACCACACATTTAATACCTCTAGTTCAGGTCTGGACATTTCTGGAGGGTTCCAGGTATCAGCCACAGTGGCCAAGCAGATGAGTAAGCAAGTACTGTTGTACTACATACTGAATGTAGTTATCCAAAGAGGCAGGACTACACAAAGAGAACCATGATGCACCCAAATCATTGACGTCTTAAAACACGTGTATTTCACAGGTCACAGAATGTAAATAACTGTTGTATTTTGGTTTGGAAGAACTGAGAAACCGAGTGCCTTGGGTTTTCATCTTCAGAGTCTCTTGTCTCTTTCAGAGAAGGGTTTTAATCAAATGTGTGAATTGAAAAGTTTCCATTCAGTCTCAAAAGTCTTGGAACATTTTTTCAGTTTGGCCTGAGATTAACTGGAAAAGGTTCAAACCCTCTTTGAGGACTTTCATCTCATTGCTTTGGCAAACTATGTGCTAAACAGTGGGAGGCTACACTGTCAAACAAAATATCTGTGTTCTCTCATCTTTTTACCTCATGTACTCATCACGTACCTTGTACTTGCTAAATGTTTCCTAAACAATGGAAGGCTATGTCTAAAATATAAGAATACTTCACTTACTCTAATATACTGTTGTGTAGTTGGAACAATAACTAACACAAATCCACTTCGGACCAGACAAACAAGATGAGCTGCACATGTGATATTTCATCACCTTTAATCCAGATATTTTCACATTATTTTAAAGATATAATATGTAACATATCTGCATTAAAATGTCTAAATAAGACTCGACCTTTGATATATATTTTAAGTTGTGACAAACATTATTCCAAATGTTTCCAATAATGTTCAAACTAGAGAAATCTATACTGTTATTCAAAGGGACATTGTGTTTTATTTGGTTGCCTTTCATTGGATAATGGATAATGAATTATGTTAAAAGTAAACAGTCCTGTAGACAACAACTCCCATGATCCCACAGTAATTAACTACATCTTTTGTTTTTATTGTTTTGATTGTGAGACCCCTAGTGGCAGATAGTCCATGTTCAGATGCCTCTTAGACTAAACCAGTCATTCAAAATGAAATGCCTCTGTAGATATTAGGTTTTTCAAATGAAGTTCTGCAGTTGTAGTTATTTAAATGAAATCCACATGGTCCAGGGTTGGTTGGTAATGATATTTTACTGCAGAACTGGTTGATAAGGAGGAGTGTGTTTTATCCCCTCATCCTGAATCAACTTGTGTATGTTTTTCAAGCTTTTTTCTGAACTTTCTGTGAACAACAGACTCTGAGGAAATCAACAGCAGTGCTCCTCAGTGCTACACCCTGTTTACACCTCTGACCTATGACCTACAGGATTTAAGAGTCACAGCTTAGGAGCGTAAAGCAATGTTGACAGGAAATGCTTTAGGTCCAAAGTGCCAACAGAGGACCAACAAGACTGCGGAAATCCTCTTCTTACGTAGGGTCATACATAAACAAGCCATGTGTCATACAATAGCACCTGGTGTTACAAACATTAATGCAATAAATCCCAATATCAAGATGTTTGGGTTTCGGCTTATTTAAAGTACCGAAGAAATCTTAAACACTATGTGATACCTGAATAAAACAATGTGTCACAAGGCCATACAACAAGTGTTGATGTCCTTAACAGTTATCCATACGGTGTATTTTGTATTCATAGTTTTAAATGTACGAGTGCATCCTGACTTGTACCTCTTTCTGTTGTCTCTCCAGCTCCTTCATGCGGATCTCTCTGGCCTCTGCCCTGGCTGCCCTCTTGGCTGCCAGCCTGGCCTCGGCCTGAGAAACAGATAAAGAAAGAAACGGAAAAAGAGAAGTGAGAACAGCAGACAATGTAGCTGGGATACAGTGACACACATCTACACATCTATAAATGAACAGGCGTGTGAACTGAGGTCCAGTTCCTCGACAGAGACATGTGAAATCTGCCAGACATGTTTGGGAAGTGAATGCACCAAAGGTTTCAGCAACATGAACTTTTATTCTAAAGACCTAGGGATTTATTGTTACAGACAAAAAATAATTGATTTAGCAGTTTGAGTAATGTTTTTTAAGAATAAAATCAAAATTCTTTGATTCCAGCTTCTTTAAAGAGCAACTTTTAATCAATTAATAAATTGCCTCTAGTGATACTGTTTGTTCCAGCCTTACGTTATATCAATATATGCTTTTGACTCTTCAGTCGAAGTACCTAAAACATTTTCAGTCCTCACAGATCATGTTCCTTGTCACAGTAGACTGGATTAGCAGTGTTGTAGCAGTGTCTATAAACACAGGATATCAGGTGTCCTTTAAACTCTGAATAGCTGTAGTGGACCGTATTAATAAATATACAATCTTGTGAGAAATCTTTAGACCCGTGCAGACATGCAATCACAACAGTGTGTAAATGTGTGTATGTATTTATATTTCTGTATTTGAAGGCATTGCCTTTGCTCCACTCAGCACTCAGAGGAGAGCAGGGCCTTTTCCTTAAAAGGACCTCTCTGTGAGCGTGTACTGTATGAGTGTGTGTAAGCATTTCCTTCCTCTAACTTTGTGGTAGGCACTGTGTGGTTGCAGTCTGTGCGCCTCTAGGCGGGGTAACTGCAAGCCCTCCCATCATCGCGCTAATGCATTTCCCCACTGTCAGTCACCATGACCAAGTAACAGGAAAACAGACAAAGAAAAGAGTCGGCTTCAAAGAAAACATGTTCACACACTGAAACTTTCAGCCATGACTCAGTTAAACGTTTTCACATACTTTTAAAATCTTTATCACCGTGTCTGGCAAGTGGAATATAATGAATAAGTAGAACATGTTCCTGTAACTTAAGGAATTTCCTCCGTATAAAGGACAAAAACCAGATGAATGAAAAGGCTGACCTCTGTATACATCTCTCTCTCTCTCTGCCATTTGTACTTCCCCAAACTTAAAACATGAACTTTCGGGGAATTTGGTAGCGTGTCCTCTACTCGAGTTCACTCAGACAAACAGATCTGGTTTTACATTTTCATCTTGCACTTAATAAGTAACTAAACCCGGGCTAAAAATCCCTAGGAACTATTAATATGGTTACGATGCTTGTGTGTTTTCACACTAAAGACATGTTTGTATCAAGGACCCCACTGTGCCTGTTAGTGTCACGATTTCGATTCAAAATCAAAAATCGATCGAAATGAGCCTTCAATTTTGATCATCAAATTGAAAGGCAGTATCACCGATGGCCCTGGATGAGCCGACTTGAGCACATCCAGCATGCATACAAAAGAGAAAAAAAACTTCTGAACAACACTTCAGACGAGGCAGCTATCTTACTGGTAGCCTGCAGCCACAGTTGCAGACACAAAGGATATGTATCCTTTGTGAACGAAGACAAAAACTGACCAGTACAATCCTTCTCTGAGCTCTTTAAGAAAGAGGGTTTACTCGTGGGAGATGAACTGAACTGAACTGGTAACACTGCCAGCGATCCTTTATTGATTTGCTTGGAAAGACTGGTTTACCCAGGACAGATTTGAGAGACCAAACTTTATAACAAACTGAATTTCTATCCTTTTTTGGTTATTGCTGAATCACTGAAGGGCTGGTATTTTTTGTTGAACTCTTTTCAGTCAATATTATTTGCAATATGCCTAACCTTAACCTGCCAAAAAAGCCACCAGAAAAAAAGTCAACCTTTAGGTTTAAAATACTCCTATCTTTTTAAAGAATAATTTATAAATGTAAATGATGATCTTTACAAATCCAGATGGGAGTCTAACAATAGCACAGCCTTCAGCGCTGGAAAATGTTTTTAAATCGAAAGTCAAATTGATTTGTGGACTTGGAGAATTGTGACCCCCCTTGTGCCCGTTCAAACATCTGAAGTCCACAAGCCAGGACAACATCCCCCACCGGCTTCCCACCCATTAACATTACCAGCTGTGTTGGTTACATGATATTACCAGACTGGAGACCCTGCTGTCAGGAACTGAACCAGAGCCCCTGCAGGTCTCAGATGTTTGATCTTCCTGCACACACAGTTCTTATCAAACTCAATTTATCCATGAAACTCTTTAAATGTACTTAATAAGTTCAGTATAATACAACAGGTGAAGTTACTGCACTTTTCATTGCAAATTCCCACTAATATCATAAAGTTACAAACACATAATATATATGAAATTATATCATCCACATGTTCCATGTTATGTGATCAATATTATATTAAATATTTATGTGTGTTATGTTGGGCTGGCAGCCCTCTTTGCTCTCCTGTGTGGTGAGTTTGTCCTCACAACCTGATTGTGGCTGACTGGCACACTTTGTCCCGTTCACATCCTGTGCAGTTCAGCCCTTCACATCACAATAACGTGCTAGGGCCGCAACTAAGGATAATTTCAATATCGATTCATCTACAGATTATTTTCATGATTAATCGATTAGTTGTCTGTGACTGTATCATGTCTTCAAAATGTCAAGAAATCGTGAAAAAATGCTCATCACAATTTCCCAGAGCCCAAAGTGACGTCTTCACATTGCTTTGTTTGGTCAACTAACAGTCCAAAAGCAAAACGTTCATGAATGACAAAAAGGAGCAGCATATCCTCGTTCTTTTAAGAGGCCTGAACAAGCAAATGATTCATATTTTTCTAAAAAGTGAGTGAAAAGATTAATTGCTTATCAAAATAGTTGGCAGTAACTTTCTTTCGATCAACTAATCGATTATTCGACAAATCATTGCAGCTCTATATTGTGCAAAGCTGTACCAAAGTGGGCTGTGATCACAATTACACAGCACGTGACTACACACAAGAGTGATGATGGTTGTGGTCGACAACCTACGTGAACACGTGTAGATGCTCTTTAAGTTACAAAGGCACGATTCAAGTTGCGAGCTCCGAAGTCTGCAGGATGATTTACGTAACGGCCATCTGCCTCGATCTGCTTTTAAAGTGTTTCAGTGTTAGACAAATGGCCGACAGAGGCCTGAAATGTTAGAACAGCAGGTTTGTTGCTGCATCAGTAGAGATGCTTTTTACCCTGCAGTGAGATGTGTGTGTACTAAGTACATCCTGCGTGTGGATTTGTGTGAATGAGAACCAGGACGTTCATAAAAAGAGAACGCTCTCCTCAGTAAACACTCAAAAAACTAATCAAGCAAGTCACAAAAAGCTCTTCATAACAGTCGTCTGAGCGATGAAGGAGACGTTCCAGAAATAGTCCTCACTGATTGCTGTTCTCCCTGCGGCTCACTCACTGACTGCTTCAATGGCATTTCCTCTCAGTCAGTGATTGGTCATTGTCCTTGGGATTCTTCAAATTTGTGCCTGTGGCTTTCAAACACACATAAAATAAGCTCTTAAAATCTAATGCTGTACCTGTGTTGAAGCCAATGTGTACAGAATCCCTCTTATAAAACTAACATTATCTTCCATGAACTTTGGATGAGGTGACAAAGTTGCAGCATCAGAGGAGTAATATGACATCAGTATATTCAAGATGTTTTATTGACTTAATTTAAAAGGAAGGCGAGAGAAAAGACAGACATTTCAATCAGCCAGGGGTGGAAACAACTGGCAAATATTTTTTTTACAGCCGTTTATAAATTGTAGTGTCAGATGGGTGGGTACCACAGTGCCACATACAATGCAACACAACACAATACAATAAGTGCCAGGACATGCACACAATGATATCGTACTGAATTAGACCTTCCTTGAATGACAACTTACTTGACACCTTCTGAATTGTCCGGATGCAGTTAACCACACCTAACAACAGCAAGCTGATTCAAACAAATCCAACAGTTATTTTCAAGTCCGCTGTTAGAACAAACTTTGACATGACTTATATTATGGCCAAGAAAGTTTGTCCAAACACACAGAGAATTGTTTTAGAGGCACTATGTGTAGAAATGTAGGCTGTACAACTATACAGCACAATATTTGGTCTTAACTGCAGTCAACTTATTTGGACCAGGTCAAGTTATATTAAATATCTTTATGCACTGACACCGAGGGTGGAAATGTCTCGATTATAAGATTTCTGGCCTTGGTTGAACAATTAAGTCAAAAACTTATGTTGCTCCTTTGCAAAAATATCACTCTCTTGCACTGAATTATGGACAAAAATTAGGCTAACATTACTTATATGTTGGGAGATGTGTTGGAGGGAGGCAGTGAGTGATAAAATAAACACACCCAGTATTTTACTGGACAGCAAAAACTGGACAAGTTGCATTGTGTGTTAAATCTACCCCACAAGAAATTAAATAGGTGTTACAAAAATAATTTGAGGAACCGAAATTGTCTTTTTAATCCAGAGCTGCTGTCTGCAAAAATAAAGAATACAGTGAGCATGTCTAATCAGCCAAGAATTGAGGAAGCACTGTCAAGTTTGTTGTCCAACTCTGAGAGAGGTGTGTGCAGCTGAGTCATGACTGTGATGTTTGCCACATTTATGAAGTGTTTTTTCTTAGAGCTGCTATGTGAAAAATGTTTTTTTTTATATATATTACAGCACATGTACAAAACTCTGCAGACAGATTAATGTTTTGTGTTTCTAATGTTTATGGACCGAGGTGGGTCACACCGATACTGGTGTTGAAAAGATGCAATTCCTGTATTGTAGACTGTTGTGGTATGATATTTAAAGGACTTTCTAAATAAAAAGAAAGTTCAGATTTACATGACTGCTTTTATTAATTAATGAAAAAGTAGCTATGTGCGGTAATATAGAAAATTAAGGAATGCCTGATACATGGAGATGCATGGAGAGCAAGTCAATTCAAGAGAGGTATTAAATGAGATTGAGTTATCAATCCTTCATAAGTCTAAACAAATGCCAACACATATAGTATGATTTGGAACAACACATTAGAAGTATATTACATACAGTATATTATATTTGAAGTATTTGCCAGGCACATGTAACAGGAAGCAGTCATGGTCACTGGTGCATGACTGCAGCCAAGCATGAAAATATGATATACAGCCAGCTGAGACTGAATCAGTTTACTTTAATTTGAAAAGACGTTTCTGCCTCTTAAACATTTTATACAACTCTTGCCATTTTGTAAACTGTCAGCATCCTTACTGGTAATTTCAGTACTAAATGTCTGAGCGTAGCAGCTCCTCAAAACCTCCTGACACAGAGAGGTGTGAATTATTTCATCATTTACACATTACTGCCTTCCTTTTTATGGGGTGGGAGTGCTGTGCTGGCTAAAAAACACACTTTAGGGTAATTAAAAACAGGCTGACTTGTACAAACAGTCAGGAAACTGTATTCAAAGCAGACAAAAACAGTAATCTGCACACCTGACAACCAATGCTAATATTCAATCATCTAAAAAAGTATATTTAACAGTAATATTGAGTTGTTTATCTTGTATATTTTTTTCTTTCTTACTCAAACTGATTCATCAATTATCGAAATAGTTAGTGATTAATTTAATAGTTGAAAACTGATTGATTAATTGTTGCAGCTCTGGTCTACATTCTTGTCTTAATTATCTGACATCACCGAGTTGCATCAATGTGTCAAACTTCCCCCACATTATGTAACTTTAAAAACTTTTAGCTTCGGGTTTATGATGCAATTCTTTAACAAAAGTCCCTTCTTACGGTTATCAAAATACACCCTTATGTCCATGCATGTTTTACCTGTAAGTGTATACTGTAGCCTGTAGTCAGAAAGATGCATCTAAATAGGCCAAAAGACAAAATCACACATCTTTCTTTCCTCCTCCTTTACAGCTATTTATAACGACCTACATGGTCCCGGGTTCTATCAAAAACTGCTCTAATTCAGCACAATTTCAATGAGGTGACTGTCCTCCTGAGAGAGAATGAGCTAGATCATTACAAAAACGGATCCTGTAACATGATGTGTCACTTAGACATAACTTCTGAAATGGTTTAAATGCTGAGAAAAAGGGGAAAAAAAGAGTTTAACGTATTGTGTAAAGCTTGATTATGTAACATAGTTAATGTTCTCCTTCCTCCGAGTCCTGACTTTGCAGTTTTATCATCAAGAGCTATGAGGCAAAAACGTAAAGACAATGCTTTAGCTTCCTTAAATTAACTGCAAACAAAATTTTATCTTGTCACAATTATTTAAAACACATACAAAAATCTACACATAGTTGTTTTAAATTGAACTTTTCAGGCCTAAATATTGTGTGCAACACACTGAGGTGACCACAAAGGACAGAGCTGGCTTCTGTCACTCTGATCCCTTGAGTCTGACAATCTCTAAGGGCAGTGTGGCTTCAAAAAGACACCAGAACTAAATGCCAGCCTGGTCTGACTCTGTTACCAGCGAGCTGAATTCCCACGCCCTGAATGCCAGTCGTCAGCAACCAAAATGAACGGGTATTTTAATGACGCCGAGTGCTGACAGGCTGGACAAAGAGAGCATACAGAAATAGCTCTGATTTCTGTGTTTAAAATGAGGTGGGACCACAGTATTCAGTATTAAGTTAAGGGTTATGATGACTAGCTGTAAAGGAAAAAAAAAAAAGTTTCCTTCCTCTTTTCAAAACCTTATAAACCTCCCAGATGTTGCCTAAAAGGGAGTGGCTGCTAAAACACTCTGCTAACACTGTAGCCACAGACATGAGTCAACTGAACGGAAGTCTTACTCGCACAAGGAGCAGAAACGATAAATTGAGCCTTTGTTTCCAATTCCTTATAAAATGTCGCAAAAAATGATTCAATGTATGCTCACAAAGAAAGCTACAGACCATAGAAACTACTGTGTAGGAGCTTAAATGCAAAATGTCTATTTGATGTTTCAGTTATTTACATTTAATAATTTAAGTTCATTTGTGTAACAGAAATTTACAGGCATTAAGAAGCAAGTGGAAATAATATATATATAATTTTGCACGTTGATATTCTATAGATAGTTCATAAAAATGTGTAAAATCTCACTTATATTGCATTTGTAATATTTTGGAAGTAGGTATCTATGATTATCAGTTCCTAGTAACTGCGCTGTTTTATTTTGAAAGTCTGGTGAGAGTAGTTTCGTTTCCCAGGTGGTTCCCCCCCGTGCAGTCAGGCAAAGAGTGGAGCCAGACAGTTTTTGACCTCTAGCGGTGGAACGATTCTTGCTTTAGTCATTAATAACTTTTGGATTTGACAATTTTCTGTACCACGTTTTCTTTTGTTGAAGTAAACTGCTGAACTTTATCGAGTGGTCCTGTGGATTGATTTTGAATTAATGAAGACAAAGGGAACTGTGGAGGGAATGACTTAAAAAATATTAGTAGTACAGCTTTAGGATTTTGCCAGGTCCCATGAATTTAATAAAAGTGTGAGCATGATTTTCTTTTGAGAAAATCCATGACATGAACTGTGAAAAGTTCTGGATTTTGTGTAAGGACAGTGTGGTATATACATATATCTTTTTATATAATAGTTTGAAAATGTAAATGACAGTTTTAAGGGCATAAAATGAATGATCTGCTGATCTTTACAAATACAGATGATGCAAAAAGTTGAACAATGGCATAGACGTCAGTACTACAAAACCTAATATTTGAACACCCACCACATTTTCCTGACGTATTATATGAAGTTTAAGATATACTGTACAAGTACTGAGGCCGCAGTGATCATAGAGATCCACACAGATCAACACAGACTCATCCTCCTCCTCACATTTATGAAACACCTTCAACTGCCGGTTACTCAAAGAAACACTCCTTCCTGCCTCCTTCACTCAGCCATGCAACTAAACCTCAGGCTGCACCACAAACACACCGAACAGCTGTAGAGCTCTCAGCACTGCAAACAAACTGGTTAGCAGCTCAGCTAAGTATGTGAGTCTACGTCAGGCCAGGAGTATAAACAAACATTTCTACATTTCTAAAAATAAAACAATGGAGGCAGCTGGGTTTGAACAGTGAAGAAATGTAATGTAACCAGCAAAACTAGATTACGGTCGGTTGATTACAGTCAACAAACATGATACTGGACTGTTCTTCTCAAGAAGCTGTGGGTCCCACCACAACAACACTGTCTGGTACTGTATACGACCATCACTTGAGATATTTTGGTTGAGGTTACCCACATGTTTCCAATTGGTTGTCCAGTGTGGGGCCCTGCTTGTTTTTCCTCATGGAAGTAATAGAAAGCTTCTTGTGGCTTGAACATCATGCTTCAGGCACCAAGAGTTTATGTTGCAACTCTCACTGTGACTGAAGCATGATGGGAGTAAGCAATACCTCACGGGAAGTTACACAATGTAGCTCTGTGAGCACGGCAGTGAATAACAGGAGATCAGTTGCAGAGAGGAATTTCTTTGACATGTTTATTTCCAAAAGATTTATTTCTTCATGAATTACATTCAAACAAATGCTGTTTACTTCTTGCCTCTGGGTGCTGACACCCGAGTAAGGGAGGGGTTGCATGCCTTGCTCACGGGCACACTAAACAGGTTTAGTAAAGGAGACGGTGACAGGTTGTGACTTCAGGGGGAATGCCACAGATTTTTATTATTTACTTGTCACGGCAGTGCTCCAGTCATCTTTCCCCACAGGTTCACTACGCTGGCTCCATGTAGTAGCTCACATCCAGTTCAGGACTACAGGGCAGTGCCAAGAATTGCTCCCTCCTACCTCAGAGTTGTAGTCAAACCCTAACCCCACCTTCTGCCCAACACCGTCACTCTGAAGACCTTGTGGATGCTCATCTTGGTCATGGCTCTATTTTTTCCTGGCCTCACAGTGATGGAATAAACTCCCAACTTTTCAGACGACTCCTCAACACCCCATGCTCACACTTCTAGCTCATTTCTTATTAAATGAAAGCTTGCACTGCAGCTCACGCTGTGAACATGCTTTCAGCTGTTAATTGGGAAGGTCTCACTTCCAACTTTAGATCGCATATAGCTCTTCTAATTATTGGGAGCACTTTGGATGAAAGTAACCAGACTAATGTTGTGTAATGTTACGGACCTTGGTATGATAGGGAGAATTGTTATATTCACTAACAGAGGACCGTCGGCCTGGTGCGTCAGTGCCCTAAGAGACCTGAATATCATCCTCTAACATGTCCATATTGTTGGTATATAGCCTGTTGTGTGGTATCACTGTGCCTGAACTGCATTTTAATTGTTGCTTCGCAAATGGGCTGCATCTCTCAGGCTGAGAGAACAGAGACCTAAGTGTAAGTGAAATGAAGGGTCACTATTGTAACATTAGCCCACAGAAAAGAAAAAATTCAACTAGCTATGAAGCATTAAAGGACGTTTACACCAGCATTTTATTTGAGGGTGTCCAGTCCTAAGAATATTGTAGAGAGAAAGGCTGTTCAAAAACTCAGCAGCGTTGGTTCATCGCTGCTTTGATCACACGGGAACATATTTCTGTCAGGAAGCGGTTAAAAGTGTTTGACCATCTGTCTTATTTTGGTCCTATCTGCTTGTAGCATCATCGCTGCTTGGTTTATCAGCGCAGCACCGCTCTCAGCGTACCTGATCTGATCGACTGTAACACCTGCAGTCAGTTCCAGCCGTGCCCCACCCCCCACTGTTCCCTAAGCTTTGGAAGAAACTCGGCCATGGTGAATAAACAGGAAGGAGTTTGTGATAACAATCTGCATGGGCTGTGCGTGTGATGATGTCATCAAGAGGAAGCCAACACACACAGAGCCACTTCCTTTTAAGGAGACACGAGTCGGGCAAGCCAAGCTGAACTGAAGCCAGTCGCTTGTGTATATACACATATCAGGAAATGCACGAGTGATTGTTTGGGCCATTAATGTTTGTTTAAGTGCTTCATGGCATAATGGGTGTTCACTGGAAAATGTCAATCTGTTCCGGACACATGCTGGGTGGCACAGCGGGTTGACTCACCTAAATGTCGTGTTTAGAAGTGAGAACATTCAAACATCTTAATGAATATGAGTTACAAA
Source organism: Pagrus major (assembly GCF_040436345.1). Classification (NCBI taxonomy): domain Eukaryota; kingdom Metazoa; phylum Chordata; class Actinopteri; order Spariformes; family Sparidae; genus Pagrus; species Pagrus major. The sequence continues at coordinate 30,756,276 of NC_133223.1, forward strand.
ACGTCACTGTTTATTCAGTTGGAATTTTTGGCTGTCATTCTGTAAATGTGTGCTGCGTGTCCCCATCATTAAAGATTAACTCAGCTATGTCTTCACGAGGGGCTGTGGCTTTCTGGCTCCTTCCCTAGATGACTTTTAGAATGAAAAGGGGATTGTGTGGTGGGCTTCCCCTTCCTCGCCGTCAAGCTCCAGACTAATCCACTCTAAATACTCAATTCTCTTCAACGCCTCACTGAGCTTCTGACAGTCACCCAGTGCAAACCCGGCGACTTAATCCCCAGTTTAGATCGTCTCCTCAAACTAGCGTGACAAAACAGACTATCAGCAGAACCCGGAGGAGCTGTTGCTGACTGAGCAACACCAACGGAGGATTAATGCAAAAAAACTGGGGCTACACACACCAGCAATCTTATAATTTAGCTGATTTTGCAGGGGCAATATTTCAGCAAACAATTTTTCTTCTGGTATATAATAAATGTTACCCTCTTACAAGCTTCTACTGTCTGTGGAGCAAATTCTGAGAAATTCAGATACCATATGTGTGAAAGGCCAGTTCTGGCTCATAATATCAACACTGTCTAACAGGTTTCAACGTAGACACCGCAGCCCTATTAAAAAGAAACCATTTGCAGAGGTGTGAATGCACTGCAACCTAAAAAATACTCAAGCCTCAATTAGTATTATGAAACCCTGCTAACAGTGGGGCCTATCAGGATGGTGATATCGGCTGGTCTGTCAGTCGATTTTAATGCTTTGGTCCTGGACAAAATCTCAACAACTGGCAGAGCTGCACACATCGAGATCTAAACTTGAGTCAGATTTAAGTCACACCAGGACTAAGTGTCGACTCGCAGCTCTGGGAGGCTGTACTATGCTAACATCAGCATGCTAACATGCTCCCAATGACAATACTAATGTGCTGATCTTTAGCAGACATGTCCACCATGTTCACCATTTTAGTTTGGCATGCTAACATTTGTTAAATAAACATGCACTAAACACAAAGGGGGGGAAAGGGGAGGTACTTTCTTTGGCAGGTGTATTTGGTCATAAACCAAAATTTCTAGATTAACTGAGATTTTGATCATATTTAATCCCATTACATTTTAATATTTCAGGTGATCAACACAAATTTCTACTTGTACCAAAAAACATGTAAATATAACTGCTGAGCACATTCATGCTCCAAAGGCCCCTCTGGCCTCATGGCCTTTCCTCTAGAGCCACGATAGAACAAACACAACATTTTTAACTACACTACTGGCAAGGATCCAGGAATGGCATAACATCAGTATGTATATATTGTGAAAGTCAGCAGCCAGCACACAAAATGTCTAGTACAAACAAAGTCAGAGCTTCTACTACCTTTTTTTCCCACATTAAACCAAGTACAATGATTATTAAATTGTATTTAAGAGCAAATAACGGCAGGGTTATACATAGACCAGTTTAAATATCTACCTTCAATGTTGTTCACCTCAACAAAACACCTTAATGATGACATTGGCTGCTCCAGAATAACCCCGTACACCTCTGTACACATCAGACTGATCAGTTATAACTTGTTATTCTGTTGTTTATGCAGGAGATGCCAAATAAGGCAGTTCAACACTCCTGTGTGCCACTGCCTCCTTTCAAAATGTATTTTTCTCAAAAGTGGAGTTGCATGTTTTACTCTTGAAATGTATGACGATGCTAACCCTGCTGCATTTCTTAAAATCATTTTTTAGGATTCATTATCATTGCAAATATGGATTAAAAACCCACACCACATCCATCCTGTGTGTTCACATCAAGCCCCATCTGCACCATCCAGACAACTACATGATTTCCTGGAGATTCATCTTTCCGTTTGTGTCGCTGTTGTCGCCATGTGTCACTCTGACTGGCTCAGCTGTTTCATAGCGATGACACTAGTGCACTGGAGCACACAAAAACTGTTTATAGACAATAAAATCAATCAAAAATGACTGGATCAGATCTATAATCTAATCCAAGACTATGTGTCTGTGTAATGACCATAATGTGATGTTACTATAAACAGTCTGACGCTGCTCCATATCTACTTTTGTGCAGTGTGACTGGCTGTACTCTACGTGAAGAGGAGTGTGTGTGAGTGGTAAATAACCTCGACTGTAATCTTGTGCTTTTGAGAATATTATCACTTGTTATGACTTTCCGACACATGGGAGGCATTTAGGAACATAACTCCTCAGCTACACGTCAATATTTATCAAGGGTGCTGTCAAGTTAAATTCAACAACATTCACAAGCCGAGCATCTGCTCGTGAACAAACTGTGCTAGATTTACACTTTGACTCATTACTCAGGATGTGATCGTTGGGTGTGATTCAAACTGGGACACAATCATTACCAGAAGCTTCAAGAAATTGAGAGTTTGCCTCAGGCCAGATTCCAGGACTGTTATCGTTACTGTGACTTTGTTGAGTCAATGTCAGCTGGCTCCAAGCAACAATCACTTCAACTGATATGACTGTTTGGTTGTAAATATACCTTGCACACTAGACATAAGCTGGCAGATATGCTAAAGGTGGTTTAAGGTTGCAAGCAGTGTTAGTTTTAAACTGCGAGATTATTTGCTGGTTGGTGGGCTTACCATCAAATCCCAGTTGTTTGTTTAGGTTTAATGCGCTCTCTCATTACTTGCAGCTACATAATTGTGGTTTACAGAAGCCGTCACACCCAGAAATGTAGACATGAAGACATCTACTGAGCATTTAGTAAAGAAATGTGATGTGTTTCCACTATTTCATTTTACTTTTATACTATATAAATCATCTCCACTCAAACAGAAACAATCTTTTTCATTATTTCACACCGCCTGAAGATTTCATTCATTATAAAAACACATGCAGCCATATGAGTGTAAAACCAAAGATGTAGAAAATAGGAAATACTTGTGGGTCTATGAAATAAACTGTATTATAGACACTTCTAATAAAAAGGCACAAATGCACACATGTATCTGTGATGGACTGATGTACAGAGGAACAAAATCATAATGAAATAAATCCCCCAAAAATTGAGATCTAGCATGTGGGGATTTGATGAATCCTTTTTACCAAATTGTCCTCTTGTCCTCTGAGATTTATGATTAACTGGTTGGTAAATAACCAAACCAAAAGCTGAAGTTGGCCTCCTGCTCATCGGGGTAATTGCCTCAGCTGACTGGTTCAACAAACATGAACAGACAAAAAGAGAAGCAAACAAGCAATGAAAGTGACTGGCTGTTAGAAAAGCATGCAGAGTATGCACTTGAACAATGTAAACAGCCCACAGGAGCTTTACTTACTTTATGTTAAATATTCAAGCTGTCAAAAGCACCTGACCATTTATTTAGAAGTACTGGCAAACGCTACTTGTTGAGGCTTTTTTCCAGTTTTTGGACGATACGGCTAGCTTTAACCTGCTGCTGGTTCCCTGCAGATGCATCCTGTTGATATTGGTAACATGACTCAAAGACTAAAGCCACATAACTGTACTGTGTTTAAGCACAGACTGAGAGACTGTACCTACGCACTCTCATGCTCACAATGCGAGTGCTAATATATTTATATACAAATTATTACAAATTACAAATTATTTAGTCATTTATCACGTAATTACAGTTCAACCTGAGGGGAAAATGAATTTCTGTACCAAAATCCAAGGAAATCTGTCCAATAGTTGAGGCATTACACTAAAAACCACAAATGTCAACCTCATGGTGGCACTAAAGGAAGAGTCGGGGCCTCACCAGGCAAGTATTATATATCCTCTGGTTACCATGGGCACATTTCACTAAAATCCATCCATTAATTGTTGAGATATTTCAGTATGGATCAAAGTGGTGGAATGAACCAACCAACCACAGATGGGCATTGCCATCCTTTTAGTGACACTGCTAAGATGGCTAACAGCTACAATAAGCTACAAGTCTCTAATGTATTTCACTGAATCACTGAATTAATTTGCATTTCAGAACAGTGTAACAGAGGCAGCCATTCACTGAAAATCACAACTGATGGTGGTTTTGTTTTATCAGTGGTGTAGGCTGAGGCTGCTGCTGATAGGCAGTTACTACACAAGTTTAAAGACCCTGCACACCCATGCAGTTTAGACATTTGTCATACAGGCCTGTTGACATTTTGTCATGTTATAGTAGGAAGCAGCTAGATGGAACTTAGCTATCATTTAATTTATCATTCAAATCTGTGATGTTTCTACTGTGACATGTCAAAACATCTTATTTGAAAAAGATCCTATCATACTTTTGGTATTCGTATTAGCTTAGTTCATGAAGTGTGGTGACCTCATGTGTTTCCTAGCTTAGTTTACTCAGACAGGATAACTCAAACACTCATGAGGATGTGCAGGGGCCTTAAATAATATTCAAATCACACACCATACGACGCTGCTACTACTTTATCTCTGAATTACATCATTCGGCTAAAAGCTCTTAAGAGCTCATGTCCTTGCTTGATATATTACTCCTCTACTCATTGTTTTGTTCTGCAGTGTAACTTAATATGTACAGTATGATTCATTCTTTCTAAGATCAGACTGTAAATGATATCCCTAACTACCTAAAGCCTGCCTTCATTAAAAGAAAAGTTAAAAAATGTTTGTGTAAATTATTTCTGAGACATATATTCATAAATATTTTCCAGCCTAAAGATACCTGCCCAGGTCAGCTATAGTGAGCTGAAAGCATGCTACAAATTCACGTTTACAACTGGATTTAAATTGTTTGACATCAGCAGGGAAGAAACTCCATAAAGTACAGAATTACGAACACTCTGGTAGTCCATGCTGACATTTCTTCCTGATAACTCTGGCTGTGTGGTCTTCTCCCATTTGGTCCAAGATAAGTCAGGTTTATTGGCAGTTTATCTGAGACCTGTGATACTAAGAGGAGAGGAGAAATGTACAGCGGCTAAAAACAGCAGCTTAAACTCCCTGACTCCCCAGACAAACTCTGTGCCAAAGTAAATTACTGTTTCCATGTTTCCATGCTGGTGGGATGGCCATTTGGTCCGCCACACCCCTCCTCCCTTCCCCATCCCCCACCCCCAGACTCAATCTAAAACTGGGGTGCAGCAACAGCTGATCTTTCAGGAGCGTCTATTTTTAAAACTCTTTTGCAGAACAGGCCAACTCATCAGGGCTGACATACCGTCCTGTCAGAGGACTGCCAGTGAGGTACGTGACCCCCTCCTCTACTTAAAGGCCCAGACTCTCTCATCGCTGCACAGATGTGACAGAAAACAGGCCACAATTACTGCGTTACTGCTGGAGTTGTTGCTCACTACCACAAGTGACAGATCAGTCAGTCATCAGAGAACCTCCGGCTTAGATACGGTGTATCTGCTGCTGCGAACTTAAGCTCTGACAAACTGCAGGAACATTGCTGCCACCGCAAATAGACTACAACAAGACTTCCAGCTACAGGAATGTGCAACCTCAGATACATTACTGCAGAGTCAATAGTCAGCTAAGCAGTTAAGAGAAGATAACATTCAAACAGTCAAACCTCTGCAGGCCTGACATTGGTACCAAGGCTATTCACAGCTAGAGAGTGATGACAATGGGGTGTGTGTTTGTCAGTTAACGGTGACATGCAAATTTGCTGAAACATCCGGGTTGGGTTAGCACAGACCCGACTTCCTCCCGACTGCAAGGGTGTCAGAGCTGCCTCAAATCACCATCATACTATGGGGACGACGTTCAGGTTTTGATGCTCAACGCCTCACTGAGGGAAAGACTCAGACTAAGATCCACATTGATTAACTTGGAAATGTATTTCAGGCAACACTTAACGTTCATTGTTGAGTATTTCCACAAATAACACAGATAACATCCTCGAAGAAACATCCCAAACGCTGCTTCAGAACAATAAATATCTGGCTTTTCTTTGTTTTTCCTCCACTGTTGGCATTTTCCTTTGATGTTACACTCAAATATTGATTTTCAGCCTGTTTCACACCTCAAAGGCACCAGTTCAGACCCGGAGCATGCAGGGAATCACACTTCAAACAGGGAGACTTAAGTCCTGAAGACACACTGGGCATTATTCCTGCCATAAAACATTCATTTATCCCACACTAGACTCATCATCATAAAGAGATTAGGAGCCTTTAAACAGTGTAAACCTGTCACAACACGACTTCAGCACCTGTAAGAAACAACTGCTGCCAGCTCCACTCTTGCATTATTGAGGGGGAGCCCAACAATCCCTGCAGGTCAGTACATGAAGGCTTATTCTTTGGTACTGTGAGCCATTTTAATAAGCTGGCGGTTACAGAAAGCAGAGCTGCCACAGGACTGTATTAGATACAGTTAGGCCTGTTACAATGACTACTTTGGTTGGACAATATATTGTACCATAAATAATTTAGGTTATGAAATTGTAGTCATTTCAAGACCATTTTATGCCACTAATAAAATTATAATGTAACAGCCCAATAATACAATTACACTCTTCCAAGGAGCAAATTTTTAATTCTTAATAATATTTGCACAATGGATTCGGACTGTGAAAGAAATGTTTCTATTAAATCAAAATTAAATTAAATCCCACAACCAAAACAATATATTAAATGGATTCTTGAGCTTTGTTAACAAAAATGTCACTTAAATAAATATTAAACACTGTTACAGAGGAATAGTTTCACTCCTCAACATGTAATATACTGCCAACCTATTTTTTGCCACTGTTCGTTGGGTCATGTCCACATATCGATAATTATACAGTGGATACAGTACCGCTAAACATATACTTCGATAACGTAATTATCGCAACAGGCCTACATGCAGATTATAATTACAAGACTTTAAAAAGTGCAAACGTTACAACTTTGTCATACTGTTTGGTTAGACTGACCAGTTTAACAAGAGGAGCACATGGTGGCCCTGTCTTGGACGCCTTGGATACAGGATATTGTCCAGCTGAGTCATCACACCGAGATGACAAACATCCCTGCAGCTATCAAACCTGCAGTTCAAGTTATTGTCTTTGCACCTTGTGAATTTAATGCTTTCCTACATGCCACCTCTCAGGTCTTGGACTGAATGGACCAACCTTAGACACAGCCTACCTGCAACTATGTCACCAGGAAGTAATTACTCATTTTACCAACGGTTTATTAGGGCTGGGCGATATATCAGTAATCTATTGTTATCATGATATGAGACTATACATCGTGATATCGTTATATGTGACGTCTTTTTCTGGTTTTAAAGGCTGCATCACATTAAAGTGATGCTCATACCAGCGTGTTACATCCACGCTACTAAAGATTACTGATCAAGAATTAGCACTGTGTTAATATTTTGTTACAATCACATCACAGACAAATCGGTATCGGCGTTTATGTTATCGATAGCGGCCGATATGAAATCTTTTTGGTTTTGAAGAACACAGTGCAGAAAACGATGCTCAGGGTGATTCATAAATATTGAATTTCGAGGTGAAGTTTACCGTTTCAGCGTCATTTTAGACGATAAAGTTTATTGTTAAACTGTTAAATATTCTGCCTCCGTAACATATTTTGGTGTTTTTGGTCACATTTGAGGGATCACTGCAAAAGATTTGAGTATATCGGCCCATATATCGACATCAGATAAATAATATCTGTACTGACCCCAAATCTGTATATCAGTCGTAACATTTCAACATGTATAACATCATTTTCATACTGAATTGACATAAAAGGAAGGTATAAATCAATTTAAAAGTGTTGGGTATACTCTGGAAAAAGGACAGCAATGCCCATAATGTGATTTCTTGCCTTGGAGAGTCTCAAAAAGTGTGTATATTTAAAAAGGAAGTGATAAAATGTAGTTTATTAGGGTACAGTGTCTTATTTTTCCATTAGAAAAGTGAAATTCTGGATGAATTATAAATTTTGGACGTGAATTTTGACTCATCTGGTGAACGTGTTAGCTTCTTTAGCAACACATCTGTCAGTATGTAGGTTTTTTTTGGGGGGGGGTCACAGCGGCTTAAAAAAAAAGAAGTTTTCGGGGGGTAAATAAATGATTTTATTCAACATTTAACAGACTCTCCACTCACCTCTCTCGCTATGAGGTTGAGGGCATCGTCCTCCGCCGTCGACTTCTCCTTCTTGGTGGATCTTTTCCGCCCGGTGCCCTGAGTCCCCATGTTCCCTCGGATAAAGTCACTAATAATAATCCAGACGTGTCGGTGGGAAAAAGGTTGTTTTTAAAGTGAAAGACGAGGGGACGACACGAAGCGGCGGCTCATTGTTTCCTCTGTCCCCGCGGCTCCGGCTCCTTCCTGGCGGTTGGTGGCTGTCGGCTCCTGCCCCCCCCACGTGCTGCGCTTCTGATGCGTTTACTGTCCAACTCCCGACTACAGCTCCACTCCACAGTCCGTCCGCTTAAAATGACACAAACGCACGACAATTAAAGAGTTAACGTGAGTTAAACCGAGAGGGTCGTTGTTAAAGTGTGTTTTGTGTTTAGCTAGCGGCGGTGAAACTACTCGCAGCAGCAGCAGCAGCAGACCCGCTGTCACTGACGCTCGGCAACTTCAAAGGCTGTGCTCGTTCAGGACGCGTTCACGGGGTGTCGGACATGTGGGTTACGCCAGAAACTCTGGGCATTAAAGGTGCATTATGTAGTTTTGGGGAGGAAAACTCACTTTGTTTTCACGACTGAATAAACTGAATACACAAACTGGCCTTAAAGGACGACGCAGTTTTATTTTGTTTTACTGCTGATTATATGTGGCGGACCCTGCCACCTTTCTAGCTTCAAACAGTGTTCTCGGGATTTTCCTCTGAAAAACAGTTTGTTTATTCACTTATGGAATTTTTTTTTCTTTCGTATGAGTTTGTATTATTACCTCATTAATATTGTAAATATAAAAATTCTGAGTTTGAATTTCTTCTCCAAAACTACATAGTGCACCTTAAAGGTTGGTTCTCAACCTATTTCACATCAAGGACCTCTAAACTGACATATATTAGACCACAGGCCTGCTTTTAATAAGATTAAACTAGAAGTCAACCAAAATAAAACATGACAAATAACTCTGAGGTTAAAATAAAGTGTAAGTTTACCTATATTTCTGTCTGTTGGACGCTTGGACCCCCTGACACCCCTGGGTGTCACCTGACCGCATTTTGAGAACTCAGATCAGTAGAGGAAGTATTTAGAGCCATTAAAAAAAGTACAAATACAACAATGTGGAAATACTACTACTACTACTACTACTACTACTACTACTACTACTATAAGCACTTCTATATTTTTGTTTGAAAAAATCTTAATGTGTAAGTAGCTGGTAACTCAAGCTGTCAAATAACTGTAGAGAAGTAAAAAGCGGTATAGTACAGTAGAGTATTTTTCTGAAATGAAGTGGAGTAGAGGTGTAAAGTTGCACGAGAAGAAAATATTCAAGTGAAGTAGCCTGCAAGTATTTCAAATTTAGTGCAGCACTTGAGTAAATGAATCAAAATGAATTAAAGTATGCCAATTTCTTAAACTTCACTACGTCTACCTTCTAAGAAAGTCAAAGTTTTCCTATGACACTATTTGAGAGTCTGGAGTTTCCGCAGAGCCCCTGAACGCAGCACCAACCTCTGGCTGAGGACTCCATACATGTTCAGTGTTCAGTGTCAGTCGGAAAGCACAGCTCCTGCTCAGGCTATCGCACTCTCTCACACCCCTCTGCTATTTTTAATGATGACCAGCCAGCTCCAAAAACAGTCTGGACTTTCTTAAAGAGAAAGACAAGAGCTCAGTCTGAATGAGCACGATGTAGATCACAGACTCTCGGTGTAATGGTCCAGTATAATGTGTCTGGATAATTGACGGTGACCTCACTTGATCCTTTTTATAACTTGTGGCATCACCGATGAATCATTTGTAACGACAATACTGTATGCAACCTTTCCCTGTGCTAACTGTAGATCCTCCATCTGAAATCTAATGTCAGGAACCTTACTGACATATTTAACGTGTTTGCTTATTAGCTGTTTGTTGAAAAAAGGGGAGGAAATGTGCATTTATTTATATTTGAAGTATGTTTTGAGTTTGAATTAGACAGGTGGACAATTCTTACATATAGTACCTTTAAAGTTTATTGTGTTTTATTGTCTTATTTAGGCTATTAATTATTTTTAGTCCCTTAATCCTTACTTTGCAGGAGTAAAGGGCTGATGGTGCAGTGGTGTTACACTCGCAAACTGAGGCATAAGATGAATCAAGAAAAATAAATAAGCCTTAAACTGTGACTTTAAGTATTTTTTAAATTACATGTAATTTCCATATAACTCTTCTACATGAATTCAATGTAAAGTGTCACTTTCAATGCAAAGTTTTTCTACCATGTCGAGTCAAAGTGTATAAATGAGATAACTGGACAGAATAATTTGAAATGCATTACTTTTATGTAAAACACATGTATAATAAACACCTGAAAAACACATTATGTTCATGTTTCCCCTTTTCTTTACACGTAATAACTGAATATATTCATGAGGTTTTTGTAATTAAGTCTGCGTTGATATAGTTTTATCAGACATGATGCCACAAAAGTATCCCACAATGCATTTCTAACACATTTTTTCTCTTTTTTATATATCTATTAATTTCAATGTGGTTTGTGATTAAAATGGTTTGGATTATATTTGGTGAACAAACACAGTTATATTCTGATTATGTGTATAAAATGATATAGTTTTTATTATTTAATGATGATTTCATTTTGTGTTTGTGGTGCTTATGGGGCTGGATGTAGTTTTATAGCTATTAAACATTCAAATGTGGCGAAAGTTCACAGAAAACTCACGACCACATGTGAGACTTTATTATTACCACGAGGTGTTAATAAATGCAATGCTGCCCTCCTGTGTTGATGCAGCGTCATGTAAGGAGACACACAGGAAGTAAACATCATGCAGAATCACTGTGTGGCTTCTGATATAAAGAAAGAGGATGTCTCTGTTTCTCATTTCTAACGACGTACACGACTTTTCTTATCAGACAGCATATGTGTTGATACAGGAAATTCGTATTAAAAGTCTGAAGTAACTGTGGTTTAAAAATAGCTTGCTTTTTTTTTTTTTTTTTAACTGACTGTATGAGTAGAAAAGTGCCAGTAAAAGAAACTGAACACACGTTCTGTTTGTTTCTGACATGTAGCTGTTGGATTTAAACAGCTGAGCAGACGGGAAATAGAAAAACCCCACAACACTTTTGGTTTCTGTTTTCACACTTTAAAAACTTCCCAAATGTAATTTACTATTAATGTGACCATCAGTTTACCGCTCATCCTGTCTGAGGTGTGATGAGCGCAGAGTTGAGAGTGCATCTGTTGCTCTCTTTCAATTGGCTGAAGAGCTTTATGGCTCATTTATAGCTGTTAATACAAGGAAGTGAAATTCAGTCGTTGGCCTTTTACAAGTCTAGACTGGACTTTGCTTTTACTTTTATTTTTCTTTAACGCGAGGTGAAGCTGCACATTCACAGACTCTGACAACAAAGAGACGTGTTCACTCTTCTGCACAGTTTGGACTAGCTGCTGCTTCTTCACAGGACAAAGATTCAGAACTTCAGGACCTTCTTGGGCTTTTTTTTCTGTCCAGTCCATCTGTATTCTCTCACTCTTTTTGGAGTTAAGTGAACTGTTGATGGGGGAAAATCACCAACAGGTGCCAGGAGGAGCCAAGCTCCACAGAGACACTTTGAGCAGACCAGTTCGGACCTTCAGGGCTAAGATGGTGCTCCTGGGAAGCTCTGGAGTGGGAAAGTCCAGTCTGGCACTGCGATTTGTCAAGGATGAGTTCAGGAACACATCACCGACTGTAGGCTGTGAGTTCATGACACGCTGGGCGTTGGATAGCAGGAGTTAGCCTACATTATAATGTTTATTTTGCAGAATAGTTTGACATGTTGAAACTAGCTGATTTGCTTTCTTGCTGAGAGTTAAATTAGAAGATCTGCACCACTCTCATGTCTGTCTAGTTTATATAAAGATTCAGTCAAGAGATGCTTAGCTTTCTGTAGCTTAGCATAAAGATTAGAAGCATAACACAACTACTGTGGCTCCATCCAAAGGAGGAAAACTGCCTACGAGTACTGACAACTTGTTAACAACATCTTTCTCTTTAAACCACACAAAAATCAAAGCGTAAGCCGAATAACAACAAGCTGTGGTTTTACAGCGAGTTACGTGCAGGACCATTTCTTAGCCGGGAGCAGTGACCTCCTGGAGAAACCATAACTTGTCTTATCTTTATGTAAAATGAAAATACAATAAACAAGATAAAACATGTTAATACGCTTTGTTTTGTGCTGGTAGGCATATGTTTTAACCTTTGGAAAGAGCCAGGCAAGCTGTTTCCCTCGTTTCCCTCGTCTCTTATGCTAAACTATGTCTCCTGGCTGAAGCTTCATAGGATTAAATAACGCACAATCATGAAACTGTACTGAATAAACCCAAATATGTCAAACTTTAAAGGTCCCATGTTGTAGAAAGTGTGATTTCCATGTCTTTTTGATTGTAAATATCATCTTGGTGCATAATAATACTGTGAACGTTTCAAAACAGTTACTTCACAGAGAAATGCACAGCCTGTGATCAGAACCTGTGCCTTCAAATGAGCTGTCAGGACTTCTGTGACGTTGTGATGTCACAACTATACAGTCAACATCATCAGTACAGCTGTGGCTGCAAAAAACACCTGCAGAGCTGATACAGAAACACTGTGGGTGGTACCTGCTCAGGCCTGTGAGAGCTGACCAATCAGAGCAGGTTGTGCTTTTCAGGATTGGGCCTTAAAGAGCCAATATACAACATTCAGCCTAGATGTCAGGAAACAACTATCTGCTATGTAAAGATATGGTGGCGTAGAGACGTCCTGGGCAGAGAGGGACGTCACTTGGGCTGTGTTGGTATTGAACTTCTTGTTTTTGTACTTTGGACCGCCCCGTTTATAGACAGGCCGGCCAGGGTTTCCCAAGTGGGCTACTCGTGAATCATTGAAGGTTATGTGGACCTATTTTTTAAACATTTTCCAGTAGACAACCAAAATAAAATAGCGAACATAATATGGGACATTTAATATATTTTGTCATTTATCATAGATTGATAAAAGTATAATTTATTAGTTTAACATCAGCAACTTAATTTACATGTTCTGACCTATTGATTCTCAAATTTAGTAAAGTTTAGTAAAATCCCTCTCTGGTGTCTCTGTACCGTCTGCTCCCTCAGGTGCCTACCTGGCCCGGACGGTGCACCTGAACCACGTCACCCTTCGCTTTGAGATCTGGGACACGGCCGGGCAGGAGAAATACCACAGTGTGACCCCACTTTACTACAGAGGAGCTCACGCTGCACTGCTGGTCTACGATATCAGCAAAAGGGTAAAAGAAACAGACACCTGAACGTGGAAGCTACTTCTCTTATCTTGTATCATTATACTTATCTTGTGTGTATCTTTGTGTATGCTCGTAGGCAACATTTATCAGAGCTCAGGTGTGGCTTAAAGAGCTCGAGAAACATTACGTCCCAGGATCTACTGTCATATGGCTGGTGGGCAACAAGGGAGATCTGGCGGAGGATCGACAAGTCCCACTACAGGTACAACAGACAAAATCAGCCTCCATAACTTCAGTAAATATAGTGTATGTTTTAATCTATGATATGCAATCTCTGGTTTCTTTCTGTCATCATACAGGAAGGACAGAATCTGGCTGATGAGAAGGGCTTATTCTTTACAGAGACATCAGCACTGTCAGGGGAACAAATCAGTGAGCTGCTTCTGGCTGTAGGTAAGTGAAGGTGTTGGAGCTGTTTTGTTGCCTGAGTTGAGTCTCCCAGGTTTTCTCAAAGACTGTGTTTGTCCCACCAACAGAGGATTTGAGATATAGACCATGAAGTTGCTGTTAGGATCTCATGAGGGGAAGTTGGATTCATATAGTCTGAAAAAAAGGCGTGGGAAATGCACCACTAGAGAGCAGTAGATAGTCAATTTAAACACAGCTGGCAGCCTGTCAGAGTGTAAACTCATATCAGTGTGATGTGTTTGGTAACTGAGCTCTGATTCAGCCCACAGAGTGTACGAGTGTGTCGGAGGGCAGCAGGGAGGTCTGTCAGAGTGGCAGGAGACACCGTTTGTGCATCTGCATCATCGAAACACATCCAATCGTCTCGCATCCTGCTGCAAAGTTGGACCCTGACCTCAGTGACTGTCAAAAAGCATTTCTGACCGTCTTTATCGCTGTAGAGCTGCACGAGGTAACACGTGGGATCAAAACATCAAATCAAAGGTTTGTATATCCTGAATCTGGGCGTAGACGTCATGTGACGAGGTGAAACAAGGATCTGATCTTTCCTCTGTGGGTTTACGATGAACTCCCTCAGTCTCTGTGTGTGCCAGATGTTGAACTGATACCAATTACTTCCATGCACTGTCTCCTGCCTTGCTTTTATATATCAGTGATCAAACTGAGCGTGGATCCCCCAGGCAGAGTCCCGCTGAGTTTACACAACACACAGAGCCCGTGTCAATGTTAATAAAGACGATGAGCCTAATGAGAAAAGCATTTTGACGGTCTAACTGTTGAGAGTATTTTCTACTTTGCACACTGTGGAGAAATGATTTCATTTGGGTGAGCAGAGTCACAGAAGTGCTGGAGTGAAACAAAAATGTGTTAAACAGAGAAGAAAGAAATGCTAACATTACATTAATGTCTGTGCATTAAGTATGGAGCTGGAATGAGGATACGTTAAGCTGTCAAACAGAATGAATGAATCAAAGGAGACACATTCTGCTCATTATCAGGTTGATTATTTTATTCTGGTTTACTACAAGAACAGGTTTACATGCTCTAATGCTCAAAAAACACATCAGTTTTCTCATTCTGTCCAGTTTTACAGTTTCCGTCTGAAATGCTCTGTTTTAGCTCCTGTCTCTTTAAGACGCCTCCTCCTGAATACCCAGTCTCCTCTGATTGGTCCGCTCACACATGCCTGAGCCAGCACCCCTAACAACACCAGAGCAGCTGTATTAAATCAATTCTTACGAGCAAAACTAGTTACTAGGCATAAATTACGCAGATGTGTGACATGGTGATGTAGTGTGACGTCACAAAGTCACAGAATTAAAGGCGGGACTACTGAAGAGGCGTTTCAGGAGCAGTGTTTTCTGTGGGAGAAAGTAGCTTCTGTTGGTGCAGACTTGGAGCTTTATAACTTACAAGACCTTTTACGTGCACAAGAACATATAACACACACAGAGGGACAGGGAAAACAACAATTCAGGCTAATGTGTAGCCTAGCTTCCTGGTTTTTGAACAGTGAGAACTTTTTTTTTACTACAACTGTAAATGTTCAGTCTTTATGCTAAGCTAGGCTAACATATCCCCATCACAGCTCTGTATTGTAACCCAAAATATGAAACTATTTTTTTTATTGTTGATGAAGGTTCTCAGTCATCCAGGTCCTGGTAAATCTAAAGGCAGAAGACGTTTCACCCCCGAGGCTTCTTCAGTTTTAACTAACTGGAGGGGAGTTGCAGGCATTTAAGCCCTCTGTGGGAGCGTCCTTACAGAGTCGTTAAGGAGCTCATGGTTTCAGAGCTGTTAGGGCCACTTCTGGGTCGTTGACCCAACCAGCCTTCACCTAGCCCTAGCAACCCTAGCAAAGTGGACGACCCAGACTCCCCTCCAGTTAGTTAGAAGTGAAGAAGCCTCTTGGATGAGAGATGAAACGTCTTCAACAAACTGAAACAAGTCCAGTTGCCTACGATATAGCACTTAGTATTTTTTCATTCAGTAAAAGACTCCATGAACATCGTTTACAGCTGCATGAATCCTTCTGTATTTGCTCCACAGGACTGTTGCCGTTGCCTTTTTCTTTTGTGGTATAATTATTTGTAAATATGTGATGCAAAGGAATGTGCTGTACTTTGGATTACACTCACAACACGACCATAAATTACCCGAATATTGTCCCAATGCTGCAGTATTGAAACGGTTCCACTCGTAACATACTATTGTTTTTTTTGCATTTGGCCGGTTGAAGCCTCCATATTAAACTGACTTCTCTCCCCTGCAGTCAATCACTCGCTCTTTGCACAACAGCCTCTCATGTGTTCTCCATGCACACACACAGTTTTTCTCTGCAGGACGGCTCCAAGCGTGGACTCTTTAGTGCTCACTGATTTAAAACATTGCAGAGATCTTGGATGATAATCGTCAGTGAAACAAGGCTTTTTCTTGCGCTGATTGAAACCAAGCTTCTGTGGGGCCTGAGGGCCTGCTGGGCCTCGTTGGACTTGGAGCGCCTCGCAGAAACAAAAGAGTCACCTCACGCTGAGTGGATGAAATGGAGTCAGACTATAACAGAGAATCATTCTGTTGTCATTTGAGTTTATAAATCTTACAACCAGCCATCAGTGTGGCTTTTTCAGATTTTGCAGATGTTGTGCAAACCCGCTGAGTGATTCCATTTATACTGCATTTATTCAAGTTTTTCTTTCTTGGAGTTATCCAAAGCATCATTCTTGATTTAATTAAATGATAAGAAGTAAGTCATGTATTGAAGGGCTCCTTTAAAGGGTAACCCCACCAATTTTTCCACATTAAAGTGTGTTTACAGGTCTTGTGGATTTCTACTGTGCATGTGAAGTATAAAGCCTTTTGTCGTCCAGAGGAAGCTAAATGTAATCTGATAACCTGCCTTCACTGATGTCAGCGGCTGAGTTGCATTGTGGCTTTTCTGCCTAAATCAAACAAGAGCATGAGCCCAGCTCTGTGACAATTCAACCTAAACAAACATAATGTTGCAACATAAAGAAACGTTCAGTTTAAGATTATCTGAGGTTTTGCAGAAATGTACTGAGCTAACATTTATTCTGGCGATTGGGTTGTTTATGCCTTTTTTTTAACCTCCTTATCAACTTGGCAATGCTACGTCACAGCCACAAAGGTTGCTGCAGCAATGCTTTTCCTCCCATTACATCTAAAGTTTCTTTTCAAACTAGCGGATTCAGGTAGATCCAGGCTGCCCAACGTGGGATCTGTGGACCAAAGTCGGCCCGCAATAAGGTTTAATTTAGCGTGCCAGATGTGTCGAGTGAAATAAAAACTACATTAATAAAAAATGAAAAAAATGTTTGGTAGATCAGCAGTGCCGGCATGCATACGTGGCATCTTGACAAGTGTAGCAACTATTTTAAGCTGAAATTGTGCCCATTAATTTCAATGCATCAATATGCACATCAAACTTACTCATTTTTTATATATACTTTATTATCCTACACCATTCAATCACCCAACAATGTGGTTATTTCTTTTCCCCATGACAGCGAGAGGTCGTAGCTCACTGGGCTCATGTAGATCTTTTGCATATGAAGCCTTTTCCTTTTCTCAATTTGTTATGAGCAATAATATTAGCATTTAAAACAAACCATGATTTCATATTTGAGAAAACAACCAAATCATTTACATAATATTTACAGAAGATAAGTCGTGCAATAAGTCAGACAACTCAGAGTCTAAACTCCCCCGAACCAATATGAACATTGTGAAATGAGAATACAGCAGATCTTCAGTCATCCACAGCGTTTTTCTACTGTGTGATCCAAACAGCGCTTTTACTGTCAGCTGTTGGTCTGTAAACTCTGGCTGTGATGAAAGCCAGATGTTCGTTTCTCCTCGCAACCCTTCGGCCAAATCTCCCCACCGGTCTGATCCCCCTGCCCGTGTACCAGGAGGCATCGATCCCTGGATCTGGACGACGCAGATGATGAATGGATGAGAGAAGAAGACAAGACAAATCCCACATGTGAGTCTCATAAATAAACTTCAGCGTGACGACAAACTGGGGGAGTCTGAGTGAGGACCAAAACGATTACATAACACCTAGAACAGGACATAACAATACTTCTTCTACTTCTTTGTGATGGATGCTGATATTAATGAGATTAAAGGGGCATTTCATCCAATTTAGAAATGACAAACATTTTCTTACTTAAAGGGACAGTTCACCCCTCTAGCTGTAGCACTATTTATCCATCTAGATGGTTTTGGTAGAACATAGTTCCTACATGAAGCTTCTCACACGAGCTCTGTGGACTATCTTGATTAACCGGGTCATGATTTTCTGGAAAGAGACAAGTTTTTCCAATGTTTTTTTTGGAGCTTTGAGCACCACAAGCCATGCAGTTCCAGTATACTGGAGAGAAGGCAGACGTCTCTGTGACCGCTATCTCCAAAAATACTGCAACTCACAACAAAACAACCTCGATGGATAAAAAGAAAGCTGAAGGAACAAAGTCCAAGGTATACCGGAGCACACAGATCCAGAGACGGACTCTGACGAAGATGCACATGTTGTCGAACGTGAGTCTTTTAATAAAAGTTTGAGGTCTCATTAAAAACATGTTGGTATAAATGTTCCTGTTAGAGAAGAAAAGGTTTCACAATACATTCACAATCATTTGTTTATTGCAGCTCATGTTTATGTAACTCCAGCTACTTTAATCATTAAAAATGCACTTTTCTTCATAAATAAGACTAATTATAAATCAACCCTCAATCACATAAGTTGCTCAGACCAGATGAAAAGTGGCTTTTTAAAGTAAACACAAATTAAAAAATGTTGGAAAAAGTACAGTTTAAAATATAAAACCGCTGGAAATAAATAAAATGACGGCCAATAAACTTAAGCAGCGTATACATAATCTCAGGTGATCGCTGACCTCTGAGGATGACGGAGCCGTCTCGATGAGATCCACTGAGAGCTTGACTCAGTACCAACAGTAACCAGACACCACAGAGGACCGAACACACCCTCATGACAGCTCGACCTGCAGCGACAACACAAACAACAAGTTACATTTAACACAGAATCAGTGGAGGAGGAAGTACTTTTACTCTTTAATTAATTAAAAGTAGCAGTACCACAATACTTAAAGTAAAATATTTTATATTATTTGACTATAATTATTGATATATTAATATGTTCATTACTTAAATGTTGCAGCTGATAAACGTGGAGCCAGTTGTTTTTATTTTACAGACGGTTAGCGGGTGAATTTCAAGTAAAACACACATCATATTTCATTTTGTTGATTAGATTTGGTATCATTAAGTAACTAAACTCATCAAATAAATATAGTGAAGTCAAAAGTCAACAATATTTACTGCAGTTGTAGTGGAGTTCAGTACAGTACTTGAATAAATGTACTTAGTTACTTTCCACCACTGCCAATAATATAGTGTCACATGTCAGTTTGAAGCTGATATGATGGACCACCAGAGGAAACACATAACCACTGATGGAGTGTAACTAAGTACATTTACCCAAGTACTTAATACAAATTTTGAGTACTTCCATTTTTAGCTACTTTATACTTCCACCTCACTGCATTTTGAAGGTAAATTTTGTACTTTTTACTCCACTACATTTATTTGATACTTTTAGTTACTAGTTACTTTGCAGATTACACGCTGCATCAGAGCCAAAGTAGGACATTTAAAAAATAATAATTAAGACCAACAATCAGATTAAAAAAAATGATTTCAAAAATCAGAAAAATGCTATAAAATATCTTTATTTTTTCTCAAGTATGACTTTTGGGTACTTTTTAAACCCTGTACACAACACAGAGAGTAGTAATACAGTAATAAGTTTCCTTCACAGACATCATTGTTTCCAACAAACTGGTAGAGTTTCCTGTTTTGAAGTCAGCTTATTAAAGTGTAATCTTATTCATCACATCACAGCCTCAAAATTAATTCTGTCACACATTTGCCAAATGGCAGCAAATAAAGGTAAAGTGTGCCAGAGCAGGTGTTGGTTGAAAGACAGAAGAAGGATCAGGGTCATGTAATCTGCACTTTGGATCACTCTTTGTTTTTTTTTTCTCTTAACTTTCTGGCTCGACTTTTGCTTTAATTCTGATCCAGAAATCATTAGACGTGAGTTTGCAGCTCATTTAAAAGCATCGCAGACGTACTGAACAAATGACGACTTACTGTTTGGAAGATTTCTCGTCGGATGATTGAACTGCAGAATAATCAAACTTCACAGGCTGCTTCGCCGTCTTCCAGTAAGAATCACAGGAGCTGAACAGGTGCAGGAATTTTTCCTTTTCTTTCTCTTTCTCTCTAAAACGACAGCCGGCTGTAAATCCCAGTGACTGGACACAATCAAGTAAACTAGTGGAAGGTGTTGTCAGTGAGGGATTCTCACCTGCTCCATCACCACTTTATATCCCAGCAGGAGGGGCAGCGATGTGTTGGTCTGCTGATGTCACAGCCAAGAACAATGTTAACAATGTTTTCTTACTGAGCTGCAGTGTGTGTGTGACCTGGTGAACACTGGAACAGGACAGTCGTGCACAAATACGACCTCCAAATCCAAAAAGTTCACAATAAACTGGAGCAGCATGGAGGAGTTGTTCTTGTTGTTGTTGGATGCTGTAAGAAAGTCAAACTTCGGACACACAGAGGTCATTTGTGAGACTTTTTTATAACCATGGCAACGTCTATCTGTATTAAGATCTGTGTTTTTCTTCTGTCTGTAACAGCGGACGTCTGTTTTTGTGCCAACAACTCAGTTCTTCTTCTGTGTCGTCCAAACGACCAGCTGCTGCTGCTGAACATTAAAATGCTTCACATCCTGCCTGTATTCTAATTAATAATTAGCAAATAGAAAAATATAAGATGCAGATCTTGTGTTAAAGACCTTGAAAGCGTCTGTCGAGTGCACACTGATGCATTCTGTGTGTCTGAGGTAAAAACAACTTAAATAATATAATATATACAGTGTAAGAAGAGGACATTGAGGTGATTCCACACAAAATGACCATAACAGTCACGTATGAAAGCTATCAGCGGCTGCCAACACTGTGTCAATGTGACAATAAATGGATGATTTGTTCAGGTTATGGTGAATCAAATGTACAAACGTTCAAGGAAGCTGCTGATAAAATGACAATAAATTCTTTGGCTCTTACTTTGGTTTCTTCCATGTTTTTTCTCCTCGCTTCAAGGTTTTTTTATTGTGTCTGGGAGGTTTTTCCTCACAGGAATCGAGGATCTACAGACGGAGGATGTCGTTAACGCTACAGATTGTAAAACCAACTGAGGCGATGTGATCGTGATTTTGGCTGCATAAATGAAATAGACTAGAAAATGTGAGTCACAGTTTAGTTTGAAGACCAATGAAACAAATGTTACCGAATAATTAATGAATAATGAAATACATTTGTAATTTTAAGGATTTAAGTAATTTAAGTAATTTTGTAATTTGTAATCAAAGGAAAATCTGTGACCACAGATCAGATTTAAGTAATTTTCATACTCATCAAACTGTTCAGTGTCTTTGTGCCCAACATCTGAATGTTTCTCCACTCTTCAATGTTGTTTGTTCCTTTAGTTTGTCACCTGTCTGTATTTGCATTTAACAATTAAAATCATTAAACCATCTTCAAATAAAAAGTCAGACAATTGTGTGAAAAACTACATTCAATATGAAGTTATATTACACTCACATCACATGAGCTCACATCTGCACCTGTTTCCTTTTCAGCTTTTTATTGGCAGGAATATTTGAGACGTATAAAATTCACAAGTTTAATATAAATATCGTTTATATGTTGTGCCACGGATACAAACACACATAAGGAAAGTGCATAGATGTCTGTATTTATTTGATTTACATTCATTGTTGTACCTTTAACTAACCACAACAGACTTGCTATGATATCATTCAAATATTACAGCTGGATTTAGTTAAAGTATTAAAAAAGTTTGGACTGATTGACTAATAGTGAAGAAATATAACAATATTTAACATTTTCATGTCATGTTTTCATTTGTACCACAGAACTTTAAAGTTTATTCATGAAGTAAGAAAGAAAAAATACAAATAAAGATTTGTGATCATCATAATTAAAGCAACATTATGCAACTTTATGACCATAAAATCACAGCGTTGATGGTTCAGTGTCCTGTAACAGGCTGACAAGACATGTTTACTAAGTTTTCAACACATAACATCGTGATGACGTCATGAGTTTTGTTTGTAGTTAGCACCTACATTACATCTGACAAACTGTTACAGACCCTGGATTTGTATTTACAACAGTGGTGTTGCACAAAATGCAAATTTCCACATAATGTTGCTTTAAATAAGAATGTATATGAGACTTGTGGGTTTGAAAAATGAACCAAAAGTCCCAATTTAAGATGTATTTCCAAATGAAATTCGAGTACACGTCTGTACAGCCTTATAAATATGATTTAGACAACTGATTATGTAGAAGAAAGGACAAAAATTGAATTTCATTAAAGCTGTTGTTGGTGTCAATATATAAAGAAAATAAAAAGTTAACTACATATATCAGATATATTGTGCCACAATGCATGAACACAGGGAATGTGAATAAATGTCTGTATTTGATTTGATTTATATACATCAAGATTTCTCTAACTAAACATAATATACTATACATTTAATCTTTCTTCTAGTGAGAGGAGCTAAGCTAATTGTTAACGAAGACATAAAAAGTAAGAAA
Organism: Pagrus major; assembly: GCF_040436345.1. Classification (NCBI taxonomy): domain Eukaryota; kingdom Metazoa; phylum Chordata; class Actinopteri; order Spariformes; family Sparidae; genus Pagrus; species Pagrus major. The sequence goes on from NC_133223.1 coordinate 30,778,841, forward strand.
AAGTATTTTTGGATTGGCAGAATAATTCAAAATGTTTCACGTTTTCATTTGTACCATGTGAACATCAGAATAAATAACTGCAGATGTTAGATTAGCACATGTGAATGCTTCTGCACGTTAAGGTGAAGGGATTAACTTGCAGGTTAATGTACATTAGTCATGAGTATACTGTAGGATACAGGTCTAGCAAAGTTAGTGCATATCATGATGTGTAACATACAACAGCTACTGTATATATAAATATAGTTTGGATCTAGCCCAGTAAAATAACACAATAATAATCACAATAACAAGGAAACAGTTTAAAAAATAAAGGTAAGCGCTCCCGTCCTTCTAACAGCGTCTTGAATTATAAATATGAACCTCGGTCGGGTCAGTCACACGATGCTCAGCCGCCTCCTCACGAGCCCTGAGTCATTACTGGTTTCTACAGAGAGAGAGAGAGAAACGGAAACAATGATCGGCTGTTTGATCGATGATTAATCAATCACTACATGCTCTGATCGGGTTAATGAATTCATTAGTTAGTTGTGAAATCATTAATAGCAACTGAGACAAAACAGGAACTACAGCAGGTCTGTAATCTATCTGATTTGGAAACACGTGGATGATTTATGAATGGTTGTTTTTGTATTGTGAGACGTGACGGTTGTGAACGATAAAAGACACTAACAGGAAACTAAGAACAGATTTAAAGAACAGAAATAATCATTTTTTCAAACGATATGTGTTCATTGTTTTAAATAAAATAACCTCACACTGTGTGAAGAGGGTTAGGAAGCAAAAAGTGATAATCAAAGACAAAAGCACTTCTGGACCTGATCACAGCTCGGCTCCAACACAAGAATCCTGCATTTGGCTCCCACATGAATAAAAAAAGGGTCTCATTCAGTTTGAAACCGTTTCTTTTTAAACAACAAACACTTAGTATATTTCATGGCTATTTCTCAAATCTTTATCAATAACTTTAACGACTTCAATCTGAGAAATCTTGGCTGTTGAGACAAAGACGCTCCTTCAGTCCAATCTGTGTGATGCAACAGCGCATGTGTTTTAAATCCTTAAAGTTCAAAACACAGAAGGTTATTTAAGATCGCAGTAAACAGGCATATACTTTCCATTTTCATTGTTATATCCCCCTCAGATAATTCAGCCTCTAATGGGCCTTTTGGCAGCATCCATGCACTTCTTTACTTAAACAATGAAGCATGTGCACATCTTTTTAGTTTCAGTGCAGAAAAGTAATAAAAGCCCCAAAATATTTGGTCCTTATTGTTTAAAAGAGTTTAAATTAACTTCAAACACTGAATTCAGCTGGCGAACATCTTCAATAATGCAACAAGTGCACAGAATATGTTAGTTGATTGTAAAAAGAAGAAGCAAGAATCAAATAAAACGCAAATTATTTCAAACCACCACAAAGTCTGATTGGACACCTTTATGCCAGAAGAAGACAAAGCCCAGTGTAACCAGTTAATGAAGAGTTCATTTCCAACGACAGGCTCACTCAATAGTGCGACACTCTTATTTGCTTTTTTTTCAACACCACTCTTATGTCCGTCTGTTAGATATGAAGCTCAAGCCAGCAGCTAATTAGCTTAGCTTAGCATAAAGAATGTAAACAGAGGGAAACAGTTAGCCTGGCTCGGTCCAATCCACCTGCACTGTAAAGCCTGACGAAGTGACTTAGAAATCAAAGTCTAAAAACAAAGACAAAGATTTTTTTCTTTAGATGGAGCAAAGTTAGCTGTTTCCTCCTGTTTGCTAATGTCAAGCTAAGCTCATGGCCTCCTGTCTCTACTGTAGCTCTCGAGTTAGTGCACAGACTTAAGAGTGGCGTCAATCTTCATCGTTATTATTGTATTTTTATGTCAGACTATTCCTTTAAATTGAATATCCTTCAGGTGTAATTTGTAGAATATGGCCAGTATTTGAAGAGAGTTCCTGGAAAATATGGGACAGCATATCACCAGAATATCTGACAACTGCTACTCTTAGCTATCTTTGGCTATAGCTACCGTTAGCTAATTAGCTCATGGCTCAGTTAACCTAGAGTTTCCCTGGGCTGGGACTTCAAATCACTGGGGAGTCACCATGTGAGAGAGAACAAGGCGGGACACTGGACTGGGCCTGAACACAGCCTCCAAGACCAACTGAGGCAATATGGAGGCGATTTACAGCAGCTCTGACAAAGTCTATGACTGACAGAAAGCCATGGATGCCATGCTAACTTGCTACGTAGATGTATTTGACAATTTTTCAACACTGTTGTGTCTTCTTTTTTTAAAAAATAATCATTTTTGGTCCTTTTTAAACCAAAATTCTGGCCATATCTCACAAATTGCTCCGAGCAAGAACAATCTGAGATCGTACATTTGAATTTTTTCCCCCTATCATTACTTTTGATTAAGCTTTTTCAAATTTTTCTTTTTCAATTGAAGTGGATCTGAACTCTTCTTTGCACCCAGCGCCGTAGAGGGGGTCATACCGCAGAGGTAGCCCTGGGGGTGGGCTTGGCCACTGGGTTCCTCTGAGTCAGGGAGCCCCTGTAGAGGGAGTTCCTCACAAACCTGTCCACCTGATCTGGAAACATACAGCAGCTATTGTACATGCACATCATACACTCTCTTTTGTGGTTTCATATTTCATTTCGTTGTCAGGTACAGTACTACTTGAGTTAAATTTTCCACAGTAGAGCTTCTCAGTGGCACGACAAAAATAATACTCTGAAAATGTTTTGTTTAACTACTTGTCTCCTCAGATTATTCCACCATTTATAGCTCAGTATGCCTGTGGGAATACTCCGTGTTGAGAATCCAAGTATCTGATATACAGATGGGAAAAGTGAAGCTGCAGTACAATAGGACACAGTGTTTTCTAGCTCTCAAAACGGATCATCATGTTCTCTGAGTTTAACAAGGTTAAGATGTTTTTGAGTCATTGACAAGGCCCCGGGGATCACGCTCAAGGGCAGCAGTGTCGGCTCTTACTTGTGGGAAAGTTGTGGGAAAGTCTTCTTGCTTGGACCGGGATCGCAGACTGGAAGAAGACAACAAGTCATTGAGTCAACCAGTAAGATTAAATCTGCCCTCTGAGTATCTCTGCTTCCTGTGCACTCTGACTCTGAAACTCTGGCTCTAAAATTAAATGAAGTGTAATTAAATGTCTTTACCCTTCGTCTTCTGTCCACGGGCATCCCGGCAGCGTTCAGGGCAGCGATCCTGTTCTCTATGTAAGAAACCTTCAGGATAAAAAGGGAGAAAGTGACTCTGCACACTTCAAAATAAATCAAATATGTCAGCTGAGCTCGGATCAGCTGATGTCTTACCTCACTCTGGGCGCTCTGGACGTTGGCTGCAGCCTGTGCCACCTGGCCCTCCAGCTCCACCAGCAAAGCTGTCGAGCCCCTGAAGCTCTCCTTCGATGACTCCTCCAGAGGGCGCCACTTCCTCTCAGGGCTCTCCGTCGAGACGTTCGTCTACAAGACAAATGTGGACAAATTAAAAACATTTTCATTTGTTTTTCCACATGAAAAATTGATCAAGTAGTTTCTTTTTTGTGGGCCTTTTTATGGTTTTAATAGAGCATCAACAGACGAGAGAAGACAGGAAGTCTGATCAAACTCTTCATAAACAATTCAAAGTTCCCTGTTGTTTAACAAATGCGCCATTTTAAGGATTTCAACGTGGCGTTTATTCGATTTTTCTGCATAAACCACATCGATGTGCTTTAGAGGATTTTTACGTATGCCTTAAAACATGTGTGGAGGGGATCTATAAGTAAGTCTTTTTAAAGTGTAAGTTACAGAAAAAGGTGTTAATGCCCTACAACACCTCGACCACCACTCGGGAATTTGTACAGCTTCATTGGAGTATAAAATCTGAATGATTTGCTCCTGTTGAATTTCTTCTGGGCGATCAGACAAAGTTATTGGCTTCTTATCAGATCAATAATTTGTTTAGCATCCATGTAAACATGTTGGAACCGCTGATCAGAATGATTTCAACTGTAGAAAACTGAAGAAACAATGTCCGTGTAATCGCAGCTCGTAAAACATAAAAAGCTTTTTTTTAAGTCTGATTAAAAGCAGAACAGAAACACGCTGACCTTCGTCCTCTTCGGGCGTAATGGAAACAAAACAGTCAGCCTTACAAGTTTGGGCCTTATCGGGTTCTGACTTCAGAGGAGTGTGTAGTAACGTGACACTTTAAAAACTTGGGAGAGGGGAAATGCAGTTTGAACAGGACGGTGGTAGTTACGTAAGAAAACCACAGTATCTTTACTCTCCTGAGTGCCGTAGCTCTGCGACTTTAGAGGGAAAGAAACGTCAGGGAGAACAGTTCAGACTTCTCAGAAGGAGCTTTTTTCTAGTCAACTCTGCGTTTCAGAAAATCTGGGATTGATGGCTGCAGAGGAAAAATAAACGCTCGGGCTGAGTGGCCTGATTTATGACTACAGTATGTGCTTGAACTGGATTCCAGCGGAGGTGGTATGGAGTTTCATGAGCCAGGCTGTTTGTTAAAGTACAGAATGTGCAACGATCCAGATGTGCAGCAGAATGAGTGTTTCTAATGAACTCTCTGGCATTAAATGAAGTGTTAATCCAAAGAACCTTATCTCCCTCTGCTGATGTTTGCTCTTTTAATGCTACCTTCTCAGAGTGAGTCTGCTGAGGCAGCTCCTCCTCCAGCCTGGAGACGGTGATGCTGGATCTGGATGTGGGTCTGGTAGGCAGTCTGGAGGGTTTGGTATCCACCTCGGTCCTGCTGGAGCCCTCCTCATCAGAGCTCAGGCTGTGGTCGCTGATGTTGTCCGTCATCTGGTGCAGCTTCTGTCTCAGCTGCTGCTCCTCCAGGTCCACCTCCTCCCACTGGGGGAGAGGAGAGGAGCTGCTTGGAGTCGGAGGAGCCTGGTTGGGTTTGGAGGAACAGAGCAGAGAATATGTGGCTGAGAAAAAACCTCGTTGTTTGTGTGAAGGCAGGCGGTGTGTTGCCTCTGTGGATGAGCACTGATTGTGTTTCTGGGTGTTTCCAAAAAAGAGAAAGAGATCAGAGGACGCTGACTTAGCTTTAGCCTCGTTTCCACCCAAAGTACCTGGAGCTTTTTTTACATGAAACTACTTTCGAAGGAACCTAAAGCGTCATTTTGTTTTCTGTGTTTCCACCACAGTGTAAAGACAAACATAGGTTCGGCAAATTAGTCCGCTGCTGTATTGAAACAGCTGTTTTTTCAGGCTACGTCGTTAACTAACTAACGAGGAGGCCTGGACGACGCCGTCGGTCCATCTGTCATATGCTTTAATCGCTGACTCCATGTTGATGTGTCGAAGCACAATGAACAGAAGAAAAAACTGGTTTCAGCTGCAGATTTTTAAAATTGGCAGCTGAAATAAATGTGGAAAGTACTTGGATTTTTTTGAGGGGTAAAATTTTGGAAATGCACTGAGTTCCTGTACAGCTTCCTCGTCTCTTCCTGCAGAAACGTGTCTAATGATAAACTGAAAGCATTTAAACTCTCCTGTTACCACAGCGATCATATGGACATGAACACAGGCGTGTTGCATGCAGACTCTGAAGCTGTGGTCCACCACAAGAAAGAGGAAAAGCATGAGACAATCAAATATTTCTCCATTTGAAGCTGAGTAGTCATTAATCACCAGATGAGCTGAAGTTCTGTGTTTAGTTCACGGTTTGCTGTTTTTGTGGGTCGGCTCAGTATCTGATGGTATTGGTCATCAGATTGGATTTCAGAGCTCACGTTCCACTTAAAAAAAACAGACCGCAAACCCACATGAGACGTCAGTGTTGATGAGGAGGACGGACATGAAAGAGTGTTCGTCTCTCCTCATAATCAGAATCATTGAACAATGAGCTGCAAATAAAATCCCCCATATTACATTTTCAAAACAGGCTTGTTACTTTAGTTTGATGCATTTGAGGGGAAATATGTATTATTGTTATTTTGCGTTAATGCACGCCACCTTCATCTCATCACAAGACTGATTTCAGACGTAGCAGACGTAACAATGTAAAAGACGTAAGAAGACGTAAACAGACAGAGAGGGAGGCTGGAATGGGGAGAAAAGGCGTGTTAGTGTCTCGTATCTGCAGAGATTTTCTTATTTTCTCACTTTGTTGCTGCTCGGGACGCTTTACCAACCCAAAATGTGGCTATTTGACGTCCTGGGAATGAGACTCAACAATCAACTATCTTTGTGGTGCGTTCAGGAACAGCTGGGACAAATCCTACTGATTCTACCTTTAACTTCAGAGGGAGACTTTTTACTCTGATACTCTGAGTACATTTCAGAGCCTGTACTCTATTACTTTTACTGGAGTAAATCAGTAGAAGTATCTGTACTGCTACTGGAGGAAGGAATGTGGGTACGTTTGCCACCTCTTGATGGCAGTGTTGAGACTGAACCGAACAGTGAAGCATCAGGCAGTCAAACTGAAACAATCAGCTGAAAGACGCTAAAATTCTGTGGGTCAACAATCAACTATCTTTCACCAGAATTGCCTGCTGCACCTTTAAGACTTACACTACATGTTTGTTTTGTTTAATTATTAGCAGCGATGCTCTTAAAGGGACCAGAACCATTAATGATTCAATCACACGAACAGCTCCACTAATGAATATCACTGTTCGCTGTTCACCCACTTCAGCTTGCAGCACGCAACATATGTGGCCGTGCATGTAGCTGCAGCCAGAAACCACTGAATGCATATGGAAACATGGCAGTCAGTCAGGAGTCAGTCTGTGAGGATGAGGCCGAGGCCCGGTATGTATCCTGTCGTCTCAGACTTAATGAACATCAGCTGTGTGAGCAGCTCAAGTGTGGATACAGAACAGAACAGGACAGAACTTTTTCTTTTCATTTTGCTTGGTTACATGAAGTTTTGTGGCCCGTTAAGGTTCATATTTCATATGAAGATTAAGAAAACTGAATGTTTGTCACTCATTCATCCATCATTAGTGTGTTAGTGTCTGTTTCACAGTCTCTGTGCATCTGAACATCTGAACATGTTCTCGGCAGCTTTTTAAAATGTTTTCCCACAGCCTCCTGTGCAACAGCCGGGCTGAGGTTTGATGATGATGATGATGATGATGATAACTGTTTGGTAACTGTGATGTGTGATTTGATGGATTTACCTGGTCGTATGCTGGGATGACATTCTGCTCTAAGTGGTTCAGGAGGTTCTCAATGGCTGACACGCGTCTGTTCAGGTCACTGATCTGGAGAACGATGAGACAAAATAAAGAAACAAAGAGGAAAAAATTCAGAAGCACAGACACTTGAAGGTATTAAGGAAAATAAGTAGTTTCTTCAAACAACATATACAGCACAGTTGAACAGTTAAATCACCCAAATAATTTCATATGATACCGATTTCCCTCGGACGAAGCAAATCAAACAATAAATTGGCGCAGAAATAAATCTTTCAGAGACGGATGACCTTCAGTCTGTTCTCCTCGTGATGAAGTCCATGCTGCACTTTCACATGTTCCCATCAGAGTCTGAGCTCAGAGCCAAATCACCTCATCCCCAAATCTGATTTCACTGTAATTTAGAGTCTCTCTGAGATCTGAGACTTTGATCACGGTAATTCATGATGGAGAGAAAAATAAAATTAAAATCTGAGAAATTATGCTGCACATGTGAAATAAAAGAAACGTTCCCTTTGATAATCAGTCACGATGCAGGAAGGCTTTTTTTTTCAAATCAGGAAGTGAAGCAGACGGTCATCAGACACACACTATCTATTGAGTTGTGCCTCTCAGACAGTAGTTCATCCTGTCAGACTCCAAAATCCAGCTTCCCTCCTTCCTCAGATCCCCAGACGTAAAACATACTGATTTATTTTATAGACCGAAGAATAAGAACCAATCAGGTGTAAACCCACTGTGACATCACATCATTGTGATGGAGGATCCATTTTGAAGCATCAAGATTTGCTTTACGGCTTTGCCATCTTGTTTCCTGGAGCCAGAAGTGACCATATATGGATGAGAGGGTGGAGCTGGGGAGGATATCCTGATTGGATCCGACTGAGAACTCGTGCCGTGGTAGCGGCTTGTCAATCACAAGGTAGCCACGCCCTAAAGCATACCCTGCTTTATCGTCTATTTTACAGTAAATGGGATCATAATTTACAAAATGAACATCATACTGTGTTTAAAAAGACTCTAAACTAGAGTTTGAGACCATAAACACATCAGAAAACCTTATTCTGAGGTGATAAATCAAGTGAGAAGTGGGGTCTTTTTCTCATAAGCTTAGATACAATTGAACTTCTATTTGAAACCAGTGGAGTCGCCCCCTGCTGGCCACTAGAAAGAATGCAGGTTTAAGGCACTTCTGCATCGGCTTCACTCTTCAGACCTGGAAGCTCCGTCCATATTTTATACATCAGAAGTATCTTTGATGTGATGGGTATTTCTCGCCCTAAGTCGTGCCTCTCAGGCAGTAGTTCCTCTTCGGCCATGTCCAAATCCACAATGTGAATCAATGCTGCCTAGGAGGCCGAATTCAGGTCAAAAAAGTCCCTCAAATGTTTTTTTGTTGTGTTTTGGCACAACTTAGACATTCACTGGTTGCATCGTGCTAGTTTAAAACACCTGACAACTTACTTTATCATCCAGCGTCTTACTAAAAGGGAAAGAGTTTTAAATGAACACAGTTTTCTGCTAAAATTAGACCAGACCACTAGTTTTTTCCAGATGGAACGTTTCTGTATTTCTTCTTCGTCTTTTGTTATCTTCTCACTGATTTGAAGTGGGCGAGACGGCATTAAAAAAAAGGTGATGTCATATATTTCCATAAACCAAAAAGACTTGAGCCGAATTAAATAAATTGCGATTTGATGACAGTCATGAGGTTGTTTACTTCTGTTTCCAGGCCACTGTTTATCACATCTGGTCCAGCTGCATCAACACAGTCCTGATGTGGCAGATTAGTGGAGATTATGAGTCGTTTTCAAACTCGTACAGGGTTTCGGCAGCCAAATGGTTGCATGTCATACACTCCTGTCTCTTTCCATTTCCTGTCTGCCTCCTCACTGTCAAAAAAACACATCTAACTTTGATTGTTCCTGATTGAGTCGTGAATATTTCATGTTTTAGAGAAATACTAGTAAAGTTTTGAAGTTACCTTACTGTAGGATTGTTTATGATACTGTGGGCTACACATGTTTGGATTTTGTGACACGTTAGCTGTCTGACTCATGCACGCATGTTAGCAGAGCAGCTTCAGTCCTCTGTGTTGCGTTCAATCACAGTATTTAACGTAGTTCATCAGTGTTTCGGTAGCACTCAAGACAGAGATGGGGAATCAAATCTTCACACATACAGTTCAGTGACATGATACCTGAGATTTGGGACTCATGGACGGTTAGCAAACATGTTTAGCTCAGCATCAGCTATCTAACATTAGCTTGCTCCTGGCTTTTGTAGCTAAGTGAGGTTAACTTGGTTGTTATTCACATAGATTGCTGGCTGTGGTTTGCTTCTTGGTCGTCTCTCTGCTCATTCATTTTACTTTCATCTGCAGGATGTTGTTATTCTAACAGACTCGCTCTGTCCTCAGTGTTTTGTCAGGGTGATTGATATCGGTCGATTCATTTTTTTTGGGCTCTCCCTCCCGCCTGCCTGCCGATGCTGGACTGTTACATAACGTAACCTTTGTCTTAACTTTCTCACAGCAGGAGGATTTATTTGTTCCCAGCCTTCATTTCTTCGTGTCTTCGTGAGAGAATGTTAAATATTCTACCTCGCTGTGAAACCGCGGCACATGAGGGGTCCTGCAATGTGACACAGTGGCTGGAGATAATTTCATGCTGCATTTTAACAGCCTGTTTAAAGTGATCATATACCTACAACTAATCAATCAAAGAGGTCTGAGCAGACCAGATGGCGTGCAGCGGATGATACAAGTCATATTAGAACAAAAGGAGCCTCGAGTCCTGACTTGGACTTACAAAAAATGATTTGAAGGCATCTCTGCTCAGAGCCAAACACGCCAGATGAAAGAAGACTTCATTCACCTACAGCGTGAGTGAAACACGAGCCACTCTGCAGCCTGTAGTGATTCAAGCAGAAACATATCTGTTCACAGCTCCAACGCCTCCTCAGACACTTCAGTCCAAAATCTCAAAATCCTTTCCTTGTAAGGAAGCGTCCGCATGAGTTTTTATTTTAACCATCATGCAACTGATAAAATATATATATATATATATATAAAATATAAAATATATATTCAACTTTCACTGGGTTACATGTTTCATCAGTCCTGATAATAACGACCAAATATTCATTCATTTTCAGGATTTTTACACATTTAAATACCAGTTTGTTCACATGATTTTATTTTTTGAATGAAAAAAACAATATATTTAATATATATAAAGTACTTTTATGGTAGTTTTTGACATGCTAAATTTCCCTATCTAGTGATAAATAGTAAAAATTACAAAAACTCATTTAGACCACCAGTCTGTCAGTAACATACAAAAACACCTTTGCCAGAATGTATGCAATATGCATTAATACATCCAAAACAGTCCAAAAATGAAAGTTAAAAAAACATAAACTGTGTCCACAGTTGCAGGAGGTTCGTTTGTGGGTTGTCTGTGTATTAAAGATGTAAACATGCTGTATCGTTGCTCGGCACCACTGTGGTCCCACATGTCTCCGGATCTGTACAGAGTCTCTGCTTGTTCTCTCATCCTGACGTCTTCTTCCACAAACAAGATCAAATTGGACACGTCAGTCGACTTCTTAGCCTCGCTCGGCGGCACGAATGTTTGCCAAATCGGAAATCAAACGACAGGAAGCGACACCCGCATGCTCCCGATGAGTCACTGTGTGTCTGAGCGAGCAGCCAATGGGATTCATCACGGCTGGTTCTGATGTCTGACAGGCACATGTTGGGCCCGTTTGTTTCTCACAGTGTGTCGCCCAACTGTGGATTTTTGCGTGACAGAAGATATCAAAGGTGGCCAGGTGGGACTGATAACGCCACACAGCTTAATCACTTCCCTTGTTTTCATATTTCTTATCTTTAATAACCACAGAGGACATCTTTTGAATCAGATAATCCACGTTTCACCTCAATGATTAAACATTAAGTCTCAGTGTGTCAGAGCTCAAAGACACACGATGTGGATCCTGGAGGGCAGACGAGGACACGTGAAGACTTATTTCAGCCAAACTTCACAGTAAACAAAGTCTGTTTTCTATCTGCTCCCCGTGAACACTTGTTGTGATCCTTTCCAGGGACTGAGCTGTATGCAAACACATAAATAGACCCTGATGTAATGTATGTAACCGCCCTCTGATCCTGCAGCTGTCTCTATCACTCAACGTGTCAACCGGATGAACTCGTGTGTGCGCGCTGAAAAACAGTTTGTTACTGTCGCAGAAATTCAAGATCATAATTCATGAGAGAGTTTTGTTTGACTCCTCAGTTCAGAGCTGCACCACGAGGTCGAACGTTATTTTTCTAATAATTATTTCTTCCCCTGAGTGAACTATTTAAAAATCTAATTGACAGCCACGTCAACCCTGCTGTGCATTTTGAAATGAAGTGATTCTCAAAGCTTTGTGCCAAAACTGTGTCAAGGAAAACAATAAACTTTTATACTGCGTCATTAAAAAGCCAGATGGTTTGTTGTGTACAAAGCTGATTGATATCAGACAGAATATCTGTGCAGCGATGGGAACTGATTGCGTAAGAAGGTTTGAACATCGTGAACTATGACCGTCTTATCTGTTATTCCTGGTGTGCGTGTGTTAACGGGGCAGTTTTAACCAATTTGTAAAATGTAAAACCCATGATGCCGTCACTCAGCAGTCGGCAGCGGACACTGACTCACTACCACTCGCCACAGCTAGATGGCAAAATACGCTGGATTCATCTGTAAATGCTGCATCATGTCAAACCTCCAGCTGTTTATTCAGTCTCACTATCATCATTACCTGCACTCACACCTGTACTTTATATTTTACACCTGCACTGTCTGCTCTTACTGCTGCACCTATTCCTTGTCTCACTACTTGTAAACTGTGAAATTGAAATATAGTTGAATCCAACCTAATCTAATCAAACATGGTGATGGCTGTGCATTAACACACAGTGGAAGGGGGAAAAAATGATAGGAGTGGTTGTGTGTTTAGACCGTAATCCAACACGAGGTGGATCCAGTACTTTGGCACTGATCCGATTGTATTTATACTCTAAATAAAATGTAGTTATTGGAAATACTTCTACAAACCTTCTACTGCTGTTTTACAACAAGAAGAAAAATGTTTTCACGAGCGTCCCAGAGCTTCTGCCAAGCAAATATAAAGTAAGCGGATTTTATTTGATGATAAAAGATAATAATATGGATGTATTAAAGACCTGCGGTGGAGGGTTTGTTGAGTTCAGGCTCTCCTGCGAGGTGTGGGTGAAGTGGCCCAGATGAGACTGGTACAGCGGGTAGAGCTGGCTGTGGTCGTCCTCCCCCTCGGAGTCGTCGGCGCCGGGCAGGTAGCTGCTGCACCGGGGGCCCAAAAAACTCCCGCTACCACAGGAGGAGTAACTGAGGCGGGAGACGGAGCGAGAGGGGATCGTCCTGTTGTCTGTGAACACCAGGTCATCTGGAGGAAACATAAGATAAATCAGTAAATGAAAGAGACATGCTGGTGTCGTATTGCACTCATGTGTGAGTTGGACAACTTATTATTGACCCGCTATTTATTTTTTGTACATAAATTGCAGGTTAAAATTGCTGCAAATAGTAAAAACACGTTAAAAGTCTCGCTGCTGATTGGTTGACACAGTCTACAATACTTTTCTCAAATTTTAGGAACACGTCCACACTTTGAAGAGGTCATGTGACCTGACAACACTACAGACACACAGATATCAGATTTAAAAGACAATCTTTGGCACAGAGTTATGATCCGTATTATCCAGCTCTGCTACGAGCTTACTTTGTGTTGCAGAAGCTGTTTTAAGGTGAATCAAGAAGAATAAACAAGAGCATTAACATAATTTGCGTCTGATTCAGCAACATGAATTAAAACACATCTTTTCAAGCTGTTATGCAATATGATATAAATAATAATATCATTTTATTGAATTAATTTGGAATAATAAGTTAGTTCACAGTAATAAGCCCATGTTGTGGAAGACTGTGTCACAGATGAAACATGAAATATTGTATTAATAAATGTTTTGATGGGCAGCACTCAGATAACATCTGTAACGATATATAATGTTGTTAGAAACACACGATAAAACACAAACTTATTCTGGTCGGTCATGACTAAAACTAATGAATTAGTGCAGCCACACAAGTAGTGACTGATGTTTGTTTGACTGCTGTATATCAGCTCTGTCCGTCAAGCTGTACGTCATAAAACTAAACTATAAAAATGAAGCCGCAAGGTCGCAAACATCACGTCCGCCTACACAATGCAAGGAAGTTAAAAGACAAAATATGCCATTTGAACATTTCCTCGTTGCGAACATCTATTTTCTGGTAGAGTTCTGCAGGTTTTCAGCACCAGATGAAGCTCAATAGTCGACTAATGGAGACAACTTTATGATTTCATGGTCAACAATGAATGATCTTTTAAGAAAACTCAATAAAACTAAGAAAAGTTGTTAGCGAGCTGTCTAACTAGCCAACTAACCACTGAACAGCAAGAAAACTACGTTAGCTTCTACGCTACAAAATATTCTATGTGAATTATGGTAAGTGGTCAAAAATTGTGAGTAATGTTAGTTAAAGAAATACAGACATAAAATACATAGAACATGGAAACGAGGCCTTTTCATTTCCAGAGATATGTGTTGTTGCTTTCAGGACAATTTTTTAAAAGTTGCAGAGCTTTGTTAAGCTAGTTGACCCTTTAAGGTCTCTGTATTTTCTTTATTCTTCATAAGTAGGTCAACACTGTCACAAACACTACAGCATGGGCTCCTCACATGTTTGAAAGTGAAGTTGAGCTGAGATGTGTTTTCTCGTTCTTTACCTTGCTGTGAAGCCCTCCTCAGGTCCAGACCTTCGTGTTGCTCCTTCAGAATCTGGCGGAAAACAGAAGCCATGTCGGCCTCCGCCAGCATCGACTCCCTCCCGCCGACATCCATGTCCATGATGTCCTGGGAGACCTGGGCCTGAGGGCGAGGACGGAGAGTGGTGAGCGCTATTGTGACAAACGAGCTAACGACACTGTATCTACATTAAAACATTTACAGCTGAGGTGAGTGACTTCTTCATTTGATGTTTTAATGGCAGCAGTTTGGTGAAAAAACTGTCTTTTTAGGCTCATTAGATTTATTTTTCAGCTCCTGTGTCTCGGTTTCCTGCAACTTGAGTCTCTGTACGTTTGTTAAAATTCTGTCTTGTCGGAGGATTCTGTTAATGAGCTGACAGAATGTGTTAGCATCTGTGCACACAAACATCCACATTTGGATGTACACAACGAGCGTATTGTGGCCAGATACCAGAATGAATAATGACAGGGCTCAGCACTAATAACATATTGTCTGGCTGAATCAGACAATGTTTGGCAAAGACAGAAAACAGAAACAAGCAGAAACAGACAGAGGGACTGTTGTATGATTGCATGCAGATCAGTCTGGTTCTGGGGTATGAAAAGCCGGTTCTGGCGGGTTTTGGTCCGGCCTTTTACCTGATTTGACCGTCCTCTTGATTCGATGAGGTAGTCGCAGCCCGGTTCGAAATCAAAGGGATCGACAGTGAGCCGCCTTTTGGCCTTTTTCATCTTTGGAGAGCAGAAAGGGAAACGCCGTCACCAACCAAGGAAAGAAAGATGATTCAAATGAAAAAGTAGAGGTGTAGACCCGCAGAGAGGAGAGGAGAGGAGGAGGGAGAGCATTCAGAACAAAATGAAATCCCCACCACAACAAGAATTCTCACACTGATTATCAAACAGTGTCAAAGATCACTGGATATATTTTTTTTTCTCCAGAAAACCAGATGCTGAGAGCTGTGACTTCAATATAAAGTTATTACAGGAGAGTTACTAGGAGAACATCTGCTTTGCTATTTCACTGTGTGGCCTCGAAAGACAGTAATTTATTTTAAGACCTAAGATGTGAGCCGTGTTACAGAGAGAGGAGGCTCTTAAACGAGACGCTGAATCCCTTCAGGCTCTCTGAGTTTGGAGATGACCTCTCCCTGAGGTGTTTCAGAAGGCAGTGCTGCGTCTGGACCAGTAGAGGGCACTCTGTCTAAGTGAAAGTCACACAGGGGATGCAGGAAACTCCACTCTGCCTCCTCGTAGTCTTTTTTTAAAACATCCATCAGAAGCCCTGTCATATATTGTATAAATAAAACTGCAGTAGTCACGTTGGAAACGAAGCATCCAGAGACCCAGGAGAGCCCGAGAGTCCTGTCAACATTTTTTTCCTCCTGAGCAGCGGCTGCAGTGATTGAAAATAAACAAAGCTGAGCTCCCACATTACACAGAGACTGTGGTGTAAACAATAGTAGTTCAGCCTTTATGATGAATTCCAGCGGACTCCAGAGTTCCCCTTTCTTTTACAATCTCAGGACTCCGACCAGAGGCTCTTTCAACTCTGCTCGCCCTCTTTTATGTCTGCGATTATGTATGACAGCCTGGTATTTACCCACAATACACTGCTGCCACCGCCGGTCCGACCGTGCCTAACCTCAGTCGTCACGAGCTGTCAGAGCGTTCCAGTTGTTCATGAGGGCTGGTGAGATCACACAGACACCCCGCGCAGAAACACCTCTGCTTTTTCAACACAGGAAGGAGGCGAAACATCAGCAGACCCTCTCAAGATGTTTCAGGACTCGTGTCTGCAGAGTGCTGACTTGAGCTTGAATGATATGGCCTCTGATTTGTCTCTAACACATTTTTAATTAAGAAACAGGCAACATGTGAGGCGTGGGGGGGAACAAGTCAACAAACACGAGCTCTGAAAATCCTCAGAACTAGTTATGTTGTGCTGTCTGGGTACAAATTGATATCTGCTTCTTGTTTTATGATGCATATCACTCGAATGAAACTTAAGCACCTAAAAAATGAGATGCAGGATGCAGATTTAATTAATGTTCTTGACAAGAAAAGACAGATTAGACGATTAGTTACAGAGAAAGAACCACATGTACGACTTCTTCAGCCATGAGAGACAATTATTTTAAAAAATGAGTTACCTCTTTGTAGTGTTGTGAGTCTGTGGCGTCCATACTGTGCTCCTCATATCCATCTGCTGAGAAAGGAGGCACACATGTTTGTGAATATACTGAAAGATAAAGCAGCTGATGTCTGGAAAGTGATGAAGTCCACAAATAAAGTCATGTGGATTCCTCTATATGTGCATGCATTTGTCAACCAGACGTCTCTCAGACCCGCGGGATGACTCCTAACCCGATGACCTTTGTGCATCTTGCAGCAAATCAAACGCTTCTTTCTTTCTTTGCACCCGGCTGAGCTGAAGTACAGTGCGAGGAGGCATGAGACAGAACATTGTGTGTTTGTGCATTTCAGCACCTCTTTATGGGAGCGTTTATGAGCCAGTTGCATTTCTACATAATAGTTGGAACTTGGAACAAAAAAATGCTGCAGGGAGAAGCAAAAGTTCAAGAATGTGATGAAGTTGAAAGCTTGTGCAGAACAACAGCATGGCTCACACACATGACAGTAAACAACTGAGAACACTTACAGCAAAAACACCATTATACAACTATTGAAACTACCGACTATGATAATAATATAATAACAATAATAAATGCCACTAAGATATTTTGTTTTTAAAGGTGTAATTTTCAGAATATGGCCATAATTCGAAGGACAGCACATCACCAGAAGGTGTACAGTTGGATTTTTCTGCTTTGTAAAGGCACAAGTCTATTTATGCTTCCCATTCTTTGTCTATATACTAGAAAGCCATGCAATGCATTCTGGTAGTGGAGCGTGGTGTTACAAGAGATGGGGCATCGCGTCGCCAGCTCCTTTCCTGTATAAAGTTGAATTCTGTCAGTGGAGCAACGCTTGTGGAGACTTTAAAAACTAAAGTAAAAGTTAAGGAAGAAGGATTCTGCAACTTTATGACTTATTTCTTGAGTTGGCATGCAAATCTGGGAAGCACCGCGTGGCCTCATGTGTAATGCTGCCCCTGTGGACATGGAGGATAGAAATAAAAGCATTTAATTACTTCACATTTTGTGAGTTCATTTATTACACGAACAGCTGCCATATATCTGCGAGCTGAAACTACGGGGGGTTGGGGGATCGTCGCCTCTTGCGTTACAAAGTGGTATGACGAGGCAGGACGGGCCTGAGCTAACTGGTTAGCTTCAGAAGACTTCTCTGCAACACAGTTCATAGACATCTTTGATATAAACTCAACGCTGTTGTTTCTTCATATTGTTAGTTCACTTTTTCTTTTTCTTTTTAGTGTTTAAAACTAAAATACTGTCCATGTCTTACAAATTGCTTCTTTAAAGACTTGCTGACTCTCACTGACTAAAACTTCCCTGGATCTGTTCTTCTGCTCCTGATGTGCCAATGTGAATAAGAACCAGGCGAGCCCTGACTGTACCAGCTTAACCAGAACATTCTGGTCTGTTCCCAAACCCACCGTTCCCGTTGTGTGAGGCCTTCAAAACTGCAACGTCTAAATGATCTAATGATGAATATTTAACACCGAGACTGACCTTAAAATAACTGTTTCTGTTCACGATTCACTGAACGTTCTGACTAAATTCTGGTGTAAGTAAACGAGGCATCATACTAGTTATTAAACATTAATGTGGACCCACAGTGGATCTAAAGAAGACCACACACATGGCTGGATTAAGCTTCTGAGGGGCCCCGAGGGAAAAAGAAATCTGTGGGCTGAACCACTCGACCGCTGTTTGTGGTAATTTAGTGAAACACATATTTATTATGAATATGAAGGGCTCTTTATCGCGACAATAAAACAGGTTATTACATTTTTTTTAATGGCTACACCCAAACAAACACGCAATCAAATTATGGGTTGATAGTTGTAATCCGCCTGCTTTTTCTAATCCATCCTCGACCACACAGACGCGCTGGAAATGGCTTCAACATGTCTGGAAATTAGTGCACAACTGGTCTAATGTGAGCAGATTAAAGCAGCAAACTGTAACAGAAAATGTCTGACCAGGGTCTTTATCCAGGATTAGTCACATAATGAGGTCATGAGTCTTCTCATGAGTCCCATCTGAGAGTAATAACAAAACCGATCAAATGAAATAATAATATTGCGTCAAATAATCGTTAGACAGCTTGATTTAATTGTTTTTAGCCACGCTAGCACTTTGGCCAGAGAGACTGGTCAACATGCTTAACTAAGGTGGTGTAAGTGAGTAAGTAAGACAGTTATAGCAGACATGACCTGCTCCGGTTGGCGGAAGTCTCTTCAGTAATTTCGAGCACTTGTTCATGTTGGTTTTTGCAAATGGGAGACGGCATTAAAATGGTTAATCCCCGCAAAGAAAAGGTAAGAGCTGCTAGCTCGTTTAGGCTCGTACCATTAGCGACCAGGTTAGTATTAGGGCAACTTGCGATTATCGTAATAATAATTCATTCCTTGTTCTGTGATGTAGCTAAAAATGACTCAATTTCGATTTGCAACCCTCGTGTCGTAATAAATCGACCTTGTAAGTCAGACTATTAAGCGTGCTCACGTTAGCATTCAGCTCAGACCACACCCGGTCCTGTAAGTACAGTCTCAAAGAGCTGCTAGCATGATCGCAACCTCTTGTTTTAAGGCTACTTGAATTAAGATCTGGTTAAAAGCACAAAACTGTTAAAGGAGCAGTGTGTTGGATTTACTGGCATCTAGCGGTGAGGTTGCAGACTGCATCCAGCTGAATACCCCTCTCATTACCAGAGATTGGTTTGTCCTTTCTGGGCTACTGTAGAAACATGGTGGTGCAACATGGTGGACTAAGGTAATAAGAAAGTTTCAGGTGATCAAACGCTAATGAAAACATGATTATGAATATTTTATTCCACTTCTGCCAACAGAGCTTTTACACAAAAGGAAAAAGAAGAATAACTCGATTAAAATCTGACCTTACCTCAAGATTTATATCTGGCATTTAGATTTAGATGAGATGACTTATTAAATCACCTTCTCACTCTCATCTTCTATAGAAGCTAAAGAGGCGAGGTTTCCAATTTTGCCATTATATAACTTTAAGAAGTGTTTCAGCAAATTGGGATAATTCAGGTGGTCCTAACTTTCCACATAAAAACAATAATCTGAAGCAGCAGTCGCACCATTAAACCGAGGAGCTGGAGTCAGCCAAGTAATTCAGTTAAGCTCCTTTTTATACGCAACGTATGTGAACAAAGACTCTGTTGTAAGCATCAGTGCTACATCTCCCAGCTGTACGCATAGGATGACACCCTCCGAGCTTTGGGGGCCCGACGGACCACGGCAGCAGAAAACATACAGTAAAAACGACTGCAGACGAGTGTGTGTGTGTGTGTGTGTGCGTGTGTTTACAGTCGTGCATGATGAATTCAATCCAGGTGGTCACATGTATCTGATGAGTTGCTGATGGTTTTCAACATAATGCATCTGTTAACATGCATATTTATGAGTGTGTTTCATAACTACATCTTCCATCTGTGCACGCCGGATTCCACATGAATACATGACAAACAGAAGTTTTTCTCTCCCACCCTCTTTCTCTCTGTCTCTCTCTGTCTCTCTGTCTCTCTCTGCTTCTGGTTCTCAGCCGGACTCCAGGCACAGAATGGGAGACATGTGACTGGATGATCACAAGACCCGCTGGGTTAAGCCAGCCAACCAACCACCTCGCTCTGTTTCCCCTTCCCAAAAATCCTCCAGGGTGACTCAGCGTAAGCAGTACCAGGAGTTGTCTCCTCATAATTCATTGATCTCCTGATGCTATGATCTCACTTGGAGACCTGCTGTGTATAATAATGCTGAGAGCTGATGTGCTTCGAGGGCACTTGTTGGATATGCTCTGGGTGTGGCCAGAGGATATTGGCAATGTTGGGGGAGAAACTTCAAAAAGACAGCAAGATGTGCTGGAAAGGTTTTTGATGAAGCCGCATGCCCTCACTGCATCAGACTTTAAACACGCAGCTGTAAACATAAACAGGACTTTTCACCACGTTAGCATCTCTGGTTATAATGTCTCCAGAGCTGCAGTAGTGCTGCGTAAAAGTCCACTGGCCAGTTCAGGACAGAAATCCTGACATCGGAGCTGTATTCAGGCTGGTCTGTGACAGCTGTGAGGAGCCAGAGCTGGAAAAACAGGAAAGATGGAAGAGATTAAATCCCTGTGACAGATCTGGCAGCCTCCTGACGACTTCTTACTATCTGTAAAAAGAGACAGGAAACTCCGTTCCTGTGACTCAGCGTCACAAAAATGAAGGGTCTCAGAGACAGATGGGAGGCAAATTAAAGAAAGACAGAAGCGTCTTAGTGAGGAGTCGGACCGTGAGGAGCTGCCAGAACAGCTTCAATACTCCCGGTTAAAGATGGTCCTGGTGTGCTGGCCTCTGCTGCCGCTGATACAAATAACACTCCTTGATTTGGTGTTTTTTATGATGCTTCTAATCTCCCACATGGTTTCCATTCGACTGAGATTTGGTTATTAGCATTCAGCAGGATGTCCAAGCTACTTGCTTGGACTTGCAGACAAAGGATGTAGGTTTGCATATGGACAGCAACGAAATGTGGGAGGACAAGATCATCCTTAATAATGATTGAGCAAACTTGTTTTCATTTGTTTTGGATCGAAATCACCTAACTTTAACTCCAAATCAAGGAAGTCTGACTGTGTTTTCACATACCTCGAGAACTTTTCATTCGGTCGACTTCACACTTGGCAGATGTGTTGCTGAGGACTGAAGGATGTGCCGTGTCGAATCTGGTGCAATTTGGACGTGCGACACGTTCAATATTAATACGTTCTGAACACCACTTTCTGCAGCAGCAGGCTTCAGCGCTCTCACTCCCACAGATATTTCAGAGTAATGGCACGTCACACTGCAGATTAGGTTATCGGACCAAACTTGAGCAATGATCCCTCTTACTTGATCTCAAGGGGAAGCAGACATAAACAAAACGGAGATTTATGTGGTGCAACAACTGCAGTGAGGAAAAAAACAGACAAAAGCAGAAGTTTAAAAGTCTGGATGAGTGGGGAGACGTGGTCGACATGGGTTTTCTATTCCTTAGCGAGAGCTGGAGGTGAGATTTTAAGCTAGTATGCTAGCTATCGTTAGCCTCAAGGGCTAGACAAGTTTACCGTTGCTTGGCAGCACTGTCAGCTGCTCTGGGGTGTTTCTCTCATTGGTTTTCTCAATTAAAAAAGAAACATTATATATACAAGAGTACGAGAAAAAAAACAATGCACCTTTTTAAATGTAAAAGTAGGTTGTGAGTAGATTTTTCACTGTTCTCATAAATTCCCACCTACTCAAACAGCCTGGGTTCAGTCTCTTTAATGAAATGAGAGTTTTTTCGTGCTCAGCAACAGACGTAACTGTAATTAATGAGCCAATTAGCTTCCTAACAACATGATCAAAGGGGCAGAATGAGGTTGTTAAAGGGTCCGCCACTTGAAAAAGGTTTGATATAGGATGTCTTCACTTAGTCAATAAACACAGTCCAGTTCTCGAACTTGAACTTTAAGCTGACACCATTCACAGATGCTGAACTTCATGCTGATGTTTTACCAATTTCCAGTTGGCAGAGTGCGATCTGAGAGGCTGATACACATTTTCCATGCAGTTACAGTACAGTGTGCAGCTGTTGAAGCTCCTCGAAGCCTTTCATTTATTGAGGATTTCTTACGGTAAGCTCGAGCTGACTTCGAGCGGTGCTCTGTGACTCTGGCAGGCTCAGCTCCTGACCTGCAGCTCCTCCCGAGGGCTTGTACAGAAATGAGCGGAACAGATGCGTATTGGCTAAGGTTGCCCCTTCAAAGGAACCCTGACCTGAGGCCTGACATCCAGCCACATTTGTAACCTTTGATTAGCACCGCTTCACATTCATGAAGACGTTCCTGTTGGCAGCTGCACAGAATAACTACAGTTTCTGACTGTTGACCACGGAGCAGCTCCGGTCAGCTGATGCAGGGTTAATCTCTTTTACTGAAAGGCCACACTGACAGTATAAAGGCTCGTTAATCGTTTACTTCCCACATACTGATTTTCACAAGGGAATCAAAGATTCAAAACATTCCAGATGCAAGTATTAAAAATCACTTTTCACAGCTAGATTTATGTTGGGAAACGCCTTTCAAAAACCAATTTAATAAATTATGACGTACGATGTATGATGTACAGAAAACCACCCTCTGAGATATATTGCTTCCCAGTTGACAGAATAATGTTGGTAATGTATGTTTCTGCAAACCACAGACAAGTTGAAACACGATGTTTCTTTGTTTTGTAACTTCACATTTCTTTAGGGCCAGTTTTCTATGGTCTAGTTAGATTAAGGCACACAAACCAGTTGGGTAGGGTTAGAAAAAGATCATGTTGGCATAAAATCAGCAGGAAACTTCTCAAAAAATATCTGGTTTTGCTGCCCCAACACGGCTGGAAAATGTCCCGACGTCTTGTCAAGAAGTTCCAGTTTTGTTGCTACAAATGCAGCTAAAAAAAATGTCCGACGTCTCATTAAAAATATTCTTTGGTTCACGTTACAAACATTTAAACCTCCACTTCGAATAGTGGTCTTTTGCACAATAGCCTTCTCGCCCAGCTGTCATGAATGCACCATCCCCTCCTCATCCTGACATGACAGTCAGTTGAATAAATGTAATGTGGCCGTGATATGACACCTTCTGTAGAAACCTTAATATAAAACGTACGACATGCACAAATTTGGGTATATTTGTGGTTTGCAGAAACGTGAAACGCCAACACTTTATTTTGGCGACTGTATCTTGTATCTTGATTATAAAAGTCGGACTTCTCACCTTCAAGCTCACTCTGAGAGCAGCTGTGATGTCCGCTCAGCCTCTTGAAGAGCGATCGCATCACCTTGGCACTGCCGAAGCGCTTGAAGCGTGCACGAACATTTTCGTGGTACCACTCCAAAGTACCGATCTTTAGGACTCTGACAAAGGAAACAGTGGAGACAGAATAGGTACTGATGAAAGTAAAGAAATACAAAGGATGACTGAATGTGCCTCTTATGTCACACAAAGCCAAAAGTTACAGACTGCTATGGTGAACAAACAAAATTGAGTGCAGGCTTCAACATGAGATCCATAGCATGATATTTTCCAGACGTCGGCTGAGGTCAGTGAAGGGCCCTTTCAGAGCGCCGCCTCATCCGAGCAAACAATAGTATAATGGTAACATATGGAGCTGGAACGAGCTGCTTGTATCAAATTCTGTTGCTGCTAACAAAAGAAGAAAACTCGTGCAGTAAAGGAGATCTGAGCTGTGACTGTTGAAATGACAACCGCCAAAACGTCCATCAAAGCTGCGTGTGCGGCCAAAGCCTGAGAGAGACGCCGAAGATGAGGAGCAGGAGAGAAGTTTGCTGAAGGGATTCTGTAGCTGACATTTGTTTTTATAAAACTGAGCATGTTTCAAAACACATAACTGAAATACTTTAACAAATATTCAGACCTCGGTTCAGCTGCCAAACCAAATTATTTGTCCTCTAGCTGCTGAAAAAGCTCATGAATGTATTTAGCTTGATATAACCTTGACTGTACCTCGGATCATTAGTGTATAATTAATGCGGAAACACTACAAAACAGGATTGTTTCATAGTTTTATTTTAATCAACTACAACTGGAGTAAAAGGAAAAGAGGAAACCAGGCTAAATAACTAATTTTCAGTTTATTCTTCTTCCTTTATGAAGAAGAATACAGGATATGTTTGCATCACACAGTTTAACGTTCAGTATACCGAGAAAGGAAATGATTTGGGCCATTCTCTCCCAAACCTCGGGGTCACGTCCTCCACATGTGGTTGCCTGATGTGCAAATAGGGTTGCATGAAGCTGAATTATGTGGCATGACCTGACATTGAGCACAGTTGTAGTGAAGTAAGGAAGCCTTCCTGTGATGCATGGTGAGCTACTGAACTAGCAAAAGTTACTACGCCTCTGGAAACTCCTGAAACACTATGAAAACAACATTTTGGCGAGTTAAAATGAAGACAGATTCTGCAACTGCATGTCCTTTTGTAATTTAAGAGAAAGTTTCCACGACCACGAGTGCCGTTGGTCCAACAGGTGCTGCCAGTATGTTTTTGCGTGGTTGTTGGAGGTGGCCTGTTATTAGGTCAGGAGTGCAATGCTGGGAAGCTGCGTGTGGCCTCGCGTTAAATGAACCTCAACTTTATCCTTTCCTGCACTTCGAATCCTCATAAAATGTGAAATGTTTCTCAGCAAGCTTTATTTTGGAGGCCGAACTGGATGTTGCATGTTAATCAGTGCTAATTTGACTCCAAAACTGAAGCTGGAGAAAGACAAGAGACGAGAAGACTCAAAAATGCTCTTTCATGGTTCCTTAAAATCCATGTTTGGCACAACTACGATTGGGTTCCTCAGTTCAAAAAGGCTGAGGACTGTCAGGGGTTGAGGTGACCTTTATTGCCTCTTATCACCATCAACTAATGTTCTCCAGGAGAAGGAATATCGACTTTTTGTTTCCAAACAGAAGCCGACACTTTGTGAATGGATCTCAGGGAGACACAACTTTCTCAGTTTTCAGCTGTGGAGCTGGACTCACTTCAAATAACTACATTTTGTAAATGTTGTCATTTCCTACCTGGCCATGCGACAGGGATCACACACCCAGCCCAGCTCCTTCTTGTTGTAGCGGCTGCAGGATTTGCAGATGTAGAGCTGGCAGTCCAGACACTGACGCTTGGTGTTGACCAGGAACTTGAAGGGCTCCAGACATCGAATGCAGTGCGACTCAGCCAGGCTGCTCTGGTTTCCCAACAGCTCTCTCTTGGTGTCTTCTTTTTCTATCTTTGTCTTCAGCTCCCTGAAAAAGACAAGGTTGGAAACAGGAGAGTTTATTATAGAAGACAGTTTTCTCTATAAATATTCCCCATAGTCACCTGTACTCAAGGGCTGAGAGGCAGACTAACTACCAGCTCACAGAAGTGGAATAACAAAAATGAAAACGTTCATGTTTGATATCATATCATTAGCAAAAGCTATGAAAATGGTCCCTGTCATTTATCTCTTTCTCCCCAGAGAGCGTTACCAGACATACTGTATGAAGTAAAGAATCAGACGACAAAAAGTGAAAAACGTCGATGAGATGAAGATGAGACAAAACCCTGCTCGCTACAAACAGAGATTAATGAGTTTCAGGAATAGATACAAGAAGTGATGTTGGCACAATGAAGAGTGCAACAAGGTCTATTAGAAAGTCAATATAGGACACTTTGATGCTGCAAGGACGCTTAAATTAAAAAGTTTGTCTACGAGACATGAATCTGTGACTCGCCTCCATGTTGATGGAAAGTCAGGTGAAGTTTCATAGTCCACAAAACATTTCTGGAGCTTCACAGCAAAACAGTGTTGCAGCATTCTCCTAAACAACTGAAGTGGATGGGGAAACATCTGAAAAAACATTTTAATGGCTCCATAAAGCTCGTCCAACGTGATCCAAGTCTCCAGAAGTCCTGACATCCGAAAATCTGCACCCACTTCAGATGGGCTGCATGCAAACACTTTTATCTCAGCAGCTGCAGTGAAGATTTCATCTCAGAAAAAGGGTGTAAATAACCAATTTGGGATCTTTGAGCTTCTGGAGACTTAAATTACATCAGACGAGATGTATGGATCTATTTTATGAAAACAAGTCGGCAGCTTCTGCAGTTGTTTAGGAGAATGCTGAAACTCAGTTTTGCCGTGAAGCTCCAGGAATGTTTTGCTGAAACTTCACCTGACTTTCCATCAGCATGGGGGCGACTGTAGATAATGACTGAGTTTTCAATTTTGGGTGAACTTATCCTTTAATATATGCTCAAGTCACAGGTTAATGACAACTTTTACTTCAGGCGTCCTCACAGCATCACAGAAAACTGTCCTATACTGACTTTCTAACTCTGTACGTGGCTTCTTTGTGCCAACACCATCTCGTATGTGCGGCAGGTTAAACTGTTACCGAGGTCTGTATGTGAAACTGAAGCAGGGTTGATTAATGTAGGACTGCTGATGACTAAAGTCCTGTATATCACAGCAAAGTAGAAATGGCTGCAATTTAGAAACAGAGAAACACAAACAATGCGGCTCCAGCTGCAGGAATAAGTGCTTAATAACCTTTTTGAATGTACAACATGCTGCTCGCATCATCTGATAAGCAGCACTGGGCCTTAGAGTTGCTGTTTGCTGTATGTTTGGACTTTTGGACAGAGCCACGCGAGCTGTTTCCTCCTGGCTCCATGCAGTATTTATGCTAAGCTAAGCTAACCATGTCCTACACTTCTCATCTCACTCTCAAAGCAAATAAGCACATTTTTCCCCTTAATGTCAAACTATCGAGCTGTCGGTGAATACGTGTGAAGCTACATTTGTAATTTCTTACTCGCTTTATGTTTCTACAGCTAAAAAAACAAACATTTTATTATACAGAGATGTTATGAGTCAAAGCGCTGGCGGTCAGATATGAGTGACGAGATGGATGTCGGTAACGGACGGTAACACATTGCTTCATTTTGGCAACATTGCGTAAATATTATGTCAGCCTTGTTTCACGGAAAAGTCAGGAAAGGCAGAGAAAAACTGGAGAAGTTCTCCAGGAAACATTTAGTGCCACGGTTATAAATAAGGAAAAAATGCTGAGTTAAATTCAACACTTTATCGCCTCAGTGCAGACGAGAGAACACACACTTCAAGCTTACAGACAGTTGATCAATAACCTCCAGACACACATCTCTGATCTCCTCTGTGTGACATGTCGGCTCCTCACACATGTGTCACGAATGACTTCACCGCTCTGAGTCAGACCGTTTTTCTTCAACAAACTTGCGCTGATTGTTGGAAAAGTAACATCCACACTCAGCGCTGCGAGATGCTGACAGTAGCGGAAAAGGAAAAAATTCAGATAACAAATCCCAAATGTCACAAAGCGTGGGTGGAGTCTGGCACATCAGCCGGGCGAGGATGAGAGGATGCTCTTTTGTTTATTAAAGCTTTTTTCAGGTCATGCTTTTTTAAATCAGAGCCCAGATCTTCAGGATAAACGGGATACTCCCAAAGTATCCCGTAACCTTTAGCAGATAACAGCTGCTGGACATTAGCGACGTGATTTAAAAGTAATATCTGTTAAATCTGTCCTCCTCTGAAACACCAAATCCCACAAATCTGGTATACAAGATGCCCTTCTATGATTCAAATAAGATGTGTGCTGTAGGCAACTTGAAGCCTTCCAAACACTGAGACACGACTGGCAAGCTCAAATATCAAAGACAAGTGCAGCGGCTTACAAAGAGCGACGGTCTGAGTGACAGCGGTGCCTTCTGCAGGGTTATTTTAGGGTTATTGATTAAGATGAAGTACGTGGATTTTGTGTTTCTGATTTTGCTGAGACCTTTGTTGATTGGGTCGGTATTGCTTTTCTCTTTTGCAGTCAGTTGCAGATATTATACACCTTTAAAGCTAATTGTTCAGTAATTAGTGTTTAATGAGTCTACTGGGTAACTACTTAGTATTATGATTCACTTTGCCTGAAGGTACAAAAAAAACAGTAACTAATGATTAAGTAATGAGTATTTTAAAAATCTAATGGTAAACTACTCAATATGATAACTTCACAAAGAGAGTAACTAATGATTAAGGTATTAGTATTTAATGAGTCTAGTGGTAACTACTCTATGATGTCTCACTTTACTTGAGGGTTCACAAAAACAATAACTAATGATTAAGTAATGAGTATTTAATGAGTTGATTGGGTAACTTCTCAGTATTATGATTCACTTCACCTTCAGGTACAAGTCAAAGGTACAGGTAAAAGTAACTAATGATTAAGTAATCAGTATTTAATGAGTCTACTGGGTAACTACTCAGTGTGATGTCTCACTTAACGTGAAGGTACAAGCAAAGAGTAACTAATGATTAAGTAATTAGTATTTAATGAGTCTAGTGGGTAACTACTCAGTATGATCTCTCACTTTACTTAAAGGTGCACAAAATAGTAACTAATGATTAAGTAATTAGTAATTATTTAGTAGTACTCAGTATGATGTCTCACTTTACCTGAAGGTACACACAAAGTAACTAATGATTAAGTAGTGAGTATTTAATGTGTGTACTGGGGAACTACTCACTGTAATGATTCACTTTACTTGAAGGTACTCAAAAAGAGTAACTAATGATTAAGTAATTGGTGAAATGATTGTATTTACTATTACCACTGCTATTTTTGCGAGCCTATAAAGTTTTACCCTGCATTTATTGATTCACTAAAAAGAGTCACGATTGATCTTGCTTGCAGTTCGAGGTGTCCTGTCAGCAGATCTACGAACGTCTCGTTTATAATGGTGCTCTATGGGGAAAAGGCTGGAAGCGAAGGCTAAGCGGCTACATCTGGCTCTCAATAATACATTTATTCTGGTTTCACAAGATTCCACTGAAAGCTAGTACACATGGAAGTAAAAAAAAAATACCGGATTGAAACATTGAAGAAAATGTATTTTGCTAATCATTTCTATGGCAGGAAATGGATTCAATACATATAATGTAAAAATAACTTTCTTTCTCCTTCATTCTTGATGAAAAAAGCTCATAAAAATATCTTTACACTACAGATGGTCGACGTGATTAAGTACATTTTTTCTGCAGTTTCACCAACTAACACACTTACATTATGCATGACCTTAAAATCCTCCCTTTTTCCTCAGTGTCTGATTAAAAGCAGGTACTGCAGAGTATTTGCTTAACTGGCAGAGCTGAGGAATCCGGGTGCGGCAGCCAGACGTTCACTTAGACACAGACAGCAATGAGGACCAAAGTAACTGAGTGTTCCCATACATGGTGATCCTCTCGCCATGTCCGTCCACACAAATCAAACCTTCCCCGGTTTAAATTAACTTCCTCTTTCGGACGTCCTAACCCGGTTTGAGCCGTGTGTTCTTTCCTCTCCCTCTTTCATCCTCACATCATAATCTCTCTTACTCACCTCGCTCTTAAATCAATTTCAACATCTGACAAGATGTGGTTTACTCCACAGGGCTGTTGAAAGTGAGAATGAGAGAGAAACTAAAAGAGAGACTGACACACACTCTGGCACAGACACACACACAGACACACACAGACACACACTAAAACATAATGCTTTCCAGAGAGAGACTGAGAGAGAGAGAAGATAAGTTTCCATTTTACTTAAGACAGTTTTCAGAAAGCCTATTAAAATAAAACTGAGATCAATTAATGAGGAAGTGCATTGACTATAGATGGAAAGATATTTTCTTTCTCTCTTCTTCTGCTTTTCATGACTCATCTGACTGTGAACTGTCCGTATTCGGCTCTGACAAACAAACATCACTCGCAGTTATAAATCTGCTGCAGTTGAACTTAATTTAGGTTTCTGTCTCAAAATTAAAGACAAAGTTATTTTCATCTCTGTGCAGGAAGCTACACATTTATATGCTCGAGCAATGGGCATTCAAAGCAGCAATAATTCTCTCTGACTCTCTCGCTCTCTTTTTTTAACATTTGGGCCAGTAGAAATAAGTTGTGAACACAACATCGACATATTAACACACTGAAATATTTTTCTCTTTCGCCAGAATATATTGTGACCTCAAAATACCTTCTTCTAAAACTTCTTTCTGAGTTATAGGAGCATTAAACTCATTGTAGTTGTTTATTTTTCCTTACTTACATTAACTTTGTGCATATAAAATAGAAAAAAAGTGCATAAACATAAATCAAATTTCCCAGATATTAAATTTCATTGGAAACATGCCTGAATCTCCCGGTGGCTGGTGTGTAAGTGGCTCAGGAGAGAAGGGATGGAGCAAAGACTGGTTGGCTGTTGTAGGCTACAGTGCGGGCATAGGCGCTCTTAACTGGTCAAATGAGGTGTCAATCAGAGGTCTGCGGCCATCCTTCGTATCTCCGGCTTACAGTTTAATTGCATTTTGCTTTCAAATAATGGATTTTTTTGACGGATAAAAGCATAAAAAAACAACCACCATTGCAGTTTCTTGCCATTTATGCAATGAATACTGTGTTTTGCACTGAAACACCCAGACGCTTCATTGGTGAGTTGCTAAAACTTTGTACACAGTTGTGTCGGCTAGTTTGTTTGTTTGTGTGTTGATCGTATCTGCCTGATGTGGTTTTATCTCGAAGCTGTTTGCATGAGTCGAATCACAAGAATCTAAGCTTTCTAACCATATATGGCATGCGTGTTCATTATCACCTTATAAATGTAATGAGGGGACGATTACTTGTGGGTTTTCACTATGTGCGGCCCTTTTTAACATCTCATCCATTGTTAATATAAAAACATTGATTCGTGCAGCTTTAAAGCTCAAATTTTCCTTATTTTCTCTCTAATGAGGCTTCACACACAACAGGAAGTAGTTAGAAAGTCTTTTCATTTCAGGGTGACCCTTCTGCAGTGATACTCATTAAAATAAAAGTCAACCCCTTTAAGTATTGGTGGGTGGAAATTTAGACAAAAAAAGAGAAATCTCAATGACGTCTTTGTTGTTTTTGTGGAGTCGGTCAAGCAAAACAAACTCCAAATCGATGCCAAAATAAGCTATTTCATTTTATAATCCAACATATGTGGTTTTACAAGATTTAGGCGTGACAGTTTTATATGTAAACCACATGAAGATCCGTATCTATTTATAGATGGCAGAGGCCCTGGAAGAAAACAACAGTTGCCTCAGCAGCAAACAACAGCTCATTTGACTGGAAAACAAAAAGCTGAAGAAGAACGTTGGCAGGAAACGAAACCTAAGCGGCTGGAATTGAAAAAGGACAGCGGTGTCCTAATTGTTTTTGTGAAGGAAACACACAAACACAGAACAACATGTATCCCTACAGAGAAAAGACCAACTCCTCTGCCTGAAACCGGAGTGGTGAATCTTGTGTTGAAATGTATATTGAAAAATTGCTTCCTTGGAAAAAGGAGGCTGGAGAGAAGAAGGTTCCAGTGGTAATGAAAATAAATCAGTGTAAAAATGCACATGCAGATACACAAACACATTCTGTCTACAGGAAAGTATTGAAAGTATTTTTAAAGTGATGAGTCAGATGAGATTTGCAGCCCAGAAGCAACACCGAGAAGTATAATCTCATGTGTTTGATTCCCAGAAATTGTAATGCTGTATTAATAAACAGAAATCAATATGTTTGAGATAGCAATCTTAGAAGAATAATCCATATTAGTCACAGTAAAGATGTATCATATCAACATGCAGTCCTCCAGTGGAAACAACTGTCTGGGAGGACTGTGGGTGTGTTGTTTCAACGTGGATTACAATAAGTAAGAAGGATTACTAACTGCCTCCTCAGACGCCTCAGGGGCTCCAGAGGATCATTCGATCTGATCACTTACAAATGTGTCTGCTTATATTCTCTAAAGGGCTTTAAAGCAGCTCCTGCAGTATCATCAAACCTTAACATCCTGTCTTGTAGCAGCTCTGTGTCCAAATAATAATGAGAACATTAACCTTTAACCAAAAAACAAAGTCTACAAAGTGCTTTGACAGACAAAGCAACAGCAGGATACGAACAGTCAGGCCGAACACAAGCAAGACCGAGGCCAAATCCAGCTGTATGAAATGGGGCATGCTAGGGGCACTTAATCATGTTTGACTTCTGACTTGATCGAAAGTGTGAAGTCGCATGTGTCTGTGTGTTTCCATCAGACATCAGTAATGCAAAGCAAATCACCACATTGGAAATGTCGCACGAGTGTCGTGAAGGGTTGTCCCATTTCACAGGCGGAGATTTCAACCACTACCACTTGTAACTCTGTTCTGACGGCGAGGGGGCACAAAATTAGACAAGGGATTGGGCCTAAGTCGAGGTAAAGTCAAGATGAAGGTCAAAAGAGAGAGACAAAAGACACAAAAATGCAAAATGTCATTATAAATTATTACAAATAAAAAGAATAAGAATGGGAAGCAATTCAAAGAAAAGGCACAGTGTCCCAACTGAGGATCTCAGGCTGCAAACTGTCTCATTTGAGGTCAACAGTTTTGCTTTGTATATCTACTTTTACCTTCATTATTTCAGTTTACATCATGCATCATGTGGCACCTCTTCCTTAATAAGAAATGTGTCTAATCAAATTAACTCATGCACAGGAAACTTGGCCAGTTCTTCCAGGATTTCCAGCCAAAACATAATGGGTGAGTGGTGTCGCTACACTTCAATAATTGCCTCAGAGCCTCTTATTTTTTTTCTTCATGTACCAATTGCAAGTTTGTGGACTATCCCCTCTATCCTAGAGGACTGCTGCTGTTCAGAAGTAGTCCCACACCCAAGGATTGAGTGAAATTCCCTGTAAACCTCTTCCTCCCACAGCCTGATATCTAAACCATCCATCAGTCACTATTGCCAAGGAGACATGTGAGCAGTAGCTCAGTGATTTAGGAGCGAATGGCTGAATCGTCTGTTGCTGACGCACAGCATTTCATTTCTGCTCAGTTTGACTAAATTTAAACCAAACGGGATCAGTCATCTTCTCTCAATAAAGAAACCCAGCAGATATTTAATTATCCAGCATTACAGGCTTTGCAGACAGGATATGTGATTACTGGCTCGCAGCGATGTGTGATCGTTCTGCGTCGTCTGCAGACATGATAAAATGATGATACCAGAGCAGTGAACCAGCATGGGAAACAACTGTAGGACAGTGTCTTAGAGCGTACTACTGAATATGTGAAAAAAATATTATAAAGCCTCCTGCGGGTAAAGGGGAAGCTGCATGTAATCTGATAAATTGCTTCCACTGATGTCACTCAGTGGTTAAGTTGCATTGTGGGAAATGTAGGAACAAGTTTTAAGGCCACAGTGGCAGCTGTTCTGCAGAAGTTACACAGTGTTGCTTTGAAAAGTAACTTAACATCGGGCTGCAAAGCACACTGCCTTATGTAACCACACCCACCAGTGATGTCACATGGCCCTGGAGTACATTTCTACATCACAGCGAGGTGACAATATGCAGGACGGACCAGGATGGGTTTTGTGAGCGTTAAATGAGACAACATCACTGTGGCTGTTTGGTGTGTAGGCTTTCTAATTACCTATTTTTCACAGTCTGATCATCTTATATGATTTTTAATTTTTCACCTGAGGGGGAGGGACGCCGCCTCTCTACAGTTAATGTTTTTTGACTCTAAAAGGAGTAAAATTGTATAATAATGTCAGATTTATAATCCTGAATTCACAGCCAGCGAGGACAAAATCTAAATTAACAAACTCCCTAATTCATACAAAACACATTTATAAAGATACAAAGAAATCCTGCATTACACACGAGACAAAGCTTGAATATATGATGTAAAAGAGATATGACTTTAGAGAATAATATGAAGTGAATTCAATATAGTACACTATTGGATTACTATAATTTGGTTATAGTTTAAATTATTTTAAAAAATGGACAACAACATCAGTTTGATAAAACGTGTGCCGCGTGAGCGATTGCTTAGCCGCATCAGAGGGTTGTCGTTCGGTCTTTTTTTGTGAGCGAGCCAGACCTGTATCCAATGAAACATCATCTTTTTAACTTAATCAACTTTTTAACTCACCCGAGTCTGTCCTCCTCCTTCTTCCTCAGGTCAAAGTCTCGCTGGACGACTGCCCAGACGTGCTTTGCCTCGTCATCCGTGAGCTTGGAGAGATCCAGCTTCTTGCCCGTCATGGTTACAGGCATGATTGTGAATCTGATGCCTGCGATCTGGCAAGCTGCCTGGTGCTGCATGATAAAAACAAATATACAATTAGATGCTTGCAAATGAGGCACAGTTAAGTCAGCACGAACAGTGTCAAGAGTCATGAGAAGGATATTGCATGCATGCAGCTGCAGTGAAACAACTGCCAAGTTTAAAAGCAGGTCATTTTTTAAGTAATCAATTAGTGTTGCACTGCCCACAATAGTTCAAAAAGTGTTAATCAGTTGGCTACAGAAAGTCAGCGCATGTTCACAGTTCAAATTCACATGGCATTACAAAGGTTGGGTGCGTGATGTCTGCACACATCAGTGGCGATGTAAAGAAAAAAACTAAAAAAAAACCTACATGCGACCACGAGGAAGCAGGAAAAGCTGTTCAAAACGAATCTCACACTATAAAGGATTATACATTTGGAAGAGTTCCAGTTATTAATTGGCCGACTCAGGCGGCTGAAGCCTCTTATTATCTTTGGCTTTAGAGAGCATATTTGCACAGAAGGAGGGTGAAGGTTTGGCTCTGACGTTCACAGAAGAGTCATGGGGGTCATTTTGTGGCCATTAACGAGGGCTACAATGATGTATGGAATGTGAAAGTCTTGACATCTTGCATATTTCTGACCTTTCACTCTTTTTTTAAATAATAAACAGCTAGAATATAAAATTGTTTCTTACAAGCTCATTGTGTCAGACTTTGTCAAGACAGGGACAGACTGTGACAGGAATCTTTGTCTGTAAACATGAGGTTAAGTTGGACTTAAGCCTAGTTTAAACTGAAAGTCCTTTTTTAAGGTTTCAAATCTGCATTGACTGATTCTTTTGACCACTTTGGGGCAGCAGAAACACTAAATAAATCCAGTATCTGTAGCTGTCACAGTGCCTGAAATAAGCCCAACCAATTATTTCATTGAGCCCAAATCATATTATTGTATAGCCCACCTGCTTGTCCTGCCTACTCCTCCTCTAATTGGTTGGCTTTGTCAGTCGAGCTGCCACTGAGCTGCCCTGCCGCTGGTCCACCACCCAGCCTGTCAGCTCGACCTAACTAGCCCAGAGACACTACATTTGGGACAGCCGAAGAGGTCGGTGTGTTTACTTGGTAAACTACAGTTAGCTAGCTAATTCTTGTCTCATTTTTGGTCTGATTTAGAAGTAAATCCATTTCGACCCACTGACCTCCTGCCCTCCCTCTTATTGTCCAGCAGACTACAGGGGCCATGAAAAGCTCGGTTGGATTTATTTGGTTTTTACGACAGGAAGAAGGCGCCAATATGTTAAACTTCACCATTATTCACACCTTCGGCTGTTGGCAAACTTAATGGACGTAATTGGGCTTGGAGTACCAGAACCATTGAGCAGATGAGGCTTTCGTCATACAACAATGATGGACACAAGCCAATCAGAACGACGGGTCTTACAAAAGTCTGGTGGGATCCAAAAAAACATGTAATATATGTCTATATTATATATATCCGGTAGTGTACAGTTGGCTGTAAACAGCAGACCAGAATGATAGTCTTGATCAAGGGTCAGTGACCTGGAGCTAAATTTGGTGCTAAAAACATCTCCATCACATGCACCAGTCCTGTGATGTGGTGAGGTCTGGCACAGTTCAACCGTCACGTTGCTGAGGGGTCTTAATCAAGTTTATATTAAATGGAGCCTGCCCTACATTTCAGACGGTCCAGTTTTATATTAAGTGTTCTCAGAGGATGAGGTCAACACATAAATGTTCACACACACAACCAACAGCACTGAACTG
The DNA here is from genome assembly GCF_040436345.1 of Pagrus major. Taxonomy (NCBI): domain Eukaryota; kingdom Metazoa; phylum Chordata; class Actinopteri; order Spariformes; family Sparidae; genus Pagrus; species Pagrus major. Next base: position 30,814,506 of record NC_133223.1, read on the forward strand.
CATGTAAACACTCTTATAATCGCGGAGGACTAAAGGAATGCTCAGGAACATCACATAATTGTGTTTTCCACTGACCTTGTAATCTAATTACTGTCTCTGGAAGTGGGCACTGATGCTAAAGACAAGCATGCAAGTCTAAAAAACGAGTCGCATCTAAATGGTAGAATCTGAGTAGAGCATTGTACTCGAACAGCTATATATAATAATAGTTAAAACTTTCCCGGACTTTAATTATTAGACTTAAACAGTGAAGCAGTAAACAAAAGCTCTATTTGCTTAGCGGGTGTGAGCAACTCTGTATCTCTGCGTTAGGAGAACATACTTTAACATTTAATTTAAATGTTCTTTACAATATTCAGTCTTTACTCCTTAACCAGTAAGACCTCATCATGTGACGTCTACCAGAGATTTTCTGTGTTTTATCCACAGTGGATGGACACAACTCAACAGGTGCACATTGTAAGGACTCCTGGTGTTTGCAAAAGGAAGGTTTGGCCTGATAACAGGACACACACACACGCCTTGAAAAGCTTTCCCAGGAACATAACAGTAAAGATAAAGCATTCATTTTATTCCAATTAAAACCATTTAAGATGCACTTTTATGGAGCTTTAAACGTGGAAACCTTTCAGAAGATTGAGGGACGTTGTCAAAAGCTCTTTAGGATTTGCTCTAAAAGCTTTAAAATACAAGAATTGTAATAAAACCCCAAAACCCTTTCAGACATCAGTTTGGTAAGAATCAGCCAAATTACTGATGTCTGCAGACATTTTTAGTTCGCAAAAACATCCCAACAAAGAAGCAAAAACAGGATAAAAACATCTCAGAGATACATCATACATTTCTCTTTACATCATGAGTAGATTAATGTACGTAAATGTGACTTACCTTGGTGTTGGCAGAGTCACCCTCAGGCTGTATTTCCTCTGGAGGCAGATCAGGCTGACTGCAGGGCAAACCAAAGGAGCAGACAGCAATGCTAATCACATGTCTAGTTAACCAGGAGGAAGTCAGGCAGCCTCCTCTCCGCCTTCCCTTAACTTTACTTCAAAGGGTCTGACTACATGTGCCTCGGCCCCTCGTCTCATCGACAGAGGCATTAAATATGTCGTCACCGCTATAGGTTTGTGTTTATGTCTGGACACGCCTTATTAATTGGTTTGGTAAGCAATATTTTTTGGTATTTAATTGCTTTGGACAGTATTCAACCGTGCAGTGATCATGAGGTTATGTAGAGGCCAGTTGGGCTGTAATCCACAGTCACATGTCATGAGCCCGATGTTAAAGGAGAGGGCAGTGATGCATGACCTCAGAGATCTGTTTATTAAGAAAAACTTGATATGCTGCGTATCCGGAATAACGTCAGGAGATGGATGTAATGCGACAGAAGCAGCAGAGTAATCCCAAAGCTTTTTTAATTGTTCTTTTGAATCCCTGTCTGTCAATAATTGATGCAGTGTTGGTTTAAGGCTACTAAAAGGGAGAATATAGTTTGTAAGCGTGTTATTTGCACAGTGGGTTGGTCAGTTTTCCTTCCCAGGGAGGATTCAGGTTCCATTAATGAAGCCAAACATTTACACACTGAAGACAATCACACTAACGTGATGTGAAAGCAGAGTTGGAACAAGTCAGGATGATGATCGCAAAGAAAACTCCCCAGTGATTGTGACAGAAACGTACACTCAGACACTGATTAGGGCAAATGGGAACCAATTCAATTAAATGTGACAGTTCAAACTGCTGACATGCGTAGATCTTTGTTTGGTAATGTATTTTTCTTATACTCCTCTCATAAACATAAGGATTTGCTCCCATTTCCTCCCACGCTAGTTTTATGTTTTCCAAGAGGTTTAATTGAGCCGTGTGTCCCGACCAGCAATCCAATTTTCTTGTTTCCTCAACCACCAGGCGCTGTCATCTTCCTGTGGAGTAAACAAACACAATCTTTGGAAGGGGTTAGTCACACAGAGGAGTTTGTTGTTTTTTTACCCATGAGTTTTTTTTGCAAGTTAATATCATTCTGGTGAATGGATTTGTACGTGTTATTCAGGGCAGTGTCCCACGTACTGGAAACAGCCTTTGGCATTTTTTAAAAAACTTTAATTTAATTGTTGACTGATTGGCTCAGGCAGAAGTTTGTTTTAGAGGCAGAGTTACTGTAGAAAAATCACCCCAGTTCACCTCCACATGTAGAAATTATAATCCATATGAAAAAGACAATCACAGTCTCGTCTTCTCATCCTGCTCAACTAAATTAAAGGAATGCTTTTGAGTGTTTGACCACTAGGGGTGCTATAGAGCAATGTTTTCACAAGTGGGAGTCCAGTTTGTTTGTAATGTACACAAGTCTGCAGATGGACATCCGTGAGCGTGACCGTTTCTATCCATTGTTTTTGGCAGCGGATTGCAAAGAGACGTAGCAAAGCCAACAAAGGCAGAGACAAAGAAACCTGCTGGCATGTAAACATGGATGTTAACAGTGAACAATTCAAAATATTAAAACAATTGTCTTGCGAATGTTTTATGAGGAAGGAAATACGTTAAAGGCTTCACCGGATGTAAACATACAGTTGCTCTGTGAGAATGCCACAGTTCAGTTCATTAATTTATTAATGAACTATTGGGTGGGTAACTCATGTATTAATCAAAATGTATTAAGTTACATGTATAAGTCATATGAATGACGAGGGCAGGCAGGTGAGCTGGTGGAGACGAGAGCCAGGATTGAAAGGTCTCACTGAGTTTCCGGGAAGGCGCAGGACACACAGGTGAGCAGGTGAAGGCATTGGAGCAGATCACTGAGCAGACAGACGCCGGAGGTATCGATGAGACAGAACAGTCTGGCACCAGAGTGGTGGAGAGATCAGGGTGATGTAGCAGGAGGTGATGAGCTGATGCCCGTCAGGTGCGTCTCTCTGCTGCAGCAGGAACCAACAAGCCACGCCCACGAACACACACACTGGGAAGGAGAAAGGAGGGCGGAGACAGGTAGGGACAAACACAACAGGGAAATGAGAACAAGACACAACAAAACTTTACAAACTTTGATCGTGTGTGTACATTTTGTGTGTCAGGTGTCAAACTGAGTGGAATATCTTTTACATTATGACGATATACTTTGGAAAAAAGTGTCTTTCTGACCACAATAAGACCAAAAAATGCTTTGTTGGTTACATCCAAGCTAGTGAAACAGTGTTTACTCCCAAAATAAATACAAGTCAAAAGTGCCAGATGAGTGGAAGTCCCCCTCAAACAACAAGAACCTCAAGCAGGCTTTGAAATCGATGAAAAAAAGCTACAACAAAGGTTTGGCTTCAGCACAGTCAGATCCTGCTGTTATCGTCCAGTGTGTGTTACCATTAAATTCCTCCCATTTTATCTTGGCTAACACCCACTGCAAACAGGCTAGTGTGTATATATACAGACACACATGATCAACAGGTTTGCATGTTTGATTTTTACTGTCTGTGATGGCCTGCAGAATACCAGCAGAGCTGTCCTGTATAAAGCATATTTCAGACTAAGACTTCAAGTTTCCCCCCAAAAAATTGTGGTAATGTATGAAGACTTAAAGTGATTTTTTTCAATAATGGATGTTTCAGTTTGGAATACAACTTTCTGTATGTTTGTCATTACATCCTGTTTTATTCATCCACTTATAATACAGTTAAATGTGTGAGCGTACAATGAATTATCTGTAAACTTCAGCTACAATCTTTGTGGTTTGTGTGCAAACACTTTTAAAACAGGCATAAGCAAAGATAAGATGGTAAACATTATGGGTGAATAAGAAAGTATGGGAACCACACACATGCAGACACACATTAAACAAGAGACTACAGCCATGCTAGCAACAATATGCCAATGTAATGTTTACCATGTTCATAATCTTCATAGTTTAGTGCCAAATAAATATCTTGTTTTCAAGCTAGAGCTGCACATTTCAGCTTTGCCTTTTATTGTGACCAGTCAGAGGCACACCTGTACAATAATCGTCATCATCGATATGACACACCTGTCAGGTGGATGGGTTATGTTGGCAAAGGAGAAGCGCTCACTGACACGGATTTTAACAAGTTTGTGCCTTTTGTGTGCATAAAAACAGTCTGAGACCTTTTACTTTGACTCCTGAGCGATGGGAGCAAAAGACTCGTGGCGATCCACGTTGAGATTCACTCAAAATCACAAAAGTCAACCGAGTGATGGCACTGGAGGAAATGACAGGGGAGCACTGAAGTCCTCAGGATACATAGCCTGGAAACCTGGAACAACATCCATAGAGTCACGATGCTACAAAGGCTAAAAACAAGAAAAACATCACTACAACTAACTGTCATACAACATCAGTCTTAAGTTTACAAGTGATCTCTAAGAGCAACGATTAGTCAACAACAAAGCAGCCAGAAAACAAGAATAACTTGTCCTTGATCTATAGCAACATAAATGTTGATGCATGTGTCATGATGCACTAAGGCCTCACTCTGATAAAGCTACAGAAGCTGCACTGTGACTACTCTTTACTTCATGAGCTAACATGAGCACTGTTAGTTAAGACGCACAGGGTTTGATCCGTCTCTATTAGATATGACAGACATATCGCCAATAAACCACGGGAGTTCAGGAAGACAGTAGCGTCAATACAACTCTCAGCCAACACCACCATGTCAGTTCACTGCACACACACACAGCCTGTGTGTGTAGTTGGTGTCACGCCCATTATAAATGAGTGTGTCACAGCTATAATCACAACAAGTAAAGTGCAGCCATGGCTACAGCCACAATCAGAATGGCAAACGGCCAAAGCTGTGTCATCCCATGGCTCATCATCACAGCTACAGACTGTCTCAGTCAGCCTCAGCAGCAGTCTGTAAGAAAACTGCTGAAGGTTAACAAACTCTGAGTAATACATCCTACAAGAGGATAAGATAATACAGCTCAGCCTTTCTCTATGCTCTGTAGGGAGGCATATATACAGGACGCTTTCAGCCATCAGCCGTGTCCGCCCTTACGTTAAATTATCATTTTACAGACATTTCAACTAACACTGTTGTTCCTCGACCGTGACTTCTTCTTCTTGCAAGTTTAATGTCATGGTTTTGCAATGCACAGCTGTCAAAATAAAATATCCTGGCAGCGATAAAGGACCTGATAAGCTTGGAGGTATACGATTCTGATAGATCTTACATGCAACGTCCAGTTCCATGATCATGTTACCCTTAAAGGAGACCTATTATGCTTTTCATTTTTTTCCCTTCCTTCTTGTTTTGTATTTGTTCTTGTGCATGTAAAAGGTCTTGAAAGTTAAAAAGGTCAAGGTCTGCACCAACAGAAGCTCCTCTCTCCCACAGAAAACGCTGCTCCTGAAACGCCTCGTCAGTAGCCACGCCTTTAATTCTGTGACTTTGTGACATCAGACTACGTCACCATGTCACACATTTGCATAATTTATGCCTAGCTGCTAGTCTGGCATGTAAGAATTGATTTAACACAGCTTCTCTTTTGTTGTTAGTGGTGTTGGCTCAGGCATGTGTGAGCTGACCAATCAGAGCAGACTGGGTATTCAGGAGGAAGGGCCTTAAAGAGACAGGAGCTAAAACTGAGCGTTTCAGACAGAGGGGGAAAAGACCACAGGAATGTGTTTTTGAGCACTAAAGCATGTAAACCTATTCTAGTATCAACCCAGAATAAAATTCTGAACGTGAACATGAGCAGAATATTTCTCCTTTAAAGTAGCTACTTCCTAAAAACAGTCACCACTGACTATAAACATCAGACAGGATTCAAACTGTGGCGCTGCACCCACCCATCCTCTAACTTTTGTACCTAGGTGATGCAAACCTCACACGCTGACCTCTAGTGGATCGGCAGGTTCTTACACACAGGGGACTGTTCGTGGTACTGATCCCTTCCTTAAAAATACTCACTCTTAGGGGAGTTTTTCTCAATGCATTTCTTTTATTAGACATCTGATCAGTGGAGATTGTAGGAAAAGCATCTCATGAGGCAAAGTGTAATGACCTGACTGTAAAGAATGAGCGAAGAAATCAACTCAGCCACAAATTTTATAAGCATTTTCTTCTCTAGGCCGGTCATCATTATGTGGTTTTGGAGTCTCTGTCTTTTCCCCGTTTTTTTTCCGTTACTGTGCGATTAGGCCCTTTTTAAAATAAGCAATCACTCTGATATGAGCCTGCTGATTATCTCTTCCTGGGTTATCACTGGCCCTCCTCTCCTGTAATCATTGCAAACGCAGGAAGATGTGTTTTCAATACAATGCTGCGATGAAGCCATAACAGCAGGAAATGGTCACATTCCCTCCAGACTCAAAGACCCAAAACCATCACGCAAGGTTGTTCTGTAACACCATTACAGTCTCATTTTTTTTAACTGCGTGCCTGAAACATTTTTGGTTTCCTCATAAATCCTGGCTGTTTCCAACGTGGTGGGAGGAGACCGGTTTCATCATTAATTGGCGGTAACGTCGTGGTCACTGGCTTTATTGAATCGTTGCATCGTACGTGAGTGCGCGGGCTGGAACAGAGATATCAAATTTACATTCAAAGGTTTTTTGTGTGTTTTCTGTCGGGGATTATAGAGTCGACAGTTTCATGGGAATCCCCTGTTTTAGAGCGTTGGAGGCTTCATTCTGGAAAAGTTTCCTTTCACACATCCAGCTGGGCACTGCTGGCAGGCAGAGCTTTTTTTTTTTTTTATGTGAAAGCTGTTTGGACCAAATGACAAAAGGCTCATTTTAGACAGTTTTAGCGCCGCAGCACACATGGGTCTTTTACAGAGTGTCAAATGTTCCATACAATGGAGGAAAAACTACCGCTGTCACACTTTCTCTCCTCCTTGTGTGGAAGTTTTTGTGTTAACTCTTCTGACAATGACAGAAAAATGAATTAACTGACAGAGGACGTGTGGATCTTCTGCAGCCTCAGTCTAATTGGTCTGTCCCTGGTCTGTGCATCTGTCTGGAGCAAAAATCGTGGGACTCTGACATGTGAGACCACTGGTTGATTCATGTTTCCTACAAACAGTCAGCGCTGGTTTCTTTTAATCACGACCACAACTGTTTCCTGACCAAGTCGTTTTTGTGCCTAAATCTCACCAAACTTTAACCATAGTGGTGTCGGATCAGAGGACTATTTTATTTTTGCTGACAAATGACTGAAAAATGACGTCTTGGTGCCAGTAGGGGCGCCTGAAGGGTTTTACAAAAGACGTATTTTGTTTAGTTTGGATGACTTGTATAACCCAGACTTCACTGCTAAAACATTCTGCTTAGACTCGTCTGGTTGGTTTTATAGTATCCTGCTTCGAATTAACAACACTGACTCAGTATTTGAAAGCTCATAAGTTTCACTTTTCTGCTGAACTAAAGGAAGGAATTGTTTGATATTTTTGGAAATACCATTTTTCACTTTCATTCTTATTCATCTCTCATCTGAGTGCTAAATATCTGGAGCTCTGTTAGCTTAGCTTAAAGACTGAAAACAGGGGAAACAGCTAGACTGGCTGCGTCTGTTTTGGTACGAATAAATCACACAGAGAGCTTTAGACGTTCTGGAAGGAGGATTTTGTTACCTATTGGGGAAAAAAACTGTCCTCAAAACTTTGAAAACACTCCAATAGTAGACGTAAGTATATGAATGTACTGAAACAATGATGGGTGATTCCTGCCACACATAACTGCCCTGTCACTATATGAAACCCCCCCTGTTCAGCTGATTAAATCCATTTAGCCTTCTGCAGGCGGCAGGACAGGAATGACTGACATCTGCAGCCTTGAGTTTGAAATGGAGCACCCACACACAGCATTATATAAAGATATAACACATTATTACACCAGCTTTTTGGGGGGAATTCAGTTTAATAGGGAAATTCTGAAGAAAACTACACTTCACACTCTGTGTCACTGACTGTCCTCAGGGTCCGATGTTCTCACCGATGCTTTCTCCAAAAAGCATTGGGTTTACCGGGGGCAACAGCTGTGCGCATCATAGCGTTCCTTCCAAGTTGCCTGTCAGCGAAGCCCCGCCAGGAGATCCCTGGTGATTAGGCTGTGTTTGTTGCACAAATCAGCTCCAATATTGGCAAACAAGCAGTGAAGGGTAGCAATGACTGGAGTAATACGATCTCTTTGTGTGTGAACAGGCTGGCAGCAGCTTTCTGCACCGGCTGCAGAAGGGGAGATATTTCTCTTGTTGTGTCATAAATAGAGGGAGTTACGGTAATTGAGCTTGGAGAAGCAGAAAAACACTTTTCAGTGTCTGTGAATGCGCCGTTGCTGGAAATGCTCAGTCTAAACATCACAGCGACATCATGGGCCTCAGACTTTGATGCACTTATTTCCATCAGCCAGTATTACATTATATTGATCATTATTTTACTCTACATTTAGCTACTATTACCTTAAAAGCTGATTTACGTTGTTTTTTTGTCCCCTTTTTTTTGCAGAAAGACTCGAGAACAACCACTGAGAAATGAGCCTTCAGATCGACTGGTTATGAGTTCGATAACAAAGACACAGAGGAACATCAGTCATCCTTTGGAGTCTAAAATTCATCTGCCGCCTCTTCAGTCAGATATCCTGGTCTCCTCAGCCAGACAACCAAAACAATGAGCTGAAAGCTGCTTCAACAATGTAAATACTTCACAGTGGGATTGTTGGTACCGTCAGACCTGGTGCACGGCCACAGGTCATGTGTTTTACCTTAAACATGTGCGACTTAGTGCAGCTTTAAAGAGGTGGAACAAAGTGTGTTTTATGTGGTCAGGGTGTTAATGGGTATTTCATTAGAGACCTTGAAGCTGCTTAATTCATTTCCTGTTGGACCACCTGGAATAATATCAGTTTTCAGCTCACTACAAGAAAGGAGATGACAAAAAAAGAGAATAAAGAAGAAAGCTAATATCAACAGAACACATCTGGAATCAGAGAGCAGAGGAAGCATGAGAAAGATTGAAGATTGAGTATATAATTGATTGCAGTGACAAACTTAAGCACCACAATTAGGAAAAAAAAACTTAAGTCCAGTTATCCAAACTGGACGCTGACCTTTTGACCTGCAGTCAAACCGCCATCGTGAAGTGGCTGTCCTTTCCTTTTCTTAAACACAGCGCCGCAGCTCTGGAAGAAGGCAACGCATTCCTTCGACGTGGTGTTTGTTTTACTTCCCATGTTGAAGCGTTTGTCGTGCCTCTGACATTACGTAACAACTGCTTCCCCCGAGTGAAACCTGTAAAGCAGAACATCCAGAGTCTTAAACATTATTCCACTCTGTCAGACACTTGGCTGTATACACTCTGCACCACACTGTGCACCCTGCTGCATAGTTAAGGCTTTCTCTTGATTATATGGTGCAGATTGTAAGATACCTTTTTGTGTCATGGCAGCGAGTCGGATGCTCTTAAAATTGAGTCATGTTTGGCTGCAAACTTTGTCCAGTTGCTAACAGCTGGCTGCCATGTTGCCTCCATTTTATAGTTTAATTCGCAGCGGGAGTGTTTTTGCATGTTGGTTTTGAAGTGTGTAATGCTTCAGATTTGCATAACTATAAGTTTGAAGCTTTTCAGCACTCAAGCCTTGTTATCTTCATCCCTGAGTGTGAAACTCAGCGCTGTGCTTGACATTAAGAGAGAGACGGGAGTACAAAACTGTAAGCCTGATGAGAAAAGAATACTCCCAGATGTCGAGCAAGCCAACTCATTTATCCAAATCATGGAAATTATAACTTCTCAAGGTAAATACCACTCATGGAGCAGGGGTGGAAAAGGCGACGGTATAGTGAGTCAGCCTCTAAACATCTGCAGCTCTGAAGGGCCTTTTCAGGACAACTGAGGACCATGACACAGAGTGCGACCATGTTTCCATCTTAAATCCGGCTGAAAATGTATTTTTTCATTCATGAATATGTACGTATGTAATTTATTGTGGAGTAGCCATGGCTACTGGCTAAAAGCATTAATAGATTCCAGCTGTCAATTAAAGACACCCATTGAGAGTTCAATGGTGGGCATTGTTCGGTCGGATTGGTGAGTCAGAGAAGCACCAGGGGCGGAGGGGAGGGGAGACTGTGCGGCTGCACTTGGCAGAGCGAGAGGGAGATGTGATACACCAGAAGCAAGTTACAGCAACAGTTAAGTGTTGGAAAGACATTCAGTCCCGGCCTCTTTTGTGGCGACGAGCGGCAGCCAAAGAAACTGCAACTACTTTTTCGCAGAACAGACGTTTGCAGAACGTAAAAAACTAAGTATTCCCTCGAGTTATCAGAACAATAGGTCATATTCTGCCTGGAAACTATCGATAACACTAATTCTTCAAGTAGTCCACAAAGGAGGGATACAGTTTTTGTAGTTTACCTCCCAGTGAGATTGAGTGGGTGCTGTGGGGAGAAGGTGTGGTTAGTTGCTCCACCGTTGTCATGTAAGAGGAGGTGTAACAGGGGCTTGAGGTTGACCATGGGAAAAACTAAGAGAGGAATATTCCAGAAGGGCTTTCCAAACCCAAAATGGGTATGGAAATATGTGTGTGTCACGTGACCGGCCATGTTAGCGAGCTCTTTCGCTCAAAGCGGTTTGTAAAAGAAAAAAAAAAAATACTGTGGAGCCATGTGAATGCATTTCAAAGAGAAATAATTGAGTAATGACATTTGGATCGAGATGACTTGCATTTTCTACAGCATTAGTAATCGTCCCGTCCAAATAAAAGCCCAGACAAGAGACACATAAAAGTTAAGTCTCTTATTGTAGATAATGGCTTCATTTCCAGTGCTGATGCTGTTGTGTATTGCATGAATGCTCAGTCACTAAACTGTCGTTGTTGAAGTAAGATTTCTAAACGGGAAAAAAATGTGTTTCAAAAATCACAACAATGCAGCGCTTCATTCATGTGCTGAATTCGAGGTGGTTGCTGCCACCACTTATGACCAAATACCAACAAAACTGAAGACATTCCCATCAGCTTTAGATGTACTTTGTGTTTAATGCTAATCGGCAAATAGTAGCATGCTAACATGCTAAAGTATGATGCTATGTATGATGCCTGCTTTATCCTCTATTTTACTATAATAAACATCATGCTGCATTGAGGAAGACTTGAAACTAGCGATCGAGACCATAAACTCATCAGGAAACTGTTCACTGAGGTCGTAAATCGGCCAAGAAGAAGGGTCATTTTTTCATAAGCTCATATAGAATCAGACTTCTGTTTGAAACCAGTGGTGTTGCCCCCTGCTGGCCGTTAGAAAGAATGCAGGTTTTAAGGACCTTAACTTCACGAGCTACGTTAGCATTTAGCTCTTGGCATTGCCGTGCATTCGTACCTCCTGACAGAGCAGCTAGTATGACCATAAACCAGTGGTTCCCATAGATCCTTGAGGACGGGGCAGCAGCGCCAAAAGATTTATCATATTATTGCTCATGTATTTTATTTTATTTTAATAAAAAATGGCCACATTAAAAAGAAAAGGCTGCATTTCTATCAACTATACTGCAATAAATATCAGTAGCATTTGAATGAGCTTTGATTGTTTAATTCAAAGTATTTGCATTGTGTTTGTTGGGTTGATGTCAAAGCTCAGGTTGAACGCTTTCACTCTAATTTGTAGTATTAAAAGCGTATCAATGCAACAGTAGCACTAGAAAAGGTTGAACAGGAAACTAAAGTGCGCTAAACTCAACTAAAATGCTTTGCTTTGCTGTGTCTTTCAGTTTAAGTTGCTGCTCTGCAGTTGCTGCGCAGCCACAGCAAATCAGATGAAGATTCAGGTATGAAGCCGAGAGGCCACGTCACTGTGATGTCCACCAGTGTGGATCATCTGGACTGCCTGGTGTCATTCCAGCATATCAGTGTTTAATCCCGATAAGAGTGAGGGAAATCAAAGGAAATGGGATCACTGACGGATGGTACGCAGCTGCGCTCCTCATGTGTGCAACACATTTCCATTTTATAACTCCTCGTGGGCCTAAAACATTTTTGCTTTTGCTTTTTTTTTTTTTTTTCCCCCTTCTTGGCCAGCTGTTGGGCCTGTCTGCTTCCTATTTAGGTTTTGTCTTTCAAAATTTCTTTATTTTGTAGTGGTCCCTCAGAGGGTGTCAAGATTAATAGCAAAATCATTATTTAATGCAACAAATTCTCTTTTGTTTCTCAACATCACATAAATAATGTTCTGCATTTTAATATTTAATTCTCAGCTATAACGTTTTCCTTTCATCCTACTCGCTTTATGACCGAAACTAATCTATGATTTAGTCGGTTAATGAATGATTAGCAGCTCAGTGCAGATGATGGATTACTCACATATATCCAACAGCATGTTTTTCCAATTATGGTTGCCATTGTTTATTTCACAAACAAAACAACATGCCGAAATAAAAGACTTTAGAGCCCAGATACAGAGGTAGGTGGGAGCCTCCCACTGAGTAGAAACAGCTAAATAAAAGACTGTTGTATACCTTCCTCCCACCTCAGTGACGATGACATGCTTCAGTTGTTTGTCTATAACCTCCTCAGATGTTGAAATGCGGAGCGTTAAAGTTTGAGATGACGAAGCAGAAAAAGAGGACAAGCCACGTGCCTCTCCGCCTCTCCCTGATCATCGCTGCTGATCTGGAGAACTACAAATAAACGGAGATGAAGTGCAATTTTGGAGGATTTGAGATTAAACAGATGCACAATGTGAAGAGTTCATCTACAACAGAATGTCAAGTCTTTGGCAGATTTAAGGGGCTGGGTTCATCCCTGTAGAGGAAATGGTCTGTATAAATAGTTTTGGGTCTTTTTTTTCTGGGTTCGTCCCCTAGCAACCCTGACAAACACCGCAGAGAATGCAGAAACCTGATCCACAAACAGAGTTTCACACACACAGGTTTCTACTTCTACACTTGTAGAGAAGACCGTGACAAAATAGGGAGACACAAGACGAGTTGGCAGCGAAGACAACTCATTTATTTACAAAAGAAACATAACATCAATCAAGACAACAAAAGATCTCACCAACTAAAGGATTCACAGCTGCAGACGGGTCATCGGAGGAGCGGGAATCTCCCCCAGACAGAGACGGGCTGCAGAGCGACGGTGATATTTATTAGCCGAGCACACCGGTCCAGCTGACGACCCATCATTCAGCACCTGCAGCACCAAAACAAGCAGAGCAGCGAGGAGAGACAGATACACCCCATTTGAACCTGGTATTAAAAAACCCAATCTGATCTCGCCTTTGCATTTAAACCTGATATTTTTAATTAGTTCTCGTTATCTCTGTTGAGATCAGACCTTTGTCCTCTGTCAGTATTTTTAAGTGGCTGCAAATCAGCCCCAGACTCCCCTGAGAAATCACCACTTCATGGATTGCTGAGTTAAGGGAAACTTTATAAACTTTTTGAAACAATGTCTGCAATAAATTCTCAATTATCTGTTCCTTCTTGTTAGTTCGTCACATGTAATATATTACGTATTTCCAGCAAAAATATGGTGTTGGAGAACTGGTGTGTATTTTCTACTCTGTGACTAGATAAAATATTTGCTATGTTAACAGCAGATCAGCTGCATGGATGAGTCGCACACGCAATTATATGATATTGTTTGTATATGATTCGTTTTCCACCTGCATCACTTGAATTTTTTTACTGAGAGTTATATTGTTACCACTCTCGTGCCTTTACGGTAAAATATGACGCTATCGCCAGCAGCTGATTGGACTATCTTAGCGCAAAGATGGGAAACAGGAGGAAGCAGCTAGCCTGGCTCTGTCCAAAGGCAGCAAAATCCACCTACCGCTCTCGTACCTTTACAGTAAAATATGACGCTATCGCCAGCAGCTGATTGGACTATCTTAGCGCAAAGATGGGAAACAGGAGGAAGCAGCTAGCCTGGCTCTGTCCAAAGGCAGCATAATCTACCTACCAGCACCTAAAATACTTGCTAGTTTATAGTGTGAGTTACGCCCCCTGCCATGCAGCTAGATGTCAGTAGCAGACTCTGTCCAATACAGTATCAAGGTGGTTTTCTTGCCAGGAGCCAAACCCAGGGCCTGATGTTAGTCAGCTGATAGGACCGCTAATGTTAGCTGTATGAATAAACAAGCAAGTGGTAACCGCCTAACAGCATCTAAACTGAGTTAACGACTGCAGAACTGGATTCCCAGTCGTCACGCTGGTCGCAGTTGGCCGGACTCTGCGTCCGGTCCCGACGCTGGCCGTGTTCACTTAGGTCCTGGTACAGTTAGCCTCTGTTAGCGGTTACGTTGGCAACAAGCACAGCCATGTGTTCATCAGGGAAGGTCTTTAAATCACCCAGAGTTCAGGCAGAGCAGCCAGAGGACACTCTGGAAAAAAAAACAGAAAACATTGTCTTCATAAAGCATGATCCAGTTTCACCCAAAACAGCGTGTAATCAGTGAGGAAATGAAATGTTAGCTGTGTGCCACTCGCTCACCGCTCAAAGTTAAAAGACTGATTGATGGGTTGATGGCATGATGTTGTTTTACAGGAAGAAAACATGGCTGGGGTTGGATTTAAAAGAAATTCGTTGATGTGATCTAAATGGGTTGAATCCATCATTGTTATACAACAGCTCATTACATCATTGCACATCCGATCACATTTAAACTATTAAAGTATTCAGGCGGTATAATCAAGAACATTTTAGATAAGAGTTTGTATCAATAAAACTCAGAGAATGCTACTGTTGACCCTTGATAAGTCTTATTATAAATCTATTTTCAATCCTAAGACGAAGCCAACGCTCGCTGTCTGGCCGGGATGACCTCACTTGACAAAAATGCTGTTGTTTTAACGGCCTAAAACCCAAATTGGTTTACACAAGGAGAGCAAAACACTCATATGCTCTAGTGCAGCCTGTGCACAAACACAAATACGGAGCTCACAAGCACAAATGACCTTTTAGAGAGAGAAGAAACACTGCAGACTGTGAAAAGTTTTTAAGAAATGCCCGAAGAGATAAGTTTCTGTTTCCTAACTCACGGAGGACCAATGAGCTTCCCCTCTGCTGCCTTCCGCTCTCAATCCCCACTCTGCTCTCCCTACAATGTCATCTGCAAGCAGTTTGTTTTAACACCTGAACACACACACACACACACACACACACACACACTGGTGCACATCTGCTGCATCTGTCAGAGTTAAGAGCTGCGTCCAGTTCTGAATCTTCTGCCTAATGGAGATCACAGCCACAAGTAACAGCATCAGGGTAAACTTAGTAAGAGATGATTGAGTTTCTGCTGTGTTCATTATGTTTGTCCTGAATGAGATGAACTGACAACACAATGTGTATATACATTAGTTCATACAGTCAGTCGTGCAACATTAAATGGAATAAGTGCAGATAAGATGTTCAATGTGTATTGTGGGTTTTTGGGTGTGACGTGTGCCAGGAAGTTTGGGGTTTTTCTGTGACTAATCAGTTGATTACATTGTGACCGTGTTAGATAAACTGCAGGGGGTTTTCTCACTGACTGGTGAGTGTCTCCACCTCTGTGGAAAGCCTTGATAAGATAAATATGTTGATTATCTGGTCTGGAAAGCAGTAACTTTTGGCTCAATTATTTCTTCAGAATCAGAAGCAAATAAAACAATGTTATAAGTTATAAGTTGAAAATCTCTGTTAAACCTCCTCATACCAAACAAAAAGGATGGAAACTATTAAAAGTATTCAAGCAGATTCATAAGTTACCATTTGAAGTGATGGCACAAACCCCCCAAAACAGGATAAAATGATCTTCACCTCGTGTGTTTTGGTCCCACACATTCAATCACAAGCAGCCACTGCCATTTGAATAATGAGGTCCGAGCTGTACTGCTCGCTTTCTCAAGATAGTATACCTCAGTCACTTTCATTTTTGGCAGCTCTTCAAAGCATCGAGATTAATTAAGAGCCATAGAGAGCCGAAGTCAAGACAAACTTTGTATGAGAGTGAATGGAGAGAGACAAATAACTCCTCTATTGTGCTTGAATTGTGTCATGAATCACACATGTGATGTTTGTCAATTTAAAAGATCATTTTTCAAGTCAAGAAAGTCTCAGTTTGTCATAAATAAAGTAAAATATCATGTAGTTTTCTACATCGTCTCTCTCAACACACATCATCAACACCAACATGGAGCCAACTGGGCTCAGAAAAGGTGCTAAAAAAGATGAAAATCACAATAAATCTGCTCATATTGACGACTGCAGTTGTGTGAAAGGAGAGATCTGATGACCTTTCAGCGAGACGACGTCACTAACGAGACTGTTGGCTGTCGTCTTTATAATGACGTATTTTCACAGTCTGATGTTTCATTAGTTTGATGACAGACTGAGACTTTATTGACTTCATCTACATCTTATGTGTGATTCATGACACAATTCAAACGGGATCAGTAAATTATTTGTCTCTTCATTCACCACCACACAAAGTGCTTCTGAGATAAAGTCCCATGAGTGAAACCAGAACGGGCGTGACTTCAGCTCTCTATTGTGTTTTTAAAGATTAATTTTCAAAGTTTATACATCTAATTAATCTAAAATGCATGTTTGATGCCGTCATATCTTGTTAGTACAGTGATTCTGTCTATTGTATTTGAATAATGGCATTTGATTTTTATGTTGTTATTATTGTATCATTTGTGTTTCCAACTCAGCTGAGTTTGCAGTTACTTCTAAAGAGTGAAGTCACTGAAGATCAGCTGACTCACAACTTATCTCTGCGTAACACACGGTGGTGACAGGAATGAAAAATAAAGAAACTCCAGCTCTCACAGAGAACAGGATCCTATGAAGCAGGATTTGTGGTTATCAAGGTAACTTCAGGGTTATCTGTGTGTTTTCAGTGTTTCGGTGTCATACACACAGCGAAGGAATACATCGAAGCAACATATTTATTTTATGGGAGACACAAACATAGCTGTAGTCAGATCTGCTCTTGGCTTAATGAATGGACAGTGATGTTATAAGCCTTTAATTTACACATTCACACAGGCTGTGATTTTTTTGTCAGCTGCCCTTCCTGCTGTTTTTAGCCTGGATGATGTTTAACATCCTCTTCTGTCTAATAGTTTGCTCCTCTTCATGAAGTGTCCTGCTCTGTTGCCAGTTCTCCCAATTCATGTGAAAGCACTCATGGCAAGATGAGGAAAGCAGGGTTGGCTATTCGAGTTGATAACCAGCTTCGTGTGACTGCTTAGTGTGATTGCGATTGAGGCGAGTGAAGCTGAAGAAATGCATCCTGGGTATGTTGGCCTCAGGTCTTCTGAGTTGTTGTGGGCAAAAAACCAAATGTGTTTCAGTTTAAGCCATGATGTCGACAATAAATCAGAAGACCAGTTCTCTGAGTTTTGTTTATTTTTTCCTGGTTAAACTTTCAGATCCATATATTCTCATGAAGCAATATTTGTTACAATGTTGCCATGTGCTCTTTTTAGGCCTGAAGTCAGACACTATCTCAGAATCCAGATTGAACGGAGATCAGAAACAATGGCACAAATTTGCAAGGTAAAACACAATTATTACACTTAAAAGTTTTCATTTGGTTTGTCTTGACTCTACCCTTGTGACCTTTCAGTGTGAAAGTCTATGATAATCCGTTTATATTTGTAGAAAAAACATACAAAAACCTCTGTGAGGGGAGATTACTGCTCTAACACCACGCTCAAATTGCTCCTCAAACAACAAAAAGCTTCCTAAGCACTAGCTTGGCCTCCATCACCCTGTCAAGGAAAGCAGGAGCGATTACTCAGCATTTTACTCCAGCGAATGAAGCCTATAATCTAACCACTTATTCGAGTCAGGGCTCATAAGAATTGTCTTTAGATAAGTTCCATATTTAGACTGATGCCTCGGCTTGTATGGCCAGATGTGATCGCTATATCCCCCTTCAGGAAATGAACAGTAGCTCGGTTTCTGGATGCGGCCACCTGCTGCAAGCACAAAGAGTGACTCACTCCAGCGCGAGCGTCGCTTCTTCAGTTCATCGTGCTACACGGTGGACTTGAAGTGGTCGCACATCCTTGTGAGTGAAATGACAAAAAAAAAAAATGCTTGTTTCATATTTTTATGAGTCACTGGGTGTTACTGAGTCAAAGTCATTGAGACAGTGGAAAGTACAGCACATGTGCCAGTCAGTATTATACCATACAGGAACATAAAAAAAACCCACAGAAAAGATTTGACTATGATGATTATGACTTTGCGTTTCAACTATCCGTGTTTCTGGTGTTTTGTCAAACACAACACACCATTACGACGATTATTACAGACTATTCTGTCGAAGTGAAGCAGACGAGAGACGGCGCGGCTGCTCGTGTGCCACATGCTCGCGCTGTCACCCCATCGGGGACTGGACTGTAATGCTCGTATGATCCGGCTCTGAAGGAGAAGCAGACCACCTCACCAGGCATATCGCTGGCTTTGATTTAAATTCTCTGGAGCTCTGGCGTACTTTTGAACCTGGCCAAGTGTAAAACGGAATATTTGGCATCTGACCTCTTATACTGAACTCCGTTAACTCGCTCCTGCTGGAGGGCAGTGAGCGCTCGTTTCTCAGTTTTTCATCACATGCTGACTTTTATTCACTCATGTTGCCAAGTGGATCTCAGATTACAGGAGTCTTATCTCTATTTCTGAGCTGACAGTGCATAAGCTGTGAGGCCTTCAACATAAACTGTTTTCAAATACAAATGCATCATTTGCCACCGTAACAATTTAAAGTATTGTTATATTAGTCGTTTAGTTTAAGAACCTAGTAACAAGTGATTATTACTTTCCTCACCTCAACTTAAAGCAGAAACTTTTCAGCTTTCCTCCCTGCTAGTGTTTCCCTGAGGTTATACTGTCGGCCCCACTGTCGCAAAGAAAGCATTAGCAACATGGCTACCGCTAGCTATCAGCCTGGGCAAAGCAAAAAACTTAAGAATCAGTGAGCTTTCTTTTTCTTTCCAGTTATTCCAGTTGTTCCACCGTTATCTGAGGATAGCGACCGGGTAAAACAATGCCTCTTCCTGTTGTGGCTGCTCAATGGCAGACACACTTCCTTTGTAATTCAACATATATCCAGGAAAAAATGGAGCCCAGTGGCAAACAAAAGGCTTATAGGGACCCAATCCATATGAAGTCAGGTGAAGTTTTCCCATCTAGCTTGGTTCTTTTGGGCTGATGTCAAAGCTCTCAATCCATCTCTGATCAGGAGGAAACAACCGGACCAAGACAGAATAATGGCAGAATAAGCCACAGATGTATATGAGAGTAGAAGCATGAAATAAAAAGTTAAAGGGCTGATCATGAACTGGTTTGTTTGTAAGAAGTCCTGGTGAACATGGACCCAAGCTAAAAGCCACCGAGAGCTTAGGAGAAAAATCGAAAATAATGTTGCCAGTGTAATGTTTCTATGCAGATTATCCTTATATGCATTATACATTACTATTGGGACTTTAGGCTTGAGCTGGATAAAGTGATGCAGCTTTAAAAAAGTTAAAAATGATGACTGCTTAATGTTATTCTCGCCTATTCGCACCTCCTTCTGTTGAACGTTTACCGTTGCTGTGGAGTATTAATACTTTCCTCATCAGACACGGGTGGAGTGAGGTAAGGCCGAGCATCTCCACCCATTTATTTGCTTATGCTCCAATGGAAATAAGTGTGTTGGTGGAATCAACACATGCCTTTTTCCCGGTGAACAGTTTGTTCCTAATGGTAACGTCTTCACAGGCAAGAAAAAGCAACTTCAAGAATACTCCAGTTATGTGCAGGGGAGTCTCCTGCTTTCATTTGAGAAAAGAATAAACACTGACAGTGTGTTCAATGTTTTACAGCGCTTCAGGACACATTTCCTTTTGCTTTTTCATAATTTCCACAAACTGTAGAAAACTCGTGACATTACAGCCAACACCCAAAAACATCATCGAGATGCTGAAGAAAACGTCCGTTAGTTCAAGTTTCTTCTGTGTAAAGTTGAACGATTCTGTCTCGTGTCACGTACCTGTCTGTATTATGAAAGCTGACAGTTATTAATGAGAAACAATCTGTACTTTCATCCACCCGCATGAAGTCACCTTGGTGGCATGCATCAAAGGATCACCTTAACACAGATGTCAGCTCTGCCCCGCTTCGGCAATCGTTTAAAGCTGTGAGCAGGATACTAACAACACCCAGCAACTTCATTATCAGTCCTTGTGACACTGCGACTGGGAAAGGTTTTAATTTTGAAGGGTCTGTGTCGGGTTAGAGCTCGCTCACGAGGGAATGTATGTAAGACATGTTTCCTTAAGCGATGAGGGAATATTTGGATCGAGTCGATCAGTCAGCCTCTCGCTTTGATCTTAACTCTGAACATCCTGCAGACGAACGCCTAAAAAAGCACAAATTAATAGTGACCGAGTTTAAAAAAAGTTGAATCGTTCATAATTTTGGGGCACTTTTCTGCTTATCAGATCTTCGTGTTCTCTCAGAACATGCAACAGCTTGTTACTCAATGACTATTACACCAGTGGTTGCCTAGCACCATCATAACAGCGCACCGCTTTGCAGGAAATATTGGTGGCGTGAGTAATGACCTACAGACAACAGAACATGGATGCAATTGGCCAGTGTTGTAAATACTTCCATATGGTGCTCGTAGGAGTCGGTCGTTCTGCATCTGATGACTAAAGAAATACAGTATAACTGCAGATGGTTCAGTGGGGCAGCAGAGATTAATACTCACCTGCTGTTTGTGCTCAGCTTTCAGCTTTAATTCACACGGATACAACTAGAGTTAATTTCACAGCACACTGTCCTCTGGGAACGACGTCTGTTTTAGCTCACTGACAGAAAAATGCAGCAGCAGTCCTCCCTTAATTAATAATGCTGCCAAGGTTTCTTTTCCTGTTGACGTTAGTGTATTGTGCAGCGAGCTGTGTTTATTCCAAAGCATTCCATGCTGCTCTATACTGATGTTTTGTATACCGTACATATGATTGGACAATAACAGCAGTCAAAAAAAACACTGTCAGTTAAAGAAATAATGTAGAACTTCAAAATAATAAGCTGAAATGTTTAAAGGTCCAGTGTGTAGGATTTAGTGGCCTCTAGCAGCGTGGTTGCAGATTACAACCCTCCCCTGCAGTGGCCACTAAAAACACGAAAGGCCCTCTCCAGATGTTTGGTTTGTCTGCTCTGGGCTACAGTAGAAACACGGCAGTGCACCTCTGCTGACCCAAGCCCTCAGTTATAAGTGCTGGACTTTGAAGCCAATTTGAACCAGTGGACAAAATGGTTGGATAGATTTTTTTTGAGCTTCACAACCCTGTAAAAAGTATTTGATTCCTTCAGCTCCAATAACTGTGGAAAGTTTAGAAGAGTCCCACCATTACATTCTTTTATTCTTATTCAAGTTAACTAGAAGTTAGTCACTTGGCTGGCTGAAGTCTCTAGTGTGCGTCCTCCACGGACCACAGGATCCGGTTAGTTTTATACCGAGGAAGTTGAACTTTTTTGGCTTCAAACGCAACTGAGTAACTTTCCTGAATGAATCCGTGGGTGAACTTGGAGAGGACTTACTCCCTCTTCAGATATAAAAGGCTCAGGTCAAGGCAACAAAACATAACGATTGTTAGTTTCAGGTGATATTTGAATATCTAAGTGTTTTCTTTTTACACTAATGAAAAAGTATTATATAATATTATATGATTTATTTATTTTTATTAAATTTGCTGCATATTATCACCCTATTAAGGATACAATGACATTTTTTGCTCTGCACCAACTTTAAACTAAAATGTCTCTTTAGCTGCTTTACTATGTTCACCAGCTAATTTTTAACTGTCTGTCGTTTATTGCTGGGTAGCATGATTATTAAAAAATATACAAAACAGCATCAAACTTGGGCTGAAAACAAGGTTTGATTAAAGCAAAGTCGCAGGAGGGAAAACCGAAAGAATGAGCTAAAAGAGGCTGAAAGGCTTCCTTTAGTCGCGTCGGGTGATAATTCCCCGAGAGGTCATCACCATGAGAGACGTCTGTCACTTTACAGTCATGTGATCCATCGTAAATATAGAAATATTGATTCGTGCAGCTAAGACTTCCACTCAAAACTGAGCAAGTCTGGATTTTTTAAATATACTTTCTTTAGTCCCACTTATGAATTTTATGAATTCATAAGTGATGTCATCGGCTGCATTTGCTGATTTTATTTTGTTGTTGTGGGACAGTCACATTCATGGCACTGCATCGCTGCTTTTCCTTTACAGCATTCACATTTTGATTGAGTGAGACTTGTTGTCAAATTGGCCGACAGACAATACGTCAAATTATAGTAAATCAGTCATTATCGACAAACATGCATGTCCTCGATCATTTTATCATAAAATGCTAGTTAGTTAAACCACAGTAAGTGTAATTTCAATCCAACTACAAGAGGGTGGAAGAAGGTTTTCTGCCACAACTTGAATTTTTTTCTTGGGTTTTTAAAACAAAAACCAAAAAGAAACTCAAACTAGCTGACATGTAAGAAAAAGGGCCCCACAGAGGTGGATGGAGAAATGGCAAAATGTAGGAAAAGGTAAAGAGAAAATCCCGCTCCGGATTTGTGACATCATCCTCCCCACTGCTCACGTCCAGACCAAACAGGGCTATGTGTCTGGTTTTCATTTACGTCTTTTCTTCCCCCCCGCTCACCCTCTTCTCTCCCTCCTCTTTTCTCTTTTTTTCCCTTTCTTCAGAGAAGTGGGAGGAGGAAGAGAGAGGTGGCAGAACTCCAGGAGTTTGGAAGTTTGTCCCATCCCAGCCTTGAACTCAGCACCACAGCTCCTCTGGTTTGAGACCGGGCGGGTGTCTGTCTCTTTCTCTCTCAGCCGTTTCCCCCCTTCACTCAGGACCCCTCTTTCTGCACATCTCTCATCAGTGACCTTATCACTGCTTTGCTCGGCAGCCTTCCTCTGGAAGGTGCTGGAAAAGCCAGCAAGGGGAATTTACCAGGAGGATAATGATCATAAGTCCAGCTTGCAGTCAATTTACATAACTGAATTTTCTTTTTTCTTCAAAAACAAAAACAGTGGAGTACAGCTACTTCAGCTCAGGGTAAGTTTGAAATCTTCTACTTCTTGCAAAAAGAGGTTTCCGCTTGCATTTTTACAGACTTGCTCCATTTCTCAGTTTTTACTCCTTCAAGGATTCACCTTGTTTGCACTGTATTTTAAAAATAATGCACTGACCTTAGCGCAACTTCTGCTCACAACATGATGAGTGTCATAATCACAAGGTTGCGCAGAGTTTTTGGCTTATAGCTTATAAATATCAGACAGCATGCGTTTAGCAGCATGGCTGCAACCTATACTTTAGTGGTGAGAGTGCTGCAAGGGCAAGAGGTGAGCCGCAGTTAGGGAGAGGAAGGAGACCTCAGCAATGTTATGTACGCTCCATGTGAGTTTAGAGGGGCGTGTGTGCTCTCTTTTCCCTTTCTTAAAACGCTAGCCTTTCTGTTTGACATTCTTGGTTTGTGCAAAAGTTTAATTTACTGCACAGGTGTCAGGTAGAAAAATGTAAAATCCCTAAATTGCTCTGAAGTGTCAAGCTGTCATCTCAGATCAGCGTTACAGCTGCGAACCAGCTGCTTTGCACTGAGTAACTGATTAGTGGTTTGTAATGTACTTTGTACGCTAGAATGCAGTTTTTCATGCAGTGATCATCAAAAACAGCAGATATGGAACAGACCGTATTTAATGCTTATATCAAAACCCGCCAAAAATGCTGTATCTTACGTTAAAAAGTGTCATTGATCGTCTTTCAAGAGCTCATTTTTTAGTTAGTTAGTTTTCTGGAATTGCTCATTCAATTACGCTAAATAGGGAATTTGTTAGTAATGGTGCAGCCACATCCAAATGTTTAAAATCTCCACACCCACATGTGAGCTGTAAAGAAGAGTAGTTGGTTGGGAAGATGTTTCCACTGCAGCAGTAGCCCAAAACCACACCCTCTATGAAACTAGTACAGGAGTGGAAAAGTGTGAAGAAAGTGTTTTCCACACTTCTGGCCAGATGAACCAGGAGAACCAGAGAGGGGTTTGGTCCACTGGACTGAGGAGGTGGGAGTGGGTGGTGGTGGTGGTGGTGGTAGACTGCAGGGTTTAGTGGACCAGGTGTGAGCTGTTAATCTTCCACTTCTCCTCCAAAGACTGTCTAAGTAGAGACAGAGGAATTCAGTGCCTTCACTGCAGTGTTTCACTGCGAGCAATGTGGGATTTGACGGGCAAATTAAGTTAGTTTAGTCTTCCACGTCACAACTAATGACATTAAATTGGACATTTGTCATAAATACATCTCATGAGCTACTGCTTCCACGTATTTTTATGTTTGCATGTCACCCGTTGCTACGACACAGGGAGGAAGAACTTGGTCGTCGTTCAAAAGCAGGAGGAAACTTTGTGCTCGCTCCAGATTTGGTTTTATGTGCTTTTTACATAATTTACTAGCTGCATTATGACGATGCTTCAGCTCCCCTTTGGAAGCTTATGTCTTAAAATCTTATTGGCAGGTCTTCATCAGGAGGAATCTTAATAACAAAGGATTTTTTAAATATACATTATAAATCAGCATCAGTGTGTTTTATGACTTGCTCCGCTCTCTCCAGCTTTTAGTCTTTTTCCATGATGCAGCACAGATGTCTGGAAGGTCGGAACATTTTTCAGAGAGGTCTCTGGTCTCAGTGAGCTGCTGCTGCTCCAATGTGCTCTTTTAATGGAAGCTGCCACCTTTAAATTGCAAGGATCAAATCAGGAGTATCTCTGTAACATTATGTATTGATTAGTGAGGTCTGTGGGCGGTGATGGCATCAATTTTCTGTCGTCTTTGTCCTTTTTATGGTCATTTTGAGGTGTTGATTGATTGATTGATTGACTGAGATCACAGGACCCCAAATTGAGGAAAAAATAGATTTTAGTGATGACCTCACCTTACTATCTGATCTTACCGACTTCAGCACTTGAACTCAGGCCTCAACCTCGCAGGCTTACATTGGCCATGTGTGCTCGAACACACATCTGCTAGGTGTCAGACGAGCTAATACGCTCCAGCTGTGTGGAACTGCCCGCCCCAACCTGCCGCCCCCCTCCCTCTTTTAAAGTCATCATCGATCCTCCTCCTCATCTGCACCACACATGTCACATCAGCATCCTTCCAGCTGAAGGGTGGGTCGGGCCGTGCAGCTCCACACGGATTGATTCATACATGTGGAGGCTCACTAGAGCAAAGTCAGACATGCTGTATGAACAAGTTCCCTCGCAACGCTGCCAGTAAGTGGCAGTGTAGAGTTGTCTCGCCCTCAGAAGCTGCATCAGTAGAAATGACTCACGTCCCTCGTGCCTTCACTTATTTTTTACTGATCTCTCAGCTTGGATTTATGCATATTGCCTTCAATAAGTGCTGCTGACAGTATAATTGATATGTACAAGGGTTCAGTCTGTAATAAAGTATTCGACAGTTTGACCAATTAGGCTCAGAGGCAAAACTTGTGGTTTGCATTTTGGATGAATTCCAGTTACTGAATATAAACTGTGTCGTTTCATCTGTATATGTTTGTGTGTGTAAGCTCGACCTGTAACATCTTTTATAGTTAATGACATAATTTAAACAAATAACAGCATCTGCAAGTCAAAGAGAGGGCTCAACTGTGACATCTTTAATGACTGATGATGAACTTTGTAGGTGTTGATCAGGCTTTAATATAATCACTTATGCGGAGTAGTTACATTTTAATTCAGTGTATGGAGAATGCATTGGTCTGTTCAGCGTGTATGGGACAGGTCTGTATTTAATTTGGAGTTAAATCTGATTTATTGGCCACTCGGGGGCAGTGGAAACAAAAAAAAGTGACTCATCACACTTTAGGTTGATATGGCGAACGTGTTAGCAAATAACAGTTTTTTCACACTCAGAGCTTCATTAAAATTAATTTAGATGTATGATTCTGATCAGCTGATGAATCTGAGCCCAATAATCACTCTACTTTCAGCTCTGTGTTAGTCTCTACTCACTCCTGAAGTAAATATCTGGCTCTTGAGCTGCAAAATGCTCCACTATGTTCACCATCTAGCTGCTAACTTTGTCAGTCTTGCTGCTGGTTATAAAGTGTTTTTTTTAAAAATATATATTTTTCACTTTTTGGCTGCATGTTGCATATTGATGAGAGAGGTGAGAAGTGAACCAAAACAGTGAAGCTGCAGGCCTGAACATTTAAAGACACTGACACAAGTACAAGTAGTCCTGTGGTCCACTGCTAATATAATGCTGAGGGTATTTTCCAGTTGTAAAACACTTTTGGCTTTGCTTTTGCAGCCACTTTTTTGTTTTGTTTAAACCTGTTATGTGTCAGAAAATCATCTTGATGTTTGATTGTGAAGTCAAGCTTCTCTATCTTGTAACTTTAGTCCGCTGTCATCTAAGGCGGGGTGCTCTGCATGTTTGTGTGAGGTGACTGAGCCACGTTCCTCCGCCTTTCCTTGGAGGTCTGCTTTCGCAATTAATAACAGCGCTATCTGTCTGAAACCGATGGAGTTTTGTGCTGCTCTGCACTGTAAGCTTGTCTGAGTGTGTTTATGTGTGCATGCCTGTGTGTGTGCGTGTTTATGTGGTATTTGCTATAAATGAGTGTGTGAGGTCCAGCTGCAAACGTGCTTGCAGCGTCTATCTTGCTCTGTAGATGCAAAGTGACACCGGCAACTATAAATAATACCACTGAGCAAGATCTACTGCTGTATACAGTGTCAGAGCCGTATCTCCTGCTCACTGTATAATATAAACTGCTCATTACTTCTACTGCTACTCTGCTAAGCATGTCAATTTATGGTGGTGACTGGATAACACAAAGATTAACTGGTGACTCAGCATGTCGAGTCACAGCTAAGTCGACCTCAGCACTCTCTCTGCTGTGATAGCAGCTCAGTAACAAAAAACCACACATGGATCTCACTGAGGGGCAGTGATATGAAGCAGCACATAGATTGAACTACGTGTGATCGTCATTGTCTCAGTCCTCTCCGATAAAAACTAAATCCTTAAGTTGCTCATCACACAGAGGGATCTGAGTCTGGAGGGATGGCAGTTTCGAGGCCCTGATCTGTTGTGTGGTTAACATGTGCATGCAGTGAGAGAGTGAGAGTATAACTGACACACAGGTTTGTCCAGAAAAAGAGGAACGGCTTTAAAATGGAGTTACTGAGTTCACTGTGAATTCCAGACTGCATGTTTGGTGCAGATGATTTGTCATTTTGTGAAGCTTAAAGGAAGTAAGACTCATACCAGAGAGCTTCCAGCGTTACATAATGAAATTAAAGAGCAAATCACAATTTATTTTGTCCTTTATTTCTAATATTTCTACCTTTTTTCTTTCATTGCACTGCTTTTATCAATATTTTATATTAACAATAGGTTCAATGACAATACATAATGGTAGGTTGTGTAGGTTACAGATTATCAGTTACCCTGTTGAAAATAACTGTTTTAATCCCTTCATCAAAGTCATGTAACTAATTACCTTTAATTACTTTGTATTACTTTTCTAACAAATGCTTTAAACTGAGCGATAAAGAGTGATAAAAAAAAGCCTTCTGGATGGACACTGACAAAATATAAAGAGCTAAATTAAATGCTGAACACATGAATATCAATCAAATCCACCAATTTCATCAATGCAAAATTGATTTTTATTGGTAAACGAGCGAGTGTAAATTCAAATGAGGGAACCAATCAAAACCCTCGATGGTGCTGGAGAACAAACAGTGTACAGTTTAGTTACATGTAACTAGTTACATGTCCTCATAGTGACAAACCAACACACAGCTTTTAACCAGCTCAGCAGGTGATATTTGTTAAAACAGTCCTGTTGCATCTTTTAGCTCATTCTTCAGATTTTTTTTGGCAAGTTTATGGTTTTGGTTCAGTATCACCGCTCTCATTAATCTCAATTAATGATCAATTAATAAACCCCACGACATCCCCAGCACCAAACAGCAGACAGACACAGGTAGAGACTAGCTGGTGAACACAGTGGAGCATTTAGCAGCTACAGAGGCAGATGTTTCCTCAGGAGTTAGTGGAGACCAAATGGTTGCCATAAACACAGTCCACAACAAATGCTGTTGTTGCTCCGTGTCTGTAAAAGTAGTGAACAACATGTCAGCCATGTGTGTGATTTAGAGTTCTGCCCTCCCAAAATTACCAATGCAGTTTTAAGATATTAAAGTGATCTGGAGACTGTGTATTTTACATTCTTGTTATCTTCCCTCTCCAACCGCATGCTGCCATTGTTTTGGCTGCTCATATCAGTGAAAACAGGACTCCACTGTGCTACTATGTTTTCCTCTGTGGCGGTGAGGGGAACCCATAGTGTTGACACACTGGCCAGGCCTGGCAGACTCTGCAGAGAAGTGGCTTTTGAGTGACCTGAAATCACATGACCATGAGTGGAGAGCACAAACATCTGTTGCAGTGTCCAAGATAGCTTCGATTTCCTTGAAGTAGAGGAACTTGGTGATTTAGGCCCTATATCTGGACAGTGACAGCAGGGGATGAACATTTCTCACTGCAAGTGGCAGTTCTGTTCAAAGGAGACTTTTTAAACGTTCCTGAAACATATTCTCAAAACACTTCACATGTTTGTTTTATGATGAAAAGATCATCACGTCATGTAATTATCACCATCCTGTAGGGCACCGTAGGATGACCCCACCCGGGTCTGAGCACTTATATTTTGTGCGAGACGACTCTACAGATGTCCAATAACTCCTGCAGTTATTAAGTTTTGTCTGGTCAGTGTGTTTTGATGACAGCAACAGGCCTGTAAAAAGTGACTACCAATGCAATTTTTTATTCTCCGACTAATTCATCATTCTCATCTGCACAGAGCAGTCTGCATAAACAGTGGACCCAGCGTAGTCTAAATACGGTGACTCAAACGAAAGAAACTCGCTGCAGCTTCACGCTAAGTACGACAGCCATGTGTTTATAATTAATTATCGCTGTGTATTGTGGCGTTGATTCAAGCCGAGCTGACCCACAGTTTCCTATCCTTGTGAAAGGGTCTCTTTTTTTACTCCACAGCAAAAAATCATTTGATTTAAAAAAGGACTGAAGTGCACATTTGGTCAAGATCAGAGGGTTCAGGTCAACAAAAGTGACTTTAGTGTGATCTGTTCTGCATTTCTAAGACCTGCACAGCCCGTGCCTTGTCTCAGTTCTGACTCATTCTGATTTACTCTTAGTTTTTGTTCTTAATTGCTGCAATTTGAAGCTCAATTAGCAATTGGAAAAAACACTTAAATGAAAACGATCTATGTGCCCAAATACATTTTGTTGTATTCGTATGATTGTCAAGGTTTTCTCCGGGGCACTGATGGAAGTAACCTAAAGTTTATGGAAGCATTCTTATGACTGGAGGGTTGCCAGTTGGATTCCTGGACCGCCAGGATACATCTGAGCAAGAACCTGAACCCACAACTGCTCAGTGGTTAAACAGATCGGGCTGTGGTTGTGACAATATATGCATGGGTGGTTCAACACACACCCACTGCACTCGTAGATAAATCAGGATCTATCGCTCCCTGTAATGCCTACTTTCTCCACCAGAGGGCATTATTAATTGCCTCCACAGCCTCAGTATCCATGAAGGACTCCTCCGTCATCATAAAAACTCACTGGATAAACAAAACACAACATTGTTTACATTGTCGGGCACTGGAAAATGAAAAACTTGTTGCACATTCTAGAAGAAGTTCTCCTCGTCTGCTCTCATTAAAGTAGTAAATCTCTAATTACCAACATACCACTTTACTTACAGTGCACATTAAAGCTGCCCTTAATGCTTGGCTTTTATTGTGTGCGTGTGTGTGTGTGTGTGTGTGTGTGTGTGTGTGTGTGTCAGCAGGCACAGAGGCTGTTAAAGACTCTGGGACACAAGTTTTCTACCTTCACTCCATCATTAGTTTAATGGTGACTCCACTTAGTTTAAGGACTCCACTGGTTACTGGATGTCTGCGCCATCTCAGGCCTTTTTTATTCTTTTTCTGTACAAGTGAAAATTATTCCTCATTGCAGAGTGGTAGGTTGGAAGTTTGGGTTCATTTCGGTGCCATTTGTTTTTCTCAGATCTTTGCTTCAGTGTGTTAAATGTACTTTTTTCCCTTTTCTAATAATTGCTTGGGTGGTCCTGCTCTGACTGCTCTTGTGTCTTTTTGGATCTATTTTATTACCTCTGGGTGGTCTGAAAGTTGAATAGGTTATATGTGGCTGTTCTCTTGGCGGTCCACTATTGTGAAGACCATTGTGACTTTCATACCGAGAGAGTGAGGAAAGTGAAAGCAGCCTTCAACTCTCAAAGGGCTGTTTGAGGTTTAAGACTTGGTTTAGATTGAGGATATAGTTACACCTTGTGAGTAAGTGAGTCAGCCCGAAGGCCATTCATTCCTATGGTCTCTTCCATCCATCCGTCCATCCATCCACCCCACATCTGGGGTCAGGTTGCAGTGGCAGAAGGCTAAGCAGGGTTTTCCAAACATCCCTTTCACCAACAATACAAGAGGTTCCCGGGCCAGATGAGTTATGTAATCCCTCCAGCAAGTTGGTTGTGCCCAGAAAACCTCCAAAGGGAGATGCTGAGGAAGCATCCTAATCAGAATCAGAGCTTTAGCTGGCAACACACCTGGCGGGCCAACCTCCTCACCTGCCTCGACGATGCTCCATTAATATATAAAAACAGAGAAAATTAGCTTCTCTATATAACAAGTGGTTGTGTAAGGGCTGGTGTATACCTGTGATGGTTAACTTTTAGGACACATGGAAGGGATAATGTAGAAAAGAGTCCTCACAAGTATAAAAGTGCGACAAGGACATTTAAGGCTCTCAATAGGACTTGATTTTAGGATTATCTCTGCTGTGGCTGCAGAACAAAACAAGTGTCTCTGTGGTTCAGACATTATTTATTTATGGATAGCAAAGGATTGATGGACAACTGTGTTGTGTGTGCTCTATCGGCTGAATAAGTACATATACCATGCACACTTGATGAGCTAAACCTTTTAGGTCAGTGATGGTGACCTTTCTTTAATTTCCTGTGACATTGCTTAACATCACAATGGGGGAAAATCTGACTAAATAGAAAACACACACCCCTGCTGTGGAACCAGACTTTCCAGTCCAACACTCCTCCTGAGAACACATTATTTTGTGAGTTGGAAAATAGAGTCCTTGCCAAGCAGAGTCAATTGCTAAAGCACACTGGCTGGTAGTTTTAACAGGTGGTTCTGATCATTACCACTCTGCAGGTCTGCTACTGATACCAGCGCACACTGCAGCTCCCTCACTTACAAAAGCAAAAGGTTAGAAAAGGGACGCTGATTCAATTTAAATTTTTATTGAAACATAACTGCATTTAAAACCAGATACCATGCCTGCTTTTTAAAGTTTGCTAATGCCTAATGTGAAAAATGAAAAAATGCTCATCCCAGTGTTACGTAACTGGAACATGGTGACACTTCAGCAGCAGAAGCAACGAGGATTTCTGATATTCTGGCGCACGCTGAGAAAAAAGGCGTATTTTCCTCTTGTGTGTTGTGTCGAAGATTAAATGTTGCGCTCTTGGCCAATAAGACGAGCTTATGTAATGCTATGTGATATATTTAGAGAGGCAGTGCAATAGAAATAGGGAAAGACAGGACATTAAAAGCCTTAAAGGAGGCCTAGCTTGTACTGGAGTATACAATGTATACTGTGTAAACTCACAGTGAGAACATTTTACTTGAATTGAAATTTACTCATCATGAAGTGAGGTTTCATGAGACAAGGACTAAAATGGAGGGTTCAGACAGAGGGTGAATAGAGGTGCTGCAGCAATAGACAGTATGAGAAGGTGTTTTTTAACATTAAAGCATGTAAACATTTTCTATTAGACACCCAAAATAAAAGTATTTTCCTAAAAACTATCACAATATGGGACCTTTACATTTTGTTTGTACTTTCTGGTTCATATTGATATCTGTTTCTGGTTTTACAGGTGTCCCCTTTGCTGTTTCGGTGTTAGAAGATGAGGCGGCATCGGTTGTTACCGCTGTGTGCCCTCCTGGGCGTCCTGTTCGCAGGACTCCTCCCTAACCTTGATGCTCAGGAAGGTAAGTTGAACTGAATCAATCTCAGCTGCAGTCAGCAGTGTGTGCTCATTTAGCAGATCGATCTGTTTGGAAACACTTTTTGTCCGGTTTTCAGCAATGCTCAATGAGGTGTTTTTTCGTGTTTTGCTCTCCTGAAATTATATAATCTACATCTGAAGGAAAGTGAGCTTATGTGCTTATGACATCCTAATAAAAAACACACTCATATCGATAAAGTAACAAGATATTTCACCTCTAATGTACATTGTTGGTAAACTGGATATTTTTCAATTATTGTTATTTTGTTTTTCAATCTGGATTTAAACTGTGTGTCTCAGCATGGGACAAAAAAATAAAACAGAGGCGTCAGGAGTGTCCAGTCTGATGCTCTTGACAAACAAAGCAGAATGATGCTGTCAAGCTACCTAAAACATTTCAGTTGTATTGTGCAACTGCATTATTGTTTGGCACCAAAACAAAGCATCGTTTTACTGGTCTTCACTTCTGTCCTCCAAACACTCTCTTTTAAAGATTGTGCACACGGGTTGGCAGCTGATATATACTTTCTAGTGGATTCATCCTGGAGTATTGGAGAGGAGAACTTTGAGCATGTCAGACAATTTCTGTACAGCTTGACACAAGCGCTTCACCAGGTTGGAGGGGGCAGGTTCAAATTTGCCCTCGTGCAGTACAATAACAAGCCCACGACTGAGTTCCAGCTCAACAGCTACCCGACAACACAGGGAGTCCTGGCACACATCAAGGTTATGTCGTACCGCGGTGGGGGCACCCGGACTGGCCTGGGCCTGGATTTCCTGACTCGTACACACATGACCACTGCTTCGGGCAGCCGTGCTGTTGAAGGAGTTGCCCAGGTGGTGGTGGTGCTAACCGACGGGCGATCTCAGGATGACGTGGCCATGCCAGCTCAGGTGCTGCGGCTGGCGGGCGTGGAAGTCTTTGCGGTTGGAGTTCAGGATGCGGTGGACTCTGAGCTCAGGGAGATGGCTAGCCAGCCCTATGACACTCATGTTTTCAGTGTAGACACTTTCCTGTCGTTGCGGGATGTAATTCAAGATTTAGTAGTGGGGCTTTGCGGCGCCGTGACCCAGTCAGGGGGGGCTCCTGTGGCAAACGAGGCCCCCGTGGCTGGAGGAGGGACAGGTAATGAAATGGGACCAGTGTCACTACCATACTAATGTGGCTACATGTGCAGGGAGGAGTTGCTGCATATGTGGCCGTGACTGGATTTTATTATTAACACAATCAAGTATTTTTTTAACCATAATAACCTTTCACTATCTACCTGCAAAATTAACATCACTTGTTTTGTCTTAATATACCCCTAATGCTTTGAAATCACAATGAGATCTGCATGTGATTGACACCCTTACAGCATCTTATGGTGCTAAGTAGGGTGGGATATGCTTGTGCAAGGTCAGAACAAATCCAACGAGTTGGGACTGAGAGAACTATTCTGTACCAGGTGCCTTTGAATTTGGTAGATTTGAGTTCTGCGTCAGTAACCTCAGTCATAATCTATTACACAGTGTTCAGATGATGCATGTTTGTATTACAGCCACAACAACAGAATAAAATCTATATAGCGACACCTCAGATTAACAACACTCCTGTGGGAAGCCTTTGGAGAAGAACTTGCCTCCAAGATGGCTTCCCCTTTAAAACACCACATTGTAAAATCAATAGGCTTTTAACAATAGCTAACCATGCACAACTGCTTATGTGTCTTGCATTTTGTATGTTTGTCTTTATCAGTCACAATGTCTATCTGTGTAAAATATGTGCAATATTCTGTATTTGAAACAGTGATGAACCTGCCTGATCCCATCCTTGACCTGCAGAGGAAGTGCTTTGAGAATGTTTTCATATGTAGATGTCCGTGAATTGCGTGCAATATGTTATAATAAGTTACTGGAAGTTATTGGAATGATGAAATACATTCCTATGAAACTCAAAAGTAAAAAGACATCACATTTGCAAACGCGATTCGCTTCAAAAACTAATTGGAAACATAACTAATATACAAAATTTTACATGTCCTTACATGTAATACATTCTCAAGTACTTTAGCTTGTGGGCACCAAGGATGGGACACAGGATCATGACTGGTCACTTTATCTGAGGTCCGTAACAAGAGTCTGCATTGGAAGGCTGAACTCAATGGAGCTTAAATACAAGAAACATGTCACACAGATTTAAAAAGGGACTTTTTAAACAATTGTAACAATTATGAACAGTTAAAATTATATTTTTTCACAAGTTTTTATAAAAAAATAATTGTTCATGCAACAGTCACTCCGATCATTTTTTTGGGCTATTTAGAACAAATTTTCACTTTTTCCTGTAACAATTAAAATAATGTCAAATTCAGCCCCTGTATTGTATTGTAATGTATTCTGCCCCTGATGTGGAAAAACATTAGTTTTTTGAGAATTGGAATATATTTTTGGTTCCCAGAGAATTAGCTTAATCATTCGGTAACACGTTCTATAAATACCACATCAGTAGCGCATTATGGGAACATTTAAAGTGTACCACAGTGCATTCATAATGCTTAGTGACCACAGTCACAAAACACAAATAATGCTTCCTGATGCACTATATCAACATTATAGATGGGACTAATCAATTCCAAGTTCCAGTGTTTGATACTCATAATCACCTGAACATACCTCAACAATCAACAGTAGGAATTACTCACAGTGTGCTATAATGGCCCACACAGTATCATAAGTTATCATTGTATGTTTTAGGGTAAAGTATTGGCTAATGCTACGTTTAGAGGGGAAATAAATCTAATCACATCACTTTAGGACATCTCCTTGGTTCAGCCTACATGCAGTATGATGTGTTTTGCAATGTTGTAATTGATGTGTTCACTTGAATGTCACTTGACACATGCAGTGATATGCTAGCACGAGTTCTTGTCTCTGTCTCACGATGTTAACGCTTTCACACGTTCCATTTTGTTTTGTTTTCTCTCTCTCTCCTTAAAGCGGAAGATGCAGCTGACCTAGTACTCTTAATTGATGGATCAGAGAACGTTGGAGCAGCAAACTTCCCCTATGTGCGTGATTTGGTTTTGAGAATCATTGAGCGCCTTGATGTGGGCAGGGACACTGTTCGGGTGGCAGTGGCCCTGTACGGCGCAGACCCAGCGATAGCGTTCTATCTAAATAGCTATGAGAGCAAATCATCGGTCCTGGAGGCTGTGAAGGGCCTGGCCTACCCAGGGGGCGACACAGCTAACCTGGGTGCTGCGCTGGAGGAAGTGGCCCAGAGCCTTTTGAGCGAAACAGCTGGGGGCAGAGCAGAAGAGGGTGTGCCCCAGATGTTGGTGGTTATCAGTGCTGGGCAAGCCAATGATGATTATGGCGCCGGTGACCGGGCCCTTAAGAGGGCCAGCGTTATCACATTCGGCGTGGTGATTGGTGACTCTGCCACTGCAGATCTGGAAACGATTGCTACAGATAGAAGTTTTGTCCTGTCAGCCCCTGATTTCAGAGCAGTGGCAAACATGGGTGACCAGCTGCTCCCATACATTAACGGGGTGATCCAGCGCACCATTATAGTTCAGAATGAGTTCACAGAAGGTATGTAACTTTTCTGTAAATGTTGGCGGTGCATTGTGCTTGTTTAAGGGCCCTAAAAAGCTCACAATGAATGTAATGTAGCATGCAAGGTAAGATATGCTTGTGCTAAACTTAAAATTACATATTCTCAATCATAATACAGACTTTTGACAGAGGTGGCAAAAACACAGTGAAAGTGAAGCGTAAATATAAAATCTTAATGTTCTGAACTAAACTGCTGCAAATGTATAGATCCACAAAGTTTCATTAAGACACTGTAGAGGTAAACAGCCTCATGGTTAACAGATATTACACGAACGGAAGGAGGTTTTTCATCCATTTGTCTTGGTTACCAGGGTGACTAGTAAATCCCACCCTATCCAATGTATGGCCTGAAAAACAGCAGCAGTTAAAACACCAGCACCTTTCTGAAAAGTCAGAGGTTTTCAACTTGAAGTGCTCAGAGGGGCTGCACAAAAACGGCGCAGTGCTCTGAAAAAAGATCCTGGGTTCTTTACCACTTGTCCAAAAATATCTGATTCAAATTGCCGTGATAAATGTGATCTTCTAATCCAAATCCAAATACACTGTCAACTTACTACAAGCTACTACTACTACTAGCTACAGCGGCAAACTTTGAAGCATTGGGCCACTGACCAGGTGGCTGTATTTGATGTGTTGGGAGTGAGAACGGGCTGGATCTGTATGAGCAACTTAGTCATAAGTCATAAAACTAACACTTTGTTTCATGGCCGAGTGCTGAGGATGATAAAGAAGTCTCCGAAGCTGCTCTGTAGTCTGGTGGTGCGGCACTTAAAGTTGTTTCACCGCTGTCATCTTTTGTCACCAGTGGCCGCCAATTAAAGTTCCTTGGAGTAGCTTTAAATACATGACCTACCTTTGTAAAATGAAGTTAAATGATTTTATGAATCTTATAAAAGACCAAGACATAAAAAGCAACTGTCTCCAACAGCTGTTCATAATGAGCCAGAGTCTGTTACAGACTTGTCTCTGCTCTGCAGAGTATTTTTATTTCAAATTTCGTGTATTAATTATTAATGTTATTGAGTTTTTTAATTCATATTCTAAGCATAATTGATACCTTCTAGGGTACCATATGTTGCGTCCATATGCAGCTGTTAAAACAATTAAATATCAATTCTGATCTGAAATCGTACATATGAGAATCCAACATCAAGACAAAACATTAAGAAAGCGTCCCTCTTTGTCTAGTATGTCAATTAGTTAACAAATAACACAAATAATTCAATATAAATATAAAATGTGAATTTAATCATAGCGTATCATTGGTTGTCTCTGTAGGTTGATTATTAGAACCTCACTTAAAATCAGCTGTTAATGTTTTTTCTTGTCTTTTCAGTCTTGACAGTTGGAAACCGAGACGTCATTTTCCTAATCGACAATACAATGGGTACACAGAGCATTGCAGCCGTGCGTGAATTCATCAAGCGGTTTGTCGACGCCATGCCAATCGGTCCAGACCAAGTTCAAGTGGGTGTGGCCCAGTTCAGCACTGCCCCACGACTAGTGATGGATCTCAACACTTACGGAACCAGGGATGAGATAAATGCTGCTTTGGGTGGCATCAAACCACGACCCGGGCAGACAGTCAACATTGGAGCAGCCTTGGACTTTGTGCGGACGAACATGCTGCGAGCTGACAGAGGCAGTCGTATTCAACAGGGGGTACCCCAGCTTATACTGTTATTGACCAGTAAAAAGTCCAGTGACGGTGTGGAAGAACCTGCGAGGGCCCTGCTGAGAATGGGCGCACTGACTTTAGCTGCAGGTGCCAGGACTGCAGATGGAGATGAACTGAAGCAGGTTGCCTTTTCCGAAAATGTTGTGTTCATTCTGAAGGACTTCCGCGCAATTCATCGTAGCCAAAAGCCAATTTTGGATTCACTCTCAACACTAGCTGGGGTGGTGGTGACCGAAGTACCTACCGAGCCAGGTAACTAACCACATTCATTACATTTCAAGGGTAATTCAGTTAATGAATTGTCTGATCTTTGATGAAATAGAAAAATACATCTGAGTGACAAATTAAATGAGATCTTTAATGAGTAAGCGGAAAAACAACAAACGCAGATTCTCCTGAACAACGGTGTCGCATCTTAACCCAACTGAACGTGTAAGGAAAATTTCCAGGAACATGTTAGACAGCACTCTCCACCACTACCATCACACCACAAGAAGAGGAAAGGTCTTTTGCAGGAGTGGTGTCCCATAAAAAGATGAGACATTAAATACCACATGGATGTTTTGGGCAAGAAGCCCTTCTGCAGCATGTTCTGGCAATTGCCAGAAATTTAGCTTGAGTAACAACTCTTAAGGTCTGAAGGCTTCTTAGATGCCAGAACAATACACAGCAGAGTAGACTACCCAGACAGCATAACTCTTTAGAGTTATGATGGTGGCAAATATTTTGTATCTGTAGCGATACTTGCTATACGTATATCTGGGTATTTTCTACAAAGTGGGCTAAATGAGAGAGAGAGAGATGCATTTTCAAAAAACAAATCTGTCATCTGCATCCAAGCATTGTCTGACTGTCAGATGATAGAACACAAGCAAACACAAAAACACTCGCCTCACATAAACAAGGAGCTCTGTTATACTGACTTGTGCTCAACGAACATTTTATTCAGATACCTCATGTTTTTCTTTTTATTATGTTTTATATTTATGTTTTTATTTGTCACCCATTTGCAAAGTGAGGACTCTCACTACTAGCGGCAGGTTGGGGTGTGGCTACATGTTGTTCACATGGGGAGAGACCATCACCTTGACTTTCAGCTTGCAGTGAGAGTAACTTGTATCAAAGAATCAACTTTATAGCACGTTTGGATAATAGTTTCAGAGGGCATCATTTTAATCTATAAATGTGTTACTAATGAGTACATACGTGTGGTATATCACAGAAAATAATTGTTTGTTTTTGTGCTTCTTTCTTAGTGGTGGAGATAACCACAGTGCAGACTCAAAAAGTGGTTAGAGACATTGTCTTCCTTGTGGATGGCTCAAACTACATTGGCAGCAGCTTTCCCTATGTGAGAGACTTCATCATCAACGTGGTCAACCAGCTAGAAGTACGACCTGACAGGGTCCAGATTGGTCTCCTGCAGTTTGCTGAGCGCCCCAGAATTGAATTTTATCTGAACAGCTACAGCAACAGGCAAGATGTTGTGAATAAAATCTCTCAACTGAGGCTAACTGGAGGCACAGTTTTGAATACAGGAGCTGCCATGAATTATGCCCTTTCCAACATGTTCCAGCCATCAACTGGGTCACGCAGAAGGCAGGGAGTCCAGCAGGTGTTGGTTCTGATCACAGGTGGCCCAGCCCAGGATGAGCTTAAAACTGTAGCCGATCGATTGGCTCTGGCTGGGGTTTTGACCTTCACAGTCAGTTCTGGGCAAGCAGATCAAGCCCTACTGCAATCCGTTGCCTTTGTTCCAGATTTGGCTTACCATGACGCACAATTCTCTAATTTACCAGCTATGGCTGAACTCGTCATGCCAAAGTTGATAACAGTGGTTGGCGATACGGATGTGACAACATCAACTTTCCCTGAGGAAACTGGTGAGTTTGGTATTTCTCTTTTTCTGTTAATGAAATAAATGTGACAAACAGAAAAGGTTGGTTCGTAACAATACATTTTGTTTTTTTGCTCTTGTTGTTTTCCCTCAGCTGCTGGAGGTGAAAGGGATGTTGCCTTCCTCATTGATGGCACAGACAATGTCCGAGCAGATTTTCCCTACATCCGGGATTTTATCATTAAAGTAATTGAACCACTCGACATTGGGATCGACAGGGTACGAGTTTCAGTGGTTCAACACAGCGAGAGGCCAACTGCAAGCTTCTACCTTAACAGTTATCAAACCAAAGATGAGGTGATAAGAGCTGTTAACGGACTGACAGTGGCTGGTGGACGTAGTCTGAACACAGGATCTGCTCTCAGATTCATGAAGGACACTATCTTCTCTGAAAGGCATGGCAGCCGGACTGGGCAAAATGTCCCTCAGTTTCTGATCGTTTTGAGTG
This sequence comes from Pagrus major, assembly GCF_040436345.1. Classification (NCBI taxonomy): domain Eukaryota; kingdom Metazoa; phylum Chordata; class Actinopteri; order Spariformes; family Sparidae; genus Pagrus; species Pagrus major. Next base: position 30,854,275 of record NC_133223.1, read on the forward strand.
GAAGCAGGTCCAGGGATAACGTGAAGGAACCTGCTGGTTCACTGAAGACAGAGGGAGTCGTTCCATTTGGCGTTGGTGTCAAGGATGCAGACCCAAGGCAGATTGAGGCCATTTCACACAACCCTTCGTTTGCCTTCACCGTGAAGGAATTCAGTGAGCTCAGCACCATACCACAAAAGCTCAACACCTATGTGAGCCTTCCAAAGGAACAGCTGGAGGTCGTCATACGGCAAGGTAGGAACAATCTCTTTTGTTTTTGGCGTGTGGATTTGCTTTCAGAAAAGTGTTTCTGCTGATGTTTTTGGTGTTTTATTAGAATGACTGAATCTTATTTGTTGTGTCTCAGTCCAAAGCAATGCTGTAAAAAGAGATATTGTCTTCCTACTGGATGGCTCTGATAACACAAGAGATGGATTCGAAGAGATAAAACTCTTTGTAAAGAGCATTGTGGAGACCCTCTCTGTCAGCGAGAGCCAAGACAGAGTGTCTGTGGTTCAGTTTGCTGATAAAACTGAGGTCAACTTTGATCTGAATTCTCACAAGGCAAAGAACGACACCCTAAATGCCATAGATAACTTAAGACACAAGGGTGGGAGGCGCCTTAATGTCGGGGCAGCTCTCCAGTTTGTAAGGCACAGTGTCTTCACTTCCTCAACGGGCAGTAGGAGACTAGAAGGAGTGCCCCAGATTTTAATTCTTCTAAGTTCAAAACCGTCCACTGATAATGTGAGAGGCCCAGCTTTTGCACTTAAAGAGCATGAAATTGTGTCAGTGGGGATTGGAGTGGGAAATGCCAGCCCCTCAGAGTTGGAAATGATTGCCTTCAAACCTGGTTTCACACACAAGGTCACTGATTTCTCAAAGTTGCGCTCAATCCAATCACAACTTGTTGCTACACTGAACATGAACAAAGACACTGAGGAAACCCTGAATGGAATCTCTGATTTAGTAGGTAAGAATTCAAAGAGTGCAATATTTCATTATTTTTTCTCAGAATGTTTTACTCTCACTTGTTTTACTCTGTGATGAACAATTATGAAATGTTTTGGCACAGATCTGCTGCATGACATTCATGACATTACCCTTGCTAGAAAATCTATTCTGTTGAAAAATAAACAACTGTTCTATATATCTTAGGCTTTCAATAATGTAGCCCTCTTTTACACCTCTTTCCAGTTGTCCACTTCAGTGTTGAAGACGAGTCGACAAATTCTTTCATACATCTTTTTGATAAAAAAGATGGTTCTTTAGCAGTTCTGCTTGAAATAACACTTTCAGAGCCATGGCTCGTCTTTCTTTTCACGCTCAGTTCATTCCTCTGAACTTGCTCATGCAATAAATATGCATGGACGTAGAAAAGACGTGAACGTGCAGTTCGTGAATTCTCTCTTTATCCATGTATCACCTTGTTGACACAGGGAGCAACAAGAGGGACATAGTGTTTCTCCTTGATGGGTCGGATGAGTCCAGAAATGGACTTCCAGCTATTCGAGAGTTCATCAGAAGAATGGCAGATGAGCTGGACGTTGAAGAAGATAAAGTTCGAGTGGCTGTCGTACAGTATAGTGATGACACCAAAGTTTACTTCAACCTTAAAACTCACCGATCCAAAAAGGCTATTATCTATGCTGTAAGAAGTCTTCGCCATAAAGGTGGAAGACCTCGGAACACTGGAGCTGCTCTACAGTTTGTTCAAGACCATGTTTTTACGGCTTCATCTGGGAGTAGACGTCTGGAGGGAGTCCCTCAGATTCTGTTTTTACTGACTGGTGGCAAATCCCATGATGATGTTTCAGGAGCTGCCTTAAGCCTGAAACAAATCGGTGTTCTGTCTTTCGCCATTGGAATGAAAAACGCTAAACAGGAAGAACTTAAGAAAATTGCCTTCTCCTCCAGATTTATTTTCAACCTTCCTGTCTTTGGTGAACTTTTGTCCATTCAACCAGAGATAGCTGCATTTGTCCAAGCGGAAATACAAATTGAGCCTCCCACTGTTGTAGGTAAGAAGTGTCACTGATTAGTAGTTGAGAATCAAACTTTCTCCTCCCTTATATTTGATTACATTTGATCCTTCATAGTTTGAATTGCAATGAAACTGCATCATCTTCTCGAGGATATCAGTTGATCAGTTTCATGTTTCTCAAACTGACTCCACTTGCTAGAGGCAACTTCATGGTTATGCTGTCTCTTGTTTGGCTCTCGTTCCTTTTTTGTCTTGTGCCCTGGAGAATCTTTCCTTGACTGATCCACATCAGCAATTAGCCTTTCTTTCTATTCTTTAGCTCTTCCTTGAGCCAATGATAATCAAATCATTGACCGCATTGGAGTTGAAGATTATTGAAGTCTTTTTTTTCCAGCTTTCTCCAACTTTCATTTGTGAAAGTGGAATATGCTCCTATTTCCAAGTTTCTCAATATTTCTTCATCTACCAGTTTTCTTAATTGCTCTGACATCTATCTTGTTTATTGCATTTATTAGTGTAAATTCTGATTACCAGCTCTTATGGCTTTACCAACCATCCAATGTGTAATAATTGCACCACTGTATCTTTTAGCTTGTGTAGTATATGTCTGACTCTAAAACAAAGTTTTCCTGTTCTTTTTTAGTTGAATTAGAGTCCCCTCAAAGAGACATAGTGTTTCTATTGGATGGGTCAGATGATACACGGAGTGACTTTCCAGCAATGAAAAGTTTTGTCCAAAGAGTGGTAGATGCACTCAATGTTGGTGAGAACAAAGACCGTGTTTCTGTGGTGCAGTATAATAGAGACCCACAGACAGATTTCAGTTTGAACACCTACACAGAAAAACAAGATGTTCTTGCTGCTGTCCAGCAGTTGAACCATAAAGGGGGCAGCCTGCGCAACACAGGGGCAGCTCTCAACTATGTGAGGAATAATGCTTTCGCTGAATCCTCTGGGAGTCGGCATCAAGAAGGTGTCCCTCAGATATTGATTCTGTTGAGTGGGGGAAGATCTCAAGATGATGTTGCAAGCGCTGCTGCAGCTCTAAAACGGGACAAAGTTGTTCCGTTCTGTGTTGGCACAAGAAATGCAGACATACTCGAGCAACAAATGATTGCACATAACCCTTCCTATGCTTTCTCTGTGATTCGATTTGACAATGTTGGGAGCATCTATCCACAGCTTGTGTCATTTGTGAAAAGGGTGCCTCGACAGCAGCCAAGACTGAAAGCACAGAATGGTCTAGGTAAGACTATCTATCTATCTATCTATCTATCTATCTATCTATCTATCTATCTATCTATCCTAATCTTTTTCTTATATATCACTTCATGTCTCACTGTAATTGAGTATGATCTTTGTGTCAGTTTCTGCAGTTCAAACTGAATCCATTCAGCATGATATTGTATTTTTACTGGATTCTTCGGATGAAATGCAAAATGACTTCAAAGCAATGCTTGGCTTTGTTGAGAGAATGGTGGAGAAACTCAATGTGGATGAGGACAAAGATCGTGTTTCAGTGGTGCAGTACAGCAGAGAACCCAACGTTGAATTTTTACTGAACACATTTCAAACACAGCAGAGCGTTGCTGGCAATGTGGGAAATCTGAGGCATAAAGGAGGCAGACCCCGTAATACTGGTGCAGCGCTCCAGTATGTCAAGGATAATGTTTATACAGCCTCTTCTGGAAGTAGGCGCCAACAGGGTGTCCCACAAGTTTTGGTTCTCTTTACTGGCGGACGGTCCAGTGATGATATCAGAAATGCTATTGAAGGCTTGAAACAAATGGGTGTGATGGTATTTGTTGTGGGAGCAAAGAATGCAGATACCCTTGAGATTCAGTCTATGCCACAGGAAGCCAGTCATGCCTTCTTTGCGGCAGACTCCAGTGATCTGCCAGACATTGAAGAACAAATACTTTCTGCCATCCAAAAGAGTGAAACCCCTGTTATCAAACAAGCATCGTATGGTAAGACTGTAATGACAGTAATGACTTCATGTTGTATGCTATATACACAACTTAATGTATTGTCATAATAATAATAACCAAACTCCTTGCTGTAACCAGACAGTCTGTACAACTGTGAGTTGCAAGTGAAAATGGGAGCTCCATTGTAAATTAAATATTTTGGCTTTATTCAAGCAAAAGATAATTATTTTGAGTTTTTTCGAGTGACATTTTTGATTATGATTGATTATGATTGATTGATTGTGCAGAGCATGTGCACTCAAGGTTACCAACATTTGTGGCAATAAAACCCTTTTCATCACACTTTTTATCATCAACTTATATGTGTAAATGCCTGTGTTGTTACAGATCCCACCAGGAAGGATGTTGTTTTTTTGCTTGATGGTTCTGATGAGTCTCAGCGAAGATTCCCAGATATAAAAGATTTTGTGCAGAGAGTAGTGGCGGACCTAAATGTTAGTGCCAACAGAGATCGTGTGGCAGTGGTCCAGTACAGCAACACGGCAGAGACTAGTTTTACCTTGAGACGTTACTCAACAGAAGATGATGTTCTTGATGCAGTAAGAGGCCTACGTCACAAAGGAGGTTATCCTCACAACATTGGAGCTGCTCTCCAGTATGTGAGGGACCATGTATTTACTTCTGACTCAGGAAGTAGACTCCTTGAGGGAGTTCCACAGATACTAATACTGTTGAGTGGTGGAAGATCTGGAGATGACATAAGAACCCCGGTCAGAATGCTGAAAGAGATGGGCGTCATTTCGATTGCCATTGGAACAACTGACGCGGACACCCTGGAACTGCAGACAATATCTCATGAGCCCAATTATGCTTTGTCAATTAATGATTACGAGGAGCTTCCAACTGCTAAGCAGGATGTGTTTTCATTGTTAAGCGAGACTTCCCACCATGTAGAGCAAACTGCTCCCTCTGAGAGCTTTGGTAAGATGTCATGTTCTTACGTTTTAGCTAAAAAAATGTTGATGATTTGTATTTAGGTCTATGGCTCAATTATAGGGGGCTGCCATAAGTTACCAGCAGAAAATCATATTGCCTTTGTTTCTACATCTTTTGTCTTTGTTGCAGATTCTAAGAAACAAGATGTTGTGTTTCTTATTGATGGATCATATGACTCACGAAATGCTTTTGAAGAGATCCGAGGCTTTATTGGAAAAATTGTTGAAAGTTTAAATCTAGATGAGAACAGAGACCGAGTGGCTGTTGTCCAATACAACCGTGACGCCACAGTCAATTTCTACTTGAATTCCTATTCATCCAAGAACGATGTGCTCAACTCCATCGGAACAATGAGGCATAAGTTTGGAAGACCCCTCAATATTGGCAAAGCACTTGAATTTGTCAGAGACAGTGTCTTTGCTGCTTCAGTGGGAGGCAGACGTGCAGAATCAGTCCCTCAATATCTGTATTTATTTAGCGGTGGGAGATCTGGGGATGATGTCAGAGGACCAGCACAGTCACTCAAGGAAAATGGAATTAAGACTTTCAGTATTGGAACAAACAATGCTGATACCTTGGAAATGCAAACCACCTCCTTCACGCCAGCTCATTATTTTCATGTCACAAACTTTAACAATCTGCAAAGCATACATCCATCTGTGGAAGCCACATTGAGGGGTGTTAAAGAAACAACTGAATTTCCAACTGTTATTGGTAAGAAATAGAAACATAATTTGCATTTAAAAATTCTTGAGACGTCTTCTGCATCAACATAAAAGTTGTATGATTTCCATGGTTATATTGGTTTTGTAAAATGTTTGTTTTTATCCATTTCAGACTCTTCCACAATTTCAGATTTAAAACTCCAGAGTGCCGATATTGTTTTTCTTCTCGATGGATCTAATGATATGAGAGCAAGTGAAAGACACATTTTGGATTTTGTCAGAGAGATTGTAAAGCAAATAGAAATTGGGCCAAGCAAAGTACAAATTGCTTTGACTCAGTACAGCACAAAGCCCACCACTGATTTTCTCCTGAACACATACTCACAGAAAGACGATGTCTTGAGTCATTTGAGCAATGTGAAACTGAAAGGAGGGTTCAGTTTAAACACCGGTGTTGCCCTTGATTATGTGAAAAACAATGTGTTCAATGCTTCAGCTGGAAGCAGAGCCCAACAGGGAGTCCCACAGATACTGATTCTGTTGAGTGGGAGAAAGTCAGAAGATGATGTCTCAGGTGCAGTGGACAGACTGAGAAATGCTGGAATCATCATTTACAGCATTGGAGTCAATAACGCAGATAGGTTGGAGATAGAGCAGTTAGCACACAGTCCACGAGCCAAGTATTTTATCAAGGAGATTTCTGACTTTCCTCTTGTGAGAGAACAGTTACTATCAACCATTACATCTCACAAAGATACTGTCACCCCTGGTGTAGGTGAGTGAAAACAACTATTAATAAATTGTACTTTATCGTAAATAAATCTAATTAATAGATACATTCCGTAATCTCTACATTTATTCAAATCCTGTCCATGCATTTATTTCAATTACATTACCAGTGATGAGATTTCTATTGGATTGTAAACTAACACAATTTATATGATTGTGGACTTTTCTAGGTTCAAGCTCCAGTGTGAGTAGAGATATTGTCTTTCTCATTGATGGATCTGATGATGTCAGGAATAGATTCTCTGCTATAAGAGAATTTGTTGCAAAAATGGTTGACAACTTTGACCTGAACCAAGGAAAAGATAAAGTTGCTGTTGTACAGTATAGCAACAATGCTGAACTCAGTTTCAATCTGAATACTTACAACACAAGAGATGATGTTCTTAAGCATGTTGCAAGCCTACAACCAAAAGGTGGAAGGCCGCAGAATATTGGAGCAGCACTGCAGTTTGTGAAGGATAAAGTCTTTGTTTCAAATGCTGGAGGTCGACGTCATGAAGGTGCCAAGCAGATACTTGTCATGTTGGCTGGTGGAAGATCTAGAGATTCTCCTAGAGGTCCAGCAAGTATGCTTAAGGCTGCAGGGGTTGTCGCATTTGCAATTGGATCAAGAATGGCAAATTCAGCTGAGATGCAAGTCATTTCATCAGACCCAAATTATGCTTACTCAGTCCCTGACTTTGTAAATCTCTCTCGTATTCAACAAAGTTTGATGGGTCATCTTACACAAATGGGAGTTGAGGAAGAAACTAAAGCAGGTAAGAATTTAGATTATTTGAATAATTATTTAAATTAGCTGTGATTACTTATAATGATTGTGATTAATATAATAAGAATTATATCTATTTTTGTTAACAGAGCAAAGTGATGAAAAAGGAAGGGACATAGTTTTTCTTTTGGATGGATCTGATAATACAAGAAATGGATTTTCAGCCATTCAAGATTTCCTTTACAAAGTGATAGAAAGACTTGACATTGGACCAAACAAAGACAGAACTGCTGTGATTCAGTTCAGCAATGAAGCAGTTGCCAATTTCTTTTTGAATTCATTCATGAGGAAGGAAGATGTCCTAACAGCTGTCAGAAGACTCTCCCACAAAGGGGGGAGACCTGTCAAAATGGGTGCAGCTCTAAAATATGTAAAAGAAAATGTATTCACAGCTGCCTCGGGAAGCAGATACACTGCCAATGTGCCACAAATTCTTGTTGTTTTAAGTAGTGGTGCATCAAGTGACAGTGTGGACTTGCCTGTCGCTTCTCTTAAAGAAAGCGGTGTTACAATATTAACCATTGGCACAAAAAACTCTGACCACAAGGAAATGGAGAAGATATCACATGCTCCAGGTTACACTTTATCAGTTGCTGAAATGGCTGAACTTCCAAGTATACAAGAGCAAGTTGTTGCTGCAATTTCAGAAACAGAAGTGATTGGTAAGAATAATGCATAAATGTTTCATGATTCAGTTTATACACTTTCTAACAACAGTTAGGACCACTTCCATCTCCAACATTGTCTAAATACATGGTTCCCGAGTAAAACTCACTATTGGATATTGCTTATGTCCCTTACTCTGATATGTAGAATAGGGGTAGGTGATAAAAGGGCCAGAATCACCAACTTGGATTCAGACAAATATTGCAGTATGATTTGCCAAATATTAAGCATTTCTTTTTACTGTCCTTTGCCAAACCTAATTAAACACAGGACCATTTGTAAAAGTGTAAAAGTGTTAGATGTGTGAATTCTCAGAACTAATTCGATCACAGATGCAAATGCACCCAACTGCAGCAGAGAAGTTTCTAGTTTTAATACTGAAGACTTATTGTTTTGTATTGCCAAGTACTTATACCCTTAACAGAAACAGAGTGTGAATTATATTTACCTTGACTCAAAAAATATTTCAATTGGAACATTAAATAATTTAAAACATATTTACTAACTACAAATATAAACGACGATAAAGGGACACAGTCATCCTTAAATGGGCCAATAAAAGTATTTTACAATATTCTGTCTTACAAAAGTAAGACATATTTCACTGTACCTTCCTTTGTTATCCTATCTCTAAATTACCGTGTCTCAAATTATTTTTGAGTGTTTAATTTTGTCAAGATTTCGGGAAAAAAACATGTCTTTCAGTAACTTAACCTTTACATGGGCTAGCCACTGTATCAATCTTTAAAAAACTAAAATCTGACGAAATGACAGTAACAGGCTCCAATTGTGCAGCTAGCAAAGCTTTTTGTTGATTCAGATGAAATTAAAAATGAAAAGACATATATAAAAAAATGATAAAAATAAAATACAACATAATTTAGAAAAAAACCTGGAAATGGATAGTTTCCGCATTGTAAATAGAACTATTAGGTTATTGTTATTAGTTATCAATGATTACTCTCACTTGTTCTTATATAACATTTTAGCTTTATAATAACATCAAATATTATTAAATATGATTAAATCTACATTTATATCATACTGTTGATGTTAAACTTTCTGCTGATGGCTGGTGTAACACACTATCTACATAGAAAAAAAAATATGGGAATGCTCACTGCGGTTAAGAAACGTCAAGTCATTATTAATTTCTTGTGTGTTATGATAGATACCAGTTATGTTTGCAATTTCTGAGGCAAGCAGAAATACTTGTCTTGGCACAAATTAGGTAAATGTACTTTTCATGAAGTTTAATCTCTATTGTTGAAAACCATATGTAAACCCATGACAAACAATGCTAGGAAGGAAGTGACTGATCTCATGTCCCATCAGGACGCAAAATTGAACTGTAAAATTTTTTTAATTTAAATGAGATGGGGTAAACCAGTATCAGCTTGACACAACAGGTCGAGACTGGCTTTAATTCTCTAAATTTATCATGTAACATGTAATGTGACACATCAACCTAAATATGTCTCAAATGTTATGTTCCCTAGTGGAGAGACAGCCAGCAGGAAAGGATGTTGTGTTCTTGTTGGATGGATCTGATGGTACCAGACGTGGATTCCCAGCTATGCGAGACTTTGTCCAAAAGGCAGTAGAGAAACTCAGTGTGGATGACAACAAAGACCGTGTCTCAGTGGTTCAGTACAGCAGTGATCCAGCTGTCCAGTTCTATCTGAACACGTACACAACAAAAGGCGATATCCTTGACACTGTCAGAGGTTTGAGGCACAAAGGCGGAAGCCCCCTCAAGACTGGAGAAGCTCTCCAGTACTTGAAGGATAATGTCTTCACGACTTCTGCCGGGAGCAGGCGCCTGGAAGGCGTTCCACAAGTCCTAATATTGTTAACTGGCGGAAGGTCTTATGACAGTGTTGATGCCCCAGCCTCGGCTCTGAAGCAGATGGGTGTCTTGATGTTTGCAGTTGGAACCAGGGGCTCTGATTTGAGGGAACTGCAGAAGTTATCCCACGATTCCCGTAATGCTGTATCTGTACCTGAATTCACTGACCTTGCCCGTGTCCAAGATCAAATTCAGTCCTCTGTGGAGGCTGTGGTTATTGATGTCACCCCAGAAACACCAACTGAACCTGGTATGTTAACTGGCTTGAAAGGCTACCTGACTTATTCCACCCACACCGAAGGAAAGATATGTAGTGTGATGCTTGATTAGCTTTACGTTTGCATTTAAGGAGAGGTTGTGGTCTGCTTTCCTACTGTTTAAAATTGACGTAGGCTGCCTTAGGTGCTTTGAAACTAATAGTCCACAACTTGATGAGTATTCCCCCAGCTTACTTTTTGCAAAGGTTTTAAACTGTTTGTCTCAATGTCTTTTCTCAGTTGGCACCGGTAAAAAGGATGTTGTCTTCCTTCTGGATGGCTCTGATGGCACACGGAATGGCTTCCCTGCCATGCGTGATTTTGTCGAGAGAGCTGTTGAGAAACTCAATGTGGGACAAAACAACGACCGTGTCTCTGTGGTGCAGTACAGCAGAGATCCAGAGGTTAATTTCTATCTGAACACATACACCACAAAAGAGGATATTGTGGATTCAGTCAGAGGACTGAAACACAGAGGGGGCAGTCCCCTCAATACCGGGGCAGCCCTCCAATACGTTAGGGACAACGTCTTTACAAACTCCTCCGGGAGTAGGCGCCTGCAAGGTGTCCCACAAATGTTGATCCTGCTGAATGGTGGAAAGTCTTCTGACAATGTAGATACCCCAGCCTCTGCTCTCAAACAGCAAGGCATCTTTGTGATTGGCATTGGAACAAGGAACTCTGACAGAAATGAGCTGCGGAAGATTTCACATGAGCCTAGTTATGCTCTTTCGGTGTCTGAGTTCACTGACCTGCCCGGTGTCCAGGAACAGCTCTCCACTGTAATGAGCACAGTGCGAGTGAGGGGCACACCCATGACACCAACAGTAACTGGTAAGAAAGTGACTGACTTTTACACACCAATGTCACTGTAGCACGCACATCGAACTGCATTCAGTTGTATTTTACCACGTTAAAGTTAGGCAGTGCCACTCTGACAGAACAGGTGTGCTAGCATCGATAGACTCATATGTAAACACTGAGGTTAGCTTTCGTTGTCTAACTTTCATATGGGACACATTGGTCACATCAACCTAAATATGTCTCAAATGTTATGTTCCCTAGTGGAGAGACAGCCAGCAGGAAAGGATGTTGTGTTCTTGTTGGATGGATCTGATGGTACCAGACGTGGATTCCCAGCTATGCAAGACTTTGTCCAAAAGGCAGTAGAGAAACTCAGTGTGGATGACAACAAAGACCGTGTCTCAGTGGTTCAGTACAGCAGTGATCCAGCTGTCCAGTTCTATCTGAACACGTACACAACAAAAGGCGATATCCTTGACACTGTCAGAGGTTTGAGGCACAAAGGCGGAAGCCCCCTCAAGACTGGAGAAGCTCTCCAGTACTTGAAGGATAATGTCTTCACGACTTCTGCCGGGAGCAGGCGCCTGGAAGGCGTTCCACAAGTCCTAATATTGTTAACTGGCGGAAGGTCTTATGACAGTGTTGATGCCCCAGCCTCGGCTCTGAAGCAGATGGGTGTCTTGATGTTTGCAGTTGGAACCAGGGGCTCTGATTTGAGGGAACTGCAGAAGTTATCCCACGATTCCCGTAATGCTGTATCTGTACCTGAATTCACTGACCTTGCCCGTGTCCAAGATCAAATTCAGTCCTCTGTGGAGGCTGTGGTTATTGATGTCACCCCAGAAACACCAACTGAACCTGGTATGTTAACTGGCTTGAAAGGCTACCTGACTTATTCCACCCACACCGAAGGAAAGAAATGTAGTGTGATGCTTGATTAGCTCTACGTTTGCATTTAAGGAGAGGTTGTGGTCTGCTTTCCTACTGTTTAAAATTGAAATAGGCTGCCTTAGGTGCTTTGAAACTAATAGTCCACAACTTGATGAGTATTCCCCCAGCTTACTTTTTGCAAAGGTTTTAAACTGTTTGTCTCAATGTCTTTTCTCAGTTGGCACCGGCAAAAAGGATGTTGTCTTCCTTCTGGATGGCTCTGATGGCACACGGAATGGCTTCCCTGCCATGCGTGATTTTGTCGAGAGAGCTGTTGAGAAACTCAATGTGGGACAAAACAACGACCGTGTCTCTGTGGTGCAGTACAGCAGAGATCCAGAGGTTAATTTCTATCTGAACACATACACCACAAAAGAGGATGTTGTGGATTCAGTCAGAGGACTGAAACACAGAGGGGGCAGTCCCCTCAATACCGGGGCAGCCCTCCAATACGTTAGGGACAACGTCTTTACAAACTCCTCCGGGAGTAGGCGCCTGCAAGGTGTCCCACAAATGTTGATCCTGCTAAATGGTGGAAAGTCCTCTGACAATGTAGATACCCCAGCCTCTGCTCTCAAACAGCAAGGCATCTTTGTGATTGGCATTGGAACAAGGAACTCTGACAGAAATGAGCTGCGGAAGATATCACATGAGCCTAATTATGCTCTTTCGGTGTCTGAGTTCACTGACCTGCCCGGTGTCCAGGAACAGCTCTCCACTGTAATGAGTACAGTGCGAGTGAGGGGCACACCCATGACACCAACAGTAACTGGTAAGAAAGTGACTGACTTTTACACACCAATGTCACTGTAGCACGCACATCGAACTGCATTCAGTTGTATTTTACCACGTTAAAGTTAGGCAGTGCCACTCTGACAGAACAGGTGTGCTAGCATCGATAGACTCATATGTAAACACTGAGGTTAGCTTTCGTTGTCTAACTTTCATATGGGACACATTGGTCACATCAACCTAAATATGTCTCAAATGTTATGTTCCCTAGTGGAGAGACAGCCAGCAGGAAAGGATGTTGTGTTCTTGTTGGATGGATCTGATGGTACCAGACGTGGATTCCCAGCTATGCGAGACTTTGTCCAAAAGGCAGTAGAGAAACTCAGTGTGGATGACAACAAAGACCGTGTCTCAGTGGTTCAGTACAGCAGTGATCCAGCTGTCCAGTTCTATCTGAACACGTACACAACAAAAGGCGATATCCTTGACACTGTCAGAGGTTTGAGGCACAAAGGCGGAAGCCCCCTCAAGACTGGAGAAGCTCTCCAGTACTTGAAGGATAATGTCTTCACGACTTCTGCCGGGAGCAGGCGCCTGGAAGGCGTTCCACAAGTCCTAATATTGTTAACTGGCGGAAGGTCTTATGACAGTGTTGATGCCCCAGCCTCGGCTCTGAAGCAGATGGGTGTCTTGATGTTTGCAGTTGGAACCAGGGGCTCTGATTTGAGGGAACTGCAGAAGTTATCCCACGATTCCCGTAATGCTGTATCTGTACCTGAATTCACTGACCTTGCCCGTGTCCAAGATCAAATTCAGTCCTCTGTGGAGGCTGTGGTTATTGATGTCACCCCAGAAACACCAACTGAACCTGGTATGTTAACTGGCTTGAAAGGCTACCTGACTTATTCCACCCACACCGAAGGAAAGAAATGTAGTGTGATGCTTGATTAGCTCTACGTTTGCATTTAAGGAGAGGTTGTGGTCTGCTTTCCTACTGTTTAAAATTGAAATAGGCTGCCTTAGGTGCTTTGAAACTAATAGTCCACAACTTGATGAGTATTCCCCCAGCTTACTTTTTGCAAAGGTTTTAAACTGTTTGTCTCAATGTCTTTTCTCAGTTGACACCGGCAAAAAGGACGTTGTCTTCCTTCTGGATGGCTCTGATGGCACACGGAATGGCTTCCCTGCCATGCGTGATTTTGTCGAGAGAGCTGTTGAGAAACTCAATGTGGGACAAAACAACGACCGTGTCTCTGTGGTGCAGTACAGCAGAGATCCAGAGGTTAATTTCTATCTGAACACATACACCACAAAAGAGGATGTTGTGGATTCAGTCAGAGGACTGAAACACAGAGGGGGCAGTCCCCTCAATACCGGGGCAGCCCTCCAATACGTTAGGGACAACGTCTTTACAAACTCCTCCGGGAGTAGGCGCCTGCAAGGTGTCCCACAAATGTTGATCCTGCTAAATGGTGGAAAGTCCTCTGACAATGTAGATACCCCAGCCTCTGCTCTCAAACAGCAAGGCATCTTTGTGATTGGCATTGGAACAAGGAACTCTGACAGAAATGAGCTGCGGAAGATATCACATGAGCCTAATTATGCTCTTTCGGTGTCTGAGTTCACTGACCTGCCCGGTGTCCAGGAACAGCTCTCCACTGTAATGAGTACAGTGCGAGTGAGGGGCACACCCATGACACCAACAGTAACTGGTAAGAAAGTGACTGACTTTTACACACCAATGTCACTGTAGCACGCACATCGAACTGCATTCAGTTGTATTTTACCACGTTAAGGTTAGGCAGTGCCACTCTGACAGAACAGGTGTGCTAGCATCGATAGACTCATATGTAAACACTGAGGTTAGCTTTCGTTGTCTAACTTTCATATGGGACACATTGGTCACATCAACCTAAATATGTCTCAAATGTTATGTTCCCTAGTGGAGAGACAGCCAGCAGGAAAGGATGTTGTGTTCTTGTTGGATGGATCTGATGGTACCAGACGTGGATTCCCAGCTATGCGAGATTTTGTCCAAAAGGCAGTAGAGAAACTCAGTGTGGATGACAACAAAGACCGTGTCTCAGTGGTTCAGTACAGCAGTGATCCAGCTGTCCAGTTCTATCTGAACACGTACACAACAAAAGGCGATATCCTTGACACTGTCAGAGGTTTGAGGCACAAAGGCGGAAGCCCCCTCAAGACTGGAGAAGCTCTCCAGTACTTGAAGGATAATGTCTTCACGACTTCTGCCGGGAGCAGGCGCCTGGAAGGCGTTCCACAAGTCCTAATATTGTTAACTGGCGGAAGGTCTTATGACAGTGTTGATGCCCCAGCCTCGGCTCTGAAGCAGATGGGTGTCTTGATGTTTGCCGTTGGAACCAGGGGCTCTGATTTGAGGGAACTGCAGAAGTTATCCCACGATTCCCGTAATGCTGTATCTGTACCTGAATTCACTGACCTTGCCCGTGTCCAAGATCAAATTCAGTCCTCTGTGGAGGCTGTGGTTATTGATGTCACCCCAGAAACACCAACTGAACCTGGTATGTTAACTGGCTTGAAAGGCTACCTGACTTATTCCACCCACACCGAAGGAAAGAAATGTAGTGTGATGCTTGATTAGCTCTACGTTTGCATTTAAGGAGAGGTTGTGGTCTGCTTTCCTACTGTTTAAAATTGAAATAGGCTGCCTTAGGTGCTTTGAAACTAATAGTCCACAACTTGATGAGTATTCCCCCAGCTTACTTTTTGCAAAGGTTTTAAACTGTTTGTCTCAATGTCTTTTCTCAGTTGGCACCGGCAAAAAGGATGTTGTCTTCCTTCTGGATGGCTCTGATGGCACACGGAATGGCTTCCCTGCCATGCGTGATTTTGTCGAGAGAGCTGTTGAGAAACTCAATGTGGGACAAAACAACGACCGTGTCTCTGTGGTGCAGTACAGCAGAGATCCAGAGGTTCATTTCTATCTGAACACATACACCACAAAAGAGGATATTGTGGATTCAGTCAGAGGACTGAGACACAGAGGGGGCAGTCCCCTCAATACCGGGGCAGCCCTCCAATACGTTAGGGACAACGTCTTTACAAACTCCTCCGGGAGTAGGCGCCTGCAAGGTGTCCCACAAATGTTGATCCTGCTAAATGGTGGAAAGTCCTCTGACAATGTAGATACCCCAGCCTCTGCTCTCAAACAGCAAGGCATCTTTGTGATTGGCATTGGAACAAGGAACTCTGACAGAAATGAGCTGCGGAAGATATCACATGAGCCTAATTATGCTCTTTCGGTGTCTGAGTTCACTGACCTGCCCGGTGTCCAGGAACAGCTCTCCACTGTAATGAGTACAGTGCGAGTGAGGGGCACACCCATGACACCAACAGTAACTGGTAAGAAAGTGACTGACTTTTACACACCAATGTCACTGTAGCACGCACATCGAACTGCATTCAGTTGTATTTTACCACGTTAAAGTTAGGCAGTGCCACTCTGACAGAACAGGTGTGCTAGCATCGATAGACTCATATGTAAACACTGAGGTTAGCTTTCGTTGTCTAACTTTCATATGGGACACATTGGTCACATCAACCTAAATATGTCTCAAATGTTATGTTCCCTAGTGGAGAGACAGCCAGCAGGAAAGGATGTTGTGTTCTTGTTGGATGGATCTGATGGTACAAGACGTGGATTCCCAGCTATGCGAGATTTTGTCCAAAAGGCAGTAGAGAAACTCAGTGTGGATGACAACAAAGACCGTGTCTCAGTGGTT
Organism: Pagrus major; assembly: GCF_040436345.1. Taxonomy (NCBI): domain Eukaryota; kingdom Metazoa; phylum Chordata; class Actinopteri; order Spariformes; family Sparidae; genus Pagrus; species Pagrus major. The sequence continues at coordinate 30,870,390 of NC_133223.1, forward strand.
CAGTACAGCAGTGATCCAGCTGTCCAGTTCTATCTGAACACGTACACAACAAAAGGCGATATCCTTGACACTGTCAGAGGTTTGAGGCACAAAGGCGGAAGCCCCCTCAAGACTGGAGAAGCTCTCCAGTACTTGAAGGATAATGTCTTCACGACTTCTGCCGGGAGCAGGCGCCTGGAAGGCGTTCCACAAGTCCTAATATTGTTAACTGGCGGAAGGTCTTATGACAGTGTTGATGCCCCAGCCTCGGCTCTGAAGCAGATGGGTGTCTTGATGTTTGCAGTTGGAACCAGGGGCTCTGATTTGAGGGAACTGCAGAAGTTATCCCACGATTCCCGTAATGCTGTATCTGTACCTGAATTCACTGACCTTGCCCGTGTCCAAGATCAAATTCAGTCCTCTGTGGAGGCTGTGGTTATTGATGTCACCCCAGAAACACCAACTGAACCTGGTATGTTAACTGGCTTGAAAGGCTACCTGACTTATTCCACCCACACCGAAGGAAAGAAATGTAGTGTGATGCTTGATTAGCTCTACGTTTGCATTTAAGGAGAGGTTGTGGTCTGCTTTCCTACTGTTTAAAATTGAAATAGGCTGCCTTAGGTGCTTTGAAACTAGTAGTCCACAACTTGATGAGTATTCCCCCAGCTTACTTTTTGCAAAGGTTTTAAACTGTTTGTCTCAATGTCTTTTCTCAGTTGGCACCGGCAAAAAGGATGTTGTCTTCCTTCTGGATGGCTCTGATGGCACACGGAATGGCTTCCCTGCCATGCGTGATTTTGTCGAGAGAGCTGTTGAGAAACTCAATGTGGGACAAAACAACGACCGTGTCTCTGTGGTGCAGTACAGCAGAGATCCAGAGGTTCATTTCTATCTGAACACATACACCACAAAAGAGGATATTGTGGATTCAGTCAGAGGACTGAAACACAGAGGGGGCAGTCCCCTCAATACCGGGGCAGCCCTCCAACACGTTAGGGACAACGTCTTTACAAACTCCTCCGGGAGTAGGCGCCTGCAAGGTGTCCCACAAATGTTGATCCTGCTAAATGGTGGAAAGTCCTCTGACAATGTAGATACCCCAGCCTCTGCTCTCAAACAGCAAGGCATCTTTGTGATTGGCATTGGAACAAGGAACTCTGACAGAAATGAGCTGCGGAAGATATCACATGAGCCTAATTATGCTCTTTCGGTGTCTGAGTTCACTGACCTGCCCGGTGTCCAGGAACAGCTCTCCACTGTAATGAGTACAGTGCGAGTGAGGGGCACACCCATGACACCAACAGTAACTGGTAAGAAAGTGACTGACTTTTACACACCAATGTCACTGTAGCACGCACATCGAACTGCATTCAGTTGTATTTTACCACGTTAAAGTTAGGCAGTGCCACTCTGACAGAACAGGTGTGCTAGCATCGATAGACTCATATGTAAACACTGAGGTTAGCTTTCGTTGTCTAACTTTCATATGGGACACATTGGTCACATCAACCTAAATATGTCTCAAATGTTATGTTCCCTAGTGGAGAGACAGCCAGCAGGAAAGGATGTTGTGTTCTTGTTGGATGGATCTGATGGTACCAGACGTGGATTCCCAGCTATGCGAGATTTTGTCCAAAAGGCAGTAGAGAAACTCAGTGTGGATGACAACAAAGACCGTGTCTCAGTGGTTCAGTACAGCAGTGATCCAGCTGTCCAGTTCTATCTGAACACGTACACAACAAAAGGCGATATCCTTGACACTGTCAGAGGTTTGAGGCACAAAGGCGGAAGCCCCCTCAAGACTGGAGAAGCTCTCCAGTACTTGAAGGATAATGTCTTCACGACTTCTGCCGGGAGCAGGCGCCTGGAAGGCGTTCCACAAGTCCTAATATTGTTAACTGGCGGAAGGTCTTATGACAGTGTTGATGCCCCAGCCTCGGCTCTGAAGCAGATGGGTGTCTTGATGTTTGCAGTTGGAACCAGGGGCTCTGATTTGAGGGAACTGCAGAAGTTATCCCACGATTCCCGTAATGCTGTATCTGTACCTGAATTCACTGACCTTGCCCGTGTCCAAGATCAAATTCAGTCCTCTGTGGAGGCTGTGGTTATTGATGTCACCCCAGAAACACCAACTGAACCTGGTATGTTAACTGGCTTGAAAGGCTACCTGACTTATTCCACCCACACCGAAGGAAAGAAATGTAGTGTGATGCTTGATTAGCTCTACGTTTGCATTTAAGGAGAGGTTGTGGTCTGCTTTCCTACTGTTTAAAATTGAAATAGGCTGCCTTAGGTGCTTTGAAACTAATAGTCCACAACTTGATGAGTATTCCCCCAGCTTACTTTTTGCAAAGGTTTTAAACTGTTTGTCTCAATGTCTTTTCTCAGTTGGCACCGGCAAAAAGGATGTTGTCTTCCTTCTGGATGGCTCTGATGGCACACGGAATGGCTTCCCTGCCATGCGTGATTTTGTCGAGAGAGCTGTTGAGAAACTCAATGTGGGACAAAACAACGACCGTGTCTCTGTGGTGCAGTACAGCAGAGATCCAGAGGTTCATTTCTATCTGAACACATACACCACAAAAGAGGATATTGTGGATTCAGTCAGAGGACTGAAACACAGAGGGGGCAGTCCCCTCAATACCGGGGCAGCCCTCCAACACGTTAGGGACAACGTCTTTACAAACTCCTCCGGGAGTAGGCGCCTGCAAGGTGTCCCACAAATGTTGATCCTGCTAAATGGTGGAAAGTCCTCTGACAATGTAGATACCCCAGCCTCTGCTCTCAAACAGCAAGGCATCTTTGTGATTGGCATTGGAACAAGGAACTCTGACAGAAATGAGCTGCGGAAGATATCACATGAGCCTAATTATGCTCTTTCGGTGTCTGAGTTCACTGACCTGCCCGGTGTCCAGGAACAGCTCTCCACTGTAATGAGTACAGTGCGAGTGAGGGGCACACCCATGACACCAACAGTAACTGGTAAGAAAGTGACTGACTTTTACACACCAATGTCACTGTAGCACGCACATCGAACTGCATTCAGTTGTATTTTACCACGTTAAAGTTAGGCAGTGCCACTCTGACAGAACAGGTGTGCTAGCATCGATAGACTCATATGTAAACACTGAGGTTAGCTTTCGTTGTCTAACTTTCATATGGGACACATTGGTCACATCAACCTAAATATGTCTCAAATGTTATGTTCCCTAGTGGAGAGACAGCCAGCAGGAAAGGATGTTGTGTTCTTGTTGGATGGATCTGATGGTACCAGACGTGGATTCCCAGCTATGCGAGACTTTGTCCAAAAGGCAGTAGAGAAACTCAGTGTGGATGACAACAAAGACCGTGTCTCAGTGGTTCAGTACAGCAGTGATCCAGCTGTCCAGTTCTATCTGAACACGTACACAACAAAAGGCGATATCCTTGACACTGTCAGAGGTTTGAGGCACAAAGGCGGAAGCCCCCTCAAGACTGGAGAAGCTCTCCAGTACTTGAAGGATAATGTCTTCACGACTTCTGCCGGGAGCAGGCGCCTGGAAGGCGTTCCACAAGTCCTAATATTGTTAACTGGCGGAAGGTCTTATGACAGTGTTGATGCCCCAGCCTCGGCTCTGAAGCAGATGGGTGTCTTGATGTTTGCAGTTGGAACCAGGGGCTCTGATTTGAGGGAACTGCAGAAGTTATCCCACGATTCCCGTAATGCTGTATCTGTACCTGAATTCACTGACCTTGCCCGTGTCCAAGATCAAATTCAGTCCTCTGTGGAGGCTGTGGTTATTGATGTCACCCCAGAAACACCAACTGAACCTGGTATGTTAACTGGCTTGAAAGGCTACCTGACTTATTCCACCCACACCGAAGGAAAGAAATGTAGTGTGATGCTTGATTAGCTCTACGTTTGCATTTAAGGAGAGGTTGTGGTCTGCTTTCCTACTGTTTAAAATTGAAATAGGCTGCCTTAGGTGCTTTGAAACTAATAGTCCACAACTTGATGAGTATTCCCCCAGCTTACTTTTTGCAAAGGTTTTAAACTGTTTGTCTCAATGTCTTTTCTCAGTTGGCACCGGCAAAAAGGATGTTGTCTTCCTTCTGGATGGCTCTGATGGCACACGGAATGGCTTCCCTGCCATGCGTGATTTTGTCGAGAGAGCTGTTGAGAAACTCAATGTGGGACAAAACAACGACCGTGTCTCTGTGGTGCAGTACAGCAGAGATCCAGAGGTTCATTTCTATCTGAACACATACACCACAAAAGAGGATATTGTGGATTCAGTCAGAGGACTGAAACACAGAGGGGGCAGTCCCCTCAATACCGGGGCAGCCCTCCAACACGTTAGGGACAACGTCTTTACAAACTCCTCCGGGAGTAGGCGCCTGCAAGGTGTCCCACAAATGTTGATCCTGCTAAATGGTGGAAAGTCCTCTGACAATGTAGATACCCCAGCCTCTGCTCTCAAACAGCAAGGCATCTTTGTGATTGGCATTGGAACAAGGAACTCTGACAGAAATGAGCTGCGGAAGATATCACATGAGCCTAATTATGCTCTTTCGGTGTCTGAGTTCACTGACCTGCCCGGTGTCCAGGAACAGCTCTCCACTGTAATGAGTACAGTGCGAGTGAGGGGCACACCCATGACACCAACAGTAACTGGTAAGAAAGTGACTGACTTTTACACACCAATGTCACTGTAGCACGCACATCGAACTGCATTCAGTTGTATTTTACCACGTTAAAGTTAGGCAGTGCCACTCTGACAGAACAGGTGTGCTAGCATCGATAGACTCATATGTAAACACTGAGGTTAGCTTTCGTTGTCTAACTTTCATATGGGACACATTGGTCACATCAACCTAAATATGTCTCAAATGTTATGTTCCCTAGTGGAGAGACAGCCAGCAGGAAAGGATGTTGTGTTCTTGTTGGATGGATCTGATGGTACCAGACGTGGATTCCCAGCTATGCGAGACTTTGTCCAAAAGGCAGTAGAGAAACTCAGTGTGGATGACAACAAAGACCGTGTCTCAGTGGTTCAGTACAGCAGTGATCCAGCTGTCCAGTTCTATCTGAACACGTACACAACAAAAGGCGATATCCTTGACACTGTCAGAGGTTTGAGGCACAAAGGCGGAAGCCCCCTCAAGACTGGAGAAGCTCTCCAGTACTTGAAGGATAATGTCTTCACGACTTCTGCCGGGAGCAGGCGCCTGGAAGGCGTTCCACAAGTCCTAATATTGTTAACTGGCGGAAGGTCTTATGACAGTGTTGATGCCCCAGCCTCGGCTCTGAAGCAGATGGGTGTCTTGATGTTTGCAGTTGGAACCAGGGGCTCTGATTTGAGGGAACTGCAGAAGTTATCCCACGATTCCCGTAATGCTGTATCTGTACCTGAATTCACTGACCTTGCCCGTGTCCAAGATCAAATTCAGTCCTCTGTGGAGGCTGTGGTTATTGATGTCACCCCAGAAACACCAACTGAACCTGGTATGTTAACTGGCTTGAAAGGCTACCTGACTTATTCCACCCACACCGAAGGAAAGAAATGTAGTGTGATGCTTGATTAGCTCTACGTTTGCATTTAAGGAGAGGTTGTGGTCTGCTTTCCTACTGTTTAAAATTGAAATAGGCTGCCTTAGGTGCTTTGAAACTAATAGTCCACAACTTGATGAGTATTCCCCCAGCTTACTTTTTGCAAAGGTTTTAAACTGTTTGTCTCAATGTCTTTTCTCAGTTGGCACCGGCAAAAAGGATGTTGTCTTCCTTCTGGATGGCTCTGATGGCACACGGAATGGCTTCCCTGCCATGCGTGATTTTGTCGAGAGAGCTGTTGAGAAACTCAATGTGGGACAAAACAACGACCGTGTCTCTGTGGTGCAGTACAGCAGAGATCCAGAGGTTCATTTCTATCTGAACACATACACCACAAAAGAGGATATTGTGGATTCAGTCAGAGGACTGAAACACAGAGGGGGCAGTCCCCTCAATACCGGGGCAGCCCTCCAACACGTTAGGGACAACGTCTTTACAAACTCCTCCGGGAGTAGGCGCCTGCAAGGTGTCCCACAAATGTTGATCCTGCTAAATGGTGGAAAGTCCTCTGACAATGTAGATACCCCAGCCTCTGCTCTCAAACAGCAAGGCATCTTTGTGATTGGCATTGGAACAAGGAACTCTGACAGAAATGAGCTGCGGAAGATATCACATGAGCCTAATTATGCTCTTTCGGTGTCTGAGTTCACTGACCTGCCCGGTGTCCAGGAACAGCTCTCCACTGTAATGAGTACAGTGCGAGTGAGGGGCACACCCATGACACCAACAGTAACTGGTAAGAAAGTGACTGACTTTTACACACCAATGTCACTGTAGCACGCACATCGAACTGCATTCAGTTGTATTTTACCACGTTAAAGTTAGGCAGTGCCACTCTGACAGAACAGGTGTGCTAGCATCGATAGACTCATATGTAAACACTGAGGTTAGCTTTCGTTGTCTAACTTTCATATGGGACACATTGGTCACATCAACCTAAATATGTCTCAAATGTTATGTTCCCTAGTGGAGAGACAGCCAGCAGGAAAGGATGTTGTGTTCTTGTTGGATGGATCTGATGGTACCAGACGTGGATTCCCAGCTATGCGAGATTTTGTCCAAAAGGCAGTAGAGAAACTCAGTGTGGATGACAACAAAGACCGTGTCTCAGTGGTTCAGTACAGCAGTGATCCAGCTGTCCAGTTCTATCTGAACACGTACACAACAAAAGGCGATATCCTTGACACTGTCAGAGGTTTGAGGCACAAAGGCGGAAGCCCCCTCAAGACTGGAGAAGCTCTCCAGTACTTGAAGGATAATGTCTTCACGACTTCTGCCGGGAGCAGGCGCCTGGAAGGCGTTCCACAAGTCCTAATATTGTTAACTGGCGGAAGGTCTTATGACAGTGTTGATGCCCCAGCCTCGGCTCTGAAGCAGATGGGTGTCTTGATGTTTGCAGTTGGAACCAGGGGCTCTGATTTGAGGGAACTGCAGAAGTTATCCCACGATTCCCGTAATGCTGTATCTGTACCTGAATTCACTGACCTTGCCCGTGTCCAAGATCAAATTCAGTCCTCTGTGGAGGCTGTGGTTATTGATGTCACCCCAGAAACACCAACTGAACCTGGTATGTTAACTGGCTTGAAAGGCTACCTGACTTATTCCACCCACACCGAAGGAAAGAAATGTAGTGTGATGCTTGATTAGCTCTACGTTTGCATTTAAGGAGAGGTTGTGGTCTGCTTTCCTACTGTTTAAAATTGAAATAGGCTGCCTTAGGTGCTTTGAAACTAATAGTCCACAACTTGATGAGTATTCCCCCAGCTTACTTTTTGCAAAGGTTTTAAACTGTTTGTCTCAATGTCTTTTCTCAGTTGGCACCGGCAAAAAGGATGTTGTCTTCCTTCTGGATGGCTCTGATGGCACACGGAATGGCTTCCCTGCCATGCGTGATTTTGTCGAGAGAGCTGTTGAGAAACTCAATGTGGGACAAAACAACGACCGTGTCTCTGTGGTGCAGTACAGCAGAGATCCAGAGGTTCATTTCTATCTGAACACATACACCACAAAAGAGGATATTGTGGATTCAGTCAGAGGACTGAAACACAGAGGGGGCAGTCCCCTCAATACCGGGGCAGCCCTCCAACACGTTAGGGACAACGTCTTTACAAACTCCTCCGGGAGTAGGCGCCTGCAAGGTGTCCCACAAATGTTGATCCTGCTAAATGGTGGAAAGTCCTCTGACAATGTAGATACCCCAGCCTCTGCTCTCAAACAGCAAGGCATCTTTGTGATTGGCATTGGAACAAGGAACTCTGACAGAAATGAGCTGCGGAAGATATCACATGAGCCTAATTATGCTCTTTCGGTGTCTGAGTTCACTGACCTGCCCGGTGTCCAGGAACAGCTCTCCACTGTAATGAGTACAGTGCGAGTGAGGGGCACACCCATGACACCAACAGTAACTGGTAAGAAAGTGACTGACTTTTACACACCAATGTCACTGTAGCACGCACATCGAACTGCATTCAGTTGTATTTTACCACGTTAAAGTTAGGCAGTGCCACTCTGACAGAACAGGTGTGCTAGCATCGATAGACTCATATGTAAACACTGAGGTTAGCTTTCGTTGTCTAACTTTCATATGGGACACATTGGTCACATCAACCTAAATATGTCTCAAATGTTATGTTCCCTAGTGGAGAGACAGCCAGCAGGAAAGGATGTTGTGTTCTTGTTGGATGGATCTGATGGTACCAGACGTGGATTCCCAGCTATGCGAGACTTTGTCCAAAAGGCAGTAGAGAAACTCAGTGTGGATGACAACAAAGACCGTGTCTCAGTGGTTCAGTACAGCAGTGATCCAGCTGTCCAGTTCTATCTGAACACGTACACAACAAAAGGCGATATCCTTGACACTGTCAGAGGTTTGAGGCACAAAGGCGGAAGCCCCCTCAAGACTGGAGAAGCTCTCCAGTACTTGAAGGATAATGTCTTCACGACTTCTGCCGGGAGCAGGCGCCTGGAAGGCGTTCCACAAGTCCTAATATTGTTAACTGGCGGAAGGTCTTATGACAGTGTTGATGCCCCAGCCTCGGCTCTGAAGCAGATGGGTGTCTTGATGTTTGCAGTTGGAACCAGGGGCTCTGATTTGAGGGAACTGCAGAAGTTATCCCACGATTCCCGTAATGCTGTATCTGTACCTGAATTCACTGACCTTGCCCGTGTCCAAGATCAAATTCAGTCCTCTGTGGAGGCTGTGGTTATTGATGTCACCCCAGAAACAACAACTGAACCTGGTATGTTAACTGGCTTGAAAGGCTACCTGACTTATTCCACCCACACCGAAGGAAAGAAATGTAGTGTGATGCTTGATTAGCTCTACGTTTGCATTTAAGGAGAGGTTGTGGTCTGCTTTCCTACTGTTTAAAATTGAAATAGGCTGCCTTAGGTGCTTTGAAACTAATAGTCCACAACTTGATGAGTATTCCCCCAGCTTACTTTTTGCAAAGGTTTTAAACTGTTTGTCTCAATGTCTTTTCTCAGTTGGCACCGGCAAAAAGGATGTTGTCTTCCTTCTGGATGGCTCTGATGGCACACGGAATGGCTTCCCTGCCATGCGTGATTTTGTCGAGAGAGCTGTTGAGAAACTCAATGTGGGACAAAACAACGACCGTGTCTCTGTGGTGCAGTACAGCAGAGATCCAGAGGTTCATTTCTATCTGAACACATACACCACAAAAGAGGATATTGTGGATTCAGTCAGAGGACTGAAACACAGAGGGGGCAGTCCCCTCAATACCGGGGCAGCCCTCCAACACGTTAGGGACAACGTCTTTACAAACTCCTCCGGGAGTAGGCGCCTGCAAGGTGTCCCACAAATGTTGATCCTGCTAAATGGTGGAAAGTCCTCTGACAATGTAGATACCCCAGCCTCTGCTCTCAAACAGCAAGGCATCTTTGTGATTGGCATTGGAACAAGGAACTCTGACAGAAATGAGCTGCGGAAGATATCACATGAGCCTAATTATGCTCTTTCGGTGTCTGAGTTCACTGACCTGCCCGGTGTCCAGGAACAGCTCTCGACTGTAATGAGTACAGTGCGAGTGAGGGGCACACCCATGACACCAACAGTAACTGGTAAGAAAGTGACTGACTTTTACACACCAATGTCACTGTAGCACGCACATCGAACTGCATTCAGTTGTATTTTACCACGTTAAAGTTAGGCAGTGCCACTCTGACAGAACAGGTGTGCTAGCATCGATAGACTCATATGTAAACACTGAGGTTAGCTTTCGTTGTCTAACTTTCATATGGGACACATTGGTCACATCAACCTAAATATGTCTCAAATGTTATGTTCCCTAGTGGAGCGACAGCCAGCAGGAAAGGATGTTGTGTTCTTGTTGGATGGATCTGATGGTACCAGACGTGGATTCCCAGCTATGCGAGACTTTGTCCAAAAGGCAGTAGAGAAACTCAGTGTGGATGACAACAAAGACCGTGTCTCAGTGGTTCAGTACAGCAGTGATCCAGCTGTCCAGTTCTATCTGAACACGTACACAACAAAAGGCGATATCCTTGACACTGTCAGAGGTTTGAGGCACAAAGGCGGAAGCCCCCTCAAGACTGGAGAAGCTCTCCAGTACTTGAAGGATAATGTCTTCACGACTTCTGCCGGGAGCAGGCGCCTGGAAGGCTTTCCACAAGTCCTAATATTGTTAACTGGCGGAAGGTCTTATGACAGTGTTGATGCCCCAGCCTCGGCTCTGAAGCAGATGGGTGTCTTGATGTTTGCAGTTGGAACCAGGGGCTCTGATTTGAGGGAACTGCAGAAGTTATCCCACGATTCCCGTAATGCTGTATCTGTACCTGAATTCACTGACCTTGCCCGTGTCCAAGATCAAATTCAGTCCTCTGTGGAGGCTGTGGTTATTGATGTCACCCCAGAAACACCAACTGAACCTGGTATGTTAACTGGCTTGAAAGGCTACCTGACTTATTCCACCCACACCGAAGGAAAGAAATGTAGTGTGATGCTTGATTAGCTCTACGTTTGCATTTAAGGAGAGGTTGTAGTCTGCTTTCCTACTGTTTAAAATTGAAATAGGCTGCCTTAGGTGCTTTGAAACTAATAGTCCACAACTTGATGAGTATTCCCCCAGCTTACTTTTTGCAAAGGTTTTAAACTGTTTGTCTCAATGTCTTTTCTCAGTTGGCACCGGCAAAAAGGATGTTGTCTTCCTTCTGGATGGCTCTGATGGCACACGGAATGGCTTCCCTGCCATGCGTGATTTTGTCGAGAGAGCTGTTGAGAAACTCAATGTGGGACAAAACAACGACCGTGTCTCTGTGGTGCAGTACAGCAGAGATCCAGAGGTTCATTTCTATCTGAACACATACACCACAAAAGAGGATATTGTGGATTCAGTCAGAGGACTGAAACACAGAGGGGGCAGTCCCCTCAATACCGGGGCAGCCCTCCAATACGTTAGGGACAACGTCTTTACAAACTCCTCCGGGAGTAGGCGCCTGCAAGGTGTCCCACAAATGTTGATCCTGCTAAATGGTGGAAAGTCCTCTGACAATGTAGATACCCCAGCCTCTGCTCTCAAACAGCAAGGCATCTTTGTGATTGGCATTGGAACAAGGAACTCTGACAGAAATGAGCTGCGGAAGATATCACATGAGCCTAATTATGCTCTTTCGGTGTCTGAGTTCACTGACCTGCCCGGTGTCCAGGAACAGCTCTCCACTGTAATGAGTACAGTGCGAGTGAGGGGCACACCCATGACACCAACAGTAACTGGTAAGAAAGTGACTGACTTTTACACACCAATGTCACTGTAGCACGCACATCGAACTGCATTCAGTTGTATTTTACCACGTTAAAGTTAGGCAGTGCCACTCTGACAGAACAGGTGTGCTAGCATCGATAGACTCATATGTAAACACTGAGGTTAGCTTTCGTTGTCTAACTTTCATATGGGACACATTGGTCACATCAACCTAAATATGTCTCAAATGTTATGTTCCCTAGTGGAGAGACAGCCAGCAGGAAAGGATGTTGTGTTCTTGTTGGATGGATCTGATGGTACCAGACGTGGATTCCCAGCTATGCGAGATTTTGTCCAAAAGGCAGTAGAGAAACTCAGTGTGGATGACAACAAAGACCGTGTCTCAGTGGTTCAGTACAGCAGTGATCCAGCTGTCCAGTTCTATCTGAACACGTACACAACAAAAGGCGATATCCTTGACACTGTCAGAGGTTTGAGGCACAAAGGCGGAAGCCCCCTCAAGACTGGAGAAGCTCTCCAGTACTTGAAGGATAATGTCTTCACGACTTCTGCCGGGAGCAGGCGCCTGGAAGGCGTTCCACAAGTCCTAATATTGTTAACTGGCGGAAGGTCTTATGACAGTGTTGATGCCCCAGCCTCGGCTCTGAAGCAGATGGGTGTCTTGATGTTTGCAGTTGGAACCAGGGGCTCTGATTTGAGGGAACTGCAGAAGTTATCCCACGATTCCCGTAATGCTGTATCTGTACCTGAATTCACTGACCTTGCCCGTGTCCAAGATCAAATTCAGTCCTCTGTGGAGGCTGTGGTTATTGATGTCACCCCAGAAACACCAACTGAACCTGGTATGTTAACTGGCTTGAAAGGCTACCTGACTTATTCCACCCACACCGAAGGAAAGAAATGTAGTGTGATGCTTGATTAGCTCTACGTTTGCATTTAAGGAGAGGTTGTGGTCTGCTTTCCTACTGTTTAAAATTGAAATAGGCTGCCTTAGGTGCTTTGAAACTAATAGTCCACAACTTGATGAGTATTCCCCCAGCTTACTTTTTGCAAAGGTTTTAAACTGTTTGTCTCAATGTCTTTTCTCAGTTGGCACCGGCAAAAAGGATGTTGTCTTCCTTCTGGATGGCTCTGATGGCACACGGAATGGCTTCCCTGCCATGCGTGATTTTGTCGAGAGAGCTGTTGAGAAACTCAATGTGGGACAAAACAACGACCGTGTCTCTGTGGTGCAGTACAGCAGAGATCCAGAGGTTCATTTCTATCTGAACACATACACCACAAAAGAGGATATTGTGGATTCAGTCAGAGGACTGAAACACAGAGGGGGCAGTCCCCTCAATACCGGGGCAGCCCTCCAACACGTTAGGGACAACGTCTTTACAAACTCCTCCGGGAGTAGGCGCCTGCAAGGTGTCCCACAAATGTTGATCCTGCTAAATGGTGGAAAGTCCTCTGACAATGTAGATACCCCAGCCTCTGCTCTCAAACAGCAAGGCATCTTTGTGATTGGCATTGGAACAAGGAACTCTGACAGAAATGAGCTGCGGAAGATATCACATGAGCCTAATTATGCTCTTTCGGTGTCTGAGTTCACTGACCTGCCCGGTGTCCAGGAACAGCTCTCCACTGTAATGAGTACAGTGCGAGTGAGGGGCACACCCATGACACCAACAGTAACTGGTAAGAAAGTGACTGACTTTTACACACCAATGTCACTGTAGCACGCACATCGAACTGCATTCAGTTGTATTTTACCACGTTAAAGTTAGGCAGTGCCACTCTGACAGAACAGGTGTGCTAGCATCGATAGACTCATATGTAAACACTGAGGTTAGCTTTCGTTGTCTAACTTTCATATGGGACACATTGGTCACATCAACCTAAATATGTCTCAAATGTTATGTTCCCTAGTGGAGAGACAGCCAGCAGGAAAGGATGTTGTGTTCTTGTTGGATGGATCTGATGGTACCAGACGTGGATTCCCAGCTATGCGAGACTTTGTCCAAAAGGCAGTAGAGAAACTCAGTGTGGATGACAACAAAGACCGTGTCTCAGTGGTTCAGTACAGCAGTGATCCAGCTGTCCAGTTCTATCTGAACACGTACACAACAAAAGGCGATATCCTTGACACTGTCAGAGGTTTGAGGCACAAAGGCGGAAGCCCCCTCAAGACTGGAGAAGCTCTCCAGTACTTGAAGGATAATGTCTTCACGACTTCTGCCGGGAGCAGGCGCCTGGAAGGCGTTCCACAAGTCCTAATATTGTTAACTGGCGGAAGGTCTTATGACAGTGTTGATGCCCCAGCCTCGGCTCTGAAGCAGATGGGTGTCTTGATGTTTGCAGTTGGAACCAGGGGCTCTGATTTGAGGGAACTGCAGAAGTTATCCCACGATTCCCGTAATGCTGTATCTGTACCTGAATTCACTGACCTTGCCCGTGTCCAAGATCAAATTCAGTCCTCTGTGGAGGCTGTGGTTATTGATGTCACCCCAGAAACACCAACTGAACCTGGTATGTTAACTGGCTTGAAAGGCTACCTGACTTATTCCACCCACACCGAAGGAAAGAAATGTAGTGTGATGCTTGATTAGCTCTACGTTTGCATTTAAGGAGAGGTTGTGGTCTGCTTTCCTACTGTTTAAAATTGAAATAGGCTGCCTTAGGTGCTTTGAAACTAATAGTCCACAACTTGATGAGTATTCCCCCAGCTTACTTTTTGCAAAGGTTTTAAACTGTTTGTCTCAATGTCTTTTCTCAGTTGGCACCGGCAAAAAGGACGTTGTCTTCCTTCTGGATGGCTCTGATGGCACACGGAATGGCTTCCCTGCCATGCGTGATTTTGTCGAGAGAGCTGTTGAGAAACTCAATGTGGGACAAAACAACGACCGTGTCTCTGTGGTGCAGTACAGCAGAGATCCAGAGGTTCATTTCTATCTGAACACATACACCGCAAAAGAGGATATTGTGGATTCAGTCAGAGGACTGAAACACAGAGGGGGCAGTCCCCTCAATACCGGGGCAGCCCTCCAATACGTTAGGGACAACGTCTTTACAAACTCCTCCGGGAGTAGGCGCCTGCAAGGTGTCCCACAAATGTTGATCCTGCTAAATGGTGGAAAGTCCTCTGACAATGTAGATACCCCAGCCTCTGCTCTCAAACAGCAAGGCATCTTTGTGATTGGCATTGGAACAAGGAACTCTGACAGAAATGAGCTGCGGAAGATATCACATGAGCCTAATTATGCTCTTTCGGTGTCTGAGTTCACTGACCTGCCCGGTGTCCAGGAACAGCTCTCCACTGTAATGAGTACAGTGCGAGTGAGGGGCACACCCATGACACCAACAGTAACTGGTAAGAAAGTGACTGACTTTTACACACCAATGTCACTGTAGCACGCACATCGAACTGCATTCAGTTGTATTTTACCACGTTAAAGTTAGGCAGTGCCACTCTGACAGAACAGGTGTGCTAGCATCGATAGACTCATATGTAAACACTGAGGTTAGCTTTCGTTGTCTAACTTTCATATGGGACACATTGGTCACATCAACCTAAATATGTCTCAAATGTTATGTTCCCTAGTGGAGAGACAGCCAGCAGGAAAGGATGTTGTGTTCTTGTTGGATGGATCTGATGGTACCAGACGTGGATTCCCAGCTATGCGAGATTTTGTCCAAAAGGCAGTAGAGAAACTCAGTGTGGATGACAACAAAGACCGTGTCTCAGTGGTTCAGTACAGCAGTGATCCAGCTGTCCAGTTCTATCTGAACACGTACACAACAAAAGGCGATATCCTTGACACTGTCAGAGGTTTGAGGCACAAAGGCGGAAGCCCCCTCAAGACTGGAGAAGCTCTCCAGTACTTGAAGGATAATGTCTTCACGACTTCTGCCGGGAGCAGGCGCCTGGAAGGCGTTCCACAAGTCCTAATATTGTTAACTGGCGGAAGGTCTTATGACAGTGTTGATGCCCCAGCCTCGGCTCTGAAGCAGATGGGTGTCTTGATGTTTGCAGTTGGAACCAGGGGCTCTGATTTGAGGGAACTGCAGAAGTTATCCCACGATTCCCGTAATGCTGTATCTGTACCTGAATTCACTGACCTTGCCCGTGTCCAAGATCAAATTCAGTCCTCTGTGGAGGCTGTGGTTATTGATGTCACCCCAGAAACACCAACTGAACCTGGTATGTTAACTGGCTTGAAAGGCTACCTGACTTATTCCACCCACACCGAAGGAAAGAAATGTAGTGTGATGCTTGATTAGCTCTACGTTTGCATTTAAGGAGAGGTTGTGGTCTGCTTTCCTACTGTTTAAAATTGAAATAGGCTGCCTTAGGTGCTTTGAAACTAATAGTCCACAACTTGATGAGTATTCCCCCAGCTTACTTTTTGCAAAGGTTTTAAACTGTTTGTCTCAATGTCTTTTCTCAGTTGGCACCGGCAAAAAGGACGTTGTCTTCCTTCTGGATGGCTCTGATGGCACACGGAATGGCTTCCCTGCCATGCGTGATTTTGTCGAGAGAGCTGTTGAGAAACTCAATGTGGGACAAAACAACGACCGTGTCTCTGTGGTGCAGTACAGCAGAGATCCAGAGGTTCATTTCTATCTGAACACATACACCACAAAAGAGGATATTGTGGATTCAGTCAGAGGACTGAAACACAGAGGGGGCAGTCCCCTCAATACCGGGGCAGCCCTCCAATACGTTAGGGACAACGTCTTTACAAACTCCTCCGGGAGTAGGCGCCTGCAAGGTGTCCCACAAATGTTGATCCTGCTAAATGGTGGAAAGTCCTCTGACAATGTAGATACCCCAGCCTCTGCTCTCAAACAGCAAGGCATCTTTGTGATTGGCATTGGAACAAGGAACTCTGACAGAAATGAGCTGCGGAAGATATCACATGAGCCTAATTATGCTCTTTCGGTGTCTGAGTTCACTGACCTGCCCGGTGTCCAGGAACAGCTCTCCACTGTAATGAGTACAGTGCGAGTGAGGGGCACAACCATGACACCAACAGTAATTGGTAAGAAAGTGACTGACTTTTACACACCAATGTCACTGTAGCACGCACATCGAACTGCATTCAGTTGTATTTTACCACGTTAAAGTTAGGCAGTGCCACTCTGACAGAACAGGTGTGCTAGCATCGATAGACTCATATGTAAACACTGAGGTTAGCTTTCGTTGTCTAACTTTCATATGGGACACATTGGTCACATCAACCTAAATATGTCTCAAATGTTATGTTCCCTAGTGGAGCGACAGCCAGCAGGAAAGGATGTTGTGTTCTTGTTGGATGGATCTGATGGTACCAGACGTGGATTCCCAGCTATGCGAGACTTTGTCCAAAAGGCAGTAGAGAAACTCAGTGTGGATGACAACAAAGACCGTGTCTCAGTGGTTCAGTACAGCAGTGATCCAGCTGTCCAGTTCTATCTGAACACGTACACAACAAAAGGCGATATCCTTGACACTGTCAGAGGTTTGAGGCACAAAGGCGGAAGCCCCCTCAAGACTGGAGAAGCTCTCCAGTACTTGAAGGATAATGTCTTCACGACTTCTGCCGGGAGCAGGCGCCTGGAAGGCGTTCCACAAGTCCTAATATTGTTAACTGGCGGAAGGTCTTATGACAGTGTTGATGCCCCAGCCTCGGCTCTGAAGCAGATGGGTGTCTTGATGTTTGCAGTTGGAACCAGGGGCTCTGATTTGAGGGAACTGCAGAAGTTATCCCACGATTCCCGTAATGCTGTATCTGTACCTGAATTCACTGACCTTGCCCGTGTCCAAGATCAAATTCAGTCCTCTGTGGAGGCTGTGGTTATTGATGTCACCCCAGAAACACCAACTAAACCTGGTATGTTAACTGGCTTGAAAGGCTACCTGACTTAGTCCACCCACACCGAAGGAAAGATATGTAGTGTGAAGCTTGATTAGCTCTACGTTTGCATTTAAGGAGAGGTTGTGGTCTGCTTTCCTACTGTTTAAAATTGAAGTAGGCCGCCTTAGATGCTTTGAAACTAATAGTCCACAACTTGATGAGTATTCCCCCAGCTTACTTTTTGCAAAGGTTTTAAACTGTTTGTCTTGCTGTCTTTTCTCAGTTGACACTGGCAAAAAGGACGTTGTCTTCCTTCTGGATGGCTCTGATGGCACACGGAATGGCTTCCCTGCCATGCGTGATTTTGTCGAGAGAGCTGTTGAGAAACTCAATGTGGGACAAAACAACGACCGTGTCTCTGTGGTGCAGTACAGCAGAGATCCAGAGGTTCATTTCTATCTGAACACATACACCACAAAAGAGGATATTGTGGATTCAGTCAGAGGACTGAAACACAGAGGGGGCAGTCCCCTCAATACCGGGGCAGCCCTCCAATACGTTAGGGACAACGTCTTTACAAACTCCTCCGGGAGTAGGCGCCTGCAAGGTGTCCCACAAATGTTGATCCTGCTAAATGGTGGAAAGTCCTCTGACAATGTAGATACCCCAGCCTCTGCTCTCAAACAGCAAGGCATCTTTGTGATTGGCATTGGAACAAGGAACTCTGACAGAAATGAGCTGCAGAAGATATCACATGAGCCTAATTATGCTCTTTCGGTGTCTGAGTTCACTGACCTGCCCGGTGTCCAGGAACAGCTCTCCACTGTAATGAGTACAGTGCGAGTGAGGGGCACACCCATGACACCAACAGTAACTGGTAAGAAAGTGACTGACTTTTACACACCAATGTCACTGTAGCACGCACATCGAACTGCATTCAGTTGTATTTTACCACGTTAAAGTTAGGCAGTGCCACTCTGACAGAACAGGTGTGCTAGCATCGATAGACTCATATGTAAACACTGAGGTTAGCTTTCGTTGTCTAACTTTCATATGGGACACATTGGTCACATCAACCTAAATATGTCTCAAATGTTATGTTCCCTAGTGGAGAGACAGCCAGCAGGAAAGGATGTTGTGTTCTTGTTGGATGGATCTGATGGTACCAGACGTGGATTCCCAGCTATGCGAGATTTTGTCCAAAAGGCAGTAGAGAAACTCAGTGTGGATGACAACAAAGACCGTGTCTCAGTGGTTCAGTACAGCAGTGATCCAGCTGTCCAGTTCTATCTGAACACGTACACAACAAAAGGCGATATCCTTGACACTGTCAGAGGTTTGAGGCACAAAGGCGGAAGCCCCCTCAAGACTGGAGAAGCTCTCCAGTACTTGAAGGATAATGTCTTCACGACTTCTGCCGGGAGCAGGCGCCTGGAAGGCGTTCCACAAGTCCTAATATTGTTAACTGGCGGAAGGTCTTATGACAGTGTTGATGCCCCAGCCTCGGCTCTGAAGCAGATGGGTGTCTTGATGTTTGCAGTTGGAACCAGGGGCTCTGATTTGAGGGAACTGCAGAAGTTATCCCACGATTCCCGTAATGCTGTATCTGTACCTGAATTCACTGACCTTGCCCGTGTCCAAGATCAAATTCAGTCCTCTGTGGAGGCTGTGGTTATTGATGTCACCCCAGAAACACCAACTGAACCTGGTATGTTAACTGGCTTGAAAGGCTACCTGACTTATTCCACCCACACCGAAGGAAAGAAATGTAGTGTGATGCTTGATTAGCTCTACGTTTGCATTTAAGGAGAGGTTGTGGTCTGCTTTCCTACTGTTTAAAATTGAAATAGGCTGCCTTAGGTGCTTTGAAACTAATAGTCCACAACTTGATGAGTATTCCCCCAGCTTACTTTTTGCAAAGGTTTTAAACTGTTTGTCTTGCTGTCTTTTCTCAGTTGACACTGGCAAAAAGGACGTTGTCTTCCTTCTGGATGGCTCTGATGGCACACGGAATGGCTTCCCTGCCATGCGTGATTTTGTCGAGAGAGCTGTTGAGAAACTCAATGTGGGACAAAACAACGATCGTGTCTCTGTGGTGCAGTACAGCAGAGATCCAGAGGTTAATTTCTATCTGAACACATACACCACAAAAGAGGATATTGTGGATTCAGTCAGAGGACTGAGACACAGAGGGGGCAGTCCCCTCAATACCGGGGCAGCCCTCCAATACGTTAGGGACAACGTCTTTACAAACTCCTCCGGGAGTAGGCGCCTGCAAGGTGTCCCACAAATGTTGATCCTGCTAAATGGTGGAAAGTCTTCTGACAATGTAGATACCCCAGCCTCTGCTCTCAAACAGCAAGGCATCTTTGTGATTGGCATTGGAACAAGGAACTCTGACAGAAATGAGCTGCGGAAGATATCACATGAGCCTAGTTATGCTCTTTCGGTGTCTGAGTTCACTGACCTGCCCGGTGTCCAGGAACAGCTCTCCACTGTAATGAGTACAGTGCGAGTGAGGGGCACAACCATGACACCAACAGTAACTGGTAAGAAAGTGACTGACTTTTCTACACCAATGTCACTGTAGCACGCACATCGAACTGCATTCAGTTGTATTTTACTACGTTAGAGTTACGCAGTGCCACTCTGACAGAACAGGTGTGCTAGCATCGATAGACTCATATGTAAACACTGAGGTTAGCTTTCGTTGTCTAACTTTCACATGGGACACATTGGTCACATCAACCTAAATATGTCTCAAATGTTATGTTCCCTAGTGGAGCGACAGCCAGCAGGAAAGGATGTTGTGTTCTTGTTGGATGGATCTGATGGTACCAGACGTGGATTCCCAGCTATGCGAGACTTTGTCCAAAAGGCAGTAGAGAAACTCAGTGTGGATGACAACAAAGACCGTGTCTCAGTGGTTCAGTACAGCAGTGATCCAGCTGTCCAGTTCTATCTGAACACGTACACAACAAAAGGCGATATCCTTGACACTGTCAGAGGTTTGAGGCACAAAGGCGGAAGCCCCCTCAAGACTGGAGAAGCTCTCCAGTACTTGAAGGATAATGTCTTCACGACTTCTGCCGGGAGCAGGCGCCTGGAAGGCGTTCCACAAGTCCTAATATTGTTAACTGGCGGAAGGTCTTATGACAGTGTTGATGCCCCAGCCTCGGCTCTGAAGCAGATGGGTGTCTTGATGTTTGCAGTTGGAACCAGGGGCTCTGATTTGAGGGAACTGCAGAAGTTATCCCACGATTCCCGTAATGCTGTATCTGTACCTGAATTCACTGACCTTGCCCGTGTCCAAGATCAAATTCAGTCCTCTGTGGAGGCTGTGGTTATTGATGTCACCCCAGAAACACCAACTGAACCTGGTATGTTAACTGGCTTGAAAGGCTACCTGACTTATTCCACCCACACCGAAGGAAAGATATGTAGTGTGATGCTTGATTAGCTCTACGTTTGCATTTAAGGAGAGGTTGTGGTCTGCTTTCCTACTGTTTAAAATTGAAATAGGCCGCCTTAGGTGCTTTGAAACTAATAGTCCACAACTTGATGAGTATTCCCCCAGCTTACTTTTTGCAAAGGTTGTAAACTGTTTGTCTCGCTGTCTTTTCTCAGTTGACACCGGCAAAAAGGACGTTGTCTTCCTTCTGGATGGCTCTGATGGCACACGGAATGGCTTCCCTGCCATGCGTGATTTTGTCGAGAGAGCTGTTGAGAAACTCAATGTGGGACAAAACAACGACCGTGTCTCTGTGGTGCAGTACAGCAGAGATCCAGAGGTTAATTTCTATCTGAACACATACACCACAAAAGAGGATATTGTGGATTCAGTCAGAGGACTGAGACACAGAGGGGGCAGTCCCCTCAATACCGGGGCAGCCCTCCAATACGTTAGGGACAACGTCTTTACAAACTCCTCCGGGAGTAGGCGCCTGCAAGGTGTCCCACAAATGTTGATCCTGCTAAATGGTGGAAAGTCTTCTGACAATGTAGATACCCCAGCCTCTGCTCTCAAACAGCAAGGCATCTTTGTGATTGGCATTGGAACAAGGAACTCTGACAGAAATGAGCTGCGGAAGATATCACATGAGCCTAGTTATGCTCTTTCGGTGTCTGAGTTCACTGACCTGCCCGGTGTCCAGGAACAGCTCTCCACTGTAATGAGTACAGTGCGAGTGAGGGGCACAACCATGACACCAACAGTAACTGGTAAGAAAGTGACTGACTTTTACACACCAATGTCACTGTAGCACGCACATCGAACTGCATTCAGTTGTATTTTACTACGTTAGAGTTAGGCAGTGCCACTCTGACAGAACAGGTGTGCTAGCATCGATAGACTCATATGTAAACACTGAGGTTAGCTTTCGTTGTCTAACTTTCACATGGGACACATTGGTCACATCAACCTAAATATGTCTCAAATGTTATGTTCCCTAGTGGAGCGACAGCCAGCAGGAAAGGATGTTGTGTTCTTGTTGGATGGATCTGATGGTACCAGACGTGGATTCCCAGCTATGCGAGACTTTGTCCAAAAGGCAGTAGAGAAACTCAGTGTGGATGACAACAAAGACCGTGTCTCAGTGGTTCAGTACAGCAGTGATCCAGCTGTCCAGTTCTATCTGAACACGTACACAACAAAAGGCGATATCCTTGACACTGTCAGAGGTTTGAGGCACAAAGGCGGAAGCCCCCTCAAGACTGGAGAAGCTCTCCAGTACTTGAAGGATAATGTCTTCACGACTTCTGCCGGGAGCAGGCGCCTGGAAGGCGTTCCACAAGTCCTAATATTGTTAACTGGCGGAAGGTCTTATGACAGTGTTGATGCCCCAGCCTCGGCTCTGAAGCAGATGGGTGTCTTGATGTTTGCAGTTGGAACCAGGGGCTCTGATTTGAGGGAACTGCAGAAGTTATCCCACGATTCCCGTAATGCTGTATCTGTACCTGAATTCACTGACCTTGCCCGTGTCCAAGATCAAATTCAGTCCTCTCTGGAGGCTGTGGTTATTGATGTCACCCCAGAAACAC
Organism: Pagrus major; assembly: GCF_040436345.1. Classification (NCBI taxonomy): domain Eukaryota; kingdom Metazoa; phylum Chordata; class Actinopteri; order Spariformes; family Sparidae; genus Pagrus; species Pagrus major. The sequence goes on from NC_133223.1 coordinate 30,892,565, forward strand.
CAACTGAACCTGGTATGTTAACTGGCTTGAAAGGCTACCTGGCTTATTCCACCCACACCGAAGGAAAGCTATGTAGTGTGATGCTTGATTAGCTCTACGTTTGCATTTAAGGAGAGGTTGTGGTCTGCTTTCCTACTGTTTAAAATTGAAGTAGGCCACCTTAGGTGCTTTGAAACTAATAGTCCACAACTTGATGAGTATTCCCCCAGCTTACTTTTTGCAAAGGTTTTAAACTGTTTGTCTCGCTGTCTTTTCTCAGTTGACACCGGCAAAAAGGACGTTGTCTTCCTTCTGGATGGCTCTGATGGCACACGGAATGGCTTCCCTGCCATGCGTGATTTTGTCGAGAGAGCTGTTGAGAAACTCAATGTGGGACAAAACAACGACCGTGTCTCTGTGGTGCAGTACAGCAGAGATCCAGAGGTTAATTTCTATCTGAACACATACACCACAAAAGAGGATATTGTGGATTCAGTCAGAGGACTGAGACACAGAGGGGGCAGTCCCCTCAATACCGGGGCAGCCCTCCAATACGTTAGGGACAACGTCTTTACAAACTCCTCCGGGAGTAGGCGCCTGCAAGGTGTCCCACAAATGTTGATCCTGCTAAATGGTGGAAAGTCTTCTGACAATGTAGATACCCCAGCCTCTGCTCTCAAACAGCAAGGCATCTTTGTGATTGGCATTGGAACAAGGAACTCTGACAGAAATGAGCTGCGGAAGATATCACATGAGCCTAGTTATGCTCTTTCGGTGTCTGAGTTCACTGACCTGCCCGGTGTCCAGGAACAGCTCTCCACTGTAATGAGTACAGTGCGAGTGAGGGGCACAACCATGACACCAACAGTAACTGGTAAGAAAGTGACTGACTTTTACACACCAATGTCACTGTAGCACGCACATCGAACTGCATTCAGTTGTATTTTACTACGTTAGAGTTAGGCAGTGCCACTCTGACAGAACAGGTGTGCTAGCATCGATAGACTCATATGTAAACACTGAGGTTAGCTTTCGTTGTCTAACTTTCACATGGGACACATTGGTCACATCAACCTAAATATGTCTCAAATGTTATGTTCCCTAGTGGAGCGACAGCCAGCAGGAAAGGATGTTGTGTTCTTGTTGGATGGATCTGATGGTACCAGACGTGGATTCCCAGCTATGCGAGACTTTGTCCAAAAGGCAGTAGAGAAACTCAGTGTGGATGACAACAAAGACCGTGTCTCAGTGGTTCAGTACAGCAGTGATCCAGCTGTCCAGTTCTATCTGAACACGTACACAACAAAAGGCGATATCCTTGACACTGTCAGAGGTTTGAGGCACAAAGGTGGAAGCCCCCTCAAGACTGGAGAAGCTCTCCAGTACTTGAAGGATAATGTCTTCACGACTTCTGCCGGGAGCAGGCGCCTGGAAGGCGTTCCACAAGTCCTAATATTGTTAACTGGCGGAAGGTCTTATGACAGTGTTGATGCCCCAGCCTCGGCTCTGAAGCAGATGGGTGTCTTGATGTTTGCAGTTGGAACCAGGGGCTCTGATTTGAGGGAACTGCAGAAGTTATCCCACGATTCCCGTAATGCTGTATCTGTACCTGAATTCACTGACCTTGCCCGTGTCCAAGATCAAATTCAGTCCTCTGTGGAGGCTGTGGTTATTGATGTCACCCCAGAAACACCAACTGAACCTGGTATGTTAACTGGCTTGAAAGGCTACCTGGCTTATTCCACCCACACCGAAGGAAAGCTATGTAGTGTGATGCTTGATTAGCTCTACGTTTGCATTTAAGGAGAGGTTGTGGTCTGCTTTCCTACTGTTTAAAATTGAAGTAGGCCACCTTAGGTGCTTTGAAACTAATAGTCCACAACTTGATGAGTATTCCCCCAGCTTACTTTTTGCAAAGGTTTTAAACTGTTTGTCTCGCTGTCTTTTCTCAGTTGACACCGGCAAAAAGGACGTTGTCTTCCTTCTGGATGGCTCTGATGGCACACGGAATGGCTTCCCTGCCATGCGTGATTTTGTCGAGAGAGCTGTTGAGAAACTCAATGTGGGACAAAACAACGACCGTGTCTCTGTGGTGCAGTACAGCAGAGATCCAGAGGTTAATTTCTATCTGAACACATACACCACAAAAGAGGATATTGTGGATTCAGTCAGAGGACTGAGACACAGAGGGGGCAGTCCCCTCAATACCGGGGCAGCCCTCCAATACGTTAGGGACAACGTCTTTACAAACTCCTCCGGGAGTAGGCGCCTGCAAGGTGTCCCACAAATGTTGATCCTGCTAAATGGTGGAAAGTCTTCTGACAATGTAGATACCCCAGCCTCTGCTCTCAAACAGCAAGGCATCTTTGTGATTGGCATTGGAACAAGGAACTCTGACAGAAATGAGCTGCGGAAGATATCACATGAGCCTAGTTATGCTCTTTCGGTGTCTGAGTTCACTGACCTGCCCGGTGTCCAGGAACAGCTCTCCACTGTAATGAGTACAGTGCGAGTGAGGGGCACAACCATGACACCAACAGTAACTGGTAAGAAAGTGACTGACTTTTACACACCAATGTCACTGTAGCACGCACATCGAACTGCATTCAGTTGTATTTTACCACGTTAGAGTTAGGCAGTGCCACTCTGACAGAACAGGTGTGCTAGCATCAATAGACTCATATGTAAACACTGAGGTTAGCTTTCGTTGTCTAACTTTCACATGGGACACATTGGTCACATCAACCTAAATATGTCTCAAATGTTATGTTCCCTAGTGGAGCGACAGCCAGCAGGAAAGGATGTTGTGTTCTTGTTGGATGGATCTGATGGTACCAGACGTGGATTCCCAGCTATGCGAGACTTTGTCCAAAAGGCAGTAGAGAAACTCAGTGTGGATGACAACAAAGACCGTGTCTCAGTGGTTCAGTACAGCAGTGATCCAGCTGTCCAGTTCTATCTGAACACGTACACAACAAAAGGCGATATCCTTGACACTGTCAGAGGTTTGAGGCACAAAGGCGGAAGCCCCCTCAAGACTGGAGAAGCTCTCCAGTACTTGAAGGATAATGTCTTCACGACTTCTGCCGGGAGCAGGCGCCTGGAAGGCGTTCCACAAGTCCTAATATTGTTAACTGGCGGAAGGTCTTATGACAGTGTTGATGCCCCAGCCTCGGCTCTGAAGCAGATGGGTGTCTTGATGTTTGCAGTTGGAACCAGGGGCTCTGATTTGAGGGAACTGCAGAAGTTATCCCACGATTCCCGTAATGCTGTATCTGTACCTGAATTCACTGACCTTGCCCGTGTCCAAGATCAAATTCAGTCCTCTGTGGAGGCTGTGGTTATTGATGTCACCCCAGAAACACCAACTGAACCTGGTATGTTAACTGGCTTGAAAGGCTACCTGACTTATTCCACCCACACCGAAGGAAAGATATGTAGTGTGATGCTTGATTAGCTCTACGTTTGCATTTAAGGAGAGGTTGTGGTCTGCTTTCCTACTGTTTAAAATTGAAATAGGCCGCCTTAGGTGCTTTGAAACTAATAGTCCACAACTTGATGAGTATTCCCCCAGCTTACTTTTTGCAAAGGTTGTAAACTGTTTGTCTCGCTGTCTTTTCTCAGTTGACACCGGCAAAAAGGACGTTGTCTTCCTTCTGGATGGCTCTGATGGCACACGGAATGGCTTCCCTGCCATGCGTGATTTTGTCGAGAGAGCTGTTGAGAAACTCAATGTGGGACAAAACAACGACCGTGTCTCTGTGGTGCAGTACAGCAGAGATCCAGAGGTTAATTTCTATCTGAACACATACACCACAAAAGAGGATATTGTGGATTCAGTCAGAGGACTGAGACACAGAGGGGGCAGTCCCCTCAATACCGGGGCAGCCCTCCAATACGTTAGGGACAACGTCTTTACAAACTCCTCCGGGAGTAGGCGCCTGCAAGGTGTCCCACAAATGTTGATCCTGCTAAATGGTGGAAAGTCTTCTGACAATGTAGATACCCCAGCCTCTGCTCTCAAACAGCAAGGCATCTTTGTGATTGGCATTGGAACAAGGAACTCTGACAGAAATGAGCTGCGGAAGATATCACATGAGCCTAGTTATGCTCTTTCGGTGTCTGAGTTCACTGACCTGCCCGGTGTCCAGGAACAGCTCTCCACTGTAATGAGTACAGTGCGAGTGAGGGGCACAACCATGACACCAACAGTAACTGGTAAGAAAGTGACTGACTTTTACACACCAATGTCACTGTAGCACGCACATCGAACTGCATTCAGTTGTATTTTACTACGTTAGAGTTAGGCAGTGCCACTCTGACAGAACAGGTGTGCTAGCATCGATAGACTCATATGTAAACACTGAGGTTAGCTTTCGTTGTCTAACTTTCACATGGGACACATTGGTCACATCAACCTAAATATGTCTCAAATGTTATGTTCCCTAGTGGAGCGACAGCCAGCAGGAAAGGATGTTGTGTTCTTGTTGGATGGATCTGATGGTACCAGACGTGGATTCCCAGCTATGCGAGACTTTGTCCAAAAGGCAGTAGAGAAACTCAGTGTGGATGACAACAAAGACCGTGTCTCAGTGGTTCAGTACAGCAGTGATCCAGCTGTCCAGTTCTATCTGAACACGTACACAACAAAAGGCGATATCCTTGACACTGTCAGAGGTTTGAGGCACAAAGGCGGAAGCCCCCTCAAGACTGGAGAAGCTCTCCAGTACTTGAAGGATAATGTCTTCACGACTTCTGCCGGGAGCAGGCGCCTGGAAGGCGTTCCACAAGTCCTAATATTGTTAACTGGCGGAAGGTCTTATGACAGTGTTGATGCCCCAGCCTCGGCTCTGAAGCAGATGGGTGTCTTGATGTTTGCAGTTGGAACCAGGGGCTCTGATTTGAGGGAACTGCAGAAGTTATCCCACGATTCCCGTAATGCTGTATCTGTACCTGAATTCACTGACCTTGCCCGTGTCCAAGATCAAATTCAGTCCTCTCTGGAGGCTGTGGTTATTGATGTCACCCCAGAAACACCAACTGAACCTGGTATGTTAACTGGCTTGAAAGGCTACCTGGCTTATTCCACCCACACCGAAGGAAAGCTATGTAGTGTGATGCTTGATTAGCTCTACGTTTGCATTTAAGGAGAGGTTGTGGTCTGCTTTCCTACTGTTTAAAATTGAAGTAGGCCACCTTAGGTGCTTTGAAACTAATAGTCCACAACTTGATGAGTATTCCCCCAGCTTACTTTTTGCAAAGGTTTTAAACTGTTTGTCTCGCTGTCTTTTCTCAGTTGACACCGGCAAAAAGGACGTTGTCTTCCTTCTGGATGGCTCTGATGGCACACGGAATGGCTTCCCTGCCATGCGTGATTTTGTCGAGAGAGCTGTTGAGAAACTCAATGTGGGACAAAACAACGACCGTGTCTCTGTGGTGCAGTACAGCAGAGATCCAGAGGTTAATTTCTATCTGAACACATACACCACAAAAGAGGATATTGTGGATTCAGTCAGAGGACTGAGACACAGAGGGGGCAGTCCCCTCAATACCGGGGCAGCCCTCCAATACGTTAGGGACAACGTCTTTACAAACTCCTCCGGGAGTAGGCGCCTGCAAGGTGTCCCACAAATGTTGATCCTGCTAAATGGTGGAAAGTCTTCTGACAATGTAGATACCCCAGCCTCTGCTCTCAAACAGCAAGGCATCTTTGTGATTGGCATTGGAACAAGGAACTCTGACAGAAATGAGCTGCGGAAGATATCACATGAGCCTAGTTATGCTCTTTCGGTGTCTGAGTTCACTGACCTGCCCGGTGTCCAGGAACAGCTCTCCACTGTAATGAGTACAGTGCGAGTGAGGGGCACAACCATGACACCAACAGTAACTGGTAAGAAAGTGACTGACTTTTACACACCAATGTCACTGTAGCACGCACATCGAACTGCATTCAGTTGTATTTTACTACGTTAGAGTTAGGCAGTGCCACTCTGACAGAACAGGTGTGCTAGCATCGATAGACTCATATGTAAACACTGAGGTTAGCTTTCGTTGTCTAACTTTCACATGGGACACATTGGTCACATCAACCTAAATATGTCTCAAATGTTATGTTCCCTAGTGGAGCGACAGCCAGCAGGAAAGGATGTTGTGTTCTTGTTGGATGGATCTGATGGTACCAGACGTGGATTCCCAGCTATGCGAGACTTTGTCCAAAAGGCAGTAGAGAAACTCAGTGTGGATGACAACAAAGACCGTGTCTCAGTGGTTCAGTACAGCAGTGATCCAGCTGTCCAGTTCTATCTGAACACGTACACAACAAAAGGCGATATCCTTGACACTGTCAGAGGTTTGAGGCACAAAGGCGGAAGCCCCCTCAAGACTGGAGAAGCTCTCCAGTACTTGAAGGATAATGTCTTCACGACTTCTGCCGGGAGCAGGCGCCTGGAAGGCGTTCCACAAGTCCTAATATTGTTAACTGGCGGAAGGTCTTATGACAGTGTTGATGCCCCAGCCTCGGCTCTGAAGCAGATGGGTGTCTTGATGTTTGCAGTTGGAACCAGGGGCTCTGATTTGAGGGAACTGCAGAAGTTATCCCACGATTCCCGTAATGCTGTATCTGTACCTGAATTCACTGACCTTGCCCGTGTCCAAGATCAAATTCAGTCCTCTCTGGAGGCTGTGGTTATTGATGTCACCCCAGAAACACCAACTGAACCTGGTATGTTAACTGGCTTGAAAGGCTACCTGGCTTATTCCACCCACACCGAAGGAAAGCTATGTAGTGTGATGCTTGATTAGCTCTACGTTTGCATTTAAGGAGAGGTTGTGGTCTGCTTTCCTACTGTTTAAAATTGAAGTAGGCCACCTTAGGTGCTTTGAAACTAATAGTCCACAACTTGATGAGTATTCCCCCAGCTTACTTTTTGCAAAGGTTTTAAACTGTTTGTCTCGCTGTCTTTTCTCAGTTGACACCGGCAAAAAGGACGTTGTCTTCCTTCTGGATGGCTCTGATGGCACACGGAATGGCTTCCCTGCCATGCGTGATTTTGTCGAGAGAGCTGTTGAGAAACTCAATGTGGGACAAAACAACGACCGTGTCTCTGTGGTGCAGTACAGCAGAGATCCAGAGGTTAATTTCTATCTGAACACATACACCACAAAAGAGGATATTGTGGATTCAGTCAGAGGACTGAGACACAGAGGGGGCAGTCCCCTCAATACCGGGGCAGCCCTCCAATACGTTAGGGACAACGTCTTTACAAACTCCTCCGGGAGTAGGCGCCTGCAAGGTGTCCCACAAATGTTGATCCTGCTAAATGGTGGAAAGTCTTCTGACAATGTAGATACCCCAGCCTCTGCTCTCAAACAGCAAGGCATCTTTGTGATTGGCATTGGAACAAGGAACTCTGACAGAAATGAGCTGCGGAAGATATCACATGAGCCTAGTTATGCTCTTTCGGTGTCTGAGTTCACTGACCTGCCCGGTGTCCAGGAACAGCTCTCCACTGTAATGAGTACAGTGCGAGTGAGGGGCACAACCATGACACCAACAGTAACTGGTAAGAAAGTGACTGACTTTTACACACCAATGTCACTGTAGCACGCACATCGAACTGCATTCAGTTGTATTTTACCACGTTAGAGTTAGGCAGTGCCACTCTGACAGAACAGGTGTGCTAGCATCAATAGACTCATATGTAAACACTGAGGTTAGCTTTCGTTGTCTAACTTTCACATGGGACACATTGGTCACATCAACCTAAATATGTCTCAAATGTTATGTTCCCTAGTGGAGCGACAGCCAGCAGGAAAGGATGTTGTGTTCTTGTTGGATGGATCTGATGGTACCAGACGTGGATTCCCAGCTATGCGAGACTTTGTCCAAAAGGCAGTAGAGAAACTCAGTGTGGATGACAACAAAGACCGTGTCTCAGTGGTTCAGTACAGCAGTGATCCAGCTGTCCAGTTCTATCTGAACACGTACACAACAAAAGGCGATATCCTTGACACTGTCAGAGGTTTGAGGCACAAAGGCGGAAGCCCCCTCAAGACTGGAGAAGCTCTCCAGTACTTGAAGGATAATGTCTTCACGACTTCTGCCGGGAGCAGGCGCCTGGAAGGCGTTCCACAAGTCCTAATATTGTTAACTGGCGGAAGGTCTTATGACAGTGTTGATGCCCCAGCCTCGGCTCTGAAGCAGATGGGTGTCTTGATGTTTGCAGTTGGAACCAGGGGCTCTGATTTGAGGGAACTGCAGAAGTTATCCCACGATTCCCGTAATGCTGTATCTGTACCTGAATTCACTGACCTTGCCCGTGTCCAAGATCAAATTCAGTCCTCTGTGGAGGCTGTGGTTATTGATGTCACCCCAGAAACACCAACTGAACCTGGTATGTTAACTGGCTTGAAAGGCTACCTGACTTATTCCACCCACACCGAAGGAAAGATATGTAGTGTGATGCTTGATTAGCTCTACGTTTGCATTTAAGGAGAGGTTGTGGTCTGCTTTCCTACTGTTTAAAATTGAAGTAGGCCGCCTTAGGTGCTTTGAAACTAATAGTCCACAACTTGATGAGTATTCCCCCAGCTTACTTTTTGCAAAGGTTTTAAACTGTTTGTCTCGCTGTCTTTTCTCAGTTGACACCGGCAAAAAGGACGTTGTCTTCCTTCTGGATGGCTCTGATGGCACACGGAATGGCTTCCCTGCCATGCGTGATTTTGTCGAGAGAGCTGTTGAGAAACTCAATGTGGGACAAAACAACGACCGTGTCTCTGTGGTGCAGTACAGCAGAGATCCAGAGGTTAATTTCTATCTGAACACATACACCACAAAAGAGGATATTGTGGATTCAGTCAGAGGACTGAGACACAGAGGGGGCAGTCCCCTCAATACCGGGGCAGCCCTCCAATACGTTAGGGACAACGTCTTTACAAACTCCTCCGGGAGTAGGCGCCTGCAAGGTGTCCCACAAATGTTGATCCTGCTAAATGGTGGAAAGTCTTCTGACAATGTAGATACCCCAGCCTCTGCTCTCAAACAGCAAGGCATCTTTGTGATTGGCATTGGAACAAGGAACTCTGACAGAAATGAGCTGCGGAAGATATCACATGAGCCTAGTTATGCTCTTTCGGTGTCTGAGTTCACTGACCTGCCCGGTGTCCAGGAACAGCTCTCCACTGTAATGAGTACAGTGCGAGTGAGGGGCACAACCATGACACCAACAGTAACTGGTAAGAAAGTGACTGACTTTTACACACCAATGTCACTGTAGCACGCACATCGAACTGCATTCAGTTGTATTTTACTACGTTAGAGTTAGGCAGTGCCACTCTGACAGAACAGGTGTGCTAGCATCGATAGACTCATATGTAAACACTGAGGTTAGCTTTCGTTGTCTAACTTTCACATGGGACACATTGGTCACATCAACCTAAATATGTCTCAAATGTTATGTTCCCTAGTGGAGCGACAGCCAGCAGGAAAGGATGTTGTGTTCTTGTTGGATGGATCTGATGGTACCAGACGTGGATTCCCAGCTATGCGAGACTTTGTCCAAAAGGCAGTAGAGAAACTCAGTGTGGATGACAACAAAGACCGTGTCTCAGTGGTTCAGTACAGCAGTGATCCAGCTGTCCAGTTCTATCTGAACACGTACACAACAAAAGGCGATATCCTTGACACTGTCAGAGGTTTGAGGCACAAAGGCGGAAGCCCCCTCAAGACTGGAGAAGCTCTCCAGTACTTGAAGGATAATGTCTTCACGACTTCTGCCGGGAGCAGGCGCCTGGAAGGCGTTCCACAAGTCCTAATATTGTTAACTGGCGGAAGGTCTTATGACAGTGTTGATGCCCCAGCCTCGGCTCTGAAGCAGATGGGTGTCTTGATGTTTGCAGTTGGAACCAGGGGCTCTGATTTGAGGGAACTGCAGAAGTTATCCCACGATTCCCGTAATGCTGTATCTGTACCTGAATTCACTGACCTTGCCCGTGTCCAAGATCAAATTCAGTCCTCTGTGGAGGCTGTGGTTATTGATGTCACCCCAGAAACACCAACTGAACCTGGTATGTTAACTGGCTTGAAAGGCTACCTGGCTTATTCCACCCACACCGAAGGAAAGCTATGTAGTGTGATGCTTGATTAGCTCTACGTTTGCATTTAAGGAGAGGTTGTGGTCTGCTTTCCTACTGTTTAAAATTGAAGTAGGCCACCTTAGGTGCTTTGAAACTAATAGTCCACAACTTGATGAGTATTCCCCCAGCTTACTTTTTGCAAAGGTTTTAAACTGTTTGTCTCGCTGTCTTTTCTCAGTTGACACCGGCAAAAAGGACGTTGTCTTCCTTCTGGATGGCTCTGATGGCACACGGAATGGCTTCCCTGCCATGCGTGATTTTGTCGAGAGAGCTGTTGAGAAACTCAATGTGGGACAAAACAACGACCGTGTCTCTGTGGTGCAGTACAGCAGAGATCCAGAGGTTAATTTCTATCTGAACACATACACCACAAAAGAGGATATTGTGGATTCAGTCAGAGGACTGAGACACAGAGGGGGCAGTCCCCTCAATACCGGGGCAGCCCTCCAATACGTTAGGGACAACGTCTTTACAAACTCCTCCGGGAGTAGGCGCCTGCAAGGTGTCCCACAAATGTTGATCCTGCTAAATGGTGGAAAGTCTTCTGACAATGTAGATACCCCAGCCTCTGCTCTCAAACAGCAAGGCATCTTTGTGATTGGCATTGGAACAAGGAACTCTGACAGAAATGAGCTGCGGAAGATATCACATGAGCCTAGTTATGCTCTTTCGGTGTCTGAGTTCACTGACCTGCCCGGTGTCCAGGAACAGCTCTCCACTGTAATGAGTACAGTGCGAGTGAGGGGCACAACCATGACACCAACAGTAACTGGTAAGAAAGTGACTGACTTTTACACACCAATGTCACTGTAGCACGCACATCGAACTGCATTCAGTTGTATTTTACTACGTTAGAGTTAGGCAGTGCCACTCTGACAGAACAGGTGTGCTAGCATCGATAGACTCATATGTAAACACTGAGGTTAGCTTTCGTTGTCTAACTTTCACATGGGACACATTGGTCACATCAACCTAAATATGTCTCAAATGTTATGTTCCCTAGTGGAGCGACAGCCAGCAGGAAAGGATGTTGTGTTCTTGTTGGATGGATCTGATGGTACCAGACGTGGATTCCCAGCTATGCGAGACTTTGTCCAAAAGGCAGTAGAGAAACTCAGTGTGGATGACAACAAAGACCGTGTCTCAGTGGTTCAGTACAGCAGTGATCCAGCTGTCCAGTTCTATCTGAACACGTACACAACAAAAGGCGATATCCTTGACACTGTCAGAGGTTTGAGGCACAAAGGCGGAAGCCCCCTCAAGACTGGAGAAGCTCTCCAGTACTTGAAGGATAATGTCTTCACGACTTCTGCCGGGAGCAGGCGCCTGGAAGGCGTTCCACAAGTCCTAATATTGTTAACTGGCGGAAGGTCTTATGACAGTGTTGATGCCCCAGCCTCGGCTCTGAAGCAGATGGGTGTCTTGATGTTTGCAGTTGGAACCAGGGGCTCTGATTTGAGGGAACTGCAGAAGTTATCCCACGATTCCCGTAATGCTGTATCTGTACCTGAATTCACTGACCTTGCCCGTGTCCAAGATCAAATTCAGTCCTCTCTGGAGGCTGTGGTTATTGATGTCACCCCAGAAACACCAACTGAACCTGGTATGTTAACTGGCTTGAAAGGCTACCTGGCTTATTCCACCCACACCGAAGGAAAGCTATGTAGTGTGATGCTTGATTAGCTCTACGTTTGCATTTAAGGAGAGGTTGTGGTCTGCTTTCCTACTGTTTAAAATTGAAGTAGGCCACCTTAGGTGCTTTGAAACTAATAGTCCACAACTTGATGAGTATTCCCCCAGCTTACTTTTTGCAAAGGTTTTAAACTGTTTGTCTCGCTGTCTTTTCTCAGTTGACACCGGCAAAAAGGACGTTGTCTTCCTTCTGGATGGCTCTGATGGCACACGGAATGGCTTCCCTGCCATGCGTGATTTTGTCGAGAGAGCTGTTGAGAAACTCAATGTGGGACAAAACAACGACCGTGTCTCTGTGGTGCAGTACAGCAGAGATCCAGAGGTTAATTTCTATCTGAACACATACACCACAAAAGAGGATATTGTGGATTCAGTCAGAGGACTGAGACACAGAGGGGGCAGTCCCCTCAATACCGGGGCAGCCCTCCAATACGTTAGGGACAACGTCTTTACAAACTCCTCCGGGAGTAGGCGCCTGCAAGGTGTCCCACAAATGTTGATCCTGCTAAATGGTGGAAAGTCTTCTGACAATGTAGATACCCCAGCCTCTGCTCTCAAACAGCAAGGCATCTTTGTGATTGGCATTGGAACAAGGAACTCTGACAGAAATGAGCTGCGGAAGATATCACATGAGCCTAGTTATGCTCTTTCGGTGTCTGAGTTCACTGACCTGCCCGGTGTCCAGGAACAGCTCTCCACTGTAATGAGTACAGTGCGAGTGAGGGGCACAACCATGACACCAACAGTAACTGGTAAGAAAGTGACTGACTTTTACACACCAATGTCACTGTAGCACGCACATCGAACTGCATTCAGTTGTATTTTACCACGTTAGAGTTAGGCAGTGCCACTCTGACAGAACAGGTGTGCTAGCATCAATAGACTCATATGTAAACACTGAGGTTAGCTTTCGTTGTCTAACTTTCACATGGGACACATTGGTCACATCAACCTAAATATGTCTCAAATGTTATGTTCCCTAGTGGAGCGACAGCCAGCAGGAAAGGATGTTGTGTTCTTGTTGGATGGATCTGATGGTACCAGACGTGGATTCCCAGCTATGCGAGACTTTGTCCAAAAGGCAGTAGAGAAACTCAGTGTGGATGACAACAAAGACCGTGTCTCAGTGGTTCAGTACAGCAGTGATCCAGCTGTCCAGTTCTATCTGAACACGTACACAACAAAAGGCGATATCCTTGACACTGTCAGAGGTTTGAGGCACAAAGGCGGAAGCCCCCTCAAGACTGGAGAAGCTCTCCAGTACTTGAAGGATAATGTCTTCACGACTTCTGCCGGGAGCAGGCGCCTGGAAGGCGTTCCACAAGTCCTAATATTGTTAACTGGCGGAAAGTCTTATGACAGTGTTGATGCCCCAGCCTCGGCTCTGAAGCAGATGGGTGTCTTGATGTTTGCAGTTGGAACCAGGGGCTCTGATTTGAGGGAACTGCAGAAGTTATCCCACGATTCCCGTAATGCTGTATCTGTACCTGAATTCACTGACCTTGCCCGTGTCCAAGATCAAATTCAGTCCTCTGTGGAGGCTGTGGTTATTGATGTCACCCCAGAAACACCAACTGAACCTGGTATGTTAACTGGCTTGAAAGGCTACCTGACTTATTCCACCCACACCGAAGGAAAGATATGTAGTGTGATGCTTGATTAGCTCTACGTTTGCATTTAAGGAGAGGTTGTGGTCTGCTTTCCTACTGTTTAAAATTGAAGTAGGCCGCCTTAGGTGCTTTGAAACTAATAGTCCACAACTTGATGAGTATTCCCCCAGCTTACTTTTTGCAAAGGTTTTAAACTGTTTGTCTCGCTGTCTTTTCTCAGTTGACACCGGCAAAAAGGACGTTGTCTTCCTTCTGGATGGCTCTGATGGCACACGGAATGGCTTCCCTGCCATGCGTGATTTTGTCGAGAGAGCTGTTGAGAAACTCAATGTGGGACAAAACAACGACCGTGTCTCTGTGGTGCAGTACAGCAGAGATCCAGAGGTTAATTTCTATCTGAACACATACACCACAAAAGAGGATATTGTGGATTCAGTCAGAGGACTGAGACACAGAGGGGGCAGTCCCCTCAATACTGGGGCAGCCCTCCAATACGTTAGGGACAACGTCTTTACAAACTCCTCCGGGAGTAGGCGCCTGCAAGGTGTCCCACAAATGTTGATCCTGCTAAATGGTGGAAAGTCTTCTGACAATGTAGATACCCCAGCCTCTGCTCTCAAACAGCAAGGCATCTTTGTGATTGGCATTGGAACAAGGAACTCTGACAGAAATGAGCTGCGGAAGATATCACATGAGCCTAGTTATGCTCTTTCGGTGTCTGAGTTCACTGACCTGCCCGGTGTCCAGGAACAGCTCTCCACTGTAATGAGTACAGTGCGAGTGAGGGGCACAACCATGACACCAACAGTAACTGGTAAGAAAGTGACTGACTTTTACACACCAATGTCACTGTAGCACGCACATCGAACTGCATTCAGTTGTATTTTACTACGTTAGAGTTAGGCAGTGCCACTCTGACAGAACAGGTGTGCTAGCATCGATAGACTCATATGTAAACACTGAGGTTAGCTTTCGTTGTCTAACTTTCACATGGGACACATTGGTCACATCAACCTAAATATGTCTCAAATGTTATGTTCCCTAGTGGAGCGACAGCCAGCAGGAAAGGATGTTGTGTTCTTGTTGGATGGATCTGATGGTACCAGACGTGGATTCCCAGCTATGCGAGACTTTGTCCAAAAGGCAGTAGAGAAACTCAGTGTGGATGACAACAAAGACCGTGTCTCAGTGGTTCAGTACAGCAGTGATCCAGCTGTCCAGTTCTATCTGAACACGTACACAACAAAAGGCGATATCCTTGACACTGTCAGAGGTTTGAGGCACAAAGGCGGAAGCCCCCTCAAGACTGGAGAAGCTCTCCAGTACTTGAAGGATAATGTCTTCACGACTTCTGCCGGGAGCAGGCGCCTGGAAGGCGTTCCACAAGTCCTAATATTGTTAACTGGCGGAAAGTCTTATGACAGTGTTGATGCCCCAGCCTCGGCTCTGAAGCAGATGGGTGTTTTGATGTTTGCAGTTGGAACCAGGGGCTCTGATTTGAGGGAACTGCAGAAGTTATCCCACGATTCCCGTAATGCTGTATCTGTACCTGAATTCACTGACCTTGCCCGTGTCCAAGATCAAATTCAGTCCTCTGTGGAGGCTGTGGTTATTGATGTCACCCCAGAAACACCAACTGAACCTGGTATGTTAACTGGCTTGAAAGGCTACCTGACTTATTCCACCCACACCGAAGGAAAGAAATGTAGTGTGATGCTTGATTAGCTCTACGTTTGCATTTAAGGAGAGGTTGTGGTCTGCTTTCCTACTGTTTAAAATTGAAGTAGGCCGCCTTAGGTGCTTTGAAACTAATAGTCCACAACTTGATGAGTATTCCCCCAGCTTACTTTTTGCAAAGGTTTTAAACTGTTTGTCTCGCTGTCTTTTCTCAGTTGACACCGGCAAAAAGGACGTTGTCTTCCTTCTGGATGGCTCTGATGGCACACGGAATGGCTTCCCTGCCATGCGTGATTTTGTCGAGAGAGCTGTTGAGAAACTCAATGTGGGACAAAACAACGACCGTGTCTCTGTGGTGCAGTACAGCAGAGATCCAGAGGTTAATTTCTATCTGAACACATACACCACAAAAGAGGATATTGTGGATTCAGTCAGAGGACTGAGACACAGAGGGGGCAGTCCCCTCAATACCGGGGCAGCCCTCCAATACGTTAGGGACAACGTCTTTACAAACTCCTCCGGGAGTAGGCGCCTGCAAGGTGTCCCACAAATGTTGATCCTGCTAAATGGTGGAAAGTCTTCTGACAATGTAGATACCCCAGCCTCTGCTCTCAAACAGCAAGGCATCTTTGTGATTGGCATTGGAACAAGGAACTCTGACAGAAATGAGCTGCGGAAGATATCACATGAGCCTAGTTATGCTCTTTCGGTGTCTGAGTTCACTGACCTGCCCGGTGTCCAGGAACAGCTCTCCACTGTAATGAGTACAGTGCGAGTGAGGGGCACAACCATGACACCAACAGTAACTGGTAAGAAAGTGACTGACTTTTACACACCAATGTCACTGTAGCACGCACATCGAACTGCATTCAGTTGTATTTTACTACGTTAGAGTTAGGCAGTGCCACTCTGACAGAACAGGTGTGCTAGCATCGATAGACTCATATGTAAACACTGAGGTTAGCTTTCGTTGTCTAACTTTCACATGGGACACATTGGTCACATCAACCTAAATATGTCTCAAATGTTATGTTCCCTAGTGGAGCGACAGCCAGCAGGAAAGGATGTTGTGTTCTTGTTGGATGGATCTGATGGTACCAGACGTGGATTCCCAGCTATGCGAGACTTTGTCCAAAAGGCAGTAGAGAAACTCAGTGTGGATGACAACAAAGACCGTGTCTCAGTGGTTCAGTACAGCAGTGATCCAGCTGTCCAGTTCTATCTGAACACGTACACAACAAAAGGCGATATCCTTGACACTGTCAGAGGTTTGAGGCACAAAGGCGGAAGCCCCCTCAAGACTGGAGAAGCTCTCCAGTACTTGAAGGATAATGTCTTCACGACTTCTGCCGGGAGCAGGCGCCTGGAAGGCGTTCCACAAGTCCTAATATTGTTAACTGGCGGAAGGTCTTATGACAGTGTTGATGCCCCAGCCTCGGCTCTGAAGCAGATGGGTGTCTTGATGTTTGCAGTTGGAACCAGGGGCTCTGATTTGAGGGAACTGCAGAAGTTATCCCACGATTCCCGTAATGCTGTATCTGTACCTGAATTCACTGACCTTGCCCGTGTCCAAGATCAAATTCAGTCCTCTGTGGAGGCTGTGGTTATTGATGTCACCCCAGAAACACCAACTGAACCTGGTATGTTAACTGGCTTGAAAGGCTACCTGACTTATTCCACCCACACCGAAGGAAAGATATGTAGTGTGATGCTTGATTAGCTCTACGTTTGCATTTAAGGAGAGGTTGTGGTCTGCTTTCCTACTGTTTAAAATTGAAGTAGGCCGCCTTAGGTGCTTTGAAACTAATAGTCCACAACTTGATGAGTATTCCCCCAGCTTACTTTTTGCAAAGGTTTTAAACTGTTTGTCTCGCTGTCTTTTCTCAGTTGACACCGGCAAAAAGGACGTTGTCTTCCTTCTGGATGGCTCTGATGGCACACGGAATGGCTTCCCTGCCATGCGTGATTTTGTCGAGAGAGCTGTTGAGAAACTCAATGTGGGACAAAACAACGACCGTGTCTCTGTGGTGCAGTACAGCAGAGATCCAGAGGTTAATTTCTATCTGAACACATACACCACAAAAGAGGATATTGTGGATTCAGTCAGAGGACTGAGACACAGAGGGGGCAGTCCCCTCAATACCGGGGCAGCCCTCCAATACGTTAGGGACAACGTCTTTACAAACTCCTCCGGGAGTAGGCGCCTGCAAGGTGTCCCACAAATGTTGATCCTGCTAAATGGTGGAAAGTCTTCTGACAATGTAGATACCCCAGCCTCTGCTCTCAAACAGCAAGGCATCTTTGTGATTGGCATTGGAACAAGGAACTCTGACAGAAATGAGCTGCGGAAGATATCACATGAGCCTAGTTATGCTCTTTCGGTGTCTGAGTTCACTGACCTGCCCGGTGTCCAGGAACAGCTCTCCACTGTAATGAGTACAGTGCGAGTGAGGGGCACAACCATGACACCAACAGTAACTGGTAAGAAAGTGACTGACTTTTACACACCAATGTCACTGTAGCACGCACATCGAACTGCATTCAGTTGTATTTTACTACGTTAGAGTTAGGCAGTGCCACTCTGACAGAACAGGTGTGCTAGCATCGATAGACTCATATGTAAACACTGAGGTTAGCTTTCGTTGTCTAACTTTCACATGGGACACATTGGTCACATCAACCTAAATATGTCTCAAATGTTATGTTCCCTAGTGGAGCGACAGCCAGCAGGAAAGGATGTTGTGTTCTTGTTGGATGGATCTGATGGTACCAGACGTGGATTCCCAGCTATGCGAGACTTTGTCCAAAAGGCAGTAGAGAAACTCAGTGTGGATGACAACAAAGACCGTGTCTCAGTGGTTCAGTACAGCAGTGATCCAGCTGTCCAGTTCTATCTGAACACGTACACAACAAAAGGCGATATCCTTGACACTGTCAGAGGTTTGAGGCACAAAGGCGGAAGCCCCCTCAAGACTGGAGAAGCTCTCCAGTACTTGAAGGATAATGTCTTCACGACTTCTGCCGGGAGCAGGCGCCTGGAAGGCGTTCCACAAGTCCTAATATTGTTAACTGGCGGAAGGTCTTATGACAGTGTTGATGCCCCAGCCTCGGCTCTGAAGCAGATGGGTGTCTTGATGTTTGCAGTTGGAACCAGGGGCTCTGATTTGAGGGAACTGCAGAAGTTATCCCACGATTCCCGTAATGCTGTATCTGTACCTGAATTCACTGACCTTGCCCGTGTCCAAGATCAAATTCAGTCCTCTGTGGAGGCTGTGGTTATTGATGTCACCCCAGAAACACCAACTGAACCTGGTATGTTAACTGGCTTGAAAGGCTACCTGGCTTATTCCACCCACACCGAAGGAAAGCTATGTAGTGTGATGCTTGATTAGCTCTACGTTTGCATTTAAGGAGAGGTTGTGGTCTGCTTTCCTACTGTTTAAAATTGAAGTAGGCCACCTTAGGTGCTTTGAAACTAATAGTCCACAACTTGATGAGTATTCCCCCAGCTTACTTTTTGCAAAGGTTTTAAACTGTTTGTCTCGCTGTCTTTTCTCAGTTGACACCGGCAAAAAGGACGTTGTCTTCCTTCTGGATGGCTCTGATGGCACACGGAATGGCTTCCCTGCCATGCGTGATTTTGTCGAGAGAGCTGTTGAGAAACTCAATGTGGGACAAAACAACGACCGTGTCTCTGTGGTGCAGTACAGCAGAGATCCAGAGGTTAATTTCTATCTGAACACATACACCACAAAAGAGGATATTGTGGATTCAGTCAGAGGACTGAGACACAGAGGGGGCAGTCCCCTCAATACCGGGGCAGCCCTCCAATACGTTAGGGACAACGTCTTTACAAACTCCTCCGGGAGTAGGCGCCTGCAAGGTGTCCCACAAATGTTGATCCTGCTAAATGGTGGAAAGTCTTCTGACAATGTAGATACCCCAGCCTCTGCTCTCAAACAGCAAGGCATCTTTGTGATTGGCATTGGAACAAGGAACTCTGACAGAAATGAGCTGCGGAAGATATCACATGAGCCTAGTTATGCTCTTTCTGTGTCTGAGTTCACTGACCTGCCCGGTGTCCAGGAACAGCTCTCCACTGTAATGAGTACAGTGCGAGTGAGGGGCACACCCATGACAACAACAGTAACTGGTAAGAAAGTGACTGACTTTTACACACCAATGTCACTGTAGCACGCACATCGAACTGCATTCAGTTGTATTTTACTGCATTAGAGTTAGGCAGTGCCACTCTGACAGAACAGCTTTACTAGCATTAATAGAGTCATATGTAAACACTGAGGTTAGCTTTCGTTGTCTAACTTTCATTTGGGACACATTGGTCACATCAACCTAAATATGTCTCAAATGTTATGTTCCCTAGTGGAGAGACAGCCAGCAGGAAAGGATGTTGTGTTCTTGTTGGATGGATCTGATGTTACTAGAAGTGGATTCCCAGCTATGCGAGACTTTGTCCAAAAGGCAGTAGAGAAACTCAGCGTGGATGACAACAAAGACCGTGTCTCAGTGGTTCAGTACAGCAGAAATCCAGCTGTCCAGTTCTATCTGAACACGTACACAACAAAAGGCGATATCCTTGACACTGTCAGAGGTTTGAGGCACAAAGGCGGAAGCCCCCTCAAGACTGGAGAAGCTCTCCAGTACTTGAAGGATAATGTCTTCACGACTTCTGCCGGGAGCAGGCGCCTGGAAGGCGTTCCACAAGTCCTAATATTGTTAACTGGCGGAAGGTCTTATGACAGTGTTGATGCCCCAGCCTCGGCTCTGAAGCAGATGGGTGTCTTGATGTTTGCAGTTGGAACCAGGGGCTCTGATTTGAGGGAACTGCAGAAGTTATCCCACGATTCCCGTAATGCTGTATCTGTACCTGAATTCACTGACCTTGCCCGTGTCCAAGATCAAATTCAGTCCTCTGTGGAGGCTGTGGTTATTGATGTTACCCCAGAAACACCAACTGAACCTGGTATGTTAACTGGCTTGAAAGGCTACCTGACTTATTCCACCCACACCGAAGGAAAGAAATGTAGTGTGATGCTTGATTAGCTCTACGTTTGCATTTAAGGAGAGGTTGTGGTCTGCTTTCCTACTGTTTAAAATTGAAGTAGGCCGCCTTAGGTGCTTTGAAACTAATAGTCCACAACTTGATGAGTATTCCCCCAGCTTACTTTTTGCAAAGGTTTTAAACTGTTTGTCTCGCTGTCTTTTCTCAGTTGGCACCGGCAAAAAGGATGTTGTCTTCCTTCTGGATGGCTCTGATGGCACACGGAATGGCTTCCCTGCCATGCGTGATTTTGTCGAGAGAGCTGTTGAGAAACTCAATGTGGGACAAAACAACGACCGTGTCTCTGTGGTGCAGTACAGCAGAGATCCAGAGGTTAATTTCTATCTGAACACATACACCACAAAAGAGGATATTGTGGATTCAGTCAGAGGACTGAGACACAGAGGGGGCAGTCCCCTCAATACCGGGGCAGCCCTCCAATACGTTAGGGACAACGTCTTTACAAACTCCTCCGGGAGTAGGCGCCTGCAAGGTGTCCCACAAATGTTGATCCTGCTAAATGGTGGAAAGTCTTCTGACAATGTAGATACCCCAGCCTCTGCTCTCAAACAGCAAGGCATCTTTGTGATTGGCATTGGAACAAGGAACTCTGACAGAAATGAGCTGCGGAAGATATCACATGAGCCTAGTTATGCTCTTTCGGTGTCTGAGTTCACTGACCTGCCCGGTGTCCAGGAACAGCTCTCCACTGTAATGAGTACAGTGCGAGTGAGGGGCACAACCAGGACACCAACAGTAACTGGTAAGAAAGTGACTGACTTTTACACACCAATGTCACTGTAGCACGCACATCGAACTGCATTCAGTTGTATTTTACCACGTTAAAGTTAGGCAGTGCCACTCTGACAGAACAGGTGTGCTAGCATCGATAGACTCATATGTAAACACTGAGGTTAGCTTTCGTTGTCTAACTTTCACATGGGACACATTGGTCACATCAACCTAAATATGTCTCAAATGTTATGTTCCCTAGTGGAGCGACAGCCAGCAGGAAAGGATGTTGTGTTCTTGTTGGATGGATCTGATGGTACCAGACGTGGATTCCCAGCTATGCGAGACTTTGTCCAAAAGGCAGTAGAGAAACTCAGTGTGGATGACAACAAAGACCGTGTCTCAGTGGTTCAGTACAGCAGTGATCCAGCTGTCCAGTTCTATCTGAACACGTACACAACTAAAGGCGATATCCTTGACACTGTCAGAGGTTTGAGGCACAAAGGCGGAAGCCCCCTAAAGACTGGAGAAGCTGTCCAGTACTTGAAGGATAATGTCTTCACGACTTCTGCCGGGAGCAGGCGCCTGGAAGGCGTTCCACAAGTCCTAATATTGTTAACTGGCGGAAGGTCTTATGACAGTGTTGATGCCCCAGCCTCGGCCCTGAAACAGATGGGTGTCTTGATGTTTGCAGTTGGAACCAGGGGCTCTGATTTGAGGGAACTGCAGAAGTTATCCCACGATTCCCGTAATGCTGTATCTGTACCTGAATTCACTGACCTTGCCCGTGTCCAAGATCAAATTCAGTCCTCTGTGGAGGCTGTGGTTATTGATGTCACCCCAGAAACACCAACTGAACCTGGTATGTTAACTGGCTTGAAAGGCTACCTGACTTATTTCACCCATACCGAAGGAAAGAAATGTAGTGTGATGCTTGATTAGCTCTACGTTTGCATTTAAGGAGAGGTTGTGGTCTGCTTTCCTACTGTTTAAAATTGAAGTAGGCTGCCTTAGGTGCTTTGAAACTAATAGTCCACAACTTGATAAGTATTCCCCCAGCTTACTTTTTGCAAAGGTTTTAAACCATTTGTCTTGCTGTCTTTTCTCAGTTGTCACCGGCAAAAAGGACGTTGTCTTCCTACTGGATGGCTCTGATGGCACACGGAATGGCTTCCCTGCCATGCGTGATTTTGTCGAGAGAGCTGTTGAGAAACTCAATGTGGGACAAAACAACGACCGTGTCTCTGTGGTGCAGTACAGCAGAGATCCAGAGGTTAATTTCTATCTGAACACATACACCACAAAAGAGGATATTGTGGATTCAGTCAGAGGACTGAGACACAGAGGGGGCAGTCCTCTCAATACCGGGGCAGCCCTGCAATATGTTAGGGACAACGTCTTTAGAAACTCCTCCGGGAGTAGGCGCCTGCAAGGTGTCCCACAAGTGTTGATCCTGCTGAATGGTGCAAAGTCTTCTGACAATGTAGATACCCCATCCACTGCTCTCAAACAGCAAGGCATCTTTGTGATTGGCATTGGAACAAGGAACTCTGACAGAAGTGAGCTGCGGAAGATATCACATGAGCCTAGTTATGCTCTTTCTGTGTCTGAGTTCACTGACCTGCCCGGTGTCCAGGAACAGCTCTCCACTGTAATGAGTACAGTGCGAGTGAGGGGCACACCCATGACAACAACATTAACTGGTAAGAAAGTGACTGACTTTTACACACCAATGTCACTGTAGCACGCACATCGAACTGCATTCAGTTGTATTTTACTGCATTGCAGTTAGGCAGTGCCACTCTGACAGAACAGGTGTGCTAGCATCGATAGACTCATATGTAAACACTGAGGTTAGCTTTCGTTGTCTAACTTTCATTTGGGACACATTGGTCACATCATAATAAATATGTCTCAAATGTTATGTTCCCTAGTGGAGAGACAGCCAGCAGGAAAGGATGTTGTGTTCTTGTTGGATGGATCTGATGTTACTAGAAGTGGATTCCCAGCTATGCGAGACTTTGTCCAAAAGGCAGTAGAGAAACTCAGTGTGGATGACAACAAAGACCGTGTCTCAGTGGTTCAGTACAGCAGAGATCCAGCTGTCCAGTTCTATCTGAACACGTACACAACAAAAGGCGATATCCTTGACACTGTCAGAGGTTTGAGGCACAAAGGCGGAAGCCCTCTCAACACTGGAGAAGCTCTCCAGTACTTGAAGGATAATGTCTTCACGACTTCTGCCGGGAGCAGGCGCCTGGAAGGCGTTCCACAAGTCCTAATATTGTTAACTGGTGGAAGGTCTTATGACAGAATCGACGCCCCAGCCTCAGCTCTGAAACAGATGGGTGTTTTGATGTTTGCAGTTGGAACCAGGGGCTCTGATTTGAGGGAACTGCAGAAGTTATCCCACGATTCCCGTAATGCTATATCTGTACCTGAATTCACTGACCTTAACCTTGTTCAAGAGCAACTCCAGTCCTCCTTGGAGACTGTGGTTATTGATGTCACTCCAGAATCACCAAGTGAACCTGGTATGTTAAAGAGCACGTCCTCTTGCTGGCTTGAACAGCTACCTGACTTATTTCACCCACAGCGAAGGAAAGAAATTTAGTGTGATGTTTGATTAGCTCTACGTTTGCATTTAAGGAGAGGTTGTGGTCTGCTTTCCTACTGTTTAAAATTGAAGTAGGCTACCTTAGGTGCTTCGAAACTAATAGTCCACAACTTGATGAGTAGTCCACCAGCTTACTTTTTGTAAAGGTTTTAAACTGTTTGTCTCGCTGTCTTTTCTCAGTTGACACCGACAAAAAGGATGTTGTCTTCCTTCTGGATGGCTCTGATGGCACACGGAATGGCTTCCCTGCCATGCGTGATTTTGTCGAGAGAGTTGTTGAGAAACTCAATGTGGGACAAAACAACGACCGTGTCTCAGTGGTTCAGTACAGCAGAGATCCGGCTGTCCAGTTTTATTTGAACACATACACAACAAAAGGCGATATCCTTGACACTGTCAGAGGTTTGAGGCACAAAGGCGGAAGCCCTCTCAATACTGGAGAAGCTCTCCAGTACTTGAGGTATAATGTCTTCACAGCTTCCGCTGGAAGCAGGCACCTAGAAGGAGTTCAACAAGTCCTAATATTGTTAAGTGGCGGAAGGTCTTATGACAGAGTTGATACCCCAGCCTCGGCTCTGAAACAGCAAGGCATCTTTGTGATTGGCATTGGAACAAGGAACTCTGACAGAAGTGAGCTGCAAAAAATATCATATGAGCCTAGTTATGTTCTTTCGGTGTCTGAGTTCACTGACCTGCCCGGTGTCCAGGAACAGCTGTCCACTGTAATGAGCACAGTGCGATTGAGGGCCACACCCTTGACACCAACAGTAACCGGTAAGAAAGTGACCAATTTCAACATATCGGTGCCATGGTTGCATGCAAATTGAACTGCATTCAGTTGTATTTTACAAAGTTGAAGTCAGACAGTGCCACTCTGACAAAACAGGTGTACTACCATTAATAGAGTCATATATAAACATTGAGGTTAGCTTTCATTGTCTAACTGTCATACGGTCACATGAACCTAAATGTGTCTCAAATGTTATGTTCCCTAGCGGAGAGACAGCCAGCAGGAAAGGACGTTGTGTTCTTGTTGGATGGATCTGATGGTACTAGACGTGGCTTCCCAGCTATGCAAGACTTTGTCCAAAAGGCAGTAGAGAAATTCAGTGTGGATGACAACAAAGACCGTGTCTCAGTGGTTCAGTACAGCAGAGATCCAGCTGTCCAATTTTATCTGAACACATACAGAACAAAAGGCGATATCCTTGACACCGTCAGAGGTTTGAGGCACAAAGGCGGAAGCCCCCTCAAGACTGGAGAAGCTCTCCAGTACTTGAAGGATAATGTCTTCACGACTTCTGCCGGGAGCAGGCGCCTGGAAGGCGTTCCACAAGTCCTAATATTGTTAACTGGTGGAAGGTCTTATGACAGTGTTGATGCCCCAGCCTCGGCTCTGAAGCAGATGGGTGTCTTGATGTTTGCAGTTGGAACCAGGGGCTCTGATTTGAGGGAACTGCAGAAGTTATCCCACGATTCCCGTAATGCTGTATCTGTACCTGAATTCACTGACCTTGCCCTTGTTCAAGAGCAACTCCAGTCCTCTGTGGAGGCTGTGGTTATTGTCACTCCAGAAACACCAACTGAACCTGGTATGTTAAAGAGCATGTCCTATTGCTGGTTTGAGAGGCTACCTGACTTATTTCACCCACACGGAAGGAAAGAAATTTAGTGTGATGCTTGATTAGCTCTACGTTTGCATTTAAGGAGAAGTTGTGGTCTGCTTTCCTACTGTTCAAAATTGAAGTAGGCTGCCTTAGGTGCTTTGAAAATAATACTCCACAACTTGATGAGTATTCCCCCAGCTTACTTTTTGCAAAGGTTTTAAACTGTTTGTCTCGCTGTCTTTTCTCAGTTGACACCGGCAAAAAGGATGTTGTCTTCCTTCTGGATGGCTCTGATGGCACACGAAATGGCTTCCCTGCCATGCGTGATTTTGTTGAGAGAGTTGTTGAGAAGCTCAATGTGGGACAAAACAACGACCGTGTCTCTGTGGTTCAATACAGCAGAGATCCGGCTGCCCAGTTTTATCTGAACACGTACACAACAAAAGGCGATGTCCTTGACACTGTCAGAGGTTTGAGGCACAAAGGCGGAAGCCCCCTCAATACTGGAGAAGCTCTCCAGTACTTGAGGTATAATGTCTTCACAGCCTCCGCTGGAAGCAGGCGCCTAGAAGGAGTTCCACAAGTCCTAATATTGTTAACTGGTGGAAGGTCTTATGACAGAGTTGATGCCCCAGCCTCTGCTCTGAAACAGCAGGGAATCTTTGTGATTGGCATTGGAACAAGGAACTCTGACAGAAATGAGCTGCGGAAGATATCACATGAGCCTAGTTATGTTCTTTCGGTGTCTGAGTTCACTGACCTGCCCGATGTCCAGGAACAGCTGTCCACTGTAATGAGCACAGTGCAATTGAGGGCCACACCCTTGACACCAACAGTAACTGGTAAGAAAGTGACCAATTTCAACATACCAGTGCCATGGTTGCATGCAAATTGAACTGTAGTCAGGTGTATTTTACAAAGTTGAAGTCACAAAGTGCCACTCTGACAAAACAGGTTTATTAGCACTAATAGAGTGTGTAAAATATATGTAAATATGTAAATTTTGAGGTTAGTATTGTTGTCTAAGTTTCGTATGGGACATGTTGGTCACATGAACCTAAATATGTCTCCACTTTTATGTTCCCTAGTGGAGAGACAGCCACTCGGAAAGGATGTTGTTTTCTTGTTGGATGGATCTGATGGTACTAGACGTGGATTCCCAGCTATGCGAGACTTTGTCCAAAAGGCAGTAGAGAAACTCAGTGTGGATGACAACAAAGACCGTGTCTCAGTGGTTCAGTACAGCAGAGATCCGGCTGTCCAGTTTTATCTGAACACGTACACAACAAAAGCCAATATCCTTGACACTGTCAGAGGTTTGAGGCACAAAGGCGGTAGCCCTCTCAACACTGGAGAAGCTCTCCAGTACTTGAGGGATAACGTCTTCACGGCCTCTGCTGGAAGCAGGCGCCTGGAAGGCGTTCCACAAATCCTAATATTGTTAACTGGCGGAAGGTCTTATGACAGAGTTGATGCCCCAGCCTCGGCTCTGAAACAGATGGGTGTCTTGATGTTTGCAGTTGGAACCAGGGGCTCTGATTTGAGAGAACTGCAGAAAATATCCCACGATTCCCGTAATGCTATATCTGTACCTGAATTCACTGACCTTGCCCGTGTTCAAGAGCAACTCCAGTCCTCCGTGGAGGCTGTAGTTATTGATGTCACCCCAGAAACACCAACTGAACCTGGTATGTAAACAAACAGGGGCCCCCACCATGACATTTTTGGCTCTGGTATTTCAATGTATTCTTGCTTCACACACAGTAAGTGAATCATCGTGAAAGTCCTTTTACACAACGGCAATTAAACCTTCTAGCAGTGTTTCGACAGTTTCTTTTCTTTTCTTATTTTAACATGTAGTCACATGACGACGCACAATGCAAATTCTTGTCACGTCTGTGTCTTCATGTTTCACTTCACTTGCATTTTGTTTCCAAATGTAATATTTACAGTGGTTTTCAACAACCCCCTCCACTCTGATCATTTTATTAACATACATCAGCATCAGGCTGTCATAAGATTAACTACACCCACCTCTGTATTTACAAGACCAGTTAATTATTACTTTTTTTCTCACTGTATGCCAGGCTCTCAGTGCTTATCCCTGTTCTTCCTTCTGTGATGGCTTCCCCTCCAACATCATCAGTAATTTATTCTCCTGTGGTGTATTCTTGAAATGCATTGTGATGCTGTCTTGCATCTACAATTGTGGTATCTATATCACAACAATTAATGATGTACTTTCCACTCCATCCAGTCCTTCAGCATGGATCACTGTTGCGACTAATGACCCCTTACTTTTGTAGTCATTTGATTTTACTTTATTGCAATTATTAATATTCTTTGTTTTCTAATCAATCTTCCATGTGTGGAATTTCTTCTCTTTTTTGGCAAACAAAAAAGTTCTTATTTTGGTCAAGAAATGGTGTTGCAGATATTATTCAAGATCTTTACTCTTCAAACAATGAAGACATTCTTGATCCTGAGGATGCTCTTGATTCTGAGTCTCATCAACATTGCAACAGTCATTTCACAGTCATTCAAGATCAGAATGTTGAACCGCATTCCTTCTTTGCCTGCAGCTGCTCGTTCAATTTTCATCTTATTCATGTTCTCTATTATTCTCTCTTTTGTAGTTTTCTATTTATAGTCACATTCACAATCTGTGACAATATGTCTTTGCAAAACACCATGTGTCTTTATAAGAGACCAAACTAAATATTATTTCAATTTCTTGTAACTGAACTCAGTTCTTTATAATGATACACCTTAATCGTTTCATCTATTTTTGCAGTTTTATTTTTGAATCATGCTCAGATTCAGGGATATTGTATTTACCATGCACAAATAGCCCCATAAACAGGTTTCCTGGACACATAACTGTAGTCCAGAAAAGTTAAATTACAAATGTGCAGTTCCTCTCCTTTTCAAATAAAATGATTATTATCACCATAGTTTTAACATGGCAGCACAAGCAGTGAAACAAAAGGCTCTCATCCATTTTCAAGACTAAACTAAACTAGATTTATAAGACAGATATTATCACAACAAGCAGTTTATACAAGAAAAAAAAATGGCCAACTGACTTAATCATGAGACACAGTGGGCAACTAATATAACTGGCAATAATGAGTATATGATTTATTATAGTGTTTAAATCGAGATAATGTTGTTTTCATGTGGTCCTAACAAGTTTCTGACGGTAGAAATTTTCCTTTCTCATGTGTCTGGGTGGCTGACACTTGATCTTGTGAAATCATCTCTGACATGCAAAACACGAGAGTTGGCCGCAAAATAGATTGCATACACAGGCTTTGGTGTTGGAAAACTAAACTCACAAGCAATGTCCACATTTTTACAATGACTGAAGTCATTCAGATAATGTCAGCTATCAGTGCATTGTAGATCTATGGTAAATAACAAATGTGCAACAGTAAGGAGATAGCAGTTAAAACCCACATACGATAAAAAAATTGAAGCAAAAATTTCTTTAAATGTTTTATAATTTTAAGAGATGTCTTTAAGATCTGATTAAAAGGGTACTGATTGATATCTTCAAAATAATAATGGGGGGATAACACCACTATTATTGTGAAGAATCATGTGAATCAGAGACTTTTCTTATTAAGACAATTGAAAAAATGCAGTGTTTCCAGCAATGGTTTGGTGCTGTTTTAACTGAGCAGCAGCAGAGATCATCCTTACTTTTGGAATAACTGTCTGGTTTTGGAGTTCGTCAGCAGAGGATGGGAGGCGATTGAATAAGGTGGTGCGCACTGCATCAAAAATGACTGGGTGTGACCTTCTACCTCCAGCAGCAATCTATAATGCTAGACTACTAAAGAAGGGCCTTAAGGTTGTAAAGGACTCCTCCCATCCAGCTAACAGCCTTTTTAATTTCTCCCCTTTTATGTATTTTTACATTTTCTGAGTGAGTTGTTCCCTTGTCTGTGTTTGGGGGAGCCAGATAAATTCCATTACGCTGATGTGGCTATAAAGTATTGATTCTTGAATCTGGCTAAATATTTCACAGTACACCAAACCACTCCATTATCCAGGTGAAGGTGTCCTTCATTTTAAAACTATATCACCTATATTTTAATTAGCAGTTGACAAAATGTAAGATTTCCTTGAATGTGTGTAAGAAATGTTCACCACAATTTACATGGTCCTCTGGCAATGATGACAGTTCAGAAAATTGATTCACTGACCTTTAGTTCCATACTTTTTTTCCCCAAAACATAATATTGCCATATCTTTTTCTCTTTTAGCTGAGTCACAGGGCCCCCGGAAGGATATCGTTTTCCTGGTTGATGGATCTGATGGTGTTGGACGGGAATTCCCAATCATCAAGGAGTTTATCCGCCGCGTCGTGGAGACCCTCAATGTTGGCGAGAATAAGATCCAGATTGGCGTGGTCCAGTACGGTGACTATGCTCAGGCTGACATGTATCTGAACTCACATACAACCAAAGAGGGCGTTCTGAATGCCGTCAGGGGAATGAGGCAGCGTGGAGGAAGACAGCGTAACCTGGGTCAGGCCTTGCAGTTTGTCAACCAGGATGTTCTGACAGCAGCACGTGGCAGCAGGAAGCAAGACGGAGTGCCGCAGTTTGTAATTGTTGTCTCCAGTGGGCCCTCAACAGATGACATCCGTCGTGCAGCCTCTACCCTCAAACAATCAAGAGTTCTTCCCTTCAGCATCGGGACCAGGGATGTTAGACCTTCAGAGCTCCAGGTGGTGTCGTACGTGCCCAACTTTGCCTTCACTGTAGATGACCTCCCTGGCCTGTACACAGTCCAAGAAAACTTGATCACCACTCTCACTGAGTTGTCAGATGATGACATCGCCAGAATGCGTCCTGTATTCCCAACACATG
This sequence comes from Pagrus major, assembly GCF_040436345.1. Taxonomy (NCBI): domain Eukaryota; kingdom Metazoa; phylum Chordata; class Actinopteri; order Spariformes; family Sparidae; genus Pagrus; species Pagrus major. Next base: position 30,922,555 of record NC_133223.1, read on the forward strand.
AAGGTAATTTTACTCGATCAGATTATGTCCGAAAATTGTCTATTTTACTACAATATGTGTTAAAGTCAAATTTCAAGTTTAATATTTCATTCTCTGGTCATAATGCATATCCTTTATATCTATGAGGAACTCTGTAGTTTGTAATCATACCATGCTACTGTGCTTGTATTCTTTCTGAGCAGTAATCCCAGAGCCAGCACCTACGGAAGGAGAAAAGAGGGATGTCGTATTTCTAATTGATGGCACGACAGCTGTGCGTAGTGAGTTTCCCTCCATCCGTGACATGATAAGAAGAGTAGTGGAAAAGCTGGATGTAGGATTGGATAAGGTCCGAGTTTCAGTGGTACAGTACAGTGATGAACCCAAGGTAGAATTTCTTTTGAATGAATTCTCCACTAAAGAAGAGGTACGCCAGGCCCTGCAGAGACTTCGAAGCAAAGGTGGGAACCGCCTCAACACCGGCCGTGCTCTTGAGTACGTCTCCAGAAACATCTACCAGAGATCAGCCGGAAGCCGCATTGAGGAGGCCGTGCCCCAGTTCCTCATCGTAGTTACAGGTGGCAAGTCTTCAGATGATGTATCCACTGCAGCTGACCAACTGAAGAGAAACCGGGTTGCTCCTCTTGCCGTTGGTTCAAGGAATGCAGACCCTGATGAACTGAGACAGATTTCCCTGAAGCCTGAGCTCGTATATACAGTTGACAGTTTCCAGCAGCTTCCAAGAGTGGAGTCGCAGCTCATTACTTCAGTCAAAACAATATCCAGCACTGATATCAGCAATTATGAACCTCCCACAGTGGACTTAGGTAAGAAAATACTATCTGTATTCAAGTTATAAGTTCTCAAAGCTATAACCGATTGTTTTCATCATTTGCTTTTTAGCATGTTTTTAATTTCTCATCTAATTATAAAAATATGCATCATGGCACACTAGTGGTGCAGGAGTAAAGTTCCTGTCCACCAGTAAGCCCTAGAGCTTGATTCTGTTATGGAGTTGGTAGATGGTAGATCTTTAAAATAATGTGCTAGTCTTTTCCAGTTTACTTCAAAATAAAGTCTCCTTGTTTTCCTTGTTGTGCTTATTTCTTCAGAAACTCTAAGTCTTGGGAAAAAGGACATTCTCTTCCTTATTGATGGCTCAGACAATACAGGTGCTGCTGGCATTGCTCATATCCGTGACTTCATCCTCAACATTGTCCAACAACTCGACGTGCAGCCTGATCAAGTGCGTGTGGGTGTTGTCCAGTATGCAGACAATGTCAAAACAGAGTTCTCACTCAACTCACACAACAACAAGCCCGCTGTTATATCTGCTATCAAAAGGCTTCGTCAGATGGGTGGCCGGTCATCAGATTTGGCTGACGCCATTCAGTACGTCATAGACAATGAGTTAAAACCCTCCTCTGGCGTTCGTCCGGTTGAGGCCTCCCAGCATCTTGTGGTTCTCACAGGTGGTCGTTCCCCTCAAGATGTTTCCCTCTATGGACCTCTGCTTAAGGGTTCCCGAGTCAACTGCATTGGTGTCGGAGCTGGTGGTGCTAACACAAAGCAGCTGACACAAATTGCTACCAGCCCAGATGATGTCCTTCAGGTTCCTACATTCCCTGGTCTGCCAGCAATCAAGGAGAGGCTTATTGCCAGGTTCAGTGGGACCATCCCAGACACAACACCCCCATTCATAGAGGAGCCTAGTAAGTTGTGAAAATGTTTTACTATATTACAGATATTTAAATAACACGTTTTACCCTTAACTAATTATATGGTCTAATAACTCATTTTGTCTCAATTTCTTCTCCTGTTGTCACCTTTCTTCACCTTCTCCTCTTCAATATACCATCTTCTTTCTCACAGCATCAGGACTGCCTGCATCCAAAAAGGCTGATATAGTGTTTTTAGTGGATGGCTCCATTAACTTTGGCAGGAGTAACTTCAAAGAAGTAATGATGTTTATCGCCAACCTTATTGATCTGTTCTTCACTGAGAGAGACGACCTGCGGTTTGCCCTGGCACATTATGCTGCAGATGTGAATGACGTCTTCTACCTCAACACTTTCAAGAGCAGGCAAGAAATTGCTGATGCCATTATCGAAACAGAATACAAAGGTGGAAATAAAATCAACACCGGTGCAGCCATTCGCCACGTTCAAAATGTTCACTTTACCAAAGAAAAAGGCAGTAGGGTGGATGAAGGAACTCCTCAGATCCTGATGGTTATCACTGGAGGACAATCGGCTGATGACAGCAAAACTGCAGCCCTTGGTCTGAAGCAAAGGGGTGTGAGAGTCTTTGCTGTAGGAGTGGGTGACATTCAGACTGAGTTAGAAAACCTGGCAAGTGAGTCTACTACTGTGGCTAGAGCAAGCACCATTCAGGAACTTTCAGAGCTCAACGAGCAAATTCTGGAGACTTTGGATGATGAAGTCAAGGGGAAGCTGTGTACTGGTGCAACAGATCCTACTAAAAGTAAGGGGCATAGTATTATGTTTTCCTGCTAATGGACATTATAGCTGAATTGTTTTACATTTAATTTGCAATAGTTGTTTTCCGTGGTTCACAAAAATAAAACCATGCTCTGTTTTACAGCCTGCAACATAGAGGTATTGGTGGGCTTTGATGTCAATGCCCAGAACATCTTCAGTGCTCAGACCAACCTCCAGAGCAAGATGGGTGCTATTCTGCAGAGAATTTCCAAAATGGCAGCTATCAGTTGCACATCTGGGCAGATTCCCTCTGTCCAAGTGGGAATGCTGGCCATGGACTCTGCCTCCGAGCCTGTCCAGCTGGACTTCACAGACAATGCTGATGAGCTCTTTGAGGCCTTCAGAGCCCTGCGGACTCGTGGCCCCTTTGTCCTTAATGGCAAGACCATATCAGCTTACACCAATAGGTTCAGAACCAGACAGGACAACGCTGTCAAGGTTGTATACTCAAACAGCTTAAACTAGAGATATCCTGAGCAAACCCTAAGCATGGTAGTCACTCTGGACATATTTGAAAGGATCAGTATTGGCTAATATACATAAAGCAAATTAATATAAGATCCTTCCGTTCCTTAACTACTGTGTTAAGTCCACCTAAGCATGCTAGAACTCACTACTGCGTGAGTGGAGTGAGTGTTTATTTACAATAGTGCCACAAAGTGCAACTCATTGTCAAGTTAATCTTTTATTCATATCATATGAGTAATTTAAGTAAATGTAAGTATAAAATCTGGCATTACTGAAGGACTTGTATCAGGATCACAGCCAAAAATAAACAAACAAAAAAAAAAACTAGCTCAGGACGTCTCTAGTTTTCACTTAACAATGACAATTAATGGGAAATATAAGGACATATGGAACTGAATTGTGTTTTTTTCCCTGAAGGTTGTCATTCATCTGACTGATGGTGTTGATGCCCCATTTACTGAAATGAAAAGGCGAGTTGAGGAACTTCGACAGTCAGGTAAAAAGGATGACACAAAATGGGCCTTGAACCTTAAACCTTTGTGAAACTATTCCAATATCATACGAAAATATTCAGTGATGATGAATCTAGTCCTGAAGTTCTTCTATGTACAAAACAGGAGTAAAGAGTTTCATCCTGGTCGGACTGGAGCGGGTGCCCAAATTTGAGGAGGCTCTGCAACTGGAATTTGGTCGTGGCTTCAGGTACACCAGACCCCTACGAGTCAATATCATGGACTTGGACTATGAGCTAATGGAAGAACTGGTGAGTACTAATCAGTCAGACTGATGACTTTTGTGAGCTTTATTTTTTCCCCCTTAAATTACTTAATATTTGCTATTTTTTTCTGTGTAGGACAATATTGCAGAGAGGGAGTGCTGTGGAGTGCCATGCAAATGTGTCGGCACCAGAGGAGACAGAGGAGCAGTTGGACTTTCAGGGTCTAAGGTATCCAAAGTCAAAAAAGAAAAACATATTTGTTTAAAACCTTCAAAATATACAAAAACTCTTCCTTTAATTATACCAAAAATCAAACTGTTTATCAGAAGCTAACAGTTGCTTGTTTTGTCTTTCAGGGTGGTCCAGGATCACAAGGAAGCCAAGGACATCCTGGAGATGAGGGTGGACCTGTAAGTTTGAATGCCTTGCTTAAATATGTGGACAATGTTCCCATGACACCTGTAAACTGCCCTGACCTGTAGCTGCTGTTTAACCATCTATTTTGTTCTCAAGAAGTTCAGTAACAACTTTCCACCACTTCACGTGCCTTCATATTTAAACCAAGTGTTTTATTGTCCTTACTCTGTGACAACAGGGAGAAAGAGGTCCTCCTGGTGTGAATGGGACTCAGGGTTTCCAGGGATGTCCAGGACAGAGAGGTGTCAAGGTAAGGACTTTAATATTAACTTTAACATTCAACTTAAACATATTTGTTTTTGTAAATTGTCAGTTTTGTTATTTATTAAATTTAATAATGTGACACTATTTGCTTTTTCTGTTCAGGGTGGTCGTGGGTATTCAGGAGAAAAGGTGAGTGTCTTTCTTTCTTTTAATAAAGTTCTCATTATTACGTGAAACTGTAAAGAAAAAACTGATTACCTAACCAACTGCTGCCATGTTGCAGGGTGAATTTGGAGAAATTGGCCTCGATGGAATCAACGGAGAAGAGGTAAGTGTGTGTTACAGTGGATTTAGTCTTTAAGTCCATTTGTTTTATAGGTAACACAACGTACAGAATCGTGTATGACCACTTCTTGTCTTAAGCTGTGTGTCCCTCATTTATTCATATGTCAAAAAACATGTTAATCTGCTCTGGTTTATGCATGATTGTGGGCTTTAACTGGCATCTGATGTATGCTTTCAGGGCAAAAGCGGAGTGGCTGGACCCCCAGGAGACAGAGGAAATCCTGGAAGAACAGTGAGTGTTTGGATGCCATTTTAGCTATTCATTTTGTCTACTGATTTTCTTTTGATCTTGGTCAGAATTGCTGCAACTAACTATTATTTTTCTTATCTATGAATCTGCCGATCATTATCATGATTTTGTCGATTAAACGTTTAGTCTATAAAATACTTAAAAATTGTGGAAAATGCTCACTTTGTCAGATTACTTTATCCAACCAGCAGTCATAAACCCCAAGACTCTTCATTCACTATCATAAATGCCGCAGAAAATTAGTAAATCCTCACACGACTGGAACAAGCAAATGTTTGACTTTTTTTCTTGAAAAATACCTGAAACAATTAATAGATTATAGAACTAGTTGGTGACCAATTTTCTGTCTATGGACTCGTTGATTAATTAAGTTATCGTTGCAGCTCTAATGGCCATTAATGACGAATGATCACTAAACATGTTTATTGCTTCCAGGGTCCCAAAGGTACCAAAGGACAAGCAGGAGACAAAGGCGAAATGGGAATCAGCGGAAATCCAGTGAGTATTATGGAAACTGGTTATAATGCCGATTACTTTCTTAACAAATATCTTTAAAGTGACATTGTGTTGAACATTCATACCTGAACCAAACCAGATTAGACTGCCGTAAGTTGAATTCCTGGCTGTGAACTAGACTCTCAATAGCTGCCAGTAACGTAAACTGCCGTGTCTGACTGTAAACATACATCCTTCAGAGTGCTATTTTAAATAAATAAGAATGTTTCTTTTCATCTCTGTTGGGCAAATAGTATTTTAGGGTGTTTAAATGTAGCCGAAATTGAAAAAGTGATATCTGTCCAACAGGGTGCAACTGGAAAAGATAACAACCGCGCAGGACCTAAAGGAGACCCCGGTGATGCTGGACCACCGGTAACATTTCCCCTTCACACATTGTCTTTTGTCGCCAGTTCATTTTCTGTTACATACTTTGGCAGTTTAACATTACATGGTTGCGTTTGCGTGGGTTTGTTTAACTTTGATATCTGCTCTGGAACGACAGGGAGAGCCTGGTGACGATGGAAAGAGGGGAACAGCTGGTGAACCCGGAAGAAGGGTAACGATTGTACCATGTGTTCATTATCTGTGCTTAATACTTATTTTCCACTGTCTTTGTTAATCAGACTTATTTCTACTCAAACGTTTTTAGGGAGCTGATGGCAGAAGAGGCGCACCTGGACAGGCTGTAAGTCCCTTTTTGGTGATAACGTACATACAGGTGTTATATAGTATTGCAGTAACTCTCGTAACGGCAGTAAGTAACACTGTGCTGCTCGCATGTCATTAAAGGGAAATCCCGGAAAGCCAGGAACTGATGGTGTCGTGGGAGAGCCTGGTGTCGGAGGATCTAGAGTAAGTGTGTCATTCTTTAATGCATTCGCCAAAACATATAAATCATAGTGAATGTTGTGATTACTGTTGATTTTTTTCTTGGCTGCTTTAGCACATATGACAAAATGTTTTGACGGAACTGAGGCTGGATTATTTATAGATCTAGAAAATGTGTGTTCATTCTTTACTTGCAGGTTTGCAGTCTATGTCAAACATAAAAGAAACTGGTGGCTCATCAATGTCTGGTTTTTATCTTTTTTAAAGGGTCCATCTGGACCGATTGGTGCACCAGGAGGCAGAGGAGAAGATGGAAACCCTGGACCCAGAGTGAGTGAACCTATTAAAGATCTATTATAACTCAGGTTCCCATTGGGATTCTTTGTTGCACAATAATCATTTCCAAATCCTTTGTGACATACACTCAATTGCAAAAAGACAGTTTATTTATGACACATAGAGCAGACATGTTAAAATTGCAGAAGCACACTGCACACTTTAAATGACTGAGAATCATGTGCTCGTTATCATTTTATTTTTATTATTCATTTTGAGAAAAAGCAATGTCTTCCAATGTCCTAATGTTGTGTTTTCTAGGGTCCCGGAGGACTCCCAGGTCCCGCTGGAGAGAAGGGCAGGAGAGGAGCTCTTGGTCGCAAGGTACTGAGTGGAACATGATTTGGCCTGGCTTACAGTATATTCTTCCATAACAGCCTTGTTTCATTTAAAAACACACTGGCCTAAGCCTAGCGCTCTCTCTCTCACATTACTGGACACACATGTGAAGTCTCTTTGAGCAAACATGAAAGGGCTATAAGAAAACATCAAGGCTCTGCTTGAGATCTAATGAAAAAAAAGCGTATAATGTAATTAAATGTATAGAAACTGACCCTCCAGTTTAAAGAACAATGTCACATTTCACTCTTAATTTAAACTCTTGGAACGCCCTTGAGTTTTTAACCGTTTTTGTCTCATTCTCTGTATCTCTGCCTGTGTAGGGAGAGCCAGGAGAGCCAGGACCGAAGGGTGTTGTTGGACCTCTTGGTCCTCGTGGAGAGCCTGTAAGAATGAAACCACATCTTCTCTGCATGTACTGTAAAACTGGGTGAAAAATGAGCAAAATAATAAGACCTAACCCAAAATATCACTTGCATGGTTAGTCACATTGTTTATGAAACCGATTGTCTGTACTTTAAGATACAGTAGACAATAATTTGCTAATCTATTTAATAACCGTCCTTGTGAAAGCGAACACCGCTGGCAGGAGAACGTCTGCTTCAGGCTGCGAGTTGAGGAGGTTTTCATTTGCATCGCTGTCATGTGCGGTTTAAAGCAAGACTTATGTTGCTTTGTCTTTTATATCTGATAATGTATGTGGTGTGTTTTTAATCAGGGAATTGGTATTGCTGCCGAGCTCTCTCTTGAACGTTACATACTGTGACACCGTTAAGCTGGGACAAAGGGGAGGTATTAATGAGCATTTTATGAAGACGACAAATCAGAAGAGCAATTTCTTTTTCTTGTTGTTTTTCTTGTAGGGTGAAGATGGCAGAGATGGCTTCGGCACCCCAGGGCCTACTGGAAGAAAGGCAAGTGAATTTTGACCTCTAGTGATATATATGAATATATGGTAATCAGATAGATTTAACTTCAAATATCCAGTGACATTTTAGAAATTGAATTTGGAGAAACAGACAGGAATTATATGATGAGTTATTGAACTGTTAGTGTAGCTACTATTGTCGTTCAAGACATCTAAAGTCCTTGGTCATGGCTGTGGCCCATTTAAAGATACAATTATCAATGCAACCATACACTCAATGGGACAATAATGATATAAATAACACTTAAAGTGTGCATCCGTTTTCCTCCACAGGGCGACGAAGGCTTCCCAGGATTCCCAGGACCAAAGGTAAAGAAAACACAGAGGATTCAAACTAAAGTGTTACATTGTACACTTCGGCAAAGTGCCTTCCTTTTGATGTTTGTCATTTGCAATAATTCTCTTTACCTCCATCATTGCAGGGAGCTGCTGGTGACGCTGGCACCAAGGGCGGACCCGGACCCAGAGGAAATCGTGGACAGAGGGTACGTTTTCAGACCCCAGTTAGATTTGGTGTATATGAGCATATAATCTAGATATGAGGGGTACAGTGCAGCGATACGGTACTGTATGGTATCACTTAAAGTCCTCCAACTGGACTTGAATTGACTGGACACATATGTTTGGTAATAAAATAAAGGATTGGATTTGTTTCAAACATATACTATGCAGTCTTGGCAGTGATCGGGCTGCGTTAACATGTCTGTGTTGGATCAGTCTTTGAAGAGAGTGAATTGTTAAAATCAAGCTCTTCTTGAACTATTGATGCAGTGAATAATTTTTCTCTCACTGTTTATTCTTTCCAGGGTATCTCTGGGGATGTTGGTACACCCGGACAGAAGGGAGAGGTTGGATATCACGGGCCAGATGTAAGCAAACTTAAATTCCACTCTTTTCTTAACAGCTGTGTAAATTCCATTTAAATGACATGGTGCCACCATAGCAGAACATGATTTAGGATATCTACTATCACTGCTACAAGGACGTTTCAACTGGTTCGTTAACAGTCTCAGTTTAATACTGATGATGAGCAAACAAAATCATCAGTAAGAAGATTGGTTATTTCTATATACTTAACGCCTGCCAAGTCCTGAGGATGAATTGAGAAATCTCACAACCTGAAGAAAAAGAAAGCTCTGTAGCTAATACATGCCATGCTACCAAGCTTTACCTTGCTATTAGCTTATTATGAGGACATAACATTACCCCGAAATGTTGATAACTTTAAGTTTACTTTGTCCCACCCTCATCATATTACAGTTATTCTCACATACCTCGTGGCTGTGCAAAAATACCATAAAAAATATGTTTCCAAAACAAATGCATGCACTGGCCAGATCGGGATCTTAATGACGAGACGCTGTGGTGCTCGTACCACTTTTGTCCACAGGGGCCGCCAGAATATACACAAAATGAAAGTTCCTTGTAGCAGCTTTAAGTTCTTAACAAAAAATAATCCTGTTAAAGAAATCCAAAAGAGTAAAGCATCAGCCACGTCCAGCTGTTCACACAACTGTTATTGCTGTTTCAACAGGGTCAGAAAGGACCGAGAGGACCAGGTGTCGTGGTACGTTCACTTATGTCACACTGTCGTATTTAATTGTTCACTAGATTATATTTAATCCACAGAGCAAAACTCATCTTCGAAATCTTTTTAACATTTTTCTCAAAATGTCTCTCTGTCCTCAGCAATGTGACCTGGTCAAGAAAATCAGGGACAACTGTCGTAAGTATGATTTAATAACTATCAGCATGTGAGCGCATCACAATGAAAAGCAATAATGTTCCAGTGTTACAAAAATGTCTCACCACATTTTGTCTCTTTTTTCTACCAGCTTGCTGTTTTGGTAAGTACAAACAAAATAGTATCAATTGGATAATAACTGTTTACATGACTGTGTATGTACTGTATGCACGAGTATAGAGAATAAAATCATCTACGTTCACACCATCAGGTCAGCAGGAATGTCCGCTCTACCCCACCGAGCTGGCCTTCGCCCTGGATGTCTCTCAGGCCAACGGCCGCCCATCCTTCAACAACATGCGTGACACAGTCCAGCGCCTCGTCAAAGACATCACCATCTCTGAGAGCAACTGTCCAAGAGGAGCTCGTGTTGCTTTGACCCTGTACAATGACGAAGTGACCACTGTGGTCCGGTTCGCTGATTCAATGAAGAAACGTGCCCTGCTGCAACAAATTGAGGGACTGCAGACCCTGCAGACGAGGAAGGAGCGCAAGTTGGACAACGCCATGAACTTTTTGGCACAGAACACCTTCAAGAGAGTGCGCAGTGGTTTCCTCATGAGGAAGGTGGCCATCTTCTTTGTCGGCACTGGATCAGCCGGTCAGGCACAAGCACTCACTAGTGCAGCTCTTCGCCTCCATGATGCTGGAATCGCCACTCTGTTCTTGGTCAATCGTGAGGACCGAGCGCTCAGCAGAGCACTGCAGGTAAAACAAACAAAACAGGGCAGATATCACAAAGGGGAAGTTTGCATTACATACATTTGTAAGACATATTCTTCTTTTTAACATTTTTTGCTTCTTTTTTTTAACACCAGGTCAACAACACAGCCCTGGCCCAGGTTATTGTCCTTCCCAGCCCTGGAAATGCACAGTACGAATCAGTCATCAAGAAGGTTATGAACTGTCATGTCTGCCTGGGTAAGAGCTCTGTGTTTGTACACTAACACCGACATCACAGTTAAAGCTTATAGTTTCAATTTTACACTGAAGAATACCCATTTTTTAAAGATTGTCTTAATCTGATCTGATGTTCCCTCACTAATCCAGTAGTTACTCTATTTCCTGTTTAAGAAGAAACATGGACACAGCACCAAATTTTTATTTTGGGGAAAATTAGACAATTTTGCCTTAATGTTAGGAACTTTCTGTTGTATACCTGTTGCACAGAAAATCCAGGGGTTTGACATTACATCGGCTTAAAGGTCCTATTTGTAAGAAAAGTTGATTTTTGAGTCTCATTGGGGTACATTATGTGTTTTCCTTTTGTAGACTCCTGTTCTCCGGACCAAATGTGTGACTATGTGCCCCCATCAACCGGCCGAGACAGGAGATCTTCCACCACAGATGTGGACATCGACATGGCTTTCGTCATGGACAGCTCGGAGTCGACCTACCCAGCATTCTTTACAGAGATTAAACGCTACATAGCGCACATAGTGGAGCATCTACATGTGTCTACAAATCCCACATCATCCGTTCATCACGCCAGAGTGTCTGTGATCCAGCAAGCACCTTACGGGTTCATCAACAACAAAACTGGCTCTCCCATCCAGGTGGATATCGGTTTGACGGAGCAGAGCTCAGGTCAGGATATTGTCAAATTCCTGCTGGAGAAGACGCCGCAGTTGGAGGGTGGCCGGGCACTGGCAGCAGCTATTGAATCCACAGTGGAGCAGGTGTTTGACAAGGCACCTCTGCAACGAGACAGGAAAGTACTGGTGCTCTTCGTAACAGGAAGTGTGGTGGAAGAGGAGGCGCAGCTGATGCGTATCGCCACCGAGGTCAAGTGCAGAGGCTACTTCCTGGTCATCCTGGGTGTGGGTGAGAAGCTGACTGCAGAGGATGCTCGTGTCTTGTCACACATGGCGAGCGAGCCTGCTGATGTCTTCTTCAAGCGGCTGAACAGCATCTCACACTTCTACGACAAACACATCCTGAACTTCGGCCAGCTGATGCCAAAGTATATCAGCAGTAAGTTCAGGATCGATATCAATCTGCCAATCAAATTTTTAATGACTTTATGCTCACTTTTTTTTTGTTGTGTGGTGGTTTTTGACAACCTGGGAATGAGACTTAGTGGCGGCTCCTCAAGAGTTTATCGTAGATGCTGCTAGCATCAGTCATATCTTAACTAAAGAGCAAAGAACAACACTGAAGGCTTTTGAAAAAATGTTCTTCACTTTTCTGTAGGCTGACTTCAGTAAGCGTTTGATTTCCAAACTGCTTCTAGTTGCTCCTTTCCAGATGCTTTTGTGTAACAAACCACTGGGCCATCAGGTCACAGAAACATCCCTAAAACAGCAAAATACGGGGCGCCCTAGTAGCTCATTTGGTGGAGCGTGCACCCCATGTACAGAGGCTGTGTCCTCACTGCAGCAGACCACGATACAATTTCTTCTTGTGGCCCTCTGCTGCATGTCACCTCTGCTGCTTTTTAGAGGAAATCCTGCATAGTATACTTTTAATGCCATTCAATTCATCAGTTAATCCAAGTCACTGTGAGTGACGTGCTCTGTTGTTTTTCTTTTCAGTTGAAAACGCCTTCTACATGTCGCCCGAGGTCTCCAAAAACTGCTCGTGGTTCCAGAGCGACCAGCCACAAAAAAACCCCTTCACATCATCACAGCAACAGGAGTAAGTGTATCGTGAGATTTTTATGACGTGTCATTGGTTGCTGTTAATTTCCTGGAAACATTAATGGTCTTATCCACCGATCATTGGCCCTTTTACAGGAAACACCAGAAACAACATGAAAATCACCAAGCAGTCCATCAGAGAAAGCACAAAGGTAAGATTGTGGATGTATTAAAATGACCTTAAACTACTTCAGCAGGCGAAGTCAGATTAAAGTGCTGTTTGATTTGGACTGTTTCATTCTGTTTTCTTTACTGTGAGTCATGCAGAGCTAACCGCTAACGCTGGCTGCACATAAATCAGCAATCAGCACCGCTGTTCACACTTCTCTCAGACTTGTTATCACAACAGAAAAATGAACTCTAAAATGATCTTTTCCATTGCTCTGACTTTATCCACAACAGCTGCTGGCCTCCTGTGAACATGTGATTTTATTGAGCCTTCGTCTTTGTTACCCCCTCAGATGCAGATGTGCTACACGTCTCTAACGTCACCTCCAGCAGCTTGAAACTGCGTTGGAGCAGCCCGGACCCCAAGCTCTTCGTCTACTTTGAGGTCATGGTGACACGGTTGAGCGACCATTCCCTGGTGCTGAAGACCAACGTCTCAGGAACAGAGCTTTCAGTGGACAACTTAGAGAGCTCTCAAACATATCTCGCCGTGGTCACTGCCCACACTGCTGAGGGTCACGCCGTCTCCACCCGCAAAGGCATCATGACTACCAGTAAGTGCATAAACACACACGTTGTAAGCTTCTTTTTTTAACCACAAGATAAAATATTATTATTATGCCTTCACTCTGTTACTGTAGCTGCTCCATGACTGTTGGTTTCACTTTTACAGAAGCAGCAGAGCTGAAGCCACCCAGCCAGGTCACCCGTACTGTAAACACCACGCCACTGGACAAACCAGAAACTGGTTAGTGACCGTGCATGCACATGCATATCTTTATATTTTAGTAGAAAGGATGCATATAAACATATACTATGTATACAGCTTGCAAAATGTTTCTATTTCTTTATGTAATTGATATGTAGTGACCAGTAACTTGTGCTTTGGGGACGTTTCAGCTTGAAGTGAATCTCTGAGAGTGTAAATATAACATTTAACTCATCACAGAGAAATAGGAATATATTTTTTCTTCTTCTGGCCTCATCGACCACATGTCAGAACAACGCACAGCGATATGAATCAGAAAGGTTTAAGCAAAAATGTGCTGACTTTAATCTTTGTAGCACAAATCTATTCAATATTTACTTTGTATCTGCCTGCTGCATTAATGCCGATGGCCTCTATGGAGTTGTGTTTGGCCGTGTTCCCTCTGCAGAGTGTTGGTCATATAAATAAAACCTGATGGTTCAACTCAAAGAACATAACAAGCTATGCTCTAATGCAGCATTGTTTCAGCTCAACTACAACACAAATGTGCTATTAATCAGCAGTACTGGCACATGCCTAAACATACTGTGGGTCATGCAGGAAAACTTACGAAATCTACAGCTCAACTCGTGGAGTCTTGATTTGAAGATTTAATCTTTTCTTGTAATATGTTGTGACAAAGAGAAGAGTTGAGGTTGCAGTATCTGAGGCCTCACAGCTGCCGCTTCTTAACAAAGACACAGCGGGAGGACGGCTTTTCCCTCCCCTACTATCATTCAGTTGATTAATAGAATAGCAATGTCGTCTTGTGCTGTACTTTGAGACCCCAGTGTGAGCAAAGAGTATGTTTTTTACCAGCACTCTGCAGCAGGAAGGAGTTAACCGACAATGCAGCCAATACTCCAAAGGATTTTTATCATAATTACCTGTGAGGAAGTACTTCTGGTGTCGATTTCTTGGATTGGTCTCATGCAGATAACACAGCTGGACCACACAGCCGTTCAAATCCTAGATGACTAAATGAACTAACAGAAAGCAGAAACTGTAGTCACAACAAACTAACTTTTCAATTCACTCACGGAAACCCAATTTTAAACCTTTTTCCTTCTACTGACTGTAAGTTTTTAAATATCCAAACCCCTTAATCGGCATGTTACTCCGTTACGCTGAATGCTATTTCCTCTGCACTTTAACAATGAACTATATCAGCACTCATTTGACCCCGTTAGACCCTTTAGGAAACCCCCGAGCTTCTAATACAGTAGTTATTTATCTATTACCAGCGCACAGTAACTGCTGTTTTTCCTCATATAGTCGTACATTAATTTCTAACACAAACTCATCCTCTCTCCCTGTCTGTCCTCCATCACTGCTGTTGTTTTTTTGTTTTGTTTTTTTTGTGCATGTTCTAGTTAATGAGTTTGCAGACCCATGCTCACTTGACTATGACCCTGGAATGCCCTGCAAAGACTATCAGGCTAAGTGGTTCTTTGACAGACAGAGCGGGATCTGTACACAGTTCTGGTACGGAGGTTGCGGAGGCAATGACAATAGGTTCGACACTGAGGCCCTCTGCTTGAAAAACTGCATGAGGTCAGGTGAGTGTTCGTCAGAGTCAGGTTCCTCTGAGGGGACGAGCTGCCGCCTGGTGTGATGGTGATGGTGTAATATAGTGCAGCACATTATGAGCTTCATCTCTGGATACAGAAACTGACAAATGACTGTTCGCTGAGCCTTACGCCAGAGAAATCACAGTCCAATCAAAGCAAAGCAACCTCGACAAAAGGCAATGATTGATACTTCTCTAGTTTGGAGGAAAACCTTCTTTTTAATCACCACTTAAAAAGCAAAAACCAAAGAAGAAAAACAGAAATTAAACATTTATCTGCTCTAATGAAAGCTACCGACAGTAGTAACCTAGCTTAATCTCCAGAGGTAAGGGGCATGTCAGGTTTACAGATTTTGTTTTCAGAAGAATATCTGATTGGAGCTGAAACATTCACCTTGTAGAGGAAGTTGTTGGCACAGCTAGTTGCTTATAATTGATTCAGAAATTACTGCAAACCTTTAAATGGAAAACCTGCCAACATTATCATTTTAAACTGCAGATATGTTGCGCCAGAATTTGAAGCTTGACGAGTGTAGCAACAGTAATTAAAGCAGCAGGTTTCATTTCCCATCTCGCTTCAGATGAAACCACGCCCACTCGTATAATAAATCCCTTAATGGCTGCACTCACGTGGGTCCTGTGAAATATGACAGCTACAGTAGCTTGGAAAATAGACAAGAACTAGCTCACTAATGTGCTATTTCCTCACTGTATTTTCAGTGCGTTGTATTTTTAAGAAATGCGAAACATTAATTCTGAAGGACTATGAGTTAACAGTTCAAATCAAGCATAGAGGCTGTAATATGTGTAGCTTGGAAACTAGTGGATCCGATTTTAATGTTTATCAGACCACAAATGAGAGCAGTGTGAGCTCGCTAAAAGGCTTTCATCATACGCAAGTGGGCTGGAAACACTACAGATGCTGGCAGGGCTTAGCAAACAGTCAATTAAATACACACAATTCATAGAAACTGAAGGAATCTAAATATTAATCCTGATATAACTTTTTAACTGTCACTGATCACATGAGTTTTGGGGAAAATGTGGATTACATCTTAATACAGAGGGGTGATAAGTGCGCCGGGGAGTTTAGTAGGAAAAGAGACGCGACCTGCCAGCGCGGATCATTTGTGTCAGATAATGAGGTTTACATCTGTGTAAACGCCTGTGGTCATTTAAAATCCACGTTGCATTACATGTTTTTTCAGCAGCTGGTGAAAGTCTCTTGCTTTAAGCTATTTTCATATTTCCACAGAGCCGGAGCCTCAGCCAAACGTGCAGCAGACTGAGCAGGTGGAGATCCTCCCGGCCCCTGGTGAGATCTGATATACAGTCGCCACATGGCATGAATAGTTTTCTGTAGACTTACAGTATTATGTTACTGTCTCTTCCCTTCAGCTCCTGGTTCTGAAGACATAACTGGCTAATGTGCTTGTGCATGTGTTATGATATGCAAATGCTAGCCAATAGGAAAGAAAAAGCACTTCCTTCCAAGTAAATCCACATCCTCAAAATTTGAATTAAACCTTGCAGACCCCCCCTAATGTCTGGGCATATATCTGGACAAGCCACATGTGTTACATGTTATATCACTGTTACATAATTTCCACGATCTTTGCTCGCTTTGCAAAAACAACCACTCCTTTGTGTTAAACCCACCCACCTCCTCCGCTGCCCCTCCGATGATCTAAACGACTGACGGAACAAGTGAAGTGCCAAACGTGGAAAAATGAGAAAGGTTATGCTTTTGTCACAGGAGCGAGCCAAGTCATAACCACCGAGAAAATGAATGGAAAGCCTTGTTCATTGCTTCATTGTTTTTCTGGCAGCCGTCCTCACACAGAGCAAGTTCAATTTGTCAGTACCTCATCAGCGTTGGAGGCAATTGGCACGAGATGCTTACAGTAATACGAAGTCTGCTTTAAACCAAATGAGCTATATCTCATGATTGTGGAGGAAGAAAAGTCTTGCGGGGATGGAAGTGCTTTTGGTTTTTCCTTGAAACATTTATGAGGATTATACTGTTTTCCATCCCACAACACAAACAAGTCATCGGCTAAATTCTGCAATCATGTCTTCATTACTACTCATTATGTATAATGGTGATGATATATTCGCTGCTGATTGCACCGCTCATTGTTGTACATACTAAAAAAAATCTAATTTAGTGGCGGCCTTGCCAGATGCATGTGCTCATGTGTTCTCATACTTTTTTCCTGATTGTTTTTCTTTGTCACTTTCCCCCACAGCGGCCTCTACAGCCGTGGACATTTGCCAGCTTCCCAAAGAGGAAGGTACGTGTGCCAAATTTGTCCTCAAGTGGCACTTCGACGCCCCCAGCAAGAGCTGCACGCGCTTCTGGTACGGAGGCTGCGGAGGAAACCAGAATCGCTTCAACACACACGAGCAGTGTGTGAAGGCCTGTGGAAAACCAGGTACATGTCTTGTCCATGGCAATAATCTCCCAGTAACAATGAGACGTCAGATGATGGGAAAGCAGCTGCGTGGCGGCTTTTCTACAGTAGAGGACACATGTCACAATAAATACAGCCGACAATCAACCATCAGGAGTGATCTCTTATTTACAAACATCATAAAAGCTGCGACAAAATATATTAAAAGAAACTTTATTGTGCTTTTAATTCTTATTTTGGCAGTTGTCTGAAACAGCGAGCCAAATAAACTAAGATCATGCAATTTGAGTTGGCACGCTCAGTCGCCAACATAAATTAACAAATTTACCGTCTCAGGGGAGCAATTACAGCACTCACAGCATACAGTATGAGTCACGCTGAGAAAAACTGCTTCACTGTCTTCTATTAGGCTAATTTCTATGGGTGCACATTGCATTCATCAAAGAAAAACAATTTAACGTTGACCTGTAATAATTTGATCTCCCTTAAAAACAAGTTACATCTGTAAACATGATGTAAAACCAAGTTAGGACGCAGAGTCTGCCAGTAGTCTGCTTGTGGGTTCACACAATGGTAGAAAATAACACAGTACAGTTAGTCAAGTACTGCACTTAAGTACAATCCACTACATTTAACAGATTTAGTGGCTAAGATTGTGCATAAAAACACGTGTGATAAGCTTATAAAATAGTAATAAAAAGTTCAGTTTTGGTCTGTCAGTTGTCAGCAGCAACACCAAATTCAATCCAATTCAAACCTTTATTTAAGCAATGATTTGTGCAGGGATAGAGATACACAAAAACATGCAGAGTTACAACATTACCCTGTGAAAACACCTGCACACTGAGGTGAAGTGTTAAGAGATCATCACCTTGAATAGCTCAGGCGTAGTAAGTGTGTCAGTTGTTGAGAATTCCATGTGTTCGGTGCACAAAGACTAAAAGCAGATTTTCCAAGTCCAGAGTCGACCCGTGGGACTTGTAGCATAAGTTTGATCGGGTCCTGGGCGACATTCCAGTATAGATGTTATATAGTTTGGTGAATGTCCAATATGTCCCTCCAAACCTCCCAGATGGCCTCCATTAAATAATCATTTGAACACAAAAGAGGTAAAACTGTCCAATATTTCAATGATAGTCTGGACTCAGTAAACCAAGCTGGCTGCTCAGCTAACTAAGCTAACTAGCTAAGGGCAGCTACAGTCATGAATATATAAAGAGTATACCTGACCATGTTTTTCCTTTTCCCATTCATCCGCAGCACCCATCAAACAAGTCCTCGCTGCAGTAAGAACATAGGACCAAAGTGACACACGGCCAGCTTTCGCCTCCGTTTAGGGGATTCTGAGGAGAACCATCCAAAATGGCCGCACTGTCAGGATGCAATACCAAAGCAATGGTGGCTGCACTGGATTCCACAAAACATGGACTTTTATCCCCAAAATTCTTGAAGTAGTTTTTTTTTCACGACGAGAAAAGGAAGGCAACACGATTTGCTGCATGATTTGTTTTAACCTACTGGTGCTACATAGTATGTTTGTTTTACAGATGAGTTGTTAAAGTGCATTCAGTCAAGTTTCCTGGAACAATGACATCATACGAGTTTTTTTTTTTTAAATGCAGTTTTATGATTAAGCAAGAAACATATATGAATATCTTGGACAGAGATAAATTAGTACGTGCAGGACTGGCATTAATTAATGCAGTACCGTTTTTTTGTATTGTGTTTTATTTTTGTTTTTTTTTTACATTCCACACTCACATAGCAACATCGGCTTTTATTGATTTATATTGTTTTACACTCACTTGATCCCTGTGGAATCGTTCCTTCACTATGTTACAGTCACACAGTCCACAGTAATGTTTACACAAGTCTTGTACGGCGGTGTGTGTATTTTAAACGACAGTGACCAACTGCTCGGATGCTAAAACATTGACGTAATGTTAAGTGCACTTCAGGATCCGCTGCCTCAAAACACACACTCACGTTCCAGCCATCGAGAAGAGGAATGTACTTGTCAAGCTGTTTTTTTTTTTTATTTTTGTTTCATTTGGTTTTTACTGAAATTTGTGTTTCATCTGGGTATAGGGGAAATAAAAATGAATTAGACTTTCTAATAAACATGAGCAACTGATTCTTTTCTTTCTTGTTTTGAATTAAACACACGAGACGGTTACAGAGAGTCAGAAGCATAAACGATATATGTGACATCCTGTGGAGCTCAAAGAGGAGATGAAGATTTATTTGAAACCAGAAAATAAAAATTCTCTGAAGGTCATCTTTCATTTATTTAGGATTATTTTACTCCTCAGGTGGAGTTAAGATGATCTTTCTGGCTATTAAGTGAATTGATTTCTTAAATCCAGCCAAGTGTGTTTACAGGTCTTGGGGAGGAAAAAAAAAATAGTATCAAGCCTTTTGTGGCTCCAGAGGAAGCTGCAAGATGATAAATTGTCTCCAGTGATGTCACTCAGTGGCTCAGTTGCATTGTGGGTAATGTAGGCACCAGGGTCTGAAAAGTAAGAAGAGCGTGTGGAGTAAAAAAAAAGTGATATCTCTGGTTCTGCTGTATCGATTTGTTTTTAAACTGTCCACAACAGTGTTGCTACAAGACCAGTGGACTGCTTGGCCAAACCTGGTGCCTACATTACCCACAATTCACTGGGTGTTGAGGTCTTTATGATTCTAACAGTCTGACAGATCCTACTTTTAAATTGGACTGAGTGTCTTTATTTCATCCAGATTTGGATCCGCAATTTCTGACCACATGGACCTCTAGGGACAGTCTAGTACATTGTTTTACCATTTTAGATTTATTGGCCTTTTTTTGTTTCACAACTTTACATATTCACAGCAGCAACAGTACTCAAGAACGCCCATCATTACTCTTTAAACATTAAAAATGACTCCACGGTCAGTTTTACTGGCTGAATTCACTTCAGGCACAACAAAAATAAACCTGTTACACTAGATTTGGACAGTTTGGACAAACATCTACTGCAGATATTCCCTCAGAGATCAAAACTAAATCAATCAAAGTCAAGAGAAGAGGAGTGAAAGCTGTGTCATTGTCTGGAGAGGAGAAGATTAAATATTTGGTCAGTAAATTTTAAACTTTAAAAGCCTGGGGACGTGTTCTCTGTCCAACCGCAGCAGGACGTCCTAATGTCATTTCTCCGGGGTGTTTGAAATATTCATAGTTCTGATAAACTCACCAGATTTCCTCCAATAATCATCAGCTCGCTTCAGTATTTCATCACTTCATTTGACGCCACAGTCCATCACTTTTTCCCCCAACGTGAGACACACTGTGACATTTGTAATGAAGAGTAAATAAATCATGTTGTGACTCAAACTTTTACACACTTAGGCCAGAAGTATATGGACACCCCTGTCCACAGTGAGTAGGTCCAGTTATATTTCAGTCTCAACGATTGTGTTTGAAAAGTGGTTTCCCAGTTTTGAGTGGAAAAACGTGACCTGCCTGCACCGAGCTTGGACCTGAACCCGATCCAACACCTTTGAGATGAACCAGTGGAGCGGCCGACCTTACTGCCAAAGATCAGTGTTTGACTTCGCACATGGTTTTGAAATGAGATGTTCAGGTGTCCACATACTTATGAGCATGAAATGCAAATATAAATAATTATGACAGACAGGTGGAACAATTTTTGGACGAGCAAAGCTTTCATGATTAGTGAGAAATCTGATTTGGGTTTTGCACGGTGTGCAGCTGAAGCCTTCGGGCACTGTGGGTGCTTTGAATATCTCACATCACAATGGGTAAAATCTCGTTAACACGTTAAAACTTTACACTGTAGGACGATTATTCAAATCCTGAAACCAAAACCGAGAACAACTGCTTACAATTAGTGGTGAGACTTGACATATTTACACTTGTGCTGTGTACTGTCTCTGTGGGTGGGAATTTGTTCTTCTGGACAGATGTGATGAATATCCAAACAGCTGTATGGGACTTGAGTGTAATGAGTGTAATATCTCTTGTTGACATGTACACACATGCAAACCTCATTTTATACACTGAACATACGTTAACATGTAGGTTGACATGGTGGTTGATCAGTAACACACTTCTGTCTCTTTGTCGTGATTACCAACTCATGCTGTCATCATTGCTCCAAAACCATCCACCCATTCATCTTCATACGCTTATCTGGGGTTGGTCGCGGTGGCAGCAGGCTGTTCCAGATGTCTCTATCCCCAGCAACGCTTTCCAGCTCCTCCTGGGGGATCCCGAGGCGTTCCCGGGCCAGATGAGATGTGTAATCTCTCCAGCGAGTTTTGGGTCTCCTCCCAGTTGGCGCCCAGGAGGATCTTGATCAGCTTCCCGAACCACCTCAGCTGGCTCTTTTCGACACATGGGAGCAGCAGCTCTACTCTGAGCTCCCTCCGGATGTCCGAGCTGATTGGACCTGGGGCAACATGCCACCACCAACGCAGACTTTGTTTTTTTTGTCAAGTAGTAAAACTCACAGCCATCGTCCACCCCTAGAAGGTTATTCTTAAAACACCAACATACAAAAAAACAGCAATTTTTCCAGTGACGGATTTTTTTTTATGAGAAACAAACTCAATAAAAGGGATTACTTGAATTGCCGAACTAACGCGTAACATTACTCGTTACAACAACAAAAAAGGAATCCGATAACAAGTTACCCCCAACGCTGCCCAACAGGATGAATCCCAGCTAAAAGCACATCAGAACCATTTTTACCAAAACAAAACACAATTCCAATGACAATGTTACAATGTGTCGGTTTGGTAGGACCCAGGAGCTGACAACAAGGCAGGGAGCTGAGTGCAAGGAGATTTATTGAGGCTTCACAGGGGTTAAACAGGTGAGAGTAGAGAGAGGCCCTGGCTGGAGACTCCGTCGGAGAGGAGGAGGAGGAGGAGGAATCTCACGGTGGCGCTGGTGGATAGCGTGGGGTGGGGCTCAGGAGAGCTCAGGGCAAGGCTGTTGGCTGCAGAGGTGCTGAGGGCTGATCACAGGAAGCAGAGCCGGTGATAGTTGGAAACCAGGTAGATCACTGAAGGCAAAAACAAAGCAAAGTTAGATCTCTTTGAGACAGGCGCAAAGAACAACGAGAGAAAACTCTTAAAGTGGTCAGCACTAGCAGGAGCCATGTACCACATAGTACTGATGAAATCACCTGGCAGCAGGTAGAGTGGAGACCAGAGCTTTTCAGCAGGTGCTGATTGCCAATCTGCTGCAGGTGTGTGTGTGTGTCAGCAGCTCCGGTGAGGGGAAACCCTGCCCAGACTCTCAGTGCAGCTCTGCAAGCACAACAGCAACACCACAGAAACATGTCTGACTGTGACAGACAAGCAACTAAAACAAAAGAAACAAAAATGGTGCATCCCTACAAAGCTAAAGCTAGCAGTCATAGTATTTCATGCTAACAATACAAACGATATGCCATATAAAAGCTGAGACTGTACGTGATCGA
The DNA here is from genome assembly GCF_040436345.1 of Pagrus major. Lineage (NCBI taxonomy): Eukaryota > Metazoa > Chordata > Actinopteri > Spariformes > Sparidae > Pagrus > Pagrus major. The sequence goes on from NC_133223.1 coordinate 30,945,120, forward strand.
GGCCAAAACAGTTGCATTTATACAATATATTTAGTTATAAATAAGTTTTACTAGCTGTAACATGAGGAATCTAAAATGGCACATTTGGAGATTGAGCCAAAATATGTCTCGAATAAAATCTCTCTAACTTTGCTCAGCTGCACTTAATTAGCATCAATCCTGACAGAAGTAATGTTCAGATGTTGTGCTGTGGTACTCTTGGGCTGCAACTGCAATAAAATATTTTATTTACGCTGTGTTCCTGTGAGATCTGGACCGATGCTTACACCTCTGCAGAAAGTGTTACCTTTATTTTGGCACCAAGGTTTTTCTTGTAGACCTTGTAGTTGCAGAGATACACTCAGAGTGGATAGCTATCATTGTCATTTCTCCCTGTTGTGACAGTCTGTCAGGTTTACTTCAGAGCCGCAGGAGTTAAAAAGCAGAGAGAAAGAAAAAAAGAAGAAAACCTGCCAGCTGCCCGTTTACAGCGGCCGGTAACTCTGTCAGAATTTCCACAATGAGCAGAAAGTGACTAACGGCAGCTCACTGTGGTACACTGCCGAAGCATTCAGCACATGCCAACGAAAACCACCTTCTCTCCTCCAGCGTGCACCCACCCAGCAGCAGAATGTGAATTAAACAAATAACCTCAGGGACGTTAAACAGGGCGAATCGTTATTTAGGTTTCCGTGAGGTGATGAGTGGGTCATGAAGAACGTGTGAAAGAGCGGGAATCCTCCTCTAACCTCTCCTCCCTTTCAAGCCCAACTCCCAGCTTTTATTATTTCATTTACAAGCCGACGTTTCTCTCTGGCTGTTTTTTCTCCCCCTCTTTCAAACCTCTCTATCAAATTGTCGGACATTCTTGGGGAACCAGGAATGTGCTGCATCCATTGTTCAGGCAGTTTCTGGATCCTCTGGGCCGTTACTTCAGTACGCACGGTTTCACATAATAACCCACTGGGGGTCGTCCAGTCATTCTGGAGATCTTTGTTGATATGAACGCAGCTCAGAGTTTCCACAGTAGATTTCCCGGTGGATACCTTCATTTGGGTGTTTTATAAATAAAGAAAATGAGCTCTGAAGTAAAAAAAAAAAAAAAAGACTGCACAGATTTTGTTTGAATGCATCTGGAGCTGGAGAAGCCTTTTTTATTTTAGCCACACTTTAAAAACAAATCTGTAATTTTATTGACTTTTCCTGTATTTTCTAAATACATGAAAATATTGATTAAATTACCAGATAGTGGGACGCACCTAATAGCTCAGCTCATCCCCCCTTCCTTCATCCGGTTTCCTGTTGCTGTTCCAGCTGAACACTAAAGCCATGAAGAGACCAAAAAGTTGAAATAAAATAAATGTAAAAATGAAATGTACATGTCACAAGTAAAACATCATGAAACGTCTGTCATTGAATAACCATGACATTTCCTTTTCTAAAACAGAAAATTGTCTTTTTTCTGCATAAAAATACTTAGGGTTAGGGTTAGGGTTAACCCTAACCTGTCAAATTTTCAAAAAAAAATATTTTTAGTTTAATAGATATATTAATTTTTGAGCATTTATGAATGAATTTTTGATTTTTTTTTTTTAAATCAACTTTCCTGCTATGTATTTCACAAATACCACGGTGTGCTCAGCTGTGATGCTTCTCCTGATACAGACAGTGCTGAGAGTTGGAGTCAGACAGCCCACTTTGTATATCATTTGTATTCTCATTGTTTTCACATGTAGAAATATCTGTAATTAAACATTAAAAAGCCAAAACAAAGACAAGATCTCATGTAAAAATTACAGCTCAAAACTGTATTTTCATTATGGAAAATTACTGTTATTTTCTGTACAGTACTTTATTCGGGGTGACAGCGTCATATTATCAGGAGCTGAATAGACAAGAGGCGCTCTCATCTCTTCCAGTGAACTGAAAGTCTCCTTTGGTTCCACCATATGTTGCCTTCACCAAACCCGCGGTTGTGTGGTCGCCTCCGCATGCCGATGATTCATATAGGGCCCTGGGAGTGCCAGTGTAAACATTGTCGGAGGAAAAGACCGTCACTGAGCTTTGTGCCACAAACTGTTCAAAGACATAATTGAGAAATGAGTCTGGAGAAACTTTGAAAACCAAAGTGCGTCGGTTTCATCTGCATGAAGGTTTTTCTGAAGACGGGTGAAATAATAATTGGGGGTTCAAACTGTGTTTTGATGTGAGGAAACCCAAGAAAAAGAGGCTTTTATGGGGCCTTGAAGCTGCCGGTGGAGGATCATGTAGTTGCGGTTCGCTCGACTACTTTTCAATTGATGAACTTGGCGAGATGAGAGTACGAGCGTGGGAGCTGCGCTGGTGGATTAATGCTCCATGCGGCCAAAAGAACAAGAGGAGGGGAGAGCAGCGAGGAGGTTTTACTGCTGTAGCTGCACACATGCAGTCGTTCCATCGATGACTCACACCGCTGGCTCTGCATCTTTCCACAAGAGCCATAAAAGTCAGGGGCCTGTAATGACTTTCACATTGAGCAGCAGAGCTGTAAATGCACTCCCACTATCTGCAGCTCCTGAGTCACAGCACAAACCACCAGCAGACTCATCTCTTCCCTCTCCCACCGCCTCCTCTGGCTCCCTTCAACTGAAACTGGGTATTCTGTGGCATCTCCGACATGTTTGTCAGCTATTGCCCATTCATGGTCAGGGATGAAATGCTGAGCGTGCAAGTCTGCAAATCTCCCTGGACCGAATGTTGCCAAGTTAAATGTCAAACATGAAAGAGCAAAAATGATCTGAGGGGAATAGAGGGAGAAAATGTAGCTCGACTGCAAAAAAAAGTTCTGTCCTCAAAAATGTCATAATGTTGTGGTGACAGCAGGGTCAACACGGTCCACATGGTTCCCACAGGATGACACAGAACCAACGACATGATAAAAGTATCTGTCAGTTGGCATTTTACAATATGTAAACCAGAGAAAATCTTACTTTATTTCGTTTTCTAGTAAAGGACTACAAATATTCTCATGCGATTAAATCCAGGCTGTATAAAGTCCAACGATTTCATCATGAGCTGTTACAAGAGATCTCCAGTGTCCTTTCAAAAAAAATAACTACTCATATTAGTCTGTTTCTCCAAAGAGCAAGAAAATAAAACAGGAACCTGCCCTGATGTAAAAATGCAAACAGATATTCTTTATTTTGGCCGGACAGATTCTCGTGTAAGACTCTTTAATTTACTTTCTAATCCAGGAGGCTTGTTATCTGAAGCTTATCACACAACTCTGCTATTATCTGACAAATCATTACGGAAGGAAATTTAAAAACACGGCCAACTTTTCAGTGAGTGTGTTGTGACTCCACCATAAACCGCTGGATTCAGTCTGAGCCAAACAACGTGACGTCCTCTCGTGAGCTTCGTGGTGACTTTTCCAGCTTCGGGGCCTCTTCTGGCTCCTGCAGAGGCAGTTTTTGGGTGAAAGACAGTTTAAAACAACAAATCAAACAAATCACCTTTCAGCATATCGGTGTGACAGAGCAGAACGCTGTTGGTCTGCTGGCAGCCGACAGGTGTTTTACATCAGGGGCTCATTACAGGTCAGAGTGGATCAGCTGATCGTGCCCAAACAGTTTGGTATTGTGGACATATGTAGCCGTTTTGGGAGAAGATTGGATGCTTAGATATCAAGGATGCAGGGCTGTAGCATGGATGTTTCATTATTCTGTCTGTCACTTAGCGTTATGCTCTTTCAAACAACTTTGAACTTGAAAATGTTTTACCTCCTACAAGAAAAATGACAACGCAGCGCCATTCAAAGTCAGAATCCCTGTTTGTAAACTCAGAAATCCATCGACTTCAAGAAGAAGCAAGTTTCTGACATCACACATCGATGGCAGCACCACCGCGAGTGAATGCAATATTTTGATACATTTGCAGGTATAAAACTACCGTGAAACAAAATGTAAAATGCCGTTTTCCCTCCTCTGTCTCGTTTGAGGATGCACTGAGGGTTCAGCTGTGTGTAGACTTTTGTCCACAAAACATTAAATGACCTCATAAAGCTTGAGGTTGGGGTCACCTGGAAAGACCTGAGTCATTCTGATTCTGACGCTGTAGACCTCATCCAAACAGACTGTCAGCCAGAAACTCTGCTCTGTTTAGGCCCAGTCGAGGGGAAGTCGCCCTCTATACACCTCCAGTTGTTCCCAGTTACATCCTGAGTATTTACTTTAGTTTGTGCCACGCAGCCTTTCGCCTGTTTCCAAGTTAATAAGGCTGGGAAGAGACGCTTTCACACAAGACAAGCCAATATTTCTGGCCGGAGGGAAGAAACACACCTGCTTTTTGAAACATTATGAAAGACTTGGATAGCAACGAGGTTTTCAGAAATGCACAAAGATCTCGACACTGACCTTTTTTAAGAAGGTGGTTGAAGGACTAAAAGAGGGAGGCTGTGAATATTAGTCAAATATTCACTTTCAACAGCTGAACAGGCTTTTTTTTTTCAGAATAAGGACAAAAATCTGGATGTTTTGTCGTCAGTTGTACATTGTGTTGATAAAAATTAAAAGAGCGGCCACCAATAATAAGATTAACAGAAGAAAATGACCAAAAAACATCTCATCCAGCAGTAGAGTATATTTTTTACTCCTCAAACACAACCCTTCTCTGAAATCTGAATATGAAAACATCAATTAGTGGTAACCGTTTGCAGTCATGGGCTTTTATATTTCATTGTTTTTATGCTCCATGAAACACACCTCACTGTACAATTAGATTATCTCAACAGTCTTTTATTTCTCTTTTCTTCCACATTCATATTGTATTAGTCTGGTTCGATGATCTGCGCGTCGTTAAGTTCCCACTGAGGTTTCCAACAGCGAACACAAACAAGCTGTTTGTCTGTGCCCTCTCAAAAAGCACAAACACATACATTAAAAACCACAAACACACATGTGGCCCAAACATATGTTTGTTAGGCACCACAACTGTCGTTTCCGAGGTCGGTTAAGAAACTTCAAACGGCACCGAGGTGAAGAGGCTCCAGTTTATTCACGGCGCTGCGGCTCCTCGAGGCCCCTGACCTCCAGTTAAGGTAACGGCGTCGTCGCGAGGAGGAATTCAGGCTCGTTCTGCAGAGCGAGAGATTAAAAACACATTCTGATAAGACGAATCTTTTCTGAGTGCATTCTTCGGATACTCCCGAGGGCGACAGATGTTTTCACTCTGACATCCTTCAACTGTGTGTGAAGGTTGCCATGAAAATGTAGCCGATGGAAACAAAACACTACAGTCTGCTGTTTATGAGCACACGCAGCAGCGCTTCCCACTTCAGTCGTATTAACATAAAGCTGAAAGCTTTTACTGCTGATTGGACTCGACTGTGTTTGTGTAATAGATTTTTACTTAAAGGGTAATTCCCATTTATTATAATTGAAGTCTTACTTTTGTTGTTTTGGCCATTATTTATTTTATACTGTTATGATAACACTGCACGTACCAGTTTATGAACGTGTGCCACTTTCAGCTTCACCTTCAAATAAAGTGGTTTAGATAATCTGTTGCTTCTTTACAACCTGACTGACTGACTGCTGGTGTTTCTTGTGTTTCTTGTGTTTCTTGTGTTTCACTGGACGGCAAACAAATCAGATTTGTTTCTCATATCCAATCTTTAAACCTTGTTCAGACTGTGGGAGCAAATTATTATTATTTTTTTTGACATATCCAGATTGAATTTATGAAATCTGGAACGCAAAAAAATAATGGGCATGAAATTAGATTTTTGCAAATCAGATCAAAACTACATTCAGTGGTTTTGAAATGCGTTCAGGTCAGATTTCTACAGATGTGTCTCAGTCTGGCCGCTCACATCAGATTTCAAAAGTGTTTTTTGGAGCGTGACACACAAGCAGGGACTTTTCAGGAGTAAAAGTAGATCCTGGGAACTTAACTTAGCCCTCAGTGGAAAATTATTCTGAATATTACAATATTCAGAATTTGATGCAGGTCATGTAAATAGGAGACAACACGCTCAACTCACGAATTAAGCTTCAGTACGGGGTGCTGAATCCCTCTTGTAGTGAATGAACAAAAGAAAAATAAAGGACAGCACTCCCATCAAACTGTTTATTGTAGCCACATGGACGTTTTGAGCAACACGCCCTCCTTCAGCGTGTATTCTGGCAAAATCACAGTTGCCAATCACATGCAGGTCACGTAAACAGCATATTCTGTTTGGATGTTTCCTAATTAGGCCAAATTCTGAATGTAGCATTTTCCGGTGAGGAGCATTTTTTAGGAGCATGTGCACAGTGCAACTTGGGCCTCTAATGACGTCACCTAACGACGTCATTAGAGGGTTAGCTAACGACTGAAACACAACAGAAAAGGTATACAAACTCCTTCACCGTACATTTATGGATCACATAGTGGTCAGCAATGATGCAACACTCACCCCAAGTACAGTACCCAACTTGGACAGGGCTACTGCTACTCACATGGGGAGTTTTTCACTGATGGTCTCTTTTAGGACCACTCTCTCTTCCAGCAATCCTTGCTGCACACTCTCATCTAATATCTCTGCAGGAAGCTCGCTGTGCATCATGAAAGAGTAGGCTGCCTGCCGCATAAGTTGTAAGAGCCTGTGTCTGTTCTGGCACATGGCCTTAAACAGGATCACTTGAAGAGCACAGTTTTGCAGAGCTTCCAGAAGGGTTACAACGAGGAGCAGCACCACGGGAGTGACACGACTGCACTATGAAGGAATTTACTCCCTTTTCATGGTGCTTTAATAGGACGTGCATCACTCTGTTAAATCAGAGTGTGTGAGGCTGCACGTAAACGGGAATATTGGCGAAGTATTCATTTTCATTTCCCGTGTAAACAGCTTCATCGGAAAGAATTTACTTTTTCAGAATAAGGGCAAAAACAGGAATGTTGAGCTCATGTAAACGTAGCTACTGAGTTTCTCCAAAGGTTCCTGCAGTGGAAACAGGACTTTTGGTGTCCTCTGTAATTCAATTCTGTCCAACTTTACACCTGAGCAAGAGTGAAAACACCTGTGTGAGTGCAGCCACCAGGTTGGTTACAGTGAACTCAGGTGACAGGTGGATGTGTGGAAGCTGAGGGCAGTTCGGTTTCATGTTGACTGGTTCTTGACACATTTAAAACAATTCCTTCATAAAAACGATTATAATAAAATATTCTCAACCTAATTTTGTCAATAATTCCCAAAAAAAACAGCTATTGAAAAAGTATTTAAAGGCATCTCGTGTCACCTTCACGTCTCTATTTTCTCTTAACTGCCGCAGCATGAAGTGGAAAAAATAATCAGACGGCAGTAAAACTGAAGTTCAACCTCACGAAACATTCTTTCCATCCTGAGTCAGCGGTGTGAGAAGTGTTTCTCAGAGAAGTTAATTAGATGAAGTGATTAATCTGAGACGTCTTTATCTCTGTCTGCAAATAAAGAAGGGGGCTGATAACAGGTCACGTCACTGCCGTCCCCGTCTGTGTATTATGTGACAAATATTTTTAGATCTGAGCGGACGTTTACATCATAGTTCATGTGAGGTGAGACTGCAGATATTGTTGCTTGTGCTGCAGATATTGGCTTTACAAATTAAATGGCAGTAACAGCTTTCCATACTCGCCCTGTGTTTGTCGGAGGATATTGAATTATTCACAACTGGAAACAATCGTGCTAACAAAGAGGGAAACTGGCACACAGAGAACAGAGAACAACAGCAGCTTTCTCCAACCAGCTCTCTCTGTCAGTTGAAGTTTTTTGGCTCGACGATATTGATGCCAGATTGCCGACTGGTGTGAAGTCACATGTGTGCACGGACCCTCTGGAAGAGGTTTTGTTGACTCCTAACAGAGTCGGTCTGCAGTCCAGATTTTTGTCTCTATTGAATTTCCTAAAGCAATTTAAACAGCTAGCTCAGCTGTCAGCTATGTGCTCACATCAAAGTCTTCTTACAGGTGTTGAAGAAAAAATGTCCTCAAGTGATGCGACTTGAGTCAACGTCGATTAAAGCTGAAGAATAAAAGTTTGGAAAAATCTGTGGATGTGAAGCGAACCAGGCGTCTGCAGCTGCCGGAGGCTCAGGGATAAATTAATCACTAACAATGACTGTATGAAACATGGACGAAGCTGAAAAGTGGTGCCAATGTAGACGTGACTTAAACCAGCATTCTTTCCAATGGCCACTGGTTTCAAAAGAGGTCTGATTTGTATGTAAGCTTATGAGAAAATGATCCTACTTCTCCCTTGTTTTATGCATGCTGATGCTGATTTTGCTTCGCCACCATTTATTTTTTATTTTTGCCCCTTCTCACACAGAACGGAAATGAACGGGAGGCGAAGGTTGATTTTTTTTTTTTTTGCATATGTGTGACTGCGACTAACACACCAGAAACTCAGAGCAAATTATTTGCGATCGAGTTGCATTGTGGGTCATGAGGTGCCAGATTTTGACAAGGAAGAAGAATGTGAGGAATAAAAATGATGATATCTCCCCTCACTGCTCGATTTTGATCAGTCTGACAGTGTTATGTGAGTGTAATGGGCTCGGGTTAGGGTCATTGAAGGGGTCTAACTTCACTTTCTGCAGTGATATTGAAGCGTACTCCAGTGACGTGATGTTACTGCTGCAGATGTCCTACTTTTTGCCCATTTCTGCATTAAAATGTCTAAAAATAAATTTTTTGTATATTTTATTGACTTACATCATCCCAAATCTTTCCAAAAATCTACAAACCCAGAGCAATCTGGGTGTTTCTTTTGGTCACATAGATCATCAGATGATACATCAGAGAACGACGAAGAAAGTTGGCGAACGTGACTAAACACAGCATGAACAAAACGTTCATACATTACCTCGCCTGTGAACATTTCTGTTTGAGTGTCGTCAGAAAGATTTTAGACAACTCCCATGATCCCACGCTACTTTACAATGTCTTTGTTGTTGTTTTTGGGGTGTGGACGTGAAACAGACTTGAATTTTTTTGACTAGAGAGGCAGTGAAACTTTTCAGCCTTGTAAAAAATGTACTCAAGTCTCACTTGTTGGTGTTTGTTTCTACGTGACGTATTCGACACCTCGCTCCCTCAGGTTGTCTTTAACACATTATGAAATGAATAAAGCAATGTGCCAAACAATAAGCAGAAACTGGATGGGATTAACTTCACACAACACCTAAATGTTTCCAGATGTCCTTTCTGTGAAACCAGTCACATTCTACAGACACATTTATTTAAGTTTTTAATGTATTTTGGATTATTTTAATTGGGGAGCAGCAGTTTAGCTGAAATTAAAGCGAGTCCTCGTATTGTAATTATTCTGCGATTGATCTTAAACACAGCATAGACATGTTTACCAATCAGAGTCACACTGACCACAACGAAATTAAAAGGGAAAAATGAAAATGACATAAATCTGTTTTACATTTGGACCGTTTTAAGTAGCCTCGTCTTGTGAAGTGTGTGACCTCGTCTGTGGGAGTTAACCTCCTTTAGTCTCCACTTCTGTGTAAAGTGGGAGTTTTAACATATGTCAGCTCGGCGCTTTCCAACTACTTTGTTCGGTTTATTTTTTTGTCAGCCTGTCACATATTCCATAAATGTTTTAAAGCAGAACGTCTACAGATGTGATTCAGACAAACAATCTCTAATTGTGCAGCTGTGCCTCTTAAACTGAGACAAACGAAACTTGGAGACAAACTTCATGATACTTTTCATATTTATTCAGGTTCTATTAATGACAGTTTATAAATATAAATACTTTACCAAAAGTTTAGCTGGAAAAATGAGTTCAAACCTAATAAAGTCCTGAAATTTTGGTCACGGCTCATTTTTCTTTATTTGAGTTGATTTAGAGGGAAACTCCTGAGTATACTACTACGAATCCACAAAGTTGAGACTAGCAAGTGACACACTGAAATGAAAAAAAAAACAAAAATCATCAGGGTTATTCTGTGACCCCTTTTCAACCAAATCAGCTCCGGTTCTTGAACCGATTCTGTTTGAGATTCTTGGAAACTTGGTATCCAGTGAATCAGCCCACGTGTTACAATGTGTCGGTGTAGTAGGACCCAGAAGAGGACAACAAGGCAGGGAGGAGAGGCTGCAGAGGTGCTGAAGCCGCTGGCAGATGAAAACGAGGTAGATCACTGAAGTTAGAACTCTTAGTAACATGCACGGAGAACAACATGTACCACTCAGCACTGACGAAATCCTCTGGCAGCAGGTGGCGTGAAGACCAGAACTTTTCAGCAGGTGCTGACTGCCAACCTGCTGCAGGTGTGTGTGTGTGTGTGTGTGTGTGTCAGCAGCTCCGGTGAGGGGAAACCCCGCCCAGCCTCTCAGTGTAGCTCTGCAAGCACAACAAGAACAGAAAGCAAAACACCAAAAACACAAATCCAACACAGACAATGACTGACTGTGACTCCACGTTTGCACCAGTTTTGAATGGGACCATTGTAATCAAGGATGCATCATCAACAGAGGGCGTCGCACAAAAAGTAAAAAAGTAGCAAACCTGCTCTTTTTTGCCTCTAAACCAATTTTTTTGGGGGTGTAAATGCTCCGAATGGTCCAGGGCTCTCACAGACCAGAAACTGAGGCGTAGCACTAAACATGATGAGCAAACTGAACTACATGTGTAAAGTTGGTGGAGTGCCTCTTTACTTTTTATCCTTCACTGTGAGCCTGCACATTAAAGATGATGCTCTCTCAGCATGTGCTGGTGCCTGTTAAATGCTCTGACTTGAGGTGGCACACAGATTAAACTAATAGCACTGTAGTCAGTTTCCTGAAGGGGGGAAAGTTGGATTTGTGCCTTTGCACCTGGTGGAGCCTGTGGTGGAGGGAAAAAGGCAGAACAAGCTCTTCAACACCAGGCTTAAGGAACTGGCACAACCTCCATGGTCGTGTGTTTTTTCCAACAAAAGGGAAAAGGGAGGCGGAGTAGAGATCCGACAACCTGCTCAGACGCTGAACCTCGGGGAGAAGAATATCTTACATCAAATATAACTTCCTGTGTCGGTGTAATGTGACGTCACGCTCCTGAGCCCGCTGGGTGACTCGTACCTTCAGATATTCAGAGAATTCAGAGAAAGTGAAAAATAATAACATGGGACAGAGACGCTGTGGCTCGCTGCGAACCACAGTGAGATGGTTGGATTCATCCTGTGGGAACGCTGCAGGACGGTGAGTTAAAGAAACAGAGAGACACTACGGTACACAGTGATGTGCTGATGAGCCTTTTAACTAGTGCTTCTTCTAGAGCTTCTGCGCTCCTGAAAGAACAAGACTCGAGCTTATGGCTGTTTTTACTATTTTCAACAAATCCTACAAGAATGGCAAGACCAACGATGTGTCATTTTTCCTGGCAATTCCTTAAAACTAACGATAAATTGTGAAAAACATACAGTTTTATTGAACATGCAGCTCTGTGAGGCTGTACTGCACTTGTGCTGTCACCAGAATAAAATGTTAGCACTTAACTTTCCTGCAAACGACAGACACATTCATATTTCAACACATCAGTGGTTTTGCTTAGACATTCACTGCAAACATTTACTCCGGTTTGGTCGTGTACATTCATGCTCACCATGACAATGCTAACTTAATACTGACGTTTACCATGTTCACTGTCTTAGTTAATAAGCGAGTTGGCATCATACTAAAATTATAGCTGAAGCGACGAGAATGTCGCTGGTTTTGCAGGAATTTAAACCAAAGTATTGGACAAATAAAATGTCTTAATGAATGTATGTTATTATCACCCTGAGGGGACAATGAACGTCTGACATATCATGACAGTTGACCTATTGTATGAAATTTGGCACAGTCTGGACCAAAGTGACCAACGCTGCCATCTCTCGAGCCGTGCCACTAGCATGGCTGCCACTGAGCATTGAGTAAAATAAGCTAAAAACAACAAACAGCAGTATATTTTTTTGCACATTTGGTGTCTCTGGGATTGAGTCCAAATTAAAATACAGTGTGTGTGTCACCCAGTACAACTGTGAGGTATATTAATGTCTTTCTGGACAACACTGGAGCTCTATGGCTCAGAGAAATAAGATACATGAGGCTTCAGATGCACAGACAGTATTTATTAAGAGGATCTATTCAAGGTTGGTTTTAGTACTTTCCTGGGATTTGTTGACAATTAGACGGAGATACAGATCATTACCAGACGTATAAAATGTCCTATTGTTTCTGAAAGCAAAGGAAGAAAGAAATAAGGAATAAAAATGAGTATCATCCAGCTGGCTGAGGCTACGTACTGCAGGAGCCGCGGCCCGCAGCCTGATGTTTTCCACAAACCATTATGTAACACTGAAGAAGTCTTAATTTGAAAAACACTTTTGGCATCAAGGGGGAAATTTATACTTAACTCCATGTCTCCTACAGTCTGTTAAAGTGCGTCCTCGCTCCTGTCTGCACTGATCTGTGCTCATTTTACTTCACTTCATTTCCTGCAATTACACAAAGGTGACGTCCACCAGCAGCAGGACACACGGGGGGTAAAACATTCATTCATTCATCCGTTCAGCTTGGGTTGGCAGCAGGAAAGCTCAAGCCAAGTCGAGTCCTGCTGGATATCTTGACTTTTTTTCAATAGTGAAAGCTCCAGGATGAGAGATGTGAGGAGCCCCTGGTCATTATCTGGGAACTCTTACCGAGGTCACATGACGTGGAAAACAGCTGCAGCGAAGAAACTGCATCTAATTCTCCGTTCGTGAGAACGAATTTTCACGTTGTGTTGGTTCTCATGAGCCCGCCGACGATGCTGCACAGATCTCATTTTTAGTCCTTAAGTGTTTTTCTGTCTGTATATAAGAGAGGAGCTTTTATTTTCCTTTTTAAAAAAATGTCAGGCTAAACAGACGTGATTTATGAACCACACACTGGAATCTGTTAGGATTTGGCTTTTAATGAGACAAACTGTAATGCAATGTCATAAAGCTGCTCATTTTTGTGTTTGAGACTTTTTTCTTTTTTCTGTTTTCTGTAACTTGCTGGAAAATTCACTTGTACCTCCGCTGCACTGAACTTTTTATCTCCATCTTTGTTGGACATCCTCTGCAGCAGATATTCATCCTCCTGGCACTCATGCAGCCGTGCCTCCACAGTGTTTCCTTCACTCTTCCTCCCACCTACTTCTCTTGCTTTACTACTGGCCCTTCGTACCACCTCTCTCTCCTCCTCCTCCTCCTCTTCCTCCTCTTCTTCTCCCATCTCCCTCTTTTTCTCATCACCCTCTCTCTCTCTTCAGTCTCCCACATCCTCCTTGGACTCAGCTCTCGGTCTCATGCTCATGACTCATCATCCCACATGGAAACATTTTCTCTGTGGATGTGAGGGAGCTTTTACTGCTGTTAATGAAAATTTAAACAACGCCGCCCCCGCCCAGCCCCACCAGTGTTGGAGGGGGGAAAGCAGGAAACCAGCTTTTTCTCCTCTCATCCAAATATTGCCACTTTTGATGAAGGTTTTATAAACTTCTATGATGCATTTTAGTATCTGCTAATGGCGAGCAGTGTGTGTCACGTCTCTGAGATCACACCAACTGTCAGTGAAGACCGCCCCCTGCTGGTTCATCTCAGGAACTTCCTGTCAGATGAAACCTCTCCACCTATCTCCACCTGATGTAGCCACAGACAGAACAGCTGTGTCATCAAAATACGAGCCAAACTGCACAAAGTGCTTTTGAGAAATAATCTGCATTGTCAAATACATCTCAGGATAATAGATTATGGATATGTAATGTGTATATATTCACACTAAAATGTGCCAATTCATTAATTTTACCCAGAAAGTGTGTTATTAAAACTTCATGTGCATGATTTACAACCAAAACAAATGATAAACATGAAAAAATATAACATCTGGAGCTTTCTTTAGAGGAAAGATGGTTTCATTTGGCTGCTTATCAACAATCAGAGGCAGCAGTGGTTGTGACGCACAGCTCATGGAGGCAGTAAAGATATTTTTTAAAACGCCTACGGTCCAGTTGCTGCAGTTTACCGGAAAATTCATACAACTTCTCTGAATCATAAGTCAAAAACATAATCAGAGCACGCAGATGTGAAGCCGTAAATCTGCTCGGAAGATACCTCCTCCTCCTCCTCAGGACTCCAGAACCTCCAGAACCTCCAGAACCTGCTTTAAATCCATCACATTTTTAAGTTTTCATCAGTATCGCAGTAATCCAGTGATGGTTATCGCTCCATACATGGGTACAGTACAAACAGGAACTACAAGTAGGTGATTCTGCATACTTTTAAAGGAGCAGTTTAACCAAAAAATGAAAATTCAGTCATTATCTACTCAGTCAAAGTCAGGTGAAGTTTTATAGTCCACAAAAAATTTCTGGAGCTTCACAGCAAAACAGTGTTGCAGCATTCATCACCAGTAGCTGGAGACTTGATTTAAACATAGATGAACAGATGAAAAACGACAACAAGAGGGCTTCATACAGCTCATCTGACATAATCCAAGTCTCCAGAAGCCCCGAGATTCAAAACTGATTCAAAACAAGTCTCCATCAGTTGTTTGGGAGGATGCTTTAAGGCTGTTTTGCTGTGACGCTTCAAAAATGTTTTGTGGACCACGCAACTTCACCTGACCTTCCATCGGCATGGGAGGGGAGAGTTGGCTGAGTTGTTCCTTTTTCTGAGCACATTTCTTTTCATTTCTGGGTGAACTTTTCCTTTAACAGTTACCAATTTGACAAAATGTAAACAAATGTAGGCTAAAATACAGTACAAACAGCTCAAGATGTAGCCCACAGCTAACAAACTGACGCCATGGCAACACTTTACTTCCTGTAAATAGAAAAGACAATGTTGTCGGGGGGTGGGGGTGAAAAACAAAATGCCTTAGCATAACTGTACATGCACCACCCTCACAGTCCTCTGTAACATCATGTCAGTGGCATGTATGAGGCGAGGCAGAAGTCACCTCTGACCCCTGGAAAACATTACCTCATGAAGAAGAGCCCCCGGGTCCTTGAGAGCATCTGCGCAGAGGACATTGATGCTGAGCACTGAGATCCCAAGAGTTTTGTTTTGTTTTACTCAAACATACCTCAAAAAAAGAGAGAAAGAAGAGACATGAAGAAGAAAAGATGTCCAAACTTTCCTCCTCTGCTTCTCTGTTTCTTCTTGTCTTCATGTTAATTGTCTCTAAAAATCTGCTATCTGTCTGGAGGCTCAGTGCAAACAAAAGTAATTGTAGAAATAATGCAAAACAGTGTTCTCAGCCACTTGAAAGGCAGCAGATCGGAGTGGAAACATGTGAATGGCTGAGACTTTCATGGTGAGCTGTGAGAAACTCAGCAAAGATGAGACTGCTTTTGCATCAGAGGCTTCGGTGCATTAATTACAGAACATCTGGCACAAACAGCAGCGACCTGTGAAAATGAAAAATGACACCAGAGTTCAGCACTCCGTCCGACAGAGGTATTGACCTCTACGCAACCTTTAGCCTCTACGAGAGACGGTATTTACTGCTGTTTACCTTCAGGCTGGCGTACAGCTCCTGCATACATCAGAAGAAGAGATCACGATTTTAAAAAGTCTAAAGACTCACTGGCCTCGAATGAACCAACACGTGACTATTAAAGTTGCTGCTGGACCCGCAGCAGTAAAAATGCAGCAGTCTGACCTCGTGTCCTCGCTTCAAAGCGTTCCCCCAGCTGCTTCACGACGCAGCCCTGACATATTGTATATATCATACAAACCTGTAAAACTACGCTGGTTATCCACAAGCATCAAGTTACTCAGTATTAATGATCTGAAAGCATTTAAAGAGCACCAACAATGTTCTGTAAAGACTGATTTATACCCACATGAACTGCAAGATCAGAGATTTCAAATGAGCTTGTTTTATTTATTGGTTTCCTTGAAGATGTCAAGAGTTTTATACTAAACAGGAGTTGTGTGTGTGTATGAACGTCGTCAGTGTAAAAACTTCAGTTTGCATTTGAAGCACTGAGGAATTATTTTATCCCTTAACTATTTACTATATATTCAATCACCCATGCACACATTTTTACGTAAAGACATTTTTACGGCTGATATTTTGCAAAACGCTGGAACTCCAAATCAATCTAGATGACTTAACAGCACTACAGGTAAGAGGAAAAATATGTATTTATGATTTTGGGGGTGAACTGTCCCTTTTAAAAACATATTTTTAACGTTTGCACATCAAAATTCAATAAATCTTTATTTGTGAAGCGCCAATTCACAACAAAAGTCTCATGACACTTTCCAAAATGAACAGGTCTACACCATACTCCTTGATTAATTTATTTACAGGGACCCAACATTTTCCCCACGAGCAAGCACTTAGCGACAGTGGCGAGAAAAAAGTGGGTGAACCCTCGTGCAGAACCGGACCCAATGGGCGGCCATCTGTCTGGACCGGTTGGGTCGAGAGCGACAGAAAGACAGAAATTAAAATTAATTCTTGATTGCAAGTGAGATTTTTGTCCTGATGTATACGCTTTGAAATAGCATCTTTAAAAAAGAAAATTAAATTCTATTTAAGGAAATGTAGGGTTTTAGTAATTGCAAACAAACACTGGGATTCAGTCTATGACTTCATGTTAGCATCTATATTTGTTAGTGCTCTCCTCCATCAGTAACTTGCTGGAGGAATCTTCCACACGGGGTCAGAAGACGACAACCCTCCACCAGTGAAACACCTTCCTGCCCTCAGGGTATAATAACTTTGGCCCGATTGAACCCGCGACCTTTGCATTAGCACCTCACTCTAACCAACTGAGCTGACCGGCCATACATTGCTTGTTGAAGTTTTGCAGACTCATAACACCTTTTCAATTAACACGGACAGACTCTCACAGCAGCAGCGCATTTAGTCTTTACTTATCAATAAAACTAAAATCAAATCTATTTCCTGCACTGACGTACCTCTGGATTTGCAGCTTCAGCTCAGACCTTCATCAGTCAGATATATATATATATATATGCATGTATGTATGTACATGTGCTGCTGTATCCACATTCAGTGGTGTTGTGACAGAGTGGAGGTCAGCAGCACCACAGACAGCAGAGTGATCAGGATCAGTTACCTCCTCACACTCGTGCTGACTGATCCTGGCTCGCTGTGTGCCGCCTGTCAGCAGGCCAATGCTGCTTCAACACATGCCTGGACGAGTCAACACGTGTTGATACAGCAAATGCACAAACACATATACTGTATCATGTCTATATATAGGAGAGGGAAATCTGAACCGGCACGACGCGTTTCAAAAATAAAGATTTCCATTTTCATATCTGAAGATGAGGCTTCGATTGTCACTAAAATAGATTCAACAAGGAGAGCAAAGAAGAGCAAACGCAGCAAATACAAACCGAATGTTGATTTTTCATGTGTGCAGTCGTCTCCAATGTGTCGTTTTATTAACAAAGCAAACCGTGTCAGGAAATAAATGAGTTCCTCGCCTTCACAAACACGCAGGGAATGGGCCTGATGGACGCGGTTTCACACTTAATCACATCAAATGTCTGTCATTTCCCTTCAATGTCGAGCGACACTGCAGATCAGATAACTACAAAGTAAATAAGCAGTGTGTGTTTCACATTCCTCTTCGTAACAGGATGCAGTCGGGACAGAAAAAAGAAAAAAAAAAACAATTACCACCAGACTTTTATTTTGTAGCATTGATGTACAGATGGCAGCCAGACACGCCTTTACAAAATAAAATGTCCACCACTTCTTTATGATGTTAATTAAAGCAATATAGCATAAAGCAATTTCAAATCTCTGCATAAAAGCTCCAGGACTTAAAGTTTGATGTAACTGCAACTCCTGTAACTATCCAAAGCATCTGAGGTGAACATGTGAGCGAACCTAAACGGCTCCGAGTCTCATAATTAGCTTTTGTGCTTCCTCACTGTCTAATGTGGCTGCTCACACACTGCTGTGGGATGGCATCCCATTCTTTAACCAGCGTTTGTCGCAAGTCAGCCAACGTGGTTGTGTAAGTCACTCTGGCACGAACAGCACGCCCAAGCTGATCCCACAAGTGGTCAATGGGGGTTGAGGTCAGGACTGCTGGCAGGCCATTACATCCTCTCCACTCCCAAATTCTGGAGGTAGTCTCTGAGAAACCCGGCTCAGTGTGTGACCAGGCTGGTGACCAGCGTGAGGAGGAGGTGCCAGGCTGTTGTGGCTGTGTATGGTTCCTCCACACGCCACCGAGGCTCCTGTTTGTTAAATTAATATTCTTTAATTGCCAGTATGTCTCGTTTCTTCAGACATCAATCATCCAATCCACCAAACAAGAGTCAACAGCAGAATAAGATGTTTGGCAGAGAAGATTTGGCAAATTTTTCATGGGCGCAACTCACATACTCAGCTCTGCTGCTCATCCCACAAACGCATGTTCCTTACAAATATGGCACCATTGAAAAGGGAAATAAACAGGCTTTCCACCGGTATAAGATTTATTGCCAAGAAGCATCGTTACAACAAAGAAATAATCTACCAAACACAAATTTCCTTACTTTTGTGCTATGTTAGCTTCACTTGTACTTTTTATACATAAAAACCTAAGAAAATTACTTTTGATAGTAATTACAGTTATTCTTTGATCCAAATAATCTTAAAATGTGCTACTTTGGCTCTGAAGCAGCATGAAACCTGCAAAATAACTAGTCACAAAAGTAATCGAATAAATGTAGTGGAGTTGAAGTTTGAACTAGCAGAAAAGTAGATACGCAAGTAAAGTACAGGTACCTCAAAACTCTACTTAAGTACAGTACTCTAGTAAATGTATTTAGTTACATTCAATCATTGTTCTGTAGGGTACGTGACTTGTTAATGGCAGACTATATAAAGAGACGACCAAGTGGCCGATCACACCGAGACACGTTGCTGACAACACGTCACCAGCCTAACAACCTTTTCCAGGTACAGCCCGGCCGGCATGCGCTCCTCTCTCACACTGCACACGTTTCTAAAAGTTGAAATGTTAAGCCCAGGCCCCATTTGCTGCATGACTGGTGCGTGTGCATTGCTGATCCTCTTGTTTATCATTTCAGCAACAATGTTAACAGGGCAGAGCAGCCACACAGCCTGCATGAGGCCTGCTGCAGCGCATCAGCTAGAGATTTGGAGTCACAGGCGCAATAATAGACCTGAAAAAAGATGTGTGGCGAGTCATATCAACAGCATACCAGCGCTTCACTAAGCTTTCAATGTTTATATCTGTAGAATATGTCACAGATCATCATTAGAGAAGAGAGATCGGGCTGGTAACGCAGCAGAAATGCCGTCCCGTGTGGACCGACTCATGCGTGTGTGTGCCACGCAGGTAATGTGGTCCAGACACTATTTTAATTCTCATGTGAGACAAATGTGATGCTGTTAAGCCCCGAAGGCAAAACATTATTATTCATCCCTGATTGAGCGCAGCTTTCCCTGTGAAGAAACTCTTGAATAAAAGAAATAAAACTGAATTAGAAACAGCAAAATATTTATTCACCAGTCAAAACATAAACTTCAAAACATGAGGTCTGAAATCCACACGTTGATGCATGCACGCCAAGACTTCTATCACCTGACAAATGAGTTTCAAGGCAACCTTTTAAGCGCTGAAACAGAACGGACGTGCTGTACATACTAGTCTGTATTTCTATAGTGAGTGACGGGTTTGTTAGGTTGATAAAAACATACTGTCAGTGATGGGAAACATAATTCCTGTAATACCTCCTTCAGAATCAGACCCATAATGAGACCAAGAGAAAAAAACAATAATATAATACAACAGTGTGTCTGAAAGATAACCAATGAATGAACAGGGGAAGCTTTATATTAGTCATTGAACATAAATATGCATGTGTTGGAGAAGAGCTTGCAGCTTTCATGCAAGATGATGGGTGTGTTTTTGGTACGTCTCTATCAGGGAGTGGGTCTTTTGCAGGAAGGAGGAAGAGTCTATCCAAACTTGTGTTCCCCCCTCTGTACCAAGCAAGCGAAAAAAAAAGGGGTGGCAGTGGTTGTGGAGGGTTATCAGTTCTCGAGGAAAGCCACGTAGTCAGTGAGTCTGGCCAACTGCTGCTCATTTGGAACCAATGAGACGGGGGGAGGATCTGTTGAGAGAGAGAGCGAGAGGAGAGAGAAACAGAGGAGAAGTTGAGTCAGACGGGGATTCCTCGTTGTGCCAAGTGCTATCGATCTTCTTACATCTCCCCGGCTTCAGCTCGGTGGCCACAGCCCACGTGTCTCAGCTCAGAGAGACTCAACAGGTCGCTGGTTTCAAGTGACCTCACCGCCTCCCCGCCTCCCCCCCCACCCCTGATCTGTTTAACAACACTACCTACAGAGTCTCCCCATGACACATGTGAGACATTCAGCCTGGAGATCATTACAACACTTTACATTTTAACCCGACCAGAATGATTTCCTGTGTGAGATCAACTCTTTAACCAAAATTACCAGGCGCTATTAAGTCTCTGTGGTGGTGGTGTGGAAGAAGGGGGAAAAAAGCCGACACGTGAGGATTGTTGGTGAGTGGGTTAGCGTGTTGTGCAGGACATGTGTGCAGCAGATGCTTCAGCAGCAACGTCCGATGATTACAGAGAGGAGGACGGACCGCGGCCTCCTTCTGCGCTACATTAATCTGTAGGTTTCTCTAATGAGATGGATCAATGCAGGACTCTCTGGGCTTGAGGACGTGATGATGTGATAAAAAAAAATTGATGAAATAAGGGAGCACAGGAGAAGAAGAGGAACAGATGGAGGCAAGTTTTGGAATTATGGCGACTCGATAAGAGTGATTTAAGCAAATCAAAACGTTCAAGAGATTCTAGGAAAAACAAAAATGTCATCCATCTTTCATCGAGATTATAATCACTCTTAAATCCCTGCTCTCAACATTTTTATGTGTGTAATATATCTAGGAGGAAGAGTATCAGGACAGTGGGTGCAGAGTTACTCATGAAGAGAAACAGAAAGGCGGGTTGATGATAGGTCCAAATTTCAAAGAGCAACACTGCCACCTACCTGGCTTTTTGGGCATCACCATCCTGGTAGCAGGGTCGGCCTGCCAGCCCTGGCTCACCACACCTTTGGGCAAAGAAGGTGGGAAAGGAGAAGAAAATACCCTCGTCAGCAAAGATTTTAAAGGTTATGTAATTCAAATTAACCTCATTACACCCCTGTGGAAATACTGCAATACTACAGCTGTTCTTATTTTACCAGACAATCATTCCCTGGTTGAGGTTGTGTTACATTCAGTCTCACCTTTTACTGCCTCTTCCACAGTGTATCCCACAAAGGCAGCGAAGTCCTCTGCTCCGATGGAAGTGTACGCCTGGGCCACTAGGCTGTACGCCCTTTGTCGTGTGCTCTCTGTAAAGGACACATAAACCACAGAGACATTGATATCAGATAGGTACATATGGAGCACATACAGCACATGCTACAGCTGTGGTCTGCTTCTATTTAGAGTGCGTACAGTACACGGCAGCAGGAGCTCACTCTGTAAGTTTAACAAGGAATTGAAGAGTTAAGCTTCTTGTAAACAAAGCTGCTAATTAGTAACAGCGCTGGAGGTTGTAAACTGTGAATGACAGTCAATCAACAGTGACAGGCGCTGTTTTACTCTGCCATGATCCTTAGAGGTCACAGGTGATTTGGGAAAATGTCAAATAAATGCTTGAGGTCGACATCTTAAAGGAAAACTCAGTCCACCAAACATTTCTGGAGCTTCACAACAAAACAAGGTTGTTGCATTCTCAACAATTCATCATCAGCACTCCATTTTATAAGATAGGTTGGGTTTTTTTTTTTCTGTAAATGTAGCACAAAGGACTCAACTGAAGTATTAGCTGGGGACTTGTTCTACAACATTAAAGTAAACCCCATGAAATGGCTCCATTCAGCTCGTCCAAGGCTCCGGAAGACCCGAGATCCCAAATTGATTTGAAGAGACTTTATTTACATCCTCACATCCTCCTTAGCAGTTACAGTTGAGCTTCGGCTTGAAAAAGTGTGCAAACAATGTCCTTTCAAATCAATCTGGGCTCTCAGGTCTTCCAGAGACTTGGACTAACCAGGACCAGCCACGAGGAGAGGAAATGGGGAGATAATGACTGTATTTTCATTATTGGGTGAACTTTCCTTTAAGGTTGGTAACTCTGTGTCTTTGAGTTTATGAAGTCACTCCCTCAGAAAAGCACACGATCACGAGCAACTTAACATCTCACAGAAGTTGGTTTTGAATAAAATGAAGCTATTGTGAATTAATGTCTGGTTTGTCTGCCTGTTAGCATCTGGACGTGTTCTGAATCAAATGGTGCATTTTGTTAAGAACTTTTTGATTGTGATTGTTTCTCCATAATTAATAATAGATCTTGTTTAATGAATCACGGACGCTGTGTGACGCTTACACAACAAACCACTCAGGTCTTTATCAGCAGGCACCGACTGAGTCTATTTATCGTGGCTGACCTGACATGGTGCTGCAGTCTGTGGAGATAACTTTAGTGACAGGGCCTTCACTACAGCATGGATCCACGTACACCGGCACGTATTGCTGCTGCTCCTGTGGCTATCACGTAAAAGCCTCGGGGTTGTGGCCTTTGGTGTTTTATAGCCTAGCAACGGTTCATGTGTACCAACAGTCGGCCCCCGGTCTGTTGCGGCGGTAACAATAACAAGTGGGATGAGAAAAGACAGCTGTGAGGGGAAGGCCGGAGATTTGTCAAGAGCACTTTCCCATTCGGCCGTCCAAGGAGCTTCCTGTTCTCCCTGTTATTGTACTCGTCTCAAAGGAGGGAAAAAGGACCAGAAATATTAACCTGGAAACTAAATCAAGCTGTGTTTATGTCTCAATTGTGTTTGAAGGTACTTAACTTTTATTTTGGTCTGGTTTTAATCGAAGTTATGATTGTAGAGTAATTAAGTTGTTCTTTAAGCGCTGTGATGATTAAAGCAGACTTCTTTAATGGCGTCGTTACAGAGAAATGTGGATGAAATACAACTGTTTTGTCATTGTGGTGTCTCGCGGCCGATACATAACTAGAGAGGTTGTTTTCCCTCTCTAGTCAGTAGAAAAGTCCCATCTGTTAAACGCGAAGGATTAATCACACTTCATAAAACTGCTTCTTGTGTTGGAACAACTTCTCTGCACCTGGACTGGCTTCACATTAGAAAAGAAATGAGGTCTCTGAGCAAATGTTCCTAACACAGACAAGCAGGTCATCTCAAGGGGCTTTTCGTAGCCCGCCCCCCCCCCCACCAGGCAGTCGGGTATTTTTACCACTGGCCTCTTGACCGTTTGGAGATGACTCGTGTGGCAACTGGACCGGCCTTTCTTAGTTTGCCCTTCTGACACTGTGCAGTTGGGTTGGGAGCTGCTGAGCAAGACATCCATGAGTGGGAGGACGGGAGTTTTTATGGAGGAGAAACAGGACCTGGCCTGTCCTTTCCTGACGGTCTATTCCAGGGCTGCTATCATCTCTCACCCTCTCACCTCTTAAAAATAGCCCCCACTTTTCACCGGCAAAGGCAAAGCAGACAGGACATGGCAAGGGCTTTTATTTTTAAATACAGTCTATTGCCAAGTAAGAGCAGCAACAGACCGGGGAACATTTTTTATGGAAACCCTCCAAAGAAACTCCATACGACCAAAATAACATCAGATCTTCATATGTTTTCTTTCTTTGTTTAGCAATAAAGCAAATGGATGTTTAACTTCATGCAGCTTTATTCCACGTTCCAATAAAGACAGACTTGGTGATTACAGGTAGATCGGCTGATCGCCAATTCAACAAAACCTTAGACAATGTGAGAAAAAACATTTCTATAAGCTACATTTGAGGAAAATGACGTGTAATCAACCCTCAGACATTCTGTATTTACATTTATCTAAACCCATTTTCCATTCAAATGGCTTACAAGTACAAAAGTATAAAAACAAAAAAGTACCAAAAAGTACGAATACGACATTGAATTTAAATATTGCACTGAAAGTAAGGGCAAGCCATTTCAGCCCACAACCACCGTAACCTTACATTTCTTTCAACATCAGTCCCCGCCATGAACACTTGTGTCAAAAACCTTCAAAAGCACACATTAGATAATTTCCTACAAGTCCATGACCACTTTTCATTATTCCTCCTCCTCCTCCTCCTCCTCCTCTTCCTCCTCCTCCCCTTCTGCATCCTCAAACTCATCATCATCGACCGCTCCAAAGTCCATTTTTGACAGGACCGTTTCAACGTGCTCTGTTGACAGAGTGAAGTGGTCCATCTTCTCGAAGCCGGGCTCTGGCCTCTCTTCCCCAAGTGAGCCTTTAGCTGCATCTTTGGTCTGCGTGATAAGGCTCTTGGAGGCTAACAGGAACTCAGCGGCGCCGCCCTGCTCCAACGCCCTCACAGCCGTGTCTGTGAGCTCTGTGCTCGACTGCAGTCGTTCGCCGTAACGCTGGGCCAGCGCCCGCAGAGCTGCCACCTTTTCATCTTGCTCTTTACCGACCTGCTCCAGCAGAATGGTCTTGCGCTCCTCCAGGACGGCATATAACAGGTCAAAGCGTTCAGCGAGCCCTTGTTTAGCACGTTGAGCGTTGTCCTGCACGGCGCGGCAGGCATCCTCCATCTGGTTGAGCAGGGCCTGCAGGCGACCATTGCTAGCCACCAGGGTATCAATAGCATTACTCAGTTCACCTTTCTGAGCCTGGTAAACACTTTCTAAAGGTGCCACCTCACAGTCCTTATGCTGGCCAAACACTTTGCACATAGAGCAGGTGGGTACCTGGCAGGTCACACAATAGATGTTGATCTTCTCATCCTCGTGTTCTTGGCACATCGGTTCTTTGCATTCTTTAGGCTTCAGGGTGGTTTCTGGGCTTCCACTGCCGCTGCCTTCCTGCTGCTGCTTGTAGATGTCGATGATATTTTCTACCAACAGGTTTCGCTGGAGCCCATGCACACCATGGCGGTCGAGCACGACCTCAAACCGGCAGGTAGGACAGCGAAAGACGCCACCAGAGAAGCGGTATGGGTTGCGTGAGTCGTAGAGGTCACTGGCACAGCTACGGCACAGGTTGTGCTGGCAGGGCAGGATGACCACAGGTTTGGTGAACATTTCCAGGCAGATGGGGCAGCTCAGCTGCTTCTCCAGGCTATCCATGGGGCTCGGGGGCCGAACTATAGATCCTGTCCTCTGGACGTCCATAATGCAAAAGTATTTGTCTACTATTAGACCAGTAAATGTCCTAATATTTCACAAAAGAAAACTAAAAGCTGGTTTCTAAAAGGCCTGAATCTGAACTGATCCTCAGTGTGTGCAGTTGCTGGTGAAATGCTGATATCTATTCTGGTTGAGAGCAGCTCTGTCCTTTATACCAGCCCCTCACAGCTGGTGACACCCGATCCTTCCCACCGACCAGAGCACACATTCCTGCCTGCTTGATGCCTTGGGATCTTTTCAAAGAAATGGCCCCCACCTACCCAGTGCTGCATGTGTCACATGTCCCAGTGGGCACTGTTTACCCTCTCGCAGTGATAGAGAGGTGGGCAGAGCAGAGACAACCAGGGTCCATGTGACTGTCTCAGAGGAGACGGAGCTCCGTTTCATTGGTAAACAAGTCAGTGTCAACATCCTCGTGTGCTGTTTTGACTGTAATCTCCTGTGATTTGTGGCCATTTACCTAGAAAGCTATTTTGTTGACTACAGAAAACACAGAAACTTTATTGTTTTCATATACGTTTGTAAACGTAACTTCAATCAATGATATTAATCAACAGAAAATTTACAGTTTTGATGATTTTTTACGTCTTTATTGAACGATCCCATAGAATTTAAGTCATTCTTCACTCATCTTACAGCCTGATGCTTATTGTAAGTTCATGGCCAGTAAGCAGCTGGGACTTGTCGGGTGTTTGTGATACGACTTTTTTATATTGCAAAATGTTATTTTAGCACAAATGACGTAAATACCAAACTCAACATTAATAACTTAATTATATAAACAATCTTTATGTGGGAATCTTTATGTTTGCTGCCTAAACTGCCTTTAAAACACTTTTTAAAAGAGAAATGTTTCCATTCAGATTGAAGCACACTGGATCTTTCCACACACTCCATGAAGAAATGATCACGCTCAAGTGTCCCATGACATAACTGTACGTCAACATCCACGGCAGACAAACACCAAGTAAACATGAGGTAGAAGCTATTCTTAACCCGTTACACAAGTGAACCAGCACATGATTCTGATGTCCAATGATTGTGAGCATTAGGGAAATAGTTTCATACGGGGACGTTTGATGTAACAGGTGACGTGTGAAATCAAGTCACAACACAAACATTCAAATATTAAGCTACAAGATTATCAGTGTGTCTGAGTATGTAAACTGATGTCTCATTCAGCGTATTGTGTTGTATCATGACACCTGCATGTGACAGTGTTGGGAATGAAAAGGTCTTAAACACAGTTAAATTCAGCACCTTCATTTTCCAACATGTTATTCCCCCCCGAGGCTGCTGAGTTGCATCACAGCTATAACCGTGTTCAGCTGGTGCCCCCTGCTGATGCTAACTCCACATCATGCAGACGAAATGTAAATATTTAAATCACTTCAGTGTCCCTGCAGGACATTTTGCAACAGTTTGCCTGGAGCCAAATGTGCAAGGTGTATAAACATTATCTAGAAGTGATTTCATAATCTATGTAAAGTAATCAGAGTGAAATGTGGGATTAGACGTGACTGTTGTTGTTGTTACCTCGAAGGGCCTCCATGACCGGAAGGATATTCTCTGACCACTGGAAAGCTGCGATGGCCGTGTAGATCCCTGGAAAGTCTCGCTGCCAAATGCGCTGGCCGACAGCCCAAATAGCTGTTAATTCAGGGTTCGCCTGAACACAAGAAGTGGAGAAGCATCTCAAAAACTTTCAGCACGCTACACTTGACGAGGCGGTGGTTTCAATGCTACTATAAAGAGCAGTCACACCCAAATACTTAAGATACTGAACACAGTGTTTCAATTTTTTAACTGTACTGTGCGTTTTAAAACACCAAATCATTTAATGTTTACGCAGATGAGGCTTTTTGTCATCTGACAAGGAGTTATGATCTGATTATCATTAATCATTAATCCAGATCTGAGGGTGTTTAGGGACAAAGAGGAGTGAAGTCTTTATCCAGGCCTCTATTTATAAAGTGTCAATCTGTTATGGATTTAAGGGTTTGACTGGAGCCACAAACTACCAGGAAACAAGAGTTGCTATCAATCGTTCAGTTAATTTATCCAGAGAACGATGTGAACGTTGATTGCCATGTTGATGAAGGTCATGGTTATTCTACGTGCTAAACCATCTGCAACTGGACTTTCAGTTTCTTGAAGACGTTTCACTTTTCATCCAAGGTTTTGTATCGAGATACGGTTATTATACAGTTAAAGTATAAAGTAAAAAAGACAGTATTAAGTTCAGAGGTAGCTTTAATCATTTGTAACACCAGAAATTTGGACTTTGAGACAGAGGAGCTTGACTTATTTTGACAAAAAGACATTTAAGAGCTAAAAAATCTAATCTAAAGACTATTTAATAACATTTGAGGCCTAATATTTATAGAATATAAGACAATTTAAGGACCTACAGACTTTAAATCATGTTAAGTATTTGCACATGAATATTTTGATTAGCCAAACATGTTCTTCATCATAATATTGTTGAAGGTGAAGGAGGTGAAGGTTTTTGGAGTCAGAGAGGAGGACGTCCTTGTCCTGGCGTCTATTTATAAAGTGGGAGGTTCCACCACAAGTAATCTGAGCCGCCTCTTTGTGTCTCCTTGTAGGAATAAGGGGGAAATAAACTTTCAGTTTCTTACGCTTTTATTATTATGAATATTATTATTATATTTCTTATTGTACACTTGAAAGCCATACGCAAAATGTAGGAAGCCCTGTTGCAAAATATATTGTAGAAAACTCCAAATATGTGTTTTATATGTAAGTTGTTGCAAATGTTTTGCAGCCCGACTTCAGACTCATCTGACGTCTATTATTTACTGAGATCAGTTTAGAAAAAGGACGAGGCTTCACATTGTAATTACCAATTTGGAAATAGGCGAAAAAAATAGCAAGCATTAGTCGGACATGACATTTATTACACTGAAATAGTTTTATTAGTACTTCCTTACATGTGCTTGGACATGCTTACCGATTTTATTGCTTGGGGGGTCCGTTTCCAGAGATACCTGGCGTTATTCCTGTTGGATCCACATTAACAAGTTAGACAAGACAGATAATAAAGTTGCGGTCACAGTCAGCAATAGATCGCAGGGTTAGCAGTGATATAACTGAACAGACTTCAGGTGCCACACACGTAGTCATTACCAAACCGAGTGTATTATTTGTAAAGCCATCCATTTCAGTCAGCTATTGTGGGAACACGGCCACTCAAGGTATTACTATTTCTAGCAACTGAAGGACGTCATGTCATTTCACTTCAGAGGAGGCAGATGGATTATGGCTTCGAGGGACATTTGAATTATGATGAATTATGAAGAATTATGATGAACTATGAAGCCTGACTGTATGTTTAAGCTGCAACACCTTCAAAGAGGTGACTTTTAGAGCTATAACTGGTAATCAAGGTTTAACTTTAGTACATCGTCTGTGTTTGGCTGTTGTTGTGCATGTGTGCAATAGAATAGAAATCCTTTATCATGATTGTACAGAATACAACGAAGTTACGAGCGCTACTCCTGATCAGTGCACCACAGGAAGACCAAAAAACAGCCACAGTAAACAAACATCTAGTGAACATCTACAGCCGGATAATGGGAATATGTGAACTGGTTGCAGTAGTTGAATGTACTTATGTGATGCACAGCAATGAATGTAAGATTGTAGGAAACAAGGATCGCACACATGAACAGTGGATTAAATGTAATATTGCAGCAGGATATTTTGCAAAACGTGATACCCATAAAACAAGTCTATGCCCCCAGAATAACACAAAAAGCTGTGAGCCGCTGCAGACAGACAGAGACTTCACTTACATGTCATTATGAAGTAAATAAAGGGACAGCAGCTGAGCGTAGACTTGAGGTGTTGCAATGCCCCCTGGAGCCTGTTAAAAACACATGCAGGTGTGACATTAAAGTTTAACGCTAAACACGAGAAGAAACACAAGCTATCGTTGCTCTCCTAAACAATCCATGTCGCATATCTGAAAGATTATTCGCTAATGAATAGGAGCTTGTCCTGTTTTCGCCTGCCAGTAAGCTAGTGTTATTATTTTCTTTAGCTTCTGCTAACGTAATAGCATTGATCCCTGCTATATCACTAACGTATATATGTACAGGTAAACAGTCAGTCCTAAGGTAAACTGACAGACAGTAAGACTAGCTGTAGCTTTTACGACTCAAGATGAAACAACACAGAAGTGTTAGCTGTAGCTGTGTTTACCAACAGTACGATCAGCTCTTAGCTAACTAGCTACTATCTGCGGTAACAGCACATAGATGCCGCAATAAAGACAATTCTTGGCCCATTTACGAGCTAACTCCTAATAACTTAATTTAACAGTGCTTAGAAGTTAAACTAGCGTCACAGGAGTAAAGACAGGCTAGCTTCTGAGCCACAATGTTAGCCTGAACTGGTCATGAGCTAGCTAAATGTTAGCTAACTGTCTGAAACACTAATGTTTCTGCCCGTCCCTTCGGAGACAGACAGCCCGGGAGGCAGTAATCATCGTCGGCTGAAGGATACGGAGAGATTCAGCGCTTACCTCGAGCTCTTGAGCTTCACACTGCTCTAACAGTTTATCATAATTTTCCTCCATAATCACAGCAGCAGGCATGATGATGCCTAGCTGTTGCACCGGAAGCTTCTTCTTCTTCTGTGTAATAGCAGCAGATGAGCAGCGCGTCGGAGGAGGTGCTGCCCCCAAGCGGACGAAGCACAAACAGCAGCTGTCACCTCCAACCACCACTCTAACAATATTTTAATAAAAATATAATAAAATAAATTAATGGAATTGATTTAATAATACAAATATATAAAACAGACATTGATTAACACCAAATAAAAGAAACAAA
Source organism: Pagrus major (assembly GCF_040436345.1). Classification (NCBI taxonomy): domain Eukaryota; kingdom Metazoa; phylum Chordata; class Actinopteri; order Spariformes; family Sparidae; genus Pagrus; species Pagrus major. Next base: position 30,975,182 of record NC_133223.1, read on the forward strand.
ACAAAACACTAAAAATTGATGTAAGGAAAATTGAATTTCTTCTGGATAAAGTTAAAAGAATAAAATCTACATTAACGTACATAGTAAATGTAATTTGTTGTCACTATCCCTCTCATGTAATGTCTAAATGTATTAACTAAATAATATATATATATATATATATATATATATATATATATATAATAATATTAACTATAATAAGTATTGCAACAAGTTATATGTCTGGACCTGAAGTGATTTTAGTTCGAGGAGCTGTCAGAGATACTTTACTAAACTCTGTTAATGTGTTGGCATACACACATGTGATGCTCCAAAAAAGTAAGGAGTGAGTAAAGGAGTCTGTTAATCTTTGAGGCGAGTTATACTGTGTGAGGATTTGTAACCCAGGGATTGAAATAAAAATGTCATTAACAGTAAAACCTCGCCGAAATGTTCAAGTGTAGAAAAACCCAGAAGTTTCTACAAGTCACTCTTGGTCGAGTTCAACCTGTTGTCAGTTTCCCAGCCTGAATCCTGAAGCGTGTTGTGTTTTATGCACTGTGTTTTATATGATGTACAGTACTGCTGTCCTGCTTCAGTGTATCTTATGTGTCTATTGTAACTTTTATTACCTGCCCAGGAGCTGTAGTTGAAAATGAGGCAGGATGGCAAAACTGGCACCTTTACAGAGATGTTCAAACAATATAAATAAATAAGTTCAGATTTATCTTTGATTTATTTCACCCTGGGGGGTTTTAGGGAAAGCCTCCTCTTGGTTTGATGAAATAAATGATGAGTCCATTCTGCTCTTTGTGACTCCTCACAGCTGAGAAACACTTTTCCTTTCTCCTTAAACTCACACTGATCCTCAGCTGCTGCTGCGACGCCGGACTCTTCTGTTTTAATCCGGTCTGATCTCCGTTTTCTTTGATGTCGTTGACGACATAAACGCTCTTTTCTCAGCCATTTCCAAAAACGTTGTGGCTCCACCGGCAGAGCCGTAATGTGCTGCCACTATTTTGACGTTTCTCCATGGCAACGTTTTAGTTGCCATGGAGAAAACATCTGCAACCTCTGCTCATCTGTTCCTCAGCTTTAGGTCCTCAACCGCATTAAAGGTGAGATTCCTCTACATGTCTTTCAATTTAATATTTATTTAAGTATTCGTTTGTATTATTGCATATTTATTTTGTTGCTGCTCCACACGAGTGCCTGTAGTTTGTTTTTCTTCAAGAAAGTTTGATGATATAAAGACGTCCTCGAACACACCACCGCTCTCTTTTTCATAAGTTTTGATTTGCTTTTCAAAATGTTGTAGTTCTTCAAATGTTTCTTTCTCCACCTGCTGTTTGTTTGAAACGTCTTTGAAAATCACATTTACTTCATGATGCTTCAGTTTTATAGATGTGTGCCCTCCTGTCTCCTCCTGGTTACACATTAAAACATTTTAAAGTGTTGACGGGCAACATCAGAAAACATGTTGCAGTAAGTGTTGTATACTAAAATACAAATTTAAGGTGCATTGAATCTACTTTATTTGAGTATTTTGATCCTATGCACCTTTATTCTTCCACTACACAACATCTCAGAGGCAAATACAACATACGCATTAATGCAGCAATGATATTAATCCAAAATGTCTATACATACTTTATATATTAGTAAAACTCTGACGGGGGACATTTTTACTGCAGAATAGTGATAATTTCAATTTCCACTTTCAATTTTTCCACCTTTAAATATGTGATTAATGCACATAACACTGTTCAAACTCAGGTATAAAAAATCCCATTATTTAAAATTTCAGTATTTAGTGTGTCTCATATATGATCCACAAAATTTGGGTGCCATTGTGCTTTCAGTGATGCACAACATAATATAACATGTCAGCAGCTGTATTTACATGGACCCTAATATTCCACTAATGATCAGAATAATAGTCCAATCAGAATAAAAACACCTCATGCAACCAACTCAGTTAGAAAAGACCGATCCGATCCAGCCTGATCAAATCAAATCAAATCGATTTAATTCATATAACCCAAAATCACAATCACAAAATCACACTGAGACCTTCGATTTGAGTGAGGAAAAACCTGCTATATTGAAAAAAAAGATGATAAAAACCTCAGGAGGAGGGATCTCTCTCCCAGGACATGCAATAGATGTCGCATGTAATGATGCAGTTTACAAATTTCATTGACAGAATATCTGATACGAGGAAATAAGATAAAATATATCTGATCTAAATTAATTTTCAATCAGCTCTAGAGGTGTAAACCTTTGACAATCGTTCAATAGGAGAATATCGACGTCTGAACCACGTTGACATCGGATCACTTTATTTATCGTCCATGTAAACGGTTAAGTTTGAATCTGTAATTAATGATTTTAATCATATTAAAGAAATATTGTTCATGTCACCACAGCGAGTGTTTTACATATATATATAAAAAAATCTTTGCTTCTAAAACTAAATTTTATGAGCTGTTGAAAAATTCAAGAATTCAGAAGTGCTTTCAGTCAGAGCGACACAGTTATTTCACCGTGTGAAAAGTATATTTAATGTGTCTCAGAGAATCAGAGCTCCAACACAACAACTTCCAAAACTGTGTGCTTTTAGGCACGGTGGTTCAGTCCGTGCTCCTGCTGTGAAAAAGCAACATGCAGCCTGAAGAGCTCTCAAACCATTTCTGTGCTTCAAAAGGCGTCAATCCACCTGAAGAGAATTACTGCTGGAACCTGCCTCGCTTTGTCAGCGACAAAAAGAAGGAAAAACTGTCAGAAAAACCTTCTTTAAACACTCGAACATTCAATCTGAGGGTGCCAGGTTGGGTTGCAAAAATGATGTTTAATTAAATATAATCCACGTGATCAATCATGACTTTAAAATGTGCATTAACCCTGACACCACTGTGAGTGAAGCTGTAGGAGTGAAGCACATATTTCTGCAATGACTCGAGTCACCACTTGTGAGCAGCATCGCTCAGTTTTGCAGCTCCTCGACCTCCCGGTGTTTCAGACCATCGATTGTTTCACACTGTAAACCAAAAATAGCATCAAAGAGTTTAGAGAGAGGAGAAAATATCTCTGAATTTCCTGCAACTTCATGAACCATCCAGTCCTACGTTATCTTATCTTTTAATCACAGGCTACGAGATGATGCTCTGGTCACAATCTCAGTTAATTAAAGTGTGTTGAGAGCAGAATCCCTGTTGTGATGTCGTCTAATGTCGAGGATCAGAGGGATGCAAAGCAGAAACAGTTTTAAAAATCCTGAAACAGAATCCTTCAGACACACGAACGAATCAAACATTAATGCAAGAACATATCGGTGCACTTCAAGACTGTGCAGTCTTCGTGACCGGCCTACAATGGAGGAATAATCACCATTTTATAAACAGACAAATCCTTGGATTTTCCTCCTAAAGCCTCCGTTCTTTTCAACCTGCCTGCAAGGTGGCGATACGGATGACAGAATGAAGTCAGCTGTACATATAAATAACAAACACACATCTCTAACACACACATTTGTGTTTACATAGCCTCTCTGCTGCAGATGTATCTGAGTATTTATCTTTGTGAAGCAGCCTCTCCGTCTGCAGCATCAATGGATTTCATAACGAGTCATTCTTTATAGAAATTGCTCCCCCTCCAGTGTTTCCCCACGGGGAGCTCTCAGTTTAAAGCTCGCTCGCAGTTCCCTCTGTACACATGAACATGTCTGCCGTGTGTTTTCAGAGAGGGAGAATGAGTTCATTACAACAGCCAAGCAAATGTTGACAGCAGCTCACACAAACAGATTTTTTAAGAAGTAATATAAGAGGAGAAGATGTAGTAATTAATGATATGGAGCTGTGATGCGTCTCTTTCTATATATAGCTGAGGAAGTTTCCTCTGATCTCTGAATATGTAAGTAGAGTTTGCTGCAGAGGTGTCAAACTCAATTTTATCAGCGTTATGGTTTCCCCTCAACGGGCTGATTGTGAATGTAAGATACCATAAAGATGCATCTACTGGTTTTCATATTACATAATTAATGAGCTCGCTGACTAGGTCTTTCCTGACAAGCTGACTCTGCTAACAGCCCGTTTCTGGTTAAACTTCTTCACATATCTTCAGCAAACACTGCATCTTCTGAAAAACACTTTGAAGATCGGATGATTTCTTCAGCCACAACAGAGCTGGGTTTCACTGCTGCTTCAGGTTTTTTGCTGTAACTTTTGCGTTGACGTCGCAGGTTGGCTTTTACTTCTCAGGCTTTCTGTTGCTTCTCTTGGTGGCTAAGGTTAGCATGGCTCTGCGTTTGGTGTCAAAGCCTCGGGACAAAGAAGACGTACCGGCTCGACTCCATGAAGCACAAACATGTATTTGTGTTCCCATATAAAAACACTGACAGGGAACGTTTTACTGCACGATGAGAGCTTTTACTCTTCATACTTTAAACTCATCAGATACTGGTGCACTGGGATGGCGGCCGGCAATCCCGATGCATCAGTATCTTACGATTTGGGAATGAGAGTCAAGAATCACTTTTCTTACAGATAAAACCTTTAAATACATGTTGCTGATAAAACTTACATCCTTTTACTGAAATAGGGTTTTGAATGTAGGACTTTCACAGTGTGGTATTATTACTTTAACGACCTGAACATTTAGGATGTGGTTTTAATGAATAAAGAACAGCAGCTCATTTCTATTTATCCTGCTTCCACTCATTTGTCTTGGCCCGACCCGATTCATTAGACGTGAACAGAATATCGCTCCTAAATTGAGACAGAACACGATGAGGACACTTTATCAAATAATCGATCCGTCATCACTTAAACCAGACGTAACCTAACCCCCTTTTTCCCGCATGGTATAATGTCATAATTGACTTCCATCCATTGACTTTGTGACCAGGTACCAGGCGAGGCTCCGGTTTGGAAGCTGTGTTAACAAATATTATTGATTCATCCGATTGGTTTACTTCTGCTCTCTTTAAATCATCCGGCTCTAACGTGGCCACAGCTGTTATAAATCACACCCTGACTGCCGGTCCCAGCTGAGAACAAACCTGCTCTCGTGTTTTAAACAAAGTGAGTCATTTGTTTGTGTTAAAATGAGGTCAAACGCTGCGTTGTCACTTTACATCCGCCGCTGAGGTCATCTCAATCTAACACGTATTACTGTAGCCGGCGCTCCCTGTAGGTGGTTTAAGGCTTCCCCACCTTTTCAGTGTCAAAGATGTTTTCTGCCTGGTGGGTGAAAGGATGGAGGAGAGGACGAGGAGGGAGGTTAACAACTTATTTATTATTTATTCATAAGAAGATGTGAGGAAAATGTTTTGCTCTTTCTTTTGTTTGCATGCATTGAAAGTGATATCAGGGGCCTGAGGCTAAGTTCAGTTCTTACATCTCAAGTTTATACCTCAACATGTATATAATTTAGATTCTAACAAGAACAAGAGTGTTTTATTGAATAGTTTTCTTTTGAATTAATAAAAGTATTCTCTCCATTTCCTGGGGCTGTCATCTAAACCTGTCAGAAAACTAAATATATCCATACCTCAGAGAAAAACAGGATACTGCCGGAGGGATTTCTGCTTTGCTCTAGTGGGGTTACTTCTCACCTTGCTGCCGTGATGTAGAAGTGAACTCCAGGGTGTCTCAGTACGTCGTGGGGCCCTTTGCCTGTTGCCCCCATGCAGCGAAAGTGCCCTCTCGGATGCCCTGATGGTAGATAAAACATAATAAAGTGCCCTCTCGGCTGCCCTTCCACTGGAGTCTGTCTCATCTGTAAACAAATCAGAAACCATCTTTGGGGAAAATTAATTTGACTGTTTTTAGTTTGGGCCTGTACTGCAGCCGGCCACCAGGGGGCGATCCAGATGTTTTGACTTCACTCTCGAGGATCTGTCGTCCATCTTTATATCGCTGGGTGGAGAAAAGTGAAACGCTGCTGTTCGGCCTGGTGTTAAGTTACTCTCTAGGAAAGCTTCAAATGGTAACTCCGCCAATTTTAACCATTACAGTTGCATTGTGGGAAATGTAGGCGACAGTTGTTGATCTGTTGAGTAGTTGGATCTGCTGTATTGATTTTGATCATTTCTTTATAAATTGTCCATAATGAGTCCAATAGTGTTATAGGAGTTCAATGTTAGACCAGTGGACTGCTTTAAAACCTGGTGCCTACATTACCCACAATGCAACTTGGAATGGAGGCAGTTTATCAGATCACATGCAGCCTCTTCTGGAGCAACAAGACTTTATAATACTGTTTTCACATACCCATTAATACCCCTGAAGACCTGTAAACACACATTAATGTGTAAAATTGGTGGAGTTACCCTTTAAGCTGGTAAAGATTTTTGTTTCTCCTTAATCCTCGCTGCCCGGCAACTGGTGTGTTTCCCAGGGTTTTGCCATGACTGAGATCCAAAATGAAAGCTCGCCTCGGCTAAATCTTGTTTCATTCTGGCACAACCCCCGAACTCCTTTGATCCTCCAGTTTGTTATGTTCTCTCGCCAAGAACCGGCGCCGTTCATCACCGTTCAAGTTCCCTCTAAGAGGTGAAAATCACAGATGGTAGGCGGGCGCATGTCAACATCTTTGTGATATTCCCATAAGGGATGGAAAGCTGCAGTATTTATGATCGTACTGCGTGTGTGTGTGGTGAATGATGTGTGCCAGTGCAGAGAAATGAAACATGTTTTGAAGTGAGTATAATTGCCCCTTGAACTGCTCCTTGACTCGCTCCAGTTATTTAATGTATGCGTTTAGACAAACACACCTACAAACAATGAAAACATCTGAATAATTCACACATCGGCAGCTTCACACTTCAATATTCTCAGTTATATTCCCTCAGTCGTCAACACTCTTCTGTCGTCTGTGATTGTGTGATCTCTAGTGGAGCTGATGTTTGTGTAGCTTCACATTTGCTGTCACTTTGTCCAACACAGACAGACGAAGTTAAGTGTGTAGTGGAGGCTGTAGAGACAAAGGAGAGCTGTGAATGTAAAAAATCTCACAAGTCAAAAGTAAACATTTTCCATTATTCTATATTTTCCAGAGGTGGCAAAAGTCCACACATTGTTTCCTCCAGTAGAAGTTCAGATTCTCGTGTAGAAAACAGACTCTGGTAAAAGTAGAAGTGCTGATTCAACTTCTTTACTCCAGTAAAAGTAATAGAGTACAGGCTCTGAAATGTACTCAGAGTAAAAAGTCTCCCTCTGAAGGACATTTGTGGTCAAAGCTGACTGAAGCTCATGTCATATTAATATAATTCAAAGACTATTAAAGTTAAAAGGTAGAATCAGTAAGATTTGTCCCAGCTGTTCCTGAACGCACCACACAGATAGTTGATTGTTGAGTCTCATTCCCAGGACGTCAAATAGCCACATTTTGGGTTGGTAACTCATTTTTGGTTTAAATATTTTCATAATAATCATTGAAAATTGAAAAATATCACCAGACATATCTCGCAGGCTTGAAGGGGGAAACTGAAAGTGGCCATCTTGTACACAGCAGCTGAGTTAAGGATGATGAAACTCCACTGTGGGGAGATGATGCAGCTACAAAGCACAGCGAGCCTGCAGCTCAGCACCCTGCTGCGCTTGTTGCATCGGCCCAGCCTCGTTCGCATTGTTTTATCCAATTTCTCCAATTTTCTCTTTGCTTCTAATTATAACAGAATCAGCAGGAGGACAGAACGGATGATTTCTGTACGGAGGCGTAAATGACGTCTGATAACCGAACTGAAGCACGTGGAGAGAAAACAACACACGCACTTGTTGACGTTATCATTCTGCTGCTTATACAAGTGCAAACATTCAGAGATTACATGATTACAGACACAGATACATTCAGTTAAAATGGGGATTACATTTTAAAATAAAGAATGATATACTAGTCTTACAGAAAACACACTTATGTATTGATAAAAGTCAAATTATTGTAATAAAAAAGTATCAGAAAGTAATCAAGTTACATTACTTTAAAGGAGACCTATCACGCTTTTGTTGTTTCCTTCCTTTCCTTCAGTGTGTTGTGTTTGTTCTTGTGCATGTTAAAAGTCCTGAAAGTTAAAAAGGTCAAAGTCTGCACCAACAGAAGCTCCTCTCTCCCACAGAAAACACTGCTCCTGAAAGCCTCGTCACTAGTCCCGCCTTTAATTCTGTGACTTTGTGACGTCACCATGTCACACATTTGCATAATTTTTGCCTAGTTGCACGCAAGACTTGATTTAGCACAGCTGCTCTGTTGTTGTTAGCGGTGCTGACTCAGGCGTGTGTGCGCTGACCAATCAGAGTAGACTGGGTATTCAGGAGGGAGGGGCCTTAAAGAGACAGGACGTAAAACAGAGCGTATCAGACAGAGGGTTGAATACAGAGCTGTGGACAGTGTAAGAAAACTGATGTATCCTAATACATTTTTAAAACAACCCTCCCCTCTCTGCTAGTTATCATCTACAACTTAATCTTTTCCAGCTGAACAGTGACGTGTTTTTTTACAATACATGTACGTACATCAGAGCATTTTCTGTGTCCGTGCATGATTTTTGCTTTTTGAAGTGAATATTTACTGCACAACATGCAGATGAACTCGCTCCATGTTGATGCTGATCTTGACACCTGGCACACAGGTTCTCATCTCCATTTTCAGTATATTTCCTTGTTGCGCTTTCATTTTCTCTTCAAATGGTTAATGGCTGCATTTACATAAGGCTTTTATGCAAAGCACTTTACAATCTGCCTCTCATTCACACATTTGAATGACATGTTTACTGTTTGTGCCATTTTAATATCATCATATCGAGTCAGAGCAGAGATACTTGAGTGCATGTAAACATCAGTCAGCAACACTCAGACTGCTGTGGGTTTGCTTGTCGAGAACACACACACACATTTTATGTAGCTTTATATCAAAGACTGAAACACACACACTCACACTCACACACACTCGGCAGCCCACGCATGCACACACAAACTATTTGTGAAGCTTTTAGCTCTCACAGAAGGCTGGCCATGCCCGATGTAATGTGATAGTGACCTGAAAACTGCACTGACGAGACGTGTACGGACACACACACACACACACACACACACACACACACACACACACACACACACATGCATATGCCTGCTTATTACAAATCAGCCTTCTGGGTCTGTGCTAACAAAGCTTTTCTAAAAATAATAAGAGACGCTCCTCACTGTCTGATTTCACACAACAGACTTGTGAGCTGACTTGTTTCTTCCAGTCTGCTGGACGAGTGACTTCACACAATGTTTGTATCAGAAACATGTTTCAGCACAGATGAAAACAGACTGCAGCTTCTTTTTGTCCACTACTTGATGATGAAAAAATATCTGTTTGACACCAATCAAAGAAAATTAAGTCATTTTTATAACTGTAATTCAGCTGAATCCCATTTGGTGCATAAACACTGTAATGAAATAAAGTTCTGAACTAGTTTAGAAGCAGCTGCTGGTTACATACATGAGATTAACAGTCTGTTGCATTTATCTTCCTCATGTGAACTGAACCAAAGCTACAGCTGAGGACCCTGATATAACACTCCCCCTCCTCCTTCTTCTTCTAATTCTTCTTCTTCTTCCTCCTTCTTCTTCCTCTTCTTCTTCCTCTCTCCTTCTCCTCCTCATCGTCCTCCTCCTCCTCCTTCTTCTTCTTTTTCTTCTTCTTCCTCTTCTTCTTCCTCTCTCTCCTTCTCCTCCTCGTTGTCCTCATCGTCCTCCTCCTCATCCTCCTTCTTCCTCTCTCTCCTTCTTCTTCTTCTTCGTCTCCCCCTTCCCGTCCTCCTACAACCCACCTTCTTCTTCTCCTCCTTCTTGTGTTGTTTTTCTTTCTCTACATTTATTCAGTTGAAACTTACACCTGATGATATTTTACAGGATGATTTTAGTATTTGTTGGCTCGTTACAATAAACATCTTCCACCTCCAGGCCAAAAGAAAAACAGACACACAAGGGATTCAGTATTTCCACATAAAATTGTAATACTAGATTTTGAAACATTTTTATCTCCTTGGAGGGAAATAAAACTATAAAATGACAGAAAACATAATACAGTCGGTTAACTGGTTCAGTAGATGGAGATGAAGGGAGGAGTGGTTGTGTTGGGGGGACCTGGACTCCTTCAGTACGATCCTGTCTCCGGCCCTGCTCGTGGAAAACACTGTTGAGTTAAGCTGAAATGCAGATAAAGTAAAGTTAGCATCTCAGCTGTCTCAAACACTAACAGAGGACGACAGGTGACGATGTCGCTCCCTCAAAACTGCATCCAGCTACATTTTGCACTCATGCAGTCATAAATCAGAGGAGACAGACCAGAGAGGCTGAACTCTGTCTGATGCCTCCTCTGAAGTTACTGCAGGTATGAGAGCGTGATGATAAACTGACTATACATTGTTTTGCACTATAAAAGCCAACCTCACTTACTGTAGGGTTCCCGTAACACTAACAACCGCTGTACTGAATATAAAACCAGGTGCATAAAGACGTATCGATGTACTGAGAGCTGAGTGTCTCTGAGGGAGCTGCAAAGTGTTTAGATACAAACACACTTATTCTCATAATGTGCTATTGTTTTTATTTTGATATAAATAATACAGCATATCATAAAATTGTAATGCATATTCAATGTAGATTATTTTAGTCCACAGTTATATTACAGACAGAGGAGTTGTTTCTTCTCATGCTGAATCTCTCAACTGCACTGAGCAGGTCGGCTGCAGGAGTGAAAACATTATTTGTTGCAGGGATCAAACGTGACTGTTTTTGTATAAAAAGGCACAAAATGCAAAGTTTTAGCTAAATGTTCACGGGGAAACCTGGAGATTTTGCATTACATTTCTGGATTTTGCAAGAATCAATCCTGCCAGGCTTCAAGTTTTGCGTAGTGAGCGAGGAACAGCGGCCGGCCGAAGCCTTTTTTTCATCGAGAGTTTGATTTACCAGTTGGCTCTGCTGGTGGTGGCGCTCCCCTACTGTTGATGTGATTGATTGAAGGAAGCCGGTGATGGACAGATGGTTCTTCCAATCAGCTGCCAAGTACTTGTTGAAAGTGTCTGCCCTTTCCCAACAGCAACAAAACCATCTGTTGACTCACAACTGACATTAAAATAAAGCCAAATTTAAGGTAGCAGAGGCCAACATATCCTGACTTTTGCTTTCCAGTATTTCCAGCGGTCATACAGTTATTTTTTTCATGATAAACTGAACTTCTTCTGTAGAATTGGTGAATTTCCCCTTTAAGTATTGTGATTTCTGAAATTTCATGTCGGATTCACTTTGAGCAGGTTTGTTACACAAATCATAAGCAACATCTGTCCACTCTGATACCTCCTACACTTGACAATATAATGCAAGATTAAATGTAATTTAATACTCTGCAGAGACTGAATCAGCAGCTCACTGAAACACAAAACTCCCACATCTTAAAATCACAGAAGTAGTGTGATGTAAATGAGCCGCAGTACCAACACGTGTTACCATAGTGCTCAGTATGATATTGTTTCATTGGATTTCTTAATTTTCTTTGTATGATAACGGGTTTCTTTTATTTTTGAACACTTATTCTAAGATATTTTGTCTTGTATTGTATTAATTACATCTTTTTTTGCCTTCATTTGATTGGACAGCTTAGAAATTGTCAGGAAATGGGGTAGAGAGTAGACAAGTAATAAAGGGTCATGGAGTTCAGAGGTCAGACTGTAAAAACAGCTGCCTCGGTTGTTTTTTTTTCCCTCTGTCCCGACCTCCAGCCTCGTCTCTCCTCCCCCAGGACGACCTTACTGTACATTTCTGAGTAACTTCCCAGGCCTGCTGTTCTCCACCTGTCCACCAGATGCCCTGGGACTCCCACCTGACTCCCTCATCCACCTGCTCGCCTCTTTACACTCCCAAATCATCCACACCTGCTGACACACCTGCCTCTCATCATGTCGTCAGTCCTTCAGTGTATATAAACAGCTCAGCAGCCCCTTGCTGTTGTCCATGTGTGTTCCAGTGATCTGTTACACTTCCTGTTTCCCTGCTCTTGATCTTTTTTGGATGTCTCTTACCTGAGTTTGAGCTGCCTGCCTTTCCTTCTCCTGCCTGACTACAAACTATTTATCTGGTGATGTCCTTTTTCCTCAGCTTGTGTGTACATTCGGGCCTCGTGCACACATCCATCGAAAACTTTAACATTACTTCTTACTTGGATATGTAAAGATCTATGCTATAGAACTGTATAAACAAGAAGAGACACGAGTCCTCAGATTAGACAGCTCATCCCACAACTGCTGAGTCAAATCAAATCATTCTGCAGTGACTCCATCAAGCAAAAAAAAGTCCTCATTCACTCTAAGATGCTCTTAAACGTGATGCAGAGTCAGTCTGGAGTCTCCTCCTCAGCTCCCAGAGCTACAGTCAGCATGTACCGAGGGACTGGCTGTGGATGCATTGCCCGGATTTGAGGACAACAGAACGTCCAACAAGCCACCAGATGATCCGTAGCTTAGCAGGGATTTGCAACTGACCCAAATTTGTGCACTGAAAGTGTCAATAGCAGCCCTGCTCCAGTTTGCATGGGGCTGTTTTTTTTCTGTAGTTAGTCTCGGCTCTTGCTCTGTAATTAAATGAGGACATACAGATAATCCATTAAATATGCTGACAGTGGTGCTAAAGATAGACAGTGAGTGTAATTAGTAATTGTTTGTTTCATTGTATTGATACTCTTTCTTGGATGCAACACATCTTACAGAGGACTCTCCAGTTTCGTTTCCTTTGACAACAAAAAACAACAAATCCTCCACAAGCCTCATAAATTACCGAGTAAATGTACCAAAAATGTGCAGATGCAGCAGCGGCATCACTGCAGATCTACGTCTCTCCGTGGAGTACAGTGTGTCACCGCTGCTCCAGCTGTTTTATTTTTATGCACCGCAGCAGCAGCAGCACCAGACAGAAGCTCTTTGGTCGCCTGCCAGTCATCGCTGCAGCTCAGCGTGTGTCAATTGAAATCAAAGTCTGTGTGCATCAATTCGTAGATTACAGTTAGTGGGCCGTCTGGTGGTGATGACGGCTGCGGCTACCGGTGACAGTCTCGCAGAGTGCATCAATAATGCAACATCTTATCTGCACTCGTCTTGAAACTGAAAATGGGACTTTTCTGTGAAGGCAACTTCGCAGACAGACGTCCAATTACTGGCAGCGCAGACATCCTCTAAAAATTATTCATATTGAAAGATTTGATTCCCAGAGCTGCATGTTGTGTTTTCATTTTTTTTGGTGTCCTTCTATTCAAAATGCACACTGATGTGCGACGACCATTTTTTATTTCCTCCTCCTTCCTCATTTGGTTGTTTGAATACAGGAAGCTTTGTGGATGACTGGAGTTAATGAAAAGGGTTCCTCTGAACTCTGGGTGCCCTTTTTTCTGCTTCCTGTTCGTTAAGTATGAATAAAGACAAATCATGAATGTCTGACTCAAATCCTCCTCAAGTTATCTGAACAAAAGTGCTGAGATTTCTGCTTTCTACTAACCCAGAACCAAACAGAGTCCATGTGAATTATACATCTGTTTTTAGTTACAAGGCAGTGATATGCTAACAAATGCTTAAAATAGGGCCATCTTAAGTTTAAAGTGTACTACTTTAAAGTCTACTTTTCTGTTACTGTCCCCAAAATAATCGCCAACAAGGCTGGTTTCCATTAATGAATCACCCCTGTGTATTTGAGCCTGTGTTTTCCCCTCAGTCATCGTTGGTTCCTCTGTGTTCTCCGTGGCTTCTGGTTTGTCTTCAGTTTTGAGTTTTTCCTTGGGAATTGGATATCAGCTCATCATTAAACCTGCTTTTTGTTGTTTAACCTGTGTGCCTCTGCATCTGGGTCCTTTTTTAATGAAATGTGACACAATCATACCCACCAACAGCAGGCAGGAAGACAAGAAAATATGTCTCCTGAGTGAGCGATGGGCTTCACAGGACAATATCCACAACTGATGAAAAAGCCTTTTTTGACTCTTTTGATCAGTGGACCCTGAAGGACTAAAGGACTATAAATTATTGAAGAATGGACACAAATTAAGACTTCATGAGCTCTTCAAAGGTAGAGGGTCAACACTTATTTCTGTCTCTTGTGCTTTACTACATCGACAAATCTGCATGAATTATTCTTTAGTTCTTAAGGTTTCCCTTTTAATGAACTGAACGCCTGCTTCCACAAGTTGATCCGAACTCACACACTTCATCATCTCCTCGTTAACTACCGAGAAATCGACGGCTTCGTTAATACACAGACCTGTGTGTGAAATCAGCTGTGTGCAAAACTCATGAGACACAGCTGTCTTCCTCTCTTTAACCCTCCCAACAGTGATTTTAGATCTTTAACTGAAGGATCACACATCACTCGGAGAAATACTACAAGACGTGTCACATCTTACAAACACACCCTATTTTTACGCTGCAGGGATTCTTCAAAGGAAGAAACATATTAATGCTGAAGATGTCCAAAAATAGCAGCACAGTGACACGTTGTCAGTGAGGATGTAGAGGTGTAGAAGAGGTTTACTGTCTGTGTGTTTCCTCTACAGTTTAACAGCTTGTGTTTCTATTTCCTGGTAAACTGGTGATTGTTTCTCTCCCTGTCCTCTGACTCGTAGCACCACAGTATATTTATTTTATAGACAAATGCATATAATCATGTTCAAACCACGATCACAGGACTTTTTCTGTCTACTTCATGCTGCTCCAATGCAGTTTGACATTACATCGTATCCCAAGCCACAGAGCTGCAGCGGGTGTAAGGTTGACTATAACTACACATCTCAAGTGGATCATATTCTGATAATAAAGAGTCATTATGGGGAAAATGCATTCACTGTTTTACAGCCGCTCTCTTTCCAATGATTGTGTATGTGTCAAAATGCTTTGTGTACCGCACATGATGATACCAGAAGCTACAATACAACGTGTGGACATTATGCTAAAATCACATCAGAGCCAATGAATTATTAAAGTAAATTAGAGTAAATTATGTTTTATTTTGTTACAATGTTAATGTGTGTCTGTTTCAGTAAGTTGTGATGGTGTGTAAAATATAAATATAACAGGGTGTGATCATTTGCTCATCATTTTTGACATATACTCAATTGAAAATAACGCAAGACACTTTAATGTTTTACCTCATCAATTTCATTGAACTTTGTTAATACAAGGTGGAGGTGGAGGTAAACAGGTTCATTAGTAACAGGTGATAGTAGCGTGATTAGGTATGAAAGGAGCAGGCGAGGTTCACCACTTGAAACAGATAATTGTATAAAGGAGATTACTACACAAACATGTCAGTAAACACAGTTTGTTCCCAAATGATTGCATCCTGTTTTTCTTTATGTTTTACACAGTGTCCTAACTTGTTTGTGGACTCAGTGTTGTACGTAGCACCTGCCTGATGTATTTTCTTCTCCACCTTTAAGATGAGAGAAGATTGCAGACCATCATATTTCTGACATCCTTTTTTGAGAGTTGTTTAGTGACTAACATGTCCAGGTTCTGACAGATGGACATCGAGGACTGAGGAAACAGTCGTGCTGCACTGCAGGGTCACTAATGGAGAGCCTGAGTTAGCGCTCCATATACTCTGAGTCATGATCCTGGTCAGTGGAGCTCAGTGGTGTTAGTTGCTGTTACGTGCTCCCTCTTCTGTGTTTTCTCCTCCTCTGCCCTCCTCTTCCTTCTCTCAGGAGCTGCTCATCAGGCAATAACCCCGTATTTAAGGGAGGGTGGAGGAGAAGGAGTTCATTTATCAACTTTCTCAACAGCTCACGTTACTGACAGGTGACCATGTGACCAATAGAGCTAAAGGTGGTTATTAAATATTCAAACTGACACACAGAAGTAATATATTTAATTAATTTTCATTTCTGGGATCTCTTAAAGAAACTCCTCTTTACTTGAGTTGTGTCACATCCTACAAACATCCTATTTTTACTGAATGCTGAGTTTGTCTTCAGAGGCAGAGACGACTGACAACACTGAAGGTGAACTTGCCCAAGATAGCAGCACAGACTGAATATTAGCGCTGCATAAATCGACTCACTGCAGGTGCATATTGCTAATTTATTTACACACCATGCCAGTGGGATGTGGAAGTAAACAAAACATGTGGAAAACAGAAATAGCTTCAAGAAGTCAGAACAACAACAGAGGCTGCAGGGAAGAGTGAGAGGAGCTGGGAAGCTTTAGATCCGTCAGAAAAGGTGCCGATATCCTCCAACAGAGCAGAGTGTGATTTATTTCACGTGTTGACAACGAAGAAAAGGAAGATGCTTTTATATGATCACTTGAAGCAGCTGTAAACAGCCGTGCAACGCTGCGCCGGTGTGTGAAGAAACTAGATCGTCATCATGTCAAACAGCACGAGCTAAAGTAAAATGTTGTTTTCTCTTTCCGTGGGTGTCATTTTGCAGAAATGAATCTCTGAGTCTCTGTTGTGACTCTACAGCCTTACAAACAGCAGAGTGAACAGTACGCATAAAGGTTTTCAGGGGCTCAACACAACACATCGTTTCACATCCAGAGAGCAACTTAATGAATCCCGGCTGAGTGGAGAAACATATGGCCTGCATCAGCTCCAGTCCCGAGACGGCTCCATACGAGTTTTAAACTATAGTTTTTCTTCTTTTTCCAGACGCAGAATAACACCTTGTGTATCCACTTCACGAGACAGGTGTGTGGGCGAGAGACGAGAGGGTCACAAATAGCAGACAAACTCCTGCATACATAATACATTAAGCACTTTCCATTGTTATTATTCTACAAAAGTGCCCTCTTGGATGCCCCCATGGTCGATGAAACATGATTAAGTGCCCTCTGGAGTGCCCTTTTTTTATTATTTTTTCGACCCCTGCTGCTCAAACATCCTGAGTCTGCCTCTGCCACTGTTAATCAGAATAATATCCCAATCAGAACAAAAATGCCTCATGTAACCATCTCAATCAGGAGAGGCTGCCTGATGGGAAGGGATTATCAATCAGATCCAGAGGGCTGGTTTAAACCTTAGGATAATTGTTACATAGAAAAATATTAGCGTCTACTAACCATGTAAATGCTTCATGTGATTGTTTAATTCTGAAACACGGCAGAATCAACCAATCCTGTCGTTGCCGTCCAACTTTAAATGTGATCTCCTCTCTGCTGTGAGCGGCGGTCGTTTCAGTGCAGAATGGTTGTGACCCTCCTCCACCTCATTCACCTCAGAGTCCACCTCATCACATCCAGATCTCCAGCCATTCATCTTCATCACATCGCCCCCCACCATCAGTGTCCAGCCTCCGTCAGGAGGGATGGATGGGGGTTCCTTTACTACTCACAGCTTCACCTTCCCTCTTAAAATATAAAGGATGTCACAAGGGGGCCTGATTGATTGCTTAAGACATAGACATATATATAAATAAAAATATGTCTGTCCTGATTGAAATATTGTTCCCAGGACACAACGTGGGTCCATCTGGAAAATTGTGTTAAGAGGCAGAGCAAATGAACGACGGCATGTAGAGCTGGAATATGTTCACGTCTAACTCGGTGAATTGAGGATTTATTTCGACCAAACCAGAGGTGATCGTGGAAAGACATGTTGGCACTCGGAAAACCCAACCCAAGTCCTTAACAAGGGATAAACAAATCGTCCACAGGCTTGTAAAGGCAACAGAGAGAGAGGGGGAAGGTCTCATTTTTCACATCACGTCACAATCCGCTCACATATGGCCGATAAAAAAGTGATTAATACATGTACATTTCTAGAAATTGCTAAAACAGAGAACCTTTAAATGCAATGAGGCACGTAAACACACATCCGATCAGACATTTTGTCCAGCGAAGCAGAGCTGCTGATCTGTGACGTTACGACCTTCATCGGGCCAAAAAACAAAAACAAAACCAGACATCACATCACCGGTGTCAGCGTCTCTTTTCACTGCTCCTGCTCAGCAGGTCGTAGTGGAACAACTACTGTGTAATGAAGAGTGTCAAACCAGCTGCTGACATCTTTATACCTGATCCATTCGCGGGGCCTGGCGCTAATCAATTAGCGGTAGAGGGTCTGTTTACTGAGGGGAAAATTGGACTGAACAGATGATATATGTGCTCCTCACCCGGCTGAATGGAACAATATATTGTAATGGTATTGGACGAACATAAAATCAGACTCCACTTTCATTAGCTTCGGGTTTACTTCGGTGGAACTGGACTGATAATTGATTATTTTGAAGTCTGTCTGCAATCTGCTGACAAGGCACCTATTCAACACTCAATACGGTGATATAAAAGCTGCTCACTCCTCCAGTGTGAACATGATTCGCCCAGTATTCACTCCCCGTGGTTGATAATTAGATATGATTTTAAAATGGCCGCTGATCAGGAGATCAGTCGGTGACCTGCTGCTGTTCGCGCTGCACACTTCACCAACATGTCGGCCTGGTTTAAAGGCCTCTCTGCTCTGGAAGGGATCATTACAATTAACGGCCGGTTTGATTTTACTATATTTGCTCAAACATGAAAGTGGCTCATAGAGAGCGCGATGCAGGAGCCTCCAGGGTGCCGTTACAGCGGAGAACACGTAGTTCAGTGGTTCAGCTTTTTTAATTGTATTCATCCCTCCACACAGGCTGCTGTCACACTTAAACAGTTTTATTATACGTTATTTTTTGACTAATAGAGACCAGAGAGTGTGTGTGAATGGTTCTCACCTCACTGTCATCTTCCTCAGGGTCTCCTCATGCTAGTTTTCAACCTTCTGTATTTCCAAAAAATGTGGTTATTGGCTGTTATGGCTATATCGGTTGTGTTGTGTGTTCGTTGTTCGTCATTCGTATTTGTGTGTTCATTGGGACACACATGGTGCTGTGTTCTTTACATTACTGCTGGCTGATGGAGACGCAGTTGTGACTCAAAGACGTCACGTTCTTTTTTATTTTTCATCTATTTTCTTTTCTTATCGTACTGAGAGCTTTTTCTTCAACTTGGTTTTGGGGAGGTGGAAACTGGATTGGTCTGTAGCTACTGTGTCTACTTCTTCTCCTTCGTCTTCATCTTCGTCTTCTCCTCCTCCTCCTCCTCCTCCTTCTTCTTCTTCTTCTTCTTCTTCTTCTTCTTCTTCTTCGTCCCCTCCTCTCCCTCCTCCTCTTCTTCTTCTTCGTCTCCTCGCCCTCCTTCATCTTCTTCTTTGTCCCCTCCTCCTCCTTCTTCTTCTCCTTCTTCGTCTCCTCCCCCTCCTTCATCTTCATCTTCTTCTTTGTCCCCTCCTCCTCCTTCTTCTTCTCCTTCTTCTCCTTCATCTTCATCTTCATCTTCGTCTTCTCCTCCTCCTCCTCCTCCTCCTTCTTCTTCTTCTTCTTCTTCTTTGTCTCCTCCTCCTCCTTCTTCTTCTTCTTCTTCTTCTTCTTTGTCCCCTCCTCTCCCTCCTCCTCTTCTTCTTCTTCGTCCCCGTGCCCTCCTTCATCTTCTTCTATGTCCCCTCCTCCTCCTCCTCCTCCTCCTCCTCCTTCTTCATCTTCTTCTTCTTCTTCTTCTTCTTCATCTCCTCGCCCTCCTTCATCTGCTTCTTTGTCCCCCCTCCACCTCCTCCTCCTTCTTCTTCTCCTCCTCCTCCTCTTCCTTCATCTTCTTCTTCTTCTTCTCCTCCTCCTCCCCCTCCTTCATCTTCATCTTCTTCTTCATCTTCTTCTTTGTCCCCTCCTCTCCCTCCTCCTCTTCTTCTTCTTCGTCTCCTCGCCCTTCTTCTTCTTCTTCTTCTTCTTCTTCTTCTTTAATTTTTCTATTGATTGACAGTTTAACTCACTGCAGTGTTTTTCTGCATTTATTATCACTGCTAGACTGCTGTCTCTAAGCCAGATTGCCTCTCGGGGACATTAATGTTTTACTGTTGCTGCCTGCCTGTTGGGTTCTGCACCGGACCGGCCCGTCATGTGATCCGTTTACTCCTCTGGAGCTCAGACAGCACCTGCTCCTGGACTAAAAAACAATTAAAATGTGGTCGTTAATTTTACCCTTAATTCGCGTCTTGGCGGTGATATTATTGTTTCATTAAGAAGATATTAAAGTTTTGCCTTAATGTGCCTTTGTTATGCTGCAGGTGTCTATAGTTTATTGCATCAATTTAACATTATAATGTGTAGCTGACATTTAACCAGCTGCAAACAACATCCCGTCACGCGGCCCGAGCTGTAACTGATGTTGAAGCTTCAGCATCAGGCGTCTTATTGCGGAAAACAAGAACCTGAGTTTGTGCAGGTGAGAAATTCTTGCAATGTTTGATGATGATAATGATAAAAAACGTAACGACCCTTCAGCTGAAAGCGGAGTTTACAAGGTGGATTATAGGAAGAAGGAAAAGAAGTAAAGAAAAACACAACAGAGCTCCACTTAAAGTAAAGTAATGTGATAAAATGGAGGATGCACAGAGGCCTTGTGAAGGTTTCCTCTGCTCTCAACAAATAATGATCAGTAAACCTGCACACACACACACACACACACACACACACACAGAGGTCAATCTATAGTTTGCTAAAAGGCTAAATGTGTTTCTATCTTGTCTAAAAGGCGAGCGTCATTAAAATGAGAGATGTCTGAACCCTAAACTGAAGTATGCTGTTACAGCTTGACAGTTGTGAAAGTCATTTCACAGTCATTTCAATGAGAATGGGATCTTGAGAGGAGGCATTGTGCTTTAATAAGTGTTATCAATATGAAATGAAAACGACTAAATTAAACGTATTACCATAAACTCCCAGCGTGGCTCTTTCATTCCCATATAATCACTGTAGCTGAACATATAATACAGACGTTTTCTCAAGTACTAGGTCAAACATCATTAAAATATTATAACGTTTCTCTGCGATACATCTCACTTCTCAATTCATCACAGACGTCTTACTGCGAGGGTTATTCCCTCTGTGGATTCAGTTTCTCTCCTTCTATTCTCTCTGTAATTACAAAAAAGTCTTAAATAGACTTGTGCATTAATCATTTCCTGTCAGCCGCACCGACGCACGGTGAAGTGTGTCACAGCGCCGGTCCTCCACGCAGCAGAGGATCAGCAGAAAAGAGGCGATGTGACCCCGTTCCTCGCTGCGAGGGCGGGTTCAAGGTCGAATCTGAGCCTTCAGTTTCTGTCCGTTTAAGATGAGTGGTTACATTTATATTACAGTGTGGTCAGAGGGCAGCATTGGCATTTTATTTTTGATTTGATCAGTCCGGGTTTTATTTTATATCTAAGATTAGTTCTATGTCAGTTTTAACATCCTCCCCGTGCCCCTGCAGATTCAGACAGGCCCATAGTTTATGTAATAAGTCAGAATTGACATTTTACTCGAAGCTTCATCACAAAGCCTGGTTGCATTACAGAGAGACTGCCTGATGTTTATCACATCGAACACTTGGACATGCAGCGCTGCAGGACCTCCACTCTATTTCCTCTTCAAGGAGGTGCACAATCCCCCAGCTTCCCTCCTACCTTTGGCCCTATACCATCACCGCTCCTCCGCCTCTCTTCAGAGACCTCTGTCTCATTCATAATTAATGGGGCGACATATGAAAAGGTGAAGGGAAGAACCCCCCAGAGAGCGAGCTTGAAAACAGGCTTGAAGAGTTGCGTGTTGAAACAGAATGGTAATGTGAAAAAAGGTAGAAAAAAAAGAAGAGAATTAGATCGTGGTGCTGCATGGGCGAGGTTCTGATTAGATCAGCTTCCACTTTAAGAGAAGCCGAAGAGATAATCAGAACGGAGGCAAGAAGGTCGACCGGCCTAATTCACTGTGAACAGAGCGGCGAACGGTCCCACTCGTCCTTTTTACGCCAAAGTAAATGCTCACAAGTGGATGATGTATGATACTGTTTAAGAGCTGATTGTGTGCAGAGAGAAGGAGGCGCAGCCTGCTGGTGGCAGTTGTTTTTAGTTTTAGAGGTTGAGGGCAGCGACTGATGCTGATTTCTTTTAATGCAGTTTGAGAATCAACCTGTCCAGATACAACTCAATCGCCACAATTAAGTAAATGTTTGCAATGAACGTTTCTTCAAACCATGGAAATGTTCCAACTTTATGATTCTTTAGGTTTAGTTTTCTTGGTGTGGTTGGGTTTAGGCTCAAACACCACTTGGTTAGGTTTAGGAAAAGATACTGTTTTAGCTTTAAATGCCTGGATATGTTGCCAAGAAGCAGGATGCAACTGTCACAGCGTCTCATTGAAAACACCCGTATTTGTCCTTAGGGTTCCTTAACAGTGTCCAGTGGTTTGACACTTACAAATGTTGAAACGCCACAGTCCCTTGTTAAACAACATCCAGTGGTTTCATGTTTTGGTCACTGGTTTGGCAGCCTTGTTGCCAAAGAGTGTGGTCTTTGTTTGAAATGAAAAGTCTGCAGTGACACAGTGTGTTTCACTAATATTCAACCAAAACCAGATGCTTTCCCCCACGAAGGATAGATACTTTGATGTCATGGTGTAAACACCGAGTCTCAATCTGGGACTGCTGAAAGGTCAACAGATCAATCTGCTGGTAACAAAATAAAAGTCAACTGTTGTGTTCATTTTATCGTACAGCAAATTCAAAGAAGCACAGGCTGCATTTTTAAAAATCTCCCTTCTAACACTGAACAATATGGTTTCCCTGAAGGTCACAACAGAACAACATTACAGAAAACACAACAGTGTCAGCTCATGTACATCAGTGAACGCGATGCGACACGTTTTGTGTAAATGTCAACATGTTACTTTTGACACGCGGCCTACAAATGTTCTCAGGTTCTGGGTTGTGAGGAGATTAGTTAATCATCTCTCTATCTGGAGGTGGTATACAGCGTTCATACATTTGAGACATAAATCAGTGTTTTCTCATGAATATGATTTAGGCCTCAGGATGTCGAGCCTGTATTTTACTGTCTTCTCAGATGTGTTATGTCCGCTAGAGAAAGAGAGGTCCATAAATCAATCCTGTCTCCTCGTTCCATGGACCTGCAGTCCCTCTACTTTATTACTCATCTCGAAGTAGAAAGAATAACTTCAAGCATAAACCTGCATTATCTCAGAAAACAGTCAGTTAGGTTGAGGAAATACAGACATTA
This sequence comes from Pagrus major, assembly GCF_040436345.1. Classification (NCBI taxonomy): domain Eukaryota; kingdom Metazoa; phylum Chordata; class Actinopteri; order Spariformes; family Sparidae; genus Pagrus; species Pagrus major. The sequence goes on from NC_133223.1 coordinate 30,998,269, forward strand.
TCATTACTGTGTTATTGTTACTGTAACGAGCTAATTTACCTAAAAGTAGAAGCTAATGGTCTGGACGTCTTTTTCCCTTTTTAAAGGACATCTACTGCAGTTTTTTGAGGAAATAACAACCTCCTTCAATAGGAATAAATAAGTCTGATGATTAACTTCCACCAGGAGCTCCGACAGTTCTGGGAATCCATCAAAGGAAGCAGACGAGCACTTTGTCCATCTCATCCGTTCTCGGGAACAGTTGCATCCATCTCGCACTAATGTCCCCTCCTCTGTATGAGAGGCAGAAAGGAAACACATCAGTGGATGTGGTCACTGCTAATGAAACCGCCGGGCACAAATAACGCCGTCTGGCATTGTGGGAAGTGGAGGTGGAGATTTATTTAATGATTGTGAGCGGCTGTCGAGCTGGCGTGCTGGAGTGTAACACATCAGACGTGTGTGCGTAAATTGCATTTCCTCAGCGAGGGATTGAAATGCTGAGGATTTCTGAAAAAGGAGTGAAGCTGTGACAGGTGCAGAACATACAAATAAACATGCAAACTCTCTCTGGGAATAGATGAAAAGATGAGTGATGATTGAAGGAGAATTGAAGGAGAGATGCACCTCGCTTTTTCTATTTCCCCGAAAGCTGATTGAAGGCAAGTAGAGGCAGCACATCACTCTGCACTCGCTCTGCAGTCTGATGGACAGATTGTGGCATCAGGAGGTTGAGTTCGGCCTGACACAGCACTCGCTCTCTCCCACCGCGGCCCGGTGAACTCGCTCCTCCACAGGCATCCGCAAAAATCTCTCGACTGCATCAGCAGGGAATCGTTTCTGTCATGTAGATCAAAGAGGAATCGATCATCATACCATAAAAAGAAAACACGTGCTGCGTGTGAATGAGCAGCCAGGAATAGATGAGGCAGATTAAAAGGAATTTCTGAGCGGACAAAGTCAAAGTTGTGCTGCGAGAGCATCGTGCTCGTCATCACGGCGGCCATTTAGTGAACCCTGCGTGAGCGAGCTGCTTCCTGAATACAGATTTAGATTCTGTTCGGTGTCTAAAAAATGATCAAATAGAAATTAGAGAGAGAAAACAGATTGTGCCCGATGTATTAAAATACCTCAATCAAAGGAAGCAAAAAATAGAGTGGCCACAAGTGACTGAAATAAGAAAAGGTTTTGAAGAAGAAGAAGAGAAAAATCATTGTTACGTAACAGCGGGCACATTATCCTCAGGCCACAGATTATAAAAGAGTCAGAGGGATTAGTACACTTGGCACCCATGTGGGCAAAGGCAGCGTGGCGGGACTGAATGCACAGAATCAGCGTATTGTAAGGTGGAGAGCTTTGTCTGTAAGCATATCCACCACAGCAGCACATCTCGTCTGACAGATTTGATGTAACCGTGCGGTGGATTTTCCTAAAAAGGGAAGAAGACTCAAGGAGAAGTGCCACAGTGAGTGCACATGTCGTATGGGAGGACGAAGGAAAACACGATTTGCTGGAAGTCTCCACATCAAACACATTGGACCCCTCTGTGGAACAGTGTAAACACAGTGTGGTGATAATTTTAGTCCTTTGAAGAATCTAAAATCTCATTCTGCGTCCACGCTCTGCCTTCGAGGATGTGTTTCTGTGTGGAGACTGACACAAGTCCAAGTCACAACACCCACAAGTTTGGATTCTTCTTACTTAGTTCTGCTTCTGCAGGAGCTGATCTCTGCATGCCATTTTAAATGAAAAACATTGTACAGGTTCATTTTATTTTTGTGCTTTTGAAACCAGCGTGAGTCCACCTGTAAGAGCTGTTTTACAAGTGTGAGAGAAGTCAAAGAAAATACAAAACACCTGAACTCAACTGTGAACTGGAGTACTACAGTAATGGCTCACTACACTAAGGTCTGGACTTAGAGATGAGTCAGCCAAGTTAAAAGCAGAGCTCTTTATTCTGTCAGACAAGCAGGAGGAAGTCAGTTTTAGCTAATCAAAACACACTCGAAGGCAAAAGTCACAAAGGTTCGCAGGGTTCAAAAAACATGACGAGCAGGAAACAGCCCAAAAAACTTTTAACACTCGTGGTTGGAAAGGTTGAACAGATCCGTGATGGAGGAGCATTTGTTCCTTTTTTACAGAGAACAATCTCACATGTAACAGTGAATCAGTGAATCAGTGACATGAATGATGGGTGAATTATATTTAGCCTTTTCAGTTTCAGGGTCCTGTCACACTGTCATGGCTTACTGAACAGAACAGAGCATCCACCTGTTCTGATGTGAATGTCGTCATCATGCATTTTGTTACGTGCAGTTGAAGCACCTGAGTGGAAAAAATCCAATAATACATGTATATAACAAGAGTGATACATGAATCAGATCTGTGTGGACTGATGATGAGACTGTAACCTTCCTCAACAGGTGTGACATTTATCTTGATGAGCTCATTTTTCTGTTTATTTGGGGGAGATTTACTTAAACGTCTTAAAATTGGATGGAAACTTTACTTACAAGTCAAAAGTGCTGAAAGACCTTGAAGTGAGAAAGACCTGTGGGAGAGCTAGTGTTAGTGCCAACTCCACTGAGTTGCATTGTGGGTAATGTAGGCACCAGGATTGCACTCCTGTGTTGGACTCATTAGGTGACAGGTGTTACAGCAGAACCAGAGGTATCACCTTTGCTATTCCACGCAATCGTCTTCTTTAAAAAAAACAAAAACATGTTGCCTACATTACCCACAATGCAACGCAGCCACTGAATGACCTCACTGGAGCCAGTTTATCAGATTACATGCAGCTTCCTCTGGAGCCACAAAAAGCTTTATAATACTTTTTTCACAGATGCTTTATGTATTTAGTTGGTGGTGTTACCCTTTAAAGACTTGTTTCTGCAGGTGGGTTTTGTTATAGTGTGGAGCCTTGGTGTCTTACAAAAGTGTATGTAAATATATTTCATGAAACAATCACAAAGTCTGTCTACATTTACGTTTTCTATCCTACAGTTTTCTTCTTCTTGCCTAATCTCCTTACAGATTTCGTGCACGTCGTTGTAATCCTGCGCTCAAAAACTTCCAGCTCCCACCAGCTCCTTCTTGTTCCACGTCGTTACTGTTACTTCCCCCGGTGACATTTTGTTGTCGGCCTGCCGGACACTGACACATTTCCTATCGCACCTCGACCTTTCACGCATCAAAAGGTCGCGTCTCCTCCTCTCTAAAACTGGATTCATGCTTTCAAGTGAAGGCGAGCAGCGGTCTTCAAAGTGCTCTGTGATAAGATAACAGAAGAGGAGGCCTTTTACTTATTGATGCTGAGAAAACTCTGGCTCCATTCTGTTGGATAGTTTACAGCTGACTGCCGCTGTGCCATCGCCGTGCAACAGAACAGAGGGAATAACTGTATGACACCCGTCTTATCTCCTTCAAACTACACAAGTCTTCAGAGCGTGCTTCAAGTTAATTATCTTCAAATGTCACAGCAGTCAAACACGGCTGACTTCATGCATGTAACACCGTCACTGATGCTCTGATTTAATGACTGATAGCAAACCCTGTCCTGAAAATCTATTTGGACTTTTTTGTCCCGATATAATAATAGCACAAGACTGCCTTAAGTAACAGGGTGAATAGAGTGCCAAGACCTTTCACAATAAATGCCAACTGCTGGGTCCTCTAATCTGAGCAGGAAACAAAGAGGAAATTGCTGTTGACCTCTGAAGACGGAGCACCGGTCAGAGCAGCAGTAAGTCTTAACACTAGCACCAGTGGCCAGATGTGTCCCTGGTAATAAATCATTGTTAGAGGTAAAATTAGATGCAACTTACAGATGAATTTCAAACCATCTGCCACTCACAGATATGTTGAAACATTTATTTGTGTAGCAACTTTAGCAACCACTTGGTTAGAGTTCGGAAAAGATCACGTTTTAGCTTAAAATACATGTTTTGGTTGCACCAAAACTGGCCCGAAATTGTCGCGATGTCTGCTTAAAATATCCAGTGGAATCAAGCTTGCAGATGTTGAAAAGCCGTGGTCACTCTTCAAAAGTATTCAGGAGCTTCACAGTTACAAAAAGTTAAGCCGCCATCACCTTCGCCTCCCGATATGAAAGCCAGGTCGTAAACATGTAATGTGAATGCGGTATGACAAGGTTATGTCTCCGAAAATGTCTCCATGTCTTAATAAAAATGGCTGCAGAACGTCCAGACAGTCACTGAAATTATCTGGTTTTGTTCTTCGGTCTTTTTGTTTTGTTGGACACATTTTGAAGAAACTGTCTTGTTACATGGTACATGGTTTTTACGGTTAGGTAACTTAATGAAAAATAACTAAAAGTCTCTTAATAACACACTTAACACCACAAAAAAGCCTCTGTGCTTCTTACCGCTCATTTCAAAGATGACTGTTTAGGACAGATTAAAGCTGTAGCTCTCTGTCTCTTCTGCTTTCACAGGTCCTCTGGTTCACAATTCCTGCAAACATCATATCTGACCAATCACCTTCGTGCTGTCTTGAGCCAGTCGGTTGTTTTATTCTTCTCTGACCTACTAGTGCACAAACCCAACACCCTCCATATCAGCGTTATGACTTTGAGGATGTCCTCAGAGGTTCTCCACCCTGCAGGCTTTACACCACCACCACCACCACCACCACCATCAGTGCCTTGGCTCCAGAGGGATCCCATCCTCGCTCCTGTGTTCATGGTTGTACATTTAATGAAGAGGCTTCACACTGAGTCTAATCACCACGACCTTCCTTCACTGCTACCACAAGAAATATTCTCGTATACCGGATTTATAACACTCGGGTTGGCAAATAGCTGAATTCAATTTGCTCTGATAGATTGCTGTGAAACAGGGCGGAGGGATTTAATCAAAGGAAATCCACCAAGAAACACATTTCACGTTTTTATAATATCATGCAGCTCAGCGGAGATTTTTGACTTTGAGTCAGTCGATTCAGAATCTGAGTAGAAAGAGAGAGTTCAGTGATTACGTTATGGAAACATAAGTATAGAAAACTCGTTAGCTATCCATGGTGTCTCACTGGGATGTGGGTAAATTCCTGTGGCCTCCACTCTTGAGACCCAGCAGCATGCTGAGCCAAAACAGGAAGCTCTAAGCAAGACAATAAATGCAGTTTTAATTTTTTTAACCTTGAGCCCTGATGGGACTCTGAGCTAGAGAAGGTGGGCGCTGGGGTGGAGGCGGCGAGCTTGCCAGCAGCAGCAGCAGTGTGTGGCAGCATTTGAGTAGGAGGGATGTGAGTGAGGAGGGAGCCGTATTTAAAACGGACCGAGCGACTTCTGTGTCCTGCATGAACCAACGCTAATAATGAAAATAAAGCTTCATTATGCAGAAATTAGCATTTTGTGCGATTTGGTGCCCCCTACAGCAACACCACTGTAAATACAAAAGGTCTGTAACAGCTTGTCAGACGTAACGTGGGTGCTGACTACAAACAAAACTCATTACATCATCACAATGTTATGTGTTGAAACCACCTCAGAAACCACAGATAGATATGAGATGGAGACACCATTCAGCCTGTCACAAGACACTGAACCATCAACATGAAAAAGGAGAAAAAGTTACATCATGCTGCTTTAAGTAAGTTCTACGTTCATGCAGGGAAAGTGAGCAGATGGTGCTGATGACATCATCTGCTCCAGGTGATCTGATGTTTGCATGTTATTCAAAATGCTCACAGTAAGTACCAAGTTTCCTGTGAGAGGAGCAGATAACACAGATCTGTCCCTGTAAGCCTCTCTGTAAACATGCTGCTTTTAAAATGCACCAAGCTGTTTGTCATCAGTTTTTATCAGGTTATGTAATCCGTCCTCATGCGGTGATAAAACAAAAGTTCGTTCCTGTTCCAGAAACTCTCCCCGCTGACTGGAAGCATATTTTTTTGGACTGGATTATAAACATTCATGCTCACAGCCTGTTCTGCCTCTCGGGTGGTGACGGCTAACTCGCTCATAACGTTACTGCCGGATGAATGAGCAGCCCGCCTCTCTCTCTCTCTCTCTCTCTCTCTCTCTCTCTCTCTCTCTCTCTCTCTCTCCCTCTCTCGCTCTCTCGCGCGCTCACAGCTGGCGCACCGGTCTTTACGCGTTACGCATCATTGGCTGAGAACCCGTGCGCGCCACAGAGACGGACGACGGACCAGTAAACGGCTCCAAACGACACCAGTTAACTAGTTCCCGAGGCTTCTCCCTCCCCGGTTGCTGCGTGTGATCACTCCGCTGCAGGTGATCGATCCGCGGACTGACTGGGCTCTCTCTACCCGGGGCTGAGCGGAGCTCTCCACGGTGCTGAAACATGAACCAGAGCGCAGGAGCGGCGCAGCACAGCCGGCGGTACTCAGCCGATGGGAAGGTAAGAAACGAGGCTGTCCACTGCTTCTGGTTTTGGGATAAGAGGTGTTTGTGTGTTTGAAACATCTGAGGAAAGTTGCAGAAGTGAGAGTAAAAGTTGTCTGCAGCGAGGATAAGTTGGAACCACGTGGAGGAAGTTGTGAGAGATTTAAAGGACATTAAAACTGTGTGTGTGTGACTCCTCTCTCCGTGCGTGTGTGTGAACATCTGATCGGTAGTTGTGTTTCCTTCAGCAGCCACGATGTTCGATAAATGATTTAACAGGAGGGACAAACAGCGAGGACGCTCCCCCTTCCTCTCTCTCTCTCTCGCATCCACTCGATTAAATGATTTATGGGATTTTGAATATATGGACAAATGTGGCAGGTCATATATTAACATTTAATATTGAGCCTGGATATTGAACGCATGCATTTTGTCTTCCTTTAAGTGAAACGGATGAAATCGACGTTGTTGCTGGACTGAAGACTAAAAGCAGACCTATAGATGCTCACAGAGTCTGAAACTGATGTCTCTCAGCAGAAAAGTGACTAAAAACACGAGGTTGTAATGGTCATCTCAGACTCAGCAGCTGGCTGAACTGCTGGATCAGCTGTTTCTCAGTTCAAAGAGACTGGATCTCACTGATGGAGATGGAGAAGCAGCAGTGTTTGTTGCACAGTTAGAGGCTGTGGACAAAGACACAAAGCAAACACACACAGTATGAAGTCAACCTGGAACAGGTGCACGCTTGCTTTTGATAACTGGTTGAGCAGGATTTTAAATGAACCTGATAATGGATGGGAGGATGGAAGCAGCCGCACCCTCGGGTCCAAACTGTGTTTATCTTCTTGATCCTCCAGTTGAATGTTTGAGCTACACTGAAAATAAAAATCAGATTTTAAGCGGCATGATTGTGACAACACAAATGGTTCGGAAGCCAGTGTGATATAGAGACTTGAAGCCACCAGTGCTCAGACACTGAGAGTGGACCCGACAGTGAAGTGGGACACATTGTGCCCAGCAGTTACAAAAACTGCATATTCATATATTCAGGATTTTTTTTTTAATGAGGGAGAAGGAATATGTGCCATTTAGAAGAATTGAATGTTGTAATTATACTTTTTCTGCCAGAGCCGTGTCACACACAAATGTTACGAATGCCTGAATACATGTGAACATGTTTAAAGATACAAAGATAGAAATATAAGAACAAGTAGTGCATCCATTTAGTGCAGGAAATATGAGGAAACATGGTAACATTCAGTCATTTAGACCAAAGGGCTTCATTGTGTTAAGAATCCTCTCTGCAGAGAGTTGATGATGTCTCCGCTCTTCGTTGAGCGTTAGATCTTTTCTATTTCCTCGAACTTTAAAGCAACATCATGTCAAATTCAGCATTTTGTGCATTTTGCCGCCCCAACACCACTGTCATAACTACAGATCCCAGGTCTGTAACAGTTTGTCAGACGTAATGTATGTTGCATGTTGAAGTAAACGTGTGTAACGCTGTGATCCGATCCTCTCACTGAAGTTACATACTGCAGAAACAAGCGACAGAGACACCGTTCACCCTGTTACAAGACACTGAACCATCAACGTGATTCTGACGCTGTTATTTTAAGGTAACTTATCACAGAGCAATAACACTGACTTGACTGATCACTGACTTAAGCTCTACTTACACATAAACTTTGCTGATTGTCACTTTTGTGTTGACAGTTTATGCAAATGTCCAGTTGTTAAACTTCTCTCCATTCTGCCTGCACCCAGAGTCCCCCGGCAAAACTCCTCACGACTCCTCCAAATGACGCAAAACGAGATGCGTCCTCTCTCAGACTTTGGGGTTTTATCTTTTTAAAGATTATTGTCAGATCAAGAGAAATCTTTCTGTTTCCTGTTTCAAAACAAAGCCAAAACTAAGCACCACCCAACTCACAGTACGTCACCCATCAGCGGGAGTGTTTATTGGTCCAGTGCAGCGCAGTACATTCTGGTTGTTGTTGAAGATCACAGCCTCCTTCTCCCTGTTTCCTCTGGTCATGTAGCAACAGTGTCAGAAATATATTGATCTTTCTACCGTACAGACAGCCTAGTTTTATGCAAGGGCCATGTTTCTTTAACCTCAGTCATCATTCATAGGAACAAGCCAATGAAGAGACATAAGATACAAAAACTTCAGTGATAGTTAGAAATATACATTTCAAGTTTATTTCAACATCAATAAGACTCAAGGTGCTTTATATAACACATACAAACAGCATTAAGACGAGATATAAAAGAAGCACAAGGCAATATAGAGTCACAGAATGAAATAAGAAAGAAAAGTAAAATAAGCTTGAATGATTAAACTGAAAAGTGGAAGATTACACTGCAGCTACAGTGCAATACTTCAAAATGTGATTATTTAAAAGTCAGTGGCAAACATAAAACTCTTCTGCTGTTATTTGAAACAAACTGAGAACTGGAGCAGACCTCAAGTTTTCCTCCAGATATGTGGTGCACTGAAACTGAACACCACTTCTCTGTTTAGTTTTTGTCCCTGGGGACAGTAAGCAGACCTGCCTGCAAGGACCTGAGAGGGGTGGACATCTTAACATAGCAGAAATGCAATGTGACCTCAAAGCATGCAGCGCTCTGTAATCCAAAAGTAGGAAACCAGAGCAAAGATGTGAGAACTCAACTAATGTTTCACTCAGCTGCAGCTGTCTGATTGACTTGTTGGAGAGAGCTGTGATTACAGGCTTAAAGAATACATGAAAGTATGGACGGGAAAATAAAAACTGCATGATCCTTATTAGGGAGTCGTTACGCAAGTAGGAGAAACAGTCAGAATAAGGGAACAGTGTGTTCGGCTTGAGGATAATCTCTAATCTTTTCTTTTTAACCTTTGTCTAGAAGAAGACACACTTTATTAATCCCTTTCTCAGGATATTCAATGTTTTACACACACACACACAGGCCCAAACAAGACCTATACACATGCATTGATGTATGGAGAGGTGAGTTCAGAGTGAGGAGGCTGCCCTGTGTGAGGCACCCTGAGCAGTTACGGGTTCGGTGCCTCTTTTAAGGACACCTCGGCAGAGCCCAGGAGGTGGTCTTGAACCAGCCACCCTCCTGTCCCACAGCCAAGTCCCTACTGCTCCCGCCCAGAGCGACACAATCGCCAGAATAAACCTTAGCTTAGTAAGTTTCTGCAAAACTTCAAATAAGTTGAAACTGAACGTTTCTTTATGGTGCAGCTTTTGTTGTTTAGATTCAATTTTCTATTTCTTTCTTGTCGCAACGCTGTGCTTAGGTTTAGGCACCAAAACCAAGTGGTTAGGGTTTGGAAAACATCACGGTTTGGGTTAAGATGCCTGTTTAGTCTCCACAAAAACACCTGGAGATGGTCTGACTTTCTGTGAAACACAGCCAGTTGTGGTTGCCGATAACGTGGCTGTAGATGGACTGCCTGGTCATGAAAAAAAAGCTGGTTTTGGTCATCAATGACACGGCTGGAGATGGTCCAACACGTGAATGAGATGATCTGAATTCCCATGAAACTTTAGCGTGTAACATTTAGCTACTTAGCATGTTTAGCTTGTGCAGTGTGTAAATATATAGCATGTTTTATGCAAGTACAGTTGAGGTTTATTGGGAGTTGGATTGGCTCAAAAGTATCCTGTGATGATCCTGTTGCACTACATGTAAAGTCAGTGGATCAATGTAATCGGTGTCTACATGCTCTAAATATAATGGCGATACATCTAACTGAGGCTGAGACATCACTCACATGTCGTACTGACGTGTCGGTCTGACAGGTTAATGGACTCACGGACTGACTGATGTTTCTGGAGCAGCACTAATGCTGTGAAATGATAGCTTCTGTCTGAGGAACATACATTAATTTCAATCATCTTGGCTATATGCTACACTCAGCTTGTCTCATTACATGCAGCCCTTCTGTAGCCATTAAAAGCAGCTGCAGAAAAATGTAATATGAGGACAATCGTGACATTACCCCCCTATGGGCTTTGACAGAGAAATAAATGTGCATGCATTGCTGGCAGCTATCCAGTTATTCATTTTCCTGTCTCCTCCTCTCGTCTTATCCATTAAAGTGTGGATGTGAGTTGACGATTTGTCTTCTAAAACCAACAATTTTCTTAATGACACATCCTGAACCATCTGTATATGATAAACACAGCGTCAGACCTGTTTATGAATCTTGTTTCTTACATTTTTACTAAAAGAAAATCTTGAAATTTGTAGATATGATAATTGTTTTCAGCACAGTGTGTTAATTCCACTTTCTGACAGGACGGTTTGTCTTCAGTTGTGATATTACTCTTTCCTTCAGCTGCCTTTTTGTCACTTGGACTTTGTATTTTGTATTCTGCGCTGTGGATATCTCACCTGTTATAGCTCACCTGTTGCTCTTTTACCTTCGAGTCTTGCGTTTGGGTCCGTTTTTGTAAAAACCTGCCACTTATGTACTGTTCGCTCTTTGTTTTCCAGTAGTCAGCTTGCTCATCTCTACAGAGATGCTTGATTTAAAAGGATTAAGTTCCTCTCAGCCTCTCACCAACATGTAGATTTGTTGTAAGCCAAGAAAGCAGACTGGTGTAAGCAGAGACAAAGTAATCCTGTGGATCACTGGTTTACAGACTGATATTCTCCCAGCGGACTATCCAAGCACTCGAGGCAAGACTCGCAGCTGAGAGAGAGCTTCTTAAACATTCATCCCTGTGTACTGCGACTCTCTCGTAAGCGTAGCCACAGTTGGATCACACAGCTTCACACAGCCATTATCTTTGCCATTATCTTACTTTCTTTGGATCCCCCAGTAGGGATGTTGTTATCAAAAGCAATATGTCACTGGGATATAAAAAGTGCTGCGGGGCCGGACTGCATCTGGTGTGGGGAACAGATGAAAGGCACACGACGAGTTCTGGAGCAGTGGGTGTTTGGCTCGTGCTCACAGCGTGATTGGTTAAGATTTGGCTTGAAGCTTTTCATATGTTTTGGCACCTCTTTGTCTGCTCTATCTATGTAAACTGTACCATCTAGATAAGGTAAAAAAAAAGAAAATCCAATCCATGACCCATTTACACTCAGTCACTTCATGTGTCTCTGGTGGATCTAAGCCAGAAAAGCATTCAAGACGGAGTGAAACCGTGTTGTTACACAGATAATCTTTACACCTCCCAAGTGTAGCGACATCAGTAAGCGGTCTGTCGAAGCAGCTGTTAGAGGGTCTTTCCTTGTGTCTACACTGAAATCAGCCGTCGTTCTCTCTGTCTGATTAAAGCAACAGCAAAAGAGGCTCTCGGGGCTCAACCAAGTGGCAATCTCCGGATGCAGTTCCTTGATTGGCCACTTGAGGGTCCAAAAGTGAGTCAATCCCCATAAGAGCCCAGGTTAAAATGCCTGACTTTACAGCAGAGATAAACATGTTTACAGCCTGGTATAAAAAACAGTTTTGGTCTCTACACCTCATTTATCCCCTCATGACAACTGTACAGGTGGTGAATTTGTCTGATCGGCTTCTTCCAGTCACTGAACTGGATCTCTTGGCCGTTTTTTTACGCAAATATCAGACAAATAATATGCTTTGTTTCGGTTTGAGTGGAGAGACAGGCGGCTGTGTTTTAGACTGACAAGCATCTCTGTTAGGGTTAACTGACAGCAGCTGGAGCCACAAGCCCACCAGGAGCCGAGGAGAGCACAGAGTTTGGCTTTTAAACTTCTGGGATTAAAAACTGCATTTATCCTCACGCTCGCCGCTCATAACTGTCTTATTTGACTGCTGAATGAAGGAGAAATGTTACGTTTCTTTACTGCCTGAACGTACAGAGAGGAGAGTATCTGCTGTCAGTCACACACTACTGAGCATCTTTTACAGGAATGAACAGGGCCTCAGATCTGATGTGGTATCCAGTCCTCATTATATTTCCACGGTCTGAATGCACACTTCAAGGGGAGAATGCAAAGATTGTGCATTGTTACTCAAGTTCAGTGTTTCTCAAACTCACGGACCACCTACAGTAACTTCCTCAAAAATGACGCAAAACGATCGCAAAACTTTCGGCTACATTGCTGAAGTCTGACAACAATGTGTTTGAATGTACACACATGTTGATTTAATATTAAAAACGACACATCTATCCTGCTCACTGCGAGGTTTTGGAGTCGCTGACATGATATTTTACCAGATCCACTGGCGGACCACTGGTGGTCCACGAACCACGGTTTGAGAAAAGCCGCTCTAGCTCTATGATCACAGCCATTTTCCATCCAAAGCAGTGCACTGATGTTTGTATGTAAGAGTTTGGCCGATTGAGATGGACCCGCCCACGTCTGTCTGGATAATCAGCTGTCGTAGCCAAACCAGCAAATCCATTAAGTCATTACCTTGAAGATCAGCAGGTTGACAAAGATAATCCATCAACAGACAAACAGCAGCTGTGAGCATCTCAAAGCACGTCAAAACACGAACACAGCAAAATTTTTCATCCCCTCTCTCCAGCGCGGGACGGCATCAGATGTTTTCCAGTATAAATGATGAGCTCAGCCGCACTGTAGCACCATTATGGTCCCCTCCAGTGAGCAAACAGCTTGCTCGGAGCGATGAGGCACACAGATCGACACAGGCTAACAATGGCGTCTTCAGGGAGTGCCTAGGGTGTAATTTAAAGGAAATCCTCTCGGCACATTAGGGCTCACCGGAGAGGAACCCAGGCACCGCAGGGAGCTCCCACTGTGGGGACAGATGGGAAAACAGTCAGGCTCTTGACGCCTTACTCCCCGCAGAGAGTGTTTCAGGGGAAATGTGACTGAACAAGAACCTTTCACCAAAAGTCTGACACCGTTACAAGTTCTCCAGGCGTGTTTAGCCATTCAATCGACTGTGAAAACTCTTGAGACCTCACAGATGCATCAAACAAGGATGAATGTAACGACGGATTCTGGAAAAATTGGGACAATCGCAAATTTGAAATAGATTGAATTAAAATCCAATCAGACTGGGAGCTTTCTGTCTTTTCACAAGAAAACCGAAGTGCTTCCTCTGCCAACCTTGCGAGACAGCAAAGGACTGTAATTTTGCGAGCTCTTTATAGTGTATGACAAGTGCTTTGACGAGGTGTTTCTTCATGTAAATATATGTATGGTTCTAGGCGGATGTCAGAGAGTCCACAACAGGATTTGAATTGGTACTGAAAGGAGGCAGAGACGCGGCGCGCTGCTTGCAGACAGGAGGATGAATCCAGCTGTCAGCTCTTTGTACGGAGCTGGCTGTCCTCCACATGATGAAGTCATTTGAAAAACAATCCTTGAAACTGGTTCAACTCTTACTTAACCACTGCCAGCTGGATCCGCAGTTTGTTGTCTGTAAGCTTCTTAGATTTCATTGGGACATTGTAATTGGAAAAACAAACAACAGATACAGGACAGATCAGCGTGGATCCGTCACCTGCACCTGAACAGCACTTTTACCTTTGTCGTTGTGTAAGAAGCAGAAGACACATTTTCATAATTTATATTCTGGGGTCCATCAAGCACTTTTGAGTGAAGTTTCAAAGCAAACTGTTAGTTTTAGTTTTGCTTGGGTCTTTTGATGTCCGTGACAATGAAAGAGGTGAAACAGCTGGAGAGCTAATCTGAGTCCTGCTCTGAAGGGAAATGATGGCGGTGGCAGTTTCCCAGCAGCTCTCAGTGCTCGGCTCTGTGAGGTGTGTGGAGGACAGAGCTGAAAGAAGGCAGGCGTGCAGGTCTGATTGAACGTCAGTGTCTGGAGTGCAGGTGTGAAGTCTTTTATTCTCAATGCATGTTGATTACATGTTATCCAGATGATTTCAGTGCACGCTGTTGGCTTGACTGCACGCTGTGTGATATTACGGGTTGGCTGGAAGCAAATGGGTCTCCACCAAAGTTATAGTTTAGTGATAATGACAAGTGTGCTTTAATAATACCAGTCCTAGGATTACTCTATGTTATGCACAAGTTTCCTGGGGAGGTTCCTGGGGAAATGATTATGGGTGATACTTCCGGTGCTCGATGCAACTGGTGGAAGTAAAGATATTTAGTGTCCTGTTTCCATGGAAGACGCTGGTTCCGGTTACGTGTACCTGACAACCTGACAACTTCAGGGGCAGCAGCTAACACAACATCAACATGCTGTTGTCTTTTAAGTTGGTATGTTTGACTCGTCTGCAAACAGCTGCTTAATTACGCATCCAGCTGTTACAGAGGAACATTATCATGAATTTTGTTTGTGTCACTGGCGAATAGACGTCTAATATTTTTTCTCTTTTATAGACAGCTGTTCCAGACTGTGTTTTTACATTTGTAAGTGTGAAATGTCTGGATATTTTTGACGAGACGTGAAAAATATTTTCCAGACTTGTTTGTGGCGACAAAACCAGGTACTCTAACCCGAACCCAGTGGTTTTGCCTCACCAGAACCAGACCATATTGAACCCCAACAAAATGTCAAGTTGCAACGTGTTTGCAGAACGTTACATTGCCAAGCATTTCTTCTGATCACAAGGCAAGAAATCACAAACCTCGATGTTTTTAGCGCGTAATTCCTGCTCGGTTGAGTCAGCTGCTCCACACAGCCCGGTAACATAATGTTTCTGTCTGATATCAACAGCATGGATGTTGATTTTAGTTCTCCCAAAGCCTGTATCGTAAGTATTTATGAGACTAAATATGTTCTGCATCATACAAACCATCTTCATCTGTCCGAGGGGAGATTGTCTGCGATTAACCCAAAACATCTGGACCGCTGCCTTCAGTGTAAATGTGCTCAGCTCGACTCTGCTGCTGCAGTAATGGAGGCTTGAGAGTGCACCGCAGCCACTGGTTCATCTATAAGCTTTAATTGGTCACATATTTACATTCGTCACCATTATTCTGCGGGATCCTTTTCATTTCTTTTTGATTTTTCTCAGAGCTGATTGAATTAAATGAATATATATATTTAAAAAAAAGCTTAAAGCTACCAGGGGTCCATATCCATCCATTCCCTTCTGCTCTTCTGAAACACTCAGCGAGGCGTGCAACCAAATTGAGCGCTTTGCGATTGGCCCCTCTGGAAATCCTGCGAGCCAAACTCAGCAATCAGGCAGCCATTCAACAGGGGCCAGCACCTCTTCCTGTCAATCACCGGCTGTGCTCCTCTTCGTACAACAGAGACACGACGTTTGGGAGGATTTCTCTGATGAATGACGAGGGAAGAGTTCACGTTGAAATGGAGTGAAAAACGGTTAAAGAAGAAGATATTAAGCGTTTGTTATAAATAATTACACATACAAGAGAAGGAAAAATCACGTGCAACCAACCAACTCCAGCTTCTTCTTCTGGTCTTAAAACAGACAGGCGCTCTCCTCCTTCTTCGTTCAAAACCTTTTTTGTGTGTTTTTTGTACCTCTTTGACGAATCCACTGACGCGACGTGTTAAAATGTGAGAGCTGGAACCCTGACAGGGAATCTTTTCATGTCCAGGTCTGCAGGACAGAAAGCAGAGCGGCGACGAGCCTCCGGTTGCAGGATATTGAATAGAAATGAAATTCTTTAACCTTTCACACTCTGCCTATGGCTGCCTGGAATATATGTTTTTCAAGCAGCAAAAATCACTGTGAATCATATTTTTCTAGTCAGACCAGAGGTGTGACGTGGAGAGAAACCAGTGACTGAAGGACAAAAACACTGTGAGATACGTTGGAGATGCAGATGTTTCCATGTTGGACAGGAGGCGCTCACTGAATGTTTGATGAGGACAGAAATGATGTGAATCTTACGCTCAGTTGCCGTCGCCCACGTACCAGTCGCTCTGTCACCTGTGTGACAGCAGCAGGAGGTACAGTATACGTTTCTTAATCAGGCTGTTTGACTCCTGATTCACCAGACTCTTCAGTTTTAAAGGTTGCCCTAACCGTCACCCCACCAGGAGATGAATGGATTTATCTATTTGTAGCCTTCAAAGGTGCCAGATCTCAACCCAACTGAACAGCGATGGGAGATTCTGGAGCGACTTGTTAGACAGAAATCTCAAAACACCTGATTATCTTTTGGTAAAAGGGTCTTCTTCCTTCCAGCAGAGACCTTTTTTTTTATCCCTTTTCATCTCCCTGTTTGTCTCTGCCTAAAGAAGTTTTTTGATTGTTTTTGTTACGTAAAACCAAGAGTTCAACTGATATTTCAAAAGTACAATAGTTGTGATAGAGGTTTATCTGCTGTTTCAAGTTTTTGTGTGACTTTAAGCTTTAGTATTTATAGCCACGTTTAAAATATATACCAGATGTGCCGACTAAGTGCGGATTGATTTAAACTCATTAGCGTCTTAAGATGTCAGCTGATTTCATGGCCTGATGCAAAACATTCTTACATAATACTGTTTTGGGTTTGATCGTTCGCTTAGACATTATGCAACAGTCTTTTTTATTTTAATCTATGAAATCTGCATTACAGGACATTTCATATGATGTACAAAAGAATAGATGTTGTGGGTGATCTTCTTCTTTTTGGGACAATAATACCTCTTCCTTCATAGTTTTTTTCAATAAACCACGAAGGAAATCTGTTCGTCTGTAGGGTTAGAGGTGAACTTGACATAGGAATGAATACAAACATTATACAAAGTGCTGACCACTGTGCCCATTTTCATCCCCCTGAGTGGAAACACTCTTACATTATCTCATTGTGCCCTCTCCCGCTGTAATTGTGTAATGATACGCTACTGGAGGATTAGCACCACCAATGACAAGCAAACATCTCATATTCACATAACAGGACCTGATGGATTTCCTTTTACAGATTTTCTGGAAAATTTTGTTTTAATTTGTGCTAACATTTAGATTTATTTCCTACTGTATGAGCTGATGACATCACTTAAATTGATACCATTGAGTAATCAGCTGGCAGACCTGGTACACTGTGTAGTTGCTGTTGTTTCCCAACTCTTCCGCCTCCTCCCGATGGTTCTCCAGCCCAGTCATATTGGCATTTCTACAATATGTGTCATATCATGTTCACATTATATGTTTATGACCTGACTTTCATATCGGGAGGTTGAGGAGTCAAGTGAGATGGCTGCCAAGCCAGTGACAGCAGTTCAAGACTGTGTTTCAACATTTGTAAGTCTGGTGGATATTTCTGACGAGTGACCGAGGCAATTTAACATTTGTAAGCGTGACACAACTTCATATTTGTAAAAAGACTTTGGGACAATTACAAGTCGTGTTTCTGGTGACAAAACCTTTAAATCTTTATCGCTGTGGTACGCAGGTATTTTCAGCCCGACATGATCTTTTTCTGACCCTAACCAAGTGTTTTTGTGCCTAAAACTAACCAGAGCATAAGAGTTGTCACAATATAAACTTGAAAACTGAACCTAAAGAAACGTGAAGTTGCAACATATAGAAATATAAAGTTTCAACACATCCTTGGTTTGCAGACATTTTCAACAGTTAGTCTGGTGACTGTGGTTTTCATGTAAAACTGAACACTTCAAAACAGTAAATATGCCGAAACCTTTTTAGCATCTGCTTTTATTCAGACAAAATGAGTATTTTTCAAACCATCACTTTTTAATCATTTTGATTTGCTGAAAGTGAGGCCGCTCTGAATGACCTCACTTAAAACCTCCGAGTTCTCTGTTGATTGCAGGACCTTTCTCTTGTAAAGTCTCCACAAATACTTCAAATTTATCTGCCTTTTTTTATTCAAAAATGTCCCGGGCCTGTAATCTTTTTCTCGAAATTAGGTGAAAGCATTAGCAGAACAAGAATATTCCCTCGCTAATAATAACCCTCACATTTGTGGGAGTGAAAAGAATGAAACCTCTTTCATCTTTATTTATGAGCGAGTTACTGTCCTTTCTCGCTTCCCTTCGATGTGGTGAAAGCTGATGCACTCTGCGGAGCACGGTCGTTAATTGAAGGCCCCCTTAAAATGAATTTTTCAGAGGTGCTGCATTGTTTCGCACAAACACAGCCTTGAGAAACAGCCAACTTTTTGAAAACTGGGTCACACCAACAGATTCCCCCCAAACAAATTAATTATTCTCAGCTGTCATTAAATTCTGTGCTGTGCGGGTTCAAGATGTAATTAGTTTTTCCCTTATTTCATAACTTGGAGTCAGGTCAGGTAAGATCTCTGTACGTGTCTCCAGAGAGATGATGCGCAAAATGATTGAGTTACGTGAGTGAGAGGAATCCTGAAGAGCACACTTGCAGGTCTAATGATTACTAAGTGCTGTACTCCTTTATTTCTGTGTAAAGTTGAAGGTTTTCCTGTATCTTCTGTTCCTTCTTTGTTGTTATTTGCATCTTCTTCCATAAATAGTTGTTATTAATGAGCTCCAAAAGCTGGAGGACAAACATGGTTATTAATACTTAAAAAGAGGCAAATAAAAGTAGTGAGCCATTTGAAAGTAAAGCGAGAAAATAGAAACATATTAAAAGGGAACTTGTCAGAATGGAGAGCGCACCACGACTACATCAAAACAGACCGGAGCTGTGTCTGCACACGGTAAATCTCATCCAAACTCAGAGTGTTTTCTGGTGCGGGAGGGGAGGAATGAGAGGCAGAGACTCCAGATCTCACCTAGGGGACGGGGATCAGACTCTGGGGGATGCGAGCTCCGGAGCTTCAGAGACATAGATCTCAATCCTGACGTATGAGGGCTTCCCTCGCTCTGCGCTGTCTCTGGGTGGACAAACAGCATTATTAGTCCGACAGTTATTAGCTGCCAGAAATATCCCCTATCAGTGAGTGAGTGTGAATCTGGGTCAGGAGGAGTGGTGTGAGCTGCTGAATGATTTGTCAGTATGAACTGTGTAATGAGCTGTGTTTGTATTTTTAGACCTGACGTGCACCTCCCATTAGATCTTGATCAAGGAATCGTATTCAGGATGAGGAGATGCATACAGTGCATCTGAGTTGTCGGTATGGATCTGAGCTGCAGCACACAGCAGCCTCCCGTCTCTCTAACACAGTCACATACAGTAAAATATAGCAAGCGTCTTCCCCATTCATCATTTTTAGCTCTAAATGTTTCCCAATCAAATTCCTTCATCTCGTATTCAACTTCAAATCAATCAAAACAAAGTCCCAGTCCAGCATTCGTACCGTCTTTCATCGCACGATTTACAAAACAATCCATTCGTGCTTTCTAAACTGTTTTTGTGGAAAGAGCCGAGTCTTAAAAGTGTCGAGATTTGACAGCATGAATGAAGTGCAGTTTATTTTAAGAAAGTTTAAAAGCCACATCTGAACCACGTTACAGTCGAAACCTCAGCTCCATCCACTGCAAACCGACTCAGCTGATGCCTCAGAAGCACACAGATGCTTACAGTCTTTTACTCTGAAAGGATCCTTCCTTCAGCGGTAGGATTATGCCCTCTGTTGACCAGCAAACTACACACGTTCAAACATAGCTTTTATTCTCGCACCACTTTAGAGGCCCGGAGCGTTTTTGTCCACAATGAAAATATTACAGAAAATAGAAAAGTCTTCTATTTTTCTCCTCCTGGCTTCCACTTACTTGTTCATGTTTCTTTGCTGTTTGTTGTCTCACGTTTTGTCACATCATACATTGTCACGTCTAACTCTTTTTTAGGGTATTTCATATATTTTTACATGTCATGCTCCTCTGCCTGGTTCGCCCTGCTGTCACCATGTTTTCTGTCTCAGACCTGTCAGAGTTTATAGGTGATATATTCAACATTCAGTGACATCGAGCCAAAAAAGTCATATCAGTAACAGCTCAATAACTATCGTGCCGACTCTAGCCTGTAACATTACATACCCGTCAAGTCTTGTGTGTCGAGGAGAAGAAAAATCAGCTCTGAATCACGTTCAGCAGCTTGTAACATGTAACTCAGGTGCACTAACACGCACATGCAGCCTCACGGGCCATTAAAACAAAGAACAGAGATAACTTGGATAATAACACACACACAGGAAGTGTGACTTCATTCTCTGGTCAGGACACATCAATTGCTGCAATATCAATAATATATAAAATCTCATATCTGAATCCAAAAGTCTGGACTTCTTCCCTCTTGAAGTCCGGATTTTGCGAGTCCGCAAGTGCTGAAGCCACAATTTTCACTTATTACGTGACTTGAATCGTGTACATCAGAAATAAAACTCAACCACATCATGATAAAGAAATATGCAGAAGCACAGGCTGTAGAGGTTTTAAAAGTTATATGTATTATTATGGTCTAATACAATTAAGGCCCTCGCAGACTGTGAACATGTGTCGGTACATACAACTTCAGTCCGCAAGTCCAGATCAAATTCACAAGAGACACAGCAAGACAGTATTTGTTTTGCAGTGCAGATAAAGGTACATTTCATCCTTTGTGGCTGCTTTGGGACTAACATGATGTCTTTTTGTCTTATTTGTACGCAACCCTTGTGACTTTGTGTTTGTAAAGGAGCCGCTTTATACTCTGCAAGTCCTGGATGTGCCAAAACTGACTCAGACTTCAACTGCAAATGACGTTATATGATCTCTGCCATCTCAGAACCATTCAAGAGCGTAACAAAAGCAGGTAATGAGTCATCATGAGCCCATTAGGAGCACCAGATGGTGCCTAAACCGCTGGATTGGCAGCAAATGAAAATTACTTTTCAACTGTATAATTTTAGCATTGAATCAGAGGAAGTGCAGCTCTCCGTTCTCTCCACTGCTCCTCCCAGTTTAACACATTAATACAGAAGAGGCCGGTACAAGAGGGTGTGAAACCGAATCCTATATAACAGCACTGAGATGATTCACACCAGGAGGTTCTGAGCCGGAGACAATTATACCTCAACACCTTCTGCCACTGGAAATGAACAAACCCTTTCACTTATCACACAGAAAAATACTCAGAGAAATACTCACACATGACTCACAAAAACAACGTAAACTCTCTTAGTATGGTGTTTGGCCACAATGAGCCTCCACAACAACTCTCCTGGACGGATTTTCCAAAAGCTACCGTCTCATTTGGTGGTGTCACATCGGAGACACATGTTACAGTCTTGCTACAAACGAGGCAGTGCTGATCAAATATGAATCCAGATTCTGTTCCTACATAAACTATTTTTCTACTTGCATGCGCCTCTCTGTCTACGTCACACACTTTGTTGGTCTGATTGGTTTGTAGGTCTGTCCAGATGCGTTCAGGGGCATTTTGGTCTGCGTCCGTTGATAACGCCCCTTGTGAATCAAAAATTACTTGAGTGATCCCAGACTAATACACATTTGTGAATGAGTCTGCAGATTCAAGGCTAGGGGTAACTATGATGTGCTGACCCATGAATATTTCCAAATATGTCTTGGAAAATGGAAAACTCTGCACACCAGCTTCAATATTAATATTTATTACTTTTCTTTGCAAACAAAAACTTCTAATTTCTTGTCTGTTGGTGCAAAACGAATGCTCCACACAGCTGCACCGTACCTCTGTCTTCAGATTATACTCTCTCCTGTTACACTCCCTTTCCGGCTGGTTAAGCACGATCTCACAACAAACCGTAGGAGACGCAGATGTTTGTGCATGTTGCACACATAAACCCACGTGCACGAAATCTGTTTTTGGATACCTGTCAATTATGATTACACCTAATAAGATACGGGTGCTTTTCTTATCGTTCCAGTTGTTCACAGAAGGAGTGATTTGAATAAGTCAGCCACTGGAACGGAGGCACCTCATCTCCACTCGCTAATAGCGATTGAGAGCCCATGAAAAGGTTTTTCCAGAACCGGCGTGTTGTTTTTCAGCCGACGGGGAGAACGTGTGGATGGGTTCCATGGCAACTTGGAAAAGGGAGGGACTGTTGGAGAAGATGACTGTGAAATGTGCTATAAACACAAACAAACCCTGAAAACAAATGGAAAAAAGAAGAAAAAAAACTGGAAGAGAGACTATGAAAAAGATTAGCCTCAGTCTCTTCTCTCCTGGTGGCGTTTTTAAAATGTATTTTTAGTGCCACTCTCGGGAGCGCACAAACAAAATGCTCTCGCACCTGAAAGGATTCTCTGACTGAAAAAACATCTGAGAACAGGAGAAGGACAAAACAGAAAAATAGCAGGAAACAAATGTAATAAAGTATATTTCTATTCTATCGCACAACATTCTGTATACTGTACATAATATGCCCGTTATACCCTCAATGATTAGTTGTATAAACATGATGACTCAATGACAATATATGTTTTGATGCATTAAAAATAATCTACAGTAACATTTAGGGCTGTCACGATATCAAATCTTCTCTGGACGGATTTACGATAACGATATTATCACGATATATATACACATTTTGCACAGCAGTGTTCAGCAGTGGTAAATTAATAACAGCAATTAACAATAAGCTTCTTTTTCTGTTGTATGGTGGTTGGCAACCAGTGTTAAGGCGCATTACCACCACCTACTGTAACAAAGCGAGAAAGAAACAGAAACTATTTAAGAGGCGCTGGATTATTTAATAGACATTATCATATGTCTTTTATTAACACAATATCAATATTTCATTCTTTAAATATCACTGTTATTGTCATCTGAATAACATTGTATCTGCGACACCCCTGGTAACACTTTTGTGCATTATAAACTTTAAAACCATAAAACATGATGATAAAGCTGTCGCTAAAGCATATAAACATCTAACTATGAAGCAAGTCTGTCTGTTATTCGCACATCTCATCCACCCTTGGGAGGCTTGTTGCTGAGGACTCAAGAGGTGCCGTGTCGAATTTGTAACAATTTGGTTCAATGATTTAAAAAAATCTTGAATATAAATGCCGAGCACCGCTCTGTGCTGCAATGCAGATGTGGCTTTAGCGCTCTGGCTTTATGGCCTTGAAGACTGAAGCTGGGCGCGCATGTGATCCCTCTCACGTGATCTCATGGGGAAGTAGACGTAAACAAAATGGAGATTAGCGTTGGTGTATCAACTTGCTGTAGTAATATGTTAAATGAGTCTGGATGAGTGGGGAGAAGCAGGCTACGTGGTTTTCTAGCTGGAAGTGAGACCTTAAGTCTCTGTCAACAGTAGCGTGCTAGTTAACGTTAGCCTCAAGGGCTAGAATGATTTCCATTGCTTGGCAGCACCGTCAGCAGCTCCGGGATGCCTCTCTCATTGGTTGTTGTGGTCGGGCTCGGAAAGTGTGGATGTAATACAGATTTTTGAATCATAAATATCAAACATGTTTGATGGTATCTGAGCTTTATCGTCCCTTTTGAGTCTGTGAAAATGACGTATTACAACTATTAAAGCTTTATATACATGAGCTTTGTTACCAAATTGTAATAAGACATTCCCAGGATGGTGTAGTCTTGGTGAAGGTACGTGGTCTTCAGTGTTTTGGATCACAGGTTGTGTCTTTAAGTGTCCTATCTGCTCATAGGTGGAGAGGAGAGGCCTGTACATCTTAAGTAGATCCTGGCCAAACTTACTTTTGCCACCAATGTTGTTCACCTTCAGGTGACTGCAGTTTCCTGCTGATATTCAGTGTTGTGCTTAAGCCCTTATCTTTCTAACACACACACACACACACACACACACACACACACACACAAACACACACCTTCTCATAAACAATATTGATTACGTTAAGCCTCTGTTAGCAGCTCTGCACCGCTCCACATACCATCCGTGTTCTCCATTTATTATCTACCATTTTGTCCTTCATTGCACCTCCACTTAGATACTCCTAATCCACGCTGCTTCTCTGTATCTATATCTGATTACACTTTAGTTTACAGGCATGATGTGCACACCCAATGTCACAATAAAAACCCCACACCTAGTCCGTGCTATCTCCTGCTGCCAGTGGATGTCCCGCAGAGTGAGATGACGGTGGCGGTCATCCTCGCTGTGAGTGAAAGGCAAGAAGTGACATGTAGGTGAAGACAGAGCTGGAGGAGCGGCTGTTTAATGTGCTGCAGCGCTGCCTCATTATGCTAATCCTCCTAAAGAGAGCCTCCATAGGATGCAGACATGCATGAAGATGAATTGGCTTTGAAGAAGAGAACATGCTCCAGGAATAAATTCACAGGAGGCTGTGTTTCTCTGTCTCTGTAAATGTGTGGCGATGTGAGGAAATATATGCAGTATATACATGCAGTGCGTCCATCTTTTGCCATCTCACCCACTCTCTCTCCTATAAAACAACAAGAAGGATGCAGCGCTCGAGGTATCGTGGCAAAATTAGAAAAAGTGGGACAAGAAAAGTGGAACGTGACAGCACATGTTGAAGTTATCTTATGTCACAAAGAGAGAATAAGATGGTTTTATCTAACGTCCATGGATATTTCTGTATTTCCTAGTTGTGAACCACGGTCACGGCATTCAGTGGATTCCCACAATTTCCAGAATGCCCTTCAGCACCTTAGGTAGCAATAAAGCAACTGTGAATTTGTCCTGAATGAAGTGAATCCATGTAATTGACTGTCTGTTCAGGGTATGTTCCTCCTGTGAGCCTAAAAGATGCATGGATGGATGGGTGGATGGATGGATGGATGGATGGATGGGTGGATGGAGTTGGATAAGCATGCTGATGAAGCTGATGAGGCAGAGCTCCTACTTCGTGCATGTATTGGCTGATTGGCTAAATTGCTAAATAAGCATTACCTCAAGATTAGTTAGCAAACTAGCAAACAAAACCTAAAAAAAACCTTGTAGCACATTATCTGCCATCACAACTTAATTACTTACTTACTAGGGCTGCCCTGAATCCCTTGGAAGCTTCAGTGAGAATGACCTGCTGATCCTCAAACGTGGTCATTAGTTATTGATGACTGACGGGGACAGGAGGAGAGAGGAGACATCAGTGTTGAGCATCTCGGAGCATGGAGGGAGGTAGAGCTCCCTCGTGAGGAGGAGCTGCATTTCTTGCTCTTCATCAGTCTTCTTCTTCAAAGAACAAACAGACCCTAAAACATCTGAACTCTGATTTGGATGTCAATTACCACGACAATGCTTTCGGGTCAGCCCTACAACTTATTATTATCGTGAGACTCTTTGAGAAAGCATTTTCTTCTCAGACTCTAAGACTTCCTCCTCTTCTCCCCTTCTGGCTTCTCCCTGGTTATCAACCGTACGCAGTAGCTTCTTCTACTTTTGGTTAAATGGAAAATTGCTACCATTTTTCTTTGGGTTAGAGTTAGGGTTGCATTCTGCCACCACAGCCTGAGGCTTAGAAAGCTGTTAGCCTCAAACTAAGGTTTCACACTGGCACAATCTTGGCACTTTCCAAGTGGGCTTACTCAGAGTTTGTGGGGTTATCGCCTGAAAATGAACTGGCTAAAAGTTGCCAATGTGGGCTGAAGAAATAAAAACATGAGCTGTATGTTCAAACTGACATTTAACCCTGGGCTAGTACAATCGTGTAGCCCCGGGCTAAGGTTGACCTTGGGTAAACAATGTGAGTGAAAAGGGGCTTAATTATCCGAGTCACGGCGCCCCAGGCTAAGAATATGCACAGTGAAAAGCCCTTTTGAGACATGATTTAGCAGTTTGTCCTTTCCTACGCTCATGTTTTTATTGGGTGGACAAATGCACGAGTTGTAGAGCTAAATACTGAAATCAGAGGAGCCGTTTCACGTCCTCGTGTCAGGGTTAATGTATAAACATTTCTTAGATCGTGTGCCCTGCTTCTGTTGAGCAGTAGAAACCTCACGAACATTAATATGCTTCCCCTGTTAAATCACCCCCAAGGCAGAAGTTAAAACTGTCTTTCACCAAACTTTTTTCGCCAAAATCTGAAATTTTCTTGTCACTTTCTCCTTTTTATGCTAAAGTTTCAGACGGCACACTGCAACTTTATCCACATCCTCCATTTTAGGCTTCTTAAAACTCCCTCAATGCATCGAACAGAGAGGAAAGTGTGAGTTTCATTATACGAGTGCACCATGAGAAAGCCATTAAACTGAGCTGAGTTTCAGACATTTATAAATCACACAATTTAATGATGGAGGGGCCATTTTACACCTGAAGGATCTATGATGTCATTTGCGGAGTGTCACATAAAAGCCGGGCCTCGGGACATATGCAGTCAAGACCACTTAATAGATCCAGAGCTCGTGTGATGGGAGCTGTGCTGCAGGACGGACGGATGGTGGGGGGGGGGGGTTGCCTGTTAGCCAGCGGTTATGTTTGTATTGCACTCAATGCATTAGCAGGTCTTAAATCATTAACAGTGACAAGGGAAATAAGCCTTACTGCAATCCAAGTATTAACTCAGCATACACACACGTCTGTCCCCTTAATACATGGATATTTAATGCAAATGCATGTGAAATGTATGCATTTGAATAATAAACAGAAACACTGCCGCTGTATGTGTTGTTAAATTCAAATCTGCTTTATTGACGTGGTCGTAGTTCAGCCCAGTCACCAGGATAACATGCTGGAAGTTAACGTTCTGATACGTTCAGATTTGTACGTGTCATTCGTACCATATTGATATTTCTACTTCATGTTCACGTGACCTGAATATGAGCTGGTAGTGGAGTTAGGTGAGATGGCTGCAGAGACAGTGACTGCAGTTTGAGACTGTGTTTCAATGTTTGTAAGCGTGAAAACTCGTCATTTTTAACGAGACCTCCGGATATATTTAGCCACGTTTACATGTTAATCTGTTTGTTTCTGAGCACTCTCAGGACTTCTCATCCTGAGGGTCCTAATCTCAGTGATAGAATGTAACAAAGTACTTACTCAAGTACTGTACTCAAGTATGCTTTTGAGGTACCATTTTCTGCGACTTTATACTACTTTATTTCATTTTGGAGGCAGATATTGTACTTTTACACGAATACATTTATTTGGTAACTTTAGTTACTCATTACTTTGCAGACTGCATGTCAAGTAACACATTTAGATTACATTTTTTATCGGCAATCTGACATCAGAAAAATGCTGAATATCATATCTGATAAATTGGCCCACTCATATACAATATATACATGTAAATATATGAACAATGTACTTTTACTTGTACTTTTTAATCATAAAGTGCATTTATAATGAGTACTGTAATAATAAGTTATCAGATAACCCTCCTGCTGCTCTCACGTTACACTTACCAGTTTAAATGATGCAAGATTGCATTAATTATAGTATTTTAACGTCATCACATATGTTTTAATGCTCTGCCACTCTGGCTTTAATGTATGGGTTATTTATAAAACATAAACTACTTGTAATTCAAATGTTTGCCGCTGCTCTCCCTCCAATACGATGATTGATTTCATGCCTGATGTTATCACATGAGGAAGATTTGTTTAAATACTGAGACCCTTCTGATTATGATGAACACTTCAGCTGTACTCACCGCAGCCATGATAGATTTACATCCTCCCTGCTAAAATAGGTGAACTATCACTGAATGTATGTAGCTGTCATACCCAGAGGCACGCCTTATAAATCACACTGTCAAGCTTACTGCAGCAGCAGAGACAGAAATTGTTCACTGTGATTTAGATCTGCAGGAGGGGATTATTGTAATGACGTGTTATAACCAGTAGGGGGCAGTGTCACACTGAGCAAAAGCTGCTTGGTGCATTAGTGAAGTGCATATCAGTGCAATAAATGAGGAGAATAAATAATGGGAAATGTTTGCATGTGAGATTTGTTGCAGGAGTGTGTATAGAGGATCTATAAATACGCACATGTGAAAATATTAACATACCATATGAGCTCTGCTCTGTTTTCTTCAGGGACACGGAGCTAATTTCATTTTCATAATGTAAAAAATGGACTGCCACATCTGTCATGATGTCTTTCTCTGTCCAGCTTCAGATCAGATGATACTCCTACAGTGTATCCCTGTGAAAAGGTGCCACTGAACCCAATATGTTCTTCAATGTGTGATACATCAGGCGAAGATTGAATCTGTAACTAGGTTATCAACCTGAGGGTTTATCTGTTGACCTACTCTGTCGTGTCCATCAAGTGACAGAGCTCAGCCTCATGAGCCTTTTCTAACGTTGATCTTCTCACCTCTTGATTTCTGCTTTAAAGAGAAGAGCAAAAACACTGTTGTTCCATCAGTGAGAGGCCATCACTTTATGTTGCAACTTAATGTTTCTTTAGGTTCAATGTTCAATTTTTTTCTTGTGACAAAGCTGTGCTTATGATCTGGTTAGGTTTAGGCACAAAAACCCCTTCCTTAAGGTCGGGAAAAGATCAAGTTGTGGCTTTAAAAAAACCGTTGTGGTCGCCACAAACACAGCTGGAGATGCCCCGAGGTCTCATTAAAAAGATCCTGTTTGTTGCAACAAAGATGGCTTGAAATGTTGTGAGGTCTCATTAAAAACACCCAGTTCTGTTGCCACAAAGACAGCTGGAAACTGTCCCCAGGTCTTGTTAAAATCATTCGATTTTGTTGCCACATACAAGGTTGGAGATGTCCAGAGATCTTGTTAAAAATAACTGGTTTTGTTGCCACATATGTGGCCAGATATGTCCTGAGGTCCTGTTTAAAACACACGTTTTTTTTTGGCACAAACACAGCTCAAAATTGTCCTGACATCTCATTAAAAACATCCCATTTTCTTGCCACAAACACACCTGGAGATGTCCCGAGGTCTCGTCAAAAACACTAAATACTGTCTTCCTAAACATGTCTCGAGATGCGTCAGATCTTGTGACAAAAACAGCTGGATATGTCCCGAGGTCTCATTAGAACACCCTGCTTTGTCGGCACAAACATGGCTGGAGACTTCCTTTCACGAACTTGGTATCACACTTACAAATGTTGAAACGATGTATCGAGCTGTGGTCTCTGGCTTGCCAACCTTGTCACCTGCAACCATCCCCTCCACCTCCAGACATGAAAAAGTTAGGTCATAAACATGTAATGTGAAGATGATGTGACATATGTGACGGTGGTTTGCGGAGGTATTTTGTGCACAGATTGTATCCTGGTGACTGAGCAGATTCGAACACACTGTAGAGAAATGAAGGAGACGGACACTTCCAGACTTTTTACAGCGATCAGCTCACACATGAAGCATGCCATGCTTAGAAAGGATATCAGCGGCTTGTCAGTTGGAAGAATGAGTTGCACTTGGGCCTAGATTGCCCCTCACTCTCCCCCGCTCCCTCATATCTCTTTCTGGAGAGCTTAAATTCATTGGCGCAGATATCAAAGGCTGCATTCAGGAGATAGCCTATCTATAAATTCATCCAAACCCCCCCTTCCAACCCCGCCTCTCCCCAGGGGGGCTGGGAGTTCTCCAGCTCAATCACACCGGCTCCATGCATATCATATTACTGCAAAAATCTGATAAGAATACCAAACTAAAGGCAGGGAGAGGATGACTCAACAAGGCTTTTGTTTGTTTTTCTGCTTTAGCTGTGGCAGGATTAGAACAGACACGTGTCCACCGACGGTGTTTATAGCTGTGAAAAGACATCCAGGAATTGTAGAAAACATCCCTCTGCCTTTGTCTCTGCATCCCTTTTTATGTAAAGTCAAATCCTTAATGGGCAGGAACAGGACCCCAACGGAGAGCATTGGGCACGGAGCTTATTAATTTATGGTAATTGTCTCAGCCTGGACAATTAGGAAATCCTGATTAATAGTAATGGGGATTATAGATTTGCTGTAAGAAACCTTAATTACATATTAGGTTTTCGGCAACATTAGTCTTTAGAGTGTGATGAAAATATATGCTCTATTATGAATGTTTATGGACTGTATGTATTAGCCCAGAGGAGCGAAACAAAACCGCATGTGACAAACAGTAAAGTATCAATAGTATCAATCACCACAGCTCGATGCAGCTTTCAGACACTTTCAGCTCGTAGTTTTGGTTCACTGGTCTGTGTGGTTGTTGAGTCCCAGCAGCTGTCACTGACTTCCCAGATCACAAGCTCACACATACAGATTATACAATACTGCAAAAAAAAAAGAAAGAGGCAGGGAGCCAGAGTAAACAAGCGGCTGGTGGAGAAAGCTGAACATTTAAAAACCAAAGGGAGTTCAATATTTTTCTCAGGAGTTGGTGAACCGTACCGGTGAAAGAAAACAAGTGAATTTTGGACTTCCAGTTGTCAGGAGGCGAGATTAGAGAGTGTGATGGGATGCTCATGTTGCTCTCTTTTCATTAAATGTGTACAGTTAGTGAGCAGTTGTTATTGAGCATC
This sequence comes from Pagrus major, assembly GCF_040436345.1. Taxonomy (NCBI): domain Eukaryota; kingdom Metazoa; phylum Chordata; class Actinopteri; order Spariformes; family Sparidae; genus Pagrus; species Pagrus major. Next base: position 31,028,753 of record NC_133223.1, read on the forward strand.
TTAGCAACTAAGGTCTGTGGTAGGTTTCCACTTTTTTCCGTTCCAGTCCGATGTAGGAGCTTCAGCTAGTTTGAGTTTGATCAACTGAACTGGCATTTGTCTGGTGTAACATCATGTGGAGAGAACTAGCATCATGTGGCTAGTTAGCAGGAGCCCCGGATAGCCGATTAGCTCCGTTCCATAGGTTCCATGTCTTGTTATGATGTAACCTAACAGAGATAAGATAATCTTTTCTCCACTCTGCAGAAGTCTTATTTATTATCCTAATGTTAAACTTTAGATTAAGAAATGTTAAGTTGAATTGTTCTTGACCTGATGTGTCACAGTTGACATGATGGACTGTAGTGCTGCTGTCATTCATGGGCTTAGCTGAGTCACAGCTAGTGGTGACATTCGGTATTAAATTCGGTGTGGTATTTAGCCTCATATCAAACCACAAAAATGTTTTTGTGGTTGGTGAGATTTATTAACAAAGCTGGATTCCCCAAAAAATCCAAAGTGCAGGTAATTAAAAAGACAAAGACAGGAAGTGGAAAGTAAAACATGATACACGAGGGTATAATCTACAAAATAAAACGAGAAATGACTAAACCAGAAACCCAAACCATGACAAAAACTCTTTGGGTCTGTTACCATGAGTCACATGTTATTTTGGAGCTACACTGTTATTATTAACATCAGATTGTGGTATAAAATAACCATGTCTGTCTCCATCATCATCTTTTTCCCACATACAATAAAGTGAAGAGATCAGAGACATACATGTACAGAGCACTGAAAAATTCTTCTTTTCCATTGGCTGAAAAAAGATTGGCTTCCTGCGGCATCCGTGTAATAACCCAGACGCTGCCCTACCAAGTCTTCACGCCGTCCTGAAGGAGACATTTTGATGTATACCCCCCTCTGAGACATCTTTTATGAAAAGTTCACTACTAGAAGAAGTTGGGTACTGTTTCCAGAGGTAGGGTATACCATGGGATGTCTTGTAGCTTTCCATCCGTCAAGCCTTTCACGGACTGGTGTGTTTCTGAGCCCATCTCTGACACTTGGAGGCTTGTGCATGCTCCATTTATTCATCTATTTACTGCACTCCTCAGACATGTCTGGCCATCCATGTCTAGAGTGTGTGGGGCCTCACACCAAGCCAGGATGATGACACTGAATGTGTTTTACACTCCTCCTCTGCTGATGTATTGTGCTACAAATGAGAAATGTTGGTGATGAGCGAGCTGCTCCTGGACCTTTATGCTGTGTTCAGACCAAACGCGACGGGAATATTCTTGACACGATGAGACACAAATTCACGTCTAATTGCTCCAGGTGGTAACGTGATTTGCATTTGTCTCAGCACAGTACAGCATGGCTCTAATCGATCCAAACTCCACTCAGGGAACAAGCATTTTAAAAGCTGTTTGCTCGTCATCTGGCCGACAGACCTGACGAAGCGTGAATTCAAGACGGCGTTATGATGTTGTTCAGCGTCCTTCCGTCAGTTATTGCAGTCAGATCACGGAGAAATCTCTTCATGCATACGTGGTTATTTTTATTTGCATTACCCGTGTGAGTAGATTAAAAATTAAGAACCCTGTGATCAAACTTCTGCAAGTAACGCACCGCAAATATCTTCTTCGCAAAAATACAAGTCACCAGGAGACAGTAGGATCTAATGTTAGCATTATTAGCTAGCTAGCTACAGTAGTCATAGTTGTCATTTCATCAAAGCCTCTGTCTGGGACTGAATTCTTAAAAACAAATGACTGACACATGTTGTACTGTGATATCTTTATGTTACTCATGTTTTTCACTCTACAGTAGCCAGCAGTGAGCAGTGAGCAAAGATGGTGTGTGTTCACAAACTTTCAGCTCCCTCCAGCCAGCTGGCACCTTATTTAGGTTTCTACATAGTTAAAGGAGACAGTATTTGATTGATAACTCCTCATTTCAACTTCATGAATCAACTGTTCCTTGTCCATGTTGTGCTTTCATTACAAAGGAATGAAAACAGAAACAGACGCTGGGGTCAAAATGGTGCATAGCAGCAGTGTGTTGCTCACGGCCAGTTGGGACACTCAAGTAGGAAACAAAGACCTTAAGCTGATTGTGTCACTGATTAATGCCGTCTCGCCGAAACACCTGCTTGCTTAAAAACAAGGCTGATGATGAAGCAAAAACAATACAACTAAAACCTTCTTCAGCTTCTAGCATATGTGTTGTTGTGACTTCTTGCAGCTACACACATAACCTCAGTAGATTAAGGTTAAGTAGGTCGTTGATAAAAATCCAGTGAAAGGTCAAAATAAAATGTCACAGGTTCTCAGCACACAGCCTCATTACACTGACAGCACTTCTTATCCCTACTTCAACTTAGAGCAAAGGACTCAACCTAACAATCGGTAATCAAATGCTCCTTCAGGTGGACCACTGACCACGCCGGCTCTCCTCTTTCATCCTGTGATTGAAAGCTGTACAGCTCCTCAGAGGTGCAGCACAGTGGCCAGTTGTTTTCGTCCGTCTCCTGGATGATTATTTCCCCCCTTTCTTTCACCAGTCTATTATTCCAGTCTCATCTGGATGATCCCCAACATATTTATTTCCAGCTTGCATACGAGGTCAGTCATCTGCTGCAAATAATTGAATCCCTGCTGGAAAACACACATTAACTGGAGCTTCTACCCCATCTGGTACACTGTCTTTAACCTTATCGAAATCAAATGGGCAAAGAAATGTTCTCTGAAATATCAAAGGCACCACAAGGGCTTTATCTCATATCTATGGAAATTTATGTTTTCTGCAGTCAAGGTTTCTGCTTGGTAGTCACTTCCTCCTCTGTCTTATTCACCTGAGAGGCCCAGCGGTGTTAGACAGAAACCTTTGTGTTCAATTCAAACTACACAGGACACACAGTCAGGATGTGCTTTATCTGAAATTTAAGGAAAAAACAGCCTCTTCTTTTCAAACACTCAGATGGTCTGAGCTTTTCTTTTTCTTCACAGTATCCATGCACTGCAGCCACAGCAGACATACAGTATGTGTTACACAGCTACCACTGTCTCCTGCCTGTTAAGTTATTCTAACAGCAGGGGGGCTGCTGCAGAATTGTGCAGCATGTCTGATTTGAAATTCACATTTGCCAGCAGAGGTTTTTTCACTGTTTCAGAGCAGCTCGGGATAATATAATAATATTTCAGGACACAGGGGACACAAAGCAACAGAGCAGGTCCCCTTCACTGTATTTATCTGAGCTAAAACTGCTGTCAATGATCAACACTTCATGTGGCTCCTTCAGAATAAAAGTCATACAGTGAGAAGTCATTATGTCATTCATACTATAACCCTGTTTACTGTGTAAGAGGTAAATAAGAACAGAATGCAGTCTTTTGTCCACAAAGCTGTGTTTACTGCCAACAGTTTTACAAAGTGTTCCTGTAATATCCTTGATACAGTCATGTGTTTCACACAGTGTTGAACCTCGCCCCATCCTTATTGCGAATGACTGAGCCTTTTGAGGATGTTCCTTTTACACCCGATCTTGATACTATCACCTGTTGTCAATGAACCTGTTTACCTGTGGAGGTGTTTTTTGCAGCATTTCCTCAAACCTGAACGACTTAAAAAGGCCGATTGCCAGAGACAACTGACACAACATGTATCATCATTCCCAAAACAGCATGACCATTACAGCATACAGTGACAAGTGTACCGTAACTTACGTTATGTTATGTAGGTGACGTAAATGTTGCTAAGTTAGAAGAAATCACCGCTGACTTCTGGTTTCACATTGGACACAAACAGCGTTCCCTATGTGGACCTTTGTGGACCTTCATATTACTTCACCTGACTTCCTCCTCTGCAGCTGTAATAATAACTACAGCCACTAGAGGCCGCCAACTAACAAGAAACTGAAACATGGGTAGCAATAAGCTGCTTTCATAGTCGACCTATATGGCTGTTGTAGTTGCAGGTGGTTGCAGGTTAAAAAACTTTACTTCAGACTCACAAATGGATCCATAGCAATGACAAGAAAGAAAAATAAAAAATGCAAAAGCTACTAGCATCGACCCATTTGTTCCACAACTTTCCCAGTCTGCTGTTGCAACTGTTCCAACTTGTTTTGGCATCAAAATTCATATAAAGCCTATATTTACAAAAAACTATGAAGTTGATGAGGTAAAATATTAAATATATTGTCTTTGAACTGTTTTCAACAGCGTCCCAACTTTTTGGAACCAGATTGTAAGAAGGAGTAAAAGTAGCAATAAACAAAGGGTGACTACTGACAACCCATTCCTTCTGGAGATGCATGCATTAATGAGAAGCTGAAACACAGTTATGTTTACGATCTTAATCTTTAACGTACCACATCATATATTTTTGATGTCACTTGAGGAAATAAAACATGGACAGAAGTGCTGTAGATGGATGTGGTCCCTGATATAATGGAACCTTTGCATCAATTTGTGATACACTGTATGGAAATCATAGTGGGTATGTCATTAATATTAACCATGCTGAGAAAATACTTAGGATTTTGAAAAACAGGATTTTGCCTTTGTTATACATGAGTCATTTCTTCCACGCATCATTTATAGCTGTTCATAACTTTACTAACAGCCAAACCTGATTCACAAACCTACAATTCAGATGAACTCAACCACTGTGCTGTAACGAGATCGGTCCCATCTGTCTTTTTGTCAGGCTGAACTTGTTTTCTCTGACTTTTACTTCGACTCACAAGTGTCTCCTGTCAGCTTCCTCTTCTAATTGGTTAGTTTAGTTGGTTTTGAGTGATGGTCAGTGGACCTTGTTAGAAAATGTGCTCCCTGTGTGTCTACTACCTTATGACACCTTAAGCTTTACTGTTAAATCCCCATTAAGCAATATATTATATATTTGATATTATTGAATCAAATGACTTCCAGTACAGTACATTGAGAGCACTGCAGGTCCCACTGGGAATCAACAGTGAACTCTGCAGCTCGCCTCAGCTTTAAGCTGCTCTCAGCTCATTGTTTTGGTTTGCTGGTCAGTATGATTAAGTCCCAGAGGCTCTCATTGACTCCATCCACCCACTCCTCTAACAGTATGAACAGCAGCACACGCTCACATAAACCAAACGCACTGCATCCTGCTTTGCTCAGTGTGAAATAGCAGAGAGCCAAAGTAAACAAATGAGTGATGAAAAGAGTCAGTTTTTTCTGCCCTGGAGTCGTCGGACCGAAGCAGGAACTGAAACAACAATGAATACTGCATCTGACAGGTGGAGAAAAAAGAGAATTTCAAAAGAGTCCTGCCGGATATTTAAGTTGAGGCAAATGTTCGCTAACATGGTTGCTATAAGAACTTTATGAATCATCAGAGTATATTTCATCAACTCTAGTTTATTTTGCATTGTAAACAGAGCACAGTTGAGCCACAGCACAGAGGGAAAGCTGAGCAAATGAGATGTCAGGAGAAAGAAAAATATCTACAGAGTAAATCACATTAATTGTGAATTTGTTCTCAGTCTGCTTTTCCATAATGCAACTTTAAACACTCTTAAGTTTGCAACCAAATGAACTAAAAGGAGAAAGGAGTTGAACGCCGATGCATTATTTATGATCAGCGGCTGCACCGCAATGTTGTGGCCGTGAAAGTGAGCTTCTCTTTTTGGAGTCAGATGAAGGTTTCTAAAGATATGATGAAAACCCAAAGACAGCTGTCAGGCTTTTGCCACATTACACCTCGAAGATCTCACGTTAAATCAGCCCACATGTCCTCAGAGTTTAGTTCTTCTGTAGGATTATTTCTTCACGCTGACCTCAGGAAAAGATGAGGGTCAGAGATTCCCAGTATCTGCTCCAAAACGTTTTTACTTCTAAAAAAGTACCTAAAGTACGTGTCATAAACCACTGACATATGGTTATGACTGGTATGTTTGCAAAAAATGGCCTCTTCACACATCCAGCAGACGTAAAGCAACAGTAGCATTGATTTGAAGTTGTGTTTCTAGACATCTTCATTGATCTATATCCAATATTCATCGTCTTTTTCGCTCTGTTTTAGTCCCTACACACCCCTGAGGGAAACAGCTGGCTCTTTAGCAACTAGCTAACCTGGTGTGCCACATGCGTTTGTTGCACAGGAACATTGGAAGTAGCCCTTAGAAAGTGTGTGGAAAAGTACTTGATGGGTGATTGGACAAGCATCAGTCTATCACCGACTACCATGGGCTAACTTCAATCAATCACATGAACAGTAGGAGAGTGCTACCACCAGCGGAGCCAGCTGATAAATCAGACTCCAGTCGGGAGAAGAGTGAAAACATAATTCCCATCCAGATAAGCTTTCAGTGCTGTTCTTTGTTCTTATTTCAGTGGAAAATACTCTCCTGATATGATTGATAATATAGCAGCATCTACGCTATCGTCTTGTTGTTGTCAAAGGAACAGTCGCCACACCTACATCACGTCTGCCAGTAGTTTCTCAGAGGACGCCGATTGGTCTGAAACACAGAGTGAAGCCTGAATCCAGCTGCCTATCAAGATGAGCAACCAGCACCAACGGGAGTGTGATGAACCAAAACAATGAGCTGAAAGACAAAACATTAAGTTAAGGGGAGTCAGATGATAATTCTCAGTTTGTTTGTCACTAAAAGCAACCGTTTTCCCCTCGACACAATCATTCATTGTCAATTTAAGAATTTGATTGGAGCAGCTTTATATTAGAGTTATGTTACTATCATTGGGGACATCTGATTAAGACTATCGGTGAGTTCAGATTAGGAGCATGCATATCAGACACGAAAAATATCCAAAAAGGCGTCTGGAAAGAGAAGAACAGACACTGAAATTCTGCAGGAAAACAACAGATGATGTTGCCACACATGTTACAGCAATACAATAATTCTGGTCCTCTAAACATGTGCAAGATGGGCTGATGTCATTTAGAGGTCAGCCATCTGCCTGTCAGGTAAATATAATTCATTCGATGTGAATATTGCAGCCAGAGCTAATATTCATATGCATGCCGCATACGTCTGCTCCTTATGAAACATTCATGCGGACTCACACACAAGTCGTCTCGAGGGCCGGACAGAGCTGAGAGCATTGGCTGAGCGGTGGCTGAGAGGCAGAAATTTGGAGGACTGGTCTAGTCAAGCCCTGGGCATTGAAAACTGCAGAGAGAGTCCCCACTTTGATGTTGGGATCTATTATTCATCCCGTAGCCGTAGTCTATGTGCACATTTGCTGTTTGAAGGAGAGCGAGAGGCACATAGTTGAGTGCTGGCGGTGTATTGTCCCACCTCTTTCCTTCATGTCTCTAATGAGCAGGAGTAGCAAGGCCACGCGACTCATTTTCCAACCTCCTCGAGGTCTCTCTGCTGCCTACTGCTCTGTCTGTACAGACACAGCCTCAATACTCAATTTAAATAAAAATGTTTGGGTACATAGCTCAGTGCAGGAAAAAACTTTATTCAAGAACTAGTGCATTAGAGGACCACTTGATCAGGGGACACGATATAATGCATTTTAAATCCACAATGCTGATGTACAAGGACATCTACGTTTTTTGATTGTAAAAGGTAAAAACCCAGCTTGAACATTACATTTATAGAAAAAGAAATCTTTTAAAAATAATATCACGATCCCGGATTGTTATATAATGGACGTCCTTGGCTTGCTCGAAGTCCAAACCTGACTGACCATTGGGCAATATTAATTACTTGGCCTTCGAATGTCAGAGTGTCGGTGCGATTTTAGTCGGAGCTCTTCGACAGAAGGAAGAACAGGAACTAAAACACAATTAGAAAGTTTGAGGGAGTAAAATGGATCTTTGCAAGCCATGAAATTGTGCGGATACATCAAAGCCAGCCGGTCAGTACAGGAGCAGAATTCCAAACAGGCTGAAGCCCAGAGCCCAAATAACTTTCGACTAAAAGTCTAATGAATATTGAGACTGGGATTCAGCCACTTTGGGCAACTGGCATCAGTTGTCAGAGTTTGTAGAGGAAATTGCAGGTGGCTGTGCTGATCCAGTTGGACGTGTAGAGAAGGCTGTGATACTTGGATGTAGTCGACTGTAGAGCTTCTTTCGAGCCTTGCTGGGTTGACGGAAAAGGTATTTGGGTTGGCTGTGGTGTAAAATTGGTTTCTGGGAATCTGGAATTGAAAGAAAAAAAGTCAAACAAGTCCTCTTGACCAAGTGACAAAACATATGGGCCTTCCAAAACAACCTACGCATTTCAGTTTAAAACATTAAAAATGAACTGAGATGATCAACGAATGTGACAAATGACATACTGAGGACATCTGTGTATCGTGTTGCAGAGATATCTATTGAAGTTAGCATGCTAGCCGGGTAGCCCCTAGCCGGTTTGTACCTCAAGAGCTGATAGTCCCATTTTTAACAACACCAACACACCCGGAGCTACAGTCAGCTAATACGACCACGAGCTGCATGGTTAACTGAGCTTACAGCTACAATTTGCAGCAATTAGCAGTAATTTACACTTACTGCTGATGTGCAAATGAATTCAACAGGTGTTCAATTCTTACATATTGCACCTATAATACAAAAATGGGGAAAATTAGCTTTTCTTTCATGTTAGCTGTGGTGTTTCTACACATCCGTGAAGAAAAGTACCTCCTGCTGTTGAACACGGGAAGTACGTCCACACTTACTGACACAAAATACAACTGTAGGCTGATATACTACGCCTGCTTAAACTGTTACAAATGGCCAGTGGTGGGAAAAGTACTCAGATTGTTTGCGTGCATAAGAGTAGAGATGAAGTTCTGTAGAAAAATACTGCATGTATAGAAAATTTTCGGGGCTTTGTCGGCCCATTCACCCACCTGACCTCCTCCCTGAAAGGTTTTAAATGTTGTATCAGCTTTGTTCCTGACGGACAACTCTCTTCTCTTCTACTTGAGGTTAACGTGAAATAGATTGTACATAGTATCTCTGCTGCGTGAAAATCCTCAAGGCTCACGCTGCATTCATTCTGTATAACAACTCACAATGTGGTTTTAGAATCAACTCTGTGGAAAGATGTCTTTTTTAAAAAGCTGAACTGTCTGTTCTTAAGCAACGATACCGTGAAAGGAACTTTGGTAACAGTTATGTGACCATGAAACAGTCAACAGTAAACATTCAAAAGCTCTTGTATCACTGTGTATCAGCCGCCACTGACTCCATTATACGGACCATTATGTTCAACATAACCTTCATACTTACGAGTATGAAGTAGTTCACACTATTTTCGGGCATTTTAAAGGAAATGTGCTGCTAGATGTACGATATGTTCACATAGATACAATTTCATGGTCAAGGACTTCTTTCTGTTGTGAAGTGGAGAAATTGTAAATGGAAACACTAACAAAGCCAAAATATTTATTTAATTTTACTTTGTCGGAGGTCAGAGAATATTTTTGCTGGTTTTCTGCTTGTTGCTTGACCGATGTGAACTGGTGCCTGTTCAAAACTTGCTGTTCAGATGTTTACAGATTCAGTCTTCAGCCGCCTCGACTGCTCACAGACTCATCGGGAGCCAAACATACGTTTCATATTCACAAAATCTCAGCCCAGTCAACAAGTTATAATGTTAGCAGTTAACAAAACAAAAGATATGTCCAAGGTTTATATTTGTGCCAAACGTGGCGTATCAGGTGTACGTTATATGATTATTAGCTGACTTTCACATCAGGGATGTTGGTGTTATTACAAGCCAACAATGCTGCCAAACAGATGAATGCAGTCCTGGTCACACCGCTGGACATTTTTGAGGATACCTGGAGACTTTTTTAGACATTTTTCGGGTGACAACCCAGAAGTCGGACCATCTCCATCTGTGATTGTGGCGACCAGAACAGGTATTTTAATCAGACCGTGATGTTTTCCTAACCCTAACAAAGTGGTAGTTGTGCCTAAACCTAACCAGAGCATTAGCACAGTGTTGTGACAAGAGAGAAATGGAAAATTCAACCTAAACCAACATAAAGTTGCAACATAAAGAAACTAGAGCAGCTGACGGTGCTGCCAAGAAATGGTAAATATTCTAGGCCTAGAGGCTAAAGCTAGCTAACATACTACTTTTGACATAAAACTTAAAATCTCACCTCCAGGTTTCACTGAAGACCTGGAGGTTTAAAATAAGATGATGTTTAAAATAAGAAAGAAAGAAATCTGTGGAGATGGTCCTTATGTGAGAGACACAACCTGATTTCACTTACCTAAGTCCTCAGCAACACACCTGACCCAATCACAAGATTAAATGTTAGCTAAGTAAGTTTCTGCAAAACCACAGATAAGTTAAAAACGAACGTTTCTTTATGTTGAAACTTCAAGCTCTGGTTAGGTTTAGTCACAAAAAACACTTGGTTAGGGTTCGGAAAACATCATGGTTTGGCTTAAAATACCTGTGTTAGTCACCACGATCATTGATTGTGCAACTTTCTGTGAAAATTAGCCAGTTTTGGTCGCCACAAAAACATCTGGAAACATTTCAGGTGTGCTTAACAGTATCCACTGTTGTGACTCAGCCATTGAGCAGTCTTGGACATATCTGTGGTTTGCAGAAACATTTACTGCTTACATTATATCCTGGTGACTTGGCTGACACCACCAGGAATGAAGCAGATTGGATGAACAGTTCTGGAGATAGGTGAAGGACATACAGACAGACAGAAAGAGATTACTTGCTCCATGGTAAGAGGCTGCCCTTCAGCAAGTGCTGAAACATATATGCCTGAGGCAATATTTATGTGTGTTTAACGCCACGGCAGACCACTGTGTGTCATGCAAGACAATTGAGAAACCAAATAGGAGCAGTGCCTGTAATCCATTTACAAAGATGTTGTGGAGAAAAGACTTCCTGGAGTCTGACATTTACAAAGCACCGCTGTAATGTGCGAGCTTGTGACCTCCCGTTGGATCAGCAGTGAATGAAGGGAGAGAAAATAGAATAACTAAACCACTCACACTGTACATTTAAAACCACGGAGTTGAAATATCCAATCACTGGTAAAAAAAATGAATTTTTTGTCACATGCCTTTGACTGGGATTGTGGTTTTGCTATCTGAGAACTGAGGCTTACACTGCTCTTTGGATGTGAGCGCATTAGCATAATCTGTCCAGTTGATTATGTTTGGGCAGCAGTGACATAAAACTCTGGCCCTGTGATTAGGCTCTGTAGGGCTGTCAGCCAATGCAGGCGAAAAAGCAATCAGCGGAGCAGATTAAAATGTGCGACAGCAAACAAAATAGGGAAGGTGCAGACTACCAAAACAGTCCGAGCACCATGTTCCCCTCTGTGTGCGAGGGCGGGTCAAGAGATGATGAGTGACAAGTTGGTTAATAGAGGAGTCCATCTTCTCCTTGTCGTCCTCTCCAGGCTGGTAGTTTGCTGGTCGACAGAGTCCCACCAGCTGAGATGACAGTGGAAGACGTCTCAGACTGAAATATCGTTGTGCAATAAAAAATCATTTAAATCTGCATCATATTTTCAGTCGGGACGTTCAACCTTGCAAATGCATCTTACCCACAACCCTCAGCGGTCATGTGCCCAAAAATATCCCGTGACAAATGAGGGCGAGGATGATAATTTGATCCATATCCAACCACATATGCTCGATGGATCTTTGGCCTTAGCTTTCATCGCATTGTGGATGACTCATGAATATTCATGATGGGATGTGAATCAGACAGTGATGATGCCGCGGACGCCCCGGTGGATTGCGGACACTAACGATGCAGTGGAGCCCATCTGTTCCTGCAGGTCTGTGATGGATCAGTCTGACGCCACAGGTGCTCCTCTGACAGCAATGGAAACCATTCGAGGTCAGCTGGTGAGGAACAGTTTGTACCTTTATTCCATTAAGTAGCAGCACCTGTTATTTAACGATCACCTGCTGCGATAAGAGACCCGCTAACTGTATTAAACATTAATACCACTGCAGTTATCATTAAACAGTTGAGTCAGCGGGCCACAGTCAGACAGCGGCAGAGACATGAGTGTGGATTTGAAGGGCCATTTTGTGAATTTTAAATATTTGTTGCCATGGTAACAGCCATTAATTGCCTAAAACTTAAAAAGAAGCTGTATTAGTTGACCCCTTCTCTCTTCCTCCACCACATTTTGAACATAGCATGGGATTGATATGATTAGGGGCTGAAGACCCCAATTATGAGTTAACTCTGCACCCTGGTTGCTTCGACTAGTAACCATTAACTTCACAGTCTGATAGGACGAGCTACATCCTGGAGGTCCTGAGTCAAAGCTTTTAATGGTGCTAATATTAATGGAAATAACAGGAAATTCCAGTAAAAGAGTAATTTGCCGCACACACTTTTCTCGTCTGCGTTGATAGATTTATTAAAAAAGGTCGATGTTTCAGTCACAGAGGCTGAGAATGTTTTTTAATAAATCCAGCTAAAACAGACATAATATTGGACTTTGTCGATTGGTGAGGTGGACAGAAATAAAACTAAATGAATGATAATCTTGCTCCGTGTCTGCTGGACAGAATTAAAGGCAATGTGCAGAGTAAAGCGTTACGATGCTTTTGCGTTACTCTCACAAAAAAAACTGCAAAAGGACGACGAGGCATTTATGGAAGAGGTTATGATTGTTTCGCTCTGATGGCCTCAGATTAACCTGATCTTTGTTTACTATAAAACCTTTTACTTTCATACGAAACGTATTGTTTATCGTCAATTTCCTTCAGCAGAAATAAAAACTTTGCACTGAAAAAACTGCTCTCTAACTGCCAGAGCCGTTCGACCTTCCAAACTGGGAGCGCTCGCTGTGCTCCAGGGGCTGTCCTGGGGTGAAAACTAAAGAGTGAAAGGTGGAGACACTTTTATGTTGTAGGCAGCAACATAAAGAAAACAATTACAGCCAACAACACCGGGTGGGAAGAAGAAAAAATATGTCTCCTGTCAGAAAAAGTTATGTTTTTGTTTGATGAACGAAGTTGGCTGACAGGCAGCGTTGGACTTCACAGGACAAATTTCATGAAGAAGCCTTTTTGATCAGTGGACCCTTACGAACTAAAGGAAAGAAAGCTTAAAATAGCAGTCACCTCTTTTTTTCTTGTTTTTTGCAAACAAATGTTCTTACGGTTTCTGTTTCGAACTGAACGACTGACAGAAGTTAAAACATTTCTATCATTCCTCTTTAAACAAGCTGAAACTGGACGTCAGCTACATGATGGGTCTTCACTTGGGGTATTAGAAACGTGTAATTTTAAACAGTAACGGAGTAATATATTACTTTAACACGTTACTTTTGTACCGCATTACCCCAAATATTGATCAAAGATGACTGTTCGCTTACAAATTAGTCACAAGAGCATCGTAAGGCAATAAGTTGTTAGCTTTAAGCGTGACAAACTATTTTGTTTCTTTGCCTTATTCACAGGTTGATTACCAGCCCTCCTGCGTCCGTGTCCCCTGCTTTGCCCCCTTTTAAGCCTTTCTAGTCACTCTGCTGATAATTCTGAGGTCTACTAATGTCTGCAAAGAATAAGGAGGCTTCGACACTAATCTGCGCTCCAAACACTACCTCCCACACACTTAATTGTAGCACCCAGCCTGCGACAGACCTATCCACAGCGATAAATCATGGCGTGAAGTGGAATGCATTCCTAAGCACCAAATAAATGTTCTCCTGCGCTATTTTACCAGAATCACACGACAAAGCATAAAAGCTCAGGAACAACAGATAGATTGTTGATGCTATTAAGGCATCAAAACAGTCGGTCGTGTTAGTGCTCACGTGTTTTTATAGCCTCCCGAAGGTTTTAACAGTTTCCTGTGTTCACGAGTCATAAAGGATTTCCCAGTAAGCAATTCTGCAAATGACAAGCGAGCACACACAAATTAGTTTTCCCTCATTCGAATCATCGAACACACTGCGCCTTGTAAGTGACAGTACGTGAACAAACTGAGGCCCCCGAACTAATTCAGTCAGTTTTAAAATGCTGATGCAAAACAAAGCAAATGGCTGGTGGAGCGTTGTAATGTTCCTCTATTAATTCTAATAAACTTTTTTCCTGTCGAGGTGAAACATGAGACACTCATTTCAGGAAAACACAAAGATGATGATGAAGTCTTTGTGGCCAGTGGCAAAAATTTGAAGGAGATAATGTAATACAGAGAGAAACAGATGGTTCAGTGTCGCAGCGTTCTTCAGACAGATCCACCATCAGCCATTTTGTGCAGTGAGTGAAAGGTACAGGGTTGTTGACTCGTCGACTGTGAGCTATAAGGCAGGTTACGTAACTGCGGTACATTTTCTTTTTTTCTCCTTTACTGATGTGGCACAAAGAACATCTGCAATGACAGATGGTCAGTAACAGACCGGCGACTATAAATATCTGAAGTGTGACAGAGGGAAGCTTTATCTCTGCTGTAATTAAGTGTGAAGTTTATGTGCTAATAAATGCCAAGAAAAAAAACAAAACCCACAGAAAGCCTACGACAAAGATGTTCCTTGTTTTAACTACTGCAGGCAGAAAATAGACTTCTGAACATCCACTGTATGAAATACGGTCTGAAAAGTGATGTGTTTTAAACCTGTGTTCTTTCTAACGGCCAGCAGGGGGCGACGCGACTGGTTATCGAAAATAAGGCCTACTTCTCACTTGATTTATGACCTCTGTAATCAGTTTCCTAATGAGTTTATGGTCTCAATCGCTGGTTTCAAGTCTTCTTCAATACAGCATGATGTTCATTTAGTAAATTTTGATCCAACTCAGAATAAAATAGACGATAAAGCAGGTTATGCTTTAAGGCGCGACAACCTTGTTAGTGACAAGTCGCTTCTACAGCATGTCCTCCCCAGCCCCGAGCACTCGTCCTGATGAGGTCACTTCCTGGCTCCAAAAAACAAGATGGCGGCAGCTATAATGCCAAACTTGAGGCTTCAAGTGGTCGTCCAATGGGGGATGAATGGTGGGTGTACAAGTACTTCTGACACATTTTTTTTGGCACAATTTTGGCGTAGAGTTGCCGAGTTGATGTCGTTTAACGCTGAAACATGGCGGGTGGAAGTAAACGTCGGGCGGATGGTAAGAAACTTTTACTGAAGTCACTGTATCGTTTTCTTTGTGCTTTCTTTGAAAAGTATTGTTTAAACACTTATTTTTGGCCTCCAAATATTAGTTTTCAAAGGTTCTGTGTTGTGTTTGACATTAACACTTTCACCTGATGGTGGCGCAAGAAAAGTCAAAGGATCACCAACATCCAACACATCCTCACACCCAAACAACTGAATTAGGTTAGGTTTAGGAAAACATTGTGGTTTTATTTACTGTCCCTATGCAGACTTTTTTACTACTTCACCTGATGTCCATCTTGCAGCTGTAATAATTACTACAGCCACTAGAGGTCGCAGCCTAACAAGAAACGTTGATATGGTTTGTACTAAGCTGCTTTCAAAGTCGACCGATATGGTCGTTTACTGATGAGGACGGCCTGGATCCATCCTCTGGAGACTGTGAATGTCTGGACTAATAGATGTTGAGATATTTCAGTCTGGACCGAAGCGATGGACACACTGACTGACACTGCATGGCTCAAAATAAATACAAGATGCCAGTTTCTGAATGAGTCATTACAGACATCAAGTACAGATATGTGCCCTTTAATCACACCATCTTTCAAATAACACTGTAAACGTTTAGTGAAATGCAGCTGCAACGCATTTAATTCAGACGTTATCATCATTACCATCTTCAGCCACCATGAAAGTGGTTCTTTTGACTCAACATAAACATATAAATCATGTCTGTTAACAGCTCGAGTGCTTCGGTCGAGGAGAGTTTTTTAATGCATCGGTTTCACTCTGGAAGATAAACATTATCTGCAGTGTGTCTACTCATAAATAACCGAGCGTGTCACCGGTGGATATTTTCCTGTTAGATCAACCTGTAATGATTTAGTATTTTTGAAATAGAGTGAGTTGGATGAGCTCCACTGTGAGGGGCATAAAACACCTCACAGATTGAGAGCTGTTCTCATCTGCAGAGTCATTAACAGCGGATCTAATTGTATTCTGTCACAAGTTGCTGCTCAGACAGAATTTGTCCTCACCGCTGCCACTTTACAGATACGATGAAATATTGAGTTTCAGAACCGTTTCATTCAAACTCTGCGGCCGCTCAGTTTGGATTAGTGGCTCTTGACCGACTCGAATACACGTGACAGCCGGAGGTTTGATTTCACACGCGGCAGCGAGTATTAGAAGATGATCACACTTAATCATCAACTGGCTAATGAAAAGTCCAAAGTAATGTAAGTTTTGTGATTTCTTGCTGTTTTAAACCTCTCTGAAGCCCCATTTGGATGGGATTTGTTTCTCAAGGGGAGGTCGGATGACTTTAATATTACATGGTCAGTGATTTTTGCTGGTCCATCCATAATTTAAGTCCCAAGTGAACACCACTGAGGAGCTTTGCATTTTAAAGTTTAGCTCTGTGATTTTGCGCATGTTGAGATTTGTTTCTTGTTTCATCAGCTCGGTGCACAGACTCAGCTCTTTGAGTCAGCGGAAGTTGTAGAAAAGGATTTTGGTAACCTGATAATTGCCAGGTGATTAACACCAACGCTCAGAGAGGAAGATCTCCGGAGCTGTCACTGGAAAAAGTATGAAAGCTATCGTGCTTCAACACAGAGGCAGACATTTGAGTTGTTTGCTGTACATTACAAATAAAACTAATGGTGAAGTAGTCAGTAGTGAAGCAGTTATTTTCCTCAACCTTACCAAGTATAGTTACTGTCTAAGAATGTAATTGTCATTAAATTGTCATCTTTTCCTGAATCTGACAAAATCAGCCTGTATGCAGGTTTTTTAAACCCAGTAGAAATATGTGTTGTACTGTTTTCCCATTGCCAGGAGCAGAGTTTGCCTCTCTGTGTTTTTTTTTCACCAGAAAAATGGGGAAGAGTAGAAAGCAGCAGATCACATACGTCTACATCTAGAAGACATTCAAACTTGTTTTAAAAAATCTTAATCAGAAACTTCTGAGTAAGACATGTCGATTCTCCTCGAGCTGAGGTGTGACACATCTTGATTTTTTTCACACATTGCAGTGGATTGCACGATTTCTAACTGGTTTATTTTTTGTTGTTGTTTTACTTGAAAATGTATTTTGGCAGGTGGAGGATGCATAATGGGAGAACGTGCCATGTGCCGTGCACCCCAATGCCCCCTGCTGGAGATAATCTTAACCAAACACAATCACATAAACTGTTAATGATGTTTTTGATGAATGGAGGAATATTATAACTACAGATTTACCTTGAAAAAAATGAACTGATATGTGCTTGGTGCCATTTACACAAATAACTCCAGCTTTTCACTGATGTGTTGTTGATTGAGCTGCCCGAGTAACGGCTGATTAAAATGTAGAAGCACTAGTGGAAGGTTATTTGTCACCATGATAACATACAGATAATATGATAAGTGTGCAGCTCGCATTCATTGTGTCTGTCTGAGAGGCAGAAGGGACTGCGTTGGAGTGACGGTTTATTAGACTGCGTTTGTATTCTGGAGAGAAATATTTGTGTTTGATGATGTCTCACTGCATTACAGACTCATCCAGACGTAACTCTCATTCAGTGGATAAATTAACAGGGACATTGTGCTTAATTTGACTTGCCTGAACATGCAGCTCTGTGAAACTGATTACACATACGCAGGTGTTGACGGGATGAAAACAGCCTCCTGTTTATGAGCGGCAGAAGATTATCACTGAGTTTTAATCTCTTTATTTCACACACGGCATGAAATTATCCAACTATTCTACATTTGTCCACATGAATGCTGAACAGACGAGTCTTAATTACTGGCAATCTTAACACAAAGCTTTACCTTGACCCATTGACCTGCTTCTGGCTGCAGAATGCTCCTTTATTAGAATTATTTAACAGCCTTTTAAGCAGGTTTCCCCAATCGTAGTACTTACTCATTTAGATTCATGACCCAGTGACCTGCAGAATACTTAATGAGTTCAGTCCACCGGCTGCTGTTTGAAAGAGTCGTCTGTTTTTAATTTTCAAGTTTGGTCAGAAGGGGCAACATAACAAAACGTGTTTGTGCATGAATTCTGGGTTAATAGCGTCTCTGGGAACTCGCCAACACTCCGACACTTTCTCTTTGGATTTAATGAAGCTTGTCGAACAGCTTTGGATCTGATTCTCCACGTCTTCAAATGCCTGTTTTTTTCCTGCTCGTGCAAAGGAAATTAATATGCTTTTAAGGCTTCTGGGCTAATTGTTCTCCCACATGACAAAGCCGCGTCTCGTTGAATCCGTCACTGATTTTTTTTTAAGTACAAATGTAACTAAGATGGAATCAGAAAGAAACCAAGTCAGTGTGTGAGTTAGCTTTTGTTACACAGAGAGAAGGTTTCCATGAGTTCCTGCAGGAGCAAAGAAGTCCTGGGGCTGTATATCAAATCAGGACTGCACACAACACATAACAGGACTCAGTATTTATGAAAAGGTACGTGACCAGAAAATGTGCACACTGTAGAGCTCCGTGCGTTCTTACGTTACTCTGTAGCACGACACACTTTTATGAATCTGTAGAGCGAATATGACATAATTACACTCGCCCCCGAATTGTTGATGATCAGCCGAGACGCCCCTGAGTCAGACCTCATTTTTAGCCCTTTCAGACAGCAGATGCAGGTGACTCAGGTCCTCTCATGGGTCCATTCATGAGACAGCTGTCACCCTCCCCGCTGTCTATCGAGGCTTCAGTCTGCCTTGTAGTTATATACATGTCACTGACAAACTTCAGAATTAAACTCATCAAATAATCACCAGATTCAGACTGACACATTAACGTGGGTTCAACCTCCCCTCCTGTCGTCCAGTATGACCGTGGCATACGCTTTTTATTTCTTTGACTGTGTGAAAACGTGATGTTTTCAGGTCACAGAAGACGAACAAAGGCATTAACTCATGAGTCTCAAAGGTAAAACATCAGATCTGCAGATACACTGACCTGAACTGTAACTGGGCTCGGGAGTCACACTTCTTATAACTGAAGGTGATAAAATAAAGAAATAAAACTTCAGTAGGAAAAAGGATCTGTAGACAATGTAAAACAAGAATCAAAAAATTAACATATGACAAATAAAAATACAGACATCGTTCAGATCCAGACATAATGTTAAAAAAGGGAGTTTGAATCTATGCAGAAGTGTATTTAGATGAGATGTAATCAGATTATCTATTCAACATAGATCTAATTCATGTAGTTGGGATCCCAAAGTTAATCAAAATGTTAATTTAATGATCTTTACTGGCCCACTACATCAATGAATATACAATTAATTGTGGTTGCTAGCATAAATTATTCCATTAACATTGAAGTATTGAACTTTTACACACAATTAAAAGTCTTTTATTTTCAAGCCGTTGCCAGATGAGTTCAGACATTGCGGATTAAAGGATCTGTAAGAAAAGATGGTTTTTGAGTCTCATTCCCAACTCGTCAAAAACTGATCTGAGATCGTAGGACGGGTCGGCCGCCATCCCAGAGCGTTATTATCTGACGAGTTGGAAATGAGACTCAAAGATCAACTTTTCTTACAGACAGCACCTTTAAGCCTCCATCCTCCAGAGAAACCTCTCTGATTTTTGCAGTTTTTAAATGTTATGTCTGTGGAGACACTGACACACCTGTAGCTGCATTTCTTGTCCACATTCTTGAACTGAAGTGTGAAATTGTTACAGGAACTATGTTGACCTTATGGCAGAGAAACTTAAATAGTTAATCATTAGACTGCACTGATGTATACATGCATGTGTTTGTATAGTTGTATTATTCTTTTAGTAAAGTAAGTGACTTATTATGTTATATTATGTATTTCTGCATTAAAAGGCCTATAAACAACTAGACCTTTATTATATATTTGGTTGAGTTCTGTATTTAAATGATCCCAACTCATTTCCTACAAAACTCAGAGAAATCTACAAGTTCATTCGAGGCAATGGAGCTTTTAATTTGGTCGTCTGTCACTATAACCTCAGAGAGAGTCGGAGAGCGAGGAAGGAAGTCAGCAAACGAGACTGAACAAAATGTTCAGAACATTTTAAAACGTTACCTCGTCTGTGCAAATCTCCGCCTGTGTTGCGTAGATAGGTTTCGATTGGCAGTGGTCACGTTATTGAGACCTCTCGCAGCAGAGATGACATACTGTGCATTTAATATTAAACAGGTGGTTGTATGTGTGATTGTTTTCCTTGGCTGATGAATTTAACCCCTTCACAGTCAAAGGGTGCTGATTTTGACCCGGTGACCACAGACAACAGGTGTTTTCTTTTCCCGTCTTCACTCAATCTCTCGTCCTTGCCCTCTCACAGATGCTGTGTTTCCCATAGCTGCTGCACGATGGTGTCTTACACCACTCCAGTCTTCCTCTCAGGCGGAGATTGATCTTTTAAGTTGTAGCAGAAAAGATCTGAAGGTGTGAAGAGATTTGCAAGTAGGTGCTGACTTCCAAAAGTCTTGTCACACAGTCGAGCTGTCTGTCCTGGTCTCAGTGGGATTATTATCATTCACACATTGGACCTCCCCAGTCTGCTGCACAGCCCTCGTTTCATCCTCCTCCTCAGTTATAGATGTTCTGCTCTGAGTAGGACGGTCCTCCTCTCTCACCTTTCATGTTTTAAGTGGTGGTTTGAGTTAAAATTGAGATGTGGTTGACTTTGATTCTGGATTCTGTTCCCAAAAAAGTCAAGAATTAACTTACAACTTCAAGAAAAATCTATATTTAAGAATGAATCAGCCTTTATAATAAAAGCCTCTTTGGTGTAGGCTAAAAGCTATTAAGGCTCACAATACGCTTCATATAATAGCTGCCAACAATTCAGATTTTCTAAGCCGAAGATGATGATGATGATTACATTGTAAGCAGGTTAAATAGTGTTCTGTGACATCCATTTCTGGTCCACTGTGGGAGTGAGTATTATGCCTCAGTGCAATTAATGAGACAGAACAATGTGTTAACTCAGTCTCTATATAGAAGGTAAAGACTCTTTATTTTTATTTCTGTTTGTTTCCTTCACAGATTTGCAGTCTAGACAGACGTTAGCGCTGTCTGGCACTCTAAAGGAGATTGTGGTTCAAACCTCTCACTGAAGGTCTGTCAAACAGTCTGAAAGCTTCACTGGCTGTGAGCTGTGCAGAAATCACATTATACGCATAAATGCATGCCATTACTGCTGGAATAAATTGTTTTCCTCCGGGCTGTTTTGCAATGCAATAAACTGATGAGCTCAAAAGGAGTTACAATCGATCTGGTGAATTGATCACCCTCTGGCTACTGTCAGGATGTAAACAAATCTCTGGATCTGGGGAGACTGAGGCTGGTATAAATTATTTGATATTTAAATCAAGCGAGTGGGTTGCCATGTGTGTGTGTGTGTGTGTGTGTGTGTGTGTGTGGTTTTTTTGGATGAAAACTTCTCAACACCTCGGCAGGAGTGAGTAAATTGCTCTACCGTGATGTTGATCTACTGCATGTCACCGCAGCACAGTTAATACTTTATATGAAACCTATTGGACTCGAACCGCCGAGCTTCTTGTTGCTGCTCTGCTCTTTGAGAGTCAACAGTCGCTGTGAGCTCACGACTAGCTGTGTTTCCTCAACCTGCTATTAAACGCCATCGAATCCCACTTTAACGCCACATTGGAGGACATTGTTATCCACCCATTCGACCGCCCTAATCATTTAGCCTGTCAGCCAGACAGCCCAGTGGCTCAATGAAGATTAATTATGATCGGGCTGTCGACAGGGTGGCCAGGGTAATGAGATGTGCTGCATGGCGAGGTGGCGGCGCATCGTTTTCCCTCCATGTCAGATACAGCATCCTATCTTATCTCTGTGCTGCTCTGTAAAAAGGTCCACCCTCACATAATGCCTCTGATGACAGCAGATGGTGAGGAGGGACAGGAGATATATACACTAGTGGACGACATGGTAACAACCTTTTTATTATGTTTGTGGAATACTAGTTTGGTTTGACGGGAATTAGGTGGCGTCACAGTGTTGACGGTAGATTTAAACTGTGGAAAGAAGTCATTTGCTCGTTAGTTTAAAGCTCGATATTAAACGAGGAGCTGAAAAGGAACTGTAATAATGCTTCTGCTGGAAGGAGAGTTCCCAGTCACTGTTATATTGACTATATAATGAGTGTCCTCGTTCCTCAAATACATCCATATATTTTTAATACCAAATGTCCAAAGAGTATGCTGCTTCCTTTATGTCATGTTCTTTTGCTGTAATGAGTTTTGCCCATTTCCCCAGTTTATCCTTCAAAAGAAAATACATAGTACATACAATATTTACTGAAATATAAACAGACATTGGAAAGCATGACAGCATCAATATGAAAAACCACACTGGACACAACATCAGTAACAAAACGAAAGGAGAAAAATGAAAATTAGAGCTGAAACTTGATTGACAGGAAGCCAGTCTGGATCATTTTTACCTGATTAGTCATCAAAGTCATTTCTAAAAGCAAAAACACCACTTTTTTTGCAGCTGTTACTCCTGTTGTGCCACTTCTTGAAGCGCCCCTCTAGTACAGTAGTTTAAAGAGTGAGTTAAAAAGTCTGAGCTGGGGGGTGATCGGGTGGGTGGATGGGTCAAGGTTGTTTTATTTTGAAGTTATGTTACATAAGTTGGTCAACGTACATAGATGATATTACATGACTGGACAAAGCCATTTAACTCTTACCCTAAGTATGACCTCAGGGTCTACAACAAGGTATTTTTTGCACCTAAACCTAACCAAGTAGTTTTGATACCTAAACCTAACCAAGTAGTTTTGAGGCCTAAATAGTTTTGGTGCCTAAACCATACCAAAGCATCAAAACAGTCCAAAAGATGCAAGTTTTGGTGTGAAAGTTCAACTGGACGTTGTATATTATGTATTATCACTAACTTGACCGAGGAGCCCTTCACATGCAAAACTTGTGGGAGAGTGAGAGTAGAGCGTCACAGTTTGAAGCGTAAGGCCACTGATCAAGCTGCTGAATTTGAGGAGTTGAGAGTGGGAATGTATATTTAAATATCCAACTGTATAATTGGTTTAACCCTTCACATCCCAGTCCAAAAAAGTAGCAATCAAACTTTCAATTGGTAAAAACCTTAAACATTTATCTGTGCCACTGCAATACAGATTTTGCTCCTGTGGATTAAGGAAAAGGGCCAATAAAAGAAGCTTTGTTATCAAAGTGTAGTGTTGAGGGCTGAAGTCTGAGCCCTCAGTGTAAAGTCCAAGAAAAATCAACCTTGTATTTTTACAATTTCCATATGGAAGATGGCACAGAGGTCTTTTCTTACAGGCTTTCATATCTTTTAATAACAGACACAACCACCACCCACTTCTTCCTTGCATTTTATGCAGAGGCGAGACATCCATGTTCATCGGAGTCTGTGGAGACTGTGATATTGATTTTGGATTAACCTGTTACAAATTAAAGGTTCTTGACTTAATCATCATATTTTAGGATTTCACTGGTCTAGTTTAACTTTACCTCTCGTGTTTTTATCGGTGAATGTAACTTTCCGTCTATTCTTCACCTTGGAAAAAGCAGTAATCGTAACTGAAGGTCCACAAATAATATCTGATTTCAAGGACTAAAATGCTGGTTTGTCTGATTATTGCTCAAGGTTGAAATGACACTTCTGTTGTTGCCAAGCTTGATAAATGGAGTGTCTGCCCTCGCCGACATTTTCAAAGTCAAGGCCTTAACGTCTCGATGGTAATAAAGATTCTCTCCAACATCTGGAGCAAGGACATGAACCTGACACCTCATACCTAACCTCGAGTGTGTTCACGTAGTAAACAAACACCACAGGAAGGTTGTTGGAAGAGCTTAATTAAAAATCTTGTACAGTCACTTATTCACCTTTACGATGAATCGCAATTATGTCACGATGAATCGCATATAATATTTACAATGACCTCCATGAGAGTTAATAATCACAGTTTAGTACCGGGATGATTCAGCTTTGTTTGTATTCAATCAACTGAATTTCTTGCACTTCTTGCAGAACACGTCATATGACAGTCAAAGAATAGAGGAAAGCTATAGACGATGAGCCAAAGACTAAATGTTTGACATGTTATGAGAGACAGTTGCAGTTGAAGGAACTTGCATTTACATTTTACATTTGGATGCTTGATGTTTTACTTTTCTCCAAAGTTTGGATATTATGCAGCAAAACCTGTCTTATTTCGAGAGAAGCTGGTGTTCTGTTCCATTAGATATGTTTTCAAATTATTTTTTTAACAGTTTTACTTGTTAAATACATAATGTCTTCATTTAAATTATTTGTTGGGCTGCAGGAATTCACACAATCCATTTTGGTGAGAAACAGACACAACTCTGTTTGTTTACAAGAACACTGCAGCTCGAAGCTTTAATAATTTGGAACAATAACAGACTAAATCTTGCAGAAACTTTTGGATTTACTGTAAAAAAAAAAATCTTTATATGACAGGCTGAAGAATCCTTACATTAATCTACCACACTGCTCAAGTCCATACAGAAGCAGGACATTAATTGAACTGCCTATCTTACTGATAGAACTTTCTCGCTGACCTTATTTTCATAAAGCAAATTGTACTAATTGCAATACTGCAGATAAATCAATGATTGCCTTTCACTGAAATTGCCGTCCTGTCCTGTTCCAGCCAGCATCCAGAACAGGAAGACTACCTTTAACTGACTTTCCTTTTCTTTTAATTAAAAAAGCTCATTGAAAGGAGATGAATTGGCTGATAACACCACTACCTTTTTCCTGACCTCAATTTGGCTCCGCTCACCTCTGCAAATGAGTCTGGAGAAGCTGTCTGCGCGTGAAAACTCACTTTGTTATAACCCGTCAGATTAATTCATTAAATCTGGCCGAGAGTTTTTCTTTCCTTAATATTCTGGATTGTTCACGGTGAGGGCTGGAGAGCACTGACAGCGGTCAGCGTTAAATATTGGACATTGACTTGGATCCATGAAATGTGACAGGTTAAAGACACTAATATGTTTCTGATACAGGTGGAGAAAAAAAAATCGAGTTGAGAGAACAAAAGTTCAGTACAGGTATAAAGTGGTACAAGTTCCCTGTAATTTTAACTTACGTACTGAATTCACGTAAATTTAGGTCACTAGTCACAATTAAGTCTCATGTCTTGGTTACAAAGTCCTGATTACAGACCCAAACAAAAAGTCTGATTCCTACATTTATGTGTTTCAAGTCCTAATGTGCCTTTCACCACATTTAATGCCATTTAAAATCTTCAAACCAGAGCTAAACCACTCAACAGTAAATTGAATAACATTTAAAAAGTCTTTGCCTCGATGTATTATTCCTGTCTGTGGCTGAGGTCACGGTGTCATTTGAGCACATCTCATTGAATCCATTTCGGTTCAGCAACATTTGTAAGAGAAATCAGAATTAATTAAATCTAAAAGAGATTTAAGTGAGATTTTTATACCTTTCACTGTCTGAGAAGGTCAGAACCCCGATAATACAACCTGAAAATGAGACGAGCAGAAGAAGATGGAAAGTGTTGATTTAATATAACAGCTGTAACCTTCTGACTTGGCACCATTTATTCTTTTTCTCCACAACTCTGCAGTATGCATATAGAGTTTCTGGCATTTTAATTGTAAACTTGCATTAATTAAGATTTACTGGAATTAAAGAAGCTGTGAACAGCAGCAGGAGAGAAGAAGGACACTGAGATAAAGGGAAAGGGAAAGAAACTGTTTTCAGTCTTATGTCACTGTCATGCACTTCAACTCCTTGCCCTACTTCCTGTATGGCCCTCAATACACACACAACCACACACACACAACCACACACACACGCACACACTGCCCAGCATAACCACCCACCACTTTACAAAACAGGCAGCCTGCGCCTGCTCGATAACGCACTCAGAAACACAGAGAGCAGGCAGCACTTCAGCCGAGCTCAGAGCCTCCAGTGCTAATGCGATGCAGCCTGCTGTATCTCCACTCTGTGTTGAAGCGACTCAGGTATGTTATATCATGCTGAAGAACACCCCTCAAGGCTTTGCACTTGGTATCAAGGCTCAGCAAAAAACTTGGATCACAGGGTTACTTTAGTATTTATTTTGATTTGCACTACAACAACATGTTTTGGATAATTTAAGAGAAAAGTCAGAGGTTCACACCTGAAGTTTTATCAAGATACCATTTCATGCACTGCAGTGGTGGGTAAATATTACCTGTGGACCAAGTCCTCCATTTAGCCCCCTGATGAGAGCTACTGTGTTTCTTCTCATTTACAGTTGCAATAAAAATGATTCAACCCTCTTAACCTGCGAGACACTCTAGTGATGTGATGGAGTTTAAATCTGGAGACTAGATGGCCACTCGAGGACATTCAAGGAACGATTGCTGAACCAAACTTGGTCCTGCTTCATCCAGGCATCAATCTGGTTTTGAATATCAATGAAAATCCTCAACAACAAAAAAAAACTGCAGCGGCAGCGAGGGAACCAGGAAATGTTGGTGAGCTTCTGCACACGAGGATTCAAATGACTCCAGAGGTTACAGAAGCTTGTGACTAACTGCTGGAAACGTTGAGGTCAAGGTCTTTATGCATGACTTTGTCCAAAACATCTTTTAGTTCATCACAAATTCATCACACAGCAGACTCCAGAGCTGCACAAAATCATCAATTGTCAACTTTTAAATCAATCGCCAACTATTTTGATACTTTTTGAGTTTGAGTCATTTTTATAGAAAAGCAACATCATAATTCTCTGATTCCAGCTTCTTAGATGCTGACATTGTTTTGACCAAACAACAAATCAACAGTTTAATCGAAAAAATGAAAATAAGCCTTAGTGGCAGCTCGGACACTGAGGCCACACACAGGAGACCAGTCACATCGCCTGGGATTTATAATTTTGAAATAAGACTTATTTCCTTAAACAATTGGGTTCTGCAGTTTTCAGCAGGTGTAGCCTCATAAGGCATTACTTTGACTTTTTTGTTTAGTCCGATATGACTTAATACAAACAACAACAACAACAACAGGAAAAAACAGACAATGAAAAAAAAGGGAAGAGTTGGATCAATAGTTAGAATAAAGAATAATAATTCAAAGAAAATTGTACTGTTTTCAGCAGCGGATTGATTGACACATTTGCTGCTCTAATGAGTATTTCAGGCAGCGGGACGTGATGTGAGATGAATCAAAATAAATGTGTATGTTCGTGGTAATGAAGGAGCACGTCGCTCAATGAAAATGTGGCTCATCGATGTGTTTTTAATCATTTTTGGACACCAGTGGACAGGTTATACAGTGTGTTTACATCAGTGGAATTAATACCACAGCTTCAGATTTAAAACTTTGTTGGTCTTATACCTGTATGCATAAGATGACCCTGTTTCCGTCTGAGATGAGTAATGATCCATTGTCGCTCGATCTGCACCTGCTTTATCTCCCTGGGTTTCTTTGCAAAGATTACAACGTCCACAGACCAACCTTGCAAGGCTTTTTATGCAACCAAACAACATCTCCCACTCATGCTTTCTCTTAATATTC
This sequence comes from Pagrus major, assembly GCF_040436345.1. NCBI lineage: Eukaryota > Metazoa > Chordata > Actinopteri > Spariformes > Sparidae > Pagrus > Pagrus major. The sequence goes on from NC_133223.1 coordinate 31,056,344, forward strand.
AGTGTCCTGAATAACCGCTGAAGCACAGCATTCCTCCCTGCTTTTATATGACAGAAATGTCAAGTGGTCCCGGCTCGTGCTCAAAGCTAGGTGATATATTATCTCTCAAATTCAGCCTTTGGGATATTTATTAGAATATTTCGCTCTGCCAATTCATCATGTAAATGTTGCTCCCATCCGCCAAAGTGCTCAGTGAAATATTGAATTGAGGCGCAGCGTGCGCTCCATTTCTTTAGCCTGTCATTGTCAACAGATGAGGCTGCTAAATTCAGTCAGGTTGAATAAGTTGGATATCCGTGAGGCCAACACCACTCTGGAAAGGGCATTCGAGACCATTTAAGATTGGAAATCAAACTGAGTGGATCGGGGTCACATGTTGGCAGAATACATCAGCGTCACCTTTTATTTACAGCGTTATTGAATGAAAAGTAAATATGGGATATAAAGTGCATGCACTTCACATAAAGTGACGGGTTTATATACCTACAGTGTAACGCTTGTCAGAGCTACAGAGTCTAACTTTATTTTCGTGGTTTGAGTTGTAGCGGTGGAGAGAACGATGTGTCTCACGGTGTGTCTGTCTTCGGTGCAGCTTGGCCTGAGTTTGCATCACCAGGAGAAGGATTTGGAGATGAGTGGAGTCTACACAGACACATGGAAGTACTCTGAAGTCAAAGGCAACTGCAGGCCAGCTGGTTTTAGCTCAGTACATCTTGATCCTACTTAACTGGATGACTGAGAATCACAGTGTACACGTTATCACAGACACGTTAAGACGGAGAGCGGCAGGGTTGAAGCTGAGGAGAAGTGAAGTTAAGATACTGAATGAGGTATTGTAGTTTGGCCTCTCCAGTTTCCTGGAGAAAAGTAAGGCAAAGTATTTATCTAACATCCCCCAAAGCCCCCAGATTACGGCAACTATACTTCAGAAACTTGAAGTGCATGATTAAAGGGGCGCTATGTAGTTTTAGAGAAGAAATTCAAACTCAGAATTTTAATATTTACAATATTAATGAGGTAATAATACAAACTCAGAAGCATTTATTTTGTCCATAAGGAGGGAAGCAGTTGTATATTTTTTGTCTGCCAGTATCAGAATCAACATTTACATTGAAATTAGACTGAAAATTGGAATAGACTTGTTTTCAAAAACCCTTTCAGCTCACTGAATCCTCCTTATTGGTTTGGCCTGGCCATGGCATAGGAAGTGAAGCATGTGGTGCAGAGCTGTAGACACTTAAACCCTGAAGTGGAGACATACAGAACAGAGTATAACTTGTTTTGAAGCCCACAGAGAAGAAGTCACAAAGGGATTAACTTCATGCCCTGACTTTTAACCCATCAATCTTTCAAGGCACTTTCAAGCTTTCCCACTCCTGCAGCACTCTGACTGCTCCGTTATAAAAACTGACTGTTGTGAGTTTTCTAAGCAGAGATGTTACATTTCAAGGATGTTCCCAGATCTTCAAATGTTTTTTTGTTAGTCAAACATAATGTGTTTTATACAAGTGGAGGTACTTGTAGAAACGTTTTCCCTGGCTTTTGTTAAAGGCGAGGTTACTGTTGTATCAAGCAGATTTTTAAGTGCATTTTTGCTTTTGAAAGATTTGCTCCGTACTCACTCTGTGACCTGATGCTCACAATGAAAATCAGTCTGTTCTGTATCTTTTGCCAGACAGCAACAGGGCGGTTTTAATCACCCGCTGTAGAGCCTTCCTATTCAATGCTTGTTTGTCATTATTCCAGTCAGGATGCTTTCTATTGCTCCTGTCGACAAGCCTTTTCTGTGCATTTGTGTGATGTTCATGTAAGTACTCTGCGATGCTGAACCTAAAACTCTTCACCTGCTCCACCTCAGCTCCACCGATGTTGACAGGGGTGTGTGTCTTTGCCTCCTTTTTTCATAAAATCAACACTCAGCTCCTTGGTTTTGCTGGCGTTGAGCAGTAGACTGCTCTCCCTGCACCGCTTTGCAAGGTTGTTGATTTCCTCCTGATTTGAACTGTCATAGTTGTGTATAATGCGGCTGATGATGGCGGTGTCGCCCGCGTCTGCACACTTCACAATATCCTTGATGAGTTCCCTTGTTGTCTGGGAGTGCAGTCATGGGTGTGCAGTGTGAACAGGAGGGGGCTGAGCACGCAGCCCTGGGAGGCTCCGGTGCTGAGTGGAGGTCTGACTGCCAATCAGAACCGTCGGGGGTCCGTTTGTGAGGAGGTCTTAAGCCCAGAGTGTTTAGCTTTCCAATCAGTTTCATGAGTGAGACTGTGTTGAATGCTGAACTGAAATAATAAAACACACAGGGAGCAAAAGAAGCCTATACTCTGACAAACCAGCTATTTCCTTCAGAACCACTTACGTTGATTCTGTGATCATTTTTTACCATCAGTGTGGTTTATAACAATATCCTGCAACCGCCGCCTAATCTCAGGTTTTTCCCTCAAAAAGCAGTCTTTAAATTTGATGAATTTAATAACTGCAGTTGCTCCCTTCTTTCAAAGACGCACTAACTTCTGCCAACTATGAGCAAATGTCGACAGGCAGCGAGCCCCACTTGGCATCAAATTTATACCATAAGCTTTGAATGCCAAGGGCTTTGGGCATGTGCATTGTTGTTTTCCCACACTCGGGGCACTTGACATTGCAAGCCTGGCACTATCCCCACATAGTAGCTTCACGAGCCAAGTGCAATTAAATCAACATTTAAAAAATATTCTATCCAGCATCCTGACCTTATAATGCTAAATAACAGCAGCAACTGAGGATTTAGTTGGGTCATCTATTAATACAGATAAATACTCATTTCATAATTACTCATCGCCAGTTAAACTATATTTTCCAGGTGCTGTTTTGGCCAAAATAGCCCCATTAACTCAGAACATCCAGTCAGTAACAGTAACAATGGGAACAATGTATTTTCTCCATCTGAGGACGTAGAGCTGGAGCAGAGAGGGTTCCTTCGTGTCTCCTGGGTGATGGAGTATGACACTGATAAATACTCTGAACACTGACATGGCAGGAGCACTATCCCAGATTCAAACTGTCACATTAGCACAAAGATGTAAATAATAATGACTGACAACAAAAGGAGGAATACAAAATATGTGCTTTATGAATCAGGAATGATTATACAGCATGATCAGATCATATCATCATAGCCAGTTGCTATAGACTCATTGTGTTTTGTCTGTTGCGTAGTTATCCAGGCTTTTATGTTATTTTGTTATGTCATGTGTCTGTTTAATAATATTCTGTCGATAAAAAACAAAGATTTAGAGCCGAGACAAGATTACGTCTGGTGAATTTCCTGGACTCTCCCAGTGGTGACGTATTACTTCTTCTTTGGTTTTCCAAATCAGGCTAACACTATATAACTATAGACTCTTTACCTTCCCCTCCACAGACAGTTTTGCACGTAATTGGCTCCACGATCAAGTCAGCAATAACACGATCCAACTGAGTCTGACTTTCAAAATAAAGTTTGCTCACAAACAGTGACATATTATGACTTTTGGACTGTTATCAAAGTTGTGGTTGCAGTTTGGTTAGGTTTAGGCACATCAAACTACTCTAAAGATCATGCTTTGGGTTAAAATAACTATGTTCAGTCACGTAACTAACTATGTTACATAAGCCACGTCACTTATGTACATCAGCTTCAAAACAAATCAGTTTTGACTCTTGACACTTTGAGGACGTGAACCTCAGGCTCCAGAGGTCAATCTGATGTATGACTCATCCAACCGTCCCTGGTTTTGCTCTTTATGTCATGATTTGGGTTTTTGGTTGAGTTGTTTTCTGTTTTATTTATCCTCAAGTGTCATGTTTTACTTTACACATCGTCTGTTTTCCTGCTGACCTGTGTTCCATAATTCAATCACTCCTGCGTTTTTCCCCTCACTCTTTGTCAGTTCGCCTGTGTTCGTCTCCTTCCCGCCATGTTTTACCTGCATTTATGTCCTTGTGCTATTCTGGTTTGTACTTTGTTTGTGGTTTGCACTTAGTTTTGTTCTTGGATTGCTCCTGTTTTATTGTGTGCCTTTTGTTGCTTATATTTTGGATTTTTGGATTTCATATTTGGACTTTCAGCTTCATTAAAGCTTGATGTGTCTGTGTTTGGGTCCCTTTTTGTGTAACTCTTACACAGAGACGTATGTGTGGATGGCACTGTGTTTTTATCCGACTGAAATATATGGTAGATTTTTAAGAGGAATTGATTAATTATCTGTGGCTGTCTGTTTAAAATGTTCCTTTGTGTATTGCACAAATGCTGAATTGTGCCTGCAGTCAGCAGCTAACTGGTCTCAAACACAATGAGCACCATCGAGAGCTGAAACCAGCAGCCTTGAAGCTTTCAGCCTCGACATTTAGAAAGTAACAATGTGACAATGATCAGCTGCTATTATATGTTCTCGTGTAAGTTGTTCCTGTGCCACAGTGTGAAGCTACACCAAAACGACTCCTGCTTGAAGTTTATTCAGTTTCAAATAGTCCGTCTCCCAGCTGGTTGGGTTTTCCTCATGTTTTCCTGCGATATCCAGGACATACCCTGTGCACGTTCCTGCTGAATTTTTATTGACAGTGGGGATGAAGACTTCAGTTCAGATGGAGATTATGACGGAGATTAGCTGCTCCACGACGCACTTCACAAGTCAACACCCTCTCTGACCTGTTTTCTGTACAGTTCAGTATCTGCAGCTGTGTATCTTCAGAGCAGCACCTGTCACAATGCCACAGATAGTTGAGAGCATCTCAGTTGACATAAAATCACATAGATGTCACAGAGAAAATGTCAGAATAGCATGTGTGAGGAAACACTTTGCCCCTCTTGACAGGTTAGCAGATGTGATACAGCATCACTGTATTTGGTGTCTGCTGTGTTGGCTTGTAATTGAGAAGCCTTCTTGCATGGTGCTGATGAACAGTGTGACCAAGACTTTGCATCTTAAAAACCAGCATGAGTTTAATGGCTCTTCTGTATTTTAGATTGAGGAGTTTAATGGATTTCTCTCATGGAAATTCGTTTAAACAGCTCTACGTAGTACATTTTCACAGCAGGGGATGCGAAGGTTTGCTCAACTCCTGCATATGAAAATGTACACTAGGAGGAAAATAACATCCTGACAGCTCAGTGTATCATCTGATGAAGAAACCACAACAGCAAATAATGTTCCCTGACGTGTAATGAGGGTCGCTCTCGTTAATGAGGCTAAACAACACAGAGAAAACACAAACAAAATGATGTTGAATCTAGACCGGAGGAAAAGTCTTCCCTGTGGAAAATTACTTTTCTCTTGTGAGTGATCCAGAATTTTAATATTGGCGACGCCGCAGGGACGAGGTGTAGGGCTGGAGCTGTGGAGTAGAACTGGAGGGGGGGAGGCTGGAGCTGGCACCGCTCCAGGATATTTATCTTTGAATCATCCTCCCAATTAAAAGACTTGGAGAGCAAATAGATCCATAAATACACAGACGGCTTTTCAGTAGCTCGGGGCTCTGTAAGCATGATAGATTTATTTATAACACTGCTCTGTCACTGCAAATGAAATAAGGCTGCATAATTGATGTCGGGGAAGATAAAGAGTTTGAGATGCGTCCAAAAATGGGCCTTGTCTTCAGAGGATTGTTCTGTTCTTTCATCAAGTTCAGCACAGTAAGAACAACTACGATTTCACATCCTTCAGGGTTTGTTCCAAGAACAGCAGGTTTTCCAGGTAATCCAGGTTGATGGGATTAGGTGGAAAACCAATTAAGTAAAACCAAGAACAAGATGAAGTTTTTTCCCCCTTTTATATCAAGTCAGTTTCGGATCTGAGCAGGTTCCAGGTTAGGAATAACATACATTTCTTTGTCTGTGAAAAAAAAAATATATATATATACTTGTTTAGCTTATATAGATTACATGCATCAAACATCAAATGGCATCAAACCAGAAGTGCAACAAAAAAAAAAACAACAACCTGTAAAGCACAGAGTAACACACTTATGTATAAAATAACAGATATGACTACACTAAGAAATACAAGTGATGTATAGTGGGACATTAAACAGAAAACAGCTGGAGCTATGACCTGAATGAGGCAGACATGAATAATTGATCTTCAGGTTACATTTTTTTATTTTTATAAAATTAACTTAATTCATCCTTATTACGCTGTTATCTTTTTAGGACATGTAATCTTATCTCTTGTTGTTAATGAGTACTAGAGCTGGTTACTGTTCAGGCTGTGCAGCCAGTGACACACAGGCGGTGAAACAGATCGATGATCCTGATCCGTGCGGTTTGATTGTTCGTCGATCTGTTGGTAATGCCTCGGGGCTCCGGTAGGGGGCAGACACAGAGAGGCTGATGTTTTCCTCCTTCCTTCTCCAGCTACTGTTCCCCCTGTTTAAGGTAATTTGTGAGCACATGTTAGGAATAGTTTTCACTTTGTTACCGCGGAGTTGCATGAAAGATATATACATTTATACTGGTATATTGTTAAAAGAGTGTATGGCTAATTTAGGCGATGTTAGCTAGCTAGCTAGTGCGCCGCCTGTTTACATTCTCATCCTGGTCAGTTAAGCTATCTGGCGTGTAGTGCAGGTAAGTGTATGTATGTGTGTAGTTAGTATTAAGTGGCATCTGTTGTTAAGGTTGCTGTTTTTCCAGCTGAATACCCCTCATCTCCCCTACGGTGGCCGCGAAAAACATGAAAGTCCCTTCCTACTGCCGGTTTTTGGTTTGTCCCTTCTGGGCTACAGTAGAAACATGGCGGCGCAACATGGCTGACTCAGAGAGGAGGACAGGCTCTGTCTTCAGCTATAAAGGCTCATTCTAAGTTAATGAAAACTCAATTATTGTTAGTTTCAGGGGATTTAACGCTAATGAATATACATGAATAATAATTATTTTATTCCATTCCTGCCATTAGATCTCCCTAAATCCTACACATTGGACATTTAGTAGACATTTACATAGTAAAGCAAATGTCAACAAAACACCACTGTCTAGTGTTAGCCTACAACATCAGAGGCTTCTTGAAGTTTCTATTGATTATTAGGGTGGAGTTGGATGATTTGGCAGCATTCAGAACTGTAAGATCTGGTTTGGGCTGACTTATTGGCATCACTGGCCATTGATGTGCTGTGTCAGACATGCTTCACAATCACTGGTTCATTCACAGTTCTGTGACCTGACATTGTGCATTTTTATTAATCTTGTAAATTATGTTAACTCATGCGACTCATTTTAATCTGCCCAATCTGCTTTCAGCTCTTACACGAGTGGCTTTTGTCTTGCTCAAGGACACCTCTATAACTATAGCTACTCTATAAATCACTACCCTTTTCTCGTGTGTTGATATTTCAGGTTATTAATTACATCGTTCATTATTATTGACATGATTTCTTTCTCTTGTTGTGTAGGACATTGGACCTATTGGACCTGATAGAAACTGGAAGGGCATTGCCATCTCCCTGCTGGTTATTCTGGTGGTGCTCTCGCTCATTGGACTGTCCATTGTTCTGCTGTCAAAAGGTGAGGCTCTCTGGAGATCTTAGCACACTTTGTGCAAAATGAAGAAATAGGAACATCAGAAGTTTTTTATCTTGTTATTCCTGTGTTCAGCCTCAGTCTTGTCTACATTACATCAGTATACTTCCACAGTTTGCACGTACGCTGCAAACTCTTCAGTTTGTTCTGTCTTAATTAGCTTTTGTATTAATTCAGAGCAGCACTGGATGCACACAGCAGGTAATCACAGACACTGTCTGGGGTGAATCAAGCCAGGCTTCAATTGTTTATGCAGAGAAAATATGATGATGAGGATATAAAAAGTGAGACAAGAAGTTTAAGACAACATCTGGAGGTGATTTACCGCTTAAATTGTCACTGAACTTCCAGTTTTCCAGTCATTTATGAAAAATGCTTTATCAAGATGCCGTAGTGCTACTTATTCTTCAGTTGTTTCTATTACCTTATTATTTAAGAGTTTCTACATTTAAGGTGTATTTTTATTCTGTGGGTTTTTATTTAGCCTGTGATTTTACTTAAACCTTTGTAGCTGTATTTACAGATTACTAGCAAATTCAGAAAAACTGCAAGTTAATGTTTTTTGTTTTGACAGGTGATTAATTGTTGACGGTATATTAAAAGTGTTTTTTTTTAATCTCCCTGTAGATGATAGCGGTAAACCCTTCGGTTCACAGCTGACAGTGGATGACCTCTTTCAAAAGGACTTTCAAATACATGACCCTGATGCAAAGTGGATCAATAGTAAGTATGTTAAAAAAAAAACAAATTAAGATAGCCTGAAATGTTGTGTGTCACATGAATTAAGTATCCATTGACATGCTTATGTTGCACGTTTCTTCAAAATCTCACATACAATCAGTTACAACATTTTCAGGTTTATTATTTTCCCCAATATTTGCACATGGCAACAGTTGTATGTTACTGAATTTTAATTGGCCGCTTTGTTTCCACCGCTCTTTTTTCTTTCCTACTTAAGGCACAAGACAAATACAGTATATATTCTGCTTATCAGACCAGCGTTTCTGTTACAGTCGACCATACTGTATGTAAAGCTCGAGATTACCTTAATGTTGTGGTAAAGAAACAGTTGTGAAGCCGAGGAACCCCAGTGATACCATGAGTATTTTATTTCACTGCTGCTTTAGATTTAATAAATAAGTAGGACAAGATGAACGCAAGAGGCTACAAGCTGACATACAGATTAGCAAAACATTTTGAGCTCTGCGTTCGTCCTCAGGCAGCAGTGACAAGGAATGAACGAAGATATTAGAGACAAGAAAAAAGTCCACAAAACAAACAACATAATGTTCACTGTCTGCAATATAGGATTTATTTTTAGGCCTCATTGTGACATTTTTCCCTGCACCCGGAACAATTACTTTCATTTGTGCGGCATCATCCTTTCTAAGGTCTGCTTGGATATTCAACTTTACATTCAGTCTGGCAGAATGAAGGATTGATGTGAAATCATCATGTGAAAGTAACAAGCATGACAGCATTTCCCCAGTGTGTGACTACAAAATTCAAGGAGACAGGGCTGGGCAGGCAAAAATAAAAAAATAAGGCTTTATCTACTCACCCCAATGCTGATGGAAAGACGGCTAAAGTTTCGTAATCCACAAAACATTTCTGGGGCTTCACAGCAAAATAGCGTTGCAGCATTCTCTTAAACAACTCAAGTATGTGGAACCATTGTTTTCCCCTTAAGTCCCCAGCTGTTTTGTGGACTATGAAACTTCTCCCAACTATCCATCAACATGGGAGTTTATATGACTACATTTTCATGTTTGGGTGAATTGTTCCTTTAACTCGGCTGCCCCAATTTAAGCTGTAAAGGTCAATGTTTCTTTAGCCTTTGATAGTGAAAGTCAATTTGTAACTGCCTAGTCAACTGTGTCAAACATAAGACAGCACGTTACAGGACGAAACAGACTTTGGTCTGAATTTTCTAGTATATTATTTGATGGTCTTTTTTTCTTCCTCCACAACAAAAACAAACAAACAAAAAAATCACATGAGATTCTGTGTGTAATAATGTCAGGATCTGAAACTGATATGAAATTCATGATCAGATGTGATTAACTCTGTGTCATTAATATTACAGATATTACATTTTAATGTAGAAAAACATCAAAGTGTACTGTTGGTGTGTTTAACTTATAAAACAATGATTTTTTTGTGTGTATAACACAATGCTACATGTTAAAACTATGAGTGCAAAGAGCCATACCATCAGTGTGTTGCCATGTTGAGTCACAGAGTCATGATTGGAAATGAAACCCTTCAGGGATGTTAGGAGAGATGTTTGTGTCACCATCTGTTATCTTTGTGTCTTTTAAGAAGACTCTTTCCCTGCAGACACCATGAATAACACATCAATTACCACTTTTTGTGATGGAATAGTCCCCTTCTTTTAAAGCTCTCTGGTGAATGGTTGAAGTCCAGCTGTTTGTATTATTGCTGCCAAGCTGTCCGACCCTTCCCTCTTCTCACAGGACTGCTGTGGTTGGCTCCTGTCACGCTCAGTTTTCCACTTCTGAAAGAGCGACCTTGTAAATCTGCCTTCCCTCAAATGCTGCCTGTCTCACAAAGACCTCGAAATAATCTTACCAAAAAACTTGTGGCTTTGTCAAAAAATTCATCTCCTTTGTTAGATGAATGGTTCAGTGCAATCCATTCAATTTGCTTCTGGTAAATTAATTACTGTTTGATAAGAGAGCAGACAATGAGCTTATCAACAATGGCAAGTGTCTTTTTGGTTTATTAAGCAGGTGGAGCATCAGTGTGGGATTTGTTTAAAACTTTATTTATTTTTTTGCGACCAGCTAAACAGGCAGTAAACATACGAACACCTGCTATATTATAGCTGTATTATGGCTGACATGCTAGCGAGCAGACACCGAGCAACAATAGAGCTCATTTGGGGCCGTGTTTGTGTCCACCTGATCAGGGCTCTAGACTAACTTTTTCCCAGGTAGCACTGGTGCTACCTAGCTTTTCATTTGGTAGCACAAAAATAAATTAGGTAGCACACCTTATTTTTCTTTGTTGTGTGACATTAATAAAACGTATCATGCCGGTGATAGTTTTTATTTCTATACCATAGTTTTGCCTTGATATGACGTAAGGATTGACAATGACCCAAGCTTGACATTTGTAAAATGTTTTAATCACAACTGATTAAACATGAGGCGTGTATTTGAATCCAGGGTATTTGAGACAGGCGATTAATAGGCTACTTCCTCGCAAAAAAACTTGTCCAGCAATACTATTGAAATAGGTCTACATTCTACAACGTAGTTTTATTTATTTATGTTATTTTATTAAAGTATGGCTTTGCATTGTTAAAACATCATGCGAAAACACACGCAAGGGAATTTCGTCTTTACACACCATACGCAGATACCCGGTAGTTGCCCGAATTAAGGGTTCAGCTTCGGGACAAAAAAAAAATATTTCTTTCTATTTGAAGCAAAAGTCATGAACAAAAACGTGTTGAAAATGCGCTGAAATTACAAAGTAAACGAAACAATTGTAAGATAATCCACAAGACAAATCACAAGTTTTAAATCAGTCATCACTTTGGACTGATTGACTGACTTACCGGTAGAAGAGGAATCGGCGCATTGTCTACCTTTGGGGTTGGCGGAGTTGTTCAGAAGTGACACCGAGGAAGAAGATTTCGTTGGCTTTAGTGATTATGAGTGACACTGATTGTTTGGTTGTAGCATGTTATATATGCTATATTTAGTCGAATGACTCTACCGTAATATGTTACGTTAACATAGCCTACCAGGCACGTTCTCAGTTCGTTGTTTATGCGTCATATAACGCAGGCTACACTTATTCAGCCTGTTGTTCTCTATTCTATTTTTATTTTAAATTGCCTTTCGTGACATGCGCATGCTGTTATTACTATTCTGTGGAAGCGCATCGTTCGTTTTTCCCGGCAGAAATGTACGTTGTTTAAAGCCCCCAACAGTGCGCTGATGGTCATGAAAATAGAGCCCGAAATGTCTATCCTTGGTGTTGGATATTATCAAATAAATTTCCCCAAAAAATTTGATGCGACTTATACTCCAGTGCGACTTAGCCTATACATGTTTTTTTTTTCGTTCTTTATTATGCATTTTTGGCTGGTGCAAATACGGTAGCCTATATATTATATTTATTATCAACCACACGTCCGCACGGTCACGGCTGAGGAGGGTAGTGAAAGGGGGGTCCTCTCCAAGTCGCACCGGTGCGACCTGTTTGAAAATTAACTCGCACATTTTGAAATTAGGTCGCATGTGCGACCTATTAGGTCGCACTCTAGAGCCCTGCACCTGATGAATATTCACTCTCCTTTAGATCTGTTCTCGGACTCATCACCCAAGGTATATATTTGGCTATTTAGCAGCTAAATGCTCCACTGTATTTACCAGCTATGTGTTGACTGCTGTTTGGTGCTCAGCAAGGAGTCTACTGTATGTTTACCTGAGTCTTTTTGCTGCTAAAAGCGACATGGTCTGACTGGATTCAGGGTTGGTGAGAGCAGGATTTCCAGCCAGAAAAACAGTGAGCTATAAAAAGCTAAAATACGCTCCATAGAGTAGAGTCTTTTTAGTAGAGTAGAGGATTTTCCCTATGGGGGAGCTTTTAAATTACACATACTCATTGTCTCCATAGTAAATATAAAATAATGAATAATGCATCTTTAAGACCAGAAGACTTTATGTACTAGCCCAAATTGCATACACCCGAGTGAACTCAGCAGAGTTGCAAGATCAACCAGACTAAAGTTTCATATTTCCTTGTTTTTTGTTCAGTGCTTCTTTATGCTCATGCACAAAGCTTCTCTGATCGCACCAACCCACATTTCAGTGACAGAGAAGTTGAGCATTCAGTGTGGCTGTGACAAATAACAGGCAGAATACAAGGCTGCTCCTTTCCCCTAAACAACTATTAACAATATAAAGCACCATATGGAAACAAATTCAATTTCCTAAGTCAAAATCTGATAAACTGAAGTGTTTCAAATTGATCACTTGCTACAAAAAATATTCTCCACTGGCTGATTTTTTACTTGTTATGCAAGGGACTATACTGTAGATTTACAACAGCAACATAATGGATTTTTTTTCTTTTGACAAAATGTTGATTTATTAGTGTAGCTTAAATTAAATGAGACCATCAGAGCAGCAGAGACTTGGAAAGGCTCTTAAAGTCCAATTAAACACCTGCTTCATCACCACAGACACTCTTCTCCACGGACTTCGGTCCAGTTTATGTTTAAATGCCAGCCCCAGACTTTTTAGTGTGGAGCAGCTGTTACGGATTTGTTGGGGTCACTTCAGTGTGCATAATGATGGTATATAGGAAGGAGACAAAAGAAAACATTTGCAGAAAAGATGAAACTGGAATGACCAAAAAACGCAGGTGTAAAGCTCTTTTTTTCAGTCTTCTGTTAATTATCACTTTTAAATACTTTGCCAGTTCCAGTCTTGTATGGCACAATTCAAACAGGATAAAAAGAAATCATTTTTCTCTCGTCATACACTTTCATACATACTCTTCTCAAATAAGGTCCCATCAAGGGCGTCACTCTGTGTTGAAAAGTGGTGGGGACATAAGGGCTCAGATGAAAAAAATATTTTTTAAATAGTCTTCAAGATATGTGAATTCAGGCAATGTGATTGTGGGCATCAGGTGCATCAAAAGGGCAGGCTAATACAGAGCCGACAATAATAAATAAAATACAGCAGCCTAATTTACAACGCAAACCGTTCTCACCAATTCTCGACTGCAGGTGCTGATGGAGACCAAACAGTTCTCGTTTGTTAGTTAATAAGGTCACAGGGACAAAGTCACCCCTTTCAGAAAGTGGTTGGGACATGTCCCCAGCGTCCTCACTGTAAATCACACCTATGGGTCCCATGGTGGTCCACTATAAGTTTTGTTCCCTGCCCAGTAAATGTTTGTGTCTTTCAAGCTCCATGGCCCCAGTTAAACACAAGCTTTCCCTTTGTTGCCGCCAGCCTCAAACTGAGATAACACTAACGACATCATCAGGGATTACCCTCCTGAGCCACAAAAGACAATCCACATTATACTGTTTTCACAGGCTGGGTAGTGATCCCTGTGACCATAAGCTGATCTTCATGTTTCAAATGTTCACTTTGCATCCAGAATCAAGGGTGTCACATCACCAGTGGTGCTTTTACTGATACTACATTGTGAAACTTTGCTTTTTTTGTTAAGGTCAAAGACTAGAGTAGTGTAATCTATCAATTGGGTTACAGTGTCATCAGCGGCATAACAGGGGATTTCCTTTAATTCTTGGCCTTATGAAAACGGTGTCAAGTCACTGGATAGCTGGGACACTTTTAATCATAGCTGAGATTGGATGTCATCTTTATCCTCCGAGCTTTTATTGATGGTACTGTTGTCAACTCAGGACGAGAGTGGCCCCCGATTTCAATTACTTTTGCTGTAAAAGGTTTAAAGAAACCATTGATTTGATACATGCACGGCATATAAAATATGCAAAGAGGACCGTGTTTTTTTTAAAACCGTGGCTAAGAGTTTCTTAATGACAAGAGGCCTTTTGAGGATTTTCCTGCCTGTTGAGCACAAGCAATCATCTGTCTTTCATATTTATTTTCCCGTCATTATGCTCAAAAGTGTTTTTGAGTGTTTGCAAGTCTATAGCCCTCTTGCCGGAGATTGATGCCTCAGAGCTTATTCATTGACATTTACATGAGATGGGGACCTTGAAATGATTTAGAACTGTCAAATGCATTAATAGAAGTCAGTCCTCCCTGGGCTGCTGTGTTGGTTTGGGATTAGAGTTATTGGAGTTATTGCAGGCACTCCTGTCATTGTTTCCACAGTTTAATGTTGAAGTGTTATCTCATTTAGCGGAGTTGTCTTAGACAGATCCTCCTAAATGAGTTTATGTTGTTGTTGTTTTCTTCTCTCTTGTCAAAGACTCTTCTCAGGGGCACTTGCATCGATCCATTAGGTATTCATTTTCTTGCTTGTTGTATACTGAATTGTTTTGGACCTGTTTAACTGCTCCCAAGTTTGTTTGTTTTTTGGATGAAGTTATGTATGTAATGTCCTTATTTTAACCCAAGCCACTGTGTTTTCCTGAACCTAACAAAGTCATTTTCTCTTGCCTAAACCTTGCCTTTGCTGAGTTGTTGATCTTTACACTACCTGTCCTAACTTCCTCCTTTGGTGCAGTAATAATTACTATATCCATAGAGGTCGCTGCCTAACATGCAACATAAGTCGTTTTAAGCTGTTTTCATAGTCCTATACGGCCGTCTTTCTAATGAGAAAGAGCTGCATGTGCCCTGTGGTGTATAGCTTAAATTTAACGCCGCTGACAGGCCCTCTCCTGTAAAAAAATCCCTTTTCTGCAACAAACCGAGTTTTTTTTTTTTCGTTTAGAAAAGGAAGAACGGGTTGATTTGTTAATGGTAAACAGACAATCCCATTTATGAACTCCAACATCCAAAAACACGACCTTTACTCATTTATCCAGGAATTTGAGATCAGGTCTCTAAAGCTTTCAACAGCTTTCATATTTCACAGTGTTTTAACACATTTTATTGCTTCAGGGTTTAAAGGGGTCTTTAGAAACACATTTGATTTGAATTATAATCACATGCAGTGCTAATGCCTGTTTCTGTCTTAGATGAAGAAATAATCTATCAGAGCTGGGACGGAGACATTTTGAAACTCAACACAACCAGCAACGAGACAGATCTTCTGCTGAAAAACACAACTTTTGTAAGTGCTCGCTACTGTCTTTGTATTCCTTCCAATTTATTTAAATGATTTTACTAATTTCCATCGAAGTTCAGAGAGATGTTTAGAATAAAAAATGAAACTGCCGGTAGAAACAAAATGACACAAGGTTCAAAGGAAAGAATATTGCATGAAAAATGTGCTTTTTTTATGCAAAACACATTTTTATCACTATAATTCTTTGGTAGATAAGAGATGCTAAGATCTGCTTTTTCTTTTCTGAACATCATGCCTCGTTGTTACTATGTTGACCCACTCTGCCTGCAGCAGGAATCTGTTCCTACTAAGGTCAAAGTTGCACTGTAACTTTTTACACTGATCTCAGTTTGTAAGGATACTTTTGGGCTTTTCATTTAGGAAATTCAGGAAAAATTGTTTTCAAGTGTATCTCATTAGATAACAAGAATACAATTTTGGTTTGCTGTGGTTAAAAAAATTAAAAACAATTTCTCTTTTATCCTACAGGCAACTTTTAAGGCCTCAAAGTTTGCAGTTTCTCCAGATCTTAACTTCGTTCTCCTGGGATATGATGTCAAGCAGGTGAGAACCTCTTAATATTCAGGTTGCATATTTTCTGACCCTGGTGTTTGGCTCGGGGCTGCTGATACTGAAGGTTTACAGTTCATGAACTGAACGTGAAAAGCATGGAGATATCTGGCTGTTCAGAGTCAGTGGGTTAAAGCCAACATCGATCCGACATGAGTGTACAAGTCTTAGAAAAACGAGAGGAAATGTTTAATTTGCGAGAATAAAACAGGAGTTGTTCACAATCACGTACTTCAACAACCCTGTGGGCATGACATTTCACACATCACTATAAAACAAGTTAAAATACCACTGTTGTTTCATGGATATAATAAGTTTCCATCACCGTGTTGGAGTCGCTCACATATCTGTTTGTGCAATTCTTTGTTATCACTCACTGCACTTATTTTTAGAAGTTCTTTCATGGGCCAGAGGTTAGCCTAGGAGCTAACGTAAACACAAAGTGTTTTTGACATCTGTCACTCAGTCGTCTCAGAGAACAGATACACTTCAATTTTTGCAAATGAAAAAAAAATCGACAACAACTCTGAGACACGCTCGTGTCACTTTGCGACCCCCAGCACTTTTATCCGAGTTGAGTAGTGATTGATCAAGCAGCCTAGTCTCACAAAATCACGTGTGACTAATACTCCATGTCTTGAGTCGTTTTGTGTGTTATCACAACATATTTTTGATAAATGTTATAGAGGTTAGGAGTATAAAGTGCGAGAAAGTGTGTTAGGAAGAGTTGGGTGTTGATGGATGGGTAGAGTATAAGTATAAACAAAAGTCAACATAAACTAGTTTTAACTTGCGTCACAAACATTACTTAATTAACATAAGTAATGCTGTTAAATGATGAGCTAAAGGCCCAAACTGTATTGGATCAAGACAGCCACTTTCTCCATGAACTTTCTGGTTTCACTATAGCCATTTTTCCTCTGGCCAGAGAAATCAAATCAACCAATGATTAGATAAAAATAGATACAATTTTCTTCCTGTGTACTCTCTGTGGAGCCTAGTTAAAAAACTGTTTTTGTAGGCAGTTTGGCGGCCACTTATCTATCAGCTCCTCAAGAACTGTACTGCTGACAGGACAGCTGGTCTCTAGGCAGTGACAGCTGAACAGAAGTCAGAGTCGATGTGGATTCAAAAAGAAGTCAATACATTTTCCCTTTCTAAAAAAAAAAGGCTAAATAATTGCCTGATTAGTTCTACTGTCACTGTGTCCTTTTCCTGTGAATTTCAGCAGATCTGTTTTGGTATATATGGTGTAGATTTAAAAACAAGTCTTGAGAAAAGGCTTATTAATTTCCTAAAACAGCCGGACACTGTAGCTTTGAGCATATGTTACTCAAACAGGAAGAGGCAATGCCTTTTTCTTGGGGACTATTCTCAGCCGTGAATTAATGCACTTTTCCATTCGTATAAAATGTGAAGTGGCAGCCTTGTACCGCACGGTGCGAGTAAAGTGACCTAGCTTGAGAACTCCAGAGCAGGCTCACTGCCTTTAGGATGAAGCTGTCACTGAGCCCGGTGCTGCGGCACCGTCTGCCAGGCGCCGGCAGGCAGAACAGTTTGTGGCTGAGTGATCCTGTGGCCTCCCTCCTGCACCGCTGGGCACAGAGGTAGCAGGGCGGCGTATGAAGGATTGAGTCAAAATAAACTGTTTGTTCATGGTAAGGAAGGAACATGTCTGTGCCAGTGCAGCAGTGTGGCTCATTGATGTGTTTTTTAATAGTTGTTTTTAACAACGATGGAGCTCTATGGCACAAAGGTTAGTAGTGTGTTGTATATTTTTGTCAAGAAAAATATAGAAATACCCTGTAAATGACAAAAACAGCAGCCAATAGTGCTGTTCAGCATAAACACACTTGAATAAGGATCACTGATGCCTTCCAGCTGTCTTGTGTCACCACCACACCCGGTTAAATTTCATAGTAATCAGTGGTATTTGTTGAAAGAAATACAATAGATGTAACAACAACTAACATCTTCTATTTATGAAAAATCTGCATCTGGCATAATGGCAGTGTTTGTCACTATATAGGAAGTAATTATGCATCTACTGTTGTCTGTATACAAGCAGCACACAGAGTAGCATACTTCCTGCTCACCAGTATGGGGCTTTTAGATGCTGTTCAGGATCTGTGTAGGACCTCGATGCACTGACCTTGATGCTGTGTTGGTCCTGTAAGCATTTGTTTTCTGTAGTCATAAAGAATTCATTGTGTTGTGAACTCTGTCTGCTAACTGTACTAGCTCCAGTTGTTTTTAGACACACGCTTGTCAGGGAAAACTCAAGTCAAGACTTTAAGCTTTATCTAAGTATAAAATATAGATAATCCAGACATATATCCTGCAGACATATCTCGTAGTTATCGTGATGTTGTTTTGGTTGCAACAGTATGTTGTGATTTCTGTGAGGAGATGTCTCACTAGAAAAACCTTCATTATGGTCCACTGAAACAGGGTTTTTGGTTCATATATAGAAGAACAACATTTACTGCATTGCAAACTATACATGTTATCAGAAAGTAACAGGCTAAAGAGGACCAGGAAGTGGACTCATTGTCTTATTAAGACCTCATTTGTCTGCTTTTATCAGGAAATGTGTTCATGAAAAAAGTTTTTCCTCTGACGCCCCCTGATTGTCTCCTCTTGTTCACTTCTGCACCTTTTATAATTCATTTCTTTCATAACCGCTGCAGATGACAACATGCTGACATTCACTTAGTCTCATTATTGTTTGCTTTCTGCGCCAGCCTGATTGCTTAAAGGTCATAAACAATGAACCTTGTTTTCTTAATAAGGAGAGAAAGGCCTATAAGTTTCTGCTGCAAAAACTTTTTATGTATGTCTTTTATACTCGTGTGCACAATGATGATTGATGAGCACATTATGTTTCTGCCACTCTTGGAGTTTAATATCTATAGAGAAGCGAGATGGGAGTAATTATGTTGCCCAACTCTGTATTTCCAAAGTTTTCTGGCCAGTATCCTCCATGTTACCATACACGGAAACATGTTTATGTATTGGCCACCAGTGTGAATGATTTCAACTTTGTTTTAAGATTTCATATTATATTTGGTGGATGGCTCTAAATATTACAACAACCATGAGTCTCGGTCGTCTCTGCTTGGGAGAAGAAGCCAGTTGGAGCCGTCAATCACAGCTGTAAATTGATTTAAGCTGCAGATTTGAATTTTAGTTTGCTCACCAGCATAATGAAACAATTTGGGAGTTGTATTTAAGTTCTCTCGTGAGGTTTTCTACGTAGGCTGATAGCTTCAACCTTTATAACGCAGATATTCATCTTTTGTCCTGTTGATTCAGGAGAATTTCAAGCATGTTGTTTTGGTTTTAGCTGCTGAGTTTTGGCTGTAGAGATGTTTGCCTTCCCTCAACTAGAAGGCACTCGGCTTGTGGTGATCAAAGCTCCAAATAAAATACATTTTGAAAACTCAACAGCAACTTCTGTTTCCAGAAATCATGACCTGGTTACTCAAGATAATCAACAAACCTTATTGTGAGCAGTTTCAGGTAACTAATTTATTTCTACTGAACTACAAACACCAACCGCAAGCTAACTAATCTAGCTAACTGAGGACACCATTAATATTAACATGCAATGCTGTCAAAGGCAGGATATGTAAATGAAATGTATTTTTAATTTGGGGTGGAACTGTCCTTTTATAAGCACTTTTGGTTCAGTTGAGTTGTGTTGTTTTATTTTATTTTTGGTTTCCCTGCTGAGGACCCTACAAAACCCCCATAAAAATGCCTCTTGAAGCTCCAAAATCACAAATCAATTAACTGATTTTAAACACTCCAGTAAGAGTGTAACAGTGAGCTCAAAGCCTTTTCACTGGTGTATCTGAATCTATTAACATGTATCAGCCGGCCCTCCATCACAACCCTCAACCCAGGAGTTTTTTATTAGTGAAAAATATAAATTGAATAACACAGAGTGTGTGCGTTCTCGTGCGAATGGGTCATGTCATCTGCTGTATGACGGGTATTATCGAACGATATTACATTGAAAAGATGCACACTTGTTATCGCAGTTGATGGAAATGTATCCTCCATTGTTGTTGACCTCATTTCTCTTCTATGCATGTAAATGTATTCAGTGTTGTTCCTCACTGTGTTCATCTTTGAGACCATCACACAAAAACCTCTTGACCTAATTTATGGTTTAGTTCAGAGGTGTATTGTATGGCAAATTCAGCATTACAAAATGTTTTTACACATTTCGACAACAAGCTTATTTGGCAACTATTGCAGCTGACAAGACCTGTAGAGTGTTTTATGCAGTTATTCAAAGGAACTATCAAACATGTAGTTAATGCATTTTCTGGAACAGTGTTTAAAAGCTTTTCTTTGGCTTGTTTCTTGAATTAAAACACACACATCTGTTCCACTTGATGCTTTCAATGAACCAACACTGTAGCAAAATCAAAATCAAGGCCAGCGAGCCAGTCTGCTGCTACATTTAATTTCAGAAAGCATGCGCTTGAAAAAGAAAAGTGTTCACATGAGCACAGAAATGCTCGATTGCATAAACTATGACTGAAATTACCAGAACAAATTGAAAATGCTCAACATGTCTCTGTCCTTGGACAGCCTCGGATGTTATATAATGAGAGAATTCAGTCAGTGGAAGTTAGCACAATGACAGGTGACACAGGATAAACACAGTAACACCTGTTCAATGCAACCCAACACAACAGCAGACGTTATGACAAGTTTGTTATTCTTTTCTTTTTTAAATTTTCATCAAGCTCGGGGAAGACACAAAGTAGTCTACACTGGGATGTGTTGAGGTGGATTTCAGCGACATGAATACAGAGAAGTGACGTCGTCATTTGTTATTATATTAAAGGTGCAGTGTGTAGGATATATGGGCATCCAGCGATGAGCGGTAATGAACGAAATACCCCTCGCCTCTCCTACCCTCTGACCACTAAAAATGTGAAAAGAGCCACGGGCCTCCAGAGCCAGTGTTCGGTTTGTCCGTTCTGGGCTACTGTAGAAACATGGATATTATATTCCATTTCTGCCAATAAATCCATCACACTGGACCGCTGCCTTGCTTCTGATCCCACAATAATAAAAAAAAATCTTCTCACTTTTCATTATCCTAATGTTGTCCCTCTCATTTTCATGGTTTCATTCTCTTACAGTGTCTCTATCAACATCTCTGAGACCATATTCCACATGAGAGGAGATCTTAAGAGTTTTCACCTCTCAGGTGACACACAGGCTACCCTACCTTATTGGTAAAGGTTGTATGCAGCCTGAATAGATACAAACACTAATCAGGGCAAATGAAAGTATGGTACTGACAACTCTACTGCCAACTACTGTAGGCTGTTTTTTTTTCTTTTTTTAAATTTATAGTTAATATTCATCTGAAAAAATGCTGGAACGAGACATCAGCCAAAGACAAGACAGTACAGTGCAGTCATTTGTAGTGAGGATGCAAATATAATACGTCATAAAATATCTTGCATCTATAAAGTTATCAACCATAGTACAATACTACCAGGAGTGACTAGTGTTAGATGTCATGCTTTGATGGATCTGATTAAGTATCCAATCCCAGAACACACAATGACATCATAATCCACTCCAGATTATGACAGCTACAGACTAATACCAGATTGACTCAGGTGCACAATGTGCTAATGCATTAGCAATTACACTTAACTGCATACAAGCTCAACACGCAGATGTCAAACTGTCAAATCCCCTTTCATTTGGCACAGAGGGCTTACTGGATCAAACAGCTTTTGGCCCTGAAATATGGCAGAAGTAAAGATGTTGATAAAACTGCAAATGAAACCTGTTGTTTCACAAGCCTATTGTGAGCAATGTACTGTCACTCACGTGTCATTTAACATGGATTACAGGGAGTTTTATAAAGAATATTACATCCCCCGTCTAAAGTTCATCTGCTCTGATGTTTTGTGGTCTTTCCCTACTAAGATTGCATTTATAGAAATGACACAAACACAAAGCTATTGTGATGATAAACACTTGAAAACACTCATATTTGATTAAAATTTGTTAATTTCTGGATGTTTTGTAAACAACAAAAACTAAATGGCTGCGTTTGCACTGGATCTAAAGGTCACAACAGTCCAAATCAATCGCATTAATATTCATTTTATTGTTTACTCTGCTCACCTGCTAATCGTAGCAACTATACAAGTTCTTCTGGTTGTTTCTTTCTGCTTATCCTTGAAGAAAAACTTCTACCCCCTTCTGCTGTGATACACATCAGCACTCCCCAGACTGCTAGCACTAGACTCTTGAACCAGCCCCTCAAGCCAACCAAGTCTCATGGGTGAGCTGCGGCTGGCTTATGAGACAAGCTGGCAACAGAGTAAAAATAACTGCATCACTGCACCCGAGTGTCTTGGATGGGGTTGGCTGCCACTCTTGGCTCTCCCAGCAGCTAAGGCCAAGTGCCCACAACAAACACTTAATTTAGCCATCCCAGATTTACTTTCATAATCTTTACATTGGCAGGGTCACCGTCACCACCTGCTGTCCCCGTATTGTGTCCGTCCAAGTCTGGGACCCACCAGACATTATCACACATGTGAAAATGTACAATATGTATGTGTCAGACTCCCTTTTTACTCCTTTGCTAAGTTACAGCTCCTTTGCCAGTCAAGCTTCAAGCACGGAAATCATGCAGTTTACAATGAAACTGGTGGCAGATTTAGCACTCACAACATTTTAAAACAGCGGGTCTTAAATTTCACACAGGAATAAACAAAAGCCTGCTGCTTGATTCAGGCTGACACACATTGATTTTGCTGGCTTACTTAATGAATGTCACTAGCATATTTTACCAGTTGAAGCTCACTAGTTATTTCACGCTGCGTGAGTTTGCTAAAATCAAAGTTTCCTGCTGACTTTTTAATGTTACCCGCTGACTCCTTTTTGAAATGAGAACCTTGTTTAAGTGCTGGAAAGGCTGAAGCTGCATGTCAAAGACAGAAAAGTCAGCATCCTCACCAGTCGCCATAGTGTAAATTAAAGTAACTTTACTCTAACAAAACTTGTTCACATGCTTACTATAAAAAAAATAAAGGCCTACTTGGACAGAGAATAGATTAGACTATACCGTTATCTGTATCTGTATTCATACTGTGAATGTGCAGGGCTTCTACCTGAAGTGGGTGTTGCTTAACCCAGAAGTTGGAAGGATTAACAGAAGTTGCTATATTTATTTTTCATTAAAAACACTATTCACAGAACAGCCTCAGAATTGAGGTTTAGATTAATGTCCAGTCAGCTACCCAATTAGCATTTTCCTTCATCACAAGTAAGAATGTCAATATAAACGTATGACACATACTCATAAAAAGTACATTATTTGTACAGGATACTTTTTTAGTCGAGTACTTATTCAACCCTAATTTTCAAACAGTATGTTTCAGAAACATTAACATTAACAGCTAACATTAGAGCAGATAAACACACTGTTTAATTCATTCCTTTTACTTTTGCTCTTGGAAAGTGGGTGAAAAGACACTACCGACAAAAAACAAAAAAGATATTTACTGCAGCCCCGTGCACACCACTTTTAAGATACAATAAGTAACATTTAGATTAGACATTAAAATGTCTAAAAATAACTAGACCTTTTGTTATATAGTTATAAATCTTTCCATCAATGTTCAGACTTTGAGAAATCCTTACAGTGAGTTTCACTTGGTCGCCTGTCACTGTACAGTAACTTCTACAGAAACATCAGATGATGCGTCAAAATGAAGAAGGAAGTCGGAGAACTGAGCGGAACATAAATAAATCTTTATTTTATATAAAACTCTTTTCTGTGTGAGCAAAGATTGATTTTCACTGGCAATGGTAGCTGTTTAACAATAAAGAAAACAGCTCCCGTGATCCAACTCTAGAGACACCTAGCGGCAGAAATAACTTCCTGTGTGTTTAATGTGCAGAGAAATCCAAAGTTTGACCGTTCGTGGTTGCTGAGCTGTGATTGAACAATCACGGTTCAAAGGAAGGGCACAGCAGCCTGTCAGTTTCTAGCTGTATTCCCACATTCTGAGATGACTTTTAGTATGCTGCACAAATCATTGATGAGTCTGAAGACTTTTCTTTCCCCCTCTCAAGGCTGCCACAGACGGGTTGTTCTGCCTCTCAGTGATGTCGGGGGGGGATGATATTATAAGAAAAAAGATGTTTATGTTTATCCTCTGTGCAATTTCAAGATAAACAAATCTCATCTCATAGGTTGCCTGGTTGAGGATCAGCCCTCTGAGCCCCCGACAGTCCCAGCATGTCTTCCTCTAAAATGGCAATATGACAAAACAAACACTGAGCTTTGTGTTGTTGCCCAGCCGCTGCAGGTTTGCTTCACCGTTTAACACGGTCTTTACAGAGTGTCGACGATGGGATGGAGGATTGTTTATGTGTGTCGAGGGAATCATCAGAACAATCAGTACAGTACCGGCTGATACTGGACTGCTGATCCACAGCACTTTACATTTTCACAATTTCGGCTTTTTCTGTTGTTGTGAGCAAATTCTGGAACAGCAGTGTTTCCTTCTTTCTGTGTTTCTCAGGCAGATGTAATGCATTAGACTGAAATGAATAATATGCAGCATTTAAATAATGCCTATATTATTGATTGTATTCAAGCAGCTTTAAACCTTGGGTGTGTTTTTAAGTTAAATCATTCAACTGAAAGAGAAGAAACTGTTCCAGTGGTTTAGATCTCAGACTGAAGATAGTGTCTCCTCTGTGTCTAATGGCTTATAATGTTCAGATGATGGCTTCTGCAATCAAACCAAAAGCTTCAGCAATTGTGAGCACCTAAGTCTGAAATCAAGAAAGGCATTGTATTGAAAATGGGTTCAGCTTCTCTGCAAATAACAAAAAAAGACTAATCGTCTAAAGCCACAGCAGCTCTGCGAGCATTAGACACAACAGTGCATTTAGCCAGATGCTACTGTCAGCAGGCTCACAATGACAATGCTAACATGCTGATGTGAAGCAGGTGTAATGTTTACCAAGTTCACTGTCTCACACCTTGATTGTACCAGACATGTCTCTATGGCTTCATATCCCTCTGGGAGGTGTTTTGGAAGCGGAGCATGATGCCTGCCTGATATTGTTGACTTGCTCAGATTGTGTTTATTTCATCATTTCTGTGCTTCTACCACGGCTGAGCAGTCACGTAGTTAAATGGCTTCTCCTTCGTCCATTTTAATTGTGTTTGTCGTTGTTATTTTCGGCTTTGTCTTCACAGGTTGTTTTATTTTGAAAACTGACCAGATGTTCTGAAGCCATACCGCCATACTGCCCCTGGTGAAACCACGAGTGTTGTCTCGAACAGCCACTATCAGCTCCGGCGGCTGTTTTGCTGGCAGAACGCGACACAAATATGCCTTGTCGAATTTTTGGGTTGGTTTACCGTGCTAGCATGCTAACACTGAGCATAGTAATTGGCACTAAAGAAAAAGTACAGCTGAGGCTGATTGTGTGATTAGTTTTATAGGAATTTGGTCACCAAGACAAATTACTACATAACTTCGACCTGTTATTGCATTTCATCCTGAAGGGAACATTTCAAGGTCATTTAGGACCGAAGTGGTGGACCGACTGACACTGTCACCCAGAGTGCTTTGCCACTAGCATGGCCAGGAAATAATAAACTATTTTTTGTTGACGTGCTTCAATAATCTGATCGTATTATTTATGTTATTTTTCAAACAGTGTTTGAAAAGTTGCCTCTGCCCTGGTGTACTAGATGCATTATATCTGAGTTGTTCCTTCACAAACTGAGAAAAGTTTGTGCGCTGCTCGTTGAAAAACTTTTGCTCCTTGAGGCCCAAATTTAGATCTGCCCGTTGGTACCCAGGAAACTGTAATGAACTCATTTTCTAGGGCAGATAATAAGTGTGAGCTCTCTGTCAGATGCCTGCCGGAGTGCAGAAACTGTTGCTTCTGAGATCTTTCTCAAATACAACAAATGCATTTTTCAAACTATGTGCTGTAAATAAATCTTCAATTGACCCCGAGGTCATGTGGGAGAGTTTAGCTGTTCTGGCACTGACAGTATTTGGATGAATACTACCTAACGGCTTCATACATCGCACATCTGACATCGGATTTACTTACAGTTTCCTTGCTTGAAAACTAATTGGTTTGAAATATATTCCAGATATTTATGAAGCAATTATTCATCCACAAAATGCAGCTTATTTTGTAGGTTTACGGCTGGAAAACACACATTTGCTCATCGTAGCATAATTCATTATGTTGAAAACTGAACGTTCATATTCACTAATCTGAGCACATTCGTAAAAAAAAAGTGTTTTATTTCTGTAAATCTAACACTGTTTGTGCACAATACACATGAAGTTAGCAATGTCTCCTTGAAAGCTCTTGTATTGATTTCAAACTGAAGCACTGATCTTTGCATAAACTTGAGCTGCTTGAATCCATTCATGTACTTTATACTAAAATTGGTTTCCGTCTGATACCAAGAAATACGAGCAACCTGGTCTTATTAATCTGCGTATAAATAACATGGCTTTACACTTTCAAAATGCATGCAGGGCGTACAGTGAAGTCCAATTTGGCAGGATCGATACTCAAAACAAGACTTTGGTATTGACACTTTGGGCATTGATCTGTCCACCCCTGCTTCATACGGCGTCTGAGTGATGTGGTGAAGAAAAGAGATTGAAATCCAGGAACCTCCTAATAAGAGAAATTAAATGGCTAAAAACATACGTGTACATTTTTTAAGTGGAACCTTATAATGTTTGCTTTCAGCTATTTATATTGCATAAGACTGCAGCCCTGCAGCTGTTTTCGTAACGTATTATACAAAATAATCACCGTTCCCAAGTCTTATATCAAGCCTATCAGTAACTCTTTGTGTCCTTTGTATTTATCTCACCGCAGTTGAGATATGTGATCCGACCATGCAGCAGAGATAAGGGACCGTGGCCTCGAAGGTCTGGATCTAAAGATAGAAACAGGCTGTGCACACAATCCTGGAAAACTCATTAACATTGCAGCATAGAGAGGACATTTGTTAGCTACCATCTGTAAGGGAGAGAGGCTCTCGAAAACCACAAAGTGACTTGTTGTGATTACAGAAAAAAGATCACGATTTATTTTTATTCCGTTCTTTTCAGAATTAAAACGTAGATGAAGAAGAAGTTCAGAAGATTAACAACTGCAGACTCTGAAATTCAGATTGAGTAATTCAACTCAGCAGAACCACTTAATAATTGTGGGTCAAAGTAATATGAATTCAGCAAATACAACCCATTGTTTTTTAAAAAAATTTTTATCCATTTATTTTGACAAAGCATTCAGAAATGTCTGCACCTCTGATTTGTGCCTCCGGCTGATACCTGAGGCGTGAGTTTAGTAGTATATACAGACACCTACCATACTGAACTGTTGGAGTAATTAAAACTGACAACCATAACATTGAGCTGTAATATCAGTTAAATACTTATTAAAAGAAAGAAAGCTTTTAAATTTACACCAATATAAACACTTCTGGAACCAGACATTTTGCAAACGTTTGACTTGTTATTTACTTTTTATACACGCAAATATACTCAAATATGCTCACATTTATTGCTATTAATACTGTTTCCATAGAGGAAAGAAATACCCACAAAATATAACAATGGTTAAAGGAACGTAAGACTGCAATCTGCAATAAACCTATGAAAAATTCTAACCAGACAGTCCACACACACGCATACAACCCTAACCCCAGACCACTATCCTTCAAAAATACGTGCTGTATCGTAGGCAACCGGACTTTTCTCTCATCCAACAGGCTTCTTCAGTTCTGATGAAAGGTGCAACATCTTCAAGAAACTGAAAAAAGTCCAGTTGCCTACAATGTCGCACTCAGTATTACCATGACCTGGATGTCTGAGAACCTTCGTCAGCATCCTTCAAAGATGTTGCCACTGAAATCTGAAAGTGCTGTAAACACAATATCCAGACTCATACTGTATTCAAACATTATTGAGCTGAACTACAGCATATAAAGAGGAAGGTGAACAACACTAGAGAGAACTGACACAACAGCCCGTCGTTGTGCACCTTCCCATGGAGATATTAACTGTCCCTGTTACGAGATCAAGCGACTAAAGACCTAAATGTGGTTTACTCGAATACTCAGGTTCACAACATTCCTGTAAACTCAGCCAGCTGCACCCGTGATAATTGAAACACTTCTTGCATCAGTTGAGTTCTGAATCGGCTTTAAATTATGTATGAATTATGTATTCTGCACAGTCCCTCTGTGCTCGGTGTAGTGAGGACATATACTACAGACCTAATTAATCATCACTTTATTTGAATCGCAGCTCTCCGCCTTCGTTCTGACAGCACTGTGTTCAGGAGAAACATGAGGCTACTTGACTGGTCAGGCTGCACATTTACATATCATACACATGCATTAAAGCATCGCTCATATAGCAGCATTTATGGTAATAATGATTATAATTATACACAAATTAAATTATGATAATCCCCTTTTATTCTTCCCTCTTCATTAATCCTCAAATTAATGCAGATGGATCATTAATGTGGCTCCAAAGGGGGATTGTCACAGTTTGATATCAACATTAAAGGAGAAATTTGTAAGATATAATTTTTAGTTTAAAACATTAAATAAAAATTAACACGATCAACAGAATGTGAAGAAACAAAAGTGTTGCAGTGATGTCAGAGACGTCCATGGACTGTGTTGCAGAGGTACCTATTGAAATTAGCATGCTAACCAGCTAGCCGTGTCTCCTAACACCGCTTTGTACTGCAAGAGGTGACAACTTGATGCTGTCAGTTTCGTCTGGGAGATGTAAGAGCGGCGAGTTCACTACTTAGTCTAATAAGTAAACGAAATAGACTCTCAGATGTCAAGACAGGAGATATTTTTGACCTATTTTTCTTATTAAACAGAAGAGTACAACCGTTCACCTTCTGAATTTAAGTTTCCACCCACTGCTGATGCTTGACTCTCCCTTTCTCCTCTGAGATGCCTCTCCTGACCCTGCCTGCCGTGTCTTCTCGTCTCTGGACTCACAGTCCTGCTCAGACCCTTTATAAGTCACCTCCCTACTATATCCCCTGTCTTCAAACTGGCATCCCTCGATCTCGGCGGCAGTGTTCAGTCCCAATTTGATGTCCAGCTGCGTTCACTAGGAGGTCGCTGCGGCCAAAGTAACTACAGCAAGGAGTAGCAAGTCAAGTACAGTGAGCAGCAGTGAGTGGTCATGCTGCCCCCCGAGGTTTTGGAGTTATCTTCGAATTCTGGCCATTTTCTAAGAATTACATCTTTTAAGGTGGAGAAAATTTCTACTAAAGTGGATTTTTTTATAGCGTCTCTTTCATGCTTCTCTCTAGTACCCAGATACAACTCATTGAAAAATGGATTTGATCTTCAAACTAATCCTTATTTCACCTCTAACTGCCTGCTCTGGAAGATTAACAGCTATATACTGACTGCTGACTGCATGGAGGTCTGCTGGTTAAAACAAGCTCATAATACGATATCAGTTTAGGCAGACAAGTGCCAACTAGGTGCATCCATCTACCATTTGTGATTAAAGCTGCTGTCGGCGCTGTACCCTCCCACCTCTCTACCCTCTACGTCACCACATGTACCTGGAGCGGTAATCACCAGACATACAGTAACAGTAAAAAGAAGGATCCTCTTTGTGGAGGGCAGGGATACCAAAAAATGTCTTTTCACTGCATGAGCAGGGGGTGGAGATGCATCAGTTACTGACCAAACACTCTGTAACAGTGATTACTGTTGGAATAAAGAGCTATTTAACACTTATTTTAATAAAACTATGACAGCAGCTTTAAAATAGAGTTCAGTGTTGGTCACAGTGTTCCTGCACCCCACAGGCCCTTTGCTACACTGATCCCCGTAACTTCTGTTAGAAAAGAGACGGGCAGCTGTGACTTTGTTGCTCTGAAGAAACTGCTTGAAGCCTTTATGCTTCATGCAAGTCACTGTAGCACATTTCATTTATCACACCAGAAACCTTCTGCTGTCCAATACCAGTGAAATTGCTTGTTGCATATCACACAGCGTGTATTCCTCGCTGTTTCATTCTATAATTCGGCGGCCGCAGGAACACCTCGGTGTCGGTGAACTCAGCGCGCTCGGTAATGAGCTCTGTGTGCTTGTTGGGATTGAGACAGCGGAGTCTTAGAGGTGCTATCTCCTCCTGAGATGGACGGAGCAGATGTGTTCATCATCAGAGTGACAGCCTGAATCTATGGAGAGTAATGGCCTGCTGCTGCACCACTGTCTCCAGTTGTCTTATGAATTTATCATAATCATGCTAGCTCTCTGCTCTACTATACTGCTGCGTCAAAGGTTTCCATAAATCTTGCTCTGTTTTTTTTTTTTTTATGGTCAGCAGCCTTCTGTGCAGATTATAAAGGGCATTTTTCTCACACTAGTACGCTTACATAATTATTGAGGTGCTGATTATTGCAGCTGTCACAGAGCATCTTTGTTTATTCATTTAGAAATGTGTGAAAAGTTTAAGTGTGAAAAGAAATAAGTGGCACTAATTAACCCCGCAATCAGCTGCAAAAACATTCATGAGAGTTGATCTCTGAGAGCAAACGCAGAGTGTTTTAATGAGCCACATTTTTCTGTGTTAGAATTTATTCTTCAAAGCATCAATTAAAAATCACTCGATACATCTGAGAAGTACTTAAAGGCCGATCAAGATCTGTCGCAGTTTACTTTACTGCGTTTGTAACGTATCTGTGCCCTTTGACAAGTGTTCAGTTGTGTTTTAATAATAGTGTTTTACTGCAAGTGTTCAAAGAGTACAACACTTCTCTTAAAGGTTTACAAGTCCAGCATTTATTTTATTTTCAATGTATATGTGAGGTTTCTGAATTAAAATGTCTTAAAATAATCACTAGACTGTCTGCATCTACTAACAGTGTTCAGAATGTAATTGCATACCTTTTTTCTTTTCCCACTCACATATTTTAATGTTTTGTTCACGTCCACCCTCTCAACCTCCTAAAGCTTGCAGTATTTGTTCCAACCGTCAAAGAGTACCAGACTCAGATGTAAGAAAAGCACCAATTAGGTGTCAGGTGTTATAATTAAAATGCTTTCCCGCTGCAGTCATGACTATGCATCTAATCTTGGCTGTATAAAACAAATGCAAGGAATTATTAAAGTGCCACGTAACCCCTAGTCTGCTTAGAGCACCGCCACACACACCACAATCAGACCCACCACTGCCTCCTGCAACTGTCTCCTCACATCTCTGAACATCCGCCCCTCTCTTGTGTCACCCATCACTGACAGCCTTATCAAGGAGTCATCACAGAGCTGTCGCCCGCTGTATGAGGGGTGTCTGCTGGATGTTGACATCTTTTTTGAAGGAGGAGAAGAAGAGCAGTCAAGTAACAATACAATCTCATCTTTCCTTCCTGGAGAATTCCCCTTTGCACAGTGAAGAGGGAAGTCCAAATTAGGAATGAAGGCTAGGCGTCGAGGAGATGAGCCGAGCAGACTCCATTCTGGGCACGATTGATCTTCAGCTGAGGGGAATGGAGTGGCTCTACAGTATTTATCATTTCGCTCCTGGGTGAGCTTACTGTAACATTGTTATGCTAATGCTCAAGCTGATTAGCATGCAGAGACACTCACGTTTTGAGCCATTATCTCAACGAGTCCTGAAACAAAAGCTTTGTGAGTGGATATTCTCCAGTTGTTTCATTGTACATGTGGGTAGAATAAGTGGAATCTCAAGTATGGTGCACTGAGTTGTGTATATGTGCTTTGTTGAGTTATCCCTTATTGATCCACGTAGGGACATTCAAAGTATTAGGAAACCAGCTCCACGTCTCAGCCGGTGCCTTGGTCAAGGACACTGAACGGATAATTACATTTCAAATCATACATGCACTTTTTTGTTATATCTGCAAAGCACACAAAGCAAAATCCTTCAGCAGTAAGGTGTAATTGTTGTGCCGGGTCGCCTTTTAAGACTGAGGTACGTTTGTGATGGCTTGTGCTGTCAGTTATTTAAGCATTAATCCAAAACAAAGCTAAGAGAGCTCGTTAAACGTAGCGAATTAGCCGCTAACACATCTCCCTGCTGGCGAGCGAGAGCTACAGGGCAGTCAGCTATGAGGGGAGGGAGTGTTCTTACCGGTTTCTTTGCAATAAAATCATTAGATTAACCATAATTCGAAAATTAAACAGTTTATGTTCTGCTCTCATTCTTTCCAGGTCTTCTTTTATACCTGTAAGGTTTCAGCACAGCACATTAACAGTAGTAAATTATCTGTTTATCCAACTTGGCCTTTGTTGCTTCAACTATAAAGCATTTAATCAACTTGCTTCAGGCACAATTTGGACTTTTAGATAATAAACAGTATGTTTGTATTGGTATTTTATTGGAGTGGATGTGATTTATGAAGAAAAAACATTTAAACGTAGTTAGAAATTGAAATCATTGGTAATTTCATGCTTACTGAGCCCAGCTGTCATTGAGCAGTTAACTCCACTGTGTACATTAAACTACAGTTTTCCTTTTTCTGCTCATTTTACACTGTTTCAAGTTCACAGAAGCAATGTTGAGCTAATGTTAAGCTTAACAGAGTTGGAGCTAGCTCTGTAATGTTAATGCAAGAGAAAATATTCGTTCAAAGCAGACATTGAGCCAGAATGCAGAACCCAAATGATGAGTACACACTCATATTTATCATGTTTATTATCATGCTTTTTTCCCTTTTTCACTGCCATGTTTTGTTTTTTTATAGAACAAGGGCAAAAAAAATCTTGTGGTTCTTATATCTCTCGGAGACTGACATTCATTTTAATTTATATGGAAATATGTGTGTCGACCTTTGGACGTACAGCAATTTCATGGTTCATGTTTTGTCATTAAAAAAACCCTATAATATCCATATATAAGGCATGCATAGATGACAAGTGACTGTAGCACCCCTGTAATTAAAGAAAATGGACTAAAATGGACTAGGTTTCTTCAGATGATTGGACAGAAGTTATATAAAGCTATAGGAGAAATGTATATTTTTATGGCAAATGTCAGGTTTTATTGTCAGATTCAAGGATCAAGGACCAACCATAATGCAGTGAAATCACATATTGTGTTCTGGCAGACTTGTCAGTAGCATTGTGTGAAATAAAGCACTCTCACTGAAAGCCTTTATGTCATTTGTACAACAGAGCACTGTTAGGCATTGTCTCCACATCACTCTTGCTTCTTCTTAACTGGAAAACCATGCTGTGTTATTGTCATCACTGTCGGCAGAACGTCACTCCGTACAAGAATAGAAAGACAAACAGGGAAAATGAGGAAAAAGCTGACGTAAAAGTACCCAAAGCTGTTTTGGGAAATGCTGGTGAGCCAAAACCATCAAAGAACATAATCACAAAATCCTCTCAGAACGTTTTGCACCGTGTGTTTTTGTCTCGTTATCAGAGACCAACATTATGGTAAGAATATCCGCTCTGATGATTAATCTTTTGATTAATCCCCTCTATTAGTCGTGATTATCTGAATTATTTCCTTGTTTTTCTTGGCTGTCAAGGTCCTAATTATTATTAATGGAAAAAGAATAAAAGGTCTGTTCATAAAAACATTGAATTTGTTTTTCTTTTGATTGTGTTTTAGGTCTACCAGCAGTCTTTCCTGGCATCATACCTGATCTACAACCTGTATACAAGGTGAATAATCATAATATAAGACACCAGTGTCGCACAACTTGTAAAGAAATGTTATGTTATGTTTTGTTAATGTTATCTTCATTATCTAACTTGAAGAAGATCAAAGATTTTTATGAGACCAGAAAATAAAAATTCTGTGTGATGTGTTTTGCTGATGCTGAGTTTATTCACCTAAAAGAAAAGCTGAACTGACTGTAAACTTGCACTGACTGTATCTGTTCTGAGACTTAAAAATAAATAAATGCCTCCTAGTCGTGTGTGCAACGGTTCACGTGTAACACATTTTTTACTGTCCTTGCGTCAGGGAGGTGCGGGAGCTGAATCCCCCAGAGGTGTCAGACTCGGTGCTCCAGTTTGCCTCATGGGGCGTTCATGGTCAGCAGCTGGTGAGTATTTTATAGGTCAAATGACGACAACGCAGTCCAAAAACAGTGAAGCATTGGGATGAGTCTTTAATTATTCTAATTCAAATATGACCTTCTGAAAAATTCATTCACTGACTAAACAATTAATCCAACAACAACGTTTGGATTCCGTTTTGTGTCGTCATTTAAGAGTAAGAAACCTTCGCTGCATGCAGAAGGTGAAAACCAATGTTTAATTTATGGCTTATGTAATATGGTGCTATGTATAATTCATTGCATTCATAACGCCCTCTCCGCTCTGAGGTAGAGGCTGATCAAAGGCTGTTTTTTGACTTGCGAGGAAAGACAAGCTCCCTTTAAACTGAACAATTATTTTGAAGAGAAGCCAGCAACAGTTACACTAATCAAGCAGTTGCTGGAAGACGCCTTGTTGGGCGGCCAAAGCTCTCTGTGTGAGTAATGCCTCCGCCGTGCAGAGTATTGTGCACAGAATAATCAGTCCATTATTTTCTCCAACCCAGACAGGGAAAGTAATTAACCATGTGATAGCATATTTATCTCGTTTCCTCAGTATTTCTACCTGCCCTCGGTGGAAGCGGTTCTCCAGGAGGCCCTCCAGCAGAGTGTCACGTCGCTAATGACTAACTAGTATTCATCGCTGGTGAACGCTCCCTGCATATTTGTCACAAGAGATAACAACACTCATTTAACATGTTTTTATCAATGAGCATGTTGTCTGTGTGAGATCAGTTCCCCAGGGGGCCTCGTTCTATCAAAGAAATTCCTTTCTAATATCTTATTCCTCTAACTCTTTGCTGTGTCCTGTCTCAGACATTGTATCTATACAACATATACATGACTGCCTTTATCCATGACGACAGCTGGTGGTTTGCTAGCTAGTTTGCTATGACGTACAAGAAAAGATTGATGTTCAGTTTTAGCTTTCAGTAGGATGCATTCATCTTTTGGTAGAAGAGAAAATACCCATTAATACATGGTTCAGGAAATGTAAAGCTAAAATGCTAACAGTAAGTTTTAGCCTCTTGAACAGGCTGGAATCAGTGTTAGCTTCTACAACAGGCCAACAATGGTGTTAGCTTTTCCCACAGGCTACCAGTGGTGCCGTCAGTGTCGGCTTATCCAACAGGCTAACATCAGTGTTAGCCTCTCCGACAGGCTATCATTGGTGTTCAGTCAGGAACACTCTCGTCATAGGTTTAACCATTTATTGCAAAAAAATGGAATACAGTTATTCTTGGCTCTGGCGGCTCCGCTGTTAAGATGCTCCCTGGATTGACCAAGCAGCATGCTGAGCCAAAACGGGGAGTACAATGCAGAAAACCCCCCCAGGGTGCACAAGATTGAGCCATAACCTTGAGCCCTGACAAGGATGGAGGCTGTGGTGGTGGGGGCAAGCTTTCCAGCAGCTTTTGAGTAGGAGCAGTTATGAGTGAGGAGGGAGCCATATTTAAATGGGCCGCCTTGTGGTGAGAACAGCTGTGATTGGTGTGAGACTGACTGGTAGCAATGATTCGATCGGCAGGCTGTCAGATAGGACGGGATTTCAGACTTACTGTAATGTGGCCACTTCTCTTTGATCAGCAGAGATGTTCTATCGCCTCAGTCCTTGTGTACCGTACTGTACCTTCAAGACCGA
This sequence comes from Pagrus major, assembly GCF_040436345.1. Taxonomy (NCBI): domain Eukaryota; kingdom Metazoa; phylum Chordata; class Actinopteri; order Spariformes; family Sparidae; genus Pagrus; species Pagrus major. The sequence goes on from NC_133223.1 coordinate 31,091,980, forward strand.
GGCATTAAACGCAGCAGGAATGCAAATATTTAACTTCTCTATAGAACATCTTTAAAAGCATTCTTCACTGAATGAATTAAACCCAGTGGATTTACAAAAACAAGCTCCCTGGCATGCTCCTGCTGCAAAGCATTTTTCCTTCCACAAATAGTGTTATGTAGGTGTTACATACATACATAAGTAATATATACCAGTGCAGTTTGTGGCATTGTTTTCACATTCAGCGTAACATTCTCTCTCTGTCCCACAGTTATATATATTTGAAAACAACATTTACTTCCAAACGGATGTTCAGAGCAGCTCATGGAGGCTCACGTCTTCTGGACAAGAGGGGATCGTCTTCAATGGCATCACAGACTGGCTGTATGAGGGTAAGAGAGAAGACACTGAGTTATACAACCTGGAACAATGAATCTTTAGTCGAAGGACGGATCGACAAATGTTACCTAAAGAAGCTGTCATTCCTTGGATTTTTGAGCCTGTGTGATTAAACTCACGATGTCGTGAAATGTTAAATTTCTCGAGTATGGGATTCAAATGTTTGCAGATAAGGTATTCACTCTATCTGTGCCTCAAGGTCAGACACAAAGCAGGCATTTTTCCTTTTCTCCGTGACCATACAAGGTTTTTTTCCATCTAGCTTTCACATTAAGTTGCCATGACGTCCACTGAAATACAGCACTAGCATTGAAGGATGAAATTCCTTATACTTGTTGCCAGGCAGCCGGAAGCTTTCTACAAGTTAGGAATGATAGTTAAATGAAGGACTTAAAGTACTCCGGCGTATTAATATTTTAGAAAGAAAAGTCCAGATGGGATTTGTTTTTGAAGTGGTTTGACTGATCATCTTCAGCGAAGCAAAGGCTAGTTCCACCTACCAGTGGTATGAGGCCGACTGATGAGTGCGAGCCAATCAGAGGCAGAGTAGGGCGGGTTATTTTAAGAAGTAGATATTATTTTCAATATGTTGATCAAAGTCAATCAACCAGTTATTTAACCAATCATCAATTTACATCCTAACTAATGATAAATGTTAACAACAGAATTAAAAGAGGTGCATGAACAGGGGAGGGAATTCAGTTTTGCAGTTAACAAGCAGGAGCTCCACTCTTCTGGCTCAGGTTGTCTTTATTTGTCTTCTTCTGGTTTTGCAGAGGAGGTGTTGCACACACAGGTGGCCCACTGGTGGTCACCTGACGGCTCCAGACTGGCCTACCTCACCATCAACGACTCGCTGGTCCCCAACATGCTGCTGCCCCGCCTCACAGGCTCGCTGTACCCCAGGGGGAAGGAGTACCCCTATCCAAAGGTAGAGTACTAAAAGTCTAGTCGACACGGATAATGACTTTATTTAGATAATATTTAATCAACTCTCGATTTAAGCCAGTTAAATGTATGATTGCTGCAGTGATTTCGGGTGTTGGCACGCTGAGTTGATGGGGTTTTCTTTTAAAACAGATGTACAAATATATAATATTTTTACAACCTAAAGTGAATCCAACATCGGTATCCAAAATCTTCTGTAGATCCAGTTGAAATCTGACTGCTCCTGATCATTTTAGCTCACTTTATCCTGTACATCAACCCTTACACCCTGCCTCTACTATGACCTGCATGTACCTTCATTGCACCGTCATTGTAAAAGCCCCGCGCTATAAATTATACAACTGCCGGCCCTCTGCTTTAGCTTTCCCATGAAGGTTAGTGAATCCTTTTCTTGTTTAATTCATGTTACAGTGACTTGCTTCCTTTGAAGAGGGATGGCTGCAGGGATCTGTGGCATTTGGAGAGATAGGAATGTGATGTGCTTTAGTAAGGCGCCCCCCCCCCCATCCTTTGATGCGGATGTTTAGCGTATCAAATGCCTGTAAGATGGGAGATAGGTTGTGGAAAACTGGTGAAATGAGGGTCATGAGGTAGAGGTCAGCTCGATTTGTCGGTTGAGAACCACAGATGGGGGGAGGGGGTTCACAGGAAGGCATCTAATTAATAAAGCACTACACTCGACCCGAGCCTTGCCCACACAGTGTGTAAAAACTGCTCACACACACACACACAGTGATTCTGTTGCTCATACCCTTGAGTGTGGTAAGTGCTATAATATTGTGGGACTAAACGAAGCAGAGATTTAATTGCCTTCTCCTCCTTTTAGTCGGTGAGAACGGTGACGCTGTACAGCAGTCTGACAGTCAGACTTCTGCTTCAGTCACAGGGGGATAAATTTGTGTCGGTATTGCCTCGTGAGTCAATACGCAGTAAAAGTAAAACCCTAGAGGGTTTTCTTCATGGGTATCATGCGTCTGCACTTAAGGAAACACCTAATTACTGTCATTGTGACAAACTGTTCTGTATAACAGCCCTGGGGGGCAACACCAATGTAGATATTTGAGAATAACGAACAGTCTACATGCTTGTGACTCTGTAAGGTTGTAAAGGTTAAAAGGTTAAAGGTTAAAAATGTGTTTATTAGTCATGTTACAGCACGAAAACTGTGTTGAAGTCCCTTTATGCTACAAAAGAGAAAAAAAAAACAAGACAAACCAACTAGAAACAGAACTCAGGCTGCAAATAGCAATTCTCCACATCATCGAGGAATCTGCCGATTATTTTCACGATTATTCGATGAACTGTTTCGTCTATGAAATGTCAAAAATATAAAAAAGACTGTTTTTGACGTAAAATGATTGCATTCTGTTTTATTTACCTTTCACACAGTATTCCAACTGTTTTGAGATCTGAGTTGCAGCAGTGTCGCTATGAGAAAATAGGAAAAGAGTCATTACTCACTTATTCCCTATTCCACGTTGGTATAAGCCGTTTCAGATGTGTTACTTTTCATCTTATATACCACAAATGGCATCATAAGAAGGGAATAGAGTTACTCCAAGAAGGTATTAAACCTCTGAAAGAGCAGGAAGTGAAGGATTGGAGACGACATAAATAAAAACAAATAAAAATAAATGGCTGCTAGTATGGAATAGATACTGACATCTCTGTGATGGGTCATACTGTATTTTTTTAGATTTCCTGTGTCATGTAGAGTAACGAGCTATATTTTTTGAGGGAGGCTTAAGTGAAAGAAAACGACTGCCTGGCCGCGGGGCCCGCACAGTATATGTACACCAACACAGTTTGTTCTCTTCATGTATTATATTCTCATTATATTCTCTTGTTATTGAGTCCTACTGGCATTGTTCAGTATAACAGCACATAAAAATAGAAAACAAGAGCAGCGTGTTGCTCGGTGCTTATTGTTATCACTACAGTGAAGCAGTGCATCATGGCCATTACATCCAATTTGAACAGGCCTGTGAATGTAATTGTACATTCACACTGTTCTTTACTCCAGATGGGTCAAATCAATCCCACCGCCGCTCTTTACGTCGTTACTGTGGACGGCAGCTCCTCAACGACTGAGCTGAGGCCTCCTGACAGCTTTGAAAAGAGGTTTGATTTCTACACATTTTAAATAATAATGGCGTAATTGGTCCAGGTTACTTATATAACTAATGGTACTTTCTGCTTGTTTTCCCCTAGTGAGTACTACATCACCATGGTGAGATGGGTGACGCAGGAGAGGCTGAGTGTCCGCTGGGTGAATCGAGCTCAAAACACGTCAATTCTTTCACTCTGCGATGTTACAACAAGTGAATGCACAAAGGTACGACTGTTGTTGTTTATAGTTGTCCAGTCTTCTACATTTGAAGATGTATTTTTTATTGAGTTTATCTTTTTCAATTCAGAAACACGTGATGACATCGGAGAAGTGGCTCGATCGTCAGGTGAGTGCGTCATTGTCTTCGACAAACCCATTAATAAGACTATCAATGAATTGTTTAAGGAACACTGTTGATTTTCATATGAAAGCCTGTAATACACGTGTTCTCACTCCCAACTCGTCAAATACAGCAGCTCAAGAGGTGAAACACTGGTTGGTGTTGTACTGATTGAGTACTAAAATGTACATTAAACTAATAAAACTACCAAAACAGGAAGTGAACATGGATAAAGTTTTTAATACCCCTTTTCCACTGGTCAAAAATCCCACTTAAACCCGCTAAGATCAGGCTTTTGTGTGCAATGGGAACTTGTGAACTCTGCATTTACACCCGGGTCAGTTGACTCTGCAGTAGACACGGGTTTTATCACCTCGGCTCGGCTTTGATCTAAACGTAAGACCCGGGTGAACACGCTTAATTACAACACGCAAAGTGATGACACGTTATCAACATCTGGTGGTGACGCGTAAATAGGGGAGGAATTTGGGATGCGGTCTATCGTTGTTGTTGCCGGTTACAACTGATTCCAACGCATTCTTGACGTGAAACATGACGTCAGTGACAACTTACCGCTTCAGATGCAGATCACAGATGGGCTGCCCCGCCCTTGTTTAAAAGGCCGTGTAAACCGGCTAAGTTTGGTGGAAAAGCGGCAAAAGTATCCCTCAACAGTAAACAACATAAACATTCATCTAAAACCTGATCAGAAAACATAAAGGCTTCTTGCAAAAATATGATACATTTGACTTGTAAAACTGAAACATTTGAATAAAGGTTTGACTCATATAGGACTGTGCCAAAGAAATATTACACTGCAACTCGGCCACAAAAAATAATGTTTTCTATTTGAACTGAATTGGCAACAAACATGATTTACATGAGACGAGCCTCAAATCCATTTAATCCAAAACGGTCCAAACATTTGCAAAAGGTTCGTTTTTTTCTCTTTTTCCCAGAATGAGGAGCCGGTCTTCTCCGAGGACTGCACCACATTCTTCATCACTATGCCCTTAAAACACGGCGGCCGCGGGACGTTCAACCACATCACCATGATCTCCAACCTGGTGAGAATATTACGAACTTTTAATGAAATGAATACATTTCTTTAGGTGCTTTGACTGTTTAAATGAAACTCCTTAGGTCTGTGTACTTTTCTTCCTTTCTTTCCTTATCTGTCCTGCCTTAAGGCACAAGCCTTCCAATTATTCATACTGCTCATATTATTCCATTTTGAAGTTTCATCATTTTGAATTATATCCTTACAGTTTCCTGAGAATTAAGAATACATTAACTTGAATAAATGAAGGAGAATGTTGAACAGTAGATGATTTGGAGATTAATTCAGTTTCTGTTGAGATAATAAGTGGAACAAAAGTTTTTAGATTGAAAGTTTGGGCTTGGTGAAAAAGATCAGCACCACTTTTGGACCACGCAGGTCATGTGAGGTCATGTTGACCCACTTCTCTGCTCTGTTGTGTTGTATTCTGTCTCGTTCTTCAACAGTCTGAGGGTCAAGAGGTCAACGTCCGCCACCTGACCTCAGGAAGCTGGGAAGTCTGTCAAATTCTGGCCTATGATGAGAGCTCCAACTTGGTGTAAGCACAAGTTATTGACATCATACCATATTAAAAAACAACACAAAATATGAACTAACAGGTTGATTTTATGATTTTCAGTTATTTCCTGAGTACAGAGGAAGGCTCAACACAGCGGCACATGTACAGGTATATATTCAAGTTTCCTTTTAAATGTCAATCGACTGCTGTCATTTATATTATGGATATTAAGTGTTGGTGCATTGAAATAAGCAGTTGGCGGCTCAGAATTAATTAATTCTGCTATTAAATCATTGCAGAAGACATAATTGACTTGATTAAATTGGCGCAGCCACATCTCAAACCATATTTTTTATGCAAGGAGTGACGGCTTCAGTTTCATATTTGATGATGTAGCTGCTTAATTTGTTTTCATGCAGTCGTATTTAGTTTGTATCAATTCGCAAACTTTTACATCTCAGCCAGTGTTTTCCTGTATTTGGATTTGTTTTTACATTTCAAGTCAGGTTTGTTGTTTGTTTTGTTTAATGAGCAAATTAAAGATACACAGAGAAACAGGTGGATGGCAGCAGCCCACCTCATTAGTTAAACTACAGTGGCAATACATAATTATTATTACAATTTATCTTGGCACATTCTTTGATTCTGCAGTCTAGAAAAACAGACAGATTGTATCTCAAATTAACTTTTATTCACACATCTCTGTTGCTCTGCTCTAACAGAGTCTCCACTGTGGATCCATTTCATAAAGAGTGCATCACCTGCTCCCTCTTCAAATCAAAGTGCTCCTACTATGATGCGGTCCTGAGCCCAAACTACCAACATGTTGTTCTCAACTGCAGAGGTAACGCCTCATTATGACAGCAGCATCATCACTGAGAGGTTCACAATCAGATTGAAACTGCAGTAACATATACTGTTGAAGAATTGCATGCGTTTCCAAAATGTTGTCAGAAGGTTATTATTTATGTATATTCAGTCTGAGAGGTCTCTATCTGGATCTTTCAGCTGTGCTGAGTTGAGTCATCATATCAACTTTAATTTTTAATGCAAGCTGAAACATTAAAAACAACGGCGACTACATGCTGAAAAATTCACCCTTCAATTTAAGAGTCTAGTCTGGTGGTTTTCAAACTTTTTCTGTCATGCCCCCCAACACAAGTTCACACCCTTCAAACCACAATTTCTGTCAATCATTAACAATGAAAGTGGAGGCAACTAGTACAATGTTACCCCAATGAATGCAAATGAAATAAACCATTTTCTTTTCCAGGTCCTGGAATCCCCCAAACTACTCTTCACAAACTAAGTGACATGAACAGTAAGTACTTTGGCACTGACAAACTTGAAGTAGTCACACAGTTGCATCAGGTATATTTACTCATCATGTTTGGGTAGGAGTTAGATTTCTGTGCCCTCGGTGTCTGAAAAGAGCATTAATCGATCACCTCTTATTTGGAGATTAAGTGGCTGAGATCATGAGTCATTAAGCCAAAATTCAACAACGGAGTTTAACTTACGGCTGTAAAAACTTGATGTGAGGATGCAATTAAGGTTAAGGCGTTAAGTGCTTGAAATGTTGTCGAGCGTACATCAGAGGCACTGAGAACAGCGTCTGGGGACTCTGCAGTAGATAAACGATTATCTTCCTCCACTCCTACATGCAGGCTCGCATCGCAGATTGAGAGATGTTGATTTTTCTGCTCGTATTAAATCAGATTTTTAATTACTGTGCTGTCTGACATTAAATTGGTGACATTTCAAAGTGCTTACAGTTTCTTTACTTACGCGACTACAAATGTGACTGTGTGTGTGTTTAACAAAGCGAGCAGAGTTTTGATAATTTGTTGTTAGTTTCTACTCATGCAAGACATTCAAATGATTATTAAGTTGTTCAGGAGGTTTCTGTGATTGTTTTAATTGAAGTGATTCTTCTTATCCTGTCGTGTAACAGAGCACAAGTTTCTGGAAAGGAACACAGTGTTAAGACATGCACTGATAAACAGGACGACACCCAAGTGGGAAAGAAGAACTGTGCAGATCAACAACTTTGGTATGAAGCTGCAATCATTTTTAACAATGTGCTAAAGAACTTTGTTGTTCTCACTTGTCCTCAGCTGTTGTCTGTATTATCTTCACTCATTCATTAACACTATCTCCATGTTTATAACAAACATTCTCTCCTTGCTTAGGTAAAAAGCAATAATCAGGGCGTGGAGAACCATATTGAAGTTAAAACTCAAATGTGCAACACTTCAACCACAGTGTGTTTCCATGAGAGAGTGGCTGGCACTTTCCTGTTTGAACCCTGGCCTGTTTCGCATGCTCTAGTTTCCACGCACGCAAGAAACTAGGTTAGAAAAGTAAACTTACTGTAAGTTCATGTCAAGGTTTTTCACTCCCTCCACCTTTATTTTGCTGCCGGAAGCCCTGACGGACAAGTGAAATTTTTTTTTTCTAATTTCACACGCAGAGAAAAACACATTTTCACTTGTGAAAAAAAATTCTCTCTTGCCCCTCAGGGCTTCCGTAGTTTTTGGCCTCTACAAAAGGTAATGTCAGTCTGTTGGTTGCTCCATCACCTTTGTCCTGACTGAAATACCTCAATCATTTAATAATATAAAGAACAACAGGATGGATTGACATAAAAGACTATCTAAGAGTATTGTAAATGTTAACTTACTCGCATGCAGACATGAGCACGTAGGTTAAAGTGCCCTTTAGAATAAATGCAGGTGTAGACTTTAAAGGAAATGATTGCTGCAGGAGGACGAACTGTCACCTGTAACAGTGTAAAAGCACTGATGGAGACAGTAAGCTCGGGAGAAAAACAACAGGTGCAGAGCTTTTCTGAGGCAATTATGAAACAGCCTTGGAATCAGAAAGGCAGCAGTATATTGTTTCAGTTAGAGGAGGCAGCTCACTAATGGCTTCCTTTGTCTAATCTGTGCTCACTATGAGAGACAATGTGATACATACTGAATGTAAAGAAACACAGTCAGATGGGAGCCCAGTCATCAATAGTTGAAATCACAGGCTTGTCTTCACATGTTTATTCTTGTTTATTTTGGATGTTGAAGGATTCTCCATCCTTCAGGTCAGGGTGCACATGCACATGTGGTTGTTAAAGGCAACTTGACAAGACTCAGTGTTTCCTTAAAGACATTTTAACACTCATGTTATAGGCTTTAACTTGATTTCTCCGATTCTTTATTGGGTCTGATAAGTAACATGATCACTTATCCACTACTGACAGTGCTGTTGTTACGTCGTCGCCCTGCAGGTTCACACCAGTTAAAGCCCCAAACAACGATCCAATGATTCCCTTCAACGACTGTCACCTCATGTCATTTGCTGAATCACCCACACAGGTTTTAGAAAACTCTCTCGCCCTGAGGCCTCTGGGGTGAATCATGAAAACACTGTCAAATCCAGCTGTCTCTGACTTGTGATACAAATAAAACTTTAAGAATATGTTAAACCTTAAGTGAGGAAAAACTATTCACACTGCCAACTCAGGAAAAAATAACTTAGTGTGAAACTTCTCCGGTCTGTTCTTCACTGTGACTGATTAATACAGACATCTTTCATGGCTGATGAAGCTACCTGACCGTGCAGCTTTGATGTAGTCAGAAAAGAGAGATGTGCTGTACATGCAGCGCATAACAAAACACTCATTTTGACTCATCTTCACCATCAAAACGCACTCCGGCCTGAATGTTAAGCTGTGAGTTAGAAACGTGTGCAGCAGAAAATGTATTCATGTGTTAAAGTCCTGAGATTCTGTTGTTGACGTGTTTTGCAGCACTTCGTCTGGAGCTGATCGTCCCTCTGGGTTTGGATGAAGAGAAGGAGCACCCGCTGTTACTGATCGTGTATGTAACTTCATTTTCAGCTACATTTGTTATTTTAGGAGCACTTCTATATAATGTTTCATTAAAAAATCCTTTATTGAATGAAAAAGCTGAGAAACAAATGCCCGAAAACCAACCTGGTTCAAGACCCCAACAAGATACACCTGAAGGGTCGTGTGGTGATTTACACATCTTTTTCCTGTCTTTATTTTTTTCTTGTATACTTTGATGTATTTTAATTGAATTCTTGGGCTTCTTCATGGACTGAACTCACGCCTTTCCTCTTTCCTTTACCAGTGACAGCGCTCCCGGTGGTCAGGCTGTGAGTGACCGATTCTCCCTCGGCTGGGACTCTGCGCTGGTCAGCTCGGACAGCGTCATCGTGGCTCGTCTGGACGGCCGGGGCAGCGGCTTCCAGGGTCAGAGGATCCTGCACGAGGTTCACCAGAGACTGGGAACTGTTGATGTCCAGGACCAGATCACAGCTCTGGAGTGAGTGCAGATGATTTTTCTATCTATAGAGTAAAGTGTGGGGTTTGTCACATGAAGCTGAGACTATCTGATATCTATATTTTGTTTTATTGAAGGTGACGATGAACAATTATGTGTTAATATAGTGTATTTATTATATTTATTTATGCTGTTTGTGTGTAGTTGTGGTGATATCTGTGGTACAGTGGTAATCAAATGTGTAAGAAGAGGAATTATACTAACCTTCTTTATCAACAGACTAAATGTAGCTGCCAGGAAGTATTCCAACCCAACAAGGTGCCACTGTCCATGGAAACATGAAGTGGGAATTTAGTACCTAGAAGACTGAATATATGAATATATCTGCTTCATGCGGTTGATTCAGTACAGTTAAGCCTTAAAGTTGCTCAGATTTAGCAGAATTTGTAAAGTAACCAGTCTTTCACTGTGTTCTGTCTTGAAATGATCACTTAATTTTTGTTATTTCACTCTGAATGTTCAGGTACCTGATCAGGCTGCCCTACATCGATGGCAACAGAGTTGGAGTTTATGGGAAGGTAACACAGCCTCTGTATCTAATTCAAATGTAACCACATAACATGTATATTAGTTTGTTTTGTCAGCATTCTTTCTTTTTTCTTATTCTAGTCCCCAATATACACAGACATTGATAGTAACAGTATAATTTTTGTGATTAATAAACAGACAGAGTAACTTAGTTTCTCCATGTTTTTTTTTCTTTGATCCAGTTAAATAATCAGCATTTCCTCGCTACATCCAACATTATTTTAAAGCCACCATGTTGTTTTTTATTTTTTCCAGGCGTATGGAGGATTTCTCTCCACTCTCCTGCTCCTCTCTTACAGCTCTGTGTTCAAATGTGGCATCGCTGAAGCTCCGATAACAAACTGGAGACTCTTTGGTGAGATGGACAAGAATCCTTCACTCACTGAATATCACACGTAGTCACTATATTACAATGATCTGAAGTGGTACCTCCTCCCAAATGTGACAAAGACTTTCAAAGTTCGATTCGATTCAAGAATGAATAGTGAGTTAATTTAAACGGCATTGTTGTCTTCCTCCTTCATCTTTTTAAAGGTTCGGCCGACGCTGAGAGATACTTCGGCTCGCCAGCAAAACCGGATCACAAATACCAGGTACGACTATGCAGTTTTATTCACAACATAATTAACTGTTCATGTAAACAGCTAGAATATATATTTATTCTTGGTTGATGCTCCTGCTCCAACCCCTAAATTCCACCAGATCCATGTTCGGTCCGTCTCTGATCCACCTCCGATAGGTTTCACTCTAGACAATGTGTGTACTTCCGCTGGCTCCGCTGCGTTGTGTATCTACTCCGTTGCGTATCTACTCCGTTGTGTATCTACTCTCTATTGCAGCTGTTTCTGCCGGATGCCGGAGCACGGTGCATCAGTTCAGTCAAATTCAGCACAGAGCAGACAGGAAGTCAGACACCAAAACAACAACACAACATCCGGTTAATTTTCATAATAAAACACTCCACGTTGACGCCAGCACAAAAATCTCAAAAAAGAGACAAATCCAAGCACTTCTTCTAATGCTAATCCCGTCGTGCTGCACTCAAAACGCAGCCGGTGGGGGTTGATGGATGACGGAGCGAAACTGTAGCGGAGCCGTTCCGCAACGTACATGCAACCAGTGGACTTTCCCAGGTGACACAGGACTATAAACAATGTCACACAGCTGGAACGCAAACTCATGTAAAAACAGTTTATTGTGGCATTTAAACATGTAAATGAGACGCAGGAGCCTGTTTCAGAGCAGCGAGTCTTGAGAGGAAGTGTCCGAGCACACCTGTTAGTTCATTCATGTGACAGCCACTGGCTGCATGTGCAACGAGGAATCCAGAATTACAGAGAGCGATGCTCGTCGTCCTCTCAGCCAGTCGTATTTCTTCTTTCATACCTCTGCAGCAGCTGTGCCCGACACAGTGGGACATGTCAGACACGTCTCAAACGGAGAGACAATAACAGGTTATTGCTGTCTGGATGTGAACACGCAGCAGCACATACCTGCAGCTGAAGGGGAAATGGTGCCTTTCATTGTTGAGATTTGAAAGTCCAATCATGTCATTCCCTCAGTGTTGATGGGTTTATTTTTGCATCACAGTGAGCTGAATACATAATAACTGTTACATGTATTTGCTTATTGTTGTATAATGACATAAAACCAATTCTTTTGTGTGACAACATTTTGTTATCGATGTCACACAGCAGGTGCATTTTCCTCTTGATGCACACGACTGGTAAACACTCTGGGTCAACTTCACATGAATTTTGGAAATGGCTGTGATGTTTGGTTTCATCTCCAACTGGCCTTTTTTCACATTTCCACATCATGGCGGGAGCAGCACAGGTGTAACTAATAACATTAATGGTGGCTTCATTCCATTTAGGCCTGCCAGCCTCGGGGCCCACGCCGCGCACATGCTGGCTCTTTGGCACGGCTTACTGGGTCGGCTAAAAGGAAGTGAGGCATTGTTAACAGGTGTGATTAATCACACCTGCGCTTTTTCTGCTACGAGAAGTCAAAATGTCTGCTGCGAAAAACACTCTGATGTATCTGCTGCAGCACGACATTCACACCTTTGACTAACGTGCCAAATGGAAACAACTCAGAATTAATTCTCTTTGGAAAGTCAAAAGGTGATAATGAAACAGATAAGACATGTCGTGGTGGGCGAGAATCCATTAAATATACTGTGAGACGTGATTTAAAGGAAGCCACTGGTCCTGATTGTCAGAGTCTGAGGAGTCCTCACTGCAGACGCCTCGTCATTAAACCAGAAGATCGTTAAAGATGATCTGAAACATCTTAAAATCGATTCTAAATCTTACTGGTAACCAGTGAAGAGAGGCTGAACAGTGCTGATGTGATCTCGTCTTCTAGTATTTGTTAAAAGCCGAGCAGCTTCGTATTTAACTAACTGAAAGTGACACAGTTTTATAGCTTAATTAATAAATATATTAATAAAATTAACCACATGGAACTATGGAGCATGGAGACCGTCACAAGATCAGGCAGAGAGAGAAAAGACTTGATTTTTTATAGATGCACCTTAATTTATAAAAACCTAATTGAGCAACATCTGTAATTTGTTTTTCAAATTAAAGGTCACAGCCACGCTTCTGATATTTGTAGACAGGAAATCTTTTCATACATTAAGGAGCATCTCAAAAGTCTCAAGTCTCGTCTCTCTCTGCCTGATCTGGAGAAGGTCATCTGTTCTTTTTATTTCATCTCACTTAGATTACTGTAATTAGTCGTATAAACGATCTCGTGCCTTCAGCTGGTTCAAAACGCAGCTGCTCAGCTTTGAACAAATACAAGATCGCCCTGTTTCAGCCTCTCTAACTCTACGTTTGAGGATTAACTTTTAGATTTAACTGATCACATTTAAAACACTTTATCGTGCAGCTTCGAGCTACTTGCCTGATTGCTGCTTCCTTATGAGCCCTGTAAATCTATAAGTCCTGTAAATGTAACAGCACAAATGCAAAGGCAAGTTTATTTGTACAGCACAATTCAGAAACAAAGCAGCTCAAAGTGCTTTACATTAAAAGACATTAAAAACAAGTTGGAAGACACCAAGAAACAAAACATTAAAACAAGTCAAGAAATAGGAAAGTAAGCTGAAATAGAAGAGGTTTAAAAGAGAAAATAAAAGTCACAGTTCAGTTCAGAGCCTTGAAATCACTTCAGTGAAAAGCTGTGCGACAAACAGAAAGGTCTTCATTTAAAAGAGGTGAGAGTTGGAGCAGACCTGCAGTTTTCTGGGAGTTTGTTCCAGATGTGTCGCATCATAACTGAATGTTTAAGTGCAATTAATATTATATATTGTTAATTTGCTTTAAATAGGATGATGTTATAACTGCTGCTGCTTCAACTGCACTGTGTTCTGTCTCCAACAGATTTCCAGTCTGCTCAGTAACATCACAGCAGCGAGTCCTGTGAACTTTCTCATAATCCACGGCACAGCAGATGGTGAGTATTTTCTCCTGGATATTCACTTGCCTTTTTACAGAAGGCCTGAGGGACAGGTGAGGACTTTCTCTTCTGGTCTGATATAAAGGATGTTTTTGTCCTGTGTTTATAACTTTAGAACTGGTGAAAAAAAAGCTTTTACCAGGATAATTTTTCTAAGTTCCTTCATTTTCCATCTGTGAAAACAAGTTAAAAAAAAAAGAAAGAGATTCCAGAGAAAGTTTTCTCCATGTGTGATACGAAGTGACGATGAATGAATCACTGGAATCACACACTAAAAAAAGGGAAAAAAATTACCTCCTGAAAAGAAAACATTTCACCCGGTTTCACAAATATTTCATTTTCTCCTTAAATTTTTTTTCACTCGGTTTCAAACATGACAAAAAAAATTCTCCCGGAAAAAGAAAGTATAAATATTTCACTCAGTTTCACACAACCAAAGAAAAAAATGTTTTTACTGTTTTGAACATGAAAAAAAAGAAAATTCACCTGTTTTCACTGAAAAAGACATTTGTGAGATGGAGTGAAAACAAATCCCAGAGAAAAGTTTTCTCCATGTGTGAAACAATGTGATGAAAAAACAAATTCACTCCGTTTGACACGAAAAAAAAAAAAAATTATCTCCTGAAAAAAATGTCACTGTTTCGAGCATGACAATCAAACATTTCCTCCTGAATTTTTTTTGTCCTTCTGAAATTTGTTTCACTCGGTTTCACACAGGAAAAAAAAAAAATCACCAGTTTTCACTGATAAAAAAATAATTAGAAGTCATTTTTTTGTGTGAAACGAAGAGATGAAAAAAAAATTACCTCCTTAAAAAATACATGACAAAAATAAAAAATAAAAACTTCCTCCTGAAAGTTGTTTTCACTCGGTTTCACATACGAAAAAAAATTTACCTCTTGAGAATTTTTTTTTCACTTAGTTTCAAACTTGACAAAAAAACATTTTTTTTACTACACATAAAAAAAAATTACCTGTTTTCATTGATAAAAAATAAAAACATTATGAACTGACAAGGATTATCTCTGAAAAACTATTTTTCCACCAGTTCTCGAGTCATAAACACAGGAGAGAAAACATTTTAGACCAGACTAGGAAATGCATCACCTCCTGCCCCTCAAGGTTTTCAAAACTTTATGCAGGAAATGTAACTTTTTTTTTTACTATTTCTACTCGACACTCCTCAGACTGTGTGATAAAGGTGCAGAAATGTTTGTACAGTGACAGTCTGTCTGTGCATAGGCTGGTTGAATGTGTGTTTGTCTTTGACTCTACCTGGTGAAGGTGTCTTCACTACAGCCCAGGTGTACACATGTAGATTTGCTGGGTACACGTTGTGGCACTACAGTTTGATTTATTGTCATTCCCAACAGAGGACGTGTAACGGACTGAGTGTAACTGTTGTGTCCTGCTGTGATACATTTTCATTGTGTCCCTTCTGTGTTTTTTATTTCAGCCACTGTTCATTTCCAACATTCTGCTGAGCTGGTCAAACTGCTGTCCGGGTCAAATGTTAATTACACTCTCCAGGTAACTGCTGCCATTTATTCTCTGAGTGATAATAACGAGAGGAGACCTTGATGTTGTGTGTCTGGGTCAAAACAGCAACCTTGTTATGATTAAAGGCTGACTGAGGTGGAAGCATCCTGACGAGAGCTGTGTAGCAACCATTTCATCAGTTCTGTCAGATCATGTTTTCTTATTGTTGAATCAGATAGTTACAGATTTAACAACAACAACTTTGTCAGACTGAAATCATTAAAAACAGCAGGTTAAAAAGATGATGTTCAAGGTTAAGTAATGACACCTTTGTCTTTTCCTGTTGCCCAGATTTTCCCAGACGAAGGACACAACATCGCCTCCGTCAGGAGCCGACACTACATGCTAACCTCGGTGCTCACCTTCTTCAGACGCTGCTTTGAGGAGGAGCAGGTCGTCGGCAAGGAGTCGTCTAAAGCAGACGACTAACCTGTGGAGCTTCCCCCGGTGACGCAAGTTTAGTGGAGCAGCTGCTGTCGTGAGCTGTGTTCTCCTCAAGGACTTCTGTCTGTGAAAGCACTCAGAGAGCGTTAGTGGAAACCTAACAGACCTACAGTGTGTAAGATATGTAGCATGACGGGACCAGAGAGGTGATTCCAGGGTTGTGATCATGTAAAAGATGGTTGTCGCTGTATTTTAATGCTTGAGATTATAATTATTGTTTGTAAATGTTTGTCTCATGTACTGAGTACAAATGTCAGGGAATCAAAGAAACTAGTATTTTTCCATTTTAGAGTCTAACTTTTGCTGTAATCTATTGTGAATATTTCTATTGACTGCAAACACCACAATTTAACTTGATACCAAATTTTAGGAGGTCATATCACAAAACAATATTTGCGGGTGCCTTTACCTCATTACAGTCGTCACAGTTCTCCAACCTTAGAGTCAACACAGCGTTCATAGAGTCACCGTAACATCTAATTAGATAATGGAGCAATAACCGGAGCATCTGCATTTTCAATACTGGTTGATTGATTCCTCATCTTACGACCATTAAACTCAAACACATTTGCCATATTCAGTAACATTATCTGTGCTGGTCAGTGATTTCAGTCCCGTCTGGAGCACATATAATTTTTTCAGCAATAACAACAGTTACCTGTGGTTCAGTGAACTCACCGGTCCTGATGAGATGTCCTCGTATAATGAAATGAAGAGCTGCTTGTCCTTCTTCTCTAGTTTCTATCAGCTCGGTGTGAAGTTCTGTGAAAATGTCAAAAGTCAAATGTTTTTGCTTTCTTTAAAAAATGGGAGCATGCTAACACCAATATAATAAGCCTGTGTAGGAACCAACGTGATGACAGAAGTAAATGAAAGCCATCGTGGAAGCAGGACATCATACTGGAATATCAGCTACAGGTTTATGCTGAAGCCCTGAGGGGCAGTGAGGGTTTCTTTCTCAGGTGACACGTTCTCTAAGTCTGATCCAAAATGTCTTCTCCCATGTGTTTAATACTCGTTACTACTTAGTTTTTTCTTGTAAAACCGAGTGAATCTTTTATTCCATGAGTGAAACAAATGTTTCAAAATAAGTGGAAAAAAGGTTTTTCACAAGAAGTTTTCATTTTTTCTTCCCTGTTTGTTTTTCGTATTTCAGCCTTGAGAGGCTGCAGAGCACCACTTGCCCATTTCCAGGGTCGTTTAGTATTTATGCAACAATAAATTCTCAATAAACTTTCTTTTTTTTTTTTTGCCAGTTTCACACATGAAAAGAAAAACTCAAGTTTGAAAAAAAAAGTTTCCCCTGAAAAATACACTTTTTCACTCTGTTGCCCACAAGAATTTGGTTTTTTGTCCTGAAAGAAAGAAAAATCACTCAGAATGAGAAAAAATAAATCACTTGCAAAAAGAAAAATTCTTTCAGAAGAATATTTGTTTTTTCTAAATGATTTTTTTTCCCCATTTGGTAAACAGTGAAAAAAAAAAAGTTTTTCCTCTCAGAACCTGTTTTTGTCCCCCAGCACCCCAGTCATAAACTCAGGAGGAATAAACTATTTGGATCAGACTTGGAAAATGAATTACCATTTATTTTATGTATTGCTTGCCCCTCAGGGCTTCCGTATGTAGTGATCAGAGTTAAGACAAGTTGTTTTTTCTTTTCAGAGCATTATGACAAATTTGGTATTTTATTCTTGAAGAAACTACACTCCAATAACACTGACTGGTTTCATCTGATTCCTTTCATGATAAACTAACTCAAACATGGAGCTCTTTTCACAGTTTTGAATGTTTATAACCAACTGGATTTTTCAGCATTACATGTAGCAATTATAATCCCAAAATGTGACAAAGTGTTTCAAATGGGCAGAAGAATGGAGAATGGTAACTTGTAATAATTCCAGTCTATTGTGTACAGCGTGCTTTGTCCATAACCAGACTCCTATAATACTGTCTGATCACCATATCTGTCCTTCAATAAGACGTAGCAACCAGATCATCTCAGACCATGATCCTGTGCTGCTGACACTAATGCACTTGCTTGATTCTGTCAAAATGCAATGACTCTGTCATATATATACTGTACATTATAGTCAATATGTCCACAGTAGACATTTATATACTTGGGAAAATTTATATGCTGAAATAAATTGTTAAACAAGACTGTCCTGCATCTGTGTTTTACTGCTGAAGCAATAAAAAGAGAGTTTCATTCAGAGCCACGTCTGATACAGCAGAGCTCATCTTGATTTCCAAGTGCTGACTGTGCAGCAGTGACATATAATGTCGAGGCAAAGACACAGTCCGCTGCGCCATTAAACACTGACATTAAAGGGCTAATCCAAATGTCTGTGTTGGCTTTCTTTCTGTGAAAATGTCAAAAGTCAAATGTTGTTGATTTCTTTAAAAAATGGGAGCATGCTAACATCAATATATCAGTCTGTTTATGAACCAACATGATGACAGAAATAAATGAAAGCCATCGTGGAAGCAGGACGCCGTACTGGAATATCAGCTACAGGTTTATGCTGAAGCCCTGAGGGGCAGTGAGGGTTTCTTTCTCAGGTGACACGTTCTCGAAGTCTGATCCAAAATGTCTTCTCCCATGTGTTTAATAAAAAAGGATGCCAGGATAATCTTTATAGGTTCCTTTTTGTTGTTTTTATCTGTGAAAACAGGTGGAAAAGTGAAAAATGTCAGGTGTTTTTTTTCTTGCGTGAAACAGTGAAAAACATTTTCGGGAGGTTGTTTTTATTTTTGTGTGAATCCTAGTGAAAAATGTGGAACGATTTTCACTCGAGCTTGAAAAAAAGTTTCCCCTGAAAAAAAAACATTTTTTCACTCTGTTGCCCACATGAAAATAACATGTTTCTCCAGATAAAAATAACTTTTACAAAAAGCAAAAAAATTCTCCCAAAAAAATAATCCTGGATTTCACATAAGACTGGACTTTAAAATTCACTGAGTCTCATAAGAATCAAACCATCGACCTCAGAAGTTAAGAGCAGTCATCTATCAGCCTGATGATCTCTGTCTCTCAGAGCTTTTCACTCTTTCTTCTGGACATCAGCCTTCAAAATTCAACACAGATCAGTGAACCCGATGAACCTGAGCAACTTGAGGATCGATCCCACAACGTGAAATCTTGGGGGCAGCATCTCTACACACTGAGCTATTCAGTCAGACATGTTGACACAATGTTTCTTGGAGGTTTTATTTTTCTAAAAACTAAGATTTTTTTTTCTAGGAGGAAAAAAATCTGGCAAACATTTTTTCTAATTTTCCTTTTTATAGATTTCCTTTTCATGTGTGAAACTGGTACTGAGTGGGAAAACAATCTGATAAGGAGGAAAGAGATCTTCTAGAAGAAAAATGATTCAGATTTTTTGTCTAAAAATTCAGATTTTTTGTCTAAAAATTCAGATTTTTTTTCCTAAAAATTCAGATTTTTTTTTCCAGGGGGAAAAAAATCTGGCAAAACATTTTTCTAATTTTCTTTTTAAAAAAAAATATTTTTCCTTTTCATGTGAGTAACTGGTATTGAGTGGGAAAACAATCTGATAGGAGGAAGGACATCTTCTACAAGAAAAATAATTCAGATGTTTTTTTCTAAAAAATCAGATTTTTTGTCTAAAAATTAAAATAAGAATCAAACCATCGACCTCAGAAGTTAAGAGCAGTCATCTATCTGCCTGATGATCTCTGTCTCTCAGAGCTTTTCACTCTTTCTTCTGGACATCAGCCTTCAAAATTCAACACAGATCAGTGAACCCGATGAACCTGAGCGACTCGAGGATCGATCCCACAACGTGAAATCTTGGAGGCTGCATCTTTACACACTGAGCTACTCAGTCAGAGATGTTGACAGGATGTTTCTTGGAGTTTTTTTTTTCTAAAAACTAAGATTTTCTTTTCTAGGAGGAAAAAATTCTGGCAAAAAAATGTATAATTTTCTTTTTTATCATAGATTTACTTTTCATGTGAGTAACTGGTACTGAGTGGGGAAACAATCTGATAGGAGGAGAGACATCTTCTAGAAGAAAAATAATTCAGATGTTTTTTCCTAAAAATTCAGATTTTTTGTCTAAAAATTTAGTTTTTTTTCCTAAAAATTTAGATTTTTTTTCCTAAAAATTCAGATTTTTTTTCCTAAAAATTCAGATTTTTTTTCCTAAAAATTTAGATTTTTTTTCCAGGGGGGAAAAAAATCTGGCAAAACATTTTTCTAATTTTCTTTTTTAAAAAAAATATTTTTCCTTTTCATGTGAGTAACTGGTACTGAGTGGGAAAACAATCTGATAGAAGAAAGGACATCTTCTAGAAGAAAAATAATTCAGATGTTTTTTTCTAAAAAAATCAGATTTTATGTCTAAAAATTTAGTTTTTTTGTCTAAACACTCAGATTTTTGTCTAAAAATTCAGATTCTTTTCCTAAAAATTCAGATTTTTTTTTCTAGGAGGAAAAAAATCTGGCAAACATTTTTTCTAATTTTCCTTTTTATAGATTTCCTTTTCATGTGTGAAACTGGTACTGAGTGGGAAAACAATCTGATAAGGAGGAAAGAGATCTTCTAGAAGAAAAATGATTCAGATTTTTTTGTCTAAAAATTCAGATTTTTTGTCTAAAAATTCAGATTTTTTTTCCTAAAAATTCAGATTTTTTTTCCTAAAAATTTAGATTTTTTTTCCAGGGGGGAAAAAAATCTGGCAAAACATTTTTCTAATTTTCTTTTTTAAAAAAAATATTTTTCCTTTTCATGTGAGTAACTGGTACTGAGTGGGAAAACAATCTGATAGAAGAAAGGACATCTTCTAGAAGAAAAATAATTCAGATGTTTTTTTCTAAAAAAATCAGATTTTATGTCTAAAAATTTAGTTTTTTTGTCTAAACACTCAGATTTTTGTCTAAAAATTCAGATTCTTTTCCTAAAAATTCAGATTTTTTTTTCTAGGAGGAAAAAAATCTGGCAAACATTTTTTCTAATTTTCCTTTTTATAGATTTCCTTTTCATGTGTGAAACTGGTACTGAGTGGGAAAACAATCTGATAAGGAGGAAAGAGATCTTCTAGAAGAAAAATGATTCAGATTTTTTTGTCTAAAAATTCAGATTTTTTGTCTAAAAATTCAGATTTTTTCCCCTAAAAATTCAGATTTTTTTTCCTAAAAATTCAGATTTTTTTCCTAAAAATTCAAGGTTTTTTTTCCAGGGGGAAAAAAATCTGGCAAACATTTTTTCTAATTTTCCTTTTTATAGATTTCCTTTTCATGTGTGAAACTGGTACTGAGTGGGAAAACAATCTGATAAGGAGGAAAGAGATCTTCTAGAAGAAAAATGATTCAGATTTTTTGTCTAAAAATTCAGATTTTTTTCCCTAAAAATTCAGATTTTTTTCCCTAAAAATTCAGATTTTTTCCCCTAAAAATTCAGATTTTTTTTCCTAAAAATTCAGATTTTTTTTCCTAAAAATTCAGATTTTTTTTTCCAGGGGGAAAAAATCTGGCAAAACATTTTTCTAATTTTCTTTTTTAAAAAAAATATTTTTCCCTTTCATGTGAGTAACTGGTACTGAGTGGGAAAACAATCTGATAGAAGAAAGGACATCTTCTAGAAGAAAAATAATTCAGATGTTTTTTTCTAAAAATTCAGAATTTTTTCCTCTAAAAATGTAGATTTTTTTTCCAGGGGGAAAAAAATCTGGCAAACATTTTTTCTAATTTTCCTTTTTATAGATTTCCTTTTCATGTGAGTAACTGGTACTGAGTGGGAAAACAATCTGATAGAAGAAAGGACATCTTCTAGAAGAAAAATAATTCAGATGTTTTTTTCTAAAAAAATCAGATTTTATGTCTAAAAATTTAGTTTTTTTGTCTAAACACTCAGATTTTTGTCTAAAAATTCAGATTCTTTTCCTAAAAATTCAGATTTTTTTTTCTAGGAGGAAAAAAATCTGGCAAACATTTTTTCTAATTTTCCTTTTTATAGATTTCCTTTTCATGTGTGAAACTGGTACTGAGTGGGAAAACAATCTGATAAGGAGGAAAGAGATCTTCTAGAAGAAAAATGATTCAGATTTTTTCCCCTAAAAATTCAGATTTTTTTTCCTAAAAATTCAGATTTTTTTTCCTAAAAATTCAGATTTTTTTTCCTAAAAATTCAAGGTTTTTTTTCCAGGGGGAAAAAAATCTGGCAAACATTTTTTCTAATTTTCCTTTTTATAGATTTCCTTTTCATGTGTGAAACTGGTACTGAGTGGGAAAACAATCTGATAAGGAGGAAAGAGATCTTCTAGAAGAAAAATGATTCAGATTTTTTGTCTAAAAATTCAGATTTTTTGTCTAAAAATTCAGATTTTTTTCCCTAAAAATTCAGATTTTTTTCCCCTAAAAATTCAGATTTTTTTTCCTAAAAATTCAGATTTTTTTTCCCAGGGGGAAAAAATCTGGCAAAACATTTTTCTAATTTTCTTTTTTAAAAAAAATATTTTTCCCTTTCATGTGAGTAACTGGTACTGAGTGGGAAAACAATCTGATAGGAGGAAAGACATCTTCTACAAGAAAAATAATTCAGATGTTTTTTTCTAAAAATTCAGAATTTTTTCCTCTAAAAATGTAGATTTTTTTTCCAGGGGGAAAAAAATCTGGCAAACATTTTTTCTAATTTTCCTTTTTATAGATTTCCTTTTCATGTGTGAAACTGGTACTGAGTAGGAAAACAATCTGATAGGAGGAAGGACATCTTCTAGAAGAAAAATAATTCTGATTTTTTGTCTAAAAATTCAGATTTTTTTCCCTAAAAATTTAGATTTGTTTTCCAGGGGGGAAAAAATCTGGCAAAACATTTTTCTAATTTTCTTTTTTTTTAAAAATATTTTTCCTTTTCATGTGAGTAACTGGTACTGAGTGGGAAAACAATCTGATAGAAGAAAGGACATCTTCTAGAAGAAAAATAATTCAGATGTTTTTTTCTAAAAAAATCAGATTTTGTCTAAAAATTTAGATTTTTTGTCTAAAAATTTAGTTTTTTTGTCTAAAAACTCAGATTTTTGTCTAAAAATTCAGATTCTTTTTTCTAGGAGGAAAAAAGTTCTGGCAAAAAAAAATTATCCTCGATTTCACATAAGACTGGACTCTGCCTGATGATCTCTGTCTCTCAGAGCTTTTCACTCTTTCTTCTGGACATCAGCCTTCAAAATTCAACACAGATCAGTGAACCCGATGAACCTGAGCAACTCGAGGATCAATCCCACAACCTCAAATCTTGGAGGCTGCATCTGTATGCACTGAGCTACTCAGTCAGACATGTTGACAGGATGTTTCTTGGAGTTTTTTTTTTTCTAAAAACTAAGATTTTTTTTTCTAGGAGGAAAAAATTCTGGCAAAAAATGTATGTAAAATGATAGGAGGAGAGACATCTTCTAGAAGAAAAATAATTCAGATGTTTTTTTCCTAAAAATTCAGATTTTTTGTCTAAAAATTTAGTTTTTTTGACCAAAAAGTCAGATTTTTTGTCTAAAAATTCAGATTTTTTTTCCTAAAAATTTAGATTTTTTTCCTAAAAATTCAGATTTTTTTTCCTAAAAATTCAGATTTTTTTTCCTAAAAATTCAGATTCTTTTCCTAAAAATTCAGATTTTTTTTTCTAGGAGGAAAAAAATCTGGCAAACATTTTTTCTAATTTTCCTTTTTTAAAAAAAATATTTTTCCTTTTCATGTGAGTAACTGGTATTGAGTGGGAAAACAATCTGATAGAAGAAAGGACATCTTCTAGAAGAAAAATAATTCAGATGTTTTTTTCCTAAAAATTCTGATTTTATGTCTAAAAATTCAGATTTTTTTTCCTAAAAATTCAGATTTTTTTTTCTAGGAGGAAAAAAATCTGGCAAACATTTTTTCTAATTTTCCTTTTTATAGATTTCCTTTTCATGTGTGAAACTGGTACTGAGTGGGAAAACAATCTGATAAGGAGGAAAGAGATCTTCTAGAAGAAAAATGATTCAGATTTTTTGTCTAAAAATTCAGATTTTTTGTCTAAAAATTCAGATTTTTTTCCCTAAAAATTCAGATTTTTTCCCCTAAAAATTCAGATTTTTTTTCCTAAAAATTCAGATTTTTTTTTCCAGGGGGAAAAAATCTGGCAAAACATTTTTCTAATTTTCTTTTTTAAAAAAAATATTTTTCCCTTTCATGTGAGTAACTGGTACTGAGTGGGAAAACAATCTGATAGGAGGAAAGACATCTTCTACAAGAAAAATAATTCAGATGTTTTTTTCTAAAAATTCAGAATTTTTTCCTCTAAAAATGTAGATTTTTTTTCCAGGGGGAAAAAAATCTGGCAAACATTTTTTCTAATTTTCCTTTTTATAGATTTCCTTTTCATGTGTGAAACTGGTACTGAGTAGGAAAACAATCTGATAGGAGGAAGGACATCTTCTAGAAGAAAAATAATTCTGATTTTTTGTCTAAAAATTCAGATTTTTTTCCCTAAAAATTTAGATTTGTTTTCCAGGGGGGAAAAAATCTGGCAAAACATTTTTCTAATTTTCTTTTTTTTTAAAAATATTTTTCCTTTTCATGTGAGTAACTGGTACTGAGTGGGAAAACAATCTGATAGAAGAAAGGACATCTTCTAGAAGAAAAATAATTCAGATGTTTTTTTCTAAAAAAATCAGATTTTGTCTAAAAATTTAGATTTTTTGTCTAAAAATTTAGTTTTTTTGTCTAAAAACTCAGATTTTTGTCTAAAAATTCAGATTCTTTTTTCTAGGAGGAAAAAAGTTCTGGCAAAAAAAAATTATCCTCGATTTCACATAAGACTGGACTCTGCCTGATGATCTCTGTCTCTCAGAGCTTTTCACTCTTTCTTCTGGACATCAGCCTTCAAAATTCAACACAGATCAGTGAACCCGATGAACCTGAGCAACTCGAGGATCAATCCAACAACCTCAAATCTTGGAGGCTGCATCTGTATGCACTGAGCTACTCAGTCAGACATGTTGACAGGATGTTTCTTGGAGTTTTTTTTTTTCTAAAAACTAAGATTTTTTTTTCTAGGAGGAAAAAATTCTGGCAAAAAATGTATGTAAAATGATAGGAGGAGAGACATCTTCTAGAAGAAAAATAATTCAGATGTTTTTTTCCTAAAAATTCAGATTTTTTGTCTAAAAATTTAGTTTTTTTGACTAAAAACTCAGATTTTTTGTCTAAAAATTCAGATTTTTTTTCCTAAAAATTTAGATTTTTTTCCTAAAAATTCAGATTTTTTTTCCTAAAAATTCAGATTTTTTTTCCTAAAAATTCAGATTCTTTTCCTAAAAATTCAGATTTTTTTTTTCTAGGAGGAAAAAAATCTGGCAAACATTTTTTCTAATTTTCCTTTTTTAAAAAAAATATTTTTCCTTTTCATGTGAGTAACTGGTATTGAGTGGGAAAACAATCTGATAGAAGAAAGGACATCTTCTAGAAGAAAAATAATTCAGATGTTTTTTTCTAAAAAATTCTGATTTTATGTCTAAAAATTTAGATTTTTTGTCTAAAAATTTAGATTTTTTTATCTAAAAATTCAGATTTTTTCCCTAAAAATTTAGATTTTTTTTCCAGGGGGAAAAAAAATCTGGCAAACATTTTTTCTAATTTTCCTTTTTATAGATTTCCTTTTCATGTGTGAAACTGGTACTGAGTGGGAAAACAATCTGATAGAAGAAAGAACATCTTCTAGAAGAAAAATAATTCAGATGTTTTTTTCTAAAAATTCAGAATTTTTTGTCTAAAAATTCAGAATTTTTTGTCTAAAAATTCAGATTTTTTTTCCTAAAAATTTAGATTTCTTTTTTCCAGGGGGAAAATAATCTGGCAAAAGATTTTTCCAATTTTCTTTTTTTTATATATATATATTTTTCCTTTTCATGTGAGTAACTGGTACTGAGTGGGAAAACAATCTGATAGGAGGAAGGACATCTTCTACAAGAAAAATAATTCAGATTTTTTGTCTAAAAATTCAGATTTTTTGTCTAAAAATTCAGATTTTTTTTTCTAGGAGGAAAAAAATTCTGGCAAAAAAATGTATAATCTTCTTTATAGATTTCCTTTTCATGTGAGTAAGTGGTACTGAGTGGGAAAACAATCTTTCAGAAGAATAAAACCATCACGTCAGTGAGAAGGTAGTCGAAGTCAGGAGACGGTTTAGCCTAGAAACTATCATAAAGGAGCAGTTAGGCAGCACATTTTCTGCCTAAACAAACTAAACAGACAAACTCTCTTTGTTTTCATGACTGAATAAACAAACTGGCCTTAAAGGACAACACAGTTTGATACGGTTTTACTTTGTTTATATGTGGTGGACCCTGCCACCTTCCTACCTTCAAACAGTGTTCTGGCACCTTATTTTCCTGAGAACAGCTTGTTGATTCAGTTATCGAAAACAAGTTTGAATTATGTTCTCATTAATATTGTCAATATTAAAATTGCCCAAAAATATCTCCCTTAAAAAATAATCCTCGG
Organism: Pagrus major; assembly: GCF_040436345.1. NCBI lineage: Eukaryota > Metazoa > Chordata > Actinopteri > Spariformes > Sparidae > Pagrus > Pagrus major. The sequence goes on from NC_133223.1 coordinate 31,118,153, forward strand.
TTTACCAAATGAGAAAAAATAAATCACTTAAAAAAAAAAAAAAATCTTTCAGGAGAATATTTTTTTTTTTTTTAACAGTGATTTTTTTCCCCATTTGGTAAACCGAGTGACAAAAAATGTTCTTTCTTTCAGGTCAAAAAATCATGTGTGAAGCCGTTTTTTTTTTTTTCTGGGAGAAACTTTTTTTTTTCGGTTTCCCACATGACAATAAAATGTTTCTCCTGAAATGTGTTTGCTTTCTTTCTGCTAAAATGTCAAAAGTCAAATGTTTTTGCTTTCTTTAAAAAATGGGAGCATGCTAACACCAATATATCAGCCTGTGTAGGAACCAACGTGATGACAGAAATAAATGAAAGCCATCGTGGAAGCAGGACGTCGTACTGGAATATCAGCTACAGGTTTATGCTGAAGCCCTGAGGGGCAGTGAGGGTTTCTTTCTCAGGTGACACGTTCTCTAAGTCTGATCCAAAATGTCTTCTCCCATGTGTTTAATAATAAAAAAAAGTTTTGCCTGGATAATCTAAGTTCCTTAATTGTTTTTTTTAAAATCTGTGAAATCAGGTGGAAGTAAATTCTCAGGATATTTTTTTCCACGTGTGAAAAGTGAAAGAAAATGTCAGCCGTTTTGTTTTTCTTGGGTGAAACAGTGAAAAACATTTTCAGGAGGTTGTTTTTATTTGTGTGTGAATCCTAGTAAAAAATGTGGAATAAAAAAATTCTTGTAAAACCAAGTGAATCATTTTTTCCAGGAGTCAAAAAATGTTGAAAAATGTTCGAAAACAAGTGGAAAAAAGTTTTTTCACAATATTTTTTTTTCTCTGTTTGTTTTCTTATTTCAGCCTTGAGAGGCTGCGGAGCACCACTACCCCATTTCCAGGGTAGTTTAGTGTTTATGCAACAATAAAATATTTTTATTGTTCTTTTTTTTTGCCAGTTTCACACATGAAAAGAAAAACTGTTTTTCTCCTGAAAAAAAAAAAAAAAAAAATCACACGGTTTTACACATGAAGAAAAAACCATATTCTCCTGAAAAATACCTGTTTTTCAAAACTTTTTTACACATGGGAGAAAAAAAATTCTCCTTGAAGAAAATGAAAAAAAAAACATAATCAGTTTAACACATAAAAACATTTTCACTCAAGCTTGAAAAAAAAACAAAAAAAACTTTGGTGCAAAACATTTTTTTTCACTTGGTTTCCCACACAGGAAAAATGTTTCTCCCGAGCCACTTTAAAAACGCAGTAGAGTGGACACATTAAGTAGCAGAAAACACTCCTTAAGTGTCCTCAAGTACAGTGCTCGAGTAAATCAAATCAAATCCAAATAAATTTTATTTATATAGCCCAAAATCACAATCACATTCCCTCAGTGGGCTTTACGATCTGTACAGTGAACGACATCCTCTGTCCTTAGACCCTCGATTCAAGTGAGGAAAAAAAAAAAAAAGATGGAACAAACAACAAACCGAACAGAACAACAAAATCACAGTTTACAAGTTGCATTGACAGAATATCTGGTACAAATTATAACATATGTAAAGTGTGTGGATCCAGGAGACGACTGAGCAGGACGAGGCATCGCCGAGTGATGCCCGAGCCACACGACCTCCTCTCCACCGTGGTGACCTGGAAGAGGACAGGCCAGATGAGATGTAAATGTACTTAGTTACATTCGACTGAAATATGCATCCAAACCTGACAAGAAAAACAGTGGCCGAGTTTCTACTCTGAGCGTTCCATTTAATGACTACTTAAAGGGATAGTTACAAAATATACATGCTTTTTAGGTGGGCCTTCTTGTAGGTGGCTAAAATACGTCTTGCTGTCGGTACCATTTACAGCAGTACAATGATCTGCTTCCTGTTGGTGCTACGTGCTGCTTCTCCACACGGGCCGAGCTGACGGTCATCTACTGCAGGTAACACACTGAGTAGGGATAAGCACCTCATACAACCTCACATCAGAAGACCCCAACTATCACTTTAACAAAAAAAAGGAACGAGCGAACCAAAACTAAGAGGCTTCATTCACAGGTTTAACACTGTAACATCCAAAAAGGAGACTTTGATGAGCTGCACACAATCACTTTACTATCAGCAGTTCTGGTACGTAACATCCCCAAAAACCATCAGTGTTTTTTTATTCCTTACACCTGTCTGTCTGTACAGGTTTGATGCTTTCTGCATGTATTCAAAGCTAAACACATCTTGACTGGCTGTACTTAACACACACAGACATGAGATAGACATCAGTCTTCTTATCTCACCAACATAAATCAAGCAAATAAGTGTATTTCCCCAAACTGCTCTGCATTAAAGTGACAGTGGATCTATCCTGCTGGGAGCGAGCTGAGCACAAATGGAGAAGCCTCTCACTCGAAAAAATAACTTAACATTCAATGAAACCACATCACTTACTGACAATCCCAGAACACTTTGCTTCTGCTCGCCTCAGTCTTTATGTATTAACTGGAATAAAAGTCATCTCATGAGATGTGAATTGTCGTCTCTAAAGATTACCCATGACAACAGATTTAACATTTGTTTTATATTTCAGCAGCAACAGAAAGAACAATGAGGACAACAAAGCAAATTTGACTCCACAGAAACAAAATCCTCCAGCACATTTACAGTGACACTGATCACTGTCTTTGTAAAAATAAATTAACTTGCAGCAAACCAGTTTCACTAACAAGCTGGGAGGATGTCAGAAGTTCATCCCTGACTTTGAAAACATCCGCTGAGACATACCAAATAGAGATCTACTATAATAAGCGGACAGTGTGGTAAGATTGTTTTCTCAAACGTCAACACGTCTGGAAAGTATTCACGCGTCAGACAAACTGACAGACGGCGATAACTGCTGACGAGCAGATTAAATTCTGGCTTGAGCGAGAAAATACACAAATATCTGTTGTGACACTCAAACAGAACGGAGCAGCGTTGTGGAGCCACAGAAGGTGATAAAGAGTATTTTATCGACCCGTCACATCCACGCAGGTTATTCTGGCTGATTCAGACCTTTTCTCAGGTTCAGACTGAGCTGATCGCTGCAAAGGAAAGAAGAGTCATGGTAATGTCAAACATGTTTCTTTTGTAACCATACGAAATAGGTCGAATCAGCTAAAATACTTAAAATAAAACATTTAAAAAGCCTTTAAATCAGAGATACAGTAGACTGTAATCATTCTTGCTATGCTTGCATATAAAGTTGTCAATGTCCCCGACAACGTCTGTAGTCTCAGTTAGACACTTGTTTTTAAGACACACCAGAGCTTTATAATTAAATTGTGGGTCATTTAATGATGTATTTTATGTTGTAGAACAAAATGTGTAAATATCTTCAGCCTGTTGTAACCACAGATCTTATTTCAGACATTAAACTGAAGACTCATTCAAAAAAACTCACCGACGTTGAGACGAGGGAACCGGAAGTGCAAAAATGCCCGACTTCCGGGTTCGAGGACTACAAACTACTCTATTAACTGACTTGCGGATCACTGTCTGTCAGTTTGTTTCAACATTTGTTTACGAGACACCAGTAAGTCCTTTGAAGGGAAACTCGGGACGCTCTGTCCGTGTTTGTGGCGACAAAAACCGGATATTTTTGACGGGAAGTCGGGCCATCTTGAGCCGTGTTAATGGCGGCAAACTCGGGTGTTTTAAACGGGAACTCGGGACATCTACAGCAGTGTTTGTAGCGACCAAAACAGGAAGCTGTGTTTAGCTAATAGCTAACTGTTGTTCTCACCCAAACCGAGTGGTTGTTGTGCTTAAACCAAACCCTTAGTGACGAGAGAAAACTGGACTCTAAGAAGTAAACTTTGACATGAAGCTACTCACCATCACACTGCCTCTGCGCCCGGACACTCAGCGCATGCGTCGTGTGAGGTACAGGTTGATTGGCAGTGGACCAAACCACTGTGAGGCATATAAAGGGGGGGAACCGATCTTTAAAAACGCATATTTTTTCGTCTTTAATGAGTGTTTTCAAAGGAAATTATTATTATAGGTTAAAATTATGTACGTATATGTTTTTTTACTGATATAGGTTACCAAAAATATCTCTGTTGATGCCAGAAAGGGGGTTCTGAATCTCCCTGTCTCCCCCCGTGATTTCCACTTATGTATATATAGTGAGCCGAAGTGAGCCTCTTCCGGTTTCCCTCATGGGACCTTATTTCAGAAAACCTTTGTATGTTAGTGAATGAAGAGACAAATAATGTATTGATCCTGTTTGAATTGTGTCCTGAATCACACATATGATGGTTGTCAATTTAAAAGATAATTTTCCAAGTCAAAAAAGTGTCAGTTTGCCATCAAACGAATGAAATATCAGACTACTATCAGATACGTCATTATAAAGACTTCACAGCCAACAGTCTCGTTAGTGACGTTGTCTTGTTGAATTTCACCAAAACCCGTCACTTAAACATTGTAGAGCTGCTCCTGTATATTAGCAGCTCACACTACTGACCAACTCTCCTTTCACACAACTGCAGTTGTTAATATGAGCAGATTTATTGTGATTTTCATCTTTTTTAGCACCTTTTCTGAGTCCAGTTGGCTCCATGTTGGTGTTGGTGATGTGTTGAGTGAGACGATGTAGTTCACTGAGCACTTTAACACTAAACTACATGATATTTTACTTAAATTATGACAAATTGAGACTTGATTGACTTGGAAAGTGATTTTAAATTGACTTACATCATATGTGTGGTTCTTGGAACAATTAAAGCTTTTTGTTTTAAAGTTTTTCTAAAATAAGGTCCCGTGGGGTCCACCGGAAAGGGGCTTGACTCCGGCTCTCTATATCCTAAAAACAGCTAAAAACACCAAGAAATGTTAACAAATGGGATGAAATTAATTTGTAATGTCATATTCTTTCTCCACCGTTATTAAACCTGCTTTGAAGACCGTTTTAAAAGACTTCTTTTCATCTGAGCCCTTGTGTCCCCACCACTTTCCAACAAAAAGGGATGCTCTTAGAGTCAGGCCTATTCAAATGGTTTCCACATTTAAAAAAAGAAAGGGAAAAAAAGAGGCTGTTAATTATGTCTGGACCATCTACACTTCCTGGTTTTGATGTCGGGTCCAATTAAATAGTCCTGTCATAAGTTGAGTACACTGAAGCAAGTCACTACAGGTTGTACATGACTGTATGATGAATAAAACTTTGAACTTGAAAACTTAGACCATACTGCTGTTCCTTTTGAAGAGTTTTGTCTCAACTCAGATGTTTTTTTTTCTCTCAAAACACAAAAGAAGCTTCTCATAGAACGAAAATCTATCAAAGTGTGGATAACAGGCTGATCTGCACTGATGAAAAACACCTACATTAACTCCGGTCCTTCAGATCCTGCAGATGTAAGAGTTCCTGTCCTTCAGCAGAGTCACCATCTGCTCGACCACAGAGGCCTGTGAGTGATTAATGCACGCGGACAGGCAGTGTTGAGGCAGCGATGATCACTCTGAACAAGTGGAGTTGTTAATGTGGGTGTAAAGCCATAACAGACTACCTCTCCTCTTTAATGTGAGTCCCAAGGTGAAGAGACAAATACAGCATTTAATTGAAAAGTTGGATGATCAATCCTGCAAACAAACATGGCTGATGTGCTCTAAATACCAGCGAAACTTGTTCTAAGTGCTGTATCGTAGGCAACTGGACGTGTTTCAGTTTGTTGAAGACGTTTCACCTCTCATCCAAGAGGCTTCTTCAGTTCCAACTAGCTGGAGGGGAGTGTGTGGGAGTGTCCTCACAGAGTCGTTAAGGACACGTGTGAGCTCTGAGTTTCAGAGTCGTTAGGGCCACTTGGGCCGTCATTGACCCAACCGGCCTTCATGTGGGTTGCTAGTGCTAGGTGAGCCCAGGTGTGAATGGTTGTTAAGCTGTCTGGGGAGAGAACTCAGTACTGCATTGTAGGTGGGTGTCCAAGTCCAGTTGCCTATGATACAACACTGACTGAGAACCTTCATCAACAGCAAAACTTGTTTGTTTTTCATATTTTTTTATTTTATTTATAATCATCACTAGAGGACAATCACAATAACCCCAAAACCTCAACCCTGCCCTTTCCCTTTTTTTTTAAACAGCAAAAAGAACAAGAACAAGCATTACAAAATCCATCCTAAGAAGAAAATCAACAGCTGGAAGGAAAACAAAACCTGAAAAGAAACAAACAAATAAAAAGAAGTACAAGACATCCAGGTCAAATCAATCCATCCCCATAGACTAAACTATCTATGAGATCTGACGTCTCAAAAATATATTTATATACACACTCTGCTGTATTGTACTGTACAAAATGTGGCAACACTTGACACATTCCCTGTAGACATGCAAACACCTTACTGACACTGGAAAATTGTCCATCTTAGTAGTTTTGGTAACACGTTTGTTTTACAGGTCTGCAAATTTCAGGGAAAGAAAGTGGAAATGACCGAGCAACATATTTGAGATTTCTTTGAAATTATCTTCAAATTACAACAATAATTCCCCCAAAATGTATCGAAAATGACCCCAATATTATATTATTTCCTGCAGAAGCTAGTTTGAAATTAAGCTGCAACAACTCGAACATATTATTTCCTCCGTTCTTCCGTGATAAGAAGTTGAATTTTATTTGTTTTCTCACGATTGACGAGTTATTTATGTCATTATCCTGCAATAACAAGTGTTGTTCTCCAGAGATAACGAGATCATTTCCTCAAGATCTCAAGAAAATGAGCAAAACAAAAAATTGCTTCCTCTTATTCCTTATAGCTTAATGTCTATTAGATCAGCATGCATACATAGCATCTTAACAGGTGTAGCAACTGATTGAAGCTGAAAACGTCAGAAAAAGTAGTACCCATTATTAACGGCAACAATTCATGAAAAGGTTTGCTTTAAAACTCCCGAACCCAGCTCACAGAATGTGTGTATGTAATGGTCCACTCTCATGAATCTTATTAAGTCTTTTTCTCCTGAATAATTATCTCGTTATCTTGGGAAAACAACAGCTGATATTCTGTGATAATGATATAAATAACTCGTGATCTCAAGAAAACAAATTTAACTTGTTATCACGGAGAAAACGGAGAAATATGTTTGACCCGTGAGCCTTTCGGGCTTCCGTAGGTTAGACAGAAACCAGCTAGAAAATTAAAATGGCATGATGAGCAGAAGTTAAGAAAATTGCCAGAAATTACCATCTATTTATAAAGTGTTTATTGAAAATAGCAGAAATAGTTTTATTAAATACGGCTGAGACAATTTTCAATAAATTCTGTGGTAATTATTGGGGTCATTTCAAAGTATCTGTCTTGGTAATCACCACCTACTCACCATGAACGCTGCAGACCTGTAAAAAGTTAGGTGTTAGCATTATTTCTTTCTTGAAGTAAAAGGAAAACCCAGAAGTAGAGAAAATGTCTCTTGAGTCGGGTGGAGACGTTCTGCAAAAAATCATCTCGCACCTTTGTGGAGATTCAATTTTTAAGAAAGCTGAGATTTTTAAGAAAAACGAGATCAAATGACGTATTAAGATGGAGAACTTTTGCAGCGTGGCCTGAAACTGGAATTACTGTATGGCCGATATCTTCACATATAATTCATAACTTATTCATGACCATACAGCTGACATAGTGTACTAAACTGACTGCAATGCTGTGTCTCGAGGACCTGAGTTGACATAGGTTAACATGACACTGCTAATGGATGACTACCACTGCCAGCAAGTAATATTACAGTATGTTGAACCTCATAAGGCATTGTACATGTCTACACAAGACCCCTGTACAATAAAGTGTGACCTATAAAGACTGTTTTTCATTTAGGGTGGGCGATGGCGGAGGATTTCAGCGGGAAATAGCACTTATCCAGGATCGACTCGGTCGCGGTGAAGTCGCGTGACTAAACATTTTTGCGCGGATGGCCGGAGCATTTCCTTGTGCAACGATACAACAACCAAAGGAGAGGTGAGATCAAAAGTGTACATCTGTGTTCTTTTTCTCCCCAAGTGCTACCACAAAGGAGACTAACATGGCATAATGAGTGAAGCCGAGAGGGTTAAAAAGAACCATGCACTTGGTACGTGTGGATGACTGCAGCCAACCGGAGAGCCTGCAGGAGATGGAGGCGGTCGTCCGTGCGCTTTGATGAGAAACAGAGCGTCCCATAACTGAAATGACTTTATGCTAAAGGGCGGTTCCCCGTCTCAAGTCCCGGCAAGTGTCACTGTCGTGTCCTTCAGTTATCTTATTCAACACATTTACACACACAGTCAAACACTGGAGTGCTCACACACACACACACACACACACACACACACAGGCGCACACACACTTTAAGAGCATTAGCAGCTCTGACCCAGTCTCCATGTCCGGCTAAACACTTGGTCCAAAACGCGAAAGGCCTTGACGGATTTTCAGCTAAATTCTTCAAGCTCTGCCAAAGGTCTGACCCTCGAAGCCGCCCTCCCGCCTACTCCTCCTCCTCCTCTTCGTCATCAGGCAGCGGTAGTAACTCCTCCTTCAGACACTCCCTGTAGAAGCTGGTCAGTGTGGCGTAGAGGTGCTGGCGACTCTGCTGAGACAGGAAGTGGCCCTCGTCTGGGTAGATCTGATGGGGTAAAAAGGGAAGTGAATTAGCAGAGAGAGGTTTGTAGACACGCTGGGTCGGCTGACAGAAAGCTTCTGTACAAATAACCACCTTTTGTACCTGACAAAATAATTCAGGGGCTGGAAAATGGGATCGTACCTGCTGCTGTGTTCCTCACTAACTGTACTGATACTACCACTGGAAGGCTGGCAGGAAGTAAATACTCACTGACTAGATTATGTCTCTGTGATACAGAGTGATTCAGCAAAGTTTGAGACGTTCTTTTTAAAATCTTGTTGCACTTTTTATCATTTCAATCAACTTTATAAAGCTCAATTATGCTCAACATTAGATACGGATAGGAACAGAGCCCTGATATCCTGAAAGCCTTAGTTTGAAATAAACTGGAATTATCCTTTAATAGATACAGTAGGTCTGTCGGGCTGTTACGTCTCAGCTCAGCCACATTGCAACCAAATTTAGATGATCAAGTCCAAACAGTTAAATGATCGCTGTGGACGATGGTTAGTCCTGTTCCAAGAGTGTAGGAACCTACAGGTGATCCTACAAACAGTCTGTGATTACTGAAGCTGTTAGAGAGAAGCACAATAATGATTTTGTTTATGATTCTCCTAAGGCAGAATCTGACCGCTCACCAGCAGCTCGCACATACTGCAGGCTTTACTCTCACAAAGGGTTTGAGCCGTTCAATGCATTGTTTTGTGTGTGTTGCTGCTGCATTATAGAAAACAAGCATTCTCATCCCTGCTTTTAGAAATGCAGTGAAAAGCATTTGCCTTAGCGGTACACACCTGCATCGAGTAGTTCGCTCCGACTTTCACCAGGTTCTTGACGAGCTCAGCAGTATGCTGAAAGTGGATGTTGGCTGGAAGTAAAGAAACGAAACATGTCAGCAAGATTCAGCCCCGAATCCTAACTGGGGAAAAAAAAACGAAGAGACAATCAGATTGTGGCGGGATGGAAAACACCTCAACAAATTCGACATGCATGATTCATTGGCGAATGTTTTCCTCTGGAAATCCCAGCATCCATTTAGATAACCCACTTTTCCTTTTATCTTTTGATTAGAAACCATTTGCCTCATTACCTTCCAGGATTGCATGCTTCTTTGTGCTCAGCACTGATGCACCACAGATACAGTATTTTCATTCTGTCACAATTTATTTTCTCTTACCATCTGCCGTGCCGTGCACCAGCATCAGTGTCTGCTCCCTAAGAGCCTGAACGTTCTGCAGCACACTGGAAAACTGCGAGGAAATCAGAAATGGTGGGGAGATAATAGGTTGATAGATATGCTAACTGGTGTTGAGGAAAGCAATAAAAAACATGAAAAGTACGATGAAATGAAAGACGCTGTGGTAAATTACATTATATCCAGATTACATGCACACACACACACACAGACTCTGTCATTCAATCCAATTAGAGATTTTTCAAGTGATAAATTATCTCCCATTGACTTTATTCTCTTTGCTTGGAATGAGAGCATTTGTACAAATTGTGAGAAAGAAGATGTAAAGTGTAGTCTGCAGACAGGAAGCTGAAGTACTGTGAAAGCAGTTATTATTACTTGTTGGGGACAGATTTGTTGTTGGGTTGTTTACGGTGTGCTTGCAAACACCTTGAAAACACCTCTGATAGCTCAACGTCTTGTCTGTGCGGGAGGCCTGAGAGTGCCAGGCAACCCTTTTAGCAGCGGCTCATAAAAAAACCTTCCGGCATGTGATCTGACACACCGGCGCACGCAGTTACCAAAGAGAGAGATGACTGACAAAATCCTCCGGAGCATGAAAAAACACAAGGAAAGGCAAAGCGCCGCTGCCTCTCGCTTTGATAGCAGCGTTCAGTGACTGTGGGAGCTTAACTGTAGGTGTGTCGGCGATGTTACCGCGAGTCGCTTTCAAAGATCAACGGCAAACAAGTGAAGGGGAGAGGCGGTAAACACGCACCTGATATCTGCTGTCATCCCGTAATGGCATGCCAAGGTATCTCTCAGAGAACGCTGATGCTGTGCAAATGAGAAGTGATAAATTGTTAACAGAGCCGCTGGAGCACAGTGCTTCAGCTGCAGCTAAATACCTAAACAAAGTGGAGCTCCTGTCAGCCGGAGCCCAAATGGTACGCTGTCAGTGAGGAGGAAATGACACCTTGTGCAGCTGAGAGAGTCCTGTTTGTCACCTTAAAAGGGACGGTATTATTGAACCTGGGCCAGATACTTACATGTTTTGGTGTGTAAATGATTCATATTTTAAAGTTTTGGAAATCTCAACAGGCAGCCACGACACAACTGCAGTGTAATCCTTTGGTCAACTGTCCACGTTTGGTGACATTTTGGAAATGATTTATACAGAGAGAGACCTTTTTATTGAATAATGAGATCCTAAAAACACAAGTCTCATTCAAGGAGAAGTCTTGCTTTGAAATCTCGTGAGAAGTGAGTTGTTGCAGTGGTCAAAGTTGGAGAGTTTGAGGTTTACCTAGATCAGAGGTTCCCAAACTCTTCAGACCATGTACCACTTTATTCCAAGCCACATTTCCCAAGTGCCACCAACTGCAAATACCAACAAAATGAATGAAAGAGCCACCTCACTTCTAAAAGCTATAGCTAGCACGGGAATGTCTTTTTACTTTTTTGCTAGAAGTGGCGCTGCCCCAAATGCCAGTTGCCCCAAATGATTACACAGCAGCCACCTCGCAGCTGCCAGCTGAGATGATCTACTGGACTGATTCCAAACATTTTGGTGAGGTATGAATCACTGACACTCTGAAACATGTAACTATAGGGCCCAGGTTTACAAATACCTGAATTCCCTCGTAACAGCGCTCTAAAGGATGCTCTTTACTTTGGTCTATAGATACGGTGATGTAAGCAGGTAAACAGTCTTTGAAGGCAGCGGCTAAACAACAACAAAACTCCATATTGAGGTATACTTACTGCCTTTACACAAATATGGCATCAGTTTTTATACACAAGTGGTTCAAAGGCAAATATGAATAGAAAAATCTCTGTGATGCGGTGTGTATGTATGGAGGGTCTTTATACTCACCATAAAGTTTCCAGTCCGTCACTGGTGACATTGCACATGCACATTTGAAGAGGCTGTCAGTGGACTTGAGCATCATTAATGTTAGATACGCTCCATAACCCTGAACAGACAGAAACATAAACATCCATGCAAATCAATAGTTGAGTCGTTGAAGCTCACATTCAATCATATAAGTTATTCATTAATAATGTTATAGTTTTCTAACATTTTACAGTTTATAAAAACTAAAAACTTCAGCTCAAGATGTGGAATAATTTCAGTGATTTAATCAAACAAGTATTTTATATTTTTTTAAAACTTAAATCAATTCACACACTGAACATGGATTTTGCTCAGCAGCAGCTTGTAATATGCATATATGGCAAAAACAGACTGTGGACTGAATTTATTTGACGTCTTAATCATAGACGAGAACGTGGGCTCACCTTTCCAAACACTGCTATCCGTGTCCGATCAATATATGAAAATGTCATCATGTATCTGGAGAAGAAAACACACATGAGCAGCGGTTTCAAACACATTCACATCATCTGAAAATCAAAAGAGCAGAATGTTAAAGGTTACATTTCTTATATTTGCCGTATATAATTATGTTTCATTAATGTCATTTCTCTGTGTCGGTTTTTATATTTGCACTTGAAGCGGAGAGGTCGAGCCACAAATCTTTTATTATGAATTATGGAGAATCAGTGGAGAGCTGCTTGTGTGCCAAACATCTGTTCAAATAGACTGATAGCACAGATTGTAGTGTTGAGGCTATAACATTTGATCATACCAGTAATGTTTGCTGATAAATGTTAATTAATGAGCAAATGTAGTTTCACGAGATGAATTTGTTTTCAGATTAAGGTCGCTCTCTGACTTCACACTGTGAGCTGGAGGTGAGCAGCAGCAGTTCGTTGAACCGGGCGAGGGCACAAATATTAACCATTTCCTAGTTTCTTATTAGCATGCAGATTAGTAACATATTGCCTCTTTATTATTTTTTTATTGTGAAAAACCCAACAGGATTTTTTTCTCTTGTTATTTTTGTGTGAAATCGACTAAACAATTTTTTTTTTATGATTTTTTTTTCTTTCGTATATATATCTATATATTTATATTTCATTCTGCAGAATAAGGCCTTATTAAGTGCTATAATGACTAAAAAAAGAGCCAGTTTGCCACTAATATTCATGCTACCTAACAACTAGTTCATGATTAACATGTGGATCCTCCTATTCTGTGCTACCAAAAAGGTCTCAGCGCTAAAAGTGAAAAATAAAACTCATCAAATGACTCACTTCTACTTACAGCAGGTGTTTGAATGACCTTTGAGAGCAGCTCTCAAGTGATCATGTGATTAACACATCCACATCCATCCAATCACACCCATCTGCCCCTAACCTCGTGTGTGAAAATCTCTGAAACCTTGTAGGACCTTCACACTGAAGTCAGAGGGAAGCTACTCACAGAAGAGAATAACATTCATCTTTTTTAACTGCTATTTTAAAGTAAAAAAAAAAACATTAAACCAATTGTAAAAGAGCCATAAGTTGTCAAAACACGTGAACACATGGAACATCAGCTTCTCACTAAAATGCTTTTCCACGCTAAGGCTCAGACTCTTCAGGGCATTAACAGGATGTGGATGTCTCTTGGCTCTCAAAAAATATCAAAAGTTTATCCCCTCTTAAAGCACATGGTAATGACAAGGTGGTCGAAGCACCAGAGTGGATAAATGGTAAAACTAATCCACGCCATTAACAAATGATTTTAATGACATAAAATGAAACATGATAACAGAAAATTGGCTGAAGACTGGATGGAAATGAAAAGAAACCAAAGTGGAGCAGGAGAAACATTTTCCTGCTGGCAGATGAGCGACAGCAGAGCAGAGAAAACATATAATAATGGGAATCTAGTGCCACACTGACAAGTGCAGACAATGGAAGAGATTGCAAACAAAATCAATGCCAGTTTTATTCTTCTTGTATGCTCCTCCAGGGATAGATAAAAAAAAATAACTGTGAAACTATTAATCAAAAGTTTGCTTGGAGATAACAGCTAAGATGAAAGCAGCAGCTGCAACCTGTAAGTCATTAATCATACATATTGCCTCAGATAATATACTGTATGTTCACATGTCACATCTTTCAGGAGTTTTTGTCCTGATTTTGTTGATCTTTGGTCTTCTACTATGGACCTGTTGATCCACAGGTGTGCAGAAGTTTTACTCTGTCAATATATATTTCCCCAAATAGTGGCCTGGGCCTTTATTTAAGCCAACTGCAGAGTTTGACGTAAAATAAAGGCTCCGAAAGTACAAGATGGTTTAAAGTAGAATAAAAGTGAATTAGATTACATACTCCACTGCCGCAATCTGGTCCTGGACATCAACAGTTCCCAGTCTCTGGTGAACCTCGTGCAGGATCCTCTGACCCTGGAAGCCGCTGCCCCGGCCGTCCAGATGAGCCACGATGATGCTGTCTGAGCTGACCAGCACCGAGTCCCAGCTGAGGGAGAACTGGTCACTCACAGCCTGACCACCAGGGGCGCTGTCACTAAACACAGCACAAAACATGGCAAATAAGGAAAACTGAGAGGATCAATGATGATGAGGTTGGTTTATTAGAGGATTTGTTTTAATGTGAAGAGTTACTCAAGTAAATCTTAAAGGAAGAGGCTGTTCTATGTTAAATTCCATTAAAGACACTATCTTTCAATAATTTCGGACCTCTCCATGTCGGAGAAGATCTGCATTATGTGCACATACAGTATTTCTCACTGAGCTTACATTTCTTCCTTCAATACAGTCTTTCTCTAACTCTTTGTGTGTGTGTTTGTTGTGTATGTGAGAAGAGAAGGGACGGAGGGAAATGGCTTGTAGATGGATCCTTCAAGTTGAAAAACTAGGTCTTTTTGCTTTATTAGACAGAAGAGACAGGAGACACGGGAGCAAAGCCAAAGAAGCATTCACTAGTGAAACAAGGCCAAAGAACTGCAACCCGTGACTGCCAATATTTGTAGGGGGCTTCAGAGAAAAACAAGCCCAAAGTTGCTTATAATAAGCAGACTTGGCAACCCTGGTCGTTATGGATCCCACTGCTTTTCTTGCTAAGACCCGCCCTGCTCTGTCTCTGATTGGCTTTCCCTGATATTCCTGCAGCTCTCATTCCTCATGCCTATAACTAACCATGGCCGACGGCGTATCGTGGAGCCTCTCAATAGTTTCCAGAAGTTAGCTGCAAATACTAGAAGTGCAATAGACTTTCAGCAGAAGAGCTTTTATGCATTCACTGACTGCTAACTACCAAAAACTGTTGTTCTGTCTCTTCACGGCAAAAACTTCCTGGAGCTATCAGAGGTCTACGTGCATCATGTGACGATCAGCATTTTGAACTTCGACCCAACCAACGTAGCCCACCAATGGGAGGCATAGTAGGGCGGGTCTTAGCAAAGTTTAGCAGCGGGATCTGCAATAAAGTGGGATTGAGTCAAAATAGACTGCAGTGTGTGTGTTCATGGTAATGAGGTAACATGTCAGCCAGTGCACCAGTGTGGTTATACATTCATGGCTCGTGTTCATGATGACATAAATAAAGAATATCACCCGCTTTTAACCGTGTTACTGTGGAATGTAAAACTGTATTTCTTTCAGTTTGTATTCATTTATTTATTTTTGTCACCGGTGCCACAAAGGTAGCTTGTGATTGACATTAACATGGCCGGAGTTAGTCTGTATGCAAATGTCGCCACTGTCAGGGTGTTCAAACATTAAATATGCAAACACCTTCTGTTCTGTATGGCTGCTCACATGAAAGCGTCCAACAAAGATTTTATGCGATTCTGTATAAAATGTGATGTCAGAACAAAAAAAATTGAATTCATCACGCACTGTGCATTCCTGATGTATTCTGCAGTATGATACATACATCACCAACAGTAGTCCATAGTGACGGGAGTCAGAGAAGTCTGGTGGGTAGGTGATCTTCAGAGGTAAATCTGTCGGAAAAGAAAAAGGACAATATATTGTAGCAGGAATTCATCCGTGATTCACAGTAACAGTACAGAGACCAATACTTTATTCTCACCAAAATGCTCCATCGAAACAGTTCTGAAGTCAGTCAGTTGGATCCTTTTGTACTTCAAGGCCGCTTTCAGCAAAGAGTTGTTCTCAAGGATGTAGTAATCTGCAAGGATGATGGGAATGTGTTTAAAGGATGAAAGAGTCCAAAAAATTGCTGCCAATGATCGAAGTGTCGCTGCATACAAATGACCCATTATAACACGAGGATTTGTCTTTGGAGCCGGTGCTATAATGAGACGAGACGGGCCGTGTGTGTGTGAGACGGATAAGATCTGAGCCTCATGGTTCATTTTGCGACATTGTTTGATTTTGTGGTCAATTTAAAGGGTTGGGAGAGCTGAATTCGTTCCTGGATTTCATCTCTTCGGGGTTTAACTTTTGCAAATAAAGGAGACGGTTCTAAATTAAAATATTGTAATATGAGATATTCAACCAGGGAGTGTGGTAAATCACATTTTTTAACAAAAGCTACACGAGTTTTCAGCTCAAACAGAGGGATTTGTGAAACACCTCACTGACTGGAGCTGGACACAGTTTGTGATTTGGGAGAGGAAAAACCAAATAATTTGCCTCTGACCTTAATTCGAACCATAACAATCTGTTAATTGCACTTTATATGTATATATATATTTATATATTTCTACCTGTACATAACTGAACAACACATATCCACACTGTAAATAATATAATATAAATATACTTAAATATATATTTATATATTTATAATAGTCCGGACTTCTGAACACTTTTTAACTCACTGTTCTTTGTTGTTCTTGTTCCTTCTAGTTGAATGTTGTTATGTTTGTTTATGTTCATGTCTATGTCTATGTACATTGTGTGCGAAGAAAAACCAAGTCAAATTCCTTGTTTGTGTTTCACATACTTGGCCAATAAAGCTGATTCTGATTCTGATTCTGATTCTGATTAAACCTGGACGAGCACAAAAAACATACAGTCAAAAGGTTCAATATCTAAAAGGCATTTTACACACACGGCAGCCTGCTCAGTCTGGCCTCAAAAAACAAGAGCCCCGCTATTTTCTCCACATTTAATAAACAATGACTCTCTGGTTTGGCCATTTTTCCATTCGAGCCATCTGAGAAGCAGCTAAATGAAATGGAATTCATCCAGCATTTCTAATGGAAAACCCAAAATCAATAGACGTCTCATTATGAAACCGCCAGGGGCCTTGAGTTCCCAGCTGTGGATGGAGGGCCTATCCAAATAACCCTGGGCAAATTGCTTGCTTTTCTGCAGCACAGCTGTTAACTTTTTTTCAGGAAAAAAAAAAAAACCTACTGATCGACATACAGGCATGGATAACAAGAAGGAGCATGTGAGTACGGTAGGTGTGTGCATACTGAGTGAATGCAACAGCATGTGTGTCTGTGGGAAACGGAGAAGAAATAAGTAGAAATGGAAGAAATCTTGATTTCTAAGAGCTCCTGTTGACCACAATCGAGTGAAAACGAGTTGAAGCTAATACAGTCTTTTCTTTTTACGCTGCTGGTTCCGACAGCAGGACAGTTTTAACTCATCAACCTCCATTCACGTTGTGCCTCGACTACGTTTCAATAGACTCAGACCTTGGCTTCAGCAACCCCATCAAGGCATTCACTAAATCATCCGTTTGTGCTCTAAAACAGATGGCAAGAATTAGACGTTTCATTTGAAAGAGAGAAACTCTGTCATAGCTCCATCTCCAGCAGGGTGGAGTACTGCAGCGCCCTGTTGTCTGGGCTGCCTGACAGAGTTAATTTTTAAATATGACAGAAAATAGAAGGAAATCACAATTTTCATCAAATAATTAAAGCTAAACGATGACAAAATGGACGAAATGAGCGAATTATAGCTTTAAAAAATCTTAATTTGAGGGATCAAACATGTGTACTCCTGATTGGTAATTGGTTATTGTCGTCTCCTGAACTAAAACTAACATTACCTATTCTTAGAAGATACAAAAAGTAATACATTTATCTATAATCACACAGAAAGTTGTACAAGGTAGCTCAGACAAACACTCCACAACTTATTTGAACTATGTGCATATTTTAGTCTTTGAGAAATGCTTATTTTTATGAGCAGAGTACAGCAACGTCTTGATAGTTTCATCTGCAACAGAAATACAGTATTTACCCACCGCCTACATCTGTGTTTATGCTCGTTGTGATGTTATTTCCTGGAGTAGCCTTCAAATGCTGAATGTGCTCACAACTACAAAACACACTTCACATCAACACTACAGAATACACTGTACACAAGACCTGTAAACACACTTTAATGTGGAAAATTGGTGCAGTTACCCCTTAATACTGCTATAACACTACTTTCAGTCTGCAGTCTTCCATGTTTACAGGCTATGACTACAGTCAAGCAGAGATTTGTGCATAATTAATAAAGATTTTCTTCCATCTAAGTCATACCCTGGACGTTAGCTAATGAAATATGACATTTTAGCTGTTTCTCTCCGGCTAAACTCAGACTGTGTGAGGAGGTAGCATTAGTGAACAAAAGAGCAGCGAGCTCAGGCAGCGAATGCAACATTTCAAATCAAAGCAGGTGACTGGCTACTACTACTTTAATTATTCTGCAGAGCAGAGTGACGTGAGCGCCGTGTGAACAAGTCTGGCATGAACAAGCGAACAGGACCTCTTCAGCTCACCTCACGACGGACGGGAACAACACCTGTAACCATGGTAACTGCACATATTAGAGACGGCAACAGCTGTAGCCTCAGAAGAGCTTAAAAAATTAATACAGCCCGGCAAGAACGAGGCAAGAAATGACCCGCGGCACGTTCGGACTGTTGCTGTCAGAGTTTCTAACAAGAACCAGGAGAAAAGAGCGCCGTTCTCTTATTCTGAAAATCTTCACACTGGCACCTGACACACTAAACCTGATTAAAGTTAAAGTGCCGCACACACAGACGAGACCGACGTTCTGAGTGTGATTAGTTTCCCCGAGTGGATTTTTTTTTTATCTGTTTACTTCTATTTTCTGACACTTGAAGTGATTGCATTGTGTTTGAAACACTCTTCTGATACATGATTTGCCTTCAGTGGAGTCTGTGTTTGAAAGGTGCTGTATATCGTGTGGTGTGCTGTAATATATCACCAGGCTCGAGGAGTGAAACTGAATACACAAGTACAAACACATACACTCATTATTAAGATTAAATAAACCTGTTGATATTTCTTTTCTCTAGTCTTTAAATGTAAAATGTAAACGTAACGGAAAGTAATCAAGTTACATTACCTTCATTTGACAGGTAATTAGCAAATTAACCGTCCCAAACCTGTATATTACTGTCATATTATTAAATTTTCCAGTAACAAGTAATGAAAGATTAAAGACTACAATTTCAAAATCAGTAATAATATAAAGATACCTGAAAAATCTACTGAAATGAAGCTTAGCGTTAGTTCATGCAGGACGGGAAAGTCAGACGCTGATCGAATCATCGTTACCAGTCGGTCTCACACCAATCACAGCTGTTCTCACAACAAGGCGGTCCATTTCAATATGGCTCCCTCCTCACTCATAACTGCTCCTACTCAAAAGCTGCCACACACTGCTGCTGCTGCTGCTGCTGCTGCTGCTGCTGCTGCTGGGAAGCTTTCCCCCACCACCTTTTCAGTCCTATCAGGGCTCAATGTTAAAAAACAGTATTATAAGAGTATAAATATTCTTTTCCTCATGGCTCAATCTTGAGCACCCTGGGGTTTTTTTTTCTGCATTGTGCTCCCTGTTTTGGCTCAGCATGCTGCTCGGTCAATTCAGGGAGCATCTTAACAGCGGAGCCGTCAGAGCCAAGAATAACTATATTCCTTTTGTTGCCATGAATGGTTAAACCTATGACCTATGCAAAGAAAGCCTAAAGACTAAACAGAGTCCTTACTTGAATTATTGAGGCTGTGTAGGATCACGGTCGGAGCTCCAGGACCTGAAAGGGAAATAAAACAACAACCTCTGAGCGTATTGTAGACATTACCCTCACTGAAGGACAACGCTTCGATGCATAGATACTGAAAGTCAATTGTAGATAGTATTTCTCTGTCTGACGGGTCAACTGCAGGCAGCCGACTTGTTTTCTCGTCACCTTCTTTTCTCTACCTGTCTCAATTAGGGGTGAAAGGGCGCTTACATTGCCTCTCTAATGGCCTCACAGTGTCAAATTAAGTCAGTTCTTTTCAATGTCCTTTTGCAAAATACTTAGTCAGAGGTTAATAGGATGGCAGGTTTGCTGAATGGCTCATCTGCGGCTGAATCGCTCCCTCGACAGCTGCAAAAAACACACTCCGCCTCAGCCACATTCCTCCTGCTCCACTTTCTTCGCACTAAAACACAAAGCACCCTTTTTCTTTATTTCCTCTCTTGCATTTACTGCTGGTGCTCTGTATCGGCGCTGACCTTTTCATTCCTTACAAACACTCGCTCTTGTCACGCAGAGGAATGGTTTCATTATGTGCATGTACCTGCTGGAAAACACTAAACCAATCAGAAGCCTTTCATGAGCAGAATTAAAAGGCTCGCGTTGCTCCTGATCAAATCAGGTGTCAGGACAGACTTGTCGGGGGCCGTGTGAACTTGGGCCTCTGCAGACAACAAGCTTCCTCCATTATTTTTATTGCTTTTGGGAAAAGGGAACGGTGTTATTGTCTAATAAATCAACGCGCCAAAGCCTGAACGCTCCTGAGCATGAAGCGCTCTCTCTCATCTGCTTAAAATAAATTGAAACCACAAACAATATAAACAGTTACGCTCTGTTAAATATGCTACTCTTTGGCCAATAACGCTACCTAAAGGTAATTATACCAAATAGTGTGGCTAATTATTTTTAATTTTATGCCTCTCATTTGGAACTGATGAGAGATGGATTTTAAAGTGGATAGTTGGAGGGTGACAGATTACAGTGGGAAACCCTGACATCTGCCAGATGAATACATTAGCAACATAAAACACAGAATAATCCCCCAAAATGTGAATCTGTTACCTGTTAACATTTACAGTTCTGCTGGATTCAGTCGAACAGAATATTTTATCTGAAGTTTTAATGCACTCCAGATGATCAAATTTGTCGATTATCTTTATGGATCTCACAAAGAAAAAAGCTTTTTTTTTTACTGCACACAAAAATTGATTTTCTGGGAAAATAAGTGAGTGCCTCTACTGTAAGTCAGCTTTAATCTACAGTGCACTGATGATATAATCATATTATCATCCAAAACAAGTTGGGAAAGATGACTGCTGTCACGACTTCTGCCAGCTCCCAGTATTCATCCTGTCGTCTGCTCCGTGTTCCCCGTCACACACCGGCCCTGCTGGCAGATGCAGCCACCCCCTCCCGCCCTGCTGTAACCTCTTTTCCCGTCATTCCCATCGACCGACCGTCTCCGCCCACCTGCTCACCTCTTCCCCATTTCCATCATTAGTCTTGCAGTGTGTACAGTTTAGTTTAAATGTGCCCGAGCCTTCCAGTATCTGTTCTGTCTGCCCGATCCACAGTCTGAAGTTTAAGTGCTCTGTCTGCCGACCTGGTTCTGACCTCTGCCTTTTGTTGATTTAAAGGAGACCTGTTATGCTCTTTCATGTTTTTCCTTTCCTTCAGTGTGTTATATGAAAGATCTTGAAAGTCGGCACCAACAGAAGCTCCTCTCTCCCGCAGAAAACACTGCCCCTCAAACGCCTCGTCAGTAGTCCCGCCCTTAATTCGGTGACTTTGTGACATCACACTACGTCACCATATCACACATCTGCATAGCATAAGGCTAACAGCTAGTTTGGCATGTAAGAATTGATTTAGCACAGTTGCTCTGTTGTTGTTAGTGTTGCTGGCTCTGGCGTGTGTGAGCTGACCAATGAGAGCAGACTGGGTATTCAGGAGGAGGGGCCTTAAAGAGACAGGAGCTAAAATAGAGTGTTTCAGGGGGAATACAGCGCTGCAGCACCGGACAGTATGTGTTTTTTTACTACTTTTCTAGTAGTAGTTAGTAGTAGCTGCATGCACATTTATATATTTTGTGTATGTGTCGTTTTTACCTATTTAGGTTTTGTTAGTTCTGTAAATACTTTCTCATGTCTCCCTTTTTCTCACCTGATAGAAGTTAACTTTATTTAATGCAATATCCTTTTAAGTGTGTTATTCTAAAGTACTGTTATTTCATTGTTTTGTCTTTGTAATGTATTATGTCTGCATGTAACATCTTTAAAAATAATTAAAAAAAACAATAGTTGCATGCAAATCCACCTGTCTGTGATGTGTCTGGGTAATATTTACTTTCAAACATCTGTTTTACTGATTGTCTGTCAGACAACTGAACAGGAAAGAAATGTGGTTACAGCTCATAATATTGTTTAACTGTGTTTGGATGAAATATGGAAGAAAATATGTTGTTGAATTTTTACTTTTAATTAATACTTTGCAGATCACAGACGTCACAGTAATTAGTGAAGCTTTGGAGTTCAAACCTGCTGTTTCTCTGTCTGAGCCGTTAGTTATACAAAAGCAAGAAAACAAAACGAGTCTGATCGAGGGATCGTTTTAAGATCTTCCTGTAAAAGTTTTTATTTTTTACTCTTACTCTTTTTTACTAGTTATCCAGTCGTACAGTGTGTGATGTGGGCAGACTTGCTAACCCCTCTCATTATATAAAACTGCATTAGACTTCGTTAGCTTGCAGGTCGTAGCAGTTAGCGGACAGATATCATCAGTCCCTGTGACTCACTCTGCTGAGGAAGGTGTTAACTGTATGGTTGATGGTCAGCTGCTTCATACCGCTGTGTTTCTAAGTCGTGCCCTCTACTGAACAGTCCATTTCACTTGGCGTTTCGCCTCATTATGAGAACTGAGGAGGCTGCTTGACTTGAATGTAAGAGCAGACGCAGGAAGAGTCTTAAATTAGGATGTTGGCTGGCCTACCTTTACAGTGGATGATGATGTGCTGGTTTGTGGGGCTGATGTCAGCGTCGAGGAACAGACAGTGAGCTTTATTTAGCTCGCACGTCAAACACCGTCGTGGGAACAGACCCACGGTTTTAACGCTGAGGAGAGGAGATGATAAATTAGGAAAAGTAAGACAAGGAGAACAAAAACTTTCTAAGCAAAAGAACATCATCCAGGGGAACGCTGGCGTTACTTTTTAGCTTCTAAAAAATCACCCAGAGATAAAAAATAAGTCCAACCACAACCTGATACAAAAGCTGCAGTTTATTCCTCTCAGCTAGTCAAAGAAGCAAAGCCGTGCAGAGCTTAATCATTCAGTCAACTGACTGAGAATTATTTGATTAAAATTTTGTTATTTCAGTTTTTGTTATTTTAATAGTTATTATCATTTTTTATGCAAAAATTCTAACATTTCCTGGTTCCAGCTCCTCCGATGTGACTATTTTCTGTTTGCTGCTTTTTTCAATATTTCCTGACATTTTATAGACAGAGCAATTATCTGGTAATTAACAAAATAAATCACCACTAAAAAATGACCACTAGCTGCAGCCTTAAAGCAGGGCAAACAAAATACTGTGTTACTATCTGGAGACTGATAATGCCAAATTATTTCAGAATAATCACTGCTGGCTGTGTTTGTTATAATGAAGGTCTTTATATTTTTAAAATTGGTGAAATTGGAGCCCATAATAGTTGTTAGCAGGATAAATTCTTTGCAGAAGAAAGGTGCAAAAATAATAGCAACATTATCCTGTAACAACACAATTGTTGTTTTTGAAAAGAAGAAATAAAGTCAACACTCCTAATAAGAGCACCGGGGTTAATAAAAGTGTCTTGCAATGATCTTGTAATGAAAAAAAGCTAATTAAAAATCGTTGTGTGATCGTACACTTGAAGCGCGCTCAGAACAATGGCTGTCAGCAGCTACGACTGTGTAATTACTAAGTGCAAAACAAACCTGAAAAGTTGGCGTCTCCGCGGTGACCCCTCTGTGCTGAGAAAATAACTGGAGAGAAAACAAAGACGAGACGAGTACACACACACGCTGAATTAAATACTGACCTTCAACATCTCATTGTATACATATCATACGTCTAATTAGCAAACCACACACTGTTTGTGTACGGTATGAGCTCAGTGTCTCAGATGTGACTAAGAAGTGATGCTAATTAATAAGAGAATGTCGTTTTTGCGTCGCGTTTGCTTGTTTTGAAGGAGCGTGTGATTAAAACTTACAGGTTGTCGGTGTTCTCGTCGTAGGCGATGATCCTGGTCACCTCCCAGTTCCCTGACGTCAGATGTCGGACTTCATTCTGATCTGCTCTGAACTGAGAGAGACAGCAGAAGATGAGTGAAGGTTATTTGTTTGAACTTGGTAAGCTCCGTCTAAACCTCACATACAGGAAAATAACATATTCAGTCGTTGGCTCAGAAGCTTACATCCTGAATATTCCCGACACTGGATTGTGGACCAACGTTTTGAACTTTGTCATAAGTAAGGTTGCTCCAGCACTATCATTGCAACAGACCAATCACACATGGAAGAAGTTATCCTTTCAAACACGTGTTGAACGTTAATATTTTAACAAAACCATGTTATCCTGAACCTAACCAAGGAACCTAAGAAGGAGGAAGGGTCATTATGTCACTGAATCTTGCTTTGGGTCCAGATATGTGTGTTTCTCCGTGCATCTCCCATAGACTTCAACACAGCAAGATTCAGTGACGTAATGACCCTTCCTTATTTTTTAGGTTCCTTGAAGCTAACCAAGTACATTTGTGGCCTAAATGCAGCTACAGAAAACTTAAAGGAAACAGGAAATAATAAGTGAAGCCAGTGGAAAACTAATAAGTCAGCAGTATAACAATACGCCCCTGGAACAACATTAATTATGATGTTCTGGGAACAACACCAGCGAGCGACTTGTAAATCACAAGTTAGCCTCGCCCTGAAGCATTCTATTCTACTCCAAATGAACATCATGCTGTGTCAAAGAAGATTGAAACTAGAGTTTGAGACCATAAACTCATCAGGAAACTTTTAACTGAGCTGATAAATGGAGTGAGAGGTGGGGTCATCTCCTCATAAGCTTACATACAATAAGACATCTTTTTGAAACCAGTGCAGTCTCGCCCTGCTCGCCGTTTGAAAGTATGCAGGTTCAAAGCACTTCCACTTCACTTTGCAGACTCGGAAACTCCGTCCTGAACTGTAGCCACTTGAATAATCTGTGAGAGGCAGCTGTGAAGTATTATCATTTATTGTATCATATGCCTACAACAAAAACCACTGATGATGAAGAAACGATCGAAAGTATGATAGTAACAACGATCAAGTTTAAATCAAAAAAGTTTCATAACATGATGTTGACAGCAGCAGCAGACACAGGAGGACCACGAGTTCAGACAGAAGCGAGGGCTGAAAAAGACAACAGGCAACTTTGGTAAAAACTTTGCAGACCGGCTGAAAAATTAATGACAGAGAAACTACACCTGCAGCTCCGGCAGAGACTGGAGGAAATACCAATGAAGAGTTGCATCTTCAGTGATGGCTTCTTCAGCTCGTGTTTCTCTGCTCACAGTGAAGTTCTTTAGGGGACTTTTTTCAAAGCTGGGCGCCGAGGCTCTTTCCTCCCTCTGCCGATGTTGTGTCAAAGTCTCGCAAAAGTTTTCCCGTCAGCGTCTGTTTCCCAAAAACCTGAACCTGAACCCAACTGAGAAGCGCTAACCCGCGTCGTCTAAACTGCTTTCAGCACTGCCAGCGAGGCGTGAGGAGCACCGGAGGAGCTGCTGTAGGCTCCACTGATCTAACTCTCTCCATGCTTGTCTTTACTTTCTCATTTCTACTAGTGTCAAACCATAACCAGATAGAAGATCAGAGAACTTAAATAGGAATTATTTGTATTTGTCTTGTGGGTTGTTTTGGAAGATGTTCACACAGAAAGTTAGTTAGTATTCGTCTCAAACAGCTTCTTTTAATTGTAGAAACATTAATCATGTTTAACAAACTCATTAGAAGCTAAACATGCTCACCCAGTGATTTATTCATCCAAAAACTAACAGTATTTAATTGGAAGACCATCTGAGGAACCTCTGTGGTACAGAAACAGCAGGGAAACGATCCACGACCTCAAATAACCCTGTTCACCAACAACACCGCTGGAATCTAACATGCAGCTTCTTTGCATCGCGATGGGGAGGTTTTAGTATCTGTGTTGATGAGAACAGGCTCTTTTTTATTGGATTTTGTGCCTATACTGTTGGGGAGGAAAGTATCATAAATCAGCTGCTTGATTATGGCAACAACTTCAATTAACGGTTTAACAACAGCATGACAAATAAGGGCTGCTGCGAGTAATTTCCTCTATTTTTGGCTAAGCTATTTGACAGCGTACACTCGGCTGCACATTAAATAAAACAGCTTCATTAAAGTTGTGGCAACACGCAGCACTCATCCGGTTAGAATGAAGGATTTAGCATAATCCCTCGGGTATGAAAAAGGGGGTTATACGCTGTTTTAACTATAAACTGGACCTTCACCTGTGTGGTGAACATGGCGATGTGATGAAACTCTCCACGTCCTCCTTGTTTGACCGGGACAGTCAGGAAGAATCTGCTGCCGTCTTTGGAGAACACCGGTTCTTGGTTCTGCAGAAAGCAAAGATACATCAACATAGATAATTCGACACATTCCTTTATAAACATTGGAGAAAAAACTGTTTGTTTTTTTAATCATGTCTGAATATTATTTATTTTTGTGAAAAGGTGTAAAACACAATTATAAGTAGCCTCTTTTTTTAAAGGCTTACAGTATGTTTACCCTTGACGTCAACAACATGAAGAAGTGGACTGAAATGATGACGAGTGATGTGCAAATGGCTTCTACAGTTAAACCACTTCAGCCTGAAAGATCTGTGATATTTTGTATTAATGGAGACCGAGGATTGATGTAACACTGAGTGACTCTTATCTAAGAGTGGAAATAGGTAGTTAGCATGATCCGCAAAGAGAAAAGTGCACTGTTTACCGCAACCTGAAACTTGTTTGTGCATGTGCTGTACTTAAAGGGAGCACTGCACTTATTCCACGCATAGACATCAATTTTCTCATCATGGAAAGTATGACTCAACCAGTGGAAACAACAGTTTAATGTCTTTGACGGTAACGGCCCTACCTACCCTTCTAAGTTTGTCGCTGTAGTTACCCTTCTAGCATAATTTCTGTTAGCTCCCCTATAGCATAGTATAAAGAGCAAGAGAAGCTCAAATCAGGTGATGGTTGGGTTGGACATATGCTAGACTTTCCCCACAGAGGACAGGGGTTCACGTCCTGTGTGTGACCGAATGTCTACATTATGTTACGTAACTTACATAAATGATATAATATGAGTTATGAGACTGAGCACTATTTTAACACAAAGAAATATCCTAAACCTAACCAAGTAGTTTTGGTGGTTAAACCTAACCAAGAAGTTTAGTGTCTTAACTTGACCAAGTAGTTTTAGAGTTTCAGAGAATTTCTTATATTGTTGTATTACTTCTTTTACTCTAGTAATGTATCTGAATGCTTCTAACGCCACTGAACTTGGCCAACCTCACTATAATTTTTGAGAACATTTAGAGAACATATTCCTGGTTGTAGAGCCGATGCCTGGCTACAAATTCAAATTCATGAAACCCACACGAACACAAATCTTTCTCAGTAGCGTAAACACATTCTGCCTCAGATGCATGGCGTTTATTCAGAATGAGCATTTGGCAATTCCCAAAAAAGTGCTGTGAGACTTCCTACATAAAAATCTGTTAGCATGGACCCCGCTCTCTGCACTCACACAACCTCATAGTCAGTAAATGAGCATCTCGCAGATTACCGCCTTAACAAAGACAAGTAGCTGTGCGTGCCAAGCTTGTCAAGTGGTGAAATTACCCACTGCTAAAGCCAAACATCTATGGCTGCAGGGCTATATGATCAAATCCAGCCAGGATTTTTCTCTCCTCTGCCTCCATCTGTGACTAGAAGATGCTAATACTGAATACACTGCATTCTCTCCTCTGAAAAACTCTAATTTTTTGTCTTTTATTTATTTTTTTTCCATTTTGAGTTCAGAGAAATAACTATTTGGATATTTTTTTCACCATATCTAAATGAAACCAGTGGTACAGTGTCACGTGTCAGCCTCTCTGGCTGCCAGATTCTTGAATGTTCACGGTTCCACTTGATCAAATAATCAAATTCTCCACCACAGCCGCGCTTTGCAGAAGTCGATCTCGACAAGAAAAAGGTTATTCAAATATTTCTCCTTTAGTGAAAACTAAATATGCGCTTCAGCTTCACAAATTTCTTCAATGACACTATATAAATTGAATGAAAACACTCATTTATATGACTCCTTCTATCTTTATCTCCAGGGAAGGCTCTATTCTTCACTCTGAAATCCTATGTGTAATAACGAAGAGAAAGAGAAAAATTCGAGGGTTTGACATGAGTCCTTATTGCTGCTCAACCTTGTGTTTGTATCATCAGTTGTCAGATTTCAGCGAATGAAAAGAGCCTTTCCTTCAAGCCACAGAGCGAGAGGAGTTTGTGTCGAAATATGTAGAGATGAGGTGGAATATTGGGTGAAGCTGTACTTCATGTGACATAATTTGAAAGGTATTGAGAAAGAGATGATTGACACCAAGGGAAATTACAGCACTGGAGCACAGAGATGTATAGACTATGACACATGGAGTGGAGAGCACTTTACCTGCTTGGAAAGCCAGAGCTCAGAGCTTTCTTCATGTCTCTGAAAAAATATGTTAGAGAAAAATGTTAGACAGCTTCACAATGCAGCAAATTTTGGGAGCAGTGTAATCACATTTTTTCACAGTAAAAATTATTTTCTCTGCCAGCAGGACATTTGTGAAAGTGTCATATTTTTTCAGATTTTGTTAAAACTTATTTTGGAGAAGCACTTCAGTGGCATATTTTCCAGACCAAATCATCCATCACGTAATGGGCCCCTTATTTTGTCGTTTATTTTAACACGCCACTGGGGACACCATTCCCAGTCTGAGCCCTCATTTCAAACCAATATGCATGAGCTGGGAGCCGGAGATTTGGCAGGGGAGGCTGGGCGATGTGTCCAGGCCCGAGCTAAGCTGCCTCTTGGCTGAGCAGCATGTTTGTTCGTGCAAATCACACCAAATCAGGGGCCACAGGACTGGAAAGCGGCCTGTAGAGTCCCACTGTGCAACGCAGGGTTAACATGGCTGTATATCATCCAAACATGGAGAGAATATGGAGGAGTTTACTCGGATATGTTGTGATTCCAGAAAAGTTTTTGTCAAACAAAAAATAAATATTAGTTAAACAGCTACAGGCAGATTTTGGTGAACTGCTGTACCTGGCCAGCTAATGGCAGACACACTAACAGGCTGGGATCATGCTAGCACATATTATTCCCAACATCTCTCCAAGCTTTTTACTGTTTTCTCTGTACTCTACTGTTTATTCCCTTCTGGCATTGTGTTCTCTGGATTCTACTTATTTATTAACTGACTTTCACATTGGGAAGTGGAGAGGATGGTGGAGTTATAAATGATGAGGGTGTCAAACGGGCGATCGCAGTTGCAGCATTTGTAAGCACGGCATCACTCTCCAGCCGCGTTTGTGGTGACTAGAGCCGGATACTTTTGACGGGAAGTCGGACCATCGGGTGTTTTAAAGGAGACCATGGGACATTTCAAGCCGTGTTTGCGTTGACTAAAACAGGTTCTTAACGCCAAACCGTGATGTTTTCCTGACCATTACAAAGTGTTTATTGTTCCTTAACCTAACCAGAGCATGAGAACAACATTATAACAGAAAATGTAAACCTGTAACAAGTACAGCTTGAACTTATCTGTAGTTTTGCAGAAACGTACATAGCTAACTTTATTCTGGCGATTGGGTTGAAATCAAAGCATGAACCTAAAAATGAGCATTAAATGGCACTTTTAATATTCAGATGTGGCTTTGTAGCAACACGGCAGCACAGCATTATGGAATAAAGAAAGTTTTTAATGCCTTTGATCCCACTGCCCTGGATCGTACATCATGCATTTTGTTATCTTTGAAAACTTTTGACTCTCACAGAGAATTTCAAACAGTTCCACGCCGCTGCGATGCAGATAATGCTCGTCTGCCTGACTGCTGGTAAAGGTTAATGAGTCTCACCAAAGAACTAAAGGCACCTTTACTCTCTGTCTGACATGAAAAACAGATGGCACCATTCTTGTCATTCTTACGTGAAACCTTGTGCACTCACAACAACAAAGCAGTTAGCACCCACTTAGTGGTTATAAAGAGCAAAATGATTTAAGGTGACAAGTGCTCATGAAAAGAAGGTTGAAGAAAACGAGTGCGGGGAACGAGCACCAGACAGCAGGGTTACCTTGGAAAACAACAACAGCTCGAGAACTGTTAGCGGGCTTGATCAGAACATTCACCTTTCAAAGAGCACTCATCTCAGTCTGACAAGCACGACTTACTTTAGCCCAGCGTGAAGTAAATATGGAGCATCACGTTGAATTGCATAGCTCATGAAATCACCTGTTGTTTGCATTACCAGCAGT
Organism: Pagrus major; assembly: GCF_040436345.1. Classification (NCBI taxonomy): domain Eukaryota; kingdom Metazoa; phylum Chordata; class Actinopteri; order Spariformes; family Sparidae; genus Pagrus; species Pagrus major. The sequence goes on from NC_133223.1 coordinate 31,148,407, forward strand.
GTTCACGTCTCTTTTGTCGACCCGAAGGACACACTCTTTCTATCTCCATCTCACAAACACACACACATGCACACACACACCGTGACGCAGGCTCCCGTGGTGGTGTCACACACAGTCAGGATGGAGATGTTCTGGGCCCGATTCAGCCACCTGACAGATGTCCTGGTCTTGCTGATCCACTTCACCATGGTCACGTAATGTTCCCTGTGAAAAACATTATAATTACTCTGGTTATTTCAAGTTCTGTAATTATGTGCACACTGTCAAGGATTGTTATCATACTGTAGAAGTCGAGGAGATGCAGATTGATCGTGTGTTGTCATTAAAGTGAAATTATACGAGAAAATTCAATGTGTACGAACTAAAAACTATATTTTTTTTACACAGATTTGATGTGCGACTGCAGCACACCATTTCTATATGCACTGCATGTCAGAAGAGAATTTTAATAAGCAGTTTCTGAGTACTGGGCTTTGGGCATGGTTAAATAACTAATAACTTTAGCAGAGATGAAAGTCAAAGTGGGACATTTTTTTGCAGTTAGCTACTGAACTTGGGTCAAGGACGCAAGTTGAAGCAGCTACAGGAAAAGTTCAATATTTGTTGATTCTGTCCGGACCCAAAGGTCTTGTAAAAACTTTACTTCTGCTAATACTATTTTTCTTTCTTAAACTGACAATAGACAACTTTCATGCTCTGACTTATCACCCTGAAGTAAATACTGACTGCACAGAGTACTGGCTGTAGAAAGATAACATCATGCGTATAGATTGCTTTCCTATCAGCCTCGCACGTCGGCTAAGAAGAGGCAATGTTTATCCCTGAGTTGGGAACGAGACTCAAAAACCAACTTTTCTTACAAACTGGACCTTAACTATGTAACTGTACAAAAGTAGTTTTCTCACTGATGGTCTTGTGTGCTTATGTAGGTCATATAGAGGCATTTTAACACTGAGTTCTGGTACTGATGCAATCTCAGAAAATCTGAGGGTCATACTGAGGTCTCTGAAACATGTTCAAACCACAGATGCAGCTGAATTCATTGTGAGATGAAAAACAAACAGTGTTATGTCTCGGCAGACGTATGCAGGCTGGGATTTGCTGCTCGGTGTTCGTCCATCTCTCTTCATTTAAAGTCAAAGTTACAGCTGAGTTGATGATATGATCTTTTTTAATAAACTATCAGTTAATTCAGCTCCCAGAATATCTGCACGTGTGTGTGAATTACTGACAGGGAAATAGACCATAAATTCTTAACTGGACAGTGAAACTGGAAGGTCAGAGCACACATTAGCATTACATTATTATACATTTATGCTTAATAATCATTTTAAATAATTAAGCAATTAATTGGGAAGTAATTCCCAGATTGATTATGAATATAATTGTTGGTTGCAGCCCTAATTTTGGAGTAATCCACCGCCAAATAACTCCAATTAAGAAGAATATCCTTTCATACTTCGAACCACATAAAGTAAAAGAAGAAAAAAGAACCGTCCCCTAGAACGGACCGTACCAAGGTTCTTGAGTTGGCGAGACTCTTTGTGGAACCAGAGAGCTTTTTAAGAGCCATTATTTTTTCTGAGAGTACTTTAACTGCAATGCAGGGGCACAGCGAGCTGCAGTGTGCGATTTTTTCCCAATTAATGGTGCAGAGAATAAAAAGAAGTAAGAAAAAAACATCTGAAGTTTAAAAAATGTCAAAAGTTTCCCCTTAGTGCCACAGCAGCAGCAGCAGCAGCAGCAGCAGCAGCAGCTGATGCAAAAGTTTGACAAACAACATGCAGCTCTTCTCACCGCAGCTTGAGCGTCTCTGGAGGCATGAGCTCCAGCGTGTGCGTCGGCCCGTAAAGATTGACTACATAGAGCTTCACCGCCGGGTTGGGTTGGCCAGCCTGCATACAGAACAAACAGTCCAGACTTTAGACAAAAAAAACAAAACACACATCATTGCAGAGGGGAATGTTTTATAAGTCACATTTGGCATTTTGACTGGTGCTGCGGAGTGATGGAGTGATGTGGAACGAATGATTTATTGAGTCACTTTGAACTCTTTAAACACCACATACAGTCAGACAGTTATAATGTGCTGTTATGTAGAAACGATCACAAGATTTTACAATCGTAAAAAGCGGGTATTTGCATTCTGTCATTGCTCTCCTTTGAACCACAAATCCACAAGGAACTCTCACTCAGACTCGCTGAGATCAGTGTTGTGGATGTTAATTGAATTCTTGGACTTAATTTGGGATTCTTTGCAGTCATCTTCTCTTTCATCTACTTTGATTTCCTGTGTAAAGCGATGCACACAGAGAGCCCTACGGAAAGATCCGCTGAGGGAACAACAGGTGCCGTTTTCAATCAAACACAACACAAAGCTGCTGTAGCTAGCCGGCTACTGTGTGTGAAAACTGGGTTATGTGTATGATCACTGCGGTGCTGTTCGGGCGAGGCTGCTGTCAGTGGGGAAAATTGCTCGCTGCCTCTTTCACAGGGCGACTGTACACTGCTCACTGCTCAGTATGAGTGAACACCGGTGGAGAGCGGCGGCTCGACACAGACCATGTTTTAACTGTTTTTCTTTAAGCTTGCTGGATCCAAACTGTCAATCCAAATTGTTACGATACTGTACAGGGGCAAATAAGAATAATAAAACACGAGGATATCAAAGCAAATATAGTGAAATATCCTCTGTTTTAAGAATCAGTTCTGCAGAGAGATTTTGTCTATTTCAGGTGTATTTATCTTTGAGTTGTTTGTTTGTGGACAACAGGGTGTAAAAATACTTTCAGAGAGAACTAAAAATACCCTGACAAGTCTGTATGATACATTTAGAAAGACACACCAGATGAGATGAGAAAATCCTAACCCTAACCCTTTTCTGATCAAAATAGTGTGTTTTCTGGTATCCCTGTCCACTTTACCCAAATCAGGACAAAGAACTGTACAAAGAGGCGGTCCTGTCTGCCCGTGAACACACACAGAGGGCTCCTCCTGTTTGCCGACGGTGGCGTAGCAGGGTAAGCTACCAGGTCCAGTTCTCCCAGGGGAGTGTTAGCGTTAGCACTGCGAGCACAGGAGCTTTGTAACAGGATGGGCCAAGGCTAGCTGGTTAGCATGCTAACTTTAGTAGATATCTCTGCAACATAATACACAGACATCGTAACGTCATAACTGCTAATTACTCACATTCTGATGATAATTTTAGTTGATTTCTGAATGTTTTCATCTAAAATTCATACATATTGCCCCTTTAAAGGTCCTGTGTGTAGGATTTAGGAGCAGATATGGAACCTAATATTTATAATTATGTTTTTATTAGTGTATAACCACCTGAAACTAAGCATCGCTGTGTTTTGCTACCTTAGAATGAGCTCTTATCTACAGATGGAGCAAGTCCTACTGCATAAAGTCCGCCATGTTGTGCCATCCTTGTTTCTACAGTAGCCCAGACTGGACAAAGACAGACCTACAGAGGGCTTTTCACACTGGAGCTATAAGCCACTTCCTGTGTAGTGGGGCAAAGATAAGAACTGTGGGCCGGGATGAGAGGGAGGGCTGTGTTGACTTTGCCAATGAGACAAGCAGCTTATTAGCCGAGTGACGAGAGGTGGAAGATGAAGCCTGTGAAGTGGAGGCCGAGGAGGAGCAGGCACCACTTACCCCTCATTTGACTCATCTGAGAAGGGGAGAAAGAAAGCCCCTCTTATGAAGGATATCCCATTCAAGCTTGGTATAGTGGAAAATGGGCGCCATAGTTGGCAGTGAGGCCAACAGCAAAGCTGTTTGACAGCAGTGGTGGGCAAAGGGAGCGCACTGACTCAACTACCAGCGCCTCTCAAACTCCTCCAAGGGGAGCAGGTGTGTCAGGAGTCAGACTCTGATCACCTCAGCCTGAGTCAGCTCGCTTTTGCTGGTGGTGGAAGACATTACTCAGCAACACCAGAGGGGTGGCTGGAGATCATGGTGAGCGAGAGAGGGAGTTCAGGTGTGCGGTCGCTGCCTCCTGATTGGATAGTGAGTGTAATGCTCTGTCTCAGTGTGCCGAGGCTGGATGTGGTGAACCAACAGTGGGGCTCATTAGAGTGCATAGCACGTACAAAATAGAACGATATCGATTTTCTCATCTCACTCTTGAAAATAAAGCAAACAAGCTCATGTTCCAAAAATGACAACCAATATCTTGTTCTTCAGATTTGCCTGGAAGGAAGGGTAAATAAATCATGTTTACCTTGGGGTATGGGTATTGCTTTCCTTTGGGGTACGTCATGCCGGTGAACCGAGGTAACGCCATGTTGGGCACCAGGCTGTCATTGAGGACCAGGAAGGCCAACCTCTCTCCGTCAGGTGACCACCAGTGAGCCACGTGGGTCCCGAGGATCTCCTCTGTTTGGGAGGAGAAACAGGATGAGCCACGTTCTTTTACTGAAATCAACCTTGAAAGTCAAAAATCAGACACGATTTATACCAACTTAAAACAAAAAATAACACAACATGTGATCTGCTGCTTAAAGATAACTTAAAGATGTGTCAAATTTTGATGTGATGACAGCATGTTTGCCTGGTGCTCGTATCAGGATACTTCTCTTCGGGGCAAATGCTTTAGTGTGTGGATATTTACATTTGTTATGAAGTATTAAGTTATGAGTTAACTTACAGTATTAAAACTGAAATGTAGATGACATGAAGAAAACAAATGAGCAGGTTAAGTTTTAAAAAAGAATATAAATTGTACTAAAAACATGAAATTCAGGAAAATAGTTCTTCTTCTGGGGTGTAAAAATGATCCAAATCCATGGTTCAGGTCAGACTAGAGCCCGACTGATATTATCAGCTGATATCGGCCCATCACAGATATATCGGTATGTGTTGTCGATAGCGACCGATAAGAAAATTGTTTTGGTTTTAAAGAACATGGTGCAGAAAACGATGCATTGAGTCATTAATGATTATTACATTCGATTCATTCATTCATTTTAGACAATAAAGTTTGTTGCTAAACTGTTAAATATTCGGTCTCCATCACATATTTTTGACACAAGTGTTTGATAACCGCATTTGAGGGATCACTGCAAAAAGTCTTAATGATGCAGTCCTAAACAGTCATACACACACAAACAAAGGACCAAACTCACTGAAGTAGAAAAAAGAGTTAACTTAAAAAAAAAAGGCAACAAATGAAGCTCTAGTTTTGTGGTCAACCATCGCTGATTGCTGCATTATTGTACTGCATAAACATAATTAAGAATAAAATGGAAATCAGAGGAGTAAACAACGGTACAGTCACTGAGGTCGCCCGCCTTTTACTTAGATTTACATAATCTTCTTCTCTCCTGAGAGGTTAGCCGTCGTCGCTAAGTGCATGCAGTGTGTGTTTACTTATAGCACATAAAACGACTGCTCACACCCAGTGGGGAGATATCTGCGCTAGAACAAACATTATGAATATTTAATCGCTGTCTTTTATAAGGTAATGGTTCTCAACACAGGCCTCTACAGTTTAACGAGACAGTCTGTCAACGCTCGCAAAATTAAGTTAGATCTTCTCATCTGTACGTCTACAACGTTTAGGACCCGACGTGGCGATACAGCTCATCAACACGTCATTATCTGACATCAACTTCCTGTTGGTCTGTTTGTTTTGAAGAATATGTACCTTCATAGAGCCAGTCAGCGATCCCGTTGAAGATGACCCCTTCCTTTCCCGACGACGTCAGCCTCAGGGAGTTACTCTTGACGTCTGATTGGTAGTAGATGTTATTCTCAAATATGTAGATCTGTAGAGACAAGACACCCACAATGAAGACGAGATAAAAACTGGTGCACGGCTGGAAATGTTTCAAGTTTGTGCCAGACTTCAGGTGTCACAACTTTAACACACATCCACAGCATCCAAACTTTTCTTTGAGGATTAAAGGTGTGAGGACGTCACGCAAGGCGTAACGTCCAAAGGCCTCAGGATTCTGGTTCTAGGATTGAAATTTTACTGCTCTGTCTGACACATGGGTTTTATGTCCCCCCAAAGTTAAAGGTGCAGCATGTAAGAACTGGCAACCTGTCAAATTCCTGCTCAAAACTGCTGAAGGTCCCAGACACAGTATGAACAAGCTTGTCCTCCATTTCCAGAGTCCCAACAGATCTAATATCTGATTGGCCCTGCATGGTAGCCTCTGCCACCAGTGTGTGATTGTGTGTGTGAGTGGGTGAACGACTTGAATACAGTCCATTTACCATCTACACATTCATGTCTGGAAGCTGCACTGAAGCGGTTGGGTTTAAGTGCCTGGCTCATGGGTGTGTTGTCAGCCTACATTTGAATATATTTTGCCAAATCAGGTCTTAGCAGCTGATGTTTGCAGTGTGGCCACGTACGTACACACAAGCCTCACTGGATCACTGTGATAGTGGAGAAAACTTTAAAACTTGATGTTTCTCAGTGAAGTTCTGAAGTTCTGGAGCGTCCTTGTCTGTCACTTCTAGCGTGTATAAACTGAAGCTTCCTGGAACAATACAGAAGAACCTTCTGCCTCCTGTGTTGACACGTCTCACACAGATACCGATTCAACTTGTCAAACAGACACCTGAGAGTCCGTCTGTCAGCATTACACAGACTACAGTCTGTCTCACAATCTTTTTGTCGGCCTTTTCCTAAAAAAAGCCAGATGTCTGCCGCCTGATGTGATCTTACATAAAAATTAATTTTCAGAGAGCTTCTCTCTTCTGCACCGATTTAACCTCGCTGTCAGACGAGACGTGTGCTGCGCGGCTGGAAGGCATCAGGATATCATCAGGGCAGTCTATGAATGTGCTGAACGGTTCGGAGAAATTATATCTTCAACAGCAGACGCTGCAAGAATGAACTTTAAATCTGCAATGGGAGGCCTCATTACTATAACTGGGCAGAGTGAGTGAATCAGCCGCTCGAGGTTTCATCAAATTATAGAAGCTGGAAGTTTTAGACGTTGTAGAAGATCTCGGCCTGGGAGAAATGATATTTACATACTGTTTTCTTCATTTGGTTTCACCACAGATGTATTTTTTCTTTTTCATTTCCTCTGGATGGCATTTCTTTCAGTCAAAACAGTAATAAAAACAAATTGCTTTTTTGTTTTGTAAACTGAAAGTAGTTCTGCGCTGTACATCTAAAATTCATGAAGGAATCATTGCTCCAAATTTTACCGTGGGAGTTACATTTGTCAGGTGAGAAAAAAGACGACTTTGAATGAATATTGAAAATAATGTAGGAAACAGGACACATTACTGAAAATGGAGTCGGATTAAAAAGATTAGAGTGTTAAGACTTGAAAATGGGCAGAATATTTCCCATAACTGAACCGTTTGCTCCCAATCTTCGCAATTAACGCTAGAAAAGGTCAAACTCAGTCAAGACATGAAACATATATTGTGAGAGTCAGAGTGATTTGCACTTTCTGGTATCTTTGATATCTTTATCTCCATCATGATTAAACGTCCATAAATCCACTTAAAAGTCACAGGAAAAATATGCTCCATCTAACTACAGAACTTGCTTAAGAATCGTCACATTTTTAAGTTTTCTTCAGTACCAAACTAATCCAGTGATACTCGGCTGTACATACATGGGTTCACTGCAAACACTAACTGCTAATAGTTAATTCGGCATATTTTTAATGGTGCTAATGCACAGAAAAGTAAAGAAATGTAGCCTTAAAAAGCTGCATGCAGCACAATGTAACTCACTGAATCCATGGCAACATTACAATTCCTGTGAAAGGGAGCAGCAGGAGGTGTGTGTGTGTGTGTGTGTGTGTGTGTCTGACTGATAAACAGTCACAAATGATCAAAGACATTCAAACTGGGGAAAAAAAAGCGATTAGCTTGTCAGCTCGTCCTGTTTAGCGCTGCTGTGGGTGACCAGTCCCTTCCTTTAGACGTGATGAACAGACACCCCTGATTCATATTCTGGCATTTTCCTAATAAGAATACACAAATTCCCAAAGAAATGCTACATGACTCACTTGCACACTCCTTCGCAAAACACACATCATGTCATTGTTTCCAACAACACACACCCGGCTAATGATGCTGCATATGCCACTCGAGAGGGAGACAGAAAGCCTTCACAACCAGCCTGGCTCTCACCTCCTTATCACCATAATGACTTCCTAATGGAGTCGTGTTTGATTTATGCTCAAATATTACACGCTGGAATTTGCAAATATGGACAAAGCAGCTCTACTATGCTTTAGCTTTTAAGCTGTCAACAACAAAAAAAAAGCCTCCCCATCTGTTCGGCGCAGATAAATAAAAAACGCTATGATGGAAGAAAATTAGCATCTAATTAGATTCCCTCAAAAATTGATTGTGAGTAAATTATGAGAGTGGCGAATGCTGAATTAGAAGCGCTTGTCATAAAAAAACAGACTTTTTTGTGTGTGTTCTGGCAGTTTGAATAGACACACACACCTCTAAGCATGTTGTGCCATGACACGCTGATGCCTCTGCTCATGGCACAATGTCACCTACAAGGACTGGAGCTGAAGGTTAATTCTTATTTCGCTGGCTGCAGATACCCTGGCTTATTTTTCTGTAGACGTCACATAAAACCTGATGCACTCAGTGACACAGATAATTAACTGTAGAGAAAAGAACGGACGTGATCTTATCGTCACTTATCCTAAAATGCAATAATGCTAATGCAGTTAGAGTGAGGGGGTGCTGAAAGTCAGGGTGAGGCTGTGGAAGGTTTGTTTTTTTTTCTGCATGCTCTCACCAGTTGCTGTCCTTGGACTCCCCAGGCAGCGTACTGCAGGACAGAGTTCACCACCTCTGGAGGGTCCAGCTCCCAAAGCTCCCTGAGAATAAAGACAATAAAGCAACATTATCGCTCACATCTAATTTATCACAAAACCTCCTAAAGTAATCAGCCACATAAAGTTTTAATCCTCTCAGATGAACAGTAGGAATCCTGCCCATCGCCGTGACTGGCAGGATGTGAAGATCACAGCCTGTCTTGGATCAGCACTCTGGACAGCGACTGTGACACTTGTTCTAAAGATCCAAGTGTGAAACAGCAGGAAGCTACAGACTGTCGGCTGATGGATTAAAACCTTTATCATAACTGAACAGTTTTACATTTGTAATGTTTTCAATTCATCAGCCTTATGACCCACGACCCTGCGGTCAACACGAGCCGGAGCCCACCTTGGAAAGATAAAGTTCAGTTGAGATAAAAAAGTGAGGCGACATTATCTGGAAAATAAGACAAATCTGTTGAACGAGTTGCCTTTTTTCTGACTGATGATTTCTTTGTTTTATATTGTTGCTGGGTCAGACTCAGTCTTCTGACTAGACAGTTGTTCAAACATGCTATTAACGTTAAGTCAAGGAAAAGAAAGCTGACATTTTGTTTTCTCTTGGGATTTTATCGCTCTGTACAGTCCTCGGTGGAGAGGTTCTGATAGTCTCACTGCAGGTGGGTTTACACAGGAGTCACTTTACAGGCCGGTACATTGATGCTAAAGGGGAACCTTTTGTGTTTGCATGAGACGTCGAGGGACGGGACAAAACACTGGTATTTGATGCAGTGGAAATGAGACTGGACTCCCCCAGGGGAGTGAAGGAGGGCTCACAGATACAGAATGAGGTGATGGTGCTGGTGTTCATTAAACAACTGGAGGTTGGTTGTTGTAGTTTGAGCTGCCTGACCTCGCTCACTTATCAACACAGTCAGAAGCGGTTGTTACACGCAGCTCATGGAGGCAATTAAGACACTTTAAAACGCTTCAAACCTTTTTTTTGCCGCAATTTGCGACAAAACCCCTGTTCCTTCTCTGAACACAGACATGATACACATACTTAAACTTTACAAGAGTATGTCCATCACAAATAAATCTCCATAACTCCACTTAATTAATCCTTCTTAATGCAGAACTTGAATTCGAATTATCACATTTTTAAGTTTTCCTCAGTCTCAAACTAATCCAGGGACAGATGTCTGTGCATACATGAGTGCACAGCAAACATGAACTGCTGATAGCTAATTCAGCATATAATAAATGGAGCCAATTTCCTAAAATAAATGCACCTGCACCAATTTTATCTGAGGGGGCATCCACAGTGTCGAGACTAGAATACCACTAACGACATCAACACATATGGGACATTATTTTGCACAAATTCATCCACATATTGTATCTGGGGCACAACACGTGAAACACCCACTGTTTCTTCATACATGTATATTTTATCTACTGTATATTTGTAGCATCTGTGTAGCAGTGTTGCGAACCAGGCAGGTTCAGTTTCCTTGATGACAAGTGTTTTCTACCAGACAGTTTGCCTCACGGCATCGACTGAGGAGAACAAAAACACTCACCGTGTGTGAACGTTGTAGATACTGTAGGAGGCCATGTAGGAGTGGCGGTAAACCTTCAGCAAAATAAAGACAGAGAAAGAGAGAGAGAGAGAGAGAGAGATTAAAAGATGACTGTCTGAAACATTAACGAGAGAGGCAGCGGCGGTGCCACAGATAATGACATCATGACAAGAAATGAAAAGGAAGAAGGCGTCAAACAAAACAGACTGCTGGCTGTTCTCACTGATAGAATCGGTAGACAATGCAATTTGCATGGGTGACAGCTGTGGGACGAGACATTTTAATTCCATCTGAGAAACCCATCATCGCCGAGTGCCTCTGTGCCGAAAGCCCGGGAGAGCCGGAGAGAGAGGGAGGAGAGGGAGAGACATTCAAAGTGACAGAGGGGTGCATGTAGAGCTGTCTGGAGCCCCCGCTGGAGAGGGAAGCTGTGGCTGACATGATAATAGACCTCTGACCGCGGCTGTTGATCGGGGCGCAGAAACACGCCACCGTTTTTTGCATTTTATCACGAAAATGACACTCAGGTATTCAGCTCTGATACAAAGAGGAGGAATCTACTGTGAGAGGAAACTCTGGTGTTATATATATACTGTACTGCTGTACATACACTGGAGTAATAATGGGTGGAAGTAAGCTGAGTATAATAAAAGTATCACTTAAAATGTGTCCCGAGGGCTCATTAGCTATTTAGCAGATAGATAGATAGATAGATAGATAGATAGATAGATAGATAGATAGATAGATAGATAGATAGATAGATAGATAGATAGATAGATAGATAGATAGATAGATAGATAGGAAGGAAGGAAGGAAGGAAGGAAGGAAGATAGATAGATAGATAGTTCAACCAAGCATAAAGCTGCCAAGAAACCAAAAAATAAAGAAAAATGCCACGAGCCTCTATAAAAATTCAAAAATCTTAACTCAAGAACAGGTCAAGGTTGTGAAATAGGAACAAAAAGCTTGGTTTTGTCAGTCTTTGTCGCTTTGTCGTTGTAAATCGTTGAAAAATCATTAATCATTACACTGTGTGGAAGCTTTTCTCAGCTTGTCTCTACGTGATATATGAATTATAAGGTGTATGGTTAAGGTTAGGCCTGTCCACCCCCTCATCCTGCACACCCTTACAGTGCACGACGCTGCAGGAAAGAGGTGCACACTTCTTTCTGTGTGGGCTCTGACTGTTCACATTAACAGTGAGCTGCAGAATCATCTAATATTAATCACATTCAGAGATATGCAGGGCTGTCTGTGCACATCAGACAAAGCTCTTCCACACCAACTAAGGAAGTCATTTCTTTGTGGGCCTCATTTTCTGTTGAAACAGGAAATGGTGCTCCCTAAATCGTAGCTACAAAAAAGGAAAGTGGGATGATGTAGCACAAAGTGGCTTTATCCATGAAATAAGTGACTTTTTCAGTCGGGGGGGGGGACATGATTATGGAATGAGCAGTGACGGAGGCACAGACTGATGAATTACTGAGACCTCCGCCAAAATAGCAATGACAAGCCGACGTGAGTGATCTGCCAGGCTGGGACAGAAGCTGATCTGAGTCTGTGTAAAGATCTGGGTATCAATGAAGCAAAATTATACCAAATCCAGATATCTGTCCTGAGTAAAATGGGGATTCCCACTGATGGAGGAAGCATTAGCACATAGAATTAAAAATTGTACATGCAGAAATGTAAAGTTGCAACATATCCATTGTTTGCAGAAACATGTGCTTTCACAAAGATACGCACAGAAACATAAAACCTGTGAGCATGCTCTGAGATTCAAACTGCCCTAGAAAACAGTGTGAAGAAACAGCCATCAGCACATTTTCATTCTCCTACAGCTGTTATTGTAAGAAGTATTGTGTACCCCAATGGCACAAATGAGCTCCCTGATACATCCCCGGACCCTGCAGGGAGGAGCCAGAGGCTACGAGCGCTCTGCATCCTCCTGGAAGGTTGTTGGTCCAACATGGAGTTAATTTTGGACCGTTCCTTCAGGGCTGCCGTACCCAACAGTGAGGAAAAGCCTTTGTGTTTTTATTCACTGTTCTTTGTGTAACACCTGCTGGCAGCTTGATGCTGCAACACAACACCACACAAAAAGCAAGGACATGACTTGATTTTGACTTTCTGCAGTCCAGTCTTTACACACACAGCGCGTACAACACATCTTTATCCAACTGACTCACATTCACAGAACAGTGTTGCCTTTTTGGTAACTTTAGCAACGTAGAAAATACTAAAGCAGCTGTTGTCTATATTTTTTGATAATAACGATAATTCTAATGGCTGCGTAATGTCTGCTGATTGGGTAACAAACTTTTTAAACAGCCTCAATACGAGCGAGTATTGAAAAATGTCTTGTCATTCGATACCAAATTTCAATACCTAAGGATTTAATCTCATCACCGTCAGTGAGCCACTAAACATGCAGCGTGCTTGTTGTGCCGAGATCTTATAGTGCTGGTGATTGGCTGTCTCGAGGCACGCAGGAAAAACAACTATCAGAGCCAAGGTGTTGGTTTCAGTACCAGACTCAAAAATCTTTGAGCGACCTAATAATGTCAAAGGCCTCAGAGAATTATCGCTCGACTGTAAAGTTCCCCTGAGCGCCACTGAGACTTTTATCATCTTTCATCCCATTATTTTGACTTTCTGGCTCACAACTTCAGACTGTTTTACGGCATTAGTCGCATAAAAAAAAGCTCTAAAATCCTGTTGTACACTGCCTGCTAGGCACCAAACAGCGCAGCACTTGGAAGCTAAGGAGCCAGACGTTTTTTGTCCAAACAAGACGGCAACCCAGGCAAACCAAAGATAAAAATGTAAACAACCAAAAGCTCTTATTGTGGTGGCTAAATCATGAAAAACGCAAACATATTTCGACCGTACATCCTGTTTTTTCCAACACACTTTTGATCCACGTACGATAGAAAAGTAAATATTGGACTTCCATTCGCCAGGTGAAAAACAAGAATGCTAATTTCGCTGTGTATTTTCCAGATGTGTAGAGGCAACTGACTCACCACATCAGCTGCAGAGATCGTGATCTGTCAGCGTTGTATCACAGCTTGTTTCTGCTGCCACCAGGAGATACAGAAATCCTCAGTCACTGCAGGTGTTAAGTCTTATAGCAGTAACCACAGTATTCTGCAGGTCCCTTAATGTGAAATACTGTGTATGATACTATGTTTATGTTCCAGTGTAAATGCTATCCAACCCTACAGAGAACAGCGTATATTATTATCTTTTTTTCTCCAAAGTGCACTTGTGAGAAGCTAAACAGATGCTAATGAGGCATGTGGCAGTTATAAAGACATTATACAAAGACTACAATCAGGCTTTGGATTCCAGCCTAAGCACCTATGAACGGCCCATAACAATAAGCAGGAACATCAATAACAGAGACTCTGGTTCATAGTGAAAAGTAAATTACTGTTTAGAGAGGAGAGGATTCACCCAACTCAGTGTGACTCATATCGACTTTATGCAGAGTGTAACTTCACAGCGCATACCGAATGTACTGAAGTTGACACGAGGGGTTGAGCGTGCTCGATATAAAATTTGCAGGCGTTATTACAAATATCTCTCTGTGTTGGTGAGAACTGCGCCAGCGAGTGATTCTCCAAGGTGCTCAGACACATTTCTCACACTCTGTCGAGCTCAAACTTCCTGATTTTCTGCCATAAAATAGAAAAAAAAAAGAAAGTCCTCCACGGGCCCCAAAAAGGACCTCAAATGAACTTTTCAGCAGTGCTCCCTTAAATGAGGCGTAGAGCGCACATGGGTTTTTTTTCTGTGACCTTTGTTTGCCGGCTCGATGATAAAACAAAAATAGTGTTGTGACATTTCCGACACTCAAATACACCAGTGGCTCTGGAGATGAATATAATGCGCAAGAGCAAAAGCACGAGTGCCAACAAAAAAGTTATTACATTTTTTAAGGTTGATCTTTCACAGAGTTCAGCTTTAACACCTTTAGATCAACAGGTGCGTGACAAAATCAGGAAAAAGCCTCCCGCACATCGTCCACTTGTCCTGCAATTAAGTTTAATGACAACAACGTTTCGGTACTTAGACTTTCATCATCTTACAAGACAATGGGGGAGGCGGGCTTAGTGGCAGTCAGATACAACCTGCAGATGCAGCGGACAAATGTTTTTTTATATTTTGTTTTTTAACTTTAAGTATTACCAGTGACAGAAGTAGGAGAAGAAGTTGAGAGCCGCTGACTTTTAGGCGGGTTAGGGTCAGGGTTTTTCAGTAAAAATTAAACATGTTCCTGGATTTAATATCCATATTCTATTGGAAAAAATCAAATACTACATGAATTGCTGTTGGATTTGACCATTTGGACAAAGTAAAACAATGATTAACACATTTAACTTCATTCCTTTTTCTTATCCTTCCCTCTTCCTCCTCTTTGGGACTTTTCTTTTAAAAGGTGAATTATGAAGGTGTGCTTTTGTTCCAGTCGTGGGGAGATTGACAAGTCATTTTTCATAGCCGTGGCCACTTGACTGGCTTCAGTCTGTCGAGTTAGTGACATTTCTCAGACTTGTGGGAAAGTTTCATAAAGACGACAAGTCAAACTTACGGTTCTCCATTCGAGGAAATAAGCGTTGTGAATTTCAGTCAAATCCTACATTAGACTTCAATCCTACATTAGACTTCACACACAAAAAAATCCAATTTCTTACATCTTGCTGGGAAAAGATTGCTTCACTGTCAGTCTGGACGGGGTGAATGATTGCAGGGACTCATTCAAAATACAGATGGCATGAGAAATAATATCACCTCATTTTGAAATATAAGACACCATCCCCCGTCTCTCTTCCACAAATATGTGTAATTATTGTGTTACGTCTGCTGGAACAGAACCCGAAGTTCTGGTTTCACTTCAGCTCGCTGTAGACGAGAGCTTTACAGTCTGTTCTCTCCCAGGAGACGCTGTGTGACATGCAACTACAACATGTGAGCAACGTGAAGAGAAAAAAAGCAGCACAGACACTTAAGGAGTGCCTTGGGAGTGTCACCACAGAAGAAGTGTAACCGAGTCGGCCCATCCCCCGCCGGCATCAGCCACTTATAAGCAAAGAGAAAATCAATAGCGGCTCCCTGGATGCATCTGTGCAGTGGAAAAAACATGTCGGGCCAAATGGCTGCAAAAGAAAAAACGAAAACTACAGGAGATGCTCAGCTGAGACCGTGCAGCGCCCTCAAAACCACCTGGTTACCATGACAACAGTGCCTCTAAATACACTCACAGGTATGAAGCTTCAGGCTTTGACCTGTTGCACCTCTCGTGTTGTCGACACCGCACCAGTTTCCCATTATAACAGGCTTCACACAAAAACACCATTAGTCTGATTCTCGGAAAAAAACTTGAAGTAATATTTAATCCTCGCTCCGGAGTTCAGGGTTTTACTCAGAGAGCAACGTTTTAAACTTCACCCTCTGCGTCCATCTGGTCAAAGAAAGAAACTCCACGGACTGCAAGAAAACAAATAAACTGCAAAGATTGTAAATTAAGTATCTCAGAAACTGTCTCACCCTGTTTTGAAAAGGCAGCGTGTTGACACAGCAAGTGTTTCGCACTAATTGGCTGCAGCAATCTTTATGGATAAGAAATTAATATTGTTTATTAACTTGAGCTTTATTTTTGTAGCTCTGCGTGGCCAATAGTTTTGACAGTTGTGATTAGATCTCAACATCATTACAAACAAGCCCACAGGGGCGAGAAACACAAGCACTGCGATGATCAGACGTGCTGTAAACAAACCTGGTTAGCACAATGTTTTATCAATCAGTCAATCTATCAGACTGTATTTAGAGGAAAGGTAACACAAAGTGGTTCACACGCACAAAAACAAACACTGACAGCTGGAATCAGTGAAAAAACAGAAGCTGAGAAATTAAGGAAGTGCTTTCATAAGTAAAATACATAAATAAAATGATATTAAAATGAGCAACTTAGGGAAATATCCTTTCAAACTCATGTTAAATGTTATGAAAGGGTATATCTTAACAAAAATCACATCAGTGTTTTAGTTCCCTGAACTCAACCAAACAGCGACAGAAAACTGAAAAATATGCTTCCCAGCTGCACGGTTGAACAATTGAACCGAGAGCCTCAGTAGCTCGCGGTCATTGCTCCGGGCTCTGACAGGCTTGAACAGAAAAAAATCTCCGGCTCAAGATCCCAAATGCAGACCAGCCACGGTGAAATGATGGGGGTCAGGGGTCAAATCGCTGCTGCACTCGAGGCCAATGTGTCTGTCGGGAGGGTTGGACTGTCTGTCTGAGCCGGAGGTCTCGTCAGGAGGGCAGCACCACTCCCATCCTCACCTCCCGAAGGCGACTAAGAAAGGGAAAAGTGTACGCCTCGGATTGAAGAGAGGGAAAGGGAAGATATTATTTAGTTTAGTTTTATTTAATAACTTAGCAAATGATGGTTTTTAGACGAAGCCCTGTGATGGACTTGTCCAGGGCGTACCCTGCCACTCGCCCGGTGTCGGCTGGGATCGGCTCAATCTTCCCCGTGACCCTGCAGAGGATAAGTGGACAATGAATGAATGGATGGTTTGAGAGGAGCTGTCCCTGGTCCTGAAGATGAGGAGCGTGGACTGCTGTTTGTATTGACTGGTTTTACTGATTTATTCGCTTTTGTTTGTGAAGCACTCTGTGTTGAACAGTTCTTCAGTAACAATCATGTCCACATGTTGTTATTAATATTTTTTACAGCCAATTTTATTTGTCAGGTCACAGAAAGGTTGAGTTGCTGCAGAGCTGTTTGCAAGGTTAAAGCGGGTTAAGTGAAAACTTGAAAATAATGTTGAGTGATGAATTGAATTTTGTCTGACATGCCTGCCCTCGTCTGCCTGCAGATGAGGCAGCGGGGCAGGTGGCTCCTCTTCATCTGGGTCTCCATCATTTTTGTGCTCCTCAAGTCGCAAACGGCTCTCATGGCTATGTTGTAAAGGCACACAACTATAATCTGATATACCTCGCTCCACCCGTTATAAGTCGCTTTGGGTTATTTGTTAGATTTTACACTGGAGTCAACATCCATGGCTGCAGCTGGCAACCGCTGGCATGTAGGAATAATAGCAAAGGAAAATGAAAAGCACACATTTCTTCCCTCCAAACTTTTGCAATCAATACAGCTCAAGTATTTTCTCAAAACAAATTTTCTTACCCAGTAACCAGGGGTTGTCGTCCATTATTCTGTAAAGACGTCAAGCACGGGCCCAGAAAATTTGGCAGCAACAATTGTGATGCTATGATCGGCATTGTCAACTTTCTTCTTTCAACATTAAAGAATTCTTGCTCCGTGCCGTCACTTACGTGTCTGATGTATCTCAACACTCTACAAGCGATGGCTGGTACAACATCTCACATAGCCCACCTGATGGACGGTCATTATAGCCCAGACGTACCTGCGATAGGTGTCTGGAAAGAGCCAAAACGGAAGAGCCTGGAGTGTTGAAAGCAGTTTGACAATGCCAGGTATTACATGGCATCTTTGGCTAAGGATTGTTTGGCCTGGCAACCTGTTTCTGTGAATGACTTCAGTCTCAGTTAAAGCAGAAAGTTTTATAATCTACATTGAAATATGTGCTAACGAGCGCCCCGGGTACGATGACGTCTGCCTGGCTACAATCACTGCTGTCATGAGCTTTGGAAAGTGTGGGCGTGACAGTAGCAGAGGTATTTGATGATTGGACTTTTTTTTTTTGCAATGAGGCTCACTTGTGTAGAAAGGAGTCAATTTTGCACCACCCTAACTGTACGCATACTACCTACATTTAATTACATTTAAAAAATACATAACTGCCTGGTTTGTGCAGGTTTAGCAGGTTTCATCTAAACCAAGTGATAACGTTTATCCAAATGTGGATAAAACCCCCTTTAATAGTATTTAGTATTTACATTAAAACAACACTATTGATTCACAGCATTTGTTACGTACAATAAGATGTGAAAATGTCCCAGAACATCCACGGTGCTCCATCACATTGATGCAAAAACCCTCCAAATCCCAAATTCAAATACGTCCGCCCTGCTCACTGAGTTGCAAAGTTGGCCGTCATGCAACCAGATATATTATGAGATAGTTTCCTCTTCACGGATGATCTCTGGCAGATACATTTCTATCGACTCACAGTTTATTCTGTCATACTGCACATGCCCACACAGCTCCATGTTTTCTTTCCGTTTGATTTTGAGTTTCGTCTCCTGTGTTGACCGTGTTGCTCTCTCTGCTCCCTGTGTTTACGTCTCTCATAATATTCTGCATGTATTCACAGTCAGACTACATTAAACATGTCCCACAGCATCCAGAGGGTTTGAGAGGCGAGGTAAGGAAAACGCAGGTGTCGTTCTATAACAAAATCACAAAGGCCCACTGCTCGTATTTGCGGGCATGATTGGAGAAATGTTGATATATAACCGTCTGTAGCAGCGTTCACAGCAGCAGCCACCATACAAACACACTCAGTTATGTTGTTTCGGGACGCAGGTGCTGTTTTCCCTCCACAAAATTATACATCAGCTGGATATTTGGTTATTTTTCTGAAATACCAGGTGGGCTCAGCTCAGACTTCCATCTCTTCGTTTCTCTTTGTTTTCAGCATCATGTGTGAGTCCCCGCTCACATTCACTGCTTACGCTCATTTGTTCATCAGCGCTTCAGGCTCGAGGTGGGACCCTGGAACGTACACTCATCTCGTATGAATGTGGAATAAATTATTTTTTAAGGTTTTTAACTCCACCGGCATGATTCAGAACACTCTCTGTATGAAAACGGGCTTTTTCTTTCTCGCTTGTGTATTGACGCCAGAAAAAAACAAATCTTGTGTCGGTGCTTCAGAAAAATACTGAACGAATGCAAAGCATACAATCCATTTATGCCCTGACGTGCAAAGAATGGAGGCTGTCACTCAGAATCACTGAGAAATCAGTCAACTTGAAACCCACACACTTCTCTGACTTTATGGCTTAAAGCTAAATCGCTGTTTCCTTTTCTTTATAAATGTTGTCTCAGCTGCAGTTTAAAAGGAAAAGAAAGAACCCATATTAACAGAGAGAGAAGATGACACGAGAGCATGACATTTTCTTCCTTTTCTTCTTTCCTATTGTATTCAGCTTCTGTTGATGCCCTTAGACTTTACGTCTCACAAACATTTTTGATGATTTCCCGTCTCCTCTTCAAATATCAGTTTTTTGTCGCACAAACACAACCTGACATCGCCTCAACCATCCTCTCAACCTCCTGATATGGAAGTCAGGTCATAAACATGTAATGTGAACGTGATATGATATGATATGTGTTGTACAAATGTAAATATAGTGCATATGAAATGTACCAGTGGTTCGCAGAAACGTTAACTGCCAACATTTTATTCTGGCGAACTAGGCTGCATATAAAGACCGAAGAAAAGTCAACATCCTGCAAGGTTTTCCACCGACAAGAGCATTACAAGATATCTACAAGACTTAAAAACACAAGCCTGTTGTCAGCAGTGACAAACAAGAATCACAGGGATTAGGAGCTTTAATCGAGCTTAATCTCTCCCAGGTAGAGATGTAGTCAGATAACCGTGTGTAATCCTGCCGACAGGTGAAAGAGCCGAAACAGCTTCCTCCAAACACTTTGTAAGAGGAGAGTCCTTCCCTCTCATCACGGCAGATCCTCATATAACCAGCCATAACCATCAGCGAATCTTATGAACCCAAAGAACAAAGAGTGCGGTATATGGAAGAACGCCTCAGTTCAAAGCCTGCATGGATCAAAGTGTGTGATTAGCAGGAGACTCGTCATTTTAGAGTAGATCCAGGTCCCTTTTTCATTCTTTTCATCATTACAGGTTACGATTAACTGCAAGTTCAGACTTCATGCTGCAATTCATAGATCAAAGCGTGGGATTACAACCAACCCGCATTAAAGCTCTGCTTCAGGTCCGACAAAAAAAAGAAACATTTTAAAAAGCGAGCATGTAAAAAAAATAAAAAAACATAATTAAAAAATAACTTTCTTATTAAATGAAGCAAAACAAACAAAAAACTCCTGTAACACACACACACGACCTCATGACCCAACTTTCCATTACTGTGCAGTGAGAATAGTTTTTGACACCTGACTGACAAAAGGATTCACATTTATATATTAAAACATTTATCTGAAGCACAATAGTTTCACAAAACACTGAACAATAGAGACAGAGGTTATTAAAAAGCAAATTGTGTTATGATAAACATGAAATGAGGACTGCACACTGTGCTATTATTCTATTTCCTCATCATTGTGTTGATTAAAGCAGCTACAAAGCACTTCATGTTGTGTTGTGTCTGGCGCCCCCTGTGGACAAAAGTGGAATCAACAGCTCTTCCTGCATGTGCATTTGTTTTGTAACTGTAACTGTCTCAGAGACATGTTTTATTGAAATGTTTAATGTTTATGCCTCTGTCATAAATTCATGATTATTTGAGTTCATAAAGCCAATAAAGAGTGATTAAACAGGTGATAAATAAGATGTTAAAAAGTGTCTCACACTGATTTAGAAGTTAGTTGTTGTAATAAACATGAGATGAGGACCAGTGCATACAGTTCTATTATTTTACTGTTTCTCGTCATCGTGTTGATTAAAAAATGCAATCAGGGCAGCAAAGTTTATCTTTGTATAAACTTAACAATCATACAGTCAAACGTCACACCAGAGCAAAGTTATGCTGCTGAAAACTGTCTTATTGTCCGAATCATAAATCTTATTTGAAGATTACTGAATTCTGACCCGTTTCTCCTGAACCCCTCCAAGGGATTTGATTATTCAACGACAAATGATCCAGTTTGAGAATAAATGAAACACAGGAAAAAGCAGTACAGTTGCTTACAGGCTACTTGGAGTTTTATTTTCTTTGTCTTATCAGAGATAAATAATATTTTTATTTGATGATTACTAAATTCTCCCCTCTAGTCCAGTTTGAGAATAGTTCTGAGCTCGGCTGAGTTGCAGGGGCTTTCTTAATACTGTACGAGAGTACGGTTATTTAATCCGTACTCAGAACCTTTTGTTCCCACTGAAGTCTATTTTTACAAACATTAGGGGTAAAAAAAATCGATTCTGACCTTTGATGTCCTTCAGTGATCCCTCACATGCTCGCTGTGCCGGGTCTTTGTGGTTCATTGAGAGGTGCATCCCTAAATAAACCTTGACCCGGCTCCGACCTGCATCTGTCCCAGATGTTAAGTATTAAGGCGGTCTAAAGTTTAAAACAGCCACTCTGAAAAAGTAGGTTCACCTGATGTTTCCTCACTGTCGAATTATTTTAAATATTGTCTCTACTCATTAAATTACAGCGTCGGAGCTGTGAGTATGTACTTGCTGTCTGAGCTTCTCTCCCAGGAGGCTCGTGTCCGTCTCATGTGTCGCTCCGCAGGGATTAAACGTTCAGCACATCTTGCCTTCATTTTTATATTTGGTCCTAAATAACACACACACACACACACTGTCGTCAGCTAAAACATTGTAAATTATATTAGAAACAAGAACACCCCGCTTCTCTCAGGTGTCGTCAGAAGAGTCCATCAGCTGAGTGGATTCATAGCTGTACTCTGATTAGATAAAGAACAAACTGTTCGAACAACAACTTTAAATCGCTACAGATTCACAAATCTTCATTCAGTCGTGTCTTTGTGCTCAAGCGTCTTCTCAAAGGGCTGGGATGTTTCCCTGTATGTGCTGAGGGACTCACCTGTAGCCTACTTTGTTTTCCTATGTTCATAGTTTTATGATAGATAAAAACAGATTAACATAACAAAAGGCAGCAAAAAGACGAGGTGTCCTTTTGATTGACTGATCTGAAGTGATAATCTGCTCCATCAGCTGGTCCCACCGTAGACAATCTGTCTGCTCGACTGTTTCTGCTCTGCTCGTCTGTTCCTGCTCCGTGATGGACGAGCATTTTCCTGCTCTGTATTGTAATTTGGATGTGCACCAGAACCGCTAAAGCTACTGTAGAGTACACGGAGAGGTAAAACCCCGCCTCACTGTATATCTTTGGCAGTTTGGCAGTTGAAGCACGAGTCGATGACAGCGAACAATTTTTCGGTGACGAATCCAGAACACTACACTGTGTGACTTCCTCAAAACCTTGTTAGAAAAAACAACAAACATATTGTCACATCTGCAAAACAAACAATTAGATAAAATAATAATAAAACACTCACTGTCACATCTCTGCCGAGGCGCTGAAATTGGGCGCAAAGAGTTAATGAATGTTTTTATTTCATTCGGCGCAGCAGAGATGAACCTATTAGAAAAGTAATTTATTTTTGCGAGGAGGGCTGCTGGTATTACTCTTCATCACACAGGTGTCGAGCTCAAGGCTGTTAGTTTGTTCCACAGCGCGCTGCCAGGTGGACAACAACGATAGTGACATAAACACAAACAGCAGGAAGGAGGTTTCACTGTACATTGACACTAATATATTTTACTGTAGGAGTCAGAGCTGCTTTGGATCCAGTTAAACTCAAGTCTCAGGTCTTTGACACGTCAGGGGTTATTTCTCAGGAAAGCTGCATACTTCACTGAGCTGTTAATAGTTTCTAAAAACATATTTATTTTATTTATTTCATTAAATCCCTGTGAAGAAGCTGCTGTCTCAGTCGTAACAACAATCTTCAGTGTTTAAATATGGATCTGTGTTTCAGAATAATGTGGCAAATAGTCAGTGGTCTGTGCTGAATATGAAAGAAGTGGACTATTAAAGCACTCGTGTGTGTGAATGTTAATTAATCTCATAATGAGAGGCTAATTTTTTCTTTTCTAAATTTTATGACTTTTTAAAATTATATTCTGGCGCCGGCAGCTGAAACTGCAGGTGTGTGTTTGGCATCACCATCATGATAGTGAGTGTTTAGTTTGGCAGCGATGCACAGCTCTGTGGCCCGGCTCAGGGGACGGCAATGTCTGGCAGTCCAGAGAAGAAGAAGAAGAAGAAGAAGAAGAAGAAGAAACAGAAGTAGAAGAAGAAAAAGAAGGAGGAGGAGGAGGAGGAGGAGGAGGAGGAGGAGAGGAAGAAGAAGAAGAAGAAGAAGAAGGAGTTGGAGGAGAAAAAGAAGAAGGAGAAGAAGCAGCAGAAGAAGGAGAGGGAGCAGAAGAAGAAGAAGAAGAAGAAGCAGAAGAAGGAGAGGGAGCAGAAGAAGAAGAAGAGGAAAAAAGGAGAAGAAGAAGAAGAAGAAGAAGAAGAAGAAGAAGAAGAAGAAGAAGAAGAAGAAGAAGCAGAAGAAGAAGAAGAAGAAGAAGAAGAAGAAGAAGAAGAAGAAGCAGCAGAAGAAGGAGATTTCTATAGACATCATGTTATTATCTTTGTGTGAATTCTCTTGGCTGTGACAATGGTCCAGTGATAACCTGACACAGTGACGGCCCTAAAGGTGAACATGTGAAACATATTACCTGCGTGACATCAGCATGTTGACAGGTTCACTGGGAGCATGTTAGCATGCTGACATTAGCATTTAGTTGAAAGCACCACTGTGTCTAAGTATAGCCTCACAGAGCTGAAAGACTGTCGGCTCTTAGTCCTGTTTAAATATTTATTGGGTCACTAAGTCTGCTCAGCTTTCTCTCCTCCCGGTCTTCAGCCAGCGAGTCTCGAGTAAATCAAACATCTCACATCCAAACATTCGAGTCCAGCTTGAGTTGCAGGTCCTCATTTTTTACATTTGGCTGCAAAAATCAATTTCAAACCATCAGAACAATGTCTCTGATTTTCTTCCTTCAACGTAACCTTGTGCTAAAAATAAACTGGGCTCGCGGCTATCGGCCATATTGTTCTGAATCGTAACCCTTCATGCAAAATATGCAAATCAGTTCTGATTAATCGCCTTGTCACTAATCCTTACACTTGATCCCTTCCAGAGTGGAGGGTCCAATTTGCATATCTCATTTTGCATCTACTCTTTTCTGATGGAAAGCTGGTAATTACGGTTCAAGTTTGCCCCCGCCGCTCTATTAGTGAATGAATGTGACCTGCCAGTCGCACACAGGCCACAATGGATTTATAATCAGCCCCTGACCCGGCCGCCCGTCACAACGTGTCGAGAGCTGAAGAGCTGTGTGTAGATGTTTACTCAACCCTGACGACGAGCGTCATTTCTTCAGTAAAATAAGAGATGTGAGTGACGGAGAGTCAGCTGGGCGGCTTTTAATATCACATCTTAACATCAGTTAACATCGCAACACCTGTACGTGTGATGATACGTACCTTATATTATATTATGTTCAGAACAGAAACACCTGGTTAAATACAGAAGAGGGCTGACGACATTTAGTATGGCATGGTATTTTCAAAATAAAAGCATTTTATTCAGCTTGAATGCTCTGAAGTGTATATAGCATTGAGATTAAAGAAATAAATCTGAGTATCTGACACTGACAGACTATAAACCATAGTGAGTTTTTATCAGTTACACATGATCTTGAAGAATTAGTTTAGATAAGCTTGTAACGTGATGTGTTTTCCATACAAAGCTAACAGTTTGCTACCTCTGTCAGCTGCAGAGCTTTCAAAAGTCCACACACAGTACAGACACTTGTGTACAAAAGACTGTGGTAAAAGAAGAAGTACTGATTCAACTTCTTACTCAAGTAAAAAGTCTCCCTCTGAAGACTATTAAAGTTAAAGGTAGAATCAGTAGGATTTGTCCCAGCTGTTCCTGAACGCACCACAAAGATAGTTGATTGTTGAGTCTCATTCCCCGGACGTCAAACAGTCACACGTTGGGTTGGTAAAGCGTCCCGAGCAGCAACAAAGTGAGAAAATAAGAAAATCTCTGCAGATACGAGACACTAACACGCCTTTTCTCCCCATTCCAGCCTCCCTCTCTGTCTGTTTACGTCTTCTTACGTCTTTTACATCTTTGTTTCGTCTCGTGCACTGATGACGCAAAATAAAAATAATCCATAATTCCCCTCAAATGCATCAAACTAAAGTAACGAGCCTGTTTTGAAAATGTGAGGAGGAGAAAGTTCAGATATTTGTGTTCAGATGTGGAGAGGAGAAGTCAAAAGCTGCCAGAGAAATAAACACTCAAGTAAAGTACAGATACCTGAAAAATATACTTTAGTACAGTAACATCTACAAAGTATTTGTACTTTGTTACTTCTGGGTAACTGTTAACAAGTCCCACATCAAACTGATCATCTAAGCATTGATCAGAGCCTGACAAATATCGGCACATCAACACACTTCACACCGCTGACAGCTGTGAGTAGGTAAGTCTGCATCATCACTGAAATATTGAACATTTTCCACTCGTAACTGTTGAGATTTGAGCAGTTTAAGGCACCAAAGCTGACTCATAAACTCATTATCAAAGGTAGAAAGTAGCTCAGCCTCTAACAGCTGCGTAAGCATCTTGCATCAACGACTTTCACATGTATTGCAGTGTTTTTACATCATGGTACTGCTGCCTTTTACTTAAGGATCTGACACTTTTTACACCGCTGGCAAACCAATCGCTCCACCCAGAGCCCACTGTGCACGACAGGGGAGCTGTCTGCTTGCACCATACAGCAGCGTCCTGAAGGCATTCACTCACCTGCTTCACATCATAAGCGAAGAGCACATATTTCAGATCAGGGGAGACAGCGTACTTGGCCACGTTGAAGTTTACCTGATGGAGATCAGAGAGGAAAAAAGACAGTGAGACGATCATAATGGTGATAATCACATGATGATAAATCCTCATGATTTACAGACCGACGTGAACTTACAAATGTGGTGTTTTTCAGGACGATCTCCGTCTCGTTCGTGACGATGTTGAACTTGATGACGTGGCCGTCGCTGTTTCTGTAGATGACTTCAGAGTCTGTGAGATAAAGAAAAAAAAAGAAACATCTGGATGAAGCAAACTAGAAAAAGAAAAATACAAAAACTTCAAAGCAGAAAGCAGCCATCACGACTTTACTTTGAATCGCAAAGACGCCATTAAAAACGAGACTTTCAGAGCGAAACTGTTCCCTCGAATTAAAGAACGGTAACAATGCAGCAGACAGACTGAAACTTTTGCAGCTTTGATGTAATGTGATTAACTGTGAGAGTCTGAAGTCGACGAACACAAAGAGGAGGCCTATACTTCTCATCTTTGTAGGTAACACGGCATGTTGTTGTGTTGATGTCGGGTGGCGCCGCCAGGTAGAACATCTCTCGTACCGGGCTGGATCGCCCAGACGTGACAGCTTTTTGTTTGTTTTGTGTCAGAGCCGAACATTCAGAAACATGTAGCCCACCTCGGATGTCACGGTACGGGGGGGGGATTGTCGCTGACGATAATACCTTCGTATCAGCGCAACGGCACGCACAAATATTTGTAATCTTAAACGTATGCACGCACACGCACACGTACACAGAATACAAAGCAGCAGCTCTGAGGCATGAACGCAGCACTTGTGTCGGCCTCGTGCTAATTAACTGTTCGAATGCTCGACGTGCCGACTGAAAACAGGAAGTCAGATGTAAGCAGACGACGCGTCTCTCTTTCGTTCCGGCTATTTGAGATCTAAATTATTAATCTGTCAGAGTGGAGACATGTCCATCACCAGCAACTGACAATAGTCCCTTGAGCAAGGCACTCCATCTTAAACCTCTCCAGTGCAGCAGGTTCAGGAGTAGTAACACAATAACACGATAATTAAAGGAGCATTCTGTATTTTTACGGGAAGAAATTTTAATGAGAAGAGAAACAAACTAAATAAACAAACTCTCTTTGTTTACATGACTGAATAAACAAACAACACAACTGTTTTACTAAACAAACAGTGTTCTGGGACCTTATTTTCCTCTGAGAACAGCTTGTTTATTCACTTATGGAACACGTTTGTATTATTACCTCATTAATATTGTAAATATTAAAATTTAAGTTAATTTGAGTTAAAAAAATTTCCCCCAAAACTACATAGTGCTCCTTTAATGTGAGATACTACTGGTGTCATCACCATGTAACTTGCCCAGTGGATAACTTATATATATAAATATTACAAGTTTTCTTAACTTTATTGTTTAGATATCCAACGAGGCATTATCTAATGAAATATGCACTAATTTGCGTAGATTTCCAGAACAGACATCTGAAGATTGGATGAAGCCAGGTTCAAAATTCCTGTTTCATTCTGTTGACATATTAGAGGCAAAGGAAAACTCTTTGACAGTCATAAAAAAGGAATAAAATGTTCAATAAATCAGGCTATATGCACAACCAGCTCTGTGAAAACCTTCAGGATATAGATAGGAATAAAACTTTAAAAGTTTGGTGTGTGTAAGAGCTGCTGCAGTGCAGATTTCTGGCTCAGAGTTTGATGAATACATTTGAGAAAACGTCCTCTAAAGATTTAGACAACATGGTGACTGGGGAAGAAAATGTAACCAATAGATATCACCATGAAACGCCCCCAGTTACTGACTTACATTCAGAGAATCATCTTTTGTATTACAAGTTTTCTGATATTTAATGTTTAAACATGCAAATGAGGCTATCTTATCAAAGATCAACACATTTGCATTAATCCAATAAACACTTAAATGTGTCATTTGGACATTTTCTTCCCACTAGTCTGAAATAAAACATGTAATGGAAGCAAAATCAAAAATTTGACCACGGCATCAGATTATGTCTCCGTAAAAATGGCACTTTCTGAGAATAAAGGAACCAGATGTGTCACTGCTTTAACAAGCACCAAACAACCAGCGTCAGAAAAAAACAACTCAACAATGGAAAAAAATGGAGAGGCATCGTCTGGTGACAGAGATGATATGAACCACATTAGATTTCTCACCGGCTTCTGCTTTTTAACGGTTGTAGTCGACAGGTGATCACATATGTTAATCAACTATCTTTGTGGTGCGTTCAGGAACAGCTGGGACAAATCCTGCTGATCCTACCTTTAACTTTAATAGTCCACAAATGTCCTTCAGAGGGAGACTTTTTACTGTGATACTCTGAGTACATTTCAGAGCCTGTACTCTATTACTTTTACTGGAGCCACCACTGCTGTCTTCTACCTAACATTTCTTGAAGATACATACATCTCTGATCCTCGTGCACCCTGTGGTGTATTTATTGATTTAATTTTTTTGTTATTCAGGATAGAAAGGAACATTTATTCCTCATGTTTTGGTCTTTCTGGTGGAGTGAAGGCAGAACTTGTGTACTTGGGTAATCCGTTTCTATCAGCTTTTGTCGCCTCTTCCCAAAGCCTTCGTAGAAGCAGTCAGATGTCCGTCTGGCAGTGTAAACAAGAATACAGTGTGTGTGTTTGTGTTTGTCAGGGTCATGTCTGGGGCTCTGAGGTTATCCAGTGCCACTGGGACTCATAAGAGTAATGAATAGCTTCACACGTAGGCACAGCTGTCTTTACTGAAATCCTCTAGCTAATCCCAAACAGCTGGCGGCGCTGCGTTTGGATGGCACTGTGCACCCTGAGGAATAGGTTTTCCCCTGATCACACGACGGTCCACAAAGTTTACTCCGGTGTTAACACATCTGGTGAGAATAAAGCAGTGATAACAGAAAAGATTGATTCATGTATGATACACAGACGAACAGTTGTCCTCACCAAAATAAAGTTTTCATGTAAATCTGATGTTAAACTATTGTCTTATATATTAAACTTCCTTCCCCCGAATATGAGTTTCTGATGAGGTCATTTTTTAAAATATCAAAACAATCTTAATTTGATGCCCGGCGGTGTTAAACCTCAAATCAGCGTCCGCCTGCGAGAGAGATTAATTTTTCGAGCTGATAACAAGGAAGTGGCTCCTGTGATCTTTAAAACATTACCGTAGGTCTCTGCACCGCTCTGCACTTGTCTCCTTAAATAATGAAATGTTCGTAGCTGAAAAAGAACAAGCTAAGACTCTAATGTATAAGTTATGTCCTACGTCTGTAACCTGATGAATAATGAAACGCCTCGGCTTTTTTCCGCCACGCTTAACAGCACGCACAGGTGGACTCGTGTGGATTAAGTAATGGTCACTGTGCACGCCACGCCACCGCTGCAGCTCCTGTGTGTTATTCTGAGGCAAGTAAAAATCATTTAAAACATCATTTTATAGCCAAAAAGGAGTTTCAGTTACAAAAATAACACATGATCAGTGCAGTAGAGTTACACCCTTCCTCCTCTCTTTTAAAACCAGCGCTCTCATCCCTCCGACTGTGTTGTGTTGATAAGAACCGCGAGCCGTTAAAGGGAAGGTGGTGTCCTTGTGTGAGAGGTGCACAGTCACTGAACTAACAGCACCATTAGAGGTTGTGAGGACATGCTGGGCCTCATGCAAGAAACACTGCGACGGATCATGAGGAGGCATTTGAGAAAATTAGCGTCATTCATCAGTTTTCTCGTTGGTACGAACCAAAATCATCTCCTGTCGTACGAGTCAGTCTGTCTCTACAAGGAAGAACACAAAATATTTTAATTTGCATGAAGGTTTTTGCTTATGAAGTACATTTTTTTAATCACTGATTGTCATTTCTATAGAATAATGACACCGTCTGCATTTAGATCGGTTCCCTACAAACGTCACTTTCATGTAATTTTGTCTGCCACCAGGCAACAACCTCCCTGGAAAAACAAAGCTGACTGGTGATCCACTCAGGCTGGCACCATATAATCTGCTTTCACGTCTCCATTATAGACTAAATGAATGAATAAAGACATGTTTTTTTGAGGAGATGACTCAGGTTTTCTTTGCAACAACAGCGCTAACAATACGTTGAAGCGATAGGGGGGCAGTTGCCTGTTTTCACTTTAATATGATACAGAAATAAACTAAAACAAAATATAAAACTTAATCCAAAATGAATCTTCTGATCATCATCATCGTCAGGTTTCTCTGTCCAGTGTCATCATCTGTTGTGTCCGACACCGTAACATCTCCTTTCGGCTCTAACATTTCCGTGACTGTCATGGTCTTTGACAACCTCTCATACAAGTCATGCACCTCTTTGCTTTACCCAAACTGCTCTGCCGACTCTGCTGCAGTCGTGTTCTGCATATTTCTGGCAAGGTTTTCTGTTTACTCTTTGGTAACATATTTGTGAATTAAACACAAAGGGATCAGAACAGGTCACGGCAGGTTTAGGTATGTGGATCATGCTAATGATCAAATCTCAGGAAGATGCACATTCATCTGGCTGAAATTAGCAATTTACAACAAGTTTGCACAGTTAGGAGGGAGGAGAGAGTTTGACATGGAAAACTAGCACAAGCAAACCTCAGGGAGAAAGGTAAGAGGTTTCAGATAAAAGTACCAAAATGTTCTTGCAACTGTCGCGAAGACACGTCTGAGCAAGTTGAACTTTTTTAAACTTGAGTATAAAATTCATGCAGAAAACGATCGGTGAGTTCTGAGCTGAGTCAGAGGCTGAACTGAACACAGACTAGATAAAGTAGAGTCGGTACACTGGCTGTTTGGGAGCCAGCCCAGCTGCAAGGCTAAACGTTTACGTGTCATAGGCTACACACATATTGACATTTCAACAAAATGAGTAGTACACATGTCACATTGCATGTCTATGACCTGACTTTAATATCATGAAGTCGAGGGAACAGTATAGGAGTTAAGCTAGGGGAGAAGGCGGGTCAGACACCACTGGTCAAGACTGCATTTCAACATTTGTAAGAGTGACACCACTGGATATTTTTAAGGAGACATTGGGACAATATCCAGCCTTGTTTGTGGCGACTAAACCAGGTATTTAAAGCCAAAACATGATCTTTTCCTGGACCTAACAATGTGGTTTTTGTGCCTAAACCCAACCAGATCATAGGCATAGTGTTGGCACGGGGAAACAAAGTTGGCACATGAATTCATTGCCAACATTTATTCTGGTGATTTGGTTTTGGGTCACAAAACAGTCCAGATGTCAAACCTGTTGGATTGAGGTGAACATTCCCTTCACTTTCTGCCTGAACACACCTTCAGTGAAGCTGCAGGAACAGTTCAGCTGCTCAAAACATCTATAGAAAGAGGCAGCAGCCGACTCAGTTCCCCCCTGACATCCACACAGGGCTCAGAGGCAGCCGCGCATTGATCAAAAATCTATCCCATGACGGCCACATGTGGATATACTGTAGTTATAATGACAATGTATTAATACACTCTGCTTGAGGGAGAAATGTCACCAGTCTGGCTGTCACATCCACACAAAGCGTCGCAAAGCTTTTAACACAAAAAAATTCACAGCACGATTGCCACTGATACAGAATCTCACAGCACGTCACCAGGAAATCAGAAGGTGGGAAAAATATCTCTGCTTCAAAAAAACAAAAGAACACCATTTCATCCAGACTGTCAACTCCGAGTACTAATAGTCCTCGGAAATGTTCTGCCAGGTGAGTATTTATTCCCAAACAACTGGTAAACAGCCATACACAGGAGAAATAAATGAGGGCTGGGTAATCATATCTCTCTTCCTGTGTTTGTACTTAGTGAGCCTCCAGACACATTGTAATTTTCTCTTTGAAAATAGAAGATTTATTTGGGTTTTAACTGTCCGGCTCCAGAGTCTGCTGCCCACATAACTGTCAGGAAATAAAAGAGTAATCGGCCCGATGCCGGAAGGCAGCAATAAGAAAAAAAACAGCATTCAGTACGAACTGTAGCAGCCAGTAATAATGTGTCACGTTTCTTAATAGAATAGCTATTTTTGATAACTGGAGGAAATGATATATGAGATGCACGTGACACGATACAAATAATCAACTCTTTGTGCTGTTTGTAAAGCGTCTCTGCAACTTCTTCATTAGTATTTACTGTGTTTGTTTGCAGGTTTGAGATACATAAAGTATGTTGAAGCCTCTCTGCACATACCTTTTGTGTCCTTTTGGTTTGGTGCTGTTTTTCCTTGTTTCCTTTGTTCTAATTAAAATACATATAATGATGTTTTAGATGCCAATGTGCTTCCAATCTTCCTGCAACAGTTTGTGCACAGAACCAGCTCCATAAAGAAATGTTTGTCTGCTGCACACAGCCCTGACCTTCACCGTGTCTAACACCTGTGGGATGGACTTGAACACCGCCTGCGAGCCCGACCTCACTGCCCAACATCAATGCCCTTGAGGCTGAACATCACTATTACCAGAAAAGAACACAGTTATTGGACAATCCTGCAAAACCCCTTTATCACGTTCAATGATTGTCCATTGCAATTAAAAAAAAATAAAAAATTTAAAAAAAGTGCACCAATAAATTAAGATTCAGTCATTATCTCCTCGCCTCCATGCTGATGGAAAGTCAGGTGAAAGATTCGTAGCCCACAAAACATTTGTGGAGCTTCACAGCAAAACAGCATTGTAGCGTTCTCTATACAAGTGAAGCAGAGTCTGACTGAAACGTTACCAAACAATTAAAAAAAAACCTGAAATGGCGAAATACAAGTTTCCAGAAGCCCAGAGATCCCAAATTGATTTAAAAAGATGTTATTCACAACCTTTTTTTCCCACTGTACCCTCTCTGAAGAGGGGGCACAAGCTCGACCGCACATTGAGAGTGTGAATAACACCTTTTTTTTTTGGTTGTTTTATAATGTTTTAAAACCACTCCCCATTTACTTAGGAGAATGCTGCAACATTGTTTTCCTGTGAAGCTCCAGAAATGTTTCGTGGACCAGTGGTGGATACAGGATGTTTGAGGGGCAGGGGCCAACAAATTATAAAGGGCACCACATGTATGCGGGGGGCAACCTAGAAGGCATTTCTTCTTTTTCTTTTTTTCTTTTTGGCCTTTGTATGGCTTTATTGATAGGACAGCTTGAGAGATGACAGGATGAGAGGGGGGGGGGTGACACGCAACAAATTTATCCTTTAAGATACCAACAAATACACTTCATTAAAGTTAGTGAAGAAAATTGTGGTCATGGTCAACAAACTGCGATCTCCTGCACAAAAAACAGACGCGCTACTATTCACAGTTAAACCTCTTACTCTCTGCTTCACAACACAAAGGCCACATCACATCCTGGATTGGCCCTGAACGTTGGCATTAGATGTAGATTGTGAGGTGTTGATTTTTGCGATATGGATTTATAATTTCTAGGGATGCTGGACTGGAATCAATTGCAATAAAACCTCCCAGACAGGTTCCAGGATTTGTTGGAAAGCCCTCCCTGGAAAAAGGGAAGCTATTAAAGCAGCATTCGTAAAAAATGCTCATTAAATAATCACATATGGGTGGATTGTTTTTGCATCCACTTGGAGCTGGAAATGTACCACACGATATATATTTCCTGTATTGCATGTACAATCATCCCTCAGACTGTGTTTTCCAGACTTTTCTGGACACAGCTGCAGCTCCACCGGCGGCAGTCCCATAAGTACAGGAAGGTGGGAGGTTATAAACAGTGAGAAGCACATTTGAGCCTAACTGAAAGCCCTACCACTGCCAGAGGAGGAGGTACAGCCAATGGAGTGCAGAGTCGGGATGGGGGGGGGGGGGGGGTTTGATGTAATATGCATAGCACACACTGAATTATTTGGCAATGGTTGCGTAATGCTCGATTGCTGTGTCTGCAGTCCCTAAGGTTCCACCAAACGTCACAGCTGGTCAAGCTCAAAGCCAACTTGTTAAAGATAGAACAGAAGCGCTCGGCGGTGCAGATGCTGACAGTAAATACGGCAGCACTGTAAAGATCCAGAGCCAGCCGCTCATAGTGCTCCTGTTTAATTAAAAACGGCATCTGTGGTTCACTTGCTTAGACGGTTTAGTTTTTCTTGTTGACGAACAAAAAGTAGAGTCAGAATCACTTCTATCAGCACGTGTACGGGGATAAATATGCTGACAGCCTTCTGTTGGGTACATGCTGTACAGAAGTACAGCTAGAATGGCACCTTGTAGCGCGAACACCACATGTTACACCACCCATAACTGATTATCTATGATTTAAGATCACCATCAAACTGCACTCACTCCTGGATACCAGCCACCTAAATACTCTTTGCATCAAGATCCATGCATTATTCCCTGAGAAATTCATGAACATGTCGAAAAAAAACCTCACAATGTATCTGAATCCGCAACAAAAGTCAATGGGATGGGGTCTATTCTGTGCTGAGACTCATCCTCCAACCAACCTTTTCTGCAAACCACAGATGCAGTTAAAGAAGCATGACGTAACTTTTGAACCTTAAAATAACAGCGTCAGAATCATGTTGATGGTTCGGCGTCTTGTAACGGGGTGAACGGTGTCTGGAGATGTTGGTGGCGTGACAGCTAAGAGAGCTGCCAAGTCAGAGACCACTGACTGAGGCGGCATTTCAACATTTGTAATCGTGAAACCACTGGATTATTTTTAACTATAAGCACAGCGTTGTCACACCATACAATTGAATATTGAGCCTAAAGAAACATACACGTTCAACATTTTCATGGTTTGCAGAAACAGCAGCTAGTAAAGCCACAGACTCATTGTGGCTCAGACCTCTGTGAACTGATAAATCACATCATTTTGTAGGAGTATGCTTTGAGATGTGGGAGATTTTTCCTAATACTGGTGGAATAAATACACCCTGTGAGGGAAAGACTCAAACGCAGAAGAAGATTAATGACACAAGAGCTCATTTGGAGCTGCATGACAGCAACATTAGAAGCACAACAACCACTCAGCTGTTAATGAGAGCCAGTGAGTGGTAAACACGCTCCAGGCCGAGGACGAGTGGGTGTTGGGGGGCTGCGAGCACATCCGAATGGGGCACAAGTCAACTGTGGCTGAGCTCCTCTGACTGTTTCTGTTGGACATTAGATTGAACAACACACTCGTGTCTGTGGAGAGTCTATAAACTCACTTCAAATTAGTTTTGACTTCAATCAGGCGAGAGCAAGAGCAATCTCTACCTACATGACCTTCTTTCATTTATACTTCATTTCAAGACAGAGTGAAAGGAAGTGTAACGTGGACTCTGATGAGCATTTGAGTGATTGAAATGTTCAGGAAAACACTCACATTCATTGTGATTCATTTGAGATTCTACCACACGGACGCGTACAGGAACCCAACGATCTTTATTGGGAACTCAGGAACTTTATCTGCATTTCCTCTGCAGAAACCAACTAAGTCTAGTTCCTGTGTCATAGTTCCTAACCATCAGTTTGCAGTCAATCACTGGTCAAACACAAAGCTAACAGCTGCTACAACCTCAGTACAACTTGTGTTCACAAACACAGGAAGCAATCTTGACCTTGAGCAGCAGTCGGAAAACAATCTCACCACACGGTCCGTTCAGCAGCTGCTCCGGAGGTTTTATCTTACTGTCCTTCTTTGTGTGATATGATACAAAGCTCCAGATCAGCGGCTGAATGGTGAGAATGTTCTGATGATTGCTGTTTCCAAGGTCAGTGCTCAGAGGGAGGAAGTACTCAGATCTTTCACTTCAAAGACAAACAGCAGTATCACTGAGAAGAGTAGTGAAGTATTGAAGTACAAGTGAAAGTCCTGCATTCGAAGTCTGAGTACAGACGAACACTTTGGGTCGGTGGGTCGGGTCAGTCAGTGGAAATGAGACTCAACAGTCAACTATTTTACATATTTCACCTCGAAGGTGTGAAAAGTAAAAGTACTCATTATGAGGAATAATGTTTATCACTGGCCTTTAATTTCTGATGCATTAATGTGTCACTTCAACGGGTGTGTGTAACGAGATTATGTAATTAGGATACAAAAAAAAGGTAGCTATACTCCAGTAAAGTTACAGATGACAAGATGTAATTAGAGAATACACACTTTTTATTAAGGAATCAATAAAGTAATATGTTACCTGATCTTAACCTGTAATCTGAATCTGCAAGATGTCAAATAAATGAGGCGGAGTGAAAGATATATTTGCCTGTAGTGGAGTAGAAGTATAAAGTAGCAGAAAATGGAAACACTCAAGTCACTTAACATTGACAGTAATCGAGTAAATGTACTTAATTACTTTCCGACATTGATCAAAGGTGGGCTTTAGGTTCTAAAATCGTACCGTGTACTTCAGCTTTGGGTGTGTAAAATGTCATTCAGCTGAAGACTTCAGTTCTCGTTGCTCTTCAGCACTTTGGTCGAAAGGTTTCTCACTCACATCCTCTGTACCAGAATTTATTGACGATAATAAATTCAGAGATTAAATGTACAAATAGGCCACTACACAGTTGATTTCATGATTGATCCATCCATAAAGTTTGTAGTGTCACATTACAGTACAATAAAAGTTCAATGCCATCCCTCTGAACGTCCACACCTATCACTGCTGTATCAGATCACGCCGCTGAGAGCAGCGTCCAATAAACCGTCTCCCGCCGCTCTGAATCTACCGCCGCACTGTGACGGACAAAACCAGAGCAGACAAGTGCCTTAAATTAGAGAACACCCCGACGATCCCTCTCGCCTGTAACTCGATATTTTTTCCACCAGAGAAATAAACGAGTAACATTCTCTGATTAGATTAGAAGATTAAGAGATAGATTAGCACAACACCTCCTCTGCAACACGAACCTTTTAGACACCATCAATAAAGAGATTTAATTAATTACTGAGCGTTATTTAACAAGCCGCTCTGAATCGTTTTAATTGACTTGTTGGGGTTGTGTGCACTGTCCAAGGGCCATGTGCCAGTGGGTTTGAATTTTTCTGTATTAACTCAGTTTCCGCTTCACTGTTACCTACGGTGCATGTGGAAATGTTATAAACAAGCAGGGGAATTACCACAACGCTCTCGCCCTGCAGTGGTTTGCACGCGGGCATTTATTAGCCTTGTCCATCACAGCTAATGTGCCCATTTCATCTCCGCTCGTTTTAATTCTTCTACCCACACGACACGCTAATGATGACATGCTTCATTTTCATTAGAACGGCAGATAATTTATGGGAGCAAGAAGGCGGACTGCTGGTTTCCAAGAGGCTCCTCTGACACCAACAGCAAGGTTTTGACTCTCACAACACTGGACATGCAAGCTAAGAATGAGATGCAGCAGGGTACATACGCTCAGAGAGAGAGAGAGAGAGAGAGAGAGGAAACCCTCAACAGGAATATCTGCAATGCTGTTTTTTTTATTTTATCCAGACCACATTGTTCTGCTCTTCCTCATCCTCATCACCATCTAGAACAATGTGAGTTGAAGCAGGAGAACATCACACGAGCTCCTCTTGAGAATATTATTACTGAAGCGCTCCCGGTCCTTTTCCCTTAAAGCCGAAGTCTCTTCCCCCTCGGGGGAAGCAGCAGAGTCCTCTTCAAAAAGGTGCCTCGCAGCCTCCCAGCCTGCACCTGGATGCTGCATTGTTCTGTGCAGTCAGCACTTCTGCCTGTAACCTGCACTTCCCCCGTGGCTCTAACAGGAACATTTCCATTATCTCAAGGTCTTTCATCGCGAGGTCACCTCACTGGCACCTCGCTAAATACAGTAACATCATGTGCACAGCAAAAAGGACAACAGCACAGTGCTTCAACATAATGAAGTACAAAACCAGCCAGGAAAAATAACTGTGACCCCACTGTGGAGTAATGAGTCACGGTATAAATTAATTATATCACATAATATGATTCTGAAAGTATCTTGAATCAACTTAATTCCATTAGTTTTCAGTGACACTGGTTTTACAAGGCAAAATGTTGTTTGTTTACTTATTTATTGTTTGGTGTGTTTACTGTATTCAGAAGATGCACGGTCGTACTTTAACATTGCTAACAATGACCTCGTGAGCTCTGACCTGCTAATCATTATCAATCAGTGCTGTAAAAAGTACCGAAAATTAAAAATACTTGAGTAAAAGAATACATAAAATATTACTTTGGTAAGTCACCCATTCGAATATTATTTAAGTAACAAAGGTATTTTTCTGGCAGTAAATATACTGAAGCATCAAAAGCACAAGCAAAATCAGGGTTTTAAAATAAATACATTTAAAAAATGTGCTACTTTGCCTCAGATGCAGCATGTAATCTGCAAAGTAACAGGTAACTACAGTTATCAAATAAATGTAGTGACGTAAAAAGTACAGTATTAGCCTCCAAAATGTTCAACACTTGAGTAAATGTACTCAGTTACATATCATTACTTATATCAATACAAGGCTCGGTGTCTTGATTAACGTCTCACTGGCTTTTTAACGAGAAGACTGAACTCTGTTAATGTTCCTTATATTTATATTCTCTGGTGTCACAAAGATCTCATCAACAAATAACTGATTATAATGAGTCATATTAGTGTAATCAGGCTGCAAATGTGCTGCACGCTGTGAATACTGAACAACACGTCTGAGACAGGATGACTGTCTGATCGATCAGGATCAGATACTGATCTCTGCGTTTGTGAGCTCGTGCACATACAAGTTATTTCATCTTTATTTTTACCAGGAAGAGCCGTTGAGATAATTTCAGATCTCCTGCAGGTTATTCCAGGACGAGGTGCACAGTGTGAAAATGCAGTTTTCCCCAAATGTGTTACCATGGCTACCAAGTGATTTACATAGTTTGTGCGGATCGATTATTAAATTCCTTCCAGATGGATTTTTTTTGTGAAGATTATCTTTTTTGACTTTTGGCCTTTATTTGATCGAACAGATTAGAGAATGACAGGAAACGAGGGAGAGAGTGAACAGGGGAAGACATGCAGCACTGGGCCGGGCCGCTGCACAGGACTCTACACTACCAGGTGAGCTATCAGGGAGCCCAGCAGACGGATTGAATGGTACTTTCTCTTGTGAAATGAATGTAAAAATCACAAAACAGCCACTGTGTCAAGACCAGGATTTGATTGGCAGCTTCCAGGGTCGGTTTGAACTGACCCAAACAAGTCAGTGGTCACTGCAGGTGGATCCGATCTCAATTAAGCAAATTGTAAATGCTTCCAAGCTTTGAATGCAAACTTTAAAAAGGTGTTATTGTGTC
Organism: Pagrus major; assembly: GCF_040436345.1. Taxonomy (NCBI): domain Eukaryota; kingdom Metazoa; phylum Chordata; class Actinopteri; order Spariformes; family Sparidae; genus Pagrus; species Pagrus major. The sequence continues at coordinate 31,187,683 of NC_133223.1, forward strand.
CCCGACTCCAAGACACATACATCAGCTGTACTTATCCCCACTGTAATTATGTCAGTAAGCGATCTGTTTAACATTCAGGCCCAGCCTGTCCCCTGTGATAAGGGCAGCTGAAACCACACTGGAACGATCTGACGTTTTCCCCCTTCTCATTAAACCGTCAGGAGAAACAGCTCCAGTGATTTCTACTCATACAATCAAACACGAGCCCGCTGTAGCGTTTATCTGATCCCTGATCAGTTCAGCCACTGAATGATCTGTGTGGGTGAGGGAGCGGCGGGAGTCGAAGCCTGGAGAAATGCCAACCCTTTGATTTGCATGTAGCCCCGGAAAAAACTAAGACGATGCAGTCAGTTGTAATCAGATATGATATCTGATTGAAGATGCGTCTATATGTGGATAAGTGTAAATGAGAGAGACATAAACGTCAGCTGCAATCTGCACACAAGATGCTTGAAATAACAAGTATAGATAAAAGAGGCCTTTGATTGATGACCACTGTGACAACATTTGCATTGTGGGATGACGTTTTAGAAGGCGATGTAAAACACACCAATAACAACGCAGGAACACACATGCAATGCCAATTATGTCAGCCAATTTGCTGCCCTGGTGCATGCTGGGAGGTTTGCCTTCATGTCTACCTCATGGGAATTCACACTGTAAACTATTAAATTGAGATCGACTCAAGAAATAACCAACCCAATGGCCAGAATAAATGTTAGCCAAGAACGTTTCTGAAAAACATGGATCAGTTAAAACTTTATGTTTCTTTAGGTTTAATTTTCCATTTCTCAATGCTGCGCTGATGCTCTGGTTAGGTCTACACACAAAATCCACTCGTTAGGGTTTGGGAACATCATGTTTTGGCTCAAAATGGCTGTTTTGGTCTGCACGAATATATAAGGAATATATAATGAAGATGGCCCAACTGCCCATGAAAAATATCCGGATTTGGTGGACACAAACATGTCAGGAATTGTCCTGAGGTCTCTCTAAAACACCTGGTTTTGTTGCCACAAACAAACTTCACGTAAAAAAATTTGGTTTTAGTCGACATAAACAGGGCTGGAAATGTCCCAGTGTCTCCTTAAAACACCTGGGTTTGTCATCGCAAACAATTAAACATCTGCAAAAAACAAGTACTATCTTAGATGTTGTGCTGCTGCACTTTTTGCAGTGTGTGCTTCAAAAGAAAGACTCAATTACTCGACAATTAAACTTGATTCAGACCCAGCTGTCTTTACTCTTTTGTTTTAATTAGTATGCTGTTAGCATGTGGCATTTGTTTCATCATCAGCTCCCCTTCATCCGTCTTAAGATCTAAATAACTCTCGCTGGGCTGCACCACGAGCAGAAGAAAAGCTCAACACGTGTAACCTCACAAATCTCTTCCACACATGGCTTTGCAGTTACTTTGCCATGTCAGTGCGTTGGGAACAGTGTGGTGGGTAAAGTGGATGATTGGATGCGGTCTGGGTGTTGTATATATATTTATATATTTAACTTAAATTGTACCCGAGGAATAGAGCATCCATTTTCTGGAGATGGACAGGTGGCAGCGGCATGCTTCACAGCCTCGCTCTAATTGGTATCCTGTGGATCTCGTAGCAGGCACTACCTTTTATTTACTTAAGTGGCTGAGTGGTCCTTAAAGGTGTCTGAGCCGTGCCGTACAGAGAATAATGAGCCGGTGCTGCTGTCTCCAACCTACGTCTTGTATATTCTGAGCGAAGAGCTCCTCGAGATGGACCTGAGTTACTGCAGCTCGTTGACTCCTCTTATTAATTTCTCTTCATCGACTGCTCCACAAGCTGCGGGCCTGATATGATCCACATCTGATTTGCATTGCAAAGCGAGAGTCAGTGACATGGTGCACATTATTGAATGTGTTAATCACACACTCATTAAAAAAACAAACATGTTTAGAGGGATAGAAGGAGAGGAGTCCCCCCAGTGTTTCCATCATTACTCATATTAGACCCACGTCGTTCTGCAGGCCAGTGTGCCGGTTAACCCTTCAGCTGCCACTGGAGTAAATATATATATGCTCAGAGATAAATCACTGCAGCGCTTAGAAAGTGTTGTGAAGATACGCTTCGATAGATTTCACCTCACATTTGAATATAACTGCTGCACTAATCTATATTTCCATAGTAACAATGAATCCGATGACTGTGTTGAATGTGAAAAAGGCTCACACATTATAAATCCAGATTTTTAACAACCACCTCTGCAGTTCTACTCGGCTCTACAGGATGATGTAGTGCTTTCATTTCATTCATTTGCTTTGATAGTCCAGCGCCTCACTAATTTGGTTCAGTCTCAGCACTCTGGCTTGTTGTTTTCCAGCTGCAGCTGTTTTCAGCAAAAGGCTGGAGATAAACTAAGAGTACAGTTAGTGAGCATAGCGATGCAGCTAAATAGTCGGATGTTTGTGATTCATCAGGTGGAGAGAAGAGGCTCCAGAGTTTGCTCCTCGCTGGCAAGTGACCGAAAATCTGAAAGATAGAAAGCGAATGTTACGCATGAATGCACGCATCAACGAATCATGTTGTGGGAAACAGACGTCATGTCACAACTCGTAACGGCAGACCTGTTGGTTGTTTATGTTTGTCATCACCGTATATGACAAAGGATACGTAACTATAAAGACAATAGTGGACAAATCATGTTATTACAATGTCACACCGTGTGTGTGGCTCATGCGCCATTCAGTCCAATACAATTTGGAAGGTGTAGAAGAGCCACAGGATTAAATCATTTTATTCTGTGATCATTTTGTTAGCCAGGCACTAAACTGGACGTTAGCTCTATGGGCCCCACAATGCAAAAGATTCAGGTAGTTTTATATCCGGTGAGTCGAGCTTCTTTGGCTTCATGCGCCACTGAGCAGCTAGGAATGCCTCTGAGGCTGTATCCAGATTTCAATAGTTAGATCCATGGAGTAACCTTGATTGCTCCCTGCACAGACAGACTGATATATATGTCATTTTACCTCGCAGAGAATAGGAGCTGCTGGTCGACCGCTGCCTCGACCGGTTGTTTTGTTTATAACTTTGGAGTTTTAACGTGTTAATAGAACGGACCGCACTGGAGCCGCGGGACATGAACGACCTCTCTCTACCTTGTCAGCGAGCTGGTCAGTGCTGCAGTGGGATGTTAGAGATCCCCGGGGTCCTCTTAGAGTTCTGCAAGCTGGCACTGCTCTCCTGCCCGTGCTGTTTTGGGGAACACTGTCACAAAGTTGCATCGCTGCCACTTTGAATAGTTTAATCGAGATATATCTGCAGGCTAGTATTTCCAACAACCTGCGCACTTTACATTTTTTGTGTTCCCGTCCCCAGAGTGTAAAGGTCCTACATCTGAATATTGTACGTTTCTCTTATTGTCAACGAATCCCCTGAAGAGCCCAGATATCAGTCTGTCTGTGGCACTGGGCCCCACACCCACCGACTCCCTCCCCCAACACATCACAAATGTTTAACTTTCATTAAAAAAAGGTTCAGTAATATCTCCAAACAGCTTGTCAGTGAGGCTTTTAGCAATAGCAATACCACACAGCAGTGGTGTTTACAGCAGCATGTGTGGGATTGAGTCTAAATAAACTCAGTTTCACACTGGTCTTGCTCTTTTAATCTGATTTGTTGAAAGTGAGAAAAATACAGACGACCACCAGATGTTTTGAGGCATTTGCCTTTTTTAATCAAGTGAAACATTTTAAATGCGTCGCCTTCAGTCGTCAGTCAGGCGATGATGTCAGAGGATGTGAGCAGATTGGGGAATGAGAGACTATACTGCCTCCTTTGTCCCAAGAAGTCTATATTTAAACCCGCCATGTTTAATTCATCGTCAACCGTCGTCCTTTCACACCGGCCCTGTATCTGAGACTGAACATCAAATGTACCGAGGACTTAATGAAGTGAAATGTCACAGCCCTATGGCGGGGTTGTGCAGGTTATGGATGGATATGAATGTCACTCCATAATGCATTGGCCCTTATGACCCAGAGGGACAGCAGCACCAAGGTCTGTGTGTAAAGTAGATCCTCACACTGCAGCCACCAACACCTGCTTCTCTGTGGTGACACTGTCCTGTTCAATGACTTTTTTTTTTAAAACAATAATTATTTAATAAGCTTGTTTGAATCACAGGATTAATGTTGACGACAGCACAACTCCTCCAAGTTGGAGATCTGAGTGTCTGTTTTCCTTTTCCTGAAGGTATTTGCTGTGTAGAGTATGAACTTCCACAGAGCTGGATTACAAATCAAGTTGAATATGAAACCTTTATCGGGCTTTGCCGTAGTTCTTCTGTTCTGTAGTTTCGTCACTGAGACTCATATGTAATGAAACACACACAGACCTTAAATTAGACACGAGGAGATTTAATATTTTAAGGAGAGGATCAATCAGAGCACAGACGATGGATTTCACCGAACTGGGTGTGTTGTGTGTTTGAATCAGTGCAGCATCCCTGAGTGTTACGCCAATACTGGACATTTCCACACATGATGATTTATGACCTGTGCCAATGCAGGAAGTAGAGTGTCTATTGTTTATGTAGCATGAAGGTGTGGAGGTCAGGGTGGTGGATATGATGTCTGACTTTCATGCAGAAAACTGCAGTTTGTGTCCGTCACAGAACTGAAATGAGTTTTTTAGTTGCCTCACCATAATCAAACCTTAACCACAGTTTACTGTCTATACCGCCAACCTTTTTCTAACCTTGTGCAATATGTAGGAATCTGAAGCAGTTTACATGTGTTATTGTCTTTTTCTTCACTTATGTGAGCCCATTGTAACGTTATATACAAAATGAGACCTTCCCCGACTCTCTCAGTTGCCTATGACAACCTGTGGACTGATTTCTATGTAAGGACACATTTTGGAGGATGTGGAGGACATTTATGCAAACGCCTGCCTGCCTCTGTTCCACTCTCTCACATCACTAACAGTGTACGTCACCAGCTAACATTGACCAACGGCAGCTGTTCGCTCGTGCGGTGTGACCAGAGATTACCAGCACGAGCGACAGGACGCAGACTGACGATCACTGAGCAGCGACCTGAACATTTAAAAAGTTGACTTTACTTTAAAAAGTCAGGAAACTGATAACCTCAGAATTATCAGAACACATATACAGTTTTTAAAATAAAAATATCAACACAGTGAGTGAGCACCAAGCATCGATGTTATAAACACAGAGTCCTCCTCTCCTCGTCCAGCTGTAGTCCTGCTCAGAACACGGTCCGCCCGTCGAGTCCAACAGCTTGATCCGAGATGTTGTGTTGGAGACAGGCCTCTGTGGACACAACAGCCTCTGATTTCATGTTGTTTTGCCAGCCTGTGTCCATTTCCTTTTCCTGTGACCGGACATTAGCCAGGAGCAGCCTTAAACCAAGCTGGATTAGCACGGCTCTTATTCCGACTCAGTCAGGTCGGGTCGGATGATCGATAGATGCCGCGGGCCGTGATGGTCTCAAAGTCCGCTGCTCTTAATCCAAAACACCCAAGTGTTTCAGCAACAACACCGACACAAATCATGGTTAAAAAATCAAAAACGTAGCTACTGGCCACAACATCTTCATGTGCCGTCATCACCATAGCAAGAATCAATAGGGTAAACTGTTTCCTTGATTCTGTTTAAAAGGAAACTGCCATTGCTTGAACATGAACAGAATAACAACAGAGGAACAGAAATAAGAAATTGCTCAGTCACCTCCAGCAGATCTTCAACATCTATTCAGGAGACACAGTCAAATTATTTTTTAATGTGCGGCGAGGCTGGGAATGGAAATGTGTTTTATTCATCCAAGTGTAATTTATTCCCTTCCAAGTTGTTTGACATCTGGATGTGAACTGTGTTTTACTTTAATTTGTGATGCACCTGCAATTTTAAAAGTCTTCCTGTCTACTTTTTGGAGGGGAACCCGAGTGAAGGGGAAAGAAAACCCAGCACTTCCCCCGACCCAGAAACAAAAAAGCACTGAAAAGCTTTCAGCTGACCGAAACTAGAAACCTGGAGGCACAGAGCCATGAAAAGTCAGAAACAGCAACAAGAAAAAACAACAAATTGCATTATTTTTATGGTTTTGATGATAGGAAACAGTCATTTTAAAACAAACAGAGCGATGTAGTTTTTTTAATGCTTGGTTCTGATCCTTTTGTCTTCTTTAAATGGATTCTGGTCACACACACACACACACACACACACACACAGCTGAGGCTCCCAGTGTGAATGGGCTGTGACTGGTGGTTTTAACCCTCTGCAGGCCTGCTGCTCACACCTGTCAGCTCCTCACCTTCATCCAATACATCACTGTCTGCCCGCCCCAGGGGGAAGGGCCGAGCCAATCAATACCCTCCTTCGTTAGAATCCCGACAAATGGCCTTCAACAAATGTCATTAGGTTGCAGACAAACGCTGTCTTACTATCACTGCAGTCATCTGGATTCACGAGGGAGGAATTAACAGTAGTGACAATAATTTTCATAAAGACTTATTGAATATAAAATACAGGCTGGGCTCGAGCTGGGCTTCTGAGAACAGTCAGAACTATATCCAGTTACAGAAATGATAAACGTCTGTATTTTTATATTGATTTAATCGTGAAGGCCTCGCTCACCCACAATGCACCCACACAAGAGGTTTTAATCATCCTGGCCGTCCTCGTCTCAGGACTTTACATGCAGTGTGGCGACCTCCTGTGATTCCTAGCATGGCTCATCACACCTGAGCTGAGGTCTCATAATCCACAAGTGGAAACACCTGTGGGGGCGTACAGGTCCCAATACAAATATATATTTAAAACAGTTAGATATGATCCATAGTTATATAACACCACTACACGGGAGGAGTGCAGGAGGTGAAGCTAAATCTGGAGTTGCTGTACGTAACACATCATTTCCTGAAATTGTAACAAACTTTGCACTTAAAAAGATCATTATGTAATAAAGCACAACAATACATTAAGCTGACCAACACTGTGATAAATGTCCATGTACTGAGTCATACAGTAATAACATTTCCTGCAGCTCGTGTCGTCTCCTGATAGCATCTTAAGATCCACTCTGGTCTAATGGACGATCAGTCAGCGTGGATATGAGCAGGTTCATTTCCTGTTGATACTAATTTAGTTTAATGCATCTGATAACAACGTACCACTTACCCTGGATCGTAAATTTCGAAGGCTACGTAAAGGAACACATACAGACATAATGTTTGTTTGTTTGCTACTGCATTATCTGTCAAGATTATCATATCATCAGTTTAGGAAAGAAAAGGCGAGCCTGAAAGGTCTGACTGCATCCATAAATATGTTATTACAATATCAGTCAGGACCTTTTAATACATGAATACCTCCCTCAAGGAGGTTTTGTTTTTAGCCATGTGTGTTTGTTTGCTTGTTGATTGGTTTGTTGGTTAGTTTTGCAGTCGGATTACACACAAAAACTACTGAATGGACCATGGACCGGAATAGACCCCATTAACATTTGCTGTGGATCAGGATAAAGGGGATGGATCCTGGACTTTCTTTCTCAAGACTTTGCTGATTTCTCAGGGAACAAGAATGGCACTCAGTAGAGTGCATACCTCCGCCAAGGCCCAATATAAGATAAGATAATCCTTTAGTAAAATATAAGTAAAAAAGCAGAAGAAACAATATAATCAATCTAAATAAAAAACAAAAAACATATTAAACATATTTTCAGTCCCCTTTAATTCAATCAAGTGTGATCCAGTACTGTACGTGTTTCCTTATAGCTGCTAAAAAAGCTAACCCTCCATGAAAACAAATTAACGGGTGAAGACGTAGCCACCGTGACGCAGGTCATAATGCATGGGTCATTATGAAAATAAATAAAGTGTATTTAGGTGGCTGGTATCTGGGGGGACTGTTGGGTCTTGGTGAAGGTATGAGCTCTACTGAGTACCATACTAGTTCTTGAATACATTACTGTGAAAGCTGCCTGTATCTGTGCTGCAGTTGATCATCATGGGCCAACAGAAGCGAGGATATTAAAAGGGATGTGTCTCTCCCCCCAACGTTAGGATCCAGTTGGTGATTGACACTGATGGTTCTGTTCGTGGGGAATCGATGGAACAACTTTATCAGCCGTCATACTCTCTCTCTCTCTCTCTGTCTCTCTGTGTCTCACATGGTGGACGAGAGGAGACAGTCATTTCATTTCTACACTTTATTGCTCCGGTGTTTTACACTCCCTGTCCGCTGTTTTCCAGCCTCAACATCACACACTGTGACACGCAGCCTCTTGTTTTTTTACAGCTGTGTGCTGATGTGATTTTCTATCTTTGTAGCCATTTGTCCACTTTTTTTTTCTTCTTGGGTTATTATGCAAATTATAAAGAGCATCTGAGTCCAGCCTTCAGAGAGGAGACTGTTGTAGAGAAAAAGTCGTTCTGATTACGGTGCTTCTGATGCACTAATGGCTGTGTTCATGTCTGACTTCAGCGCTGCACACGGCGAACAAGGGCACACGGGAGAACAGTGACGAATTCAATCTCTCCCTTTTAATCAGTGTCCCTCACTGCTCACAACGCTGATAATGGAAATGCCAGGAGCTGCAAAAAATAGGATGTTGCTAACGGGAGCTTAATGGAAGATGGAGAAGACGTTAAAGGAGGGCTCAACAGACGAGGGAGCGTCGCCAAACAAATGCATTTAGTGTATGAGAAGTGGAGCACGTGTGTGATGATGCCTCTGAACATTCACAGCTGACCGCCTCCTTTCAGCTCAAGAGCTGCGGAGCAGTCGCATGCAGCCATTAACAACCTTCATGCTCTAACGGCTGTGTGTATGTGCTACATGCATGTCAGCAGAGACACACACAAACACACACACAGTCTTTCCTACACTGACACTTTCGCAGCAGCTCCCAGCGCAGCGTGGGAAGTCTCTAATGTTAATTAATGGGAGGAACCAGAGCATGCAATTCCTAATTAACCCCTGAGAATGATGCTGCGAAGGCACGCGAGTGGAAAAATCCGTCTAAGAAGAATGCAATTTACTTCTTCAAGGCCCTGTTTCCCTGCTAGCAATCCATATGCTGCAAACCACTTTGCAGATCATTGGCAGCTGACAGCGACAAGGCTGATCTTTTATTTCTTTTGCCACCAGGCTGAGTGGCGGGGGAATAGAGATTAATTGGTGTGATCATGTAGCTAATTAAGAAAATGAGAGAAAATCAAGGTGGGTTGATGGCTCAACGCGAGAAGACCTACTGAACTGAACGTCGGAGCGATTAGTCATCTAGTGGAGAAAAACAAGCCGCTGGCACACAAACATCTACTAGGAATCTGATCATGATCTGGCATCGACTGTGCGCTTTAACACTTATTAAGAAAATGCGCATGCCATCTTGAGTCCACACATCCGTGAAATACACCCAGGGGCGTGCGACTTCAGCTCGAGTGTGTCAGTGTGTCCACGCCCTCGACAAACTGCAGCTTGGGTCACAGCCCGCTCATCGGCAGTCCAGCCAAGAGCTTCACGCCGCGTGCCAAATTCCTGATTTAGAATAAAAGGTGTGGAAGGAAAACAATGATTCACCGAATAGTGCCCCACAGGGAGAGTAATGGGATGCTTCGGTGCCAAGGTAAGAGGCTCACCCGGGAGGGGGAACATTGGTGGCAAAGATCATCTTGACGTTATATACTATCGCTAATGTCGATACAAATGAGCATCAGGGAGAGGACGGTGATCATTTCCTGTGCTGCAGCAGGTACCGTCCAGCGGCCGAAATCCTAATGACAGGAGGTCCGAGTTATTACCGTATGACCAGTGCAAAGTTCTGATTAGACTTTTATGCCCTGGGTTTCACCTGTCAGGCAACATAGAGGCCCATAGAGGCTGTCCCAACCCAGTGACTGGTGGAAGTTGTCGGGCTGCAGCTAAAGATCACGATCTGCCAATAATCTTCTTCAAAGAAGCTAGAAGATATTATTATTATTATTATCTCAGTCTTTACACTTTATTAATTCTTGTCATATTTTGTGTTTTTGTGGCTGAAGATGTAAAACAGCATTAACTTGTTTCTGTTCTCTGTCAATCAAACTACACGAGTCCGCTATTTGTGATGTATGTAATAAATGACATTTGCACATCGCCCACACATCTGCACTCAAAGCAGAACAAACAGAAAAATAAAAAAATAAAGTATTATGAACTGAAGCAGTTTCCATGGTACAGGATCTGACATTTACTCTCCCACGGTTTATCAGTGTTTGTAGTAGATTTTTCACATTAGAGGGGATCATCGCCACACAGGTATACATGGTACAAGCATTACAGAGATATGTTGCACTACATTAATGTGGGAGTGAAGCAGATGATGTGTTGTATATCATGAGAATTGGGATTTTCCATTAGCGGAGGCAGCATTAGTCGGCTTATGTCAGTAATTAGGCCGGAGCGGGAGAGCATTTATCATCGTCAAGGACTCGACACACTCGACCGAAGATGTGACTCCCTTCGGCAGATGTCACCGCGCGTTAATGCTTTTACACCTCAAAGCGTCATTATCAGATTTGCAGCAGGCGTTTCACCTGTTAATAATATAGCTCTTCCAGTAATCACACATCTTCTGAGGAGAATCCTGGTTTAAGGTGACGTATATAAATATAGCCTGAATCATCCTGCAGTAGTTGTCAGATAGATATTCACACATTCATTCATGTGTAAGAAGACGCTGTTGCCGGGGAAGAAACTGTAAAAACAAGACTTGCTCTAATGGGGAAGTCACTATGGGAGGAACAGCTTAGCTACAGATAGAAAACCACAACCAGTTATTAGCAAAACATGATTTCAGAGTGAATAATGTGTTATAGAGCTACAGCAGTATGGAAGTCTCTGCATCTCTCACACTGATCCAACACTTAATATAAGTAGTCGATCTCTTCAGCAGCACCCAGTTTCATTTTCACATAATTACATGTTTTTATTCAAAAAAACTGACGCACCCGAACAGTCCGGCGGGGATTTATTAATCCGTCAGAAAACGAGACGGCTTTTCATGTCATAAAAAAGAGCTGACGAAGAGGATTGACAGGCGGCTGACTGGTAATTGGGTAAAGTGGAATGGGAATTTGAAGGAGGTAAACAGTATCGACAGCTAAAGGCTCAATTATGGATTTCAGAGATGACTGCAGTACTGACCATTCATGGAGGAGAGCGATGAGGTATGAGCAGCTGCTTCCACATGAGCAAGTCTGACATCATATTTTAAAATGCTTAAATCCGATCCTCTGAAGACTTGTATTTACTTGGAGATATAAACTGTTTAATTCCAAAGATACCGAATATATAAACCTTATCTTAAAACAACCAATTAAATCAAACTTAACATTCAGAATATTTGAGACATTGATCTTGTAGATGGGGAAAAATCGACTGAATTGAGAGACGGAGAAAATATCTTTAAAGATCCCGCCTAGACGAACTTTAAGACATTTTAAAATAATTACTCAATTAAAAATATTAAAATATTCTCCAGTTTAACTGAAAAATCCATTCTCAAGCTGCATGCAATGTGACTCATTGGCTAAGTTGCATTGTGGGAAATGTAGGCACCAGGGTCTGAACATGAAGAAGAATGTGTGGAGTACAAAAGGTGACATCTCTTCTGCTGTATCCATTTTGATAACTTTTTTTTAACTGTACATAATGACTTCAATCGTGTTATAGGACTGCAGTGTTAGACCGAATGCCTACATTACCCACAATGCAACTCAGCCAATGAGTCACATTACATGTCAGCTTCCTCTGGAGCCACAAAAGACTTTATACTAGTTTTTGACATATATGCTGTAGCACTCCCGCACACCTGTAAACACACTGTGTGGAAAATTGGTGGAGTTGCCCTTTAAAAGGTCAATAATGGCTGCCGCTACACACTATGACTTTTTTGTAGTTACAGTTCTTGCAAGCAGTTGAGATGGAGGAGCTGTCGGCTGCCAGAAATCATGACTGACAGGACGTGTGAGGAGTGTTTCTGTGTAACATCTCAACATTTTCTTTCCAAAGTTTTCCTTATGTTTTTCTCTTCTCTCGACACATTCATGAAGCTGACTCACGCAGCCTCAGGAGAAGCACAAACTCTCTTAACTTCAAGCTAAAATATTTTCAGCTCATGTAAACTGTGTTCTGCCCGGGTTCGCTCCACCACGAGGGGATTCGCATCCAACCCATCTCTGCGTGGACTTTATATGCAGTCGCGCTGCCTCTGAAATTAACTTTATGTTCAGTCTGAAAACACTGTGAGGCTTTAGCAACAGAAATGTTAAAATAAATTATGTTTGTTACATATATGACACGCTATGAGTTCTCATGTACGCTCGACCTGAGGTCAGCGAAGGCACGTGGTGATGTTTCACTGGATACAACAGCTGCTCAGAAAGAATACGTAAGCTAAAAAAGTGTTACTCCGCCTCACTCGATGTCTATTGAGCGAACACTTTCTGGCTTTGAGAGCTTAAAGTGAGCCAACTGGTGTGTTATTTTCTCCAGGCTGGGCCCAATATGAAGCCCTTCTCTCAGCAGATTGTCAACGACAGGCGGAGGGTGCCCAGCCTGCGACAATACTGATGGAGAGCGACGACGCTCACTGAATCATGTGTGACGGCGGCAGATGAACGTGACTTTCTCCATCACATGTGTCGGTGTGAAAAACAGACACATACACACACAACAGCTGGAGGAGACTGTGCATGACATTTCTTGCGCATGAGCCCGACATTAAGCAGATGTCTCCCTATAATCTTGGTACAAGATCTTCATCAATAACACATCAGAATGACAATGAAGTTCATGTAACGCCGCCGAAATGTCAGACTGGAAACACTCTGTACACGGACGCCTTCCAGAACCATAGTAAATATGAATATTTGTGTGGGACTGTACTATTTATAACCCAACAGCAGTGTTAACTGAAGTGACTGATTTAATGATTCACGGTCCATTCGACAGATGCTAGTTCACCGTCCAAGCTGCAGATAATTGGGGGTTACAGTCGTCATCATCGCGTTAAAGAGGTGAGGCATATCTAAGAGACGACGTCCTGTGAAGAACTGGATTCATTACCAGAGAGATGGAGCTGAATCATGGTGCTGAGCGCAAATCTGAGCTGTTAGCATGCGTTTCCATTTGACTAATCATCGAGTGGTATTGTCAGATTGTACTAATCCTTATTTAGCTGAGGTATGAGTCAGAGTCACCATTATAGCTGGACGTTAATCACTTTGACACCTGTAGTTTGGTTCATGTGGTTCAGGACGCCAGCTGACGATTATTTTCATTAATCGTGCCGGGAGTTTTTGGTTTCCTGTTTTATTTTGGTAGATTTAATCCTCATGTGTCATGTCTTACTCTCCACTTCCTGCCTTCTTGATTGCCCTTTTAGTTTCACCTGGCTCGTATTAGTCTTCCCTCCCTCTGTGATCTAAGTGCTTCATTGGTTTGTACTTTTTCATGTCCATTTCTCGTGCTTCTTTCATTCGCAGATTGCTATTCCTCGCCTGCTTCTTCTGTTTCTGTCGACCGCTTTGAGTACTTTGTTACTGCTTTGTTGTTAAAGCTTGCCTTTTGTTCTTTCAGCTGCCTCCCTCTGAGTGTCTTGCGTTTGGGTCCCTTTTTGATATCCCTGACAGACATCTTCAAATTTCCAGCCAACAGTCCAAAACTCAAAGACTCTTCATTTACAAAGAAAGGCAGCAAATCCTCACATTTAAGAAGCTGGAAGCAGCAAATGTCACTGAAACGATTAATTGATTATAAGAATAATTGGCGACTAACTTTCTTTTGATCGTCTAAATTAATTGACTAATCGTCGCAGCTCTTGTGCCGACCAAGGAAAAATAATAATATACTGCTGCCTTTTAGTTTTGCTCAGGGGAGGAAATAACAAGATTGTTTCTTCACGACAAAGGATTATTATTGTGTAACAATCTAATTATAAGGATTACATAACCTGGTGGAAAGATGTGTTTTAATTTATGTTGATGGATCAGATTACAGAAAAACAAAATAAAAACCGTCTGGTTTAGAGATTTATGATACATCAAGATAATGTTTCTGACTTAATAACTTTCATTATCATACCGATAAATTAGCTATTGAAGATGTTCACCATAGAAACTTCAACCTGCAACACAAAGTAAGCTGACTGAGGGATTGTCTCATAGTCTGATATCTGAAGGGAGCAGGTCAGGGTCGGACAGGTGGGCCTTGCAGGATTTTCACCCTGGAGATGAGGGTTCAAATCCAATAGTCAATGTTTGTGGATATTTGAAGCCAAATGATCTTTTTCTAAACCTAACCAAGTGATTTTGGTGCCTTTATTTTGACGGACGTTGTATATTTATTAAGGCTGACTCGACCCTGCAATGTGAGCGTGTTGTTTTCATGCAGGCGAGGCCGAACACGATGGTGACCCAGCGGATCTGTTGGTCTTATACACACTTTGGTGTGACACCGTGCTGAATGATCAGTGTGACACCTTGAAGTTTATTGTACTTTATCTTCTGTGGTAATGAAACGAACGTTGTCTTCATAATGTGTTCACATGTTTGTGTTTAACTAAAGGTCTAAAATAAACTGCACGCTGCTGCGTCCCATTTGCACTTGACTGTTCATCAGATCACAGGATAAACCCATTCAGATTATCTCTAATGTAGACAGAGATGAAAAGACGTTCGAGCCAAAACCTCCGCAGCCTCTGACTTAGGAAAAAAAATCTCATTTTTGCTCAAAATCCTGGTGATCAATCTTTTCCTCTCGCCCGTCTGTCTGTTATCTTCTCCCATTTGTCTGGGGTCTATTTTGCCCCATCCATCCACAAACCACCCTATAAAGCTGACTTTTCTGACTGCCTCATCGCACAACATCGCTGCTCTCTCTGTCTAGCCTGAGGTCAGCTCAGGGAATGAGATGGCATTGCGAAGATAGTGGAAAAATGTCACCCGGGAATGAAATATTGATGGACAAAAAGGCCTTGCCTCGTTCCCTTGCCCTCGAGTGTGGAGTGAGAGTCATGCAGTTTATGGGCAGCAAAGAGGAAAAGCCAAAACAAACACACTAATCTGCAAGAAAGGAGACAGACGGAGAGCGGGAACGCCACAGTCCCGTCCATCCTTTCCCTCCGAGGTATCGTTATCTTCTGCCTCCCCTCAGCAAACCATAATCAGATTCTCTTGCACTTCACTTGATGTGGTTTATTCCCAGCCAAAGGCTTGCAGGCTTAACATATGATCCCCTTCTGGCAAATAAGGAATCAATACAATGTAAGTAAGGAGAGGCAGAATAAATCTAAATGCCTGCATTTGCATAAGTACATGCAAAGTAAAGCTCGGTTGAAACATGCCAGCCTTGTTTAGAAGTGAACTGTCTGCTCGCTGTTTCAGTGAGCCTCAATTACAAAGCAGAGTGAGATGTCACCCCTCCGCTGCCGAACAAAAGCAGCGCTGTTGTTTGCTTTGTTCGAGCGCACTCACAACTCATCGAAATGTCGTTCATGTCAAGTAAGATTGTTGGTGTGTTTTGTACAAATATGCAGTATGTACAGCAGCAGGAAGTAGAGCAAAGTCACTGAATAATTCAAGCAGTGACTACAGCAAGTGTGTGCTGTTTTGTCATTTTAAGAAACAGGAAGGCAACGAGCCTGATGGAAGTTTTATCTGTGATGAGGAAACAATAAGCCTCATCAGAACCAATTCCAAATTAATCTGGACAGAAGCAGGAATCTCATCAAGGCCGGCACACCCTGTACTCTCATGTGTATCTCATCCTTTCCAGTGCCACACTCCATCAGCGGCTGGAGGAATCAACAGGAAAGCTCTGGATTCCAGCAGGTACAGTCGGTGTTGTGGATTACTCACCGTTGATCCATTTGGCCTCCGGGTCGTGAGCCTTGAACTCTGCTTTGAACAGATCCTCCACAGCCAGCTTGGTGTCGCTCCCAGCTTGGTTGTCAGCTGCAAAAAACAAGCAATTTTTAGTTTTCTCCATTATCAAACATCAGTTCTATCGCGCAGGCCAGTTTGCTTTCTAGCACGCACACAGGTGGAAATCAATCTCCAGCATTAGCTGACCTTGGCATTCACTTCCACCACTGGCATTTTGATGTTCCCCCGATATCGAAACATCAAAAAACACAAAGTCAAACCTTAGAACAAATGCCACTGGGCTTAGAAAGCATACCGGGGAGACGTTACCATGTGTCTGCATGTGTCAGGGAGTGGTGCAGCTGCAGTGATGCAGAAAATAAAATGGTACATTTTTACATTGTAGTGATCCTGCCAAAATAACATTTATTTGGACCAAACCAGAGGGGATTGTGGAAAGACACACCAAGACTGAGTTGAGTCTGAGTTGAGTTTTATTTTGTTTATGTCCAGTTTGAACGAAGAGTTTTTTATGACGAGTTAACGAGGCAATTAAGCTCAACTTAGATTGGTAAGAAAAACTTGAAGAGTATTTCCTCTCCCAGCTGAAACTATGGGGGGTATTACTAGAGGTACAAATTAATGCCACGAGACAGCACAGGCTGGGGCTAGCTGGTTAGCATGTTATCTCCAGTAAGACATCTCTGTAACACAGTACATGGCGTCAACACTGTTGTTCCTTCAAATTCTGATGATAATGGGTTTTTTTACATTTTAAACTAAAATTCTGGCTATATCTTATAAATTTCCCCTTTAAAGCTCCATTAATCAATGTTTTATGTCAACAATGAAGCAAACACACAGAGAAACATCACCCAGCTCTGCACTCGTACAGAACATTTTAGTTCAACCGCTTGCATATTTGTGTACGGTTCATTTTTTGGCAGCTGTTTTCATCGAATACCTCCTAAACCTCCGATAAATATACTGCAGGCAACCTGCCCGGCACCAAACGCAGTTAATGAGCAGGCTAAAGATATTTTCTCAGGGGCTGATGGAGAATACAACAGAGCAAGAAGGAAAAGGAAAATTAGAGTTACATTAGTCAGAACGTCAGAAATGCAACTTCAATATGTCTGACCCCTGGTGGCTGAGAGTCTTTTAATGTAGCTTTACGATTCAGACTTCTGAACTATAGAGAAATGCTGTTTTTTTCCAGTGTAACATTACAGTAAGTGTTCACGGGGGTCAGAAGGTTTCCATGTTTCACAAGAGGAAAATGTACATAATTGGATGTTTACATCTGCTGGGCACACACAGGTGTGTTGAGTGTCCTCTCCAGATTCACACAGAAGCACCTACGCTCACAAAGAAATCCGTGTGAATGAGAAGACGCACACGGAGCGACATTTCTTCTCCAAATGGCATTTTCATATGTTCATTAACATGATCATTACTGGGGCCAGAAGATCCTCAAGCTGTTCCGATGTCGCCCCTGGAAATGTTTCATTTTTAATTATGAAATGTTACGCCTTCAGCAGAGGCAAAAGCGTGCCAATTGTAAGCTCCTTCTGAATAGGACAGCTGCTGATTGTGAGCTGAATAGGAGGGCCAAGTCATTTTGAATGTCAGCCATATTGGCTTTCCTTGATAACTCCACACAGCATGTTTGTTTATGGAGGCAATGAAAGTCTAACCAACCGTGGAATACCCCGGGGGAGAGTGCGGCTGCATGGCCAGTGGATTGTGATGATTGCGATGATTTTTACAGTTCAGTATGTAAGCTGAAGCACCGGCTTTTTGTCACCCAGTTGTTACCATGACGTGCCTGTTTACCCTGATTACAGACATGTACAGTGTAGATGACCAAAGTCCAATATTCACGTTTGGTTTCAAGCAACTCCTTTGAAAATGATCTGGCTCTTTGGCTGCTAAATTCTCCACGACATTCACAAGCAAGGTGCCAACTTTGTCACTGGTAAGAATATGCTGCACAATATTATTTTTATTGTTATATTATTGATTATTTTGACAGATATTACAATGGCGATATGATCAGGGAATGATCATATTTGCATCACATCACAATTAAAATCACGTGATCGGGTGGTTTGGTGAGACTGAACCTCACCGAAACAGAAAAAAAACTGAAACACTAAAGCAAGACCTGAAAGACACCAAAATGCTAAAAGAGAGGTGAAGTTGAGAATTCAAGAATGACCACTTAGTCTGACACATTATTACAATCTCATCCTCAGGATTCAGTATATTGCAAATATTTTGGAAGTGGGCTGAATCACACCTCCTACAGGTGGATGATCTGCTCATCCATCGGCTTTTAAGTCTCTAACAAGCAAGGATTTTAAATTTGCAGCAATATGGCCAGTTGTTGCTGAGTCAAATGCAAAATCCATAAATCATAATCTCCTTTGGTCACTTGATAGTAGCGGAGCAAGCTAAAAAACTTAATAAGAACAGAATCTATGGAGCCTAAAACCAAAACAATGAGCTGCATTAAGCTAAAAGCTTGGTAGAGCTGAGGGGAAGTGCAGAGTTGGGTGATAAGCCTTGGAAGATGCAGCAAAAACAGCCACACAGGTGCGTGTAAAACCAACCTGGTGTGAGGAGGATGACGGACATGGTGATGAGGGAGCAGACCACCAGGATGACCAGCAGAGCGATGGCAATCCCTTTCCAGTTCCTCTGAGGAGGACTCACCCCACCCAGGTCCTGCAAAGAGAGGAGAAGAGAGGAAAAATGGAGGTCAGAGTGGAAAAGAGGAAGATTAGTTTACCTTTTTTGAGTTTGACAGCCGTGAGGTGCTACAGCACCTTCATGGCCAGGTAATCACAAGAGCAAAGACTCCAAATGTAATGTGAAAAGCAGGATATTTGTTCGGAGGGTTTATATGACTATATTGTACACACTGTGATGCCGCTCACAGCACCTATTAACACGGGTCACATTGAGGCTTTGTATTTTCAATCCAATCTCCCTCTGCACAGAGAAGGATTTACAATGAAGGGCTTTGCATGAGCCACACTGTGAGCCTGAGAAATGAAACTCGCTGTTTCCTATTTGTATTTCAATGCTGAAAAAAAAACTGAGTATTTGCATGGTTCAATCATTGCTTGGGCAACCTTCTCCTTTGAATTACACCTTCCGACCTGTGAAAAACGCATAGTTCCTCCAGGGCCAGGATGTTGTGTGTTACGACCCTCAGACGGAGCTGCTGCCACATCTTTTGCAGATAAGGAAAACAGCGGGCATTTGCATTCAAGGGCTCCACCGGTGCAACTGGCTGCAGAAAAGCTTGGTTTGAACAATCTGAGTGACCGGAGAGTACACCGTGTGTGATGTTATCTACAGTGAAACAGCTATCCAGGAGAGTTTGTGAAGCTTTCTCCTGCAACTCCATCTGAGTCCTGGTATTAGAGGGTCTTAAACTGGGTCTTCCACCACATCTGCTGCCTCTGATAAGGTGAATCAGGCCCCCGCCCACTTATAAATTTCCTCTCACAGTAGCTCTCCCTGGCCTCAATTACCCACAAAACCCTGCAGGTGAAATACAGTGATTACCGACCACCAACCCACTACTACACCCTGATTGGCTGGAGGGGAGGGGGAACAGAGTGATTGCCAATTAGAGCGAGGTTCTGCTTTCACAAAGGCGCTTTATCTGCATCCATCTGAGATTTTCCCCTGAAAACCAAACTCCTTAGTACTTCACATGGTGGTTTAAAAGCAGCACAGCTCATTTTTAAATTGATGGTCATGACTAGAAATGTCACATATATTGACTGATGAGCCAATTATGTCCAAAGTACTCAGTTATTTCTCACAGACCACAAAGTAGCAGACAGAGAGGACAAAGTCAGCAGCCACGACCTCAATCTAACACAGTTTTCAGCCCAGTCGCAAGAATTAAATGTGTCTGCTTTTCTGTACCTGTCACCACGGACCATACGCGCCATCACATTGACCTGACATGAATATATATGTCAGGTGGAGGAAATGGTGGCTTAACTACTGCATGACACAGAGACAAGCCAGAGACCACTGTTTGAGATAGAGTTTCAACATTTGTAATTGAGAAACCGCTGGATGTTTTTAACGAAGGCCCACAAAGTTTAAACTTTTGTGAGTTTGAAAGCACTGGACACATATTAATACATGTGTAAGCGTAATACCAATGGTAACTATTTAACGAGGGACCGTGGTATTTCAACATTTGTAATCGTGAAACCACTCGGTAGTTTTTTAATGGGGACCAAAACATTTTAGCATTGGTAAGCGTGAAAACACTGGATGTTTCTAACGAGTGACCACAACCTTTCAACATGTTATACCAACGCTAAGTATTTAACGAGGGACCAGGGGATTTTCATCCTTTGTCAGCCTGAAACCAATAGATATTTTTTTAACGAGGGACCACAACATTTCAACATTCATAAGCGTGAAACTACTGGATATTTTGAATTTTTGTGACATATTTCAAGCAGGTTAGTGGCAACAGAACCTGTTGCAAACTAGTGTAGTTGTCACAACCTGAAATCTATACAGAAAGTACTTAACATAAAAGGAAAGTTTCAGCATATCTGTAGTTTGCAGAAAAAAAACTTTTATGAAGCACTTTTTCTTGTACTTGCAACAGGTGGACATGAAATTTTGCACAGAAGAGTGCGATTCTACCTCAGAGTACCAAAGACTTCACTGTCACCGTGACCGCAGACACACAAAGCGTGAATGCAGTGTTACAGTATTCACGGCCCCCGCTGGACCCATAAGACTGATCTATTATCAGGACTTGGGCCGCTGCTCATTTCATTAATACCACAAAACGCTGACATGCCCTTGAAAACTGACAGCAACTCTAAATTGCCCTTGTGCCTCCATGCATGAGATTCGTTCTCCCTCTCTCTCTTTCACTTTCTCTCTCCATCTCATTTTCTCCCCCAATTTCCTATTTAGGCACTTTTGAATCATCATCCGCAATTTATTAACTCACTTATGAGCAATGAGAGAACCACTAAGAGAATTCTGACCCGCCGAGTCGCTCCATTATCATTATTAGGATGGAGGAAGCGTAGACAGAGGACCCTGACAAACGGTTAGCCCACCAGAAGGAATGTGACAGAAAATGGGATTCATCACCATCATTAGAGGCTCATCAGAGGAGATACATCTCTCAAGAAATCTGTAGGGATTAGAGGACAGAGTGAGGTCTTCAGGAGCGCTTTTACAAAATAGGACGAATGAGGATTGAAGGCACAAAAAATCAGCTGATGACTAATGCCAAAACTTTTATCCTCTTACATGAACAAAATAAATAAACATCGATGCCTGTCATCTCTACTAGTATGACACATACATGAGTCATAAGCTAGAACCCAATTTGGTTCCTGAAGAGCACATTTTCTTCCTCTCGTGTTCATTTACTTCGCATTAAGGTGCAAGTCTGTGCAACAAAGGGACACACGGGGTTATAAATAAACTGGTGACAGGCCAGGCGGTAAGAACAAGAAAGTCTACTACCTTCATTTTTCTGTGCCTGAAAGAGAAAAGTACAAGGACAAAGGCCGGCTCCTGTAAAAGTATATCTTTATCCCCACATTCTCCTCCTCCTCGCTTTACCACATTCAATATCACACCAGGGGAAGTTGTTGTCTGACACTTACTGTACCGGTTACATGCCATGCCACTTATAAGTGTAAGTCTGTGTTGTGTGTGTGTGTGGCTTTCACAGCAGTCGACGTGTCATGGTGTGTATAATAAATGCTCTATAAATGCTCTCTCACAAAGAGTCTTTGCTTTAAGTGCTCAGGCTGCCATGTTACATCCAGAGTGATTGCATAAATGCATACGTCTAAATGTCAGAGCAAAATGTCAGCGTAACAAAAGTATTCAAGTTGATGCCGGAGACGGTGGCGGGTGTGCTTACAGAGTCGTATGAAGCAAACTAAGTGTATATCTTTAAAGCCAGATGAGGAAAGTAACAAATCATCGTTAGTCTGTTAAGTTATTATGTTAAACACAACATTCACAACAAGGAACAGTTCTAGAGGAGCACTCAGTAGAGCGCATACCTCCGGCAAGGCCCAACAGTCCCTTTTATACTGCAAAGATCCATGTATCCAGTATTCCCTGAGAAATGACTGAAAATGTTGAAAAACGCAATGTTAAAGGAAGTGAGAAAGAATTCTCTCCCTTCATCCGGATCCACACACAAAGTTAACGAGGTCTGTTCTGGGCCGAGACCCATCCTCCATCCAAGTTTCGTGGAAATCTACTCAGTAGTTTTTGTGTAATCCTGTTGACAAACCAACCAACAAACGTAAATCCGCACTTGAGGCGTTTTTTGAAGCGTCTGACAGCTGTCACTCGTCCACCCGATGACCCCGTCCTGCTGACGGGACGGACGACTTGTTTTGAGAACAATGACGCCATCGTGGAGGTTGAGACGTACACACTGCTGATGTCTCGCTTCTCGGTTACAACAATTAAAAGACAATAACAAATCTGTTGAATCTCAGCACGTTTAAACAACCACATGACTGCGTATATACAACTTCTAGCTCCCTTTTTACTCCCTTTGGTTATCATCCATTTATACAACCAAGACAATGATAAGAGCCCCATTTAATTAAAGTGACTGACTGTAATTCTACCTGTCTCTCTCTTGAGGAAACACCATCACACTCAATCAATACAATCAATTATTCATCAGGTCAAGAAGCCCACAGAAATAATGGGATACATCTGCTGTCAGAAGTACTGAGGCTGCAAAGCTGAGTGAACAGTGGTAATGGCATCGTGGTCGTCAGTAACTTCTATCACACTATTCGTCTGCAGTTTCACTTAACAGTCTCTCAGTCGCGTGGATATTATTCCATAACATTTTAAATAATCAACGTCTGGAAGGCATCCGCGTTACGGAGCAGTAAAGCAGACGACGGGACGATGGAGGAAAAAACTCCCCTGATTGCTGCAGAAGCAGTCCCCTGGCAATCGTACGGCTTTAGCTGTGTGCTAACAGAGGCCATTTTCTGTAATCACATCGTCCGTCTTTGAAACAGCAAGAATAGCCTAAAACAACTTAATGTGAAAAATAACAACGACTTGAGGCCCATAATGAGAGCGGAAAGGGGAACGCGACTGGAGAGAGATGTGGAGCTGAAGCCTGCCTCACTGCACCGACTGAAAATGTGACTTACAGTATATTTATAGCACATATATGCTGTCCTGCGTACACTGTACGATCAGTGCCGTGTTACTGTGACCGCTGTTAAAGGTATACTCCCTGTTTTTATAGTGATCACAAAATGCTTCTTTTTATGTTACCTTTGAGGGACTGTCTCCTCAGCTGGAGACCAGCTTGGCTGAAAAAAACACCACAGATGTTCAATTTATTCATGAACAGCTCTGCACGTTAAGTTTAACTGTCCTCTCAGCTGTTACTGAACGTGGCTTCTCTGTATTTTAAAGCTACAAGAGACGCCGACGATGAACTAGGACACAGTCGTCTGGGTGTGAATATAGAGGGACACAGACACGGACTGCTGTTATTGTTGCATGTCCCAGCATTTACTAGCCCTTGACACACATCCCTGTACTACAAGGTAACAGCTAACTGTAGCTGTCATTAGCTAGTTAGCTTGATTAGCTGTGCATCTAGCGGTCCAGACTAGGAGATCGAAGCACCAGTGGAGTATTGATGTTTACACCACTAGCACAGGAATGTTGCTAGCTGGTTAGCATGCTAACTTCTCAAAAACTTTCAATGCCTTGATTTTTGTTTTTATACTTCAATTTCCCAAACTTTCAAGGATCCATGGGAAACCTGCATTATGTAAAATGATAAATGCTAAAGCCACTTTTGAGATGTTTGATTAAGACCCCCATCAAACTCCTGCTAATAAGCATGTTTGTGTGTCTTTGTGCACACACACACACACACACACATCCCACCAGCCCACCGTTAGAGTCAGGCTATTTATAGAGCTGTTAGCTTCCCCTCGCCTGGACTCTGACCTTGGAGAGAGTGTGACAAATGACAAGCAGCATTTCAGCAGAAGCCGAGCCATTCTAACAATGACAGCAGGTCGAGAGGGGGAGAAAAAAAAATAATGCCATCTGTACGGCCTCATTGTTGTTTACCCATGAAATACCATTTCTCAGTGCCTCGTGAATCATTGACAGCCACAGCCGAAGCCTGGCCGGGGTCTGGAGGCTTAACATCTGAAATTGATCCGCGGGCTAATAGAAAACGGCAAGCTTAGCCACATGTTGTCATCTTATTGTATTTAGCATTATCAGCGCTGCCCTCAAGGACGCTGCCGCTGGCCTTTGGTCCATGTGAGATAATTCTCAATTAGTCACTGTCCCTGCCATATTGGATTCAGATACACAAGGTTGTTGACTCACACGGCCGGCGTTACTGTATATTAATATTAATGCTGAGATTAGCAAGACAGAAGCAACTGAACATTTGCATCAGTGGCTGAAAACAGGGACGGTGCTGAAGACATGTATTTACTGTTAGAAGTAAAGAAAGGTGAGTCCGGTTTCTGTAACATCTTTGTGAATGGTGGCCATTCACCTCATATTTAAAGGCCATAATCACTTTATTCATAATGTGACACTGATGTTATTTACACGTCGAACTGAAAAAGACTGAATGATTCAAAGCATGTAGCTAACCCGTACTCTTTTAATGGATGTAAACGTCTCAACACAAACATTCATTATATGGATCCAATCATACTGTTTGTTTGTTTGCAATCACTTCAAGGGGAGAAAAATATGATGCATCATGTTATTTCATGGTCGATGCTTTCATATCTCATTGATAACAACACTTCACACAGACTAAAGGAAATGACAGCTTGAGCTTTGCCTCACGAGCAATTGAGGCCAAGTCTGTTTTTTCTCGTCAGAAATTGCATTTTTTTCGCCTCCTTTCCTGACGAGTCCATCTTGTCTCGTATTAATTATGAATAATAACACATGAGAATCAGTGTGCAAGTTTTCTGTGCGTCATTAAGAAACACACATACAAAATAAAATTGGACTCGTGAGCAAACGCCTTTAGTCCAAGATGTCACTGATTTCAAAGGATGCTAGCAAAGCAAGATGGTACATAGAATGAAGCACAGCCCGTCAGACGGGTCGGACCAACATGTTTTACCATCATCTACCATCAAATAAACACATTTTTCACACATCTCCGCAATCCAAAACAAGTTATCTACCAGGGAGTGACTGTTGTTGTTTGTGCGACGTCACCATGATTTGATCCATTTCTTTTGAAACCGCTAGCATTACAATAAAGACAAGTAGTGTTATAATCCATGAATTAATAAGCATCCAAATTAAGTGTAAGATTAGTTCACTTTATCCTCTATCGTTACTTTATTAACAGATTATTAAGTGGTGAATCTTTTTAGTTTTTCAGTCTGGATTGTAATGTTGCACTGATGATGTTGTAGCACTCAAGAGGGCGATGACTTGAAAAGCCTTGAATATGGATACGGCTACTAAATCATAACAAAAGGATTACCATGAATGCGTTTGAGCCATTACGGCCTTCATCAGGAGAAGTTCAAAACAGTCTCATTCAGTCTTTTTCATATCGGTTACATGTCACATATTCACAATACGCAGTTGAAGCCTCACAGAGAAATCACAGGAAGTCGCAGAAAAGTGTATGACTGTTTTTACTGTTGTTGTGAGTTAATAGCTGTGAGGTGCTGAAGGGTTTTTAACTCATCACCCTCTTGACTTCTGATCTAGTAGGATCCCAAACTGAAGAGCACCAGAGGGACACCGTCTTCAACTCCAGAGCAGCGCCGCTCTGTGATTGATGGTGTCTGTTCTCTCCTGTCGTTTGGACCGCAGCACTAAAGCTCCTTTGCTTTTCTGTTTTTGCAGTAAAATAGTAAGCGGGTGAAAAAGATACACCTTACTGTATCCGTGTAGCCTTGTACTCCTCCGTCCTCTGGGATCTGCATGTAACAGTCTCCTTCATATTAAAAGTAATGAGAGGACGATCTCAAACAAACACTCCTGAACCATCAGTCAGCCCCCCAACCCCCCCCACCCCCCGATCTGACTCAGCCTTCACCTGCATTATGCAAATGCCTTAAATAGCATCGTGCTAACAGAGTGAAATGATAAACGACAAAGACGTGGAAAGAAAAGCAGCAGAGTTTGAACCATCGCTCAAACGAATGAGGAGTTGAGAAGAGAGAGAGAGAGAGAGGAACACTCAAAGCAAAGAAACCTCTGATTGAATGAAAGTCGGGATATTTGATTCTTGTCGATAGTCAGCCTGAAAATGTTTGTTCACTGTGGTTCGGGAAGAGGCAGAAGCCAAGCTCTCAGTGAGCGAGGCCAACACTTCCTGACTGCAGCCAAAAGTCAAGGGGCCCCTGTGAAAGGTGACCTCTACTGCTGTATAAAGTATACGGGACTGCACAGCTGAACATTTCATATCAGAAGGTGGAGGGGATGGTAGGGAAGTTAGAGCTGGGTGAGGCTGCCAAGCCAGAGACCACTGTTTGAGTGTGAAACCACTGGATATTTTTAGATTCTACTTTTTGCTTTTGTGGCGACAAAACAACGTTTTTGACGAGTCTGGATCGGTCAGGGTTTCCTAAATCTGATACTGAACTAAAAGAACGTAACAGATCTGTGGTTTGCAGAAGTAATTATGCTTAGATGGCTTAAATGTTCACTTGCTAAGAGTTGTTTAGACTTGGCTATTTATGTGAGGTATAATATAAAAAAACACTTTTATAATCTCACTTCCTCTATAAAAATAATTAACTGCCCTCAGCCAGAAGTGCCCAAGCTTTTTTCCCTTGGAGCGCCAAAACTGAAACTTAATGGCGTGCTACAGGCCAAAACCGAACACCTGCTGTATTGTTACGATGCAAAATGGATCCAGAGTTCCCTTAAGAATGAACGATTATTAAAAAATTGGGGATCCTACATCTTCAAAGAGCTTTTTTACCTCTCTCTAGAGACATTGGGCCGCTACTTTGGCAGCCCTGATAAAGGCTCAAGCATATCGTACAGCTGTGTCCTGTACTACGGCACATGTGTCGTGTGTGCCAATAAAAGAAAATACCTGTCAGCACAGTCGTCACACTGCACAGACGGCCGTGTTGTATATTTACGTTGCGTTCAGGTGACAGGAGCGTTTATCATGTTCAACACATTACAAGACATGTTGAAGCTTTCATACTTCAGGTGATAAAATGTTGCAACTGGCTCTAATGCATCGTCTCTCGCCAGCTGTGGACAATGTGTACAGAGACTTTTAACATCCTTCATGATCAACTATTTTCTTTAAGGACGGAGTCAGTCAGGTCTTCCAATCACTCAGAAGTTTATAATCAATGTTTTGAATGATGCTTTCTTGTATTATCAGGTTTGTAGGCGTCATGCTCGTCACTGATGCACATTGAGGGAGCTCTGCCTGATTTTATTGGAGGAACAAAGGCAGTGAACGAAGGTAACGAGGTGTTTTCATCTGCATTAGACCGTTACAGTAGATGAATCCAAGCTCATGCCACCTACAGTATGTGAGCAGACACGGGACAATACATTTTAATTCCATTAATCAGCTTTTCATTTTCCTTTTCCACACATTTAAATGTGATTTTATATCATTTACATGTTTGGCGCCGAAGCCTTTGTCTGTCCCCCGCAGTCAAATCTCTGATTTGAACGCAATTAGACACAGTTGACTACATTCCTCGACAAAATTACTCTTCACTGTGGATAAGATTCTCAGCATTTCCTTCCAATTCAAAAAACGAATCTCATTTATCAAGAGAAATAAAAAAGCTGAAAGCAGAACCTGACATCAGGAGCGAGAGTAACAGAAGCTCATGGACGAGGAGATGAGCGTGTCCGTGTGAAGACAGGAAATTGTGTCGCCGTGTGAGAAGAGCCGCTGTGTGTTTGTCATACCTATAGGGTGACATTGGAGGATT
Source organism: Pagrus major (assembly GCF_040436345.1). Taxonomy (NCBI): domain Eukaryota; kingdom Metazoa; phylum Chordata; class Actinopteri; order Spariformes; family Sparidae; genus Pagrus; species Pagrus major. Next base: position 31,215,581 of record NC_133223.1, read on the forward strand.
CAGCGGCCACTGAGCTATAAAATTGCTAGTTGAGAGGGAATTAGCCGGGATGGAGAGGTGTAGAGAGGCAGGAAGCAGGTTAACGAGGAAACTCTGAGCGGAGCTGACCTGGGAAGGATTCACAAAAACAGCCTATAAACTGAACAACAACACGGATTCTTCATCAGCTTTCTCATCTGGTGCCCAGGACGACATCGTTTGTCAGGGCCTCGTTTGCAAAAAATGATTCATGAGAGCGGTTTGTGAGGATTTCTGGCACAACTTCAGCGACTGCCAAGGTGCACGGAGACGGAGGTTCCTAAAGTGTTCCTAATAAAAAGTGTTGCTTTTGAGTTTTGACCCTTTCAGCAGTTTTTTATCCGTCATACCTTTGATTAAGGTCTGGATAAGTTTAGGCGACTAGTTTACACTGCGTCACACAATGTCTATATGACCTGCAAGTGAGAGCAGCACATTAGCAGCAACCAAATCACCAGAAACAATTAGTTTTCTGAGGAAAAAGATCGTGGTTCGAGTTTAAAATGTCACCAGAAAGACTTTCAAACTATCCTGACATCTTGATCGTGTTTAGGCTTTCGTTGCTGTGACAAACGGCTCACAATCGGTGGTCTCTCTGTAGCTTCTCTAGACAAAGACTAATGTAGACAACTGGTAGGACACAAAGTCGTAAAGAACAAATCTCCCTCCGTCAAAGAGCTACATCAGCTTCACGCTACCACAGGAACACGTCCGCCAGCACACCAGTGTGGCTCATTAATGTGTTTTTGATAGTTTTTCAAAGTGTAGAGCTCTGTGGCAGAGCAGACGAAGACATATCCAGCGTTAGATACACACACTTGTTAGCAGCAACGTCTTTAAAGAAAACCAGATGTGATGTGAACGCAGTTAATGACGTCTTTGGATGTCAGCGTGACTCCCGAAAATGGCCACTTCAAAAACAAGCCCACAAAGACGTGTTTGTCTGAGTAACCGAGCTGTGAAACCACCGAGGTCGACAGGAAAAATGTTTTGCGGCTGACGGCAGCTCACCATCAGGGTCATGATTCAGTAGATTATGTTATAGGAGGTTAGTTGTGTGTTTTTGTGTGGTTAAAGTCTGAGTTAGCATCTGTGTGGGGTGAGGGGGCCTGTTAGCATGTGACCTTTGCTATCAGGTTGCCATTAAGCAGCCTCGAGTCTGTAAGCTCAGCGGCGTTTATTGCTGAACTGTTGTATCTGAAGCGGCGGGCTGAACGAGATTATTTCCACTTTGAATGTAATTATGATCAGTAAGGCGAAGGTCAGTCTCACTCCGATTAATTTGGTGTTTCAGCCGAGTGAGAAAGATATTAACAACCCGCTCCGGTGCAACACGGAGGTGAGACGCCAACGGGCTGAATGCCTCGTGTAAACAAAGTACGTATATAAAATATTCTGACTTTGTGTCGGAATAAAACCTTTGTTACAGTAACTGAACACTTACTGACAGCAGCCGCACAATAATATGATTTTCAAGGTTAACAGGAGACAGAAAGAAAAGCATGAACACTTATAGGTGAGGTGAACAATGACAGCATCATACTTGACAGCAGCACAACATACGAACACACACACACACACACACACACACACACACTCTTCCTATTGATAGACTCACTCATGATGGAAATTACAGTATGTGATGTTCATGATTGATGTCTTCGATTTAGCGCAAATAAAGACATTTTCTGTGTCTCACAGCTCAGAAAAAAAGCAAGATACTTCACATAGAATCAAATCAAACACAGACAGCTACACACTGATGGCAGGAACATGGCTGCTTCTCTTTTTACTCAGTATTTTGAACAAGGTGTCCCTGATCTGAGACCATTAAACCATCACAGCGCTGCACCTACACACGACAGCTTGGTTCTGACTTTTGGAGTTCAACGACATCTGAAACACGTTTGAATGTTACGTGAATTACAGTATGTAAGAAAGTTTACGTAGCTATAGCACAGAGTAGTTAGCTGACTGATCACGGTTAATTTCAGATAAACTAGAAGGGACTTGTTTTTATATTTCCTTAGATTTCCTGTTGGTGATTCACCATCATCCATGAAACTGTGATGGCAGGATAGTGAGCGGAGGTAAAATGAAAGGGTCAAAAAACACCACAAACACCGAACCCTTAGTGGGAACTACCAGGAGGAGGAGGAGAATATCTGGAGCAGCACTGTTGAAAACAAACTTGACAACAGTGACCCGGGTGTAAGTGCTAGTGGCTACTTGAGAAGCTTTCACAGCACCTGCTAACGTGAGCAGCAACAGGCACAAAGCAGTGAGGAGGTTTGACTTGCCGTCGGTCATATTGGTGCTGCTTGGGGAGTCTGATAGTTTCTGAGGTGGTACAAGTTTGAGATACACTTATTTAACCCACTTATATTGGGGGTTAATGCAAAAGTGAGCACCCCCAGACTGTGTGAAATAATGATTGGTTACTTTTGCAGCGAGAAAAGGTTGAGTTCTCAAACTCGAACCACAAAGTTGGAGTGCAAAATGTGACGGATGGATGTTGACAGTCACAGAGCGTTAATTTCACAATCTGCCTCCATATTTTATTTGCAAATGTGTCTGATTAACCGTTAATATGTTTGTTTAAAACCCGTCTGATCCTCTGGCTTTTTGTGGCCTGTTCCCACTGAGAGTCATACTGATAGAAAAGCACAAAAATAAAATCCAAGCTGTAAAAGAAAGCCAGTTTCTCTGCTGGACTTTGTGCTATTTTCACAAAATGTTGTGATGTGAGCCCTGTTACCTGCTAACAGCTGTCTGCTCGCTGCAGATCTGTGTAATTTGCCCTGAACAGCTATGATCAGTACAGTACGGACAGTCGATGGGTAAATGTGGTGGTCTATGTATCTATCTGGAGAGTGCCATCAATATCACTGGCCTTTCAGATGAGCCTTGATTATCTACCCCGGGGAGTCGGATCGATCGGCGCCTGCCCTCAGTGCTTACTTTAAGTCCTGCAAGTGCAGAAAACTGTGTTTGCCAGAAACACTCCTGCACTTCATCTGAGCCGAGCTGATGAACTGGTGGTGAGTAAAGGCCTGGCAGGAGCCACCATGTCAATATTAAAGAGACAGTTCACCACATAATCATAATAAAATACATATTTTATACCTGTAGTGCTTTTGGTCCATTGAGATTATTTAGTTATGAGTTGCAGACTTTTGGAGATATCAGCTGTAGAGATGTCCGCAGCTGTGTCTCTTTCCAGAAATCATGACCCGGTTACTCAAGATAATCCACAGAGCTTGCTGCTCCAAATGCAAGCTAACTAAGCTAACTCAGCTCGCTAAATCACAGCTCAGCAGAGAAGGAAACAAAACTTGGTATTTCGCCGTACGTCTTGCATCACAAGTAGAGTGTCATCCAGTTCTATTACACTGGAGAGAAGCAGACATCTCTACAGCCAATATCTCCAAAACTGAGCAACCAAGACAAACCTAGATGGATAAATAGCAGAACATAATCGTAATAGTTCTGTAATATACTGAAAATAATCTGTGCAGTGCAAAGTTACATGGAAGCTGTGCCAGCTGCGTGTACTGTAGAAGGTCGAATTCATTAACAAGTATCATGAAGTTCATTAGATTTAATTAACTATGTTTGTAAGAAAACTTCTCGTATAATCGCTCTGTAAACTGCATCATGAGGCAACTATTTGAAAAAATCTACACCACTGAGATCAGAATGAGAATCAGAATTGCTTTTATTGCCAAGTTAAGTTTACACATACGAGGAGTTTGCTGTGGTCTGTAGCTGCAAAACAACAAACTACTAAAAGTACTTAAAAGACATAATAAAAACTATAAAAATATAGATAGAGTGTGGATATAAATATAAGATCTGTCCAGGAGTGCAAATAGTTTGACCTCCATTGTGCAGGGTCGCAGCAGATACTGATGCAATGTGCAAAATAAGAGCGTCTGGTGACAGACGACAGTAAACTGAACATAAAGCTCGTGTGCTCGCGTCGTAATCAAAGAATACAAAGGAAAGCGAGACGTTGCATCAGACGGAGCGTGTCTCTCTGGACATTTGTTGGTATAATTGTTCCTTTTGTTCTTGCTGTTTTGTTCAGGAGACAAATCGTGGTTGGCGTTGAAGGGAGCAGCGGGTCCGTACACCCTTAACGTCGTGAATTTCAATCGAGCAGCCGGGGACGAATGTATGGTGTCTGAATTAGAGCTGATGTTTTTGGCTGGAGAGTTTCGCCTGAAGCCATGTTTAAATTTTTAAAACATTTTTGGAGCCAGTGAGGAGAAAAAAAACAACATTTACACAAGATGTCTCTCAAAAGAAGATACTGTGAAGTTACTCTTGAACCCATCGAATCTGAGTGGATTAATGTGTTTTTCCTTCACGTATACTGAACTTACACGCCGTCCTCTGTTATCACACACACACACACACACACACACACACACACACACACACACACACACACACACACAAGGTCTAACTGTTCCTTCTCCCTAATTCCTGTTATCTCAGGTTGGACCGCGGTCCGTCCCCCGTCTGTGTCACAACTGATGACTCAAACTTTGTAATTGCCTTTTAATCCTTTCGAGGATAGAACATGTGTCAGCCGCAGCTAATTCGGGGCACCGGGCGCCTCGGGATACAAGAGGAAAAGCTTATAACAGGAAGGTCGGGAGTGTGAATCACCACCTAGGCTGGGACATTTTGGACAGAAAAGTCAATGTGTGGAAGTGTTGCTCTCTCCTCTGCTTCAACAACTGTGTGCCGGGTGTCAACGACCATAAACACTGGATTAAATCTGAGGAAAAGGAGAAGAATCCAAGTCTTTATCCAGAAATACAAATATAATATCCCTGTGTCTGTGAATCACTGGTAAGCAGATTTGTGATATTTTCAAATGGCACTTGTCTGTGAACGAGCTCAGTATTCAGACAGAGTGCAGATGTGGGTTGAACATTTATTAGGATGACCTTATACCACATTCATACAAAGACACATCCTGAATTTAAATCAGCTGCTACAGTATTTACACCAACCTTCTCTTTCTGTCTTCGAAGCGAGCGAGCACTGAACTATCGTCAGCTTTTAACAGTCACAGATTCTCATCCCGCAGTTTATGAACGTGTTCATGGCAGGAAATCAGGAAATTTTTCTGAGAGACAAATTTTAACAAATTCTGGATTTTTAAAATCTTTTTGTATCGAAAAACACATCAGACACAATTATTATTCAGATCAGGACATTTCTTTAAACATGTCGGGGGGTATTTTGCCAAAAGATTGTCATGGCAAATAAATTATGGTTAAGCTGAGGCAACCCAAACACTTACACAACACTAAAGATTGTGATAACAGGAGGTAAAAGGAAAATATTCGGTCTGTGACGAGACGCAAACTCTTGCATGAGAGTCTAGAAGACCTCATATTCACCGCCTGACCTCCAGTCTTCACATTCTGCCTGAAGGACAGACTACTTCCTGCATTAGCACTGAACGTTAACGAATTTAAAAGCTTCACATAAGATATAAAGGCATTAGGACAAGAATAACAAATAAAAACAAAAAACAGGAGCAGAAAAGCAACAGTGCAGTTACAGTGTAGTACACGATGTGTGTCCATTTAAAAAGTGGCTCAAGTCATGAATTATTCTTTCTACGTTAAGTTAAGACAAGTCGAGTCACTCTCCTCCCCCGCAAAAGTGTTAATGCCAGTTTAATAATGACATTACTGGTCGATTTATTTAATTTATCTAACTGGATTGAATTTTCAGTGAAACAACTGTAATAAAATCAAAAACAACTTTAACAATTCATTTATAAACCCTTTTTGATTATACAGAAACCATCATGTAGAGTCGTGAGGAGCCTGACTGACAAGGGCGGTCATCATGACACTTCTATACAATATTTAAACATAAAATTAACACAGACGAGTCGTTTGAGTCAACATGTGTCAAGTCACAAGTCTTTAACTTCACGTCCACGTCGGGTTTCAAGTCATTTATTTCAGTCGAGTCACGGTGCGAGTCATCCAAACAGTGACTCGAGTCAACTTGAGTCCACATCTCTGCCGAAAATGTATATTTTATAATACCAATATATCAAATGACAATGTGAAAATAATGTAAAGTGGTCCCTCGCAGCTCCCCTAATCTGTCCAGCAACAACTTTACTGCTTTGGATCACTCTCATATCTCAGCAGCACACAGCAAGAAGACTAGCTGCTGAACACAGTGGAGCATTTAGCAGCAAACGAGCCAGATGTTTACCTCAGAAGCTGGTACCGACCACCAGACCGGCTAAAAGAGAGCCAGAATGTGATTTAGACTTGTTAATAAAGACGTTCGCTGTGTGGTGATCATGTGACCAAAATCATTTGTTACTGCAGGTTTAAGAAGAGTGACAGCGGATCAGAAAGTCCTCACATGAGCTGCTTTTGGCAGCTGATAACTTGATATTGACCCGTCCTTCACTTCACAGTCCCATCTGTATTACTCAAACCCGTCTTGACCTTAACACCTCTTCATCTCACTTCACTCTGCCCTCCCCATCATCCTCCTTCTCCTGATCCTCTTTAAATCAATTGGTCATTTACACCCTGATACCTTCCTGCCTGCCCGTCCCGTCTCTGTGTTACTGTCTCTTGATCCTCCTCTGCTCCTCCATCTCCTCTTTCTCCATCTTTCATCCTTCAAATCACTGTTTCCCTCCTCTTTATTCTCCTCTCTCTCTCTCCCTCTCTCTCTCTGTGAAGCAGCGGCAGTGTCCTGGACATTTTCTCCATTAGTGTGAATTACAGTTTCCAGGGCCAGAGGATCTCAGCGTGTGAAAGCGCCTCTCTTATTTACAATGAGCATTTCTCCTCCTGACGCTGGCACCGACAACAACAGCTCCATTAACAAAGCGAAGAGGGAGGACAGGCCAGGCCGGGCCGGCGAGACTGAACACCCCACTGACTGCACCGAGCCCGGGGCCGGCCGCGGGGTCGAGCAGAGAGGTCAACCCTCTCAGTCTGCTTTTATTACGTCTGTGGTTACAGGAGGCGGTGACACAGCTTGAGACCGGCCAATGTCAAATGAATCCGTTTGTTCTCAGCTTTTTTCTTTCAGCGGCACTAAAGAGGGATTGGCCACACTGGATAATGTCACTGCCAAGAGTGCTCCGGTGCTCCCATGCAGAGCTGGCCGACTGAAGTCATGTATCTCTTACATACATCAACAAGAACAAGGAAAGCTCTCCAGTTAAGTCTAAGGCTTGTGGTGTCACGTATGTATGTATGTATCCACCTCTTTCTAAGGCTTCTTCACGAATACAAAGGTTTACTATCCATCCATCCATTTTCTATATATGCTAATCCAGGGCTGACAGAAAACCATTCAGTTTCTAGTTCACCCGACCTGCCTCGTCTGTGCACTGTGGGAGGAACCAGACGACCTACGCAGACGTGAGGAGAACATGTGGCTTGTTCACAGGCTTGTTCGTGAACCAGTAGCTGCATCTGTAGCTGCATCGTAGCTCTGGTCCTCAGATGCAACATGAACTATTGTGCTTGGTCATATCTCCATCCTGTGTTGTGATGGCAAATCACAGCTACGTGTGCACATCAGAATTAGTTTGTGTCTGTGTAGTTGCCTGTGTTGTTTGTTGGTTATCACGCTTTCATAAATGAATCACATTGTAGTTATTGACCCTTAAACTGTTGTTTAAAGTACACGAAAGTCGTACTTGAAATAAAGATATCGTGTTAAAATATTACTTAATTACCCGTACAAATAGTACAAATTACGGTTAATTAATTTAAAAATGCATAAGTAACTAGTAACTAAAGTTATGGAATAAATGTAGTGGAGTAAAAAGTACAATACTTGCCTCCAAAATGTGGTTGAGTGGAAGTATAAAGTGACAGAAAATGGAAATACTCAAGTGCAAGTACCTCAAGGGTGTACTTGAGAACAGTACTTGAGTAAATGTACTTAGTTACTTTCCAACTCTTCTGATTTCACATCTGACTCGTGCCGTTCTGTCAGTTTCCTCTTGGATCTATAAAATCAGACGGTTGTGTGATTTGTTAAAAAATAAGAGACCTCCAGCTGCGTGTGACGCTGTCTGACTCACAATGCACAGATGGCAGAAGCCAGGGACATTTGGTTCCACACGTTCTTCTACCTGAAGCCTACATTACCCAAAATGCAACTCGACCACCCACAGGTTGGTCAGTAGCAGCTTGCCTCCATTAGTCAGACTTCACACATCTCCGCCCGTAGTCAATAGTCCTCCTCAACACCTGGATTCACTTTAATGGCGATCGGCTGACTCGGGCAGATTGTAAGCAAAAGTTACTTTGAGTACAGATTAGTTTCATGCTTCATCAGTTCCCATTAAAACCCAGTGTGTTGTTGTTGGGAGCCCATAGCTGCTGCCAGCTTCTGGCACAAGCCTCACAGATTTCATTGATTAGCTGTTAATGAGATGACGTGTTCGACAACTTCAGGATTTAAAATAAAAGGCATTTTGTCATAAGTCTTGAATGCAAACATAAAATATGTCGTCATCTTCAAACAGCCCTGGTTACAGTCAGTGGCCTGTGACTGTCAGAGGGTTCATCATCATCCACCAGATAGTTTTTCACACATGCGACTGTTGGATCTTGTCACCGGTGTCTTGTTCTGATGTAGAGATGGACAATTTGTGTGTGCTGAACCTTAAAACGGTGACATTTCAAATCCAATTCTGTCCTAATTACCCCTCCTTCCATCGCTGCCTTGACAAGTGAGTGTTGTATTAAGTTAAATGTGGGGGAAAAAAGTGTTTTGTGTGTTTTTCTGGTCGCTCACTGCTGTGAGCACTGGTGCAAAAGAAAAGAAGAAGTTTTTTTGTGCTCTTCAAGCTGCAGTTATGGATTTGTGCTCTACAGTTCCCACCAGTGTTACTTTGCCAAGATGTTCCCATTTTCTTTGCCACACTGACTAAAACACAAAAAGGCTTTCGATGCAACAACAATGAACTTAACTGCAGCACAATCACCCACAGACGAAGAAGAAGAGAGTTACTGTTCCTCCACCAAAAACAGCTCAGGGCTCCATTTTTTCTGCTTCAGCTTCTTATTTAAAGATCCCTCCCGTGTTTGTAATCCCCTCAGCATCGTCATGCAACTTTGATGAAGAGTAACCCTGTTAAGAGCCCGCCGGAGAGCTGTGTATACAGACTGTGGGTTGACAGAGCCGGGGACAGTAATAGCTCCGGCTCTGCTCAGGCGCTCCTCTCACCGCTGATGCTCACAAAAACGTGACGCCAGCCTGCTGCACAAATCTTACGCAATAACTTCAACCGGCTGCACGACGTACGCTGATCAAAAATTTAACCGAGGCTTTTAGACTGTACAGTGAGTTCACAGATATTTTAAGCCACAAATAGCCGAATTATTTCACTTTGTGAGCTTTATATTCAGCCCAGTCGCCAGGAAATAACGTTTCTGCAAACCACATGTACAGATTTGTACCAAACGTGGCAGATCACGTTCTCATTATATCTTTATTAGCTGACTTTTACATCAGGACTGGAGGAGCTGGTGGGGGCGTTATTACAGTCAACAAGACTGTTACACAACTGGATAGTTTTAAGGACACCTGGAGATGTTTCCAGCCATTTTAGTGGCATCACAACCGGCTGTTTTTCACAGGAAGTCGGACCATCTCCATCCGTGATCGTGGCGACCAAAACAGGTATTTTAAACCAAACCGTGATGTTTTTCTGAAACTAACCGGGTGGTTTTTGTGCCTAAACTCAACCAAAGCATAAGTAAAGAGTTGTCACAAGAGAGAAACTGAAAATTCAACCTAAACAAACGTAAAGTTGCAACATAAAGAAACAGTTTTAACGTATCTGTGGTTCTGCAGAAACGTACTTAGCTCACATTTATTCTGCTGCAAAGTCTTACATATATGAAACTAAATGAAGAGTCTTTTTTGGTTTTGGACTGTTGGTTTGACGAAAGAAGTCATTTGAAGACGTCAATATGGACGGTTGAGTAAAATACCGACACTTTGGGTCCGAAATTCTGACCCAGAGCGTCTGTTTGACAACCTGGGAATGAGACTCAACAATCAACTTTCAATCTCCAGAAGTTCCCCACCTTTAATGGATTAAATCGTGAAAATGATCAGCAGATTACGAGGTTATGTTTCCAAAAGTATCCACTTTTTTTGTTGGTTTGTTTGTCAGCCGGATTACAGAAAAACTACTGAACAGATTTCCACAAAACTTGGATGGAGGACGAGTCTCAGCCCAGAACAGAGCTCATTAACTTTTGGTGCGGATCCACATAAAGAGACGGATCCAGGAATGCTTTCTCACTTTCTTTAACATTGTGAGATTTCTGTTAATTTCTCAGGGAATAATACATCTTGATGAAAAGAATCGGGTGTATTTATGTGGCTGTTGGGGCTTGTCGGAGGTATGCACTCTAACAGTTGCTGGTTGCAGCTTCTGAAATGTACAGATTTGCTGCTTTTGTTGTAATTCATGACAGTAAATGAGGCGTCTTTGGGATTTGGACTGCTGGTTGGACAAAAGAGGCAATCTGAAGTTCTGTTTGTTTTTTCATGTTTTTTGATGGATACGCTTCAGGATGGTGAGCGTCGGTATTTGACAAGCTGGGAATGAGACTCAAAAATCAACTTCTCTAACTAAGTGGACCTTTAAACTTGGAAAATAATCAACAGCTCTAAATGCAACAATTTAAAAATCCCTGTTCTCCTCCTGACCTGCAGCTGTTTATTGAACACATTAGCCACAAAAAACAGCCTCCAACCAATGAATAAAAAGTCTGAAAACATTCATGTCTGCAACGTTAACAGCTCCACACACATGTGCTCACACAGCAACAGCATCACCACTAATTACAGTGAACACCACTCACACATTAAACCAACAGCATGACTTTTAAAACAGCCTGAGGCCCAGCGAGCAGCATCCACCCAGCTTTAAAACATAGAGGAGAGAGCGCTGAACGCTGTGAGCGATCATATTTCAACCACATCTCATGAGGCCTTCTAATATTTCAGGCACAGAAACTCAATTACGAGGCCGAGGTTTTGATTTCTTAGAATAATAGGGCTACAGGGCTGAATTCAATTAAGAGCACCCAGAATATATTTGGCTCTCTCTCTCTCTCTCTGTCTGTCTGTCAGAGGAAGGTCCACCGTGAGGCAGCTGAAATGTGCATCATTCATAGGATTAGTTATCCTCTACAGTAACAGTGAAGCACATTGACTGGGGAGAGGTTGCATGTGCCTGGAGGAGCACATTTAGAGGAGGGAGATCAATAATTGATGGGGATGGTGATGGTGATGGTGATGGAGGCTAGGCGTTTTTTGGCGCAAACACAAGGCGCACGGTTAAGTTGCAGTGCTGATCTCATCCCTCCTTAAATCCCCTAATAAAGCGTTGCATTGCGCAACAGCACCTGTGCAAAGGTGCCCGAAAAAAAAGGGGAACATTTAACCCCTGCAGGCTGAGAAGATGTCTGATTTAGAGACAGTAGACAGTCGTGAAGTCCGTGAGTGTGTCTGGGAGGGGAGATAACGCATACAGTGCCTTCTACAAAGTGATTTTTTCACGACTGTTCCTCTTTTTCAAGGTGTCGAGGGGGCAGCTGACGGGAGGCAGCGGCTGAATTACAATGCGCCCTGCATGCGCAGTCGTTCCCCTCCACTGACAGTGCGTGTGCCCAACGGCGTTTCAAAGATTCCCGTGACCCAGTCTTGACAGCTGACAATGGGGCTCCGCGCACAGCTGACGACGGCTTCAGCAGTGTCGCCCCACAACTTGATTCAACCTTCATCATCATCTGTGCGGGAAAGCTGACGCGTTTTTTCCCCCCCACACATTTCACTTCATGTGATGCGTCCACAACTGACCAAAATCACAATGAATCTACATGCTGATGAATGAGCTGACCTTGCAGAGCAGGTCATCCTACGTGGAGTTTTAATGTGCATGATTAAAGCTGCAAAATGAAGTGGAAAAAGAAAAAAGCCCACCTCATCCGGCTGCGGCTGATTCGCTCTCTGGTTCGGCTGCTCCTTGGTGGCTGTCATTGTAAACTCCTCGTTTGGTTAAACTTGGCTGAATCCGACAAGAAAATCCCGGGTTTTCTTTTCCTCCGTGGACAAAAAGAAAAGTGAGAAGAGGTGGATGAAGGATGCGCCGCCGTCTTTGTCAACTGCGGAAATCTTAAAGAGCGATGGGAGCCGAGGGGGGACGGATCCGTCACGATCGGGAAAATATCTGCGAGGTTCTTCTCGGACGAGCGTCTGACGAGGAGCCAACGCAGCCTGTGCGTTTCACATCAGCCCCGGGAAGAGGGAGGAGAGTTTCGGACACGAGAGGGAGAGCCGGGGTGTGCTCACATTTTACCGCCCTGACACTTCTCCTGCACGTCTGGGTGAGGAAGTGGCAACTCTCCCCCTCAGTGATGCTGGTATTTTGGAGGATGGAGGGAGGAAGGGGGGGAGTATAGCACAGGGAGGAGGAGGAGGAGGAGGAGGAAGAGGAGGAGGAGGAGGAGGGGTGTTCAAGAGGTCTTGTGATGGTTTCCCGTGAGGGGGGGGGTGGGTGTGTGGGGGGGGGGTTGCGTTTGCAGGATTCAAAAAAAAAAAAAAAAAAGCCCCTGATAAGAGTGCAGAGTGAACTCTCCTGCCTGCTCATCGCCTCTTTGCACACTGTTTTAGTGAGTTTTGTGAATCCCGCATCACATCACGCCCAGCCGGAGCTGTCCGCGGTGCTGAAGCCCGCTGCTGCACATGCATCTTCATTCCGTGCGTAGGTGCACACACACACAACAACACACACGCACACACGCCACCTCTGCTTATTTTATCACGCACTAATAACACCGGCTCGGCTCTCCTGCCTGAGCAGCGTGTTGTTTTGGGCCGTGTAGAGGAGCTTTCTGTCGGCCTGAGGCGAGGAGCTTAAACGCTCAATAAAGAGAGTGCGCGCGGCTCTCCGCTGCTCGCTGCGGGTTGTTAAATACGCGCGGGGCAAAGATGCAATTGCATCGGTCCCTGGAGTACTTAGCAGTGAAATGACACCTGTGAACCCCTCGCTATATCAAACTTAGCGCCTGGGTTTATAAGAGAGATGTTTTCTGCGGTCAGAGACTCAACTTTATGATGCTGAAGCCCACATGCTGCACACACACACACACACACAGATAGAGCAGGAGGCGGTGGTATTGAGGCTCATGTGTTTAATGTCTCTGCCAGACGAGGATCGATATTTTATATCTGAGTGTGACTTCTCGGGTGAATTACGAAGCTTATTAGGGATTGTAGGGAGCAACAACACACATATGTCTGACCAGAGCCACACAGCTGTGGTACTCAGGGACGTGGAGCTTTTTGGAGGCCCTGTTTGGTAAAACTGTGGTGCAGTGGAGTCCAAAAACATTTATATTTATTTATTTACTTATTTATACATAATTACACATTACCTTCAAGTAAGACAAGAATCTGACATTGGCCAGAGTGTCTCTGGGCTCGTTAGGTAGAGCGGACAGGCCTGTCTGCTGTACCTAACGAGCCCAGAGACACTACAGCTTTACATACAGGACATCTGATTAGTTTATAAGCACACTGTTACAGATTATTTCTCATGGCCAGCAGGGGCGACTCCCCTGGTTTCAAAAAGAAGTCTTATTGTATGTAAGCTTATGAGAAAATTAACTTCTAACGTGAATTACTACCCCAGTAAACAGCTGCCTAATGCGTTTACGGTCTCAGTCGCTAGTTAAAAAAATTAAAATAGACGACAAAGCAGGCTACCTCGTGATTAACAAGTCACGTCCGGTCAGATCCAAACAGGATATCTTCCACAGCTCCAACCATTCGTCCAAATATGGTCACTTCTGGCTCCAAAGAAACCAAGATGGCATCGGCCATTATACCAAACTCAGGGTTTCAAAACGATCATTCACAAACCAATGAGTGAGGAGGAGACGGACAGACAGACATAGTTATAGACGATCTGCTGAACATAGTGGAGCGTTAGCAGATATTTCCCTCAGGAGCTGGTGGAGACCAAAACCAGCCAATCAAACAGTTAACAAAGGAACAGCCTGTATCTTCTGAAAGAGTTACTGCCTGTTAGCTCACTCAGGGCTTTTTCAGTTTGCACGCTGCGTCTTTATTTTGGCCCTTGATACAAAATTGGCGTTGTATTTTTTTATTATACTGTTTGGATATGTTTGTGCGCAGTGCTAACTCTGAACTCTGCTAAAACAGCGATGGCGAGGACTGCGGTGCATTATATTCGCAGCACAACTGCACTCACTGGAAGCTCGTATTCCTCCGGGGGACGCTCCTCCAGATCCTGTTTAAGGATTCTTGTCAGACCTGTTGCAAATTACTGCTTGAAATCAGCTCCATTTTACTAATTACACTTCAGACCTCGGCTCATTCAGCGAACTCAAAACACTCAGGGGAGAATTGAGATGAATAAACAAACCAAATCAAATAAAAACGAATATTCTTTCTCAATCTGGTGGTCTTTGTGTTTCCGTGGTCACTGAAGTGAGGGCAGAGCGCCAACATAAACTCTGCCGGACGGAAGACAACGTGAGAAAGATATCTGGTGTTTTGGTGGAAAGCGCTGTCGAACGCGTCGCTCTCAAGCCGAAGCATTTTTATTCCCATCATTTCCCTACATTCAGTCCGTGCCTCTTCATGAATTGAACCGAAGCATCTCCACTCACATCCCTTTCATTTGTCAGCCGTCTGTGGAGCTGTAGAGACGAGATCACATTAAAACAGAAGTGGAGTCGAATTCAGCAGTTGTTGGAAAAACCAGCCTGCTTGTATTAAAATAAAGCCCCAAATCGATCTGTGTGCTCCATTTTGTAGACAAGGGTAATCAATCCACTTTGAGAAGTAAGTTTGGTCCAAGTTGGCCTCCGGCACCGCTCGGCTCTGCTGCTGCAGCTGTATTGTTATGAGAATCAGACACAATAATTAAGTTAGCTCAGCCACTTTTCTCTCACAGAAAGACTTGTTCTCAGTAGTTTTTCTTCCTCTCGGGTCTTTGGACGGAGAATTAGCGTTTGCCTAAATATCTTGTTCGTGTTCTTGTCAGTGCTGTCTGTAAGATGTTATCATGGTTTTGGGTTACTTCCCGTTATATGTTAAAATGCACTCATTGTTTGACTATTTAATCAGGCCCTGTTCACACGTACACAGGTATTTCTTAAAACAAAGCTTTTTCTAGAGTTTTTGTCTTTCCGTACACATAAACAGCATTTCAGGTCACTGAAAACAGAGCTTTTGGAAAACTCCTGCCAGGGTGAAGGTATTCAGAAAATCGTTTTCAGTGTTCATGTGTAGACAGGAAATTGGGTTTTTGGCTCGTCTCCTTTCTTTAGCAGGCTTCTGATTGGCCAACGTGGCTTTAGGCAGAGGTTATATCGCCACCTGTTGCTTTTGCAGGCACTTCGCAGCCTGCGTTTGTGTTTTTATTCTGTTGGTGTGGACAAAAAATGCGCTTTTAAAAATCACCGTGTATGTGTGGATTGGGCCTCAGTCTGTTTTCTCTTGTCCGCGTCAGTTCATCTGCATGTTCATGTCTGTTCCTCCGTCCTGTTTTGCTCCTCGTGTTTTACCTGTGTTCCTCATGTCTTCTGGTTTGCATGGTTCGTTTAGGGTTTGTTGTCTTGGATTCTTGTTTTATTGTCGGCCTTTTTGCTTTGAAGGATTCATCTTTTCATCTTAAAGCTCACTTTTTGTTTTCCAACCTGCCCGCCTGACTTGTCTTTGGGTCCTTTTTGTCTAACCGTGACTAATAAACTAAAATAATGAACAGAATGAACGTCTTTGTATTGTGTTGCTAAGATTCCTGTTGAAGTTAGCATGCTAACCAGCTAGCCACAACCCACCCTGTCTCATAATACCACTTCGTATCACAACTCGCTGTGTTTTACAAGCTCTGTTAGCTTTCACTGTACTAAATAAACAAAATAAACTCACAAAATGTCAAGGGAAACATTTTTGGCACCTGTTTTCCTTACAAAACAGAACAACTACAGCAAAGAGTATACTGGGCAGCAGTTAGCAGTTACTCTGGCAACATGCTGTCGCCTATTTGTTGGGAGTGATCTTCGACAGGAGGCCATATCCTACATGTTGCACCTTTAACAGTCACGTCTGGGTAAAAAACGTGCCGTTGGACCCTTATTGCCACCTTTACTGTTCCACCTGACAGCACAAATGAAGGAAGTTTACGTAAGTGATCATGTTTTATGAATAAAAGGGAACCTGTAACGGTTCGTGGTCGCTGAGCTGTGAGGTGGGCTCTTTTCTTTTTCTTCCCAGGCAGTAAAGAGAGCAGCCTAAGTGTGTGGGTGTGTGGGTGAGCAGCACAAAGATGTGCTCAGAGGATGGTTTCGCACCCACAGGTGTGATAAATTCAGCAAAATGCTTGGAATCTAAATGTGCCAATTACAGGTTCAAGACGAATAATACATCATCCGTCTTCTGCTTTAATGTGTTTATAGTGTGTGTGGGTGGGAAAGTGTTGTGTCCTCCTACAGACCAACAACAGAGAACATGTCGAGGAAGCTGTCGTATGTGCAATAGATTGGGAACATGTTAGTCTTTCTTTTTTCAACAATAAGTCTCTGATTTCAGACAGAGGCAGACAAGACAGGCTTTTCATTTCCAGCCTGCAACCATCAGTTTTGGGCTAAAATCAAAATGATGTCTGTAGGAAGCTAACTGAGCTAACACTAGCTCCATGAGAGGATTTAAAAAGTTTAATTTGCTGACTTTTTAGGCAGCACACTGCAATGAAAAGGAGGTTTTGAATACTGACTCGATGTGTGCTGAAAGATTAACCCGGATACTTCATGTCCCAGGCAAAACTTCACCTCATCACCAGCTGATAAAGGCTTGATAAAACCAACATTGTTCTTGCGTTGCACTGCAGAGCCAGCAAACATTAGTCCAAGCATATCCAAGTATGTCTGGAGAAATATAAAGACAAACTGTTATTTCATGCTAACTTGAGTTTAAGGACTAAAAGTAAAATGTTTAGTAAATGAATCACTCAGGTAGCTCAGGATGTTAGCCTGAACTTTGATAGCATCCAGGACCAACTTACACACAGAACAGAAATATTACACAGCATGCAATTTTTCTAATGTAATGTCTAACTTCACAAAATGTAGGTAGTTAGTTAATAATATGCGAATTATCTTCAATTAACACTACTTCGGTAGATACGCTCGTTAGCCAGGCGTGCTAACGTTTGCCTACATCACTAACTGTTTAGCTAATGGTCAACTGGTTGTTTTTGTGTCGATTAACCACAACTTGGCACTAAAACTACAAGGTTTAAAAACTATATTTTGGCACAGGGCCCATCTATATAACTACAAAATGAGCTGATAATGCAGAAGCTGCCTTTAATATAAAGTGTGCTTTTGTGGAGCTAATCCCCGAACAAATCTGCAATCAATCATATCACCCAAAACCAACTGGCACAAACCCAGCCTTGGATTTTTTTTTTTTTTTTGCCCCTGGCACTCTGAGGCCCAGTAACTCAACCTTGATGTCGGTAATCTTTTAAAAACATGAAACTGGGCATTTGCTCTTCAGAAAAGCAGCTCCACTTCACTTTCCACCACACAGTGACAACACAGAGTAAATCCCCTGTCAAATATTTCAAGGAACTGGGAGAAATGCCAGCGAAAGACCTTCATATAGGCAGCGAGGGCAGACTAAACATCTCTCTAGCCCAAAACACTGACGCTCAAATATTGACATGTTGTCTCTGACCTGCTCTGCCTTCAGAATGTCAAAGACGTGAAATTATTGTAAAGTAAACACGCAGCGTAACAAATGTACAAACAGTATGCAGTGGTCATCCGTGAAGGTCAACACAAGTGTGGGCTCTGACAAAGAATTTAAGAAAATAAAAGTCTGCCTCAGTCTTTGTGGGTGTGTTGAGTGCATTAATAGCGCTCACATTAGCATAAATTCCTCTTAACCTTTGGCTGTGTGCACCACTTTCTGAGAGACTAATGGTGTTGGCCCATTTGGAGGAGGGAGTGATACGTGCACTGAGATCTGCCTGGATGATGAATTTATCTGATAACCTTTAGTGGATTGTTTCATCTAAAGGTAAAGGTTGTATCCACGTTGGTTAGCCTTCGTAAGCAGCCTCAAAATTGTGGGTTTTATCTATACGCACGGCGATATGACTGTTACTGGCTGTAAACTCCCCAGTGCACGACCGGTTCCCACCACTGATGAGACTGCAGCATGTCATTGTCTTCTTTTACAGTTGCCACTTGCAGGTTGGCACCATGTTGCTTGTTGCATCTGTTAAACTGAACTATTTATGTTACATTATGAGCAGTGTGGCGCAAGTTTACACTTCACAAGCGCTCAAAGGTCATTTCACACTGTTGTCTTGTAGTCTTGTCCTCTGCTTTAACGATGCTTGGTGTGTCTTTTTTAAATTTGTTGCTGCTGTGGCTCTTAATTATTATTATTTTTAGACCCAGCGAACACTGATCTGTTAATAAAACTACTTCAAATATTCTTATGAACTGGCTTCAGCAGCACCGTTAGCTGTCTCATAAAACACAGCACGTGACCGTCGTCTACTCTCATATTCATGTTAATTAGTTGCAAGATAGATACGTTCAGTTCACGTTCAGTATGTTCAATCACGTGCTCTTTTGGAGTGTTCATGCACAACACTGGTTATGATTAACTTAACAACTCAAAATCCCCTGAAAACAAAAATAATCCTGTGTGTGGTCACGGCTGCGATGGAGCAGACATGTGACCTGAAACTGTTAAAGTTGCGATATGTAAGAATTTTAGATGAAAACATTAAAAAACTGAAAATTATCAACACAATGTGAAAAACAGTTCTGATGTTACGACGTCTTTATATCGTGATGCAAAGATATTAGCAATGCTAACCAGCTAGCCACATCCAAGTCTAAAGCTCCTGTGCTAGCGGTGTGATCACCAACACTCGCCCCTGGTTCTCCAAACAGTCCGGACTGCTAGCTGCACGGCTAACTGAGCTAACTTTGCAGTAACTCTACAGTATGCTAACACCTAGCATATATCTTCTGATATCACTTTAAGGTAACTTATTTCTGACGATAATATGAATTGACTTATATAAAATATACTGAACTTACATAGATTTACAGGTAGATCTGCTGTCGTCCCACATGATCTTTCACATCTTTTACCCTTTGTTTCTGTAAGACTTTAAGCTTCCTAGATGAAAAGTTATCAATCTAAACCTCTTGACACTTCTTGAGATAATCTGGAGGCGATGCGGCCCAGTTTCACACAAGATGGCAACTGGTGAAAATGTATTTAGATAAGATGGATGTACCAAAGATTTTAATATAGGCTAATACAACAACTGCTCTCCTTATTGTTCTCAGTTTATTTGTTTTCTAATAGGTTTTCTGAACAAGTTGCTGTTTGTCCTGCAGGACGATGGAAACAGGAGGACAAGTCGCTGTTACCCAGTATTTATGGTACTGTACAGTGTAATTATTAAATATGTTCTTACAGTGTCATGTATTTCTAAGTAACTCTGAAGTGTTGAAGGTTTCTTCAACATTTCAACCTTCATAAAGCAAAAGGAACTTTAAAAAAAACATAAAATAAGAAAATAAGCTCGACCTAAAAAAAATCAAAACGTGTCAGTTTCTCTTCGTAGCCGGAGACATGAAAGTGAGCCGGAACCAACTGTGTTTCAGGTGATTTCATGACTGATGACCTGCAGCACATTCACAGCTGGATTCACGTTAACTTATACGACACAGTTACAGTTACAGTGATTGCAGGAGGATTGCTGCAGCGCGTGGCTGTGATTTGTCTTCGCTTCACATCAAGCGCTCGTTCTCCTGCGCGTTTGAGGTCGGCCGAGGTCCTCCGAAATGAACCAGCGGTGCCCGTGCACGCTTCCCATGAGAATGCGGCATGAAATTAAAGCAGGCTGGGCTGAATCACTGGTTGGAGATCAAAGACGGCGCTTTAACAGATACAGAACAGGTTGAGTTCTGCTTTAGTGCATCTGATGTCTGTTTCCTTTGTTTTTAATACATTTTACAAGAAAAGATCGTCATCGGCACATTTTTTTATACTAGGTTAACATAATAATCCAGTAATGAAGAGTCACAATCACCTCTGCATGATATCGTGAGCTGTGTGAGTAAATACTTTAAACGGCTGTGCACAGCGTCGGAGTGCCAGGGACTGTAAAAACCAAGAGAAAGGGGGAGGTGGGGGTGAGGCAGGTAGACAGAGAGCCCTGGGGAGGTGTTTTGCTGAGGTGTCCACTCTTGATAAAGTATTTATGACCCTGGGGCAATTTAGTGCAGACATTCAGGAACTCCACGCCACCGGGCCACTGATGAAAGTTTCATGACCGTGTGCCACTGTGGGCCGAGCCGGAGCAGCTTCCACATTCAGCACATTACATTGTTACAGCAACCGCTTGCAATGCTGACTGGGAGTTATAATACCAAACTCAGACGCCTGATAAATAGCAATGTCAAACTTTTTTCTTCATTGGTATTCTGCATGTACACCGAGAGTCATCGTGCTTGTTGTGAAGTCACAAACACTGAAGCCATCTCGTCTGATTTGTCCCGATCTCTCGACTCTTGAAAGCTTGAACCTGTGATGCTGATTGAAGAGTCTGAGTTCTTACTGGAGCTCAAACAAAATATGATTTAAAATATCCTGCTCCCTTCACACATCTTTGTATTTGATAACCACATCTGCAGCCCTTTCTCACTCCCAACACGTCACATACAGCAGTCTGGACAGTGACCCTTTGTCCACATGTACACGGGTATTACTTAAAAACTTTTTCTACGCGTTTCAGTCTTTCATTGTCACATAAACAACATTTCAGGTGACTGAAAATGGACCTTTGGGTGAACTCAATCCAGGGTGAAGATATTCAGAAACTCAGTGTTTACAGTGTCTGAATGGGCAGAAATGGAAGTTTTGGAAACATTAATCAGTGTTTGTATCTCCATTGGCAGATGTGAACTTGGACTATGTGTGAGGATGTTGGGGTATTAGAGTTTGTACAGACTGAATGGATGGTATGCTGTATTATCTCTTTTGTTGATTATCCAAAAAGATTCAGTGAGGAGCCGTCACATTTCACGACCTCCTTCATAATATTTTTTCGTAGCTAAGCAACCGACCAGAGTAAACAATCTGTTTTCTGTTTACAACAAAACGCAAATGCCAAGTTTGCCTGAGTGACCATGAGATGTGTGTTTTCAGGTTTGTTAGTGTGGACGGAGATTATTTCTAAAAAGCTGCTAAACGACAGAACGATATGTTTCTTATATAAACTTATATGAGTTACAATAAACTGTTTTTGTTCCTTTTTAAATCACACCCTTAAAAACAGAGAATCAAGCAAAAGCAGGAAAACTCAGGAAAACAATATTACAGAATAAATCGTCAACAGTCAAGACAAACACGTCTAAGGTTTGTTGAAACAAATGTAAAAACACAAAAAGTCAACATGAGTCATTACAAGTAAAAAGGAATAAAGGTGATAAAACAGAAAAAATCACAGAATAAAATATAATAAATGAATAAAAAAGCAAGAAAACTCAAAGTTAGGTGGCGGTCAGGTGGTTACACGTTACATGAGTAAGTTAACGTACATAAAGTGCATGACTTACATCATTTACGTTACGTGGCACGAGTTAAATGGCGGACATAACTTGTGTTCTGAGACTGAATGTAGTTATTTTAACCCAAAATATGACTTTCCCTGAACCTAAGCAAGTATTTTTGGTGCCTAAACTCAACCGAACCTCAACCGTTAATAACAACATGAGAACCGTTTGTCAGTAAGCTTTATTTTGAAAGTCTTACAGGATGTTGTGTATAATTGCTACTGCTTATTGATCTTCACGTGCAACATGATGCTGGAGGTCCAGCGTCATAGTCTGAAGCTTAAGGCGACTGACCGAGACGTAGTACGTGAAGTTTGGAGTGACTCATATCAATATTTCACTTCCTGGTATCACATCGAGTGTCGCTCAGACTCCACTCCGGACATGACAAGCAGATCGAAGCCGTCACTACTGATACATCTGGACGTCGTTGATGGAGAGGAGTGTTTTTATTTCCTCTCTCTGAGCCGTGCAGCACACACACTGATTTATTTTCTTTGATCGCTCTCCTCTTTCATTAAAGGCCAGATGATTGCAGGAAAGGCCCGGAGATTTGAAAAGCTCCCTCACGTTGACAATTATTAACAAAAAGAAATCAAGCTCCGTCTGTTTACGATGAAACTGTTTTTGAAATGTCGAGAGCGACTGAAAGCTTTGTCACCTCAAAAAATAGATGATTCGTCTGATGCATTAATCAACCAGTCTATTGATTTATATATCACTTGGTCTGTTTGGCACAAGGGGACAGAGACGGAGGCCTGTTTTGAAGTCTATCCATAACAACCAGCAATTCTTTTTTACACTCACTATTTGCATATCAGCACCAATTTGAGGATCCCGGTGCCATGAATACTGACATCAAAATGGTCGATTTGCTCGGCAATTTGGTTTTTTCAAACGATCTGCCCGGGGTGCTTCAACATCAGAAGCACCACATGACCCGCAGAAGCCTCTTTCATCACGATACACAGAGAGCTAAGTGAGATCATTCTGCAAAATAAGTAAAATACTGCGCTAATGGGGGGAAACAGCACATTTAACCTCAACAAAAGAAAATGCATGTCGGGGTTATTTAGTTCGGTGTTCGTTAGAGTCAAAGCAAACGGAGAAGTGGATGAGCCCAACGTAGCACAACACATAATAACTTTAATATCTTTGATTGTCTAATATGTGTTCTCATCTGTGACTGTGTATCAAAGTAATAGCTGTAATTATTTCATTAGACAGGATAAACGCAGAGTGTGGCCTGATTGAGGGCCAAATGGCGCCATAATGAGCCTCACAGAGCTCAGATCTGTACGAGGAAACACTGAACGCTCCATCCAGCAACACATTTAATTCATTAATTCAATTTTATGCAGCAGAGATCAGATTACACAGCGCCCGGGCACCCCGCTGGTGACATTGCGACGTCATTCATTTTTTTGCAGCCGGTGTGATTCATTTATTGCTGTTGTGTTATCCCACTGTGCTTGTTGATATCATCGGGGGGTGTGTCAGGCGAGCTGAATGAAATCCTAATGAGGGTGTCGCCCCCGAGTGAGGGGAAGGCGACGCCGGCGCCAGACTCCCAGATGCAGTTCAATCAGACTCCCGCTGAGACGCACACACAGGTTACACACAAGCAAAGTTACATTACTCAACTTCAGATACAAGTTAGAAGACTGTTCGTACAGAGACGTGTGTGGGCAGCGCTTCAGATTACAGATCATCACTATTTACAGTGTGAGTCTTTGTACTAATGGTGAGATGCAACAAACCATCTCGCCATGTAAATAACTATTTACTTTAATCCATGTAAAATGTATTAAAATCATATATCTATGCATATCTTATGCATTAGCACTTGGTTATCTTCATATGCATCAGACAACACGGACATCGTTAGTAGCTATTGACGTCCACGTCAGCTGGACAACAACAAATGATCACATTATTGATTTACAGCCAAGAAATGTGACGCACACTTCACTCATGGTAAAACCTGCAAACCAGCACAACACTGACGATTACCAACACGAGCCAGGATGTTCTGAACACACACACATTATTTTTGTGGGACATTAAAGGGGCACTATGTAGTTTTAGAGAAGAGTTTCAAACTCAGAATTTTCATAGTTACAATATTAATGAGGTAATATCACAAACTTTTTCCGTAAGTGAATAAACGAACTGTTCTCAGAGGAAAATAAGGTCCCAGAACACTGTTTGAAAGGTGGCAGGGTCCGCCACATATAAACAAAGTAAAACAGTATGAAATTGTTTGTTTGTTTATTCAGTCATGAAAACAAAGAGGTTGTTTAGTCTCACACGACACAGTGACTTCACAGTAAACTAGTTTGTGAATACTTTGCTAGAAAGTTGATAAAAACACATTTTATTAAAGGTTCTGTTGTGAAAAAAGTCGACTAACAAACAAAAATATACACAATACTTGTAACTGTAACTACAGAATACTTCAATACTTCTTTTAGTGTTACAGGATTAACCTTGAATTTAGAATTTTATGTGTAAATGTGCATTTTATGGTTATTCACAGTTAAATCACAGCTTATTTTTGTAAGTTTATGGATCTCTAGTGTATTTCAGAAGCACGGGGAAAATCAATAACATTAAATTACATTTTTTACAGCATGTGTTGGTGTCTGTGTCTGCAGAGACGCTGCTCTCTGCCTGTGTTTTCCTGTTTGCCTATTATCTTGCTGTGTTTGGGATGTTTTCTGAGTGTCTCTGCGAGAAGGAGAGTTGATTGTTGAGTCTTACTCCCCCGGTCGTCAAACACTTTTGCCTCTTTGGCTTTCTTCGACCCAAAGCGCCGGTAATTGAAGACCTGGGAGTGAGGCTCAACAGCAACACCTCATCTTTCACCTTTAAAATGGTGAATTTACAAACAGCAGCTGAAGAATCCTGCACAGCGTCCCTTTAATGTTATTACCTCACCGGCACTTTGAGACTGAATAATGACCCAAACATCTGTGAACATCTAGATATGTTCAGTTCCCCTAACTTTAACGTTACAGACACTCGTGGAAATGCAAAGAAATCGTGTCGGTGAGCAAATGAAGTGTTAGATTTGACGTTTCACATAGTACTACTGACAATACTATCATCCACTATCAGTGTAAGTACCACTTTTAGGTGCAGGAGTTTTTTTATGAGGAACACAATCAAGCAGAGAACATCCAGCTCTGCCCGAATGTCCTCATCTGAAACACTGAACTCCTGAACAGCTAACCGGAGTTCGGCTGCTGGAAAGTGAAAAGAATTTCCCACAGGGATCAATAAAGCCCAACATTTCACAGTTCATTATAACAATATACTGTTGCACCGGCTCCTCTCGGTTCAGCAGAGTGTTTCTGTTGAGGAGGAGGAGGAAGGCTCAGCCTCATCTTGTATTTTTAACCAGAAAATGAGCTCGTTAAAGCCTCGAGCAGGTTTATGTGTTTGTTAGAGCAGTCTGATGAGTCTCAGTAGACACACAGCGAAGATGGTGCACAAATTAATCCTACTTGTTGGATAAGATGCATGTTTCTTATGAAAAGAGCAAACGACAATGAACCGATCCGACCAATAAATATCTCTGTTCTCTCTGTTTCTCTGGGCCGCAGAGCTCCAGTGTTGTCCAACAACTATTAAAACACACCACTGAGCCACGCTGGGTGACACGTCCCTTCATTACCATGAACACACAAATCATTTATTTTGACTTAATTACACAATCACCGTCCTGCTGCCCTCAATACTCACGAGAGCACCAAATGTGGATTCATCCAGCACTTAACATGGTCCCCAACAAACGCACCATTTTCTCCTGTCTGAGTAACATTTGCCAAAAACTCAACTGTTTTTAGGAAGTGACTGGCTGACGTGTCGGGAATGAGTCAGCAGTCGGTTAAAGGAGGCTGAATATTGATCAGCTGATTGGTTATACTGGCATCAATAGAGCCTTTTTACACTGAGGGAATTTCATGATTTAAGAAAAACTGGGAAATAGGTATCAATGTATTTTGCAAATAAAAGATGTGTGTAATATTGCTGCAAACATTCAAAATGATTTCAATGTATTGTATCTATTTCAGTGGACGGCTGTTTTTGGAAATAACTGAGCCTGAAAGGTCCAATTTGTAAGAAAGTTTTGATTCTCGTTCCCATTTCAACAATCGGCTGCCAATTCTTACAAATTGGACCTTTGAGGAACTTTAAAAAATAAACTTTATTTTAAAAGATTTTAAAAGATTTAGATCTTTGGTGAGAACCAGTGGGGTTTGAGCTCAGTGCTTCATTGAGGTTAGCGAAGTTGGAAAGTCTAACTGAGAAGTTTTTGAACAGAACTATCTAGATTGTTTTGGTGTGAGTTACCAAGTTTTGGAGACGTCTGCCGTCTCTCAAATATATGACTATATGAGAACTCAATGAACCTCAGCTCAAGGTGCTCAAAAAAATCGTTTGTCTCTTTCCATAAATCATCACCTGCTCACTCAAGATAATCCACAAACCTGGTTGTGAGCAGGTTTATGAACTATTGACTTCCTGTATCAATGAGCAAAAAAAAAGGCTTCCATCTATTCATGGACAAGAGGCTAGCTAACTGAGCTAGCTAATGTCACAGCTGAGCCGAGGAGGATGACATTAATACTTGCATCCTGCCCTGTGTGAGTGCCGTAAAGTGTCATTATATTGCAGAGGAGAAGACAGCAGATACCTCCAAAACCCAGCAATTCACACCAAAACAATGTGGATGGCGTTACAGCACTAAGAGGAAAAATATGAACCCAACTTAACAGGATTATTTCACCTCTGACGTTTTCAAAAGCAGTTAATAAATTATTTCCCCAACAGATTTTGTGTTATATCCTCTTGAAATATATTAACTGAACCATCTAAATGCACCGGCCAGTAATGACACACAAAACAAGCGCTCCTCACACAGACTGCACTGCTGCTCACAGTGCACACTCCTCCCTCTGCCCTCTCTCCTGCACTGATCTCGACCTTTTCCACTAAAAACAAACCCACTTTGGAAAATAAGCAAAAAAAAACGCTCAGACATGCCTCCACCCGACGCATAATGAAGATAAATTATGCATGTATGCAGCTAGAGGAGACACAAAGCATTATTCAAAATCAATACAGCCTCTGGGTCTCTGCACGGTGAGGTGGGTGACGGGAAGCTCCAGCCCTCCCTCTTTGATCAAAGGCAGGGCTGAGGCGCTCGGCTTTCTCGCCTCTCAAAAGCTTGTTTCTGCATTCTGTGCAACATGGATCAACAGAGGCAGGCAGAGTTTGGCTGCACAGTAAAGGGCTCTGAAAGCCCCTCAGGCATTCTCTGACATTGGGTGCAGCTTTTCATCCCCGCCATAGAAATGCTAAGGCGGCGTGCAACTGTGTAAAGTCATCCTAATCATTGACACGAGTTATGCAAAAACATGAGGATGTTTCGTTATATGCATCCTGACAGCTTCCACGGTGATTAAGGCAAAAACCTGAATCACTTTAAATGTCACACAGTATGAAGAATAACTCCTGTCGCACGGAGATCGTTTTTCTGCTGTAAGGTGATTTGGAAAACAGTGTTAATCTATTTTTCTTGACTTACATACTGTCTGTGGAATAAAAGGTATAAACATGTACTGAGCTACAGTGTCAGAATGAACAAAAACACCAGTAGGCAGAGGATATACATAGATTTACATTTACTGTAATCAGGCATATACAACATGAACAATAATTATGTTTTTTAGGTTTTTATGCATCCAAAAGTCACAAACTCGTCGACTTTTTGACGTAACATCCACATAAAGAAGTCTGCGAGGGCTCTCGGCTATCCCGCTGTGAAATTAAAGCGATTGATGGCTCCCTCGAGGACCTTTAAAGTCAGGCATGGACCGTCCGTCGGGAGCACCGGGAGAGGCTGATTGGCTGGGAGTGTCAGGCTGGTGTTGAAAAATGCAAAATGAAATGAGTGAATAAAAGCAGAACTCACAAGGGACAGAACTGAAGACCATCAGCCCCCCCGCCTGCTTTTAACCCGGCCCACAGGGAGTCGTCTCAGCTCTGTTTACTCCAGTGGCGGACCGTGGGGCCTCTCAATAGTTCCCAGAAGTTAGCTGCAAATACTAGCAGCCCTGTGATGTAAATCAGTCAATCAATAAATCATGTATTAACTACGAACCGCCCAAACATCGACGTCTATCTCTCTCTATTCATGCATTTAAATTGCCCACTTAGAACTTCCTGGAACTGTCTGAAATCTTTGTGAATCACATGATGAGCAGCATTTTGAACTTCCGTCGTCGTGAGTCTCTCTACTCACGGTTCTGAGCCGGTCGACACGTTCACGAGCAAAGGTTAGTAAAGAAATGTACTAGCAGGGCCGCCCTCAGGCTGTCATAATATCCCAACTACCATAAAACATTATATAATGGATGACCTCCAGTTACCAGAGCTTCACGATGATTAGCACAAGTCGAGTCGGAGCTCTGGGGAGATGCAGGATGCAAAACAAACAGTCTAAAAGTACAGAAAAGTCATATATATGAATATTTATTCCTGTGGCCTCAATTAATGATGTTATTGTTGGATTATAAAAAAAAAAACATTAACATAGAAATTACAGTTTGATGTGTTTGTTGGTTGATGACAAACATGAGATAATCCTGGGTTCTGACGGGTGTCTGGTGCAGCTGAGCTGAACATCTCGGCCTCTCTGGTCTCTTCCGTCCTTGAGGTCGTGTGTTTTGCCTTTCTGGCTGCAAAACAGTGAGAACACAGCTCCTGGCTCTGTTCATCAGGCTGTTAATCACACTGATGGACTGCAGCTGTGCCTGACGCCTGGGCGAGCATCCTGTGAAGCTCCACCTATGGCTACGAGTATTATCAGATCAAGATCAGTCGCTGGTTATCTGATCACAGTCTTTGCATTTATATCTGATATGAATCGTTCTTTTCTCTCAAAGATTGCCTGCATTGTGATCAGATCTCATGGATGTTGTGTAGTCAGAGCTGCTGTGTGGACTCTTTGTCTTTGGTTGTGGGAAAGCTCATCCATCGTTTTTTTGCCAGGCTGCAGGAGGAGACAGAGTTAGGTGACCTTTCAGTTTCTGTCGGGCAGATCGTTCTCTCAACTGTACAGGTTGCATGTACACCTGGGAGAGATCCGATCATAAAGCGACCTGTATTTAAACAGTCAAGATAATATAGATACGTGCTGCATGTTAATACCAAGTGTAAATCTTCAGACACTTCCACCCTGGACAGATTTGTTCCATCTTTCTCTCACAAAAAACTGATGGTGTGGTTTCCCTGTTTTTCTCTCGTGGTCGACTCCATCGAGATCAACAGGTTAACAGCTTTGCAAATCCACACAGAAGTCATTATTCTAATTATGTGAGTAATTATCACCTACTTTTGTATAATAATACACCACCAGACCTTGGCACCATTTGTGAAAACCCATCCTACACAGGAAAGTTTTCAAATAAGGTCAATATAAAGTAAAAAAAAAGTGCGTGCACAAACATGCACACAAGCTTATACAGAATTCAAGACTGTGTCTCGACTACAACAACAAATTCTGGTCTCTTACAACCACAATCCTCCACACACAATCCTCTAAGGACTTACAAGTTTGAGCTAGCAGGAGTGTGCATGTTCCTCTCAGACATGGAAGGAATTAGAGTAGCTAACTTTTTTTCCACCGGGGGATTTTGGAGAGAGAGTGAGACGAAGACCCGTGTTGCTAAAGACAGCTGACTTTCAGCTACCTTAAGCTAGCTCAAATGTTCACTTGCAACTGCCTTGGGATCAATGATAGCCCAGATAGAAAATCACCAGTGGCCCTTAAGTGGGCCAGTGTCTGCAGCAGCAGCAGGAGGAGCTGAACACCAGACCCTCATAGAGTTTATCAGTCCACCCAGCGATGTGAAATTCAGTATGAGCTTATTTGTTCAAGGTCACAGAGTATATCTCAATGACTGTGTGCCTTCCTTCAGTGTTTTTCCACTCAGGGTGCTCACAGGTGAGAAGAAAGGCTGCTAATTCAGATGACATTTCAGGAATGAGTCGCTCTCGGAGGCTGGAGGTCAATCAGCTGATTGTTTGCTTTACTGGCATTGATCGAGCTCTCCAAGGAAAAATAAACTGCAAAAGAAAATGATGCATTTACAGAGGAGGGTTTAAAAGATAAGAGAAGATACAGTGTGGCATTATATAGGTCACACATGCTTTATTATTAATCATCTACCTGGAAAATAGGGATCAAAATGCTCAGATAATTAATATTATTTACAAAATTATAGATGTTTACATGTGGGGTTCCTCAAGGCTCAATGTTCGGACCATTATTGATCACAGCATTTTGCAAATAAAAGATATAGATAAGGTTTCTGAAAACATTCAAATGTATTTTAATGTTTATACTTTAATGTATTTTATTTCTTTGCAGATGATACAGACACATCTGAAGAGATGGTTTGATTTTAACAAACTGAGGCTAAATTCATCGTCTTTGGTGATCCGGTGACAAATTTACAAAGCAAGTTTATAATAAGAGATTTTGAAATTGAAAGTGTCTGAAATAAAAACCAAATGTCGATCACAGCAGTGTACCACTCACTTCTTAAATTAAGTCTCATTATAAACGTTGTACTGTTCAGTATTATTAGCATTACTTACCATGTGGAAGTGTGGAAATATGTGTAAAATATATATAAATTAAATCAAATTTGTGTGCCTCAATTGAGAACTATAAGATTTGAAAACTACTCATCAAGAAATCCACTAAATTACAGGTGTTTCAATGGTAAAGTGCATGTTCAAGAAACAAAGAGTTGGGACTGATGTAAAAGATTAGTAAAACATTTAAATATTGAATTTATGGAACAGTTGTAACATTTTGTGAGTTTAATTAGACAAAAATCCACCCGCACACTGAATAAATGCTCCTAAAAAGATGATTTATCGAGTACATTTGAATCATTATGATGCAACATCGACATCAGGCAAAACTCAACAGTTGTTCAACAAGTTTGGAGTTAGATGAGAGGTGTGCTGTATTAGTTTTCTGGCTGCATGCTCACACAAAGTGGATAATCACTTGCACAGTGAATTATATCGCAAAACCCACCGACCGTAACACAATATTACAGGGGAATAGCTTCCACTCCACAGCTCTTATTAAACCTCGCCCATTAGTCACTTCCACCGAGCAAAGAGAATTTGCAACACAGAACAACTGTATGCCTGTCACGCTACAGACATCACCGATCGCTTTCTTAGCAGAGCGTACAAAAGAGAGCAGGTTGATGCAGCCGGGAGGAGCTGGGATAATATTTCTACAGTTTACAGTCTGGTGGCCCAAAAGCTGCTGCAGACGTGTTCAGTACTCTTCCCTGGGATCAGAATTCTGAGAAGTTATTAACATACATTAGTTTTATCAACCAGTCGGATCCAATAATAAAGGATCTCTCCAAGTCCCAAACACCTGTGATGTTCTGGTTAAACCTGAGAAGTGTCCATCAGATCTCTTCTTTTTTATAATATAGGATTCAAATATTTTTTAATTGGAATATAATTAAACAAAGCTGACTGTGAGACGTTCACTGCCAACGGCATCTTTTAACAATCCAACCTGACCAACTTACCGCCCCGGGGAGGAGAGGGGAGAGATCCAGGATGGGAGTCATGATAATCCATCTTGGATTTAAGGCTGCTCCTGGCTAATGCCTGGTCGTAGGAAAATGAAACGAACAAAAGGTTGGCCAAGAAACGGGAAAATCAGAGACTGTTGTGCCAACTTCTTTACAGAGACCTGTCTCCACCACAACTATATTTACTGGCGACATCACTGCTTTCAGAGGATCTTCCATTCAGGGGAGTAAAGCACCACAAAGACGGATGTGAAACTGATATCTCAGAGTTGGGCTCGACCTGGCCCTTCACATCTTTGTTGAATCAGGCTGGATGTTAACGTACGTAATGAAGAATGTTAATGAATCGTCTTTTTGGAAACATCGACTCGAGTGTTTTTTGTCTGAAACACTTTGCCTTTGTAACCGATAAACACTTCTGTAAATAATATAACGGACAGTTACACAAATGATCATAATCCCACCCTGACATTAGTCTGATGTTACGTTGTGAGGCAGTTAAACAGGCAGTGTTTTGTTTTCTAGTCTGTTGCATTGTGTTTTTTTGACTGCACTCTTCTGTATGTGCTGGCTCTGTCAGTCCTTTTGCTTGTCTCTTTTGGTATTTGAAAAAAAAAAGAATCAAATTGCTTTCGCAGCAGGAGAGCGATTTGTAGTATGAAATCAACATTGCACACCACTGCATTCAGACATTTATGTCAAAACAAAAGAAAACCAAATCTAAAATGCAGCAGATGACAGGATTAAGAAGAGGAACTGAGGGGAATCACTTTAAAGCTTTTTAGTGGTTTGACAGAACGGGGGAGAAGAAAGAGACGGAGGGAGAAAAGAGAGGAGACAGAACAACAATGATGAGCAGGCAGAGAGAGAAAAGACTGAACGCTACAGAGCCAGATCTCCCTCAGCACTGTGTGGGAGGAGAGCAGCATAGCTGATGTGCAGAAAATAACCCATCCTGATGGATAGCCATTCAGTTGACTGCAGGCCAGAGCCGCAGTCTCTTCTGAGAGTCAGGATTGTTAGCCACATGTTAGATGCTATCACCTCTCCCCCCACAGAGGTCCATCTTGAATGCACAGAGGAGTGTGGAAAAGAGAGGTGCTGAAGGATCGTAATATTGATCCTTTTGGCCTTCAATCAGGTCGTTCTCGGCGTGAGAGCGATGAGGGCTGGCGTCGGAGGAACGGATGCGCTAAAAGGGGTCCGGACACTTTGGCACACGTTTTGAGATTCTAACAGCTGACGTGTTTTAAAGCATCGCCGTGAAAATGAGAAATAAATGTTGACTAATGGTGGAGCTCAAACTCTCATTTAAACTGGGATCCAGCCAGTGAATCACTCATCCACTCTTTACATTTACGGGTGAAATGCCGGTTTAAATTGATTGGCATGCTGAAGCTGCGCTCTGATTTGATGGCAGCCCGGATAAGGGATTTTTAAATCGCCGCTATACTGTAGATTGGTCCTAATTACAGTAGCAAAGTGCCTTTTGGCATTCAGTCTACAAAACTGGCAGGTTTCGAGCAATCAGACTGCCTGATCCCATCAAGTCCCAGATTGCCGCTTGAGAGGAAACAACTTCAAATCACAAAAAATCCAATTCATGAGGAAGGTTGAATGTTCCTCTTATGTTTTACCTCCGAGATTCAGCATTGTAAGTGTTTTTATCATCATTGGACTGCCGTCAAGAGAACATCTAACTGATTTCCAGACTATCAAGGGGGAAGAAAAAGTGTGAATTGTAATTGTAGTTCAGCCTCCAGCAGGAATCATTTACATTTTCTTTGTTTGGCTGAAATGCTGCACTGGTGAAGCTGAAGGCTGAATCGTGTGCTAAAGCAACAGTTGGTGCAGGAGGATGGTTGACAGGTATACATAACAGAAAATAGGTGCCTGTAGGGGAAATATGAAGCTTCAAGCAGCAGCTGGTTAGCTTAGCTTAGCATCAAGACTGAAAGCAGCACGGCTCTGTCCAAAGGTGAGGTGGATATTGATGGTTTAATAATGACTATTAGCTTTACAGAGGTTTATAGAAAGTTTAAACTCATTCTTTGGCCATCTGGTGCACAACTTTACTTAAGCGACACAGCTAGAGACTTGTGGTGAACACAGACGAGCATTTAGCAGCTAAACAGCCAGATGTTTCCCTCAGGAGTTGGTGGAGACCAAAATCAGAGCAAAAAGACAGTGAATATTGGAGTCGCATTCACCATTTGACCAGAAACTCGACTCCAAATGAAAGATACTGTATTTGAAGGCAAGACATGAACTTTTCCTAACTCCAACCAAGTGTTTCAGATTTCCACTAATCCTGGATGGAGGAATGGTCTCGCCTCAGAATAGACCCCATTAACTTCTGGTTAAATTCGCAGTTGGAAACAGTCCACGCATCTGGAAAAGATCCGTCAAAAGGGCTTTGCAACGTGAAGACGAACTCATACAGAAAGTTGAATCTCATTAATAAGACACTTTAGCTGATAAGGCTGCGGAAGAGCGGTCAGCTTAACAACATCTACTTAACAGCTGGCTGCAGGAGATGACATCACCTTTAGCCTCTGGGAAGAAGGCTTCGGGTGAGCAGCCTGACAGATCAGAGGAAAGAGCTGAGAAGTGGCAAAGATTTAATGGGATTGCAGTGAACGCTGCTCGCTGTCCGCTCCACTTATTCTGCAGCGCTTATTAAATACCCATTTGGATTATTGACATGCTATGACCAGTTTTCAGCTTTATCTGAGGGGAAATTATGTTATTACTCTTATCCCACTGCTCTCATGTCACAGGCCACAGAGAAGATGATGTAATTCTTGTTTCTTCAAGGACATAAAGGGAGATACGGCCCACAGCTCCTCCTCCGTAATGGTCATCTTCACCAGCACTGCTTTTCTGAAACCTCTCCAGCTCTCCCCTCCCCATCCATTTCCATCAGCGTCCATCCTCTGATCCACTCGAGCCGTTCACCCTGGTACTCAGCAAGATCTCAAACCTCTAAGAACAAAGGATGTCACCTTTTTGAGTCTCTGCAAAAACCTGTTCACCTGGTTTCTTTTTCACCCGCTTTTTATTCCCATCCTGTCGATTACTATCTGCCACAACCATCCCCTCCTTAGTCCCTCCTCATCCACCGTGCAACACTTCCCTGGTGATCCATCACGGCTATCCACCATCTCCCGCCACCATCTTCCTCCTCGCCAAAACCACCTCTCGCCTTCTACTGTACCTGCGCCTGCTATCGTAATGAAATCTAAATTACAGGCTGTGTCCTGGGTGCTCATCCATCCAGGTTAGAGCTGCCTGCCTCACCGTTGCAACCCTAACGTGCCATTCTGAGAACTCTCTACAGCAGGAAAAGAGCTATTTGGCTGCTTGACATTTAATAAATACATTGGAGGCTGCGAAGAAAAGGACTGGAGGGGAGGGGTTCAGCCTGGGATGTTTTGGAGGTGAGCCACATCAACCATTCCTCATTCACGGCGGGGAGACTGATGGCTGCCGACACTGTGGAGAAAACTGCAAGACGTGTGGGTGTGTGTGTGTGTGCTGCGATCGAGTTAGCTTGCAATAGCACAGATTGTGTGATCCGCTCTCTTGACCTCACCTGTACCTGACTCAGTGTTTACAGGAAAAACTCAGTAGGTTATACTCGGGGGGAGCTGGATGTGCAACAGTGTTGTTTTGATCAGAGACAAAGACTGGGTGTCTATTAGAGGGCTTTGGAGACATAACGCACACAGCAGGAGACAAACTAGTGGTGCAGCCTTTAAAACAGTGGCTGCCAACACCTGTGTCTCATACAGAAGGTAACAGTCAAGACAAGAAAGGACACTCTTAACCTTTAACTCACCTACGCCCACACACCACATCTTTCATGGCTATGTTTCAAGCTGGTTTTATGAAAAATATGTAAGTATTTGTATTTTTTGTGTGTTTACTGGAGCCTGGTCTTTTTAAAGTCTACAAGCTGACACCTTTTTTCATTAACATACAGCCAGTTACACTCGTCGATCCACCAGAGAACAGTGTATGATCGTCACCGTTTGCTCTGCCTACACATGAAAAGTACATAACACATATCATCTAATAGACGTTGATCTTCACTCAGAATCACTTGTGTTTCAGCTGAGGGGGAGTATTTCGAGAGGGGCTAGCACATTGTTGGTTTCGGTGTTTTAATGGGATTTTTTCTTGCAGCCCATTCTCAATCCCAACACGTCAAATACAGCAGCCTGGTCAGCGGTCCGCTGCCTCCGAGTTTGACCCTGTAGTTACCCCTCTAACGTCACCTCTTGAACCCCCCCTCTCTAATGCAGTAGTAGAAAGAGTGAGGAAAGTCTACATCGGGTTGGTTGGATGGGTCGTACACTGGACTTTTCCCACAGGAGACCAGGCAACACATCCTGTCAGAGACATTTGACAAATGACAAAAGCGGCATGACTGAATGTAGTTATTTTAAACCAAAGTATGATCTTTTCCTGAACCTGACCAAACAGTAACAGTGTCACAACATTTACAACAATCCAAAAGTCATATTACCCCACAATATGTAAACTGCTTGTCAGCAAGCTGGTTTTAAAAAGTCTAATCAGACATTGCGGATGTATAATCGCTAACTTGACAGTGCAAAACTGATGCTAGACGGGGAGGTAGAGTGTCAGAATTTGAATTTGAAACTTTTTGAAAAGCCCAAACTGCTGCATGAGATGAGATGGGAGTGAAGTAAAACATTTAACTGGAATCAGGACTACAAATTTGACACAGAATAGTCACCTAACGATCGGGTAGTGAGTGGAAAAAGGTGCATGTTGATCTAATCTTACTTAGCAGCCTTGGCTAATAGCTAATTAGCTGAACTTCCTTGAGCATCGACACTGAAACCTGGTCAATTAGTAGCCGGTGTTGTTGGAATTGCTGCGCTGCTAGCTCAGAAATTCATCCCTCCTTTGTTTTAACCTGCTTAAACTAAAGTGCTTTAGTCACTGAGAGGAGAAACACTGTGCAGGGCTGCTACAGAGTCCATGCTGGAGATCCTGCAGCACTTTTACACAAGCTGAAGTAATCTAGATAGTGTTATTGTGTTTGGTGATCTGTGAACACTTTCAACCCTCTAAAGAAACAGAACAGAAGTAGAGAAAAGACTCTGAGAACAATGAGACTGAGAGGACAAATGTCATCAACGCAATTTAAAGTTTCAGAGTTTTCCATTTTACGTAGTTTGTTGTTTTAATCAATCACGACCAAAGCATTTAGAGCATGTCCAGATGTGTTGTACAGTCACTATTTAAAGGGATACTTGGTTAAGTGAAGACAAGTACTCCATATTTTTTTTTATCTCCAGACTGCCTTCATTTTTCATGCAGTCCTGCTGAATGAAACGACTCATGGTGGACACATTTTCTTTCATTTGAAGCCGAGGTGCCGAGCGTTCTCCTCAGGTTTCCGTCAGCAGCTTCAGGCAAATCCTTGTTTGTCTGGAGGCTGACGGAGCTCAGTGGTGAACTGATATTTTTACAGTTAAGGTTCATGATAACACTGCTTTGTTAGCCGCTTGTGGAGCTTAGATAGGAAAGTGTGCACACTTTGAGTGCATCCTCGTTGTCAGTCTTTGAGAGGCTGCCTCATGCGTGGACTGTCAGAGCTGTTGTTGCCTCAGAAACATCCAACCACCACCTCTGTGCAGCCTCTGCCTCGCTGTCCTTATCTCAAACTTGTGACAAACTGTGTGTCGCAGCGACTGCATCTCCTCCTCTAGTGCAGCAACGTTTATATTAATGATCAGTGTTTTCTACCATGTGCTTGAAACTGTGCTGTGTTTGTGTGTGTGTGTTGCGATATAGCATGAGTCGGATTAATGGGAGTGTTTGATACCCAGTAACTCATCGCTGTTGCACAGTATACTGCTTAACCTTCATCAAACAGAGGTTAAAGGGACGAGGATCAGCGGGACAACACTGTGCTGGATATCGCAGCTGCTGTCGAGTGTGTTTCCTCCTTCAGTGCATTAAATACACTGCTGTTGTTCTATTAGGTAGCCTGAAGGTGATATGTTGTTCTTCTTGTGCAATCACCCAGAGACACTGGCTTGTTTATAGTATTAGCTTTGACAGTGTTAGCTTAATAAAGGCCATACTTCATCGACTGCGTATGAAGAGGGATAGTGTGTGCACCAACATACAGCACTGCTGCGGCGACACGTCATACAGCACGTGTCATCTGATGCCACTAACACAGGAAGCACATGGGCACAGAGCGTTAGCCGCGTGGCTTATTACTCATATATTATGTATAAATTGGTTTGAGTGCTGTACTG
Source organism: Pagrus major (assembly GCF_040436345.1). Classification (NCBI taxonomy): domain Eukaryota; kingdom Metazoa; phylum Chordata; class Actinopteri; order Spariformes; family Sparidae; genus Pagrus; species Pagrus major. The sequence continues at coordinate 31,253,282 of NC_133223.1, forward strand.
GAGCACATTTAGCGTCCTTTTGAAGTATCTTTATATTGGATTAAAGGAATGTAAAGGTCAACATATTGTTATCCTTCGTCACTGAGTTTCTCTTCCTTTTCTTTATGGCTACAGTGGAGTACTGTGAATGTGCAGTAGTGTGTCTGTGCCGACAGCGCTCCTTTTCTGTGGCACTGACACTGGAAAATAGGAAAATGGCACCTTCTGTCCACCTGTCCTGAGCGCCGTGCCGACACTGAATGTAGGTTTATATAGAAAATAATAGGGATTTGTTTTTGATGCACATCATACAGCAGCAGTCTGTGTTGGATCTGGCCTGTATATCACTGGGCAACGCAGCCTCATCCATCTGCTACAAATAACTTTCAAATTGCGTCTGTACGTCAGAAAGTCGAATGTTATGTGCAGCTGATATATTATTCCTTCCCATTAACTTTTCTGGAGAGCAAACTGTTGTCATGGTACCAGAATAAATATGTAACAGTCATAGTTTGGTTTGGTTTAGGCAGTGAAACTACTTAGTGTATGTGACGTAAGTTAAATACATAATACATCGTTAAGTTACGGACCAACACAACTTCATACTAGAATGATTGAACAGGTCGACTCCCAAAACAACACGACCGGTCCGGCGTATCAGTGACAGATGTACCAGGCCTTTGTCTTAATGCTTGCAGTTTGCTTATATTTAGGCAAGAAAACTACTTTTTTTTAGGGACAAACTTCCCACGTCATTTCGGTTAAAATCACCACGTTTCTTCTATAACGTCACTTAAAAACATACGTTACATCACGTCAGTATGTTTGTAAAAGAACTTCACGCTAACTTCTGGTTTCGCTACCTAACAAGAAACAATAAAATGGGTCATAGCAAAACGCTTTCACAGTCAACCTATATTGTTGTGTTTCAGTCCTGTGGACACTTTTGGCTTTCCACAGGACATGAACACCAGTCTACTGGGTGAAAGTCCTGTTTGTTTGACTTATCTATCAACCTCAGTCCAACCTGGACTCTTTATAACCTGATATTGGCTAAAGTTGTTTTATTTATAAGCAGATGAAGAGAACTGGACTGGTCTTGGAACAACAGTAGTGAGTTTTTCGGGCATAGAGATATTTTTAACTTTGAAGCTGGACTTTGTCACTCTTTGATACCACATCACCTTACATTTACAGTATATGCGTGGTATATTATATTAAAGTTGTGTTATTTGCACAGCATTAACTAACAGCATTAACTCATTTTGAAATTTCTACATTGATTGAACACCTGGTGAAGCACACAGCTGTGTTTTGGCACCAAATATGGCTGCTGTATTTGGCAACGTTTCATAGATGTAGAAGTCAGCCAGTTTGGGCTGATGAGCACCCAGACTGAGTTAAAGACACCTCAGATTCCTGTGATTCACGGCTATCATTGTGTCTACTCAGTTACCTTTACTTGCTCTATAGTAGCTGCCTGTCTGTTAGCAGGAAATGACAATAATGAATCTCTAAAAGCCCCGTGAGTTTTCTATCTACGACCTGTATGAACAATGGTGTAGTACATTACAGGCTGAGTTAATGATGCTGCATGTAACGACTTTCACTACTGGAGGTCAGCTGTGTTCCTTTAGTTATGGTGTGCATGATAAAGAAAGAAAAACAGGAGGCGGAGAAGGCGATGAAATAAGGTCACAGTGCTGCTGGATTGGGCCATTTTTGTTCAAGTGTAATGAATCAGGTGTAACGTACCTGCGACTGGTTTGGAAAAGTTTCAGACAACAAGGCTTAAAAACTAAATCAAGGTGCAAAATTCTCAACAAAAAAAACTCAAAACAAAAATAATGTTCAAGATTTGTACTATCATTAGCGCACACATTTTCTGCCTTTTTAAAAAAAGCACATTTCACCAAACGTTTGAACATTTAACTCTTTTAACAAAAAGCCTCAGCGATGTTTGATCAATTAGAAAGCCTGACTGAAACAAGATTTATTTTCATTTCCTCTGCAGCTGTCTGCGTACTTTCTGTCCGTGATGAGGTTGAGAGAATTATTGAGGACCAGCGGAGGACAAAAGCGTCTCAATGATGTCATTTGATCAGGGCTGATCTCTTCGAATGCAGAATACAAATCCTGATAAAGGTGCCCTTGCTTTGAAAAAGCGCAGCGTGGCTTTACTATCTCAGGAGACTGACGCTCTTGACATTTTAACCAATGAGTCTATATCACGAAAAGACAAACAAGGGCACGAAGAAACTCTGCAAACACGTTCCCTCACCCGCTGACCCCACACATACTGTACATGCAGAGTGTGATTATTGCCTAGTTGTCAGAAGCAGCGGTGTAATTTCACACATTTAATGAACCGGACACTTGTGGATGAGTTTGCCTTCTGCTGGCGCTCAACACGCCACTTCTCAGACAAAAACTCCTAAAGAATGATCATCTCCTCTTTGCACTTGGGAAGATCAATGATTTGTTTTCCCGCGGACCTTTGTCTCAGGATTGAATTGAATTAATCTCTTTCTAATGCAATTCTCCTGGTAAAGCTGGTGGATAGTCTCTAAACATCCGCGCGCTGCCTGCAAATCTGCCAGTCGCGTCAGCGTGAATCAGTCAGGTGAGTGGGAAGAAGCACGAGCCCGCCGGCTGACGGCGCCTCTTCCAGCGCTGACCTGCCCATCCATCACTCGGCTGTGAGGTGGAAACAATGTGAGGAAACGAGCTGAGATGTCACGGCGTGCCTGTACATGCACAGACAAGGTAGCACACAGACATTCACAACACAGCAACAAACACCTCCGCTCTGCCTTGTCATCCCAGAGACAAACAGCAACAACACTCTCTTTAAAACAAAGGTGGAGCGGCTGAGTGTTACCTTATTTTACCCTTTCACTCACGCCGACGCCGACATATGAAGAGCTCAGGTGAAAATAGAAAGTTCAATTACTGAGGCTTTTTAATTAGTAAAGGAAGCCGGAGGTAGAGCGGTAATAGTCTGCCAGGCGGCTGGTCTGATGGATGAAAGGTGCTGATTAACAGCAGTCCTGCACACATACATGTGTTTGTGTCAGTGTGTGTGTGTCTGTGCAGAGAAAAAAGCCTCTTGTTCAGTGCAGATTAATAATTACTCGTATCCTATTTCTATTAACTTCTTTTTTTTTTCAATCAAACCACAGCAACAGAAACTTTATCCGTGTATCCCTGGGCGATGTCTCGCTTAATGTTTCCACGCTCAGTAGAGGCACCATGCTAATGTTAATGCTTGATATCTGAAAGGGAAACTCCTGCTGCTGCACAGGTGAAAAAAACAAAAAGAAAAAGTTGTATAAAGCCTTCTGAGTCTCCAGACGGAGCTGAGAGAAGTCAGATTAATTGACTCAGCTGATGTCAAAACTTTTGCAATCAGGGAAAAGGAGATCAGGACTTGAGAGCGGGAGTTGCAGCTACACCGGGATCGACTCAGAGGCGGATCGGACCGGAGACAAAAACAAAGCTACTGAGGTAAATCTTCATAATATCCATCATTATGGACTTTAGATTTTTTAATTTATTTAGCCTTTATGTAACCAGGTTAGTCCCACAGAGATCACAGATCCCTTTTACAAGGGAGACCTTGCCAATAATGGCAGCAGCACAGAGTTACAACAGCAAATTAACAGAAAAAGCAGAGTCAAATATATTATTATTAAAATAATAAGAGCCTTCTGTCTGTACTCAAACTGATACGGACCGACGGAGCAGTAGCTCTGGTGGTCCTGTGGGGGCAGTGAAGTCAATAATTCAAGCTAGACTGGACCATGGGACAAGAGGAAGAAGTTTTAATAATGGAGTAATTTTTTGGGGTTTCTACAGGAAGGAGGCTGGTCTGGAATTAAATGTGAGTTGGACGTTGGCAAAGGAAAAGTGGAAGTCCAGCTTGACTCTGAGCGGCGCCCTCTGGTGGTTCAATCACAATATCTTTACTGTTTTTTACTCAAGTATGGCTGTCGGGTACTTTTAACAACACTGCTCAAATACATTTTGTCACAGTTTCAGTTTGATTCCTCGTCTCACTTTGTCCTTGTCTGCTGTGTTTCCCCCCTCATGTACCAACTCTCCTGTCGTTTCACATCCTGCCACTCCCACCTGCCCTGCAGTCACCCCCCGTGTCCCCGTCACTCCCCATCAACTGACCTCTTCCACCTCCCCATCAGCTCGGTAGCATATACCGCCGCAATTTCCTTTAATTTCTCACCAGACCTGCTTTAATGTTCCAGACATTTTTTCTCAGCCTGCCTGAGTTTAGCCTGTTATGACCTCCGACTTACCTTGTGGACTTCGCTCTCTGGTGTGAAGTCTGCCTCGTCTCCCCGGCCTGTCTGGTTTCGACTTTTGCCTGTTTTCAAGCAAACTTTTTATTTTACCAGTCTGGTCTCAAGAGTCTTGCCATCGGGTTCAAACCTGTTTTTACTGAGCCTGTACACATTCTGTGAATCCTTGAGGTCTAACAGACATATTGACTGGATTTCTTTCCTCATGAGCAGTATTTTCAGCAGTACCCTTCTTCTTCTTCACTTTCTCTACATGTTATTGCCACCAACTGTCTATCAGTGGAGTATCGTGAAGCAGGAACATGAAAGAGTCTCCTAACACGAGTGTGAATGAGGACCAACTCATAAAAACATTGCTTCATCGAACTACAAGTAGCAAGAAAAAACTCCACAGGGTTCATGTGAAGGAAGAAAATTAGGTTTCATGTCTTTTTGATCATCAAGCTGCTATATAAATACTGAAAACATCAAAAGACTCAATCCACAGAGACACACGCAGCTCATACTCAGAAACTGAACCTTTAAACGAACCGTCACAACTTCTGTAAGGTCGTGATGTCACAATTATACTGTTGCCGCTCGCAGCACAGCCATGGTTGCAAAAACTACAGCAGAGCTGATGTGGAAACTCGGTAGGTTGGTGTCTGCTCAGGCCTGTGAGAGCTGGCCCATCAGAGCAGACCGGGCCTTAAAGAGACAGGAGCTAAAGCGGAGCGTTCAGACAGAGGGTGAGTTGAGGTATGAGGAAAATAATTTGATTTTTGAACATTAAAGCATGTAAACAAGCATGAACCTGAAAATGAACATAATATGGGACCTTTAATGTCTCGTTTCTGATCTTTTTAAAGTATGTGTGCTGCAGCTAGATATTCTGGTCCTCGGGAAGAAGATGAAGGTGACCGACTGTGATGAGGAGCAGACTGCCCACAGCCTTTCCAATTAAAGATGGGAGTTCTGGCTCTTTGTAGGGAGCGGGATCATTTGGCTCAGCTCATCACAAAGAAACCGGCTATTCTGGCTCCCAAAGGGCTCTTCATCCAGCGCCACTCATGGCTTTTATAATTCAGCCAAATTTAGTATTCCAGAAAACCATAATTCTGCCTCATGTTTGGTGAAAAAAACTTAAAAAATATCAAAATATCAAACACTATATCAACACTTGAATGCTTTATTTATTTTTGAACTATGTTTTGTTTGTTGGCATCCAGTGCAACAAGTCTCATCATGCATGGGTCGTAATTTTATCAAAGTCAGAGGTATCTGGAAGTTGTTTAGGAAATATGTTTATGACCCGTTCAAGACCGACACATCACTGACCCTCATACCACCGTCCAGCACTTTACTCCACTTTCACTAGAACAAACACAAGGAACACATGAATGGTTTCTGAAATACACAACAAATAATAAACAAATACATAATAAGGATACAAAATATTACGGCCATCCATGTATAATTTATATAAAGGCAGTAAGATTGACGCCATTTCATATCAACAGACCTGCCAGCCGTGAAGAGAGCACCACTTTCAGCTGGTTAGCATGCTAGCTTCAGCTGATATCTCTGCAACACAACACAGATGTTCAGATTGTCTTTCACGTTTCACGATTCTGGTTGATTTTTGAATGTTTGAATGAACATATTGCACCTTTAACATAAGTTGGAATAATATGAGCCAATTTACATTTTCACGCACACATACACATGTTTGAATCGCCTTGTTGTTGAAAGGCTCTACACACATAAACCTGCCTCGCCATGTCTCGCTTATAATGTCACACAAAGGGGAAGTGGCATTTGAATAAGCTACAGTATTCCCCTGGTCCACTCCATCAGTGTCAGGTCTTCAGCAGCCATTAGCCTGCCATCAGCATGACAGTGTCAGATGATAGATTATGGTTTCACTCTTCATTGCATTTTCATGGCAGGGGGATCCATGAAGCTATACATATTGACATAACACTGACAGATTGCTAGCATGCATGTTGCATGCATTAGTATTGACGTACCCACAGTCGATATTGTGTACTCGGAGTTTCAGCGGTCAGCCGGTGGCATCGTGTACAGACGTGCGCTGTACTGCAAGCAGTCATATAATCATAAAACACTCTACGATGGACAATTCAATATATATTAAGAAAAATGGCTGGCTTCAATCTCCAGTGGAACGATTTGAGGAGTGACATCAATTAAAGATGATCTATGACCTTCTCCGTGACATCTCCCGCCTTCCACATCACTCTCACTCTGCCTCCAATCTGCTCTTCAGAGGGGAAACCGGCAGCGTCGCAATTAAAGGTGTTGAAAGGTGATATTCAAAGTGGAAATTAGAGTAAGTGATGCCTAAGGTGCAACTGTCCTTTAAAAACTAACTGCAGCTGGGCCTTGAATCTATTCAGGTGAAAAACGAGGCATTAATGTGAATGTATGACTTACTTATAATGATTAGAAATTGCAGCTGTGCCCTTGTAACTCTGTGCAGACGAAATCAATTATGTGAAAGTTTCTTCCACACTTTCCTAATAGTGCAATTGCAACATTGAAAATCCTTTATCAGAGCTTTTATAATGAATGAAAACAGTATTAAAAAATCCTCAACTTAATGAGAAAACATAACTTTTCTGCTGCTAAACTCTACCTCGCTCTGCACGTCCTCGAAGGCAGCATAAAAAGAAAATTCCTCTTCTAACTCTCTCAGCATTAGCCCAACAATGACAACAACTATGTAGGCAATAACCCCCAAAAAACATTCATATATATTCATGCAAGGAGGGGGCTAAAGAGAAGAAATATTTCTCTGCGTCTGTGTTTTGGCTGATGGAATGGCTTCCAGGGCCAGGTGAAATATTATAGCTGTCAGTATTTCTGACAGAGCCTTTATTCTGGTCGCTGCTGTTTGATGGAGGACCCCAGCGAGTTTGACACCCTGCTAAATGTCTCCGCCTCGCTGCCACTCTGGAAGCGGTGATAATGGCACGCCGGTGTTTGGCAACACAAGCTTCAGCATCACCCCGGTGCACAGACATCATATTTTTAAGCCAAGGGGTGCAGAGACAGAGCCATTATTAGCCCTGTGGGAAGGCTGTCGGTGTCCGGTGGTTATTTTTGGTCGTTGTATCCAGCCTGTGGATGTGCTGTGCTTTGTGGTTACATTTTATTCTCTGTAGTATCACAAGTATATTGGTGCTGTGGTTCATTGCACTAGTGGAAACCTCTAATGCTTCATATCTGCAGTCTTATTGTATTTCATGCAGCCTGGATCATGTTGGTCCCTTTATATATTTGTCTGGTAGTGTTTTGTCTTTGCACTTCTGCCTATAAGGTATATATAGAAGAATATATCTATACCTGGCATTAACATAATTATCAGGTGATCCAATCAGAAGTGGACACTACTTTGTAAGCCGGTCAACACCTGGCGTCTCGAATGACCACTTCTCAACTCACATCCCAGCTCCGTATGCAAACAAACAGGTACATCACTGTTACAAACAGATACAATGTTTTTGACACTAAGAAGGAAATTACTTGTATGACATATGCCGAATTTACAAGAAGGCCCAATTATTTAAGAATTTGTCAGAGACAGTATCTCACAAAGTTTATAAAGTGTCTTCTGACTCAACGACTCACAAAACAGAGAGATTTTTAAAGGCAGTCTGGAGACTTTCTCCACGGGCAACCAAGAAATAGACTATATCAGTTACTGTTTACTGTATTTGTAAAATTTGACATGGCTACCATAGAAAAAAGGTGTATTTCATAAATTTAGGGTAAATGGTGAACAGTGTAAGACAAGCTTCAGACACAGAGGCAGACAGGCTAGTACAGAGAAACCACAACAAACTGACTCTATTTACAAGGAAAGTAGAATATTTAATGCAGAATTTACAAAAAAGGCACAAGTTGTTAAGAATTTGCTGTGGCTGTTTCACAAACTTTGTTAAGTCTCCTCCAACTGAGCAACTCTTAAAAATTGTGCGATTTGTTAAGGTAGTCTGGGGATTCTGCGGTTATCAGCTGAAACAGGCAGCTCGTTCACAAACATCTGCTGCTCACCACTGGAGGATGAGAGAGCCACAACACGTCATTTGCATTACAGTGCACCACATGGAAAGCAGACAGCGTGTAATCCACTCTGCCTGTTGTTGTGGCTTCTTCTTGTCTCACAGAGGACTTCAGCTGGCTTCCTGTCACTATAACAACCAGCACATCCTGCCGGGGAAGCATCAGGACGCATTAGCGTTTACAAAATACATGCGGTCAAATGCATCCCAGACCACCTCGACAAGCGGTTTGAGTGATCGGATCATAACGCGTCTTCTCGGTCGTCTTGTGTTCGGATCTATATGCACGACGTACACACACTCTACAACTGTTGCTATACATATATTTATATATACACAGTATTATACTGATGAGATACAAGTTTACAGCTGTGGCTGCTTGGCACATTCTGCTTCATCTTCTCTGCTGCATAATAACTTGGCAGCACAACAGCAATACTGAGAGACATTTGGCCAAACCACATTTCAGGATGTGGATGGATGGCGAGTGGTTTGGAGCAGAGACAGTCCATCATCACTGGGGAAGGGGAGGGGAAGGAAGTCGCCACTGGAGATCTCACTATTAGAGCAAAGGACACGGTTAATATTGTGCCAAGGAGACACTATTTATCACGGTGTAATTTCAGAGCGCGCAAAGGGAGGGAACACAAGCAAAGTGGGACGTATGGTAATGGCTTGGAAACACTTCCAATGAGTCGACCGTTCGTGTGTTTGTGCTTCTGGATGAAAAAAGAATAAACGGACGCTCAGATTTTACATTTCTGATCACACCCTCGGATGAATTAATCACATAGCGGGTGAAAATCTGGAAGATGTTTTTTTACTTGTTTAAGGGAAAAGAGCTGAACTGAGCAGATAAAAACATTTTCAGATGTTAAAGGGAAATCTTAAAATAACTGCAGCTGTCACATAAATGTAGCAGAGTGAAAAAGTGCGATATATCTCACTGAAATGTGTTGAAGTATAAAGTGGCCAAAAATGGAAAAACACTCACTCAGGTGCATGCCTTGTGTAAATGCACTTAGTCACTTCCCACCACTTACTCGTCCATTTGCAGCCCTTTTATTTTCCATCCCAAAGATTTATTTTGAACAACAGGGTTCCAGTATTCAAATGTTCATTTTCAAAATGAGAAAGTGAAGCAAGGTGCCAGATTGTTAAGGTCCCAGGCTGGATTGGTGGGCTGGAAGATACAACCAGACATTTTCTACTGAATAACAGAAGAGATGAAAAAACAGCACAACCTCGCGTTGGAAAGCATTTTCACATAATCAGAGTTTGATTCTGAGTGCCCAATCAGCTGTGAGCATGCAGTTGAACGCTCTCCTAAAGAGCTGCATTTACATCCTAGACTGTATTTTCAGCCAATCTGAGAGCACAGAGGGAACTTATCAGCTGACGGCGACAGAAATGGGTCGGATATTTCTTGCTGTTCCTTCGCCTATCAGCGAGATGGCTTTCATTGTTAATGCATGAGGCTGAGGGGACAATGACTTCCTCTTTCTGCACGCTGAAGCACTTCAGTTAAAAATGGATCCCTTAATTACAGGCTCTGTCTGCCTGGTCCGGCTTAGAAAGACGGGTTTTTTAAGGACTGCTTCCGTCCACAAGACCAAAAGCTTGACGTGCAGCAATAACTGTCGCACATTAAACCACTGCACTGCCGTGTGGATGTGGAAATATTATGTGCTCCACACAAAGCACACAATAAAAGCCATATTTTATACTGCAAAGAGCGAGGTGGTTGTAGCTTTCACCTACAAGGACGAGCTGTGTGTGTGTGTGTGTGTGTGTGTGTGTGTGTGTGTGTGTGTGTGTGTGTGTGTGTGTGTGTGTGTGTGTGTGTGTGTGTGAGTGTGTGTGTGGGTGCCTTTGGCAGTTTATGTGAGACTCCAGCTGATGTGTGAAGCCCGTGCTTGTATGGATGCTGTATCTTGAGAGTGAGTGTGCGAGCAGAGGGTATACTGAGATCACACAGGTCGTGACAGACGGGAAGCCGTGATCGGTCGCGGTTCAACGTGTAGTCTGTCAGTCCTCTCGGCCATTCGCGATCATATATTCACCTAATCTGACACAGGGACCATCCTGGCATAGTGTAGGCGTGCCACAGCCCAGTCAACAGGATATGATGTTAGCAGTTAAGGTTTCTGCAAACAACAGATACGCCCGAGGTTGACATCTGTACCAAACGTGGCACATCACGTTCACATTAAGTGGTTATTGGCCACCTGTCGCAGAAGAAGCCGGAGAGGATGGTGATGGTGTCATTACAACAAGGCTGCCAAACAGCTGACCGCAGTCGGAGTCACAACTGGATATTTTTCCATTTTTAAAGACAGCTGTGGCCATTTCCCATTGTTTTTCGTGGCAACTAAAAACGACTGTTTTTCATTTGTCAGCGTGGAGACGAGAGCAGGTATTTTACACCAAGCCACGATGTTTTCCTCACGCTGACCGAGTGGTTATTGTGCCTGAACCTAACTAGAGCATAAGCACAGCTTTTAACCAAAAAAAGAAAAAGAAAATTCAACCTAAACAAATGTAAAGTTGCAACATAAAGAACCATTCAGTTTGAACTTGTCTGTGGTTTTGCAGAAATGTACGTAGCTAACATTTACTCTGGTAATCAGCTGGTTCCACGCGTAGCCTGTCAAGACTCACGGTTATGATTATATAATCATCTAATCTGACACACAGACAAGAAATATATAATTGTATGTGGCAGAAGTATCCAGGGAATGTCGATGCACTGTCCTCTTATGTAGCAAAAATAATTTTGTGTCTTCTCGGCTCAAATCGTGAAACTCCACAGACAGATTCTCCTTTATATAATGAGAAACCTGGATAAAGAAAACACACTGAACTCACCTCTGCTCAGCCTTTGCGGTATTTTCTACTTTCTCATTGAATGAATAATGTCTACTCTTTGGTACAAACCAGGAGATCGATATCAATTTCAGATCCATTTGGCCACAATACAGTCGCTTGCCCAAATTGTGCGACCCCAGCTTCAAGGTGCAGACGGATTGATCCGTGACAATCAAATTGTCGAAAAAAAGCAGCACAGTAAATACAAAGAATAGAGACTGATCAATTTCTGCTGCCTCCAGTCGCTGCGTTTGACCTTGACCACCGCCGAGGAATCGGAGCAGCTGGAGCCTCAGAGACGACACAGAAGACGTCTCACTTCATGTGAGAGCACTCGTTGTTTATTAAAGACGACCGGACTGAATGAAGAATCACTTCATCACCTGCTGCTGTGGAAGACCACATGCAGTAATGTATGATGCATAGTGACGGCTGGAAGTCTTGTGGACTGTCTGTTAATGTCATTATAATGTATGTGGCATTCTTGCTAGTGGGTCTTGTTTGTCTGTGTGTGGGTCACATTTATGACACAGACGTGCCGAAGACAAACCGATCGTCAGAATATGCGAATATGTTGCAGCTTTATGTTTCTTTAGGTCAAATTGAAAATACACAAAAAAACACAAAATAAATGGTTTTGTCATCACAAAAATGGCTGGAAGTCGTCCCACGTCTTGTCAAAAATATTTGGGTTTGTTGCTACACACCCGCTGGAAAATGTCCTGACGCCTCATTAAAAATATCCAGTGGTTTCATGCTTACAACTTTGATGACTGGCTTGGCAGCCGTCTATATGTTGCAACTTGACGTATCTTTGGGTTCAGCTTTAAGTACATTTTATGTTGTGGCCACTTGGCAAGGGTTTGGTAAAGATCTTGTTTTGACTTAAAATACCTGGTTAGTTATTAGTTTTGTAGAAAATGTCCTTGTGTCTGGATAAGAATATCCAGTGGTTTCAAAACTTTACTTTTCTTTAGGGTTCAATTTCTGTCAATAAAAACACAGCTGGAACTTGTCCTGATGTCACCAGACCCACGGCTGGAGATGCCCTGATATCTCGTCAGAACTATCTGGTTTTGTTGCCCTGAACACAGCTGGAGAATGTCCTGATCTCTCATTAAAAGTATCCAGTGGTGGATGAAAACAGTCTCGAGCAGCGGTCTCTTTTCTCCACCGTCCCCTCCACCTGCTGATATGAAAGTCAGCTCCTACTGGCAGACGGGACTGGAGATGAAGTAAACGCATTTATATGCAGACACGAGGAGAGCCGTCCAAAGAGCATCTGGCTGTTGGCAGCTCCACTGGGGTAGCTGGGGATTTCTCTCTTGCCCGAGGGAACTTCAGCGGTGAAGGAAGCTGAAATTCATGTTAAATTTGCTGACACGTGTAAAGATCCAGATGAGAGATTCAAGTCAGAGTCAGTCGGCACTGACGGGAAGACGGCTTCACTTTTTTGCAAAACTTCCAAACCCATCAGTCGGGCCTGAGTTTGAGTGATGTGAAATTACTGTGCGTCTGTCTGGTCTATCGAAATCACTTCTTTTGTTGCTCATGAGACCTGCAAACTAACAATCCCTTGAAAGAAAACCTTTGTACGCTGAGAGGCGACGGAAGCACCGAGAGCAAACCCACGCACAACATTCAGGCAGCCTTCTCTAAAAATACCCCGGGGGGGTGTGAAGAAAGTGTTACTCACCAGAAGACATTGTTTATATCTCTCAAGCTGCTAATCAATATTTTTTTTACATAAACAATAGAAAAGATGACTGTGTGGAGTGTGAAGGAGGTGACTTACAGCCACCGCAGAGAATAAACCCAGAATAATGTATGTAATGTGCTGCAGTTCACCTCGGCACTACAGGGAGGTGAGCTCGTTATCTAATTTAACCCTTAACTTCCAGTTTGGTTCACGCTCACAGCTCTCATCATGAAAACACCTGATGATCTCACTGTAACAGCAGACAGACAAAGTTAGTATAGTTGTTCAACACAGTGGAGTGTTTAGCAGCTAATGAGCCAGATGTTTTCAGGAATGAGAACTTGAACTTGAACTGTGCTTCTTTCTTTACTCCATTACATTTTTCAGCCGGTAATCTACCTTTTTCTTCACTACATGCGCCAATTAAACCTTCATTGAGTGTGGAGGGAGTCGTGGAGGAGCCAGTGGTGAAACTCTCGTTAGCTACAGTAGCTAATGTTAGCGATGTCAATGTGTAACGTTAAAAGGACTTTGTGTAACCTGCCAACCATTAGGCTCTGATGTAGCATGTAATCTGCAAAGTAACTAGTAACTAAAGTTCTTAAATAAATGTCATGGAGTAAAAAATGACGCAGTGGAGTGGAGTGGAGGTATAAAGTAGCAGAAAATGGAAATACTTGAGTAAAGAACAGGTACCTCAAATATGTACTTAAGTACATTACTTGAGTAAATGTACTAAGTTACTTTTCATCTGTGATGGACGTTACTTTTAGCTGTGGGCCCAAAGCAGTAAATGTGACATCATTCCAAGTTCAATATCAACGTTACGCTCACAATTAAAATTTCCAATTAAATTCATTTTCACTTTTACTTGAGTCATTTAAATGTGAGAACTTTAACTGAGTCAAAAACTACTTTTACTCAAGTATCGATTGTTTACAGATAAGTTTATATAATCTGCCCACAGCTGCTTCTGAGCAGCTTCTCCTTCTCTGCCTCTGCTCTGTATCCTCCTTCTTCTTCTTCTTCTTCTTTTGGCGCTCAGCTCTGCATTATCAAAGCTGATCTGCTGAACAGTGCGAATAAAAGTTTAACTGTGAACTTTTTCTGTTAAAGTTGAAGAATTGTTTGTTGGACAAACAGATGATAACGTAGCATTAGCTCATGACAATATCTCTCTTTGTCCCCAGTGTAATACGACTGCATCCATTATTCAAATCTGCATGATCTGACACGGGAATCCATCTGAACCAAGTTGCTGATGATAGACTGCGAAGATAAATATCAGCTGGACATCATCAGAGCCGAGGCAGAGCTCTTATCTCAGCATAGCAGGGCTCTCGCAACACACACCCACCCATCCTCATACACACAAACAGTGAGTATACAGTACACAGATCCATAAGTACACAGCTCTCGGCGTCCATCTCTGTCGTTGTCAGGCTTCATACAGGCCGCTGTGTTTGCGGCTGACGGATGAGCAGCACTGGACGCCAATTGATTGAAATGTACAGTTTATGTAGCGTCTTAAAGGTGCGGGTGAGCAATTTGTTCCCACGCCTGCCATTGTGTGTCTCTGCCCTTCGATGAATTTTAATCAGCCCTGCTCCGGTGTAATCAATAAGCCATTTCATGGTATCCACACTAACATGTAATTCACCCCCCTCCCCTCCCCGTCCCTGCCTTCCACAGAATGAAATCTCTGCTGCCAGACTGGCCTCAAATGAATGACGGTGTGCTTACAGTCCTGAGGAAACAGCAGGAATACATCAACAGTACATTCATTCAGTGTCTCTGGGCTCATGTTGGGAAAAGTTACAAAATAAGGTGTTATGTATCAGGAAATTCGACAACAGCACACGGTGAGCGAGAGAGAAATACACGATGTAAATGGATTTCCACGCTACGTTCGGTCAGTAACGGAGATAATAAAAGATTTATTAGTTAAAGATTAGATGGAAAGTAATTTAGTTTATGCATTATTTGCTGTTATGTGTGCACATCCTTTCAGTCACAGATACGTTTTTTAAACACCTAATCAGTTTCTCATGGTCAACATGTTTACCAGATTGATTTTAATCACTCAGTCACAAGGTTTTTATCTCTAATTCAAATTTATTCAGTTCTCTTCTATCTAAAAGTCCTTCAATCCTAAATCAAAAGTACATATTTTGTTCTCTTAGTGCTATTTATCCATCCAGATTGTTTTGGTGTGTGCATACTTCCCAACCTTGAGAGGAAGAGGAATGAAAACAACAAACATAATAAAGTGAGCTGCAGCAGCATTTAGACCGACAGACATAAACACCTGGCTAAATACTTAAAATGGCTTCTGTGGTTGTTTTCGCCACCACGAATAAGGGACAGGGGCATGAAGTATGATTGTAGGGAGGCATGCCCCTACGTCCAGCCCCATTTGCTCGGACGATGCACGTCTTCGAGCTCCATTATTTCGATCTCAACTACACGCCTGTAAAAAGTTTCCTGCATCTTGCTCGGTTGTGACGCTATCGCCTTGACAAACTTGCTTGTCTGTCCACATAACAGACAGATTATCTTGAATAACTGGGTCATGATTTCTGGGAAGAGACATTGTTATTGAGTTTTTCCATTTTTTTTTTGAGCACCACAGGCTGCGTGACATCTAGTTATATTATACTCAAGAGAAGACAGACATCTCTACATCTGTGATATCTCCAAAACTCTGCAACTCACACCAGAACAATCTAGATGGATAAACAGCAGTACAGGTTATAGATGTATCTTACATATGTATACATATACCTTACAAACAGCGGATGTTGTTATGGTTGTCTCGGAGGTTAGTAAAGATTGTCAGATATTTATTTTTCAGAGAAATACACATAAATATTCTTCTTTGATTCACCCTGCAAACTAACTGTAAACTGTACTGCAACATGTGCCAACAGGGAAATGATAAATAGTTACAAGTAAAGCAAGTTTTGCATATAGTATCATCTGCAACGCCGGTGGATTTATCACACTGTCTCAAAGAGAGCTGCTTATAACAGAAAAAGGTGGACGAGTAATGAAATGTTGGACCAGCGGTATTTCTCAGTAGACTCTCAGACATGCAGGATCTACCTCCACACGTCTGACTGGCAGTAATAAGACGAGGTCAATGATTTAAAATCAATGAAATAAACACAGCTCTGTCCATCACCCGCCGATGATTGACAGACACAATGAGATGCCTACGATGCCTCGAGGCGGTGCTCCACTCAAGGTAAACAGCCCTGTAGCCCACGTAATCTGAAACAAGCGCACCTGAGAGGTTAAATATTTCATCTGCAGCCACCAACATTAAGCCCGTGACAGAAAAAACCATCCATGCAGGAAATTCCATATAACCTTGAGAAGCTTAGTAGAGCTTATGACTAATAGATACACAGAGTGAGACAGTGCGGAGCAGACAAAACAGGTGAAGGCGGCCCGACTCAAAACACACCTTTATACAGCAGCTCCGTGTTGTCAGCAGTGTTTTATATTCTAAACAAGTCGGGAAACGTGTGTTTTAGATTCACATGTTGACGTGTGAACAGAGTGGGTTTACTGGAGGCAGGTACGGTGCATGTGTGTGTGAATGTTTGAGACGCTGTGTAACCTTGAAAACTTCAATACATTAGAGGATCTCAGAGGAGGGAGAAGGTCAAACACAAGTGAATGATGTAAGATGCTGAATCCTCTCCGATTCTAAGACAGTGAAGGCCGTTTCCATTTTCCAGATTAAAACTCCGACACAGAAGGCTGACACACTCTCCAGTATCACAGTGAAACAGTTTGATGTTTTCTGAGCATCACTGTGAATGATTTTCTCGCGGCCGTCTGCGGGGACAGCCAGCGATCGACGACCCTAATCACTGATCAGTCGAGCCAGACCAGACGAGCCGAGCTGTCCGCAAGCAGAGCAGAACAGATGATCCGGCGAGGCCATTTCTGTGAGCGACGGACCGTAGACATCGAGCCTCGGTCCTGACTGACCGTCGCCTGGTGTGTGTGTGTTCTGAAAGATATCTGCTGCAAGTAAAGAAAACACTACATCTGCAGATGTAAGTGGTTCATTTTTCAACAATGTTTTTTTGTTGTTTGGTGTCGGTGAATGAGCGACATGAGTCTGTATCTTGTTTTGTCATTTTCTTCTCTCACAGGATGGTTTTCTGGGCAGATATGGTGTTCAGTTTTTAAAAAAAGAAATGTAAAACAGTGGACACAGTGGTCCAACAGTGTTTACTGCAGCCTGCTAGTGAGCTTCAGAAGAATATGGAGTAGGAGGTGGATACTCTGTTTCCAGACTCTACAGCCGTTGTCCTCTGCGTTGTTCTAACATTTATTCATACGTGTACTTTAAACTAAAATATCAGCCACTCTTCTGGCTTGCTTCATCTGCTTAAAGGAAAAATATGGCTGCTACATTGTGCATTTTTATCTTCTGAATGATTAATAAATAGAAGAATTATTTTCAATAATGTAGATGGAGCTTGATGGAAACAAACGTCTCTCTGTGACCTGTAGCTGCACTATTGTCTGAAAATAATGGCTACGTAATGCATGTTTAATATCACAGAGAGAAATAAAGACGTCTCTCTTGGAAAAAATAAAACTACCGATGCTTCCGTGTGTTCTTGCAGTGTTGTGGTTCGACAAAGCTTCAGGAGAAAAGGAAGGACAACTTCAGACAATGTTTGCATTTAATCTCTTTTCTTCCAGGGCCTTGATTCAAGCCGCCCAGCTCATTCATAAAGCGGGCCGTATCTCTCTCCAGGATCAAAGAACATGGGCCGGCTGACCTTCAGCACACTCAGCACGCCCAAAATAGCTCCTTCATCTGGCTTCAGCAGGGCGAAATCAAAGACTCTGCTCGTACCCCATGCTCTTTTAAATTACATAGGCTGCTATGAATCCTTTCAGAGGGGCTGTGTGCATATGACTCTCCTGTTAATGTATATGGACTGATGACTGGTGTTATACAGGTGAATACCCTGCCATCCATTATCATATTTACCTTTTGGTGCAGCTGAGACTATAGCATTAATACAGGTTAACAAGACAGGTTGTGTCTCTCATCATAGTGAAGTGTTCCCTGTATACTGTTGATGTACTACAGTAATTAGACTCGATGCAGGAGTGTCAACGCTCTGCAGCTCAACACATCCTGAACCAGCCACACAGGCTCCTCAGCACAAATCCTACAGGGGAAATACAAACACTGCAAGTTGTTTTCTGTGGTTTTTCATCTTCTGACTGATGTTTGTATCCAGTATTTTCACAAACTGTGCCTGACTTTTCAGAGACAGATCTACAAACATGTACACAAGCTCTATAAGTGGCATCGTCTCTGGTCGGCGGAGGCATAGAGAGCCGAGGTCATGTCTCTTACGGTGGACCCCATGAGACATTATTTCAGAATTGTTTCAAGAACCACACATATCAGTTTGTCATAATTAAAGTAAAATATCATGTAGTTTTGTGTTAAAGCGCTGAGTGAACGACATCGTCTCACTCAACAAATGTCACCAACACCAACATGGCCGCCAACATGGCACAGAAAAGGTGCTAAAATAGATGAAAATCACAATAAATCTGCTCATACTGGCAGCTGCAGTCATGTGAATATACAGGAGCAGCTCTACAATGTTCAAGTGACGGGTTTTGGTGACATTCAACGAGACAACGTCACTAACGAGACTGTTGGCTGTGTAGTTTTTATAATGACGTATTTTCAGTCTGATATTTCATTAGTTTGATGACAAACTGAGACTTTATTGACTTGGAAAATTGTCTTTTAAATTGACAAACATCATATGTGTGAATCATGACACAATTCAAACAGGATCAATCTTCATTCACTAACATACAAAGGTCTCTGAAATAAGGTCCCATGAGGGAAACCAGATGAACATGTTAATTTTTTCTCTTTAACATCTGTGTTAAATAAAAGTTGTGCCTTTTGGTGTAAAAAAAAAAATGGTGTATACCGTATTTATTAGATTCTCATCTCAGCATACAGCAAAGAAGAGAACAGCAGGGCCATGTTTGTAGTTCCTGTTCTTGGAAAAAGACTCCCGCACACTGTCCACTTCACTTGCAATGAAGTTTATTGACAACGACGTTTCGGTACTTAGACCTTCATCAGGTTAACCTAAAGTTAATTACAAGTGAAGTGGACAGTGTGCAAGAGTCTTTTTCCTGATTTTGTCGGCCTTCGGTCTTCTCCTACGCACCTGTCGGCCTTAAGGTGTGCAAAAGATGCACTCTGTAGACCCTGTTCTTAAAAGCAGGTTCTTAAAAACAGGACACTGGGTATAAAGTCCTGAGCACTGGATGAAATACTGGATTTAAATGTTGGTTGTTGGTTTAACATTGTGATCATGAAGATGCAAATCACTGCCGCGTTAACAGCTAAAACAAAAAACATCTGTACCAACTGTTTACAGTCTGCCCAGGATGAGTTCGACTTTACCTGGACCGAAACAACTTTTAAATCCACATACTGTGCCAAGCTTTTCAGAAACAGAACTACAAACATGGCCCCACTCAAGCTGTTCACAGTGTCCACTGGCAAAGCGTGCTGGAAGCACAACTATAAACCATAACCGTACCCTAAATGCTCGCCAATCAGATGTAGAGTAGTGTGGGTCGTGACTTTGCCATCCAGATGATCAGAAACTGGGTTCTGGATTGTGAAAATACTGGATCTGAACATTGGTTTCACCTTGTTCACCAGGAAACACATGTACTGTTCACATGTACTGTGAAGATAAAAAATGTATTGACCCAAACGGTTTGAGATGAGAGTGAACATTGTGCCGAGGCCTCTTATGCGGCAGTGCTGTCTGCATTAACCACACAACTCAGGCCTCCAGTGTGCCGACGGTTTCTTTTGGAAGACGAATAAAAGTGAACTCAGCTAACATCTCATATGTGTTTATTGAAGCCATCCCCTTCAGACCCACGTCCGTCGCTTTCAGCGGGTAAAAAAATCTACTTTTGACTTACAAGTTGCCAGGCAACAGAGTCAAGAATGACATTAGACCAGCAGACGGTCTCATAAAACCAAAAAAAACCTCTTCCACCTTTTAAATCTCATATATTTACACGCAGTCCTCAGTACAATATTAAGATGCTAATGTCTTCATATTAAAAATTCATTAGAAGATTTATTTCTTTCGAATCTGAATGGAAGGAAGGTTTTCAGTGACTTCAGGGACGGAGAGGTTACTCTGATGAAAGAGGAGCTGTGGTTGCATTAACAGACAACGACATGCAGACTGAAGAGATGGAGGAACATAAAAAGCAGAAAGGAGGAGATTAAAGGTGCAGTGTGTGGGATTTATGGGGATCTATTGGCAGAAATGGAATATAAAACTGTACGTTTCTTTACGTTGCAACTTTACGTCGCTGTGCTCATGCTCTGGTTAGGTTTACACACAAACACCACTTGGTCAGGGTTAGGAGAGCATCATGGTTTGGCTCAAAATACCTGATTTGGTCGGAGTAATCAGGGATGGAAATGGTCCAACTGCACATGAAAAAATACTACAAATAATGCTGGAAATGTGTGCAGGTCTCCTTAAAGGTAACCACCTACTTTTTACACAACAAAAACAGATGGAAATATCATCAGGTGTCCTTTAAAGTAATTAATGTTTTGACTGGAACTGTGGTGGGACATTTGGCAGCCTTGTTGGCTCGTAAAAAATAAAAAATAAAACACATTTTCTTGCCATGAATGCATTATGAAATGCCATTTTGTACACCAAATCTAAACTGGAGCACGAAGCAGCACCAGGTTGTTTTTATGTCTTTGACAACAGAAAGATAATATGCACATCACATGTAGTAAGGCTCCTGGAAAACACCTGCACACTAACATTTTGTCATATTGTCAAAAAGATTCCTTTGACACCGCCTTGACGTGAACTGAGACCTTCAGTAGATGATCTCTGAATGCCTGAAACAGGCCGATTCACTGCGGATGGCCTCCAGCTTGGATCAGGGCTATATGCTAATTAGCCTTTTGTTTTAGCAGATGGCTCCAATAACATCAGCTGCATCGCTAATAGCAGAAAATACTCACGTGTGTCTGAAAATATCTCAGGGACATTTTCTCTCATCAGCGGCAGCGTGAAGTCGTGCAGCACAGTCTATTGTTTTTATCCTCCGGGGGGAGCCGTGATTACGAGCCTCTGGTGACGGAGCCTATCGTCTATTGATTGAGTCAACATTCAAACACTCGACCTAATGTTCGGTGAAAACAATATGCAGTTTAAACTCCCATTAGAGCAGACTGGCTAAACAAATGTGATACTCTGCTCTATGATGAATAAACCTGGGTTTTGTTCCCGTCCCCAGGCTGCCTGCACTTCATTAAGGTCAGGAAGGTAAAGCAGATTGTCACAGTTTCAAAACGACATTTTGGCCTCAAAAAATGTGCCCGCACCTCCTCCAAACTACCACCGAAAGGTCAAGCTCTCACAATTCCTGTGGCTTAGCACTCAATTAGTTGAAAATTGCCTTTTGTCTGCTGGGAGCAGGTGATAATTGCTGTGGGTCACAAGTGATAATTGCCAGCGAACCCCTCCGAGCCACTGCCTATTAAAAGGAGTTATTTAAATCGCATCACCTTTGGGGTGCTTCTCTCTTTTATGTGTGTCTTTAATTGGGGAGCAGATTTATGAAACTTTTTCCCGTCACCTGGTCAGCTAAGGCGGCGGTACAGTCAGAAAAAAAAAACTCTCAAGCCTCTTACACACTTAGGGGCAGCAAAAAGATTTAACGAACCGTTAGGACGAAGTGGATGAGCCGTCCTTCAAAGTATGGAAAGTCTTACATCGCTTAAAGGAACACCTCGTCTCAAAATGAAAATTCAGTCATTATCTTACTCACCCTGATGTCGAGGGAAAGTCAGGTGAACATTATATTTATAGCCCACAAAACATTTCTGGAGCTTCACAGCAAAACAGCGTTGCAGCAATCTGCTAGTATCCAGGGACTACAGAGAAAAAATGGATTCATTCAGGTCTTCTGGTGTAATCCAAGCTACCCTGAGAAACAGCCAAACTGTGTAATTATGTCTAATGATGCACACTGGCCAGAAAAGACTCTTTCCCATAAGATTACATCGTAAAAGAAGCAGCTATGAAACAATGAATACATTTTTTCTCCTCAAAATGAGATGTTTCACTATCAGAATTTCAGCCATTCGGTCCGATAACATTTGGAAAGTGAGTTTTTATCCCCATTCAAGTTAGTGGGTGGTTAAACCAGAAGCTAGCTGCTCAGACGGTGGAAGTCTCTCTCTACATCAGGATCATTTTAGACTAAGGAAGTTGAAAGTTTTGGGCTTCATGCCCCGCTGAGCAACAGGGCTCCACGTCTGACGCTGTATCAGGGTTTTTCTCTTACTAGATCCATGAATCCAAGTCTCCAGCAGTCCCAAGATCCTAAAGTGATTTGAAAAGACGTGCCATCGAGCTCGTGCACCCACATCAGACGGTGTGCCCGCTAACGCTTTTAGCTTAGCAGCTACAGTGAAGATTTCAGCTTGAAAACAATCTGGATTCTCCACTTTTTTATTCTTTTACCTTTACAAGTCTCCATCTACTTCAGTTGTTTAGGAGAATGCTGCAGCTCTGTTTTGCTGTGAAGCTCCAGAAATGTCTTGTGGACTACAAAACTTCACCTGACTTTCCATCAGCATGGATGTGAGGAGGTAATGACTGGATTTTCATTTTTGGGGCGAACTTACCTTTTAATGCAAATAGACTCGACGTCATGTATTTCCAGAGAGATCATCCTTCATGCTTAAAACAAACTCAGCTGTTTAAATAACACTAACGCAGCCACACCACTCCACAAACTAAAGGAGGCACAGTGAGAGCTGCTTTCCTCTAATGAATTGGTTGAATTGTCAAAAAGCCCTGATCTTTACGTTATCCTCTTTAAGGCTCTGTGAGGACTGTGCTCCAATTACCAAGTGCTCGGGGATACTTAAAGCAAAACTTCAACAGTCAGACAAGAGCGTGGAGGCATGCTAATGATGCTCCTGAAAAAAAATCATGTCATTTTCTGAGGAAAGGCCTGGTTGCATCAGAAATTCAGCTTGCAGAAGCCTGGTGACTTCTGCTGCTGGTGAGCTAACTGCTAACACACTCAGCTGAGCTCGCTAACACGCAGGTAGCAGGCTACTTAGCTGTGTTGCTAATGCAAGACGTTCTTATAGTTTCTTACCATCACCTCCTGTCTCTAACTGCCTGCAGACTGTGTGGAGCAGTTTATTCGCTGACATAGGAGGTTAAATAAAAATGAGAAGGCGATCACAGACAGCTAAAGAGCTAAATTAGCGCTCACAGGTTTTAAAACAGCGTCCTATTGGTCATTTATGGCAATTTTCAAAGTCAAAGTTAAAGACAACTGAGACATTTTGTGGATGTAGTCCATGCCTGCAGGAGATGAAACTAATGAAGGTGAATCCAGTGGAATTAATTGATTCTTCTGCAAAAATTGTAACCGTTTTAACTGCCAGTGAAACCAGGCCTGCAGGGCTGGATAATCAACATACACTTTAAAATGAAAATCTTTGGGTTTAGTTTCAACTTAAACACAGGAACAAAACTACACATCATGAATCATTTTCCACGTCTGTGATTTAAGTGCACAGTTTTCACAGAAGTTGCACACCGCTTTACAGAAAAAAGACACCCAGGGGAGGACTGAGTCTGACGTAAGCTACTGTATCTTAAAACAGGACTTGTGTCCTTGTCACATAGTGCCCATAGAGAGGAAGAGGCTGTACGATGGTACGGGAGGAACAGGCTGTTAAGTACAGAAGCTGAAGAGCAGGGAGGAACACAATGGGGATGGAAGGTGAGAGGAACGACCAGTCATCAGCGCAATTAATTGTGTGTTTAACAGCCTTGAGAGTCACATTCTGGGGACAACACCTCTGGGAAAGTGCCAAGTAAGCTTTTTCTAATTATCACCACTGTAAAAAACAGGACATCTAATCTGCTGTGGAGGATCGCACGAGCCGGGAACTATCGACCCTCATAAAGTTTTTCAATACATGGCTTATGGCCCAAAAAGTAGGTGTAAAAATATATATGCTGCGACTTTAATTACTTAAATGTAACAGCAGCAGAGGCGACTTTAAAACAAGGTTACAAGAAACCTTTAAAGGTTCTGAAGCACCTGGTGACTGTGCACGCTCAGCAGTCTTCAGTACACGTCACACTGGGTGAGATGAGTCTAACAAAAGTCTTTGTCGCAATGTTCGGAGGTTTGTAACACGGTGCAACGAATGCGTAGTTAATTAAAGCACTGCTGTATGAATAAAATACAAACAGGAGCCAGAGGAGCCGTGTCACCTGGCTCGTTCTGAAACAGGGAGCGTTTCCCCCCAAGTATTGGTTCATCTGGGCACACAAATCAAGCTGGCTGAGATCGCAAAGAAAGTGTTCTCGATCCACTTTCAAGCAAACTCTCTCACGCGGTTTGTTTGTGCTGTGAAAGCGCGCAGACCAACCACAGGATTGTGTGATCTTATATGATTACAGTTCATAAGCTAAACAAACAAGAAACACATCTGCTGCTTGTTCTGTAGTCTGTATTTTAACTAGAAGAACGTTTTTCATCCAGCGGCTGAAAGAAGAAGATATAAGACGGCTATGAATGAGTTTTTGCTGAAGCGTGCATCAACTCTATCCTTGGACTCTTGCAGCTTAAGTGACGGAGCCACGCTGACATATCTATCAGAGCATCGAGTTGTGGTAAAATTAAACATAATAAAAAAGTTTAGAAGCAAACTTCTATATAAAAACTCATTATAAATGTTGATATTTTACACAGCTGCTGTCAGACGATGTCACGGTCACAAAATTTAATTCGATAGCTCGTCAGGTAGCTTAGTAACTACTGCTATTTATGAGCCACGACCAAATCTATTCCTGCTGATTGTTAAATCTGTCCGGGAAGTGATCCTTTAATCGATCCGTATAAACCGTTTATATATTTCTGCGAATCGTTTGCGCACCGTGTCACACGTGTGCACGTCAGCTCAGGTGTCTTCTCTGATTTACAGGTTTAAAAGCTGATAAAACGGCTGTGCTGTGTTCAGCTCTGCGTCCTTCGTCAGTTCATTAAAGTCCATTAAAAAGTGTGTGACAGCGATCGCACAGTAATAAGCTCTGAATCATTACCGTACAAGGAGCCTCCTGCACGTCCTGTCTCTACTTGTTAGTCTTTATTCACAACATGCAATCAATTTGCAGTTTAATAATAAGAATGAAGCTTATTATCAGATATTTCTTCATGAGCTCTTCGTGCTGCATAAACTTCAGTCAGTCATCTGTTCCTGATTTCCCCTCGTTGGTCCTGATGATGCAGGACGACGAACCTGTTGAAATAACAAGTTCATGTCAGTCTGTTTGCCTCCATGTTTACTTGGTTTGTTTGTAAAAAGTCATTGTGAAAAGGAACATAAGAAATAATATGCAACATGTTTTTTTCCCTCTGGACCAGATGAACCAAACCACAGATGTGAAAGCACCTGAACTCATTTGTGCCGCTTTCAGAGCGCCGGCATCAGAAGAGGAAAGCGAGATTGTGAAGCCGGTGGCGTCCGGAGTTAAAAGCAGCGTCAAGTTATCGACACAGATTGTCTGAGTTTAAAATCCACTGTTGTTTGACACGTTTCATCTGTTTGAGGCAAGAAAAGTTTCTTTCACAATCGTCAACTTTTGTCGAGGACTGCTCAGAATCAGACGGAGCAAATTGGCCTTCAGGCAATCAAAAGGATATTTTCAAAAGTTAGTCTTCTTAGAAAAGTCCTTTCAGTGCGTCCACAGAAAACTGCTTTCCCGCTGAGTCAGGACAGAGGAACAGATCTGTCGCTGGGACCCGCAAATACAAAATAAGATATTATGTTTTGGATCGAGCTACAAAGATTTCACATCCAGTATGAACAGAAGGAATGACTACAGCCACCAGGAGCTCTCTCGGTGTGCATACAACACATATTATTTTAATATACTTTCTTTAAAAACAAATCTGAGCTGTGCTGTACGGGGTTACATGTGTGCCACTTACAGCTGAAGCCTTGTAAAGTGTTTACCAGCGCGGTTCGGTTGCAGCTCCCCTGAGGAGACGGCGCAGTAAAGCACACAGTGTCCTCCAACCTCATAAAAATCCAACATGCTGTTCTCTTCTCTTAACAATACTCCTCTGTTTGGAGGCAGTGAGGAGTCCAAAAGCAGAGGCAATTTCCAGTCCTGTCTGTGGCAGCGAAGGCAGGTGTTTTTAAGGAGACCGCAGGGACATCATTTAGCTGAAACATGATCTTTTCCAAACACCGACCGACCGTAAAACTGATCATTGAACCTAAAGAACTACAATGTTTCCACATGTATCCTGCCGATCGGGTCGGATACAACATGGAGTTTGGAGAAGCACACGAGTCCTCCTCAATCCTGGTGTCAGTCGAAAGATTTACATAATTAATGAAGTTATCCAGACTGCCACAGTGAGCTCTGGACGCTGGAGAGGTCTGTGATCCTCTGAACACAAGAGGAGTTTGAGAAGCAGGAACATAATCCACAGAAAACACCGACTGTGCTTCTGTCTGCAGCTGTGTGATAAATTCTGACCTTTTTTTTCAGTTGAGGCTTTCTGCTGCATTGAGTTTGAACATTTGATACAAAATGGGATTTAATTTAAAAGTCCACAGGTGAGGATTTTAAGCGCTGGTGCCTCGTCAGCGGGGGTGGATGCTCCTTTAGTGGAACAGTGAGATACATTCTGACTTTATGTCGACATGAACTATTCTTAACTCCGACACTGAGAAATCCATCAGATCTTTATTTTATTCGAGGTTGGTTAGGCTGATTTTTTTATTCATCTCTTGTCACAACACTGTGCTAATGCTCTGGTTAGGTTCAGGCACAGAAACCACTTGGTTAGGGTTTGGAAAACATCATGGTTTCACCAAAAAAAACCTGTTTTGGTCGCCACTATCAGGATGGAGATGTCCACAGATCTCCTTAAAAAACACCCGCTTTTGACGCAACAAAAATGGATGGAAATATGCACCGGTGTGACTCGAACTACAAGCTAATAAAGGTTTAATATGCCACGTTTGCATCACGTGTCAACCTTGGACGTATCTCTGTTTTTGCAGAAACCTTCACTGCTAACATCACATCCTGGTGACCGGACTGAATTTAAAATCATGATGTCTTCTGACATTAAATAAACAATAGCTCAAACAGGACAGCTGTAATACGTCCTCACAGAGACGTTATCTGTGTCCATAAATCAGCATCCCCCTCCTCCCTGCTGAGCGCTTCACACCACATCGTGAGCACATGACAGAAAAAGAAAGGAAAAGCTGGATCTGCACTGAGCTCGATAAAGTGAAGTGATATTTTGGACATCTCAACCAGCCGTCCCCGATTTTGTCCCATTATTGAGCAGAACAGTCCATCAGAGTCTGGAGCGAGCACGCACCAATCAGAGGAAATGCAACAGCACAGCAGCTGTCAGAGCACAGACAGCACAGTCCAACACTGTAACACACACAGCCACAGTGACACGCCGTCAGTACCAGCCTCACTTTCTGTGTGTAGTCGGGATGTTTTACCGAACAGCGTGTGGTTTTATTTCCAGGTAAACTGGTGATTGTTTCACAGCAGCCATCGAACCACCGCGGGGAGGACGTCGCTCCTCCCACTCGTCGCAGCAGAGCGTATTTTTCAGCATATAATCACGTTAAAACACTGTTCTCTGCCTCACAGTGTTTCATAACACAGGATGCTTGATGATACCGTAGTGTGTGTCTGGCTGTGGAGATGCACGCTTATGATGAATAAAAAAACACAGGGGAGACTTAATATTTTACTGCAGGGGAGACAAAACATTAGTGCTGCTGTGGTAAAGCAGAGGCTGGATATAGTCAGTTTCCCTCACGTTACCTGCTGCAGTGTTATTGTGGGTTTACCTGTGCAGAGCTGTGAGTAAGCTGAGCGCCCCCTGCTGACCATATACTGAATATGAGCTACAGAGACGGAGCGTAATTAAGTCTCGGCCACTCCTCATTGCTCTCAATCAACTTTTTATTGCCTGAACGTGACCCTTTGTGATTTCCATCTGCTAGAAAATGACAAAAAATGCCTAAAAGCTGCTGCTAGAATAAAGTTTTATAAGATGCTAAACTCAAAAACTGAGCTTTTCAAGCCGCACTACACAAGTTTTTCTTCCCGCCTGACAGCAAACGTTCTCTCTCGAACAGAAAATGAATTAGCGATAGCATCGATTAGCATGTATAAGCAATAGCGTGAATATCAGGCATGGATAGCGATAGCTGGCTTGGGGAGTAACGGAATACATGTAACGGGATTATGTAATCAGGATACAAAAAAGATACATTCAGTCGGGGATTACTGACAGATTATTATTATTAGGTAACTAGTGACTAGAGGTTATCCGTGAGTTTGCTAGCTTGTTTGCAGCTTCATAAGAAATCTCTGTGGTGTAAGCTGCTAACTGACGGTTAGCGGAAATATTTTTTCTGCATTTTAGCAAATTTTTGGAGCGTCTTCACTATGAACTTGGCTACATGAGACCTTATATGGATCTATTATGAGAATAAGCAGCTGCTTGGAGGCCAAGAGTTAGAGTTGGGCCTGAGAACACACCTGTTACCATGGACGTAGGCTTGGGTGAGGGATGTTGGGGACACACCAACATCCAGTGAGTAATAAATTGTCCCCGGCACTAATTTGGGACACAAAAGGTAAACAGATCTCTACTAGTCCCGCCTCCCTAAATCAATATCACTATGAGGATTGGCTTTGCATTTTCTTGCTAACGTGTGATAGGCTGGCTCATGAATGTGGGCTGGCTGCAGTAGCTAGCTACATCCTGGTTGAATTTATTCACGACGGTCATATTGATTCAGTCAGTCACAGTAGCCTGGATTTATGTCAGCATCTTGATTTTTGGTCATTTGGGGCTTCAGTCTTGGCCTCTCAGAATATGAAACTCTTATCACCAGATTCAGACGATAAACACATTTCTGAAGCTTGTAAAGTCGTGATGACAAAAGCTAGCAGCGAGCGATTATCTACACTCTGGTCCGACTCAAAAGTCTCCCTCCCCCACACTCTGTCTCCCTGAGATGATGAATGAAAGGCTGAGCGTTATATCAAGAAGGCAGGGATGAGCTTCCATCTTGATTTAAATAAACAAAGTCTTGGCTTTCATAATATTTAGATCTTGTCGCCGTATTCAGATGATAAATGAAACGTCGAAGCTTGTAAACGCATGATAAGAACTATATTCGCTGCACATTTCAATATCCGTGACGTCCCCACCAACATCCACGTCATTGTCTTTCTGTTAGCCTTGTGGTCTACAAGTTGCATTTTGTGGTGCCGATGTCTTCTCCTCTAGTGGGCGCTGTTTTAACAGTGCGACACACATACACGGTGCAGCTCTCTTACAGTGGTGTCAGACCCGGCGCAGGGCTGCCACCGCCAGATAAACACTGCAGGCTGCGGAGCCTGTTGAAGCGGCCGTGTCCTTATTTTCACCTTAAGCCACAATTCTCTCTCAGATGACTGTCTGCTGGAAATGTCACAGACAAAACAAAAGAAAAAGGCAGGCAGGGGAGAATATACAATATATAGTGCCATTTAAAGGAGAGGTCCTGGGAGCAAAGTATTGAATTTAATATCTATACTGTTATAAACAATAAACCCACACATGCATGACTGTGGCAGACGTCCTTGTGCACTCTTGCAGCTCGCTCCCTCTCCTCCAACAAGACCTTCAGTCCTTTATGGATTGAGCAAATAATTTCTCAGAGAAGGTCTCCTATTGTTCACACTCTCTATGGGAGTCACAGCAGTGCTTGACTTCCCGATGGCAGTTCTCATTCCAGTCCTCTAATTAGCGGCTCTTTGTTATTGTCTTCGAGAGCTCGAGTGAATGTATTGTCAGCTGATCAGCAGAACTCTTTGCTTCAGAGGTAAAGTGGAGCTGAGGGAGCGCGAACACAACAATCACCACAAAGACATTTAGCTTCCTTTTTCAAAAGTTGTCGCGAGTCTGTCGAGGTGAATCGCTTTGACTATTCAAAGGAGAGGTTGTTTTCTTCACACTGAAATGTTACTCTACTTCAGGTGTTCTTAAGAAGGCTCAGATTGATAAGCGACTCTTAAAGAGTGATGTGTGAGAGGCTGCCGAGAGAAAAATGTAGCCATTAAGAGACTCTCGACTGCATCTCTACAGATTATTCTTCCTGTAACGGCGCTGTATGGTTCAATCACCATGAAGGAAAAATAAAAAATGTCACTTCAATCCTTTTTAGCATTTATAGCTATCATATAAACACTTAACACACAGGTGATGTTACCAAATATAAGGACACTTTTTGCATTTAAAAATGTTTTTGACAATTAAATGTTCTGATGTGAAGTATCCATCCACAGTCATGCTAGCAGCTCTGCTATGCTAAATGCTAATATCAGCATTAGAGCTGCAACGATTAGTCAATTAATCAGCCGATCAAAAGAAACGAGTTGCCAACTATTTTGATAACTGATTAATCATTTGCTGGTTGCAGCTTCTTCAATGTGAGGATTTGTAGCTTTTCTTTGTCCTTCATGACAGTAAATGAAGAGACTTTTGGATTTCGGATTGTTTGTCGGACAAAAGAGGAAATCTGAAGACGTCACTTTGGGCTCTATTTTTAACATTTAACAGCACAAACTGCCGTGAAAATAATCAGAACATTAATCAATAATGAAAATCATCGTTAGATGCAGCCCTGCAGCATGCTAACATGCTCTTAATAACAATGCTACATGCTGATGCTGAGCAGGTACAATGTTTACTTCAGTTTAGCATGCTAGCACGCTAACATACTATGCTTATTACAACCAAAAACAAAGTAGGCCTACTGCAGAGGCTGATGGGAATGTTTTCTACCAACTTGCACAGATGTTGTCGTCTTTGACAGGAAGGAAATAAACCTGACTTCTTAAGTGACAACAGCACACTGAAGCAAACCTCTGAGATCTGCCAGTAGACCAACCGAAACAAACATCCACTACAACCAGCAGCGCAAACTGTGTTATTGCAGTGAAATTAGTGCTGAAAAGGCAAAAAAAAAAGATCCTGGGTGGAGAGGTGTGAGCAACATCAGGCTGTTAGCCCTCAGAGGGAACTGAAGGTGAGTGAAGTTGTTTATTTAGCTGCATGTCTCCCACGTATAAGTGACGTAATCAGCAGCTGGCGTTAGCTGCTAATATCGAACATGTTCTTCAAAATCTTCACAAGAATAAGAGGCAGTGACTGGATCTGGATCTGACCAGGACTGACCCAGTTTTATTGGTCCAGTTAGTCATCACACACTTAAATCATATTCATAATCCGCTCAGCAGCCATAATGTGTGTCATCACCTCTGGTTCTACACTCAAATATTGGAGAAACTGAGATTCAGACCTGATGATGGTGCCAGATAAAACTGAGGCAATCACCAAAGGTATTACAAATTATCTGAGTGAGTTTAGTACATTTCACGGTGACAGTTGTGGAAACACATCTGACAGTAAACACACAAACATCAGGTGAACACCAACACTAGATGGCAAGAGAGGCAGTCAACAGATGCTAGCCCAGCAAAAATATTAGATTATGTTGTATATATCGATGTAGCATCATCAGAAATACATATGATTTCTTTCAAAATAGGAAGACGCCACCTTTAAACCTGTGGATTGATGTCATGGATCGTATGATTGACGGTAAGATATCTTTCAAGTTGATAATGACTTAAGTCCTTACAGTGTGTTATGAAGAATTGAAACTGCAGAAATATACTTTAATATATATATTTACTATTTTACTACTATACTGAGAGTGTCAAATATAAATCACATTTATACACACACATATACATAAAAATAATACAACATAACTAAAATAATGTGTTATCTGTGGGTATATCAGTGACAGAAGCTTTACAGGATGACTCATAGCGTGTTATAAATCATGCAGTGATTGTTTACGTCCCGTTATGAATGCGTGGGGAGCAGAAGAGGTTAAAATAAAGTATCAACTTTCATGTGAACCTCTGCAGTGATAATCTGTCTCAGCTGCTCTCTCATCACAAACCCCTCACACAGTCATGTGAAGTGCTGCGTGTGTTCAGTGCAACACTGCCCCCCTGTGTCCGTAACCAGGCACGACTCCCGTTCCAACGACATTCCTGTGATTCTTATTCCATCCAATGTCTCACTAAGTAAGACTGTCACCCAATCTCTCCCTCGTTCACTTCCTCTCTCTATCCGTCAGTCAGCCGTGTCCCATTCCCTTATTCAGTCAGTGCCTCGCCTTCTCAGTCTGTCAGTCTCCCGCTCATTCACTCACTCCATCCCTCTCTCCTTATTTGCACACCTCACTTCCCCCCCGCTCGCTCACCTGCACTTTCCCCCCCTATCCATCACACTGCACGTCTTAGTTGCCAGGTTTTTTAAACTGTCAGCAGCCTACCTCGCTCGGCCTCTCTCTTTCTCTACCAGGGAAACTTTTTATCCTTTTAAAAAGCTCCTCGTGTATTTGTATTTTTGCAGAACCTTGCTCGAGCTTCTTGTGCTTCAAACCTCTTCAGCGTTTTTATTCTACTTGACCCTGAGCGATTCGTTCAGCGGCTGCCACTCGGCACCACGACTTCTTTGCTTTACGCCGCCTTCAACTGTTGTGACTCATTCTTTCTCTCCTCCTTTATTTGTCTTAGTGTTTTCCTCTCGTCCTTGCTCAGAATATTTCTCAGCTCAGACTTGATGCTGTATTGAACGATTCCACATGACTTGCATCCACGACACCATCGCACTGCCGATGCAATGTGTTGATGTAGCGAGGCAGAAAAAGAGCTTGTGGAGGTCGGGGGGCTGGAAGAACGAGTAGTTTGTCTGAGTTTCAACCACTTTGATGTACATTTTTGTGAAGACTTTCATGGACAGACATTTCCAAAGGATTAATACACTGAAGATCTCCTTTTCAACCCATCGTGTGAAATATCTCAACATCTGCTGAATGGAGCGGCACGAAATTCTTTCAATTAAATCAAAACTTTATCTGTCCAATACTTTCCCGTCAGCCTCAGCTGCACTCTGGTTCAGTGAGAATGTTAACACGTTGAATTAAGATGGTAAATTATACCAGGTAAACAATGAGCATATTAGCATTGTCACTGTGAGCACTCTGGCACGCTGGTGTTAGACTGAGTCGGGTCGGGCCAATGGAAATATTGTTTATAGCAGTGTGATATTAAGCCAAAATACCAGGTCCAGTATTACTGATTTTTCTGCCCTGAGTGAAATGTTCCAGCTGTGTTCAGACTTCCAGCCCAAATCCGTTCTTTGGCATCGTATCCAGATTGATTGATCTCTACCAAACCAAACCACATCTGGTGGTAGTTTGACATGTGATTTGCTCTGGACGATCATCTCGGAGTGTGTTGTTTTTTTGTGTCACTCAATACACAACAAATGTCAAAATCCAGAGACATGGACGGAGTTCATGCCGCTACTAGCAGAGCAGAGGACAACAGTCGGTGGACAGTCACGCTGAAATAAATTATCAGCTCTGTGACTTCACATCGTGATTGTTTGGAGGAGAAGATGGTGGATCTATAGTCCTCGTACTTGGAAAACAGCATCACCAGCGTATGCAGTGACTGACGCCTGTGCGGACACTCTGGTTTGCCTGCCGTCTGAACACAGCCAATGAGAGCTCAAGAATGAGAGTGTAGCGTCACCACAATCCATCAGGACAACTGTGACACAACGTGGTTTTATTTGTCACAACAACCAATCAGACTTCAGCCCTCAGCAGCTACATTTCAAGTGACTTTGGGGAATTTGAAGTCAGTGAGTTATTCACAACACGTTCCTGCACATATTTCAAAATAAAAGCCCTGTTGAATGGAAATAGATACAAGTGTTGACCGAGTTTTAAAAGCATAATGCAGTAACTCTAACAAGGAAAACAAAGAGCAGATCGAAATGAGGTGTACTAAACTCGTCGGTTGGACTAGCACCCCGTGGAGCTGAGCTCAATCTGCTATCCTGGGGCTCCTGCTAACTAGCCACATGTTGCTAACTCTCATACACAAGACTCGACTGGCAAAACTGGAAACCTACCGAACCCTTCAAGCACCAACCACAGCAAGACCATCACCACTATCTTTCTGTTACCATGCCAACACAGAATTACACCAGTTCATGAAATCGTCACAAAATGCAAACCGACAGGATTTATGTACTTTTTTTAGTAAAATTTTAGCCTCTAGGATTCCCTTTCCTTTTTTTGGTTATATGTTAATAGAAATCAGTTTCTGAAACACTACCAGAGTTTCATCTCTAAGATTTGTGTACTTTCATATAAAATGTTGCCACTGTTTCACAAACTGCTGTTTCTGGGTGGACCATCAAATACTGTATTCACTGCACTCAGGTATCATAGAAGAAAGGCTGGTTTTACAAACACTGAACATAATCCAAGGTTTTGATGAAATGTCCAACTGTATCTGGCAACAAGGTTAAGATTCCTGCTTCTGCTTCTTTAACCCCCCTTTCCTCCATTCTTCCCTTATCTCCTCCTATCCTCCA
This sequence comes from Pagrus major, assembly GCF_040436345.1. Lineage (NCBI taxonomy): Eukaryota > Metazoa > Chordata > Actinopteri > Spariformes > Sparidae > Pagrus > Pagrus major. Next base: position 31,287,904 of record NC_133223.1, read on the forward strand.
TATCTCTCCCTCTCACTCTCTTCCCCTCTTGATCCCATATCTGTCTCCACCGTCCTTCTCTAATCTCTCCCGGTGTTCATCCCTGAGGACCTATGCAGAGGGAGAACGCTGCCATAAACCTTGGCATTCAAACTGGCGTAGCTCATGAATTTTAATGCGCCACACAGGCAGTATGGGCAAAGCAGGTGGGCAGGCGAGCTGCGTTCAGACTCTCTGCATGTCTTTCCCCCTGCTCGCAGCCAGGGGATAATAAAACCTCTCTGACGTCACGGCCCCAAGGTTGCTCTCTCACCAGTCCGTCCATGGGTGCCCGGGGAATCGGGTTTTTATCGCGTCTGTTTGGGCTTATCTCAGCACCGTGCCTGCAGGCCAAGGTCAATTTCATGCCTGGGCAAGGGGGTGTTCATGCTGCAGGGACAGGGGGGGATTCGCTGTTGTGTTGTTGTTGTGTTGTTGTGGGCAACCCAGCAGCTCCTCTCTGAAGGTGGGTCAATAGCAGCAAAATATGAACCATAAATTGACCAAAGCAAATGGTCCACTGCCAGACACAGCAGCGCAGTGCACTGATGCTACTGAGGCTCGGTGTGCAAATCTAAAAGGGATCTGTACAAAGTAATTCATGCATACTGGTCAACAGACCCCCGAAATTTTCTAAATTAAAGGGGAACTTCACTCAAACATGAGACAACAGTTGCAAGAACCCAAAACACGTGCAGATGCATCAGTCAAAAAGACAGGGTGATGTCACTGGCAAGCTCAAGCTAATATCAGCTTGACAAATAAGGAATCGTCAGTTAGCATGCAACTTTGTCTCTATCACCTTTGTTGCAACTGCTGCAACAGTTAGTTATGCAAAAGTGGTCAGTGGTCACAAAAAAACAAGACATATTTTACTCATAACTTCCCGTCAACTCTGGAACCTCCGCTGTAATAAATTCCCCGTTACGCTCGTCCTTTTGATGTCCAGCTTTAACTACACTAATCTCTCCACACCGGCGAGAAAAAAAAGCACGGGAGCCTTTCGACGGGACCACAGGCCCCATTCTGTCATCGACCTCCTGCGAATTAGATTCCCCCGGCCAAAGAAGATGAAGGGGAATCAGGTTAGGGAGCAAGGAGATTAAATGAAGAGCGTGCTGGTTTCTAAAGGTTCTCCGTGGTTAGGCGTTTAAGTCTAACTGCTGCTGTAGCGCCCTGGAGGCTGAAAATGTTGTTTGGTGAAAAGGAGGCATCATCCGGCATCACATGGGACTTACTTCAGAGCGTAATACTATTATATATAATTCTATTTTGCTGTGCGTTAGTTGCAGTGTGTGTGTGCTTGGCTGCTGCTTTTCTATTTTTTTTGTTTCTGTGATATTTTAACTAGACGTCTTTGCTTCTAACAGAATAGGAAGTTTAATGCAAAGTATTTTTTAGTCCTGGGACATGCAGCCATTTTAAAGGCTGTAGGGGGAAGCCTCAGTTTGAGGGGTCTCAGTTTGTATTTTACAGTTTTTAACTCAACATACCCGCATGCAAACACTACAAATCCTGGAGTAAGTGTTGATACTGTCCTGGGTTTAAAAATGCTATCCAGAATATATTGATTTATGTTGATTTATGTTGTTTAAGATTCTGAATTACATTTACAGACGGTGTATTTTTACCCTCCGGTTGTTTATACAATTCAGATGAGTCGTACGTGGTCAGCTGCAGTGAGGACGGCATCCGCAGCAGCTTCCCTCGAGCCACCGCTGGCTCTAATGTTGAGGCAGAGGATATACAATATAAGCACAGCATATGTACGTGTAATATTGATAGGAAGGATATAATGAAATTCTAATTTGAGCGTGGAGATTTATTCTGGATCTTCAAGAACAAGTCTGTGTAATAGAGGCAGCCCTGGGCGAAGAATATGCAGCGTGAAAATCATGCAGGATGTACTTCAACAGAAACACTGGCTTCATATAAAATACTTGAGACCTGCCTTCCTCACCCCAAAAGATAATGACTCTGCTTGGAGCATTAGATGATGAACTCTCCTTTTAGCTCCAATTTGTTCTCCACCAACTCCTGAATAAACGTCCGACTCTTCAGCAGCTGAACGCTCCGCTGTGTTCATCAGCTAGTCGCTAACTTTTCCTGCCTGCTGCTGATTTCAACATTATTTGTGAATCAAAACAATAAACTCAAACTAATTAATCTTAAATATTGAATATTTGCTTTACGGTTTGAGACTTGTCCTACGTTTAGATGTTGCCAATTAATTTTCTTTACGTTTTAAGTGTAATGTATCCCAGGAGAAACAAACTGTAAATTGCAAAATAAAAGTCATATCTTGGGCACAAAGAACAAGGAAAAAGAGAAAATTGGTTACAGACCCATAATTATAGATATATTTATTAACAGTTTCAATATTCTGGCCCATTTAATGGTTCGAAATTCACAGACGGACAGTCAATTATACAAGACATGCTCAATCAACAGCATCTATTTGCTTTATATTAAACTAAAGGCCTACGTGTGATGTGATTGACAGCTGTGACTAGATTAGTTCTGATTCAAGCGATGTGCGGTCCAGATGGCTGCTGCAGGTTTCTGTATCAGTTACTGCAGAAACCAAAAGATGACTTTTTTTTTTTGTTTTTTGTTACTCGAGGTACAAACTCTTCTCGGGCTGAAGAAGCTGCATCTGCTATCTCGTGAAAAAAAATGGAATTATCCACGAAGGCTGCAATGTGCATCTAATAACAACGTGGTGCTGCGGTGCATCGCAGCCACCTCAGCGGTGATAAGAAACACATTACTGGAGGCCGGTGGAGATAGTTCAAAGCAATTATTCTTACCTTTCACAACTTTTATGGGGGAATTTTGTTTACTGGAACATTTCAAATAGCAGAATTACAGCTGATCTCCACTGGTCTTTTTATGTTTCCGCTCTGAAGTAGATTTAATTATCAGGTTTCTTTGACCAGGTTATCAATGAAGCTCATAACAATGTCCATATCTGATGAGGCAGCACGCTGCACAGGTCAGATAGAGACGCTGAACGGACGGCTTGAATCAAACCAATCAGAGTTTTTCTGGTGTAATTAATTTCACTAGAGCGGCGCTGGATGCCCGTCCTTTGATAGTTACTGTAACACAAGCTCAGAATCTCAAACAGGCGAAGTCGAGCTTGGGGAGAAGCAAGCATACATCGTCAAGCACGTACATGTGTGTGTAGCACGTACACGGCGGCGTGTGATCCTTTGGGATGGAAATGTTCTGCTTTACACGGACACAGAAACACAAACACTCATAAATAAAATATATATACAGGTGTAGTTATTATCCACATTATTCCTTCCCCATGGTACCTTGCGCAAATTATGGCCGTGACTTATGTCCTGTCACGTAACCAAAACCAGCCATGTCGAAGGAAACAGACACTAATCCTCTCTCTTACAGCGATTTGTGCATGAAGATCTAGGTTAGCGACTTTATTGATTGAATGCTATTAACGCTATTAATACAGCTTAGCCCAGTGAGTCAGCACTTCCAAAGCCTTGAAACTGCGACAAAACCAGATATTTTCAGGCCAAACGAGATCATTTCCTCACCCTGACGCCTGAACCTAACCAGATGAGCACAGCACTGTCACAACATAAAACTGAATGTAAAGAAACAGAAGAAAGAAAAAGTAGCAACCTAAAGAAAAGTTTTTCATAACTCCCGACACACTCCTGTCCACACACACACCTCTCCTCCCCCTCCATGAAGTGAACTGTATCCAGCCGATCGACTTTTCCCTTCTTGGCACCACCACCATGAATTCAAGCTCTTTTTCTGTCACAGACATCCCACTGGTCTAACAATGCTCCGCCTCAGCGCTAAACCTTGGCTCCGGTGTCTGATCCAAACACCTGCCAAGCTTCAAACATCAGCAAAACTTCTCTTTCAGGGAATAAATCAATACGGCCCACTCCCTACACCGCCTGGTCTTTTTGATATACAGTATCTGAATCCCTCAGGGACTGTAGATACAGATACAGTATAGTATATCCCTGCTGACCACCGCTGACTGACTCTGACCTGGAACTAGAGGATGGAGGATGGAGTTTGCACAAACCTTGATGTGACAGACTGAAGTTTGTTCACTAGACGTTTGGAAAAACTGGGACAAACAACATTTTTTTTACTGCAGCATCTTATTTGTAGTTTTTTTTTCTTCTAGATAAGTAAAATATTTTTTCCTGGGGTCGAAATAAATGTATTGTAGTGAGAAAGGATCCACACATGGGCGAAAACCTTGTGTTACACAGGTGAACACAATAATACTGATTCTGCCGACACACATCCAACAGAGACAAAGTTTTGCTGTGTTGCTACGTCCAACATTTGATAGCCTGGGTTGCTAATATGCAAGTTTTGTACCAAATTCTGTCTGATTTCAGATTTTCACTCTCAATGTATCTTTAATTTTATTGGATTCCTGCAGGTTTCATCAAAGAAACACAAAGACTTTAGTTTGCATTAAAGGAACCCAGTCTGGACCAGGTCAGAGGAAGTCGTGGGTTTACACTGTGCAGGTTTTTATCACACCTTTATGTCGATGTTACGCAAAGTGTTACAGACTGTAAAAGGACGACATCAATTCATAGAAAAGTCGGTTTTAGTGTAATAAGTGTACTGATTAAATATCAAAAAGGTGACTTTATTCCATAACAAATTATGTTGATGGTAAAATTATTGTTGCTTTATTTTTCCGTTTAACAACTCACAACAGTAAGTTCATCTCCGTCTCCAGTGGAGATGTCTGCATCAGTGACGTCTAATAACTCCCACATAAACATTTTAAATTATCTGTTTGTATTGGAGCATTGTTTGCATCCAAGATTAGCTCGCGGCCTCTTCTTCCCCGCTGTTACCTGACTCATTAACGCCACTCACAATCAGCAGAGTAGCCTGAAACCATTGGCAGGAATGTGCATCGTGTCATGCACATCCACGTGCATGTGCTTGAGATGTAAATAAAACGGGGACCTTCTTAAAAACCATTACTCCATAGTGCTGTAAGTGGTCAAAGGGTACCTATACAGAATAAGTTGTTCTATATTTTTTTATATTTGTTCTTGCTGAAGATTTAAATATTTAAAAACAGACAAAAATGTAAAAAAGCTGGCACTATAGCAAACTCAGGAAGAAATAGTGCATTTTCCAACCCAATCACCAGAATTAATGTTGGCAGTGTACGCTTCTGCAAAGCACATTATATATTTTTAAACTTTACATCCCTTTATGTTGCAACTCATGCTCTGCTTAGGTTTAGGCACTTAAAACACTTGGTGAGGTTTAGGAAAAGATCTGGTTTGGGCTCAGACTACCTGGTTTTGTTGCCACAAACATGACTGGAAGTAGTTCTGAGGTCTCCTACAGTGCAGTGTGTGTTCTCGACTGAGGGAACATGACACCCAGTGCAACAGTCGGCTCACTGATGAGCACACAGCACAGAAAGAGACGATACACAGAGACGATGCTTTTCAGTATGTGAGGTCATATTCGATTTGTGTCTTTTCATTGTATTTGATGACAATAAGAATAATATATAATATCAGCAGCCTTATTATTATTCTTCAGACTCTTTGTACTAAATACACAAATCTCTCGGTCTCTCACACATGTGGGGCAGCTTACTGAAGGATAAACAACTTTGTCGAAAGGAAGGACAATTTCCAAACAAAGGAGCGCAGCTGAGGGAGAGATCCTGCGCTGGGTAATTATGCATGTCCGTGCATCGCAAGAGCCTCGCAGCGTTGTTTTGTATTCACATTCTGTGTGATTTAGTATGCCGAGGAGTCCCCGCTGTTTTACTGTCAAGGCTCCGAATGTCAGCCGTGTACCTGCTGATTATACTGATATGTGAAAGATGAGAGGCGGATGCGAGCACGGGGGAATGCAGATAGGCACTCGTTCCGAGAGATAGCCTTATATAAATTCATAACATTATGAACAGATCAATTGAATACACACAACAGCCCAGTCAGATATGAAGCGCTGTAAATGAAGATGGATCATCTTCATCTTGTCTTTGAGATGCAATTCTACAGGGTCATGTGAATATGCAAGCGGGGGGATGCCTGCGCTTTAATCGCCGGGGGGGGGGCGGGGGGGGTTAGGGTATATAACTATTTCCATTCATCACACCGCCCTACATCTTGACTCCAAACATCCTCTGCAGCCTTTATTTTTGAAAAAGCCGAGGGGAAACATTCGGGAAAATTGCTGCATCACAGCATCGGGTATTGATTTTTTGCCGGCAACTGGTGGGAGTAATGATAAACCCGGGGGGGGGAGGGGTCTCTGTGTGACCTCTCGTTAGCCCGGGCCCGCTGACGGTAGATCCTCCACACTGACAGTGTGAGCTGACACCAGCAGAAACACCTACATGTGAATCAGACGCCCAGGTAGGCCCGGAGGCAATACCGAACACAAGGTGTGACCCCAAAGGGCGATTCCATGACTACATGAGAGGTTTCATTGTGCACTGTGACATTTTCTCGTTCTGATTTCATCCTCTCCTGCTGTCTATAGAGCCGAGCCCCCCGCAGCTTTCATCACTCGGATTGCGGTATCACACCTCATCTTCTTCCACCTTCCTCTTTCTCGACTCGACAAAAACTGTGACATTGCCCCACATTTCAGACATCTTCAGTGTGCAACTTTGTTCAGCGAGAGCTCAGAACTTTATATTCAGCCTGTGTGGGTGTCTGATATGTGGCGGGCAATTTCGCCCTAAGGACAATGAATGTAACAACCTATTTATATATGAATTATGAGGCAGGTAGAAAGTGATACAGCAGGAGAGGTAACACATCCTCAATCCTAAAGCCGGTGACTCCCAAAACAACCATTGTACCGTAGCAGCTACATGCACACCACACCTTCATGATATGGTCACAGTTTGGTTAGTTTGAGGCATCAGAAGAACATGGTAAAGGACAAGATCACAGGTTAAACGTGCAAACATTGGCCACCTGTTGAATTCATACTACAAACTAATAGAGGGCAGCATATCACCAGAATTACTGCTGTAGCTGCTACTTAGCTCAGTTAGCTGTGCAGCATGTGGTCCAGGACTGGGAGCTCAGAGCAGTAGGGGAGCGTTGGTGTTTACGCTGCCGACACAGTTACTTATCATACAAATAAATGTTTTTCACTCTTACATCCTGTTGCCATTTTTTTTATTATTTCCTTCACTCTTCCTGTCTGACGATTACATCCAGTTGCACGAGGAGACGTTACTGGCAGGTCTCATTAATCTCACTTGTTCCAGACTTCCTGCCTTGATTGACTGTACACTTCGTTCACTTGCTGTGTAAATGACTCAATCATGACTCAATAATGTCATAAAAATGTTACATGAAGTTACATAATCCTGATTTAAGAGAAGAGCAATAGCAAATTTCATTTTTTTCTTCTGACTCTGGAGGAAATCACACGTTTGGTTTGTTGTGGATGAGCTAACTTTCAGAAATGCAAAAAAATTTAATAAAATGGACTTTTATTTTTGACAGACAACTATACAGCAACTGAGAAATCACCTTAATCCCCCTGAGGTATAAACTACAGATAATCTACTTTCACAAACCGGGAGCAGAGAGAACATGTTTTGTTTGTGAGACAGGATTTTCCTCTTGAACTCCCTGAGGATGATTCAAAAGCAGAGGTGACTGCATTTTGTTGGTATTAGCATGTGTGATGTAATGGCAGTGAGATTTATGGGTGATATTATCGGCCTGAAACGGTTATTAAATGAATAAATCTGTAGAAGAGTGTGTGAGGTCAGTCTGGAAACTGTCTTATGTAGAACAATGCTGACTTCTGCTGGCCACCGGACGGTAATGCATCAGCCGGGTGTTTGAGTAACACCACAGCTCTCAGTGAAGACGCTGCAGATTCTCCTGCGCACAACAAATAACCTCCAGCAGCCTGGAGACGTGTCACATCGTGCAGAAGAGCATTCTCACCAACCAAATGCCGGGTTGTATTCTGGGCTGAAGTTATGCTTATTGTGTGTCGATGCTTATTCGGGCAGCTCGTATAAAGGATTCCCAACACAAAGACAAAATTGCACAGCAGCCGCCTGTGAATGAGAGAAAAGAAGAAGATTCAAAGCGCACAATTGAGCAGGAGGAGGTTTATATTCACTACAGCTGCTGTCAGCAGCAGTTCTGTTAATATGCGCAGAATGAGGGGCAGCTAAACGGCGTCTTCAGACACAGAGCGAGGTCGGCTCCAACCAAACCGACGGGAAGCCTATTTAGCTACTCATTTTCTATTATTGAGGCAGGACACAAAACAGCTATTCTTACAGCCACAGAAACGTATCTGCTTTCTGTCACACCGCAGGCTCGCAGCAATTGAAGACGCATATTAGCACCTCTGTCTGCTCTCTATATTCAATTTTCTGAGCTCCGTAATCAGCTAATCCAGAAGGAAGCTGATAATTGGCGACCAATCCGTCTCTGCCTGGTTCCTCGTATTGACTGCCGGCCCGAGCGGCGGCGACAAACAGATACAATTGACATTCAGATAAGGGGACACGGAGGCACACTTATTCTGCAAACATATTGAAAAGAATCGGTTGTGCCCCTTAATGGAACCATCGCTCCGTTCTTCTCAGTCCTTTAAGAGACAGATTGAGGTGTTATCTGAGCTGAGGGAGGCGTTTTTATTTTCTGGCCAATATCCGTCTCTCGCCCGTTGGAATTGCCTATCAGGTGTCCGTTTTTTTCCTCAGACCATTTATCAAGCTGCTTCTCGAGCCCTCCCTCCCTACTTGCCTCCTTTTTGCTTTACGATCAGCTATCTTGAGAGAATATAAATAAATAAGTCCGAGCCGTGCCAACTATAAATCACAAAGTTGCAGGTGGTGGTGGTGGTGGTGGTGGTGGTGGTGGGGGGGGGGGGGGGGGGGGGGGGACAGAAGGCTTCGCTTTGAGTTTTAGTTCAAGTTGCAGAGTGTGAGGTTTAGTCAGTGAGTGAGGATGAGTAGGTGCAATGTGGGAGTAAAGTTAATAATTTTTTATGATATGAGACTGAATCACAGAAACCCCCACAATGACCACAGTCTTCTCAAATAAGCGTCTGGAACTTTATATTAGTTTAGGCAAAAAAAAAAAAAAATTCATGGATTTACTTAAATTCAATATTCTGTCTGCTTTAAAGACATTCATCTTATCTTTTAGCACCCTGCAATGATTTTCCATCTACCCACCGTTATTTTAGTTCTTCATTGCTCCGGGAAAAGAAATAAAGAAAATGAAATACTTTTATCTTTTTCCTTACAGTTCCTTGTTGGTCATATTTTTTGTCCCGATTCAGGGAACAGAATTCAGACGTATGAAATATTAATCTGTCCCTTTCTCTAGTGCAGGAGGTCTGGAGCCCATTTGAGCATGCAGATGCAGTGGAAGGGTTAAAACCTGGGCTCAGCCATCAGTCACACAGCTGTCACAGGACAAGTTCTGGTGATTCAAATCCCACCAGAATAAAAATGAACTGTGGCCCAGACTTGGGTTAGTTCTGGTTTATTTGGTTTAGTCTTGGCTGACATGTAGCCACACTATGGCCAGCTCGTGGTATGTGGGCCGGATGAACGTGTCCAGGAACGGTACCTGGTTCTGCAAATGTCCTAACGTCTAATTGAAATATTATAAGTTGGTTTTACACTTCCAAATGTTCAACATGGTCTTGAACAGTGGTCTCCCGCTTAAAAGTTGTCATGCCTAAATGTCACTGACTGAGGATGTCGGCCAGATGAACGTGTCCGTGTGGAACTGGTCCGTTTTGTCCGCATCCTCACACATCCTGCACACATACGGACAAAATGAATGCAGCGTAGAGACAGCGGGCTCTGTCTGAGTCTGTATACGTACGTAACGTTGAGCATAAATGAGCCCAAAATCCCCCGCAACCCCGCTGCTGGGTTGCTTAACAAAGCAACCCAGCAGCGACCTCACCCGGCGTGATCACTGAGGCACCTGACTGATCTCTTCAGGTGAAATGCATTCAGATAAACAACACAAATCCCCAGCGGCCCTTCTGTCTTCTAAAAAGCTGAGTCGTGATTCTGTCCCGACGAAGACCTTGAGATCAAAATGTTGGATGTTGGATAATTAATGTTCACCTCGCAACTAACGGCGTGCGACCCGTCTTATCTTTTGTCTATAAAGCCGAACAACGAGGCGACTCCGCTGGTGTTTGGAGGTCATCGCGCTTGTTGACTAAAAGAAAGAAAAATGCTGTTTTTCTGAACTTTCTGGCATCACTCAACAACCAGATCTCTGCACATCCCTGCATGCATGCTAATGTGATATTGCTGCGTGAACACTTTTGCCCTGCGAGCACACAAAGGTCGAAGAGTTAAGGCAGCCAATAATAGCTTCCCACTTCTCCACAGCTTGTTTTTTAGAGAAGAGTTAAATTAATTGTTAGGGTCGCTCAAATCATTTTTTATTTTCTTCCCAGCGACACTGCTTCCTCAATAAGGTCAGTAAGAAAAGCAGTGAAACACACTGGAACAGTTGATCGATGCAGTTGCAGCCCTGAGCACCACCCACCACCTGACAGAGAGTACACACATGTGAACACACATGTAGCAAACAGGGGAATTATTTAACAAGACAAGCAAACATGACGAGATGAATAAAGTATTGCAGCAAAACCGCTGCATGTGACATTAACTAGCCATGAATAATCACTATTCTTTGCCCTTTGTCAGATGCTTTAATTGCAGGTTGTAGGAGACAGGCCCACAGCTTGCCTCCACTGCTGAACCCAGCCCAGCAGTCAGCTATTTAATCACTACAGTATCATTTCTCCACCAGAGCAGCCCCACTGTGCCTTTACCAGAGTTAAATGTGCAGCAGGAGAAGGTCACTTCGGGAGCTTATAGCGGCGCTGAAGATGCATCTCATCCCTCTAAATGACAAAAAACCAGAACGCAGCGTGAAGATTGCCGTCAAAAAAAAAACCATGATTATCTTCACATGCAGAGTGATGTTCTGTATATTCACAGGCGGGGGGAGTTTTCATTATTCTTAGAGCGTAGAGACTAAAAGACAGAGTGTCTTATCAGATTGTTGGGGAGTTAACTGATCCATACATATTCATCGTGTTCATGAGGTGTTCAGACAGAACTGAGATAACACCTCCTCATGTGCTTTTGGGGGTTGCCATGTATTTAATGAATTATGCAGCTACAGCTTGAGCCACATATTTTTTGAGCGTTTACATTTGTTTACATTTTGGCATAAAAAGTTAGCCGAATAAGCTAAAAGCACTTCCTGTTTGCGATGTACCGATGGATGTACAGACAAGTATCACTGAGTTTCTTTGATAGTGAAGAAAACTTAAAAACATGCTGATTCTAAAAGAGGTTCAAGTTCTGCAGCCCAGTCGCCAGAATGAAAGGTTGGCAGTTTATGTTTCTGCAAACCATCGATATCTTCAAGTCAATCTTAATTACATAGCCCAAAAATTGCAAATCACAATTCCTCAGTCTGTCATTCATCTGCACAGTGAGTGACAGACCTTCAATTCAAGTAATTAAAAACTGCCCAATGAAAACTTTGCAGCAAAGAGGAAAAGAAAAGGAAAATGGAAGAAAGCTCAGGCAGAGCCGACAGAGGATACAGACAGATATTATACAAAACAAAATCACAGAGTATACAGATTACAGATTACAGTGAGGGAATATCCAATAAAAGTAGACGATATAAAATATAAGTCAAGAAACAGGATCCAGGAGGACGACTGAGCAGGCTGAGGTGTTGCCATGTGGTGCCCAAGCCATTAACATTTCAAAAAAATGATATCTCTCACGACAGGTAGGGAAATCTTCAACTGTCTTTGTGGCAAAAGGCGAGTGTTTTAAGAGGTCATGGAGTCAGGACATTTTCCTGCTGTGCTTGTGGTGATAAAACCTGGTATTTTAAGCCAAAACAAGATTTTTTCCTAAACCTAACCAGGTGGTTTTTAGCTTTCAAAGTAAGTGTGTGTGTGTGTCAGAGTGAAACCGCTGGATATTTATAGGAAGACCAGCCGAGTTTTGGCAACAAAAGCAGGTGTTTTTAAAGAGACATCAGCGATGTGACTCAGGTCATTGAAAATTATTCCTCCCTCATCACTTTTAAACAGTAAAATACTGACAGCGGGACAAATAACTGTCCTGAGTCTTTTATTAGCAAGTCCAAGTCGAGTCTCAAGTCATTTAATTTAATTCAAGTCAGGTTACAAGCAGCAAAAAAGTGACTTGAGTCGACTCAAGTCCACGTCTCTGCAACACATGATCTTTTCCTTAACCTAACCAAGTGGGTTTTGTGCCGAAACCAAACCAGAGCGTAAGCACAGCGATGTCACCACATGAAACTGAAAGCTGAACCTAAAGAAACATTAAGTTTCAACATCTACATGTTTTGAAGAAACGTACATTTCCAACATTTGTTCTGGCTTGTAAAAGGTGAGCTGGTGAGATGATTTTGAAGCTGACGTTTCATCATTAAGGGCTTCAGAGATGATGACATCTTCGCACTGAGTCTAAAAATACATGCATCTTTTCTGTGTGTTCAGATTAAACTGAATTTGGACTTGGAGAGGAATGAGACTCGTAGCACAAATTGTGGCAATCAGTACTTTAATCGCCTGATGAGTTGTGTGTCACGGCCACTGCTGCAACTTTTCACGAGTGGGCCTGATCAGCTATTAGCGGTCTACTTTAAAGCTTCCCATTTTATTAATAACACCAGCAGGCACCTGTCCCTTTGCCTCGCAGCTTGAACCTCTCTGATGAAGACCACAGGCACATCTCATTGAAACAATTAGGAGGCCGTGTGTGAGCTGCTTGCTCTGAAGCAAAGGACAGGTCATCATTAAGCGGTAATGAGGAGAAAATGCACATTATATACGAGGATCTCAGTTTTTCACACTGCCCACTCCGCCCACTCACTCCCACTGTGCAAATGTACGAGGAGATGTATGTAAATGACACATGCCGCTATTGATTTAAACTTGTGTTAACAGCTGACGGTACATACAAGCTGTCATGCATGAATACGAAGCACACAGAGTGATACACAAGCAAACACACACGTACTGCAACCTGTACACATATTGCATAACTCGTGTGTGTGTGTGTGTGTGTGTGTGTGTGCGCAGCCACCCTCACTGCTGCTTAATGCTTCCATCGTACACTGTCGCTGCTCTGTCCTGGCTCTGTGATGAAAATGCATGCTTCATCAACTTTGTCACAAAGTCTATGCATTCTATAGTACAGCAAGACAGGCAGAGCAGCTCCAGAATACCAATGAAGAGCCGGTGTTGTGTCCCTGTCAGCCTCCCAAACATCCCCGGAGCAGCACACCGGCAGAAAACAATCCTCGGCTAAAAACTTACATCACCTTTTGGCTTTCAGCACGCAAAATAATCTCTTTCCAAGTAAATAATTTGCAGAGTGCCCTGTCATATATCAAGTTGGGGCTATGAGCATGCTAAAGGATTGTGTGGTCTGCTCGCTCAGATTAAGCGGCACAACCGGAGCTTCACATCCTATTAAGCCAGATTAGAAGAAAAAGCAAAGGCCCAGGAAATTACATCACCTGTCAGGTCTCGCTGCTACAATTTATTACTGCCATTAAATCCTCTTGCAGCGTGAACTGTCTCGCTTTCTGAGGAATTTTCCTGTTTGAGCATGTGGAAGGGGAGAGCGATTATCTGGTGTGGAATAGACATGAGTGAGGTTTCTTTTCTCTTTTTTTCAGTTTTGAATGTTGACAGTTTTTTTCTTTTAGGTTAGCACATAAACCATTTCAGAAGACAACTGAAAGTCATCCTAAAGGTCTAACACTCATTAGCATCTCATACAGGCTGTGTTAGACCAAAGAGTCGGAAAGAACACGCAGCAGACTGAGGATGCTGATATCTTCAGACACCGGAAACACCAAGTTGACCTCAACTATCTTAAACAATCAAAAGCCAACCAATCAAACCGCAAAGATTCAAGCTGCGTTGAAGACACAGAAACCAAGACTGCTGCAAGAAAATAACACAAAACTGAAGGGAAATGAGTGAAATCAGTTGATTTTGACATGGAAAACTGAATTACACTAAAACATCATTAAATCTTTTGGCTATGAAAAGGTCGAGTCGCTCAGGGGCAGCAGTGGATGGAGCCAGAAACAGCACTGCTTCAATAGATTCAATTTAAAGATGATTATCATGTTTAAAGGATAATTATCTTTAAATTGAATCTATTGAAGCAGCGCTGTGATCGATGCAAATTTAGTCAAAACTTCACTGAATCTTAATTTCAGTCTGAACACACAGACACAGACTCACTTTTACTTTGAAAGCCCACGCTTTCAAAGTAAAACTATAAAAACAATAGCTCAAAGTTATTGCAAGCAGTGATGGTCTAAGTTCAGCACCTTTTGCAAATTATTCCATGTATAAGATGCACAAGAATTCAGGTCTGATTCAAGAAATGTGACCAAAAGTCGTGGCTAAGGTACAAACTCGCTGACCGCATGGCAACATTGAACTTCCTGTTTCACCCAAAGCAAGATGGGAAGTGTTGTGCCAAAACTCAGAACATGTTCATCCCAAACAGAAGAAAGAAAATGATATATTAGGAGTGACGAATCCTTGGATTGGATTTTTGCTTTTTAGTGTTGTATCAATACATTTGTTTTTACATTACTTAGACTCAGAATGTTCTCCCAACATGATTCTTACAATCCTGGGAAACTAACACTCTCCTCTTGCAGACAATACAAACTCAGGCAATGGATACAACAAAACTAATAACAGTAATAAAATTAGGCTAAAACACAGACAATCAAACATTACACTAGTCTTGAGTTCAATTTTTTTCATTTCAAACTGCGTGAAAAAACTGTCCTTGAACATGTTGAGTACCACTCACACGCAGAGTGAAGTACCCACACTTATACTGAAAATGGAAGAAAATATGGCATGTCAAGCTAAAGCATGTTGGGACTGAGCCAAAAGTCTGAGCCTATAAATACAGGGAGTGAAAAAAAACGACACCATCACTGAATCCAGTCCGGACTGTGTCCAGCACCGGGTCACTTCCTCTGCTAACCAACAGGGGCCAGTGGCTCTCCTCCTCCACACTGTACTTTTAAAGCTGCGTGTGTGTGTGTGTGTGTGTGTTGTATGTGCTTGTGTGCGAGTGTGTGCGTCTGTGTACTCTCCTCTCACACATCTCATTAAGTGCAGCCCCCATTATTGCAGCTCTGTCACCACACTGGAGCGGTGAATGGAGGAACACACAACCGTTCATTAATGTTTTGACACCTCCTCCCCTCCCCTCCGCTGTGTTACTGGGATGAGCTTCTTGCTTCCTCCTCCGGCACATCGATACAACACTTTATACATACAAATGCACGGAGCATGCACATAACACACTTAAGCAATAACTCCTCTCTCTCCCCAGAGTTCCTTGGCAGCCTCGGGCCACAGTAAAGGCAATGAGGAATACATTCATTTCACAGTCCACCCTGTTTTGCTCAGTGAATATCCAGTCAGGGACTGCAAGACGCTCTAAATGTATTCTACCTTCAGGTGCCTCCGAGCGCTGAAGGTCCAGTTTTCTCGTTATAAAACTGAAACAAAGGTAGAACAGTTGGTAAAACGGCTCGATTAAACTCTCAGGCACTGTCAAATGATGACAGAGGAACAGTATGTCAGCTGTAAAAGTCCATCTAGGTCTGAGCGCTGAGGCCTTAGAATAACATTGTGATTCTGATACATGGTATAAACTTCGATCAGGGCTGCACGATACTGGAAAAACCTGACATTGTGATATTTTGAATTTGTGCACCATTTATTCCAAAATGAAAAAGTACAAGAATTCCTTTCAGATAACGTGAATAGCTCCATTAGGAAAGGATTAGTCATTCTGGTATGGTGGGGATGATTTTGTTGGAGTGCATTTTATCAAGCACAACAGGCCCTGCTTTGTTTGATAAATTGATCAAGAATGATCGGTGGTTCGCTGCATGTCACTCACAAACAACAGAGAACCCTTAAATCTGACTTAATTATGTCATATTAGACAGACATCTCTTGTAGATTAGACGTGGGAAAATGAGAACTGAGCATGGAGTGATGCTTTTAGACTGTAGGTCTGTTTGACCACCATCACAAAGCATTAGTACGTTACAGGGAATGTGACAGCAAATCAACTTTCTTACTGTTATGAAGCCTTTAAAACCAGGAAAAGACAACACTTATGCTAAACAGGACATCAGATACTGTTCACCACCACATCTTTACAGAGACCTGTCTCCACCACATCTTTACAGTGGCCTGTCTCCACCACATCTTTATAGTGGCCTGTCTCCATCAGATCTTTACAGAGACCTGTCTCCACCACATCTTCACAAAGATCTGTCTCCAGCACATCTTTACAGAGACCTGTCTCCATCAC
Source organism: Pagrus major (assembly GCF_040436345.1). Taxonomy (NCBI): domain Eukaryota; kingdom Metazoa; phylum Chordata; class Actinopteri; order Spariformes; family Sparidae; genus Pagrus; species Pagrus major. The sequence continues at coordinate 31,304,381 of NC_133223.1, forward strand.
ATCCTTACAGAGACCTGTTCTCCATCACATCTTTACAGAGACCTGTCTCCACCACATCTATACAGAGACCTGTCTCCACCACATCTTTACAGAGACCTGTCTCCACCAAATCTATACAGAGACCTGTTTCCACCAGATCTTTACAGAGACCTGTCTCCATCACATCTTCACAGAGATCTGTCTCCAGCACATCTTTACAGAGACCTATCTCCACCACATCTTTACAGAGACCTGTCTCCACCACATCTTTACAGAGACCTGTCTCCACCACATCTATACAGAGACCTGTCCACATCACATCTTTACAGAGACCTGTCTCCATCACATCTTCACAGAGGCCTGTCTCCACCACATCTTCACATAGATCTGTCTCCAGCACATCTTTACAGAGACCTATCTCCATCATATCTATACAGAGATCTGTCTCTAGCACATCTTCACAGAGACCTGTCTCCATCACATCTTTACAGAGACCTGTCTCCACCACATCTACACAGAGACCTGTCTCCACCACATCTTTATAGGGACCTATCTCCACCACATCTTTACAGAGACCTGTCTCCACCACATCTATACAGAGACCTGTCCACACCACATCTATACAGAGACCTGTCCACACCACATCTTTACAGAGACCTGTCTCCATCACATCTTCACAGAGACCTGTCTCCACCACATCTTTACAGAGACCTGTCTCCATCACATCTTTACAGAGACCTGTCTCCACCACAACATATCTTGGATCAAGCTGTTGGACTGTACATGTTTACATCATTGATACTTGGTGCTCAAAAGCAGTCAAAGTCACTTAGTCACATTGTAATTTCAATAATATTTAGATAAATTGTACAACCCTAACTACCCAAAAAATAAGAATAAAAAGTCTAATATCATATCAAGCTAAAATATCAATATATTGCTCAGCCTGAAATCCATCACACAACCTCTGACTGAGTACTGGTTCTATACTCTCCACATTTTCATTTCAAAATTACATTTGTACGTGTTATATCCGAGCCTATCAATAAGTCAGCCTGGTGTTATGTTTCTGATTGAAAAACCTTTTCACTTAGCACTCGAGGCAGTGCAGTAGATTTCACTGTTAATTGGCAGGTTTTCACACATTAATCTTGAGGTGCAGCACCAATCAACACCCTGCCTCTCTGCCAGATGAACAAGGATAACAGAATCAAACATCACAATACAGACACGTGGAAAGTCTTAAAAGTCTGCACTCTGAAGGAGAAACAGTCCTTGGTGCTGAAAGATTTCTTTGTGTGAGAGCCTCCTCAGTTTTAACAATCGTCAGGGCCAAAATGAGCACTGCCTTCCCCTCACCGCTCATTTTATATTCTGTTTAAAGAGCAACCTTTCAGTAGACGGTGAGCACGGCCGACAGATCAAATCTGTTGTTTTCGAGCCGAGAGCAAAGCGGCGCAGGTTAGTCTCCCACACAGCCCCCCAGAGAGGAGGAGAGACGAGAGGATCACATCAGCTTCAGCTGCAGGTTATCAGCTCCACTTTGACCAGCAGCAGCCTGCGCTTTCAGGCCCGACAGCAGCTTCCTCAGACCATCAATAATTATCACTGAGAACAAATAACAATAATAAGTTATGAACTTTCCTGCAGATTCAGTTCATATCTGACTGATACAAGATTGAAGTGAAGAAATGTAATAAACAGAAAGCAGATTTATCTAAAAAACAGCTTGAATGTGACAATGACTAGCAGTCAAGTTTTAAAGCAATAATTCAATATCTTATTACTTGTGCAAATCTGAAGTTTTTACCTGTTTTCAGAAATCTAAAATGTAGTTTTCACTTCATGTTTTCAGTCCTTTTTCATCTCTCATCACCTTCCTCTGATCCACCTTTTATAGCAGATTGTCCTCATAAGTGATTGCGGTCAGGCCTCGGTAAGAAATCAATTACCAATAAATGACCTGCAGGTTCACAATCTGCACCAAGTGTTAAAATTAGAGCATGATGGGAAGCCACTAATGGTGGAAAACAGATTCATGCTGGTGTCGCAATGAAATGACAAATACTGGCGATAAGATTGTGTAAAAGGACCGTGACAATAATCAGTTATCAGTTAATGGAATAAATGTCAGTTTCATGCATCCTGAACCACAACAGCAGCAACAATGACAGAATAGAGAGACAACAGGAGGTGTGCAAGACTACAGTGTTTCCTCCGAGCGTCAAAGTTAACACTGCTGTCATACTTGTGCCAAACCTGAGTAGCAAGTGGTGGAAGTGGAGGTGGAAGTACCCAGATCTTTATCTTAGGTAAAATAAATCATAGTATGGAAGTATGGAGAGGTTCTGTTACAAGTAAAAGTATAAGTAAAAGTACAAAAGCATTAATGTTAGATGACAGGAAAAGTTCATCAGGTGTGAGTAATTTACTATTATTAGTGTCGAAATATACTAAAGTACTCTCATTCAAGACTTTCTGGGACATTTGGATGGAAACCTGACTTGAGACATGAAAGCAGCTTGAACAAGATGTCATCTGCCATCGACAGCCCAACAACAGTTATGTTTGATGTGTATTTTTATGATTTATGACTCTGTGATGATTCAAAATTGTGACTCGACACTAAACCCTCTCTCTCCTCCTGGTACATTTATTGTGTCGGCTGCTTTTTAAAGGTAAAGAGAGGAGCTCATGTGACTGCAGGAGTCTAAACAGGTAAATAGATCCCAGTGTGCTCTTGTAAAGAGGGGAGGGATGGATGGATGGATGGATGGATGGATAGATAGATAGATAGATAGATAGATAGATAGATAGATAGATAGATAGATAGATAGATAGATAGATAGATAGATAGATAGATAGGACAGTTTCTAGCTCAGTAAAGTGCAAACTATAATTGAAATGTCAGAGCATGCCTCTTAGGCACACACTAACATTCTGAATTAAACCTTTATTAAATGTCTTTCACTGCCAGGAGACAGTCGTCTGAAAGCCAGGGTGGCCTGCTGGCCCCTTGCTCGCCACGTTACCTGCAGTAACAGCGAGATGTCAACACATGCAAATGACTGTCTCTCTCCTCCGCTTCCTCCTTATTCACCGCTGCCTCCCTCCTCTCATACACTCCTTACACATGCAAACAGTATTTCTGGCTGATGTTTATCTGTGATTACAGTCTGGATCCTGTTTATCTGGTTTTTAAGTGTCCCTGAACAGACATCAACAGTGTCACCACGGGAGCTAAAAGTGACGCAAGGCTGGTGAACAGTTAACTGTGTCATTCGAGGACAGAGCTTCTCCAGCTACTGTGAATGGGATGTGACATTTACATAATGACACCCCTTTAACTGAAGATTTAATGACTCTAAGCATACTGCTGGAATATTTATATACATTCAAATAGAGCTGCAGAGTACTTATGAAAGGGTAAAGGGCCGTGGAACATATGACAACAGCTGCGTTTACCTTATATTCCTATCTAATATGATCTGATCCCGCCTGACGTGAATGAATTTTCAATCAGATCGAGAGGGCTGGTTCAAACCTTTGATATTCCAATCAATAGAAAAATATCAACCATGTAAACACTTTTTCTCTCTGGTTGCAATAAATATATTCTTTTTGGGGGTAACATTAGGTGACGATGCTTTCAGGAGGCACAAAAACAAAACTGGTCTGTGACCGATACAACTTAACTGTCGGAGGGCTTAAAGGAGTTAAAGATTGTTGAACGTCTCGACGGGTGAAAGGCTTGAAACAACGAGTCGTTCAAACAAGTTACTGAACAGATGAACAAAGCTGGAATCACTGAACAAATCAAGAACTGCTGGAGAAGTCTGAAGGCGGCCGACTAACATTTCAAGGCTAGAAGTGCCTCCGACGCAGACAGACTCATGGATGTCAAATAAGTTATATTCTGATTAAATACTTTGTTTTTTCGAGGGTCCATGTAAACAGCAAAGTTGGGAGTCTCTTATCAGACTGATTTCAGTCAGACTGAAGAAATATTGTCCATGTACACACAGCTATTGAGTCGGGTAAACACGTCGACTGCTACACTGAGGAAGTCTGTGACAACTAAATGAAGGAAAAGGAGGCATCACATGTGTTATAGTCTCAGTCTCAACCAGCCTCTTTCTTAAAAAACAAGCATCACCCAAAAGTCAACAAGACCTGCAAATATTTTCTGATTCACCTCGTTTCAGATGCAAACAGAGGTAATAATCATTTAATATAAAGGAAACAGGGCGTCCTTCCCTTCAGTGTCAGGTGATGGATAAACTCAGCACACTGAAGTCTGGCTGCGTTTGGTTTATGTATTCACTGTGCAAACGTCCCCCTTTGCTTTCAACTTAGAAACTTGGCAGAGTGTTGAGGCAGGGAACCGCTGGACAGACTGCTGGCAAGCTGTGAAACAGATGGTTTCCCGCTTGACTGTTGTGGTCTGGCTACAACCAGGCCACTAAAACTTGTAACATATAAATATGAAAGCTGGAGAGGGCAGCTAATGCAGCCTACTGTGGCACTGTGTTAACCTTACACTGATACATGATACCACTGCTTTAAGTCCCGGAGGGTCCTGCAGCCTGTCGCAGCAGCTGAAGATGACTACTGTGTGTAAAGTCACATTAATGGGGTCATTGTTAGTTAGTTCCTCTTCGTTCTGTTGCACCATCTGTACTTACGAAGTGATCAATTGGTTTTCTTCAGGGCCGATACAGATTATTAGTGATCAATAACTGATATTTGGAACTGATGTAGCTTCATTTGTAGAAGTAAAAATGTAGAAATCCAGCGATGATTGTATAAAAAATACACATTTGTACTTTACTTGAGTTCCTTTTTACTTCCCCCTCCAGTGTTTCCCACACATATACTTCACTGGGGCAGGCCCAGGTATAACTGCCGTCACATTTTAGCATTTTATATACTTTTATTTTTTTTATCTGTCTGAGAGAACCACGCTTTGCAGAGAAAGAGACACTCTCTCGTGCACAGATGCACAGATTGTGATGCGACCAGAGGCACTGTACACTTAAGCCGTTGTTTTGTGGCTGTTGCGATGTTGGGAAGGCAGCGTGCAATGACGGAAAATAAAAATAACTGGTAAGTCCCCTCAAACGCATTCGGACTAAAGTAATACGCCTGTTTTGGAGAAAGTTCAGATATTTGTGTTCAAATGTAGGAGGAAAAGTTAAAAGTTGAGTCGAGTAATACCTAAAATATTACTCAATACTACTAATCAAAGCAACATTATGTGGTGTAAGCAAACTCTTAAAGCAATTCTGAAGAAAGATAGTTGATTTCAATGAGCTCAAACATGCTACAACACTCCACGGTGCTCAGACAGCTTACCTGCTGACTTGATGTCTAAGGAGAGACGCCTCTGAAGCATCGAGCCCCCTGCTGCCAGAAATCAATCAGAAAAAAGCAGCTGTCGATACTGAAAGTGATGAACAGGTTTTTGTTTTAATGACTATATTCAACATGAGGCCAACGATTGACCCCATCACTCGTGTCTGCACCTGAAATAAAATCCACACCTGTGTTCATTAACTCATCCTCTCCGCTGGATGCTGCTTTCACTGAGACGTCTGTGTGTGTGTGTGATACATCTGACATCCACCTTCATACGAGATGAGGTCACAGCAGCTGAAGATCAGCCCGAACACAGCCGGCTGTTAGTCTGCTGATGTTGATTAGAATAAAAACATTCAAATTTTGTTCTCACTCATCAGGGGGCGCACAGACGAGGCTGGCATGCTAATGTGCTCGCGATAATGCAGGTTATTTCCTGCCTCTTCCTCTAATGTAATTTCAGAAACATTGAATGAATTAATAATAGGGAAAGTGAAAGTGTACATGTATGTGGTCAATCTGTTAATATCGACTGACACAACAGAGAAAAACAAAAGAAAGGGAGGAAAATATTTTTTTTTTAAAAATCAACATTTTCTTCTTTGTTTGGCTTATAAATTCAGAAACTCAGAACCAGAAAGTTGAAAAGAAATCACTGGTGGCTTAATTAGAGATAGCAGTGACACTAACTACCAGTATTTGTGGTGACAGTTGCAGTGCAAGAAGCAAATGTCCCTCGAAAAACGTCAAATCTCACTGAAATCCACTCTGTCAACACGAAGCATCCAGACGTGAGGCTGCAGGTTGCAGCTCCTTCCCCTCTGCACTCGGCTTCACCCGGGCATGACCTCGCTTCAAAGACTGCTCCTCCAGCTCAGTCTGCCAGCTGTTCCTCTCTTTGTTAGTTTCCCTCCACGAGACAACAGCACTGCAAACTCTAACATCAGTGATGTTCAGCGAAAATGACCAGAAGCTAACATGAAGTCCGTCTACAGCTGCTGTCGGACTGATTCCTACTGTTACATGCCAGATTGTCTTCCCCCCCAAACATTTTTTTTCTTTTGTTTGTAACAGCTAGAGCCACACTATTGAAAATTACAAATTATTTTAAGCGTTGAGCTTTAAAAACTGTTTTATAAACTATAACTATTTCCACACACATCTCTTCACTAATTTTATAATTCCACTCCTAATTCCTGTCGAGCTGTGAGCCATTAGAAAGATATTTTTTCCCGATTCCTTGACTCATCGTGCGTCTCTCTGTAAAGGCCACACTCATTTTCCACCTACACACATTTTATGCCACTGTCGCTTTTTTTTGCAAAACACTCCACCTACACTCTACACCACATTTGAACATATTTGAATGGGCCCTCAGAATAGTTCATTTATTTTTGGATATGTAGAACAATATTCTACAACTGTTTGCTAAATCCTTAATGGTGGCTCCTCTTGATGTAATTTTAAACATATAAATGTAATTTAAATGATATGCACGTCATAATGTGGTCATGACATGATGTGTTACATGTACTGTAATTGTGGGATAACTAAAAGCAAACTTTGCACGGAGCTGGATAATAATCATATTTTCTATGCAACCCCGTTCCCATACTTTTTAAGCCACGATGTGAAGTATAGACCCCGAAGACAGCTTGTTTTTCTGTAGACGGCTTCTAAACAACCCAAGACAACCGGAGAAGACAAAGACATATGGCTCGTCCATATGGAGACATCATGAAAGATAAAGCAAACAACAACACAAACAAACAACACCTGTGAAGTATAAACACTTCCAGTCCACCGTATGGAGAGGATTTTTACAAAGCAGCGAACAAGAATCTCACAGCGTGTGGGTTGTTGTTTAGACAAGCCGACATCTGTACAACTCACCAGAATAAATGTTGGCAGCGTGAGCTTCTCCAAAACATCAAATCTGTACGTGACATACTTACATTACAAATATTTACATTTCTACATGTCATATCATGTTCACGTTACATGTATATGAGGAGGTGGAGGGGATGGTGGTGACGTTACAGCTAGGCAAGAAGTCTGCCGAGCTACTGACCCCTGTTCAACACAGTGTTTCAACATTGTGTAAGCACACAACAGCTGGAATTAAGTCAGGACTTGTGGCAACAAATCCAGACGTGTTTAAGGAGACCTCGGGACAAAATCGGGCGTTTTAAGGCCAAAACATGAACTTTTCCGACAGATGAGACCGTAAGCACAGGGTTGTCAAAACATAAAACATGAAACATAAAGATGCAACATAAAGAAACGTAAAGCTTCAACATGTCTGGGTTTCACAGAAACGTACTTTGCCAACATTTATTGTGGTGATTGCAGCTGCTGTAGGGCTTCTCTCCTGTCACTCTCCACTAAAATACCCCCAAAACTTTCTTATTTAATCGATCTTTTAAATCACTACTAACCCAAACTAATGACTACTAAACTACTTCTTATAATTTATGGCACAGTGAGGACTTTATTGCTTATTGTATTGACAAAACTCAACCAGAATTGTATTTATTTGCACCTCAGGAGTCGGTGCATCCTACTAGCACTCCATTATACCCTCACAAGTATTAATTTCACTGCACAGCAGCTCTGCAGCCCATTTGGGCCTGACATGATCTCAGTAACATGACTTTCACACATTTATCAGACAGACACACAAACATACCGCACTGCTTCTGAAAAAAAGAGTAACTTCACTCTATTGTATGTAAGAAAAACAAAACAGCATAACTGTTTTAATGAACTCACTAAATTGCATCTAAATGGCATCTTCTCCTGCATGGTGTGCTCATTGTCAGAGACAAACCCAGCATGTGAGTGAACTCATCAATCTTTCTAATTGTGTTTTCAAAAAGGAGAATGTTGGGAACTGTAAAAGGAGCAGTTCACCCAAAAATGAAAATTCAGTCATTATCCACTCAAATCCCATGCTGATGGAAAGTCGGGCAAAGTTTCATAGTCCAGAAATTGACTGAAGTAGCTGGAGAACTGTTATAATAATATAATAAATTATAATAATAATAATAACAAACACTGTAGCTGCTGAGCTAAAAGCGTTGTCTGAAGTTGGTGCACAAGCTCCTCACTCAGGGATCTTAGTAGCACATCCTCTTCTTAAAAATGACTTTGTCGAAACATCGATAAATCAAGCAGCTCATCACGACACATATTTACATTTGCTGTTCGACATTCAGTCCACTTTTTTTCTTCCACTTTGCCGACGTGACGCAGGGTAAATCATTTATCATCATTCGGTGAATAGGCTTTCTAATTAGAGGATTTTTTAAGATAAGACTCCACACTTAGTACACTCAATTTTGCAACCAATAAATATTTGTAAACCAGTTCGCAATTAGCACTCATGATTGTTATCTCAATTATTTTTCTCTTAAAACAATTAGGCATGAAAAAATACAGAACTAATGACATGATGTGATAATTAATTCACTGACAAGATCCTTGACCTCGTGGTAGTCAATAAAATCATAGATATATTTTCTTCAGGGCCGAGACTGAATATTAGTAATCAAGGAGAAAATAACCAGTAATGAAATGAGATTGGCTGAATATCCATCCAATAACTGGTCTATCCTGAGAATAAAGAACGTGTATAAAGCAAATCACGCACCTCACACATAGACTGACATTTATAAAGGAACATGTGGTGAGAACTTGGTCCTCTACACTTTTACGCACTATTTTTTACCATGGGAAAGTGAGAATGATGGATGGAAACTGTGGTAAAATATTCATTACTACCCATATTGACAGTATGTTTGTTGTCAGAGCAGCAACAGGGACGGTGGTGCACCATGGCTGGAGTGAAACCAGAAGTCAACGGTGAACCCATCCCTCCCTCCATCCATCCACCAACCTCCTCCACATACAGACTATTCTCTCTTTATACTTCTTCTCCTCACTTCCTCCTTTGCAGCCGTAATAATAACTACGAGCACTAGAGGTCACAGCTGAACAAGAAACGTAAATATTGGTTGTAATAAGCTGCTTTCATAGTCGGAGGACCACTGCTGTTTTTGCTGTGAAGCTCCAGGAATGTTTTGTGGACGACAGAAGGAGGAGATGATGATTGAATTTTCATTTTTGGGTGAACTTCAAGCGCCTTAAGCTCCTTTATGGAAAATGTGACCTCCAGAGAATCTCGCCGTCCAGACCTGTGCCTCTTTTGTCTTTACGCACTTTGCTTTGCAGCTTTTCAGGTGAATGTTTGAGTGCATTGTTCTCATAATGACATTGACTTCTCTTATGTCCTCAGGAGCACCTACTTCAGATCTCGGAGCGGGGAGTTATTATGCAGCAGCAGGGACTCCACAGGACCCCATGAGTGTAAGTATAACATGCATGGCTCGGTAAATGACAGGTGATATCATGTAACATTTTTTTCTTCACAGGGACAAATAAGCCTTCTGGAGAGGAAGCGCTTTTATGCAAATGAGTGGCAGATACATCTCAACCACAAAACTAATTAGCAACACATCTATCATATATTCCTCGCCGAGGCTGGGGAATGAGAGATGTACTCGTAGAGGAGGATATATTGAGATCAGCTGGCGCGGCGCCGTAATTTATAGACTCAGAGACTCAAGAGCCAATGCAATCATTCTTATGAGACTGATTCCAGCAATCCATCACTCCCAGGGCGAGCCAGTCCCGAGCAGTTTTTAAAGACTGTTTATGTGATAGATCTTCGGTACAGGGGAACGCCTCGCAGGTTCAGTAACCTGCTGGCTGAGTTGTCGAGCATTCAGGGTGCTGAGTTACGGAGATGAGGAGTATCTGTGCTGCGTGCTGGCAGAGAGATTGCAAACAATGCTGGTGTTCCTGCCGGCGGTGGGAAGAAACCTCGGAGGAGAAGTGTTTTTCATACAATGTGAGGTGTAAATGAAAGTGAAATGTTTTGGAATTCGATATTTTGTGATTCTGTCTGTGTTTGTCTTTTATGAATATTTTTTTTTTTATCGTTTGATATTCTTCTGTCTTTTATCACACAAACACATCACGCAATACGGAGCAACTGACAGTAATCCAGTCAGCATCAAGATGAAATGCTGTGGTATATCTGCTGGGATCTGGCTCTCCAGATTGAAGGCAAACACTCGTCAGAGACGGACAAGCTTCACGTTAAACCGTCTGACGACCTCACTTACGCTTCACAAGTCATCACGACAGCAGAAATTTAAATCTGAGACTTTAGTTTTGTTTCCCTGACTCAGGACAGACTGCAGATCCGTCTCCTTCAACGTTGTCCTCATTACTTCCCGTTAAAATCCGAGTGGCTTTCACTTCAACCGCAACATAAGAACTTGTCAGAGTGCTTTATCTGAAATAAGGCTCTCTGTGAGCAGGATCAAAGCACATCAGTGTGTAATCTCTCAATATATCTCCAGTGACAAAAAAAAATGCTCTATTTTGAGAGCGACTACAGACGAGACGATTCAGTCCACTTTCATCCTCCACTTTGCTGACATGACGCAGGGAGAATCATCGTTTTGTGAAGATTCAGTACACATTTTGCAATCAATAAATATTTGTAAACCAGTTTTCAATTAGATCTCATGACTGTTATCTCACTCAGTTTGCTCTTTAAAATACAGATTAGCGAAGAGAAAGATGTGACATTAATTCACTGATAAGATCCTCGTACTTGCCTGAAGGTGTGGTAGTCGAATCACTGATATATTTTCTTCAGGGCTGAGACTGAATGTTAGTAATCAAGGAGACCGATAACAGATATTTGGAAGTGATATTCGCAGTAAAAATGAAAAACCCAGTAATAAAAATGTAGTAAAGTAGTTTACTCAAGTATTGCACTTAAATACAACTCTGAGGTACATGTATTTTACATTAGTATTCACATTTTCTGCTACGTGTATTCAAAAACTTTAGTTACTAGTTACTTTGCAGATTCAGATTATTCAGTGTTGATAGATTATTCCTCGTGATGTGTTACCAATCAGATAGTCTTCTGAGCGCGATGTTGAGTGATTAAGACAGTTTTAAATTAATTTTATTGGCCATCAGACACCGATAATCGACACGTGGTGAGAACTTGGTCCTCTACACATGCTTCAGACCACGTCTACACACTGTTTTTTTTACCGTGGGAAAGTGAGAACTGGATGGAAACTGTGATAAAATATTCACAGGTTATATATTTAATTCTTTAAGACTCCACAGAAATCTATAACACTGGTATCAAAGGTGTAATAATAAACTTTGTGAGCTCAGCTTCTCTTTATTTCTGTTCTTTTTCTGCGATTTCTACTTCGCTGCTGATCGTGGTTTGCGGGTGCATGTAATGAATTAATGCGGCGCCGTCCTTAATGGCCACACCTAATGACGGCTGCTCTGGCCTCGCCGGAGACCCCTCGATGATGCCACTAGTCTTCTTTGTCATTTTAATTACCGACATGTCTAAAGATTGGCGGAGCAGGAAGTATTGTGCGTTCACAGGCTGAATCCACAATTCTGGGACTTCCTGCAGACGATACAGTAACCGTGGAGTGATTTTTAAACATTAACTGGGAGGTCCCTGAGTTAGTTAGAGTTTTATAAATAGTCATAATTCTTAAAGTCTGCAAGAACTCCACCATTTCTACAAATCAAAGTCTTTTTACAGGTCTTAGGAAGAATAACTGTGTGTGTGAGCATGTGAAAAACAGCTGCAGAAAGCAGGGGCTGTAGACCAAGAATTAAAAATAAAAAAATGTTTTAATCTGGAGGAGTGGCGTTCAAAAGCAGTGAGCTTACTGGACCTCTGCAGCCTGCTCCGCATCTCTGCCTACTAGCGTAGCTTCAGCACCTTCACAACATTTTAAATCATTGAATAAAATGTATGAACACTTGTCATATCACGTTCACATTACATGTTTATGATCTGACTTTTCTGTCAAGATGAGGAGGGAATGATGGCGGCCATTTCTTTTCATTAGTATCATTTGACGTAGCCCAGTCACCAGCATACAACCACAGATATGTCCAAGGTTGACATTTGTACCAAACACTGCATATTACACTCACATTATATGCTTATTAGCTGATTTTCACATCAGGAGGTGGAGTGGACGGTGGTGGAGTTATTACAACAACTAGGCTGCAAAACAGCCTTGAGGCAAACCAGTGGATACTTTGAAGGACACCTGGGGATATCTCCAGCTGTGTATGTGGCATGAAAAGCAGGTGATTTTTTAAGGAGACCTGTAGACATTTGCATCCAATATTGAAGCCACCAAAACCAGTTATTTTTTAGGGGAAGTCAGACCATCTCTATCTGTGATTGTGGTGACCAAGCATGATGTTTTCTTAACCCTAACCACGTGGTCCATGTGCCTTAATCAAACCAGAGCGTAAGCACAACATAAAATTGAGGAACATAAAGTGATTGGGTTTCCCAGTTAGATTTCTGCAACTTGCTCATAAGATCCAACAAGGTAACCTAACCCCAATCTTAGCATCCCTACAGTGGTGACCTGTATGTTCAGAAACAGGTTTAAAGATTTGAATGATATCATACACGGGGTTAGTCTCTGTCTATATGACCTGCTACGACCCATTCACACCTTAACGCAGCCTGAGATCCTCCAGGAGGGGTTTGTTAGTTGTTCCTAAGCCTCTGGCGTCAGGGTTACTCACTCTTAAAAGTGTATCATTTAGCAGAGTAGAATTTTTCTCATGCATAAATCTAGTTTTATGAAAGACACTGTTATGCCCACTGCTGAAAGGCTTCATGTCACTTAATGTTTTCATCTCCAGGATTTTTGTCACTCAAAAAAAAATCTTAAAAGTAATGTGACTATAAATGGCTTGAAGGTGTCGGAGCCGTACACTCGCCCTCAGATGTTCTTCATCTTGTCGTCAAAAAACAAGGAACCTAAAATTGGTATTTCAAAAAAAGATCCTCAGTCCTTTTCGCTCGGATAAATCGCCGGCTGTCAATCTCGACTGAACTTCAGCGTAACTCTGCAAAGTTACAGCACAGCTTGAGGAATATATCACATCCTCTTACGCGACCTTGTGCTCCCATCACTGATGTGCAATCTCGGAGCGGAGCAATGACACAGCTCCCTGCTTAACTGACAATCCTGGTTTATAGTTGCAATCTGCATGTGGGTGGACCTGACACCTCCAAGGACCGCTGATGGCACGAGCTCCGGGCCGCATCGAGCCTCGTTAAAGTCAGCCAGACCCCGGGAGCTCAGGCCCACGAAAAATCTGCTGCATTGGTCCTAATTGGATTTCTTATCTCGGCTTGTGGCGTAAGGACACAGCTATGATATGAACAGGGGTCATTTAAGAGGATAACAGAGAGCCGTTAAGACCTCAGTGCCAGACGACGGGGGTCAGACGTGAAGAGATTAGCGGTTTTTTTTGTGCAACACAGAGGAGGTTTGGAGTACTTAATCCCGACTATGATCCCTGCTTGTTTGACTGAGGTTTGCTGCGAGCTGAAGGCAAAGTGCACCATGCCGAGCTGCAGCGAGACGCCTCGGGGTGTCAGACCCTCCAAAACCAACGCTCATCCATCTCGGGGAGGTTTTTGAGACCGATTTCTAATGCAGCAGGCAGCCCGGCTCCAGTACTTTTCCCCCCTAAAAGTGAATAGAAAGGCCATAAAAGGAAAAAAAAGTGCTGCACACAGAGATTCAGGAAATGTCTTTTCACACACGGCAAACCCTCGAGGCAGCAGAATATGAGGCTGAATATTCTCAAGGAATGTAATTCAAGCTCTGTTTATTGTCGCTGTAAGACAAAGCAAAAGATCCAGAAACCAATTTGGCTAAGCGAGGCTGTTCCTGTAGAATATATTGTCCTTTTTTTATATTTGCTCAAATGTATTTTCCAGAATGTTTACAGTTCTGTTCAGAACGGAAAACTGTTCTTGTATCTGTTCATGTGTCAGAGCATCACGCTGTAGTGAAGCAAACCAGGATGAGAAAATACACGAGCTCTTTCACTCCTGTAACTCTTCTATTTCAGCATTTGTGTTCCCTTATTAACAACGTTTTCCGTGTGTTCGGTCTGAATGACAACACATCGAAGTCCACTGAAGACCTGTCGTTTCTGCCCCGGTCTGTTTCCTTTTCCTCAGCTGCTTCTTCCAACGACCCTCATTGATCCTCATCGGGTTTAAATCAGTCACAAACTCCCAGATGAACGCAATCGCCACAGCCATGTCTGACTGGTTCCACAACCGGCTTCCCATTCAATGATATCGAGTAAAGATGTGCTGGACACTTTGGTATCATCCGTCTCAGTGACGTGGCTACAAGCAGCGACTCTATCAAGCACTATTGATCAGCTGTTGAATGGAGCTCAAACCACAGACCATTTATTAAAGTAAGTAAGGGAAAGACAGTAAATATAAAAATCAGAACGCAGACCAACATGCTTGGTGACTGTGCAGCGACTTTCTACCACCAACCTCATGTCTTTTATCTGATAAACTGTAATTCCTTCACCTGCTTCTTACTATGAGTTCAGCAAAAACACTATTTTTCAGATTTTTGTTATTTCTGTTTAAGGTTTCTGTATTTTTGTTTTTGTCTTGTTTTCTTCTCCCTGATTTCATTTGATTTGAAGCCTGTTGTTTCGAGGGACATTAAAGGTCCAGTCTGGAGGATTAAGGAGGATCTATCTGCAGAAATGGAAAATAATATTCATAATCATGTTGTCATCAGTGTGAAATAAGAAAATAGGAACAGCTGTGTTTTCACTACCTGCAGTGGGTCCTCTTCCATAAAGTCCGCCATGTTGCACCACTGTGTTTCTACAGTAGCTCAGAACGGATTTTAATGGCCATCTTAGGAGCGGCAGAATAAAATGTTGGCAACGTTTCCACAAACCACAGATTTGTTCACATTTGTACGTGTCACAGCTGGTATCTGTATCGATTCTGTGGGAATGAGTATTTAAACAGTTTCAAATCTTCAGTATTGATATTTATCGCTATTTCTGACACCACTACAAGCCGGAGACGACAGTGCAGGGGTTGTGTTTTAACATTTGTAAGTATGAAACCACTACATGGTCGTCCTTGGGTTGTCTCGCCATGTTTGTGGTGACCAAAGCAGGTATTTTAAGCCAAAACATGATCTTTTCTTTAACCTAACCCGGTGGGTTTGTGCCTGAAACTAACCAGACCATAAGCAAAGAACTGTGGCAACATAAAATTGGAAAATGAACCTTAAAGAAACGTGAACTTTCAACATATCCATGAAGTGCAGAAACATCGCCAACATTTATTCTGGCAGTTGGGCTGGGAAGGGTGAGACGAGGGGTCACACTCAGTCAGTCGTGGTAACATTTTATTCATCAAGTTAATGAAACGAAGGCAAACAATAGAATAATCATCCAAACTGACTGTTATTCGGTGTGTAAACTTTCAGTTTAGAAAAATAAAACAGTTTAGAAAATCTGGCTGAACTGTTGGCCTGATCACAAACTGTCTGACCATCTGCTTCTTGCCTCATCGGACTCGCACATTTCTGCCATGCTCCCAGATCTGAGCAACAAACTGATAAAAAAAAATGAAGGACAAAGCGACACAAACAAAGAAGCCAGAGTTATCCATTAAAACCAAAACAAGAGTGAAAGAACGCATGAAGCACTCAGCTATATCATAAACTGTTATCCAATCTAAGCAGCATCAGCTAACCTGAAGGAAGAAAGATTAAGGAAATGTGCATTTACTCTGGATGCTGGATGCATCACATGTGCAGTCTGACAGCCTCAGCCTCATTTTACGCCCAGCACAGCGCCTTTTTTTTTTTTTTACAAGCCTCCTATTCGGTTGGCTCTTCTGAACGTCAGCACTACAAAGACAGATGACAGATGAAGAGTTGGCTTCGGCAACAGGGGTCACGGAGAGAGGACCCCGGCATCAGGAGCACACATGAGCAGTAAGTGATGATGTTGATGTCTCACAGCTTCAGCATCCGAAGAGCTGACAGCTGCAACACACAACCAACAAAAACATATCACGGCTCCTGTTAACCAGTTTAATATTTTCACCCATGTTTCATCCTAAGTTGAACTCCACTAATTCTACACATTCAGCCTTGTAGTCCAAAATCGCAGCCTCTGGGATGCTGAGGAGGAGGATCGATGGATTTTGCCCCAAGCTACATTTCTCTGGTGGGACTTTGAGGTTGAAAAGTGATGCAGAACCCGCCGGCAGAATCGATACCACTGTTGAGTCACGCATACACACACACACACTGCATGAAGAAGCCAACACACACACACACACACACACACACACACACACACACACACCAGGAGGGGGGAAAACATCACACTCCTTCAGCTCAGGTTTAAGTGCACAATGCGGACAACGCGGAGACGTTTTCTCGATCGTGACTCGGAGAGACAACGACGGTGTTAAACCACCTGTCCACACACACACACACACACACACACACACACACACACACACACACACTCCTCTCTGCCTCCTTGCAGCCACTTCCACATATTAACAACAGGTATGACATGAGGATGATCTCCAGAGACCGTGCACGGTAAAGTTAAGCAACTGATGCGCCATCAGAGACAAAGCACACACGTTTCAGACACGTTTCAGACACCAGAGGAGACACAATTTAATAATCACACAGACAATATAATAAGAAGAAGAAGAAGCACGACGTGATATGAATGAAATCTCGCCACTGCGCCAGTGCGTGTGGCTCCTCATCCAACACATTCACACTGGACCCCCAAGAACCGGAGCTCCTTCATCCAAACACATCCCAGAGGAGTCGCATCTCCTGCTCACAATTATGTGAGCACTGAACAGTTTCAACAGGAACAGGGACGCTGACATGAAAAACCCCCCAAACCATCTCCAAAAGCTGTGCGTCAATGCGCATCCCCGCGCACCAAAACCCCGCACTGAAGTTTTGAACCGACACAGAGCTTCTTCATTAAAACAAGTTCACCACAGCGAAGAAGAAACACTCGGGTAGTCTTACCTTGATGGCCTTCGTAGACTGGCATTTAACTTGGTGCGATACGGTGGCGGTTTGGTTCATCTTGGGACGCCGACACAAACAGTCCTCCTATCCAAGTGAGACAAAAACCAGCCTGGAGAGAAGCTAAGCGACCCTCTCTCTCTCTCTCTCGCTCTTTCTCTCTCCGGTGTAACTCTACAGTCTGGAGATGATGATCAGTGTTTTCGGTCTTTTGTTCGGGGAGCGTTGGAGCGCGCAACCGCGTCTGACAGCGACTGTATGAGCTCCGCGCAGCAGCAGCGCGGTGGGTTTGTGCACGAATGACCAGCGCTGATTGGTTAGTCAGGGGCGAGCGCAGGAATTTTCTGAATGGGGTGGCCAGAGGAGAGGAACAGCTCTGGTAGGATGACAGTGTCAGCACTTCATGGCTGTGGACAGATGAGCAGGGACAGACTTCTACAGTCACATTGATTTATTTTATTTTTTAAAGAAATGGATTCTCTTTCTCAGTTGTGTTTCATCACTTTTGAGGACATTGCATTCATTCAAAGAGGAACTAAAACCCCCAAACCACATTTTTTCAGCTGAAAAAACATGTATATGGGTCCATATCTTGACATTTAGTGCAAAGTATTTGCATTCTACATATTGTATTATAAAAAATGCATAACAACTGCCCTCTAGAGGTGCAAAATTGGCTATTGCAGTTGGACCCTTCCTCCCCGCCCCTGCATAACACTAACCCCTCCCAACAGACTATGGGAGAGGAGTATGAGCAAAGAAGTGATTGAGTAGGTTGATGCCTTTACTTACAGCCCTGTCGCCAGGATAAAATGTTGGCGGTTAATGTTTCCGCTTACCTCTGACACGTTCGCACCACATTGACGTTTCTATAAAATGTGTCACGTTCACGTTACATGTTTATGACCTGACTCGAGAGGTGGAGGTGGTGGCAGCGGAGTTACAGGAGAAGAGGAAGCTGCTGAGTCAGTGACGGCAGTTTGAGACTGCGTTTCAACATCTGTGAGTGTGAAACCAGTGAATCTCCATATCCAGCGTGTTTTATGACATCAAACCTTTGCTAATATGTTAGCTGATAGTATGTTGGAGTGCAGCTGCAGGAGGCAGCATGAAGGAGTGAATGTCTTACTATTACCTGCCAGCTCTGCCCAGCATTTTTTTAATTTCCAGGATATGGGAACCTTTTGTCCCCGTAGGTGAAGAGGGTCCCCTATGTGTGTCAACGTATTAATGTCCCCACAATGTAAGTAATACACATTCATGTGTACACAAACGCACACAAACACCTTGTAATACTGATGATTGATGGAGGACTGGATTACCTTGGACAGATGCCTCTGGGCCAATAAGCTATAAGCTACATGCTCCTCTTTGACTTCGGCCTTTAAAGCTGCTGCTTTATGTTGATAATGAATCACATGTCTACATGCGATGTGGGAGCGGTCGCTCATCGTGACAAATAACCAGAGATTTATCACCCGGCGTTACAGTTTCCCCTCAGATCTGTTGAGTTTTTTTAGCGTCTTTAAGCTTATTGTTTTGGTTTCCCAGGCAACAACCGCACTGTTTAGATCAGGGGTCTCAAACTTTTTATTTTTAAGTTGCTTTACACTAATTTAAACTTCATACGCAATCAAAATAAAAACTCAATTAATAGATTATTTCAAAAGACACGAGTTGACCTTTATTTTGACGTAGACTCGTCACAGGAAATATAATGTGGTCGTTTATCAAAAATGCGTCTACGGAGCAAAACAGCGGTCATTTTTTTTGTTGACAGCAGATCAATTTTGTGGGGCCAAGTAATGTTATCGGTGTAAGCCCGACTGCAGGGACGCCTAGTTCAAGGTGTGAGTAAATTATTTATAAGGAGAAATATTTGCGCTGTGCATACAGATGTTTTGGTTTCTCAGCCCCCCGGGCCACTTTAGGCCTCCCCTTCCTCTCCATCCTGCCCACGACCTGATGTCAAACGTATAATATAATCTGGCCTTCAAAATTATTTTCTATTTATTATCTTTAGTTGCTTCACACTAATTTAAACTACACCTGTAAGCCTGACTACAGGGACCATAGACTACCTTGACAAGCCTATTTCAAGGTGTAAGCAAATTATTTAGAAGAAAAAATATTTGCAATGTCAAAAACTATTGTGCATACAGATGTATACTTCTGTTTGTGTTTTTTTATATGAAGAATATATGAGCAGAAGTGCTGCAAAGAAATAAAGTACAAATGTATTTCAGTTGTTGGTTTCAATAATTTGTTTGAGAGTAGGAAAAAGATCTGCACTGACTGTTTAAAACCCTAACCCTTGAAATAAAAATGTATATCTGTTTAAATTTTTGTATTTTTATGTTAACAATGGAAATAAAAACTACATTTTCTGAAATACTGCGCCTTCTTGTAGCACTTGAACGCTGTAGTAGCCCTTCTACGAGATGACAATACCAACAGTGGCCCTGATATCTATCAGTGCAGATGGATGTAATTCAGTAATATCAGGAAACATTTGCATGTACCACTTTCACTGTGAATCACGAAGAGTGTAATTTGAAGTCATAACTGGTGGTGAGGAACCTGCCATTCAGTGGTGTACAATTAATGAAGAGTATGTGTCGCATTTCCAGCAGCAGTCCGGTTCAAAGCCACGTACATTTGTGAAACTGGAGTGATTCCACACACGGAGAATAATGAGGCACTCAGGAAGGCCAGAAAGTTATACACATGCTTGAGAACGGACAGTAATTACACACCTTGGGAGCAATTTTCATCGGGTTGGTAATTTAGCTTCCCACATTTCTTCGTGTTGTGTTGCCAGATAATGGAAGCAAATGGATGTTATCTGCTCAGTTCATTTTCACGATCATCACAATTTGTTCTGATGGCCGACGTGACAGGGAAACCCGTCACACCTGATGTTTTGATAATTATGCAGCAGATGACGGAGAGTCAGATAATAAATGATGCTTCGATTTGAACCTCTGCAGTCACACACCAATAACGTACATCATACTTCTCTCTTCCTGTCAGTGTGACTATTGCATTATGTCAAAGTATCAGCCGCAGTTAACGTTTCTGCAGACCACGCGTACCAAACGTAGCGCATCACGTCCACATTAAATGATTATTAGCCGCCTGAAGCAGCAGGAGGTGGAGGGGACGCTATTACAAAGCCAACAAGGCAGCCGAACAACCGACCGACAGCAGTTTGAGTGAGGATACGTTTAAGGACACCTGGAGACATTTCCAGCCATTTTACTGGCATCAATACCAGGTGTTTTTCAAGGAGAGCTGGTGACATTTCTAGCGTTGTTTGTGGTGACAAAGCTGGGTGTTTTTTAAGGACAGCTGTGGACATTTCTAGCTGTGTTTGTAAGAACAAAACAGGTTTTTTATGGAGAGCTGGTGACATATCTAGCTGTGTTTGTGGCAACAAAATTGTGTGATTTTTCAGGGGCAGTGGAGACATTTTCATCCATTTTTGTGGCGACCAAAACCCACCATTTTTCACGAGAAGTCCGACAGTCTCCATCCGTGAGCATGGCGACAAAAACAGATGTTTTAAGCCAATCCATGATGCTTTCCTAACCCTAAATAAGTGTTTTTTGTGCCTAAACCTAAACAGATAAAGCACATCATTGTGACAAGAGACGAACATAAACATAAAGAATCGTCTAGTTTTATCTCATCTGTGCTTTTGCAGAAACGTACTTGGCTAACATTTATTCTAGCGTTTGAGTTTTTAACTTGGATCCACACTTTTTTTTTCTCATAATTTTTTTCCCCACTTCTACTAAAAGACCACAAAGAGGAAATTGCCACATTTAAGGCCATTTAAGCCTTGATTGCTGTACTCATGGCTAGAACTCCAATGCCCAGCAGTAAGTGACTCGTGATGATGATAACTCACAGCTGACTGTCGTCTGTACATTTGTGAAATGAGAAATAGAATGAAAGGACGTTTTATAAAAGCCATTAGAGCCGTACACCTTAGGAGCAGTATAGTCAGATAGGAGTACACCCAATTCCAGCACAGGTAATTCACTATTCTTGACACTATGTGCATCAATAATGGAATTTAACGTTGAAAAATACCCTCATCATGGATGGTATGGCACACAGGGACACAATCTTATTACAGCACTGAGGAAAACTCTCAGTTGCAGGGGGAAGGCGCTGATATGAGGTGATTCCACAGGCTCGAGGAGAAATATGTTTCTTCATGACACAGTGAGTAAATGTGTCTGCAGTGGCCTTCAGAAGCTGATAAATTACCCTGCCGCAGCCCTCTGGTGTCATGGCGTTTCAGCCTTGCTTCTTTGTCTTTCAGTCTTTTTGTTTTCCTCTTTTGTTTCGTTTCTGTTGTCCGCGTGTCTCCCTGTGTTCGGCTTCGCAGATAGCATGTCGAGGCATTCAGGGACCCTCTGTATCAAAAGTCTGGGGGTTAATTGAACAATTGTAGCACATCTGTTTCCCATCATGCACCGTTATCCAGGGGGTTCATTAGAGGGATGTTGTACACCAAACTTGCCGTTGCATCTTCGCTAGCTTTTCGCCTTACAAGTGTCTGAGGCTGCATATCAATGTCTGTATATGGGGGAAAGACCTAGCACCGCACAAGATAATGCCACTCATTTGTATTCATTTTTGCAAGCTGCCGTGTCATCCAGTAGGGTATTATGCGCAGCACAGCAGCATATTCAAGTACATTTAAGCCTTTAAGCTGTGATGTAAACAGGAGGGTTGATGCTAACAGAAGGAGGCTACGATCAGCTAATTAAGGTCAGATGATTATGTGCAGCTAAAAGCAGTGAACATGTAGAGGCAGGTGTAAATTACTGTAGGTGGCTGCGTGTACGTGTTCAGACTTTCTGGTAATTACTTCCTATGTGCAGATGTGTATTGGCAGATGAATTAATAGGCTGTGCGGGGAGCTCAGTGTAAATGCGTGGGGTTGATTTCATGCTTGGGGGCGTGTATACTGTAACTGAATCACCAGCTTCAGGTTCACTCTAATCTGTCATGCCTGAATAGGTGATCAGAGCGTGTATGGTTGTGCATATGGCTGCATACGGGAGTGGGCGTGTTCGAGAGCGTAGGGATCTTGTACTCAATTGTTTGTGCGAGCATCTGACTTATAAACCATTTTTAAAAAAGCCTTGCCACGGGAAAAACTTTAACATCATCTCAATATTGACAGTATAACTGCATTCAGTCTCTTAACTTATGTATCATTTCATCAAGTTACGTGAGTAAGCAGCAACCCCACCCACCCCATGACTCAGACTTTTTTTGCTCTTTATACCACCGCACTTCAAGAACTGACACTCGAGAGGTAACTGCAGCCTTAAACTTGGAAGCATAGGGCCACTGAAATACAGCAACCTGTATTTGACACATTGGGAGTAAGAACGGGCTGTTGTGGCTGTACTTGGCAACCTTTTTTTGCTCATGACCTTCTCTGTCATCACTCATTTTTAATGTGAATTTAGATGATATCACAGCACAGCTATACTGCTGTTCAACATATTATGAAGCACGAGCAAATTTCATACTTTTTCAGTCGTCTGACGTCAGAAAACAGTCGTTAAAAATATGAACGAATGACCTCAAACCTCACAGATGCCAATTTGCACTAGGCTATTGTCACATGACGTCTATGTCTGGTGAAATATGGTCGTTAAAATGTGGTCAAAGTTTTTACTTTACAAATTTCAGACATGGCAAATTTGCAAATTACTAGAGGTCCACAGGTAAGTGTGCCAAAAGGGCTTTAATTTCAGGATTTCATCTTCAGTGCTTGATGAAGCCGTGTCAGAACACATGAACCTTTAACACTCCACTGCAGGCATTTTTTTTCTTAGTTCATTTGATTTGGAAAATATGAAAACGTTGGAAAGTTTTACCCAATAATACTTCCACAGACATTAACATATGCATAATTCACATTACCAAATGTTTGATTATTGTGTTCATGTGCACATCTCACCAGTAAAACAGTCTCCCCAGTACTATTAGTGCATCAGATTAAACATACAGCGCTGAGAGAGATTCTTATCACTCTTCAATACCTAATATTTCCTCCTTCAGATGGCCATAGGCAGAGCGCTACAGGTGATGCGCATGACTGAGCATGCATGCATCGTGTAAAAAGGTCCTTTCAATGACTCCCAGGTTTTGTTCCATCACTACAAAGCAACATTGTGTGCACGCTGCTCGATGCACAGTGAGTGGTGGATGGGGTTAATAGATCCTGAGTACCTGCAGGCTATACTGGACTCAACCAACTAAATAAATGGCTGCCTGCGTTTTCTTCACACTGACAGAGTTGCACATTAAAGCAGTTCCTGAGAGCTTCTCAATATATAAAGGAGAAACATGCAAAAGCTTCAGTTAATGGACATATATAACTTCTAGAAAGCAAGATTTCTTGTATTGGTGTCCATTAAAGTACGACTTCAAGCCTTCTATGTTCTTTAATCTATTGATATCTTAAAGCCACACAAGCGTAGCGACCATTTCCATTAACAGTATGCTTCTTTGGAGCAGTACAATAGGCAGTGCATACACACAGTGGTGGCTAAAAATGTACTCAAATGAAAAAACATGCTTGACAGAACATTGTTCAACTTTTATCCCAATATGCATTCAAATACAATCTTATTCCTCTGAAGCCAAGAAAAAAAAACAAACATCTTATTCATGTTTGGGAACATTTCATTCAACTCTAGTTCAAACATCGAGGGATATTACAGAGTTTGCCAAGTGTTTTGTCAGATCTGTTGTGAAAGGAAAAAAATCAAAGAATTCAATTTCTGCAAAATAATGCAAAAAGAGAAAAGAAATTAAATTCCCTTGCTCCAGAAAAATGACTCATCTGTTGTCCCCTTGGAACCTGCTTTCATTCTAATCTTTCATCACTTGTATCTTGGTCCTCGTAAAAGCCTGGCGATGAACAGCTGAAACCTAAAGAGCTTGTTGGTGAGACTTTATTTTTAGCACTGTACACAGCCCAGTAGCTAGAACTAAATGCTGGCTGTTAACATTCTTGCACACTCACATTTGTAGGTGTCATAGGCCACGTCCTATATTGACATATCTACAAAACATATCACGTTCACATTACATGTTTATGACCTGATCATATCCAGAGATGGAGTTACAGGTGAGGAGGCTGCCAAGCCAGTGACTGCAGTTTAAGACTGCATTTCAACATTTGTAAGTGTGAAACCACTGGATATTTTAACAAGGGACCACAACATGTCAACATGTGTACGCCTGACAGCTTCCAAAGGGAGAGAAGACCTTAAGACAATTTCCGTGTCGTGTTTATGGCGACAAAACCAGCCCACCCTCCTCAGAAAAACAGCCATTGAGGTCGACTATGAAAGCAGTTTAGTATAACTCATTTAGGGTTACTGTTGGGCAGCGACCTCCAGCAGCTGTAGTATTACGGCTGCAAAGGAGGAAATGAGAGGGAGGAGTATAGACCGAATCTGTTGTGTAGATATCAGAGACGCTAGAAAAGCAACACGGTACATTAAATAGGCACAGCAGAAACACCCTGAAATAACTGTTGTTACCGTGATGTCATGATGATTTGGTCTATAAAGACTGAAAAGTCCGTAGAGGGAATAGGCCAGGAACAGGTGGTCGAGTAAAACAAGCGCAGACCGCTGTTCATGTCCTGTCAAAATGACGTGAAGTTGAGGGTGAACTTACGAACATATTGAGGTTACATAACAAAACATAAGTTACTTAGGTAACACATACGTTTGTAACTGAAGTTGCAGAAGAAACAGTTACTTGAACCCAAATGATGATGTTTTCCTAGACGTAACCAAAATGTGAGAGTAAGACAAAGATCTGGTTCACCTGCTGCTGGTACGCTGCATTCATTACATATTTACATTCACAAGACCTCAGGACATCTCCAGCTCTGTTTGTAGCGACCAAAACAGGTGTTTTAAGCAAAACCATGATGTTTTCCAAACCCTAACTGAGGGATTTCTGTGCCTAAACCTAACCAGAGCATGAGCACAAATGATCGAAAGAAACTTTAACTTGCAACATAAAGAAATGTAAAGTTTCTCCAAACCGTATCTGTGGTTGGCAGAAACATTTATTTGCAACATTTTATTTCGGGTTGCTGTAGATCACAGGGAAAATCAATATTACACTTGACCCATAACATCACACAAGAGTCACAAACAGAAATATATGAAGTACGACACATCAGCAGGAAGCGATCAGTTAAAACAACATGAAAACAAGACTTGTAGTCGCTCTTTTAAAGGGCTGCTGTGGCTGCAGGTATCAGGCATTTGCCTTCAG
This sequence comes from Pagrus major, assembly GCF_040436345.1. Classification (NCBI taxonomy): domain Eukaryota; kingdom Metazoa; phylum Chordata; class Actinopteri; order Spariformes; family Sparidae; genus Pagrus; species Pagrus major. The sequence continues at coordinate 31,330,069 of NC_133223.1, forward strand.
CCCCTCAGAGAACAGCACAGTGAAGTGGTAAAGAATCCATTAAAAAAAACATGAACACGAATACCAAATGACCCAAGGCTAAATATTTGTATTCTCCTGTTTATCGACTGTCTTGCACTTTGAGTCTTTACAAGGATACATGCTCGCAGTGTTGTCGTGACACCAGCACTCCTGCGGTGCAGACACGGGCCATTTGATATGTAAATAAACATGCTAAAATGTTCGAATTTCAGCGAGCGAGATCATACATATGCATTGTGACCGTCATTAAAGTTTAATAATGAGTCTTATTAATAAATCAAAATGCTGTTTGTAGTCTAAATCATTATGCGTGACCGAAAACTGTGGGATAAAGGAGAAGAAGGTTTCACACACTGTGGCAAAGAAAAAAGTTTATTTGTGAACACAGTCGGCAATCAATGTGATTAATCATTAGCTTTTGTGGCAAATTGGACTTATCAGAATTGAAGCAAGTCCAAAGGGTTTTGACTGAGCAGACTAATTGACTTTTAGAGGAATGAATTAACGACACGCTCGCTGGAGACTGGATCACACACACAACACGAGGGATTTGGTTTGCGTCAGTAAAGTGACACTGGTTACGAGGCCTTGGAGAAACATTCTCTTTGAAGCTGCACTCTCGCGGAGGATGGGACCGAATCAATTCTGTTCAATTTGCTTTGAAGGGGAAATAGCCTTTCTCATCTCGCAGAGTCCATCACAGCTCAGCGGGACACAAAGACTTGTCCCTATTTACTCTTTGTTATGAAACCAAAAAGCTGGCAATTTGCATTTTTTAAGCAAGCCTAACAATGTCTGATTACCTGGCTTTTTTTCTGTGCATGCAGAGACGGATGCACAAAGAACATCCACAAAAAACCCTTTCATCTAACTTCACATTGTGAACACTGGCTCTGGTGAAACCCCCTGACCATGTCAAGAATGTGTCTTTCCTCTACGTATGTGCTAGTATATTTTTTTCAAGGTTGCGTTTCACATCTCCTCAGTCTCGCAGCCTCTGTGACCTTTTCCTTCCCTTTTTGCAAGGTGTTGTGAGGAGGATGGCGCCTGGTGGAGGCAGTTGTCTGCACCTTCATTTCATGGGTCATCGTTTTCTGGGGTTTGCTCACCTTGCCCATGCAATGGACTCCAAATGAGATTTTAAGTCTTCTCATCTTTTCACCGCCAGCACTCGGTTACGTTACCTGCATGAAAAGCATCGCCGGGAAGCTGGATTACCTGTCCACATCTTCATGGCCACTGGCAGGAGGGGGGGATGCAGGTTTGCATCCCGCGGACCGAAGCGTGACAAATGTGACCGTTTTGGTGCTGATACTGACACATGTGCTGTCTGCCTCCCCTTCGTACCGGAAAAACAAGACCGTGAAATGAGAAAATACCTTTAATTTAAGCGTTTTTTTTATTTTCACAGAGTGCAGATGGTGAGCTCACATGGCCTCGTTACGTCGATGAGCCACGGTCAAGACTAAAGATGAACATCTATAACAGAGAGCAGCCCGTGAAGTAAACCACATATTAACACATCACACATATTTTCCACTAGACGTTTGATCAAAATTTTAAATAAGACATTAATTAGTTAAATAAGAAACTCTTAAACTCGACACTAAAGAGTTTAATCTATAGGTTTGGACTTTTTATGGACAGTGGTGTTGTCACCGTCCTCTTTCCTTTGAGCCACCCAGCACCCAACATTTGTATGTCTAAAAGATGTATAATAGCTGTCTATATGGAAATCTGATGTCTTGGCTAAAACGCGGGGAAATCTGGGCTGTCAGTGATAAACAGATAAACAAAAATCAATATTCCAGCGCACACCAGCGTTCAATTAAAACTATTTTATTATCAGTTACATGAAAACAGAAAGGAGCAAACTAAGAATTCGCATGCAGCTTCGTCAGATTTGCTCTGTGAAGAAGACGATGAAGCTGCATGCGTAGTTGGCTCCTTTTTGTTTTTCATGTAATTCATAATAAAATACTTTCAATCGTGTCCTGATGTGCGCTGGAATATTACACCGAAATAGTTTCCTCAGAGGAAGACGCACAGCTAATAAGGGAGAAAAGACAGACAGACTTTCCTAACGGGGGCTAGCTAAAACTGCTAGCACAAGATAAGTGAGGAAGCCAGCTAGTTAGGTAGCATGTGCAGCCTTTTTAAGCTAATTCTTAAAAACTACATAAGTTTAGTTACTGTGTCTGTGTGTGATGTTGTTGCTCCAGCTAACAGAAGCTAACTGGTAGCAGTTTGCGGGCAGGTGATTAAAAGGCGAAAGAGCCGTTAAGAGACCACTGTCATGTAAAGTGGAAGCATTAAAGGAAAAGTGTAATGGGGAAAAATGGTATAATGAAATAAAATTGTCTTGAAAATTAAAGTTAAGTTAAACTAAAATGTCTCTAATAAAATAAAAATGATATCCTATCCAATAAAATTCTGTTAATATGGAAATAAATACTGACATAGCATTTCTTAATAATGACTTGAGGCTTTAATTATTTAATTTACGTGTATATTTTATGCAGTTTCCATCGTATCAGGGTTTTTTTTATTTAATATTGAACACATCCATAAGCTCAGGTCCATAGGGGTGGTGTTCTGAATTAGTCACAGTGTTATAGGCGAGTCACAGCTAAGGGTGTCAAGTCACAAGATTAATAGGTCTCATGCAGTGAACTGAATTATTATTATTATGCTATATTACCATCATTCTTCATACCTCATGGCTTCTGTTCCTACAGGTGACGAGTCCTTCATAATAAACTAATGACAGGTATGGACTTTAAAAGCTAGAAAAGAACCCGGGTCTGTCTCTCGTAACACTTATGAGCTGACATAACAGGACCCTATATTACATTATAATTCACCGACCCTTCAGTTCTGATGGACCGTTTCATTTACATGTCAGACATTTTTAGCTTGAAAATCAAGTTCAACTTCCACACAGGAGAAATTACAGGAAAACACAGCACTGAGATGTAGATCAGAACATTAATACTTCACTTTGGAAACCATAGTTTAACATAACAACCCTGACTCAAGGTCCACTTCTTTTCTGAACACTTCAGAACCAACCGTCTTTGAGTTCTGTGAAAAACATCGTGGAGAGGACCTTGAGTTGGGGTTGTTTGGTCAGTTGTTAAAGATGAACCGAGCGGTTTCTGCAGAAACAACACTTTGCTGAAACCCTTCAGTGCCATTATGAGGAATAAAATGACCAACTGAAGACATATTGTTGAGAAAACTCCTCGCAGAACTGCATCCAACTCATACAATCATGACTGAGCCACGGCAAATAGGCCCAACAGGCCGGACAAGCTTTTGATATCTCTGCATGTCAAAGTGCCATCAGAATAAAATACTGACAATTTACATTTCTGCAAAATGTCGTACAAGTCATCATATTATCACGACAATACATGTCCTGACACATTCATGGGAGGTGGAGGGGGGCGGTGCAACAGCTAGGCCAGGCGGCAGCTAAGCAAGGTACCACTGTTTGTAAGCGTGAACCCACTGGATGTAATATTTAACAAGATGTTGGGACTGTTTCCAGTTGTTCTAGTGGCACCACAAACCAGGTAAGCCAAAACACAATCTTTTCCTAACGCTAACCAAGTGGTTCTGTGCCGAAACATAACCTAACCTAACTTGTAACATCAAGTTGTCTGTGGCTCACAGAAATGTCCATTTCCAACATTATTCTGGCGATTGGGCTGGTTTGTTTGCTTGTAGCATGCCCAGCTAAAGTAATAAGCATTACCTTTAAGGCCATTGAGATATCAGAGTTTAAATTAACACCTCTTTCTTGCTCTTTATTAAATTTGGGGAAGTTTTTACAGAAGTCAAACTCATTACCTGAGATACCGTTACGTTTCCTAAACACATCCTGAAAGCTTTTTCTCTTGTAGCAAGTATTCAAGCTAAGTAGCCAAACATTGTTACGTTAGAACAAAATAATTCTGATCATACGTTTTCCATATCTCACTTATAAAAGTAGGACTAACCAGCTCTATAGTGCAACACAAGAACAATTATTTTCCTTGGTTTCTGTGTCTACATTAATCATCGGTTGGTGAGGACGCTCACATTTTTCATGGGACATGTACCCGTAGCTTTAGCCTCAGTCTTTTAGGATGATATCTTGTATGTGGTCATCAAATGCATATTTAAGATCGATGTCACAAGATTCAAGTACACATCAGCTGGAAACATTGTGGAGCTACTTTAGCTGAATTAGCTGGCAACAACTGACAAAATCTGCCAGATTGAGTCGGCGAAATCAATGTTTAAGTGCTCGAAATGAGGAGCTGCTTTTGTTTACTTCTGTCTGAAATCATTGACCCCTTGTTTCAAAAGTTGTGAAGAATTTCAAGCAGTAATTTTGCCACAGTTTAATCAATAAAAACTGCATTTGTGCCCTGTGAGAATGGAAAGCTTGAATTGATGTTGCGACACTAAGACTCAGACACAACCTTTAATGTGACTGTGTCTCTCTGGAGCCCTTACAGCTCTTTACTTATCACGTCAACAATTGTTTGACGGCCAATACAAGGAGCCGTTTTGACGGATAAATTGCCCTTTTAGCTCATCCAGCAGGTCATCAACATTGCCACTGAACAAGACGCTAGTCGAGTGCGGAGACCCGTTCTCTGCGGCTCTGTTCAGCCTTCACTGATCCGCTCTCCTAATTACGATAATACCCCACAACACTGTCATTTCACAAAGCCATAATTTGCTGCAACGGTCTGACGGGCCGGCGGCATCACGCTTACTTTCTCTCAAAAATAAAGATATTTGCTCTCGATGATGGAATCCATGCCGTGCAGGGCCTGTGAGGGTGATGGAAGAGATGAGCAATCAGGTTTGGCAATTAGAGCAAGAGCCAAAAGGACTCTCTTGATATTAACACAATCAGAGAAACATCATTACACACAATTAGCATGAGTGGATATGGTACGATGAAAAGTAGTGAAATCATTTTGATTAAAAGTAGAGCTGCTGAAGGGCATGCACATTATACGGATAAAAAATGATGTCAGGCTTATGTTTTGTGTCAAATACAGTGCAACACAATGACAGCACATAAGTTCACCAAACAATATGTGTTTGCTATGAAAATAAAATATACTGCAGTGGAAAAACAGCTACAGCTACGACATGACCGACAGATTGGAAGCTCACCAATAAAAAGCTTAATGCAAAATAACTCACATCCATTATATTTTTATCTCTCGCGCTCAGCTGAGAAATTGGTGTAGAAATGTTTGAGAAGAGGCAGAATAATTACCGGAGGATTCAAGACAGACATGTAGCACAGCTGCACACTCTGCAAGTCTCAGAGACAAGAGAGTATAATGCTGGATGAAAGCGTAATACCTGGCGAGAGAAAAAGCACATACCCGTGTTTATTGGAGGCTCGTGATTATTGTGTTTGTACTCGGTGCTAATCCTCTCGACAGTCCCTCGCTGTAGGAACATTAGCATATGGCTGAAAGTTTGCCTTGAGCGTCGGATTTGTAATTCAAAGGTGTTGAATCCAACCAGTGGAAATAAACTTCTGAGAGCACATTTACAACTTTGGCACATACATACTTACCAAAAAAAAGAATATTCTAATATAATCTGTCAAATGTGAGGAAATCTCATCCAGTAGATGCAGGCAGATGGATGTCTGAAGTATTTTCAGTCGGCTCAGTCTCCAGGAAATAATGTTAGCAGTTTAATGTTTCTGCAAACTACAGATACATCCGAGGTTGACATTTTGTTCCAAACGTGGCATATCACGTTCACATTATATGCTTATTAGTCAGCTTTTACATCAGGAGGCAGAGGAGGATGGTGGTGGCATCAGTGCAGCCAACAAGGCTACCAAACAGAGTCACACCACTGGATATTTTTAAGGACACCTAGGGACATTTCCACCTGTTTTTGTGGTGACAAAACCAGGTGTTTTTCAAGGCTTCCTGCAGATAATTCCAGTCTTTTTAGTGGCATCAAATACGGGTGTGTTTTAAGGAGACCTGCTGATATTTTCCAGCCTTTTACATGGGGTCGAATACAGGTGTTTTTCAAGGCTTCCTGCAGATAATTCCAGCCTTTTTAGTGGCATCAAATACGGGTGTTTTTTAAGGAGACCTGCAGACATTTGTTGCGTGTTGTGGTGACCAAAACCAGGTAGCTTTCAAGGGACCATCTCAGCACAGAACAGATATTTTAAGCCAAACCGTGATGTTTTTCTAACAATAACCAAGTGGTTTCTGTGCCTAAACTTGTGCAGAGCATGAGCACAGGGTTGTGACAGAAGAGAAATAGAAAATTCAATCTAAACAAACATAAACTTGCAACATAAAGAAACGTCCAGTTTTAAAAGGTCAGATTTGTAAGAAAGCTCAACAACTCGTCAGATACTGACGCTTTGGGATTGAAGGTGTGGTGGGCCGACATTGTTCTGCACAATTTGCACAACAATACAACATAACCAAAGCTAAAGATAATGCCTTTATGGGTTATGGTTAATATTGAGAGTCCAAGAGAAAAAAGAGATTAGATTTCCCTTAGCAGAGGTTGAAAAAAAAGGTTGCGTTGCACATTAAGTAACCACGTCAGGTTCACACTGGTGGATCCTCCAGCAGTAATTCTACATTTACTGAAGAACGTTTAAGAACCTCAGTGAGGCGTGTGAGACCTTTTCTGCTGTGTTCTCCGTCTCCCACATGTTTGATTGTAGAGGCGCTCAATCAGCTGAAAAGTGTTTGAGGAGCGGTGGAGGTGGAGGAGAGGTTGAGTCGACTCGTTATATTCTGCATTGAGAATGAACGAGCAGAGATGTTGAACCTGGAGCAGATTGTGGAGGACTCTGTGCTGCTCTCAGGACGCTGTTCAGGTGAGTACAACAACAAACTCACTGATTGTTCTCTCCTGATGAGAACAACCTCTGTTACGCATGTAGTGTTTTGTTTTGTGTGTGGTGTGTGTCTCTTATACCTTTCATGTGTGTGTTTGTGGGCGTTAGCCTCTGTGAAGTTTATAATGTCTCTTTTTCTGTATTGGTTGCCTTGGTGATCTTTATTCCGCAGTTAAAATGTGATATAGTTGCACATTTTGTGTAATTGTCTTGAGTTTCGTCCTCTTTTTGGTTAACTGTAGTGAGGCTACACCGAGGAAGGTGGTTGTATATTTATAATCGATCATCAGGTGTATGAGCAGGCTGCAGATGTCCGTCTGTGGAAAAGGAATTTATTGTTGGTTTGGACACAAGGACTTGGTGATGTGGTTCACACACAGTGACTGTGTGATGTTTTTTTGACTAATCTCTATATGTTTACATGTTAATGCATTTTGGAGCCAAAAGGTGATCTTCATCAAATAGGATAACATCATCATCATATAGCTTTTAACGGACCAACTTTTTACTTTTGTATGAGAGTAAATTTTTAGACAAGTATCAGTACCATTACTTCAATAATGAATTCTAGTACCATCCCTGATTAAACTCACTTACAAACTTTAGCACCGATCGTGTAATTAACAGCAATCTTTAGCTGGGTAGCACGGTAGCGAGTTTAAACCAAGTAAAAATGACTCCCAACTTCCAACTGTGCACCAAACCACATTCTCTTCAGCTCTTTTGAACACACAATATGTAACTTATTAACAGAACAAAACATAAAATATAAGTAGCGCGGGATTATGGGAGTTGTAGTCTTTATTGTTGAATAACCACCACATTATGTTTAGTCTTGTTTGTTGACTTCCATCCTCACTTCCGTGCTAAGTTAGCACGCTAACTTCAGTATATATCTCTTCAACACAAAGCAAAGTCTTTGATATGATGTCGAAACTATGTTTCTCCACATTCTGTTGATAATTTGAGTTAATTTTTGAATGTAATTAAAAGTCTTACATTTTGCACCTTTAAACCCAAAGAAGTAAAGAAAACCTGGATGAATCACAACAAACCACGCAGTTACTAAGGTATTATATGACACAGTCCATCGTTTTTCCACAGAAGTGACTTTATGTTTATTCTGTCATCCATCTTTATATTGAAACTCGCTTTCATTGTTAACATTGGAATGAACATTACTTTCAACAGCCAGAGGGAGACAAGTAAAAACTGTTATTTACTTCTGATAACAGTAATAAAGCTGCGACAATAGAGCCATGCAGTCTCTAAATAATGCATCGCCTCTGGCCGATTACATTGGAGCCTTTTCTGTGGTGATGGTATACGATAAGCTTCAACATCTATTTGCAGCCTTAAAATCTTTTATAAATAAGACACAAGAGTATTCTCCATGATCAGGGTTCACAGTGATGTACAACAACGACTTAAGCTTAATTAAACCCATGTATATCTTTAAGCTAATAAAAAACACAGACATATGCAGTGTTTTATATTTCACGCTCGACCTGTTGAGTTGCGAGATAAGTGTTTATCCGGCTGTGTGTATGTGGGCAGTATTTATGAGCTGGATAATAAATGTTTTCATCTGTTTTGTAAAGTGTGCAAAGACTCTTCTACTTCTGATTACTCAAAAATAATCAGAAGTAGTTCAGCGAGATGAATCATCACCTTTATCGTAGACAAGAATTTAATTAACCTTTTGCCTCCTTACGTAGGTTCTTATCTGTAATTTGATCCAGCGAAGTGCTTGTGAAGTGTTTCATCAATGACGTAAGTAAACAGTCAGTATTCCTCTTATAGGCACGTTTAGTAAGTCTTCAGATATTATTTCTGAGAGCAGTCACATTAGGCTAATCTTTAAGATCTCCATGAAAGGTATTTAATTATTCAGCGCCTTTGATCAAAATGCCTGATGTCTCTGAGGGTGGCAGAAATTAAGCTTTAAAGGGGCACTTCATCAAAAATGTATAATCTTTTTTTGAAGTGTTTTCTTGCGATTTTTCTCATTCAGAGCGTCTATAATCTCTGCTGGACTGTAAAGAAGCATCAAGTCAGAGGTCATTGAGAAACACCACGTCTGACTTTGACTAAAAATATATTAACGGAGCGTTTTTCTCGGCTGTGTGTTCAACTTCACAGTCGATCGTCCAATTAATTCACGTGAAACTCAGAAACAGATCTTTGCATTATGCACCGAGTCAACCTGAAGGAGGGAGCTCAGTGTGACCGCTGTGAGCTGCTTTTGTTAGGAGGAGTGTGAGGTGTTATATAAGGAAGCGTGAATATCAGTGACTCTAGAAAGAATTGCCTTCGACTCAGAGTTTAGTAAATGTTCTGACTTTATTTAGACGCCTAATTGCAGTTTTCAGTTAACTTTTAAGAAATCCTCACGGGGCAGGTCCACATGAATAAAGCAAACGCTGAGGAGCTACCCTGATGTAATGGAAATATGTTTTATGTTTATTTACATCTGACATATTAAAAGGGACAATTTATAAGATATGGCCAGACTTTTTGTTTAAAACATTCAAAAAATGAACATAATCGACAGAGTCATAGACGTCTATGTATTGTGTTGCTTTGTACCTCAAGAGGTGATGTAAAAACAACCGTTTCACAACTGTACTTAGTCTAAACTCACAAAATGTCCAGGAAGGAAACAGAAAAACACAACAGTACAGCATCTAAACTCCAAGTGTCTCTCTTTTATCCAACTAAGGCGAGCTTAATCGCCTCGTTAACTCGACGTTAAAAACACACTTCATTCAAAAACATCACCAACACAGTCTTGGTTTGTCTCCACAATCACCTCTGGTGTGGTCAAAATAAATCCTCAGGTCACAGAGTAAGATGTGAAAATGTTTCGGCTCTGCACGCCGACTTTTTTTTAATCACCCGCTGCTGACCACCGACTCTCTCCTGTTGTCCCTGGAGTCAGAGTCCTGATCAGAGCCGCTTTAAATCACCTCCGCACTTCAAACTGGCATCTGTCAGTCTCAGAGGCCGTGTTCACTCCCAGTCTGATGCTCGGCCTTGAAGGCCTGTTGAGCTGAGCCCCTCGGCCCATGTTAACTCCCCCCGTCAGCAGAGGTTGCAGTGTGAGCAGACCCCATCAGCTGACAGTAGCTAGCGAGCAGCAGCAGAAGCATAATTTAAACATTGTTCCCCATAATTTGAATTTAAAGGCAATGCACTACCAGCCCCATTACATTCAGCCCAGCTGTTTTCATAGAAAGATGTTAGAGCTGCAACAATTCATCGATAAGTTGTCAATGTCAAAATTCTCTGATTCCAGCTTCAAAAATGTGAATATTTTCTGGTTTCCTTCATCCTCTAATGACAGTAAACTGAATATGAATACATTTGAGGACGTCATGTTGGGCTTTGAGAAACTCTCATTTTTCACAATTTGGTTATAAACCAACCAAACTATTCAAATCGAGTAATTGACAGTGAAAACAATCGGTCTCAGAACTAATGGTAACATATCGTTTCATGGTTAGTTTCATTACACAGAGACGCTGTCACATAAATCATGACAATCGTCCTTTAAGCAGTATTGATTTCTTATTTAAATCCTCGGTGTTGCCCTGGAGCATCCAGAAAGAGGCAAAAAAATACAAATATCATCTCAAAAGGATCTAATATCACTTAATAGCTTCATCAAACTGCAGCTCAAACACATTTTCTGTGTTTAAATTTTGAAGCAACACAACTGCTGCACATACACACAAATCTTGGAGCACTGGAGTGTTTATTTCTTCAGGGATTCCTTCTGAGCCAGATGTAATCTATGCAAGAGGATGGATTAGGTTATAGATTATTAATCTAAAGATGGATAGGGATGATGAGCTGGTCGAGCCTCCGGGTGTCGGCTCTGCCACAGTGAACGCTGGGAAATTGATCTGCAGGTCGATGCCGGCTTCACCCTGGTCTATCATGGAAGGGACATCCCACTGTGCCTCCGGGGAGCGTTTATTCATGTCCCGGCGAGCGAGGGAATAACCGCCGTGCATGTAACCTGAGCACCATTCATCTGCCGACTGGCCCGCGCTTCGCCTGCATGAAGCGGGAGGAGCAGCTCCAGCCTGCGGAGCGTTAAACTTGTAATTGTCACAAAATGAACGATGAGGCATCAGGCGCTGAGCTTACTTTCATCTTGTTAGTCAGCATCCCACAGTAAGCAAGCTTTATTGCCTTTTTTCAACTCGCGACGCACGTCGTGTCACGAACCCGCTCGAAATGGGGTTTTTTTTCATGAGCAATCATCGCCTTCATTCTGAGCACTTCTCTCGTTGAGGCGGCGTTATCGTCTGGAGTGAGGAAGCAGTTTGATTTTGCAGACGACCCCGGGGTTGTTTGAAGGAAGAGTTGACTACAATGAGCTGGGACTTCACACGTGGGCGGACGCATATGTTTGCTTGAGGCTAAGGGCGTTATTTTCAGTTGAGAAATTAAGTTTTTGTTGTAGGTGGATGAACAAGTCGTCCTCATCTTGAGAGGGCAGTTCACACAAGACACGTACGGATTTTAATTTCTTTTCAATGAGAAGAAGCAAATTGTATCAGAGCTACGAGCGTCTGCTGCATAAATACATCCTGACCTCAGAATTAAAAGGTTCTCTTTGATTTCATTGTTGAAAATAAATCATTTACATTCTTTGACAAATATATTAACTTTTTGTGTCGGTTAATTTTCAGGTTCAAACATCAGTGGCTCTGTCGTTTGGAAAGAGGGAGAGGTTTTAGAAGGTTCCAGTTAAAACCAATTAATGTTTGAATGTAGATTAACAGTGATGGAAAGTAACTAGATACGTTTACTCAAGTACAGTTTTGTCGTACTTGTACTTCACTTGAGTATTTCCTTTTTATGCTACTTTATCTAACTTTCCAAGCTACTCATATATAAATCAGCTCCACCTTGACAGGATGCTACAGTACTCTGTATGATTATTAATTAACATTATTCTGCTTCAGGGTACTTTACATTTGTAAGGACCCAAACACAAAACACCAAGGCAGGCAGGTAGAAAAACAAAAAGCCAGCTCTAATGATCAGAGGGTGTAATCAATAAATCCAAAATGCAAGAAACAAAAAAGGGGAAATCCAAGAGCGAAGACATTAAACTAAGGACAAACCAGGATAACACGAGGACACAGGCAGCAAACACAGGTAGGCTGAAGGTTAAAGAGTGAAGGAACAACAAACTTAAATACACAGGAAGCACGCAGCTGAAGATCAAATCGCTGCTAGCCAGACAGAGAAAGTGTGCATGGCGGTTTAAGGAGATATATCCTGCCCGTCAGTGTGGTAGAGGGTGAAGGATTTGGATTTAGTCCGGTAACGTAACCTTGAGCCTGAGAGCTACTGTATCTAAACACACAGAAATCACCGAGAAGAAGGACGAGCTAAAAGTCAAGCAGGCCCGGGCAGACAGGCTAACGTTAGCTCTCACAAACAAGTTAACTTCTGCAACGGTGGCACAATTAACTAAAACTGACGTCCCTCCAGCCAACACAGTGTGCTTTTGCATTAAGTTTAGCTCCCGTGACATACAGTACATAATTAAAGTTAATTTTCTGTTGTCATAACTAAGTGATCTCTCTTCTGATTTCATTTTAAATTGCTTAGACATCACTTTCTCTCTGCTGGGTGACGGTGCTGCTGGTGGGGGTCGTCTGGCCTCCACCACGAGATCTTTTATGAGATCAGCTCAGTGTCTCAGCTCTGTCTCAGCTCAGTTTGCTGTATTTTTAGTTCAGCTCTGTTTTGTTGACCTCCTTTAGGGCCCAATTTACTTAATGTTGCTGTGCCTTTTATGCACCGATTATGAACCCATAATCCTGCATCCTGTGTTTTGCTGCTCTCGGTCCCTCACAGGCTCACATCAGTTTCTCACCGACTGTGGAAGCAGCCACCTAATGATGTGAACCACTAATCTGTGTTTCTTTCTCTCTGTGCATCCAAACAATCAAAACCAAATGATCAGCACAGGGGTTTTAAAATCTGACTGAAAAGTGAGTTTCCATACATGCATGTATACATACATATATACATACATTCATGCTCTGCAAATGTAGAAAAAAAGTGATAAATGTCGGCATAATTTCTGTTTGGCGATTAAATCTCGTAAGATTCTCCACCACACTGACAGTTCACACTGAAAGTGGTTTAATAAGAAACTCTGCTAAGCGTCTCTGCTGCGTTTTGGTGTCGTTCATCTCCATAGATTTATCTCTACTTCTCTGCTGTCTGTCTGTGCCGGACTTTGACTAACTCAGAGAGACTTCATGGTGCAAAAGATGTTCGGCAGACCAAGGAAGTTAAATAAAATCTGGACACAGCGTTGAAGGCAGAGCCCCATTCATTCCTACGAAAGCTGCTCAGTGACGCCAGAAAAGCTCCAGTCTTTCACAATGTTAGCTTACGGGAAAAAGTCTTTTTGGGCCCCGGTGCATCACGTGAAGATGTAATTACACTACGGAAAACTGGCTTCAAAGCCTGGCGCTCTTCTTGGGGGCTCGGCACGGACAAGGACGTCAAAGTATGTTCGAGTGCACCCCATAAATAATGTAAATGACAGTTGTCAGACAATAAAAGTCAACATTTAACAACAGAACAGCCGTCAGTGCTGAAAACATATTTAAAATCAAAACCTGAATACGCATCATCATAAAATAATACAATAAATGGTCTAGTTCTAGTTGTGTTTGGACATTTTAACCTTGAAATCTTACATATCATATCTTTAAGTTAATATTAGGTTGGGTTCATGAGGTTGGCCAAAAAAAGGTTGATTTGTACACAACCAGAGAGAGCGCACTAAAAACCCAGTCGTAACACAGCTGGTTAGAAAAAGACTCTCAGCTCTTTAATGCAGAAATTAATGGCTTCATAAATATGTAAATTATGTATCAAGTCTGTCAAGTCGTCCATCTTTGGAGAAGGTTTTAGTGTTTTTCCGTACTTTTCAGGTGTCTCATCCATAAAGCGTCAGCTGGGTGAGTTTTCTGCCTGGCTTCAGAAATACTAGAAATGTTTGTCTGACTGTAGAGAAGAAGAAGTCTTGATGTGGTTTTACACCAACAGGCAGTGAACTTGTTTTCTTCACACGTTCCTTCCTTGAGGAATGGAGGATTTTTTTTTCTTCTGCACCTGCTCAGCTCTGTGTGATCACTTGTGGCATTCGCACCTGTAGCACTGTGTTGACGTCTCCCCCACCGTTGCAGGTTTTAATGTGTTTTTCTGTAAAAGTGGCTCCTTCCCATCTCGGAGATCGCTCCATTATTAATCCAGGTACAGTCGCTCCAAACCACCCAGGAAAGCTCCAGCAGGGATACAAAATGGCTGCATGCAGATAATTCAGGTCTTCAGTCTATTCCAATCAGACTCATTGTGTTTGTTCTTTGAGACGGATTGTTTTATTATATCTGAAATGGAGATCAGACTGAATTCACTCTCATCTCATGAAATATGGTGAAATAACTTTATCATCTTAGCGTGTAACGTTCACTGTGCACATGAACCGAAACAGCTGCTGTCCTCATAAGTGTTTAATCAAGCTGTCTGAAATGTTAATGCTAGTTATGCTAATAATATTTAAAGGAGTCGGGGGTTAGAGGAGCAGCTCTGCTATTGGTCAGCGTGTCCACGGGAGCTGCCTGGAAAAGGGGACTTTTCCTTTACCATGTTTTTACTTATTAATGGTCTATTACTGATTCTTAAAGCATTAATAAATAATCTATTAACCACTGATGGTAGCCATTCATTGCAACGCCATCATCCGGGCGCTTCCATCTGCCAACTGGAGCTGCAGCCGATATATACCCGCGACTGCTTCCCAAATCTTGGCTAAGAATACATTTGTATAACTACTACACACAGGGGATAAAATCTACAAGAAAATACTAATTGTTTAGAGGCACATACAGCCTGGCACATTTTCTAACATGTAGGGCAGCATAGTGGGACCTTGATTATGCCTGATCGGCCCGATACATGTTGGCAACGTGGGTTTCTGCAGACCAAAGATATGTTGAAGGTTTATACTTCTTATGTTGCAACTCTGAAATTTCATGTGGTGACAACGCTTTGCCTGGAGGTCTTCGTTGGTTTAGGGACAAAAACCACGGGGCTAGAGTTCAGAGAAGAATATGTTTTGGCTGCAAAGTGTCCTGACGTCTTGTTCAAAACATCCAGTGGTTTCACGCTTACAGATGTTGGACCGTTGTCTTGAACACCAGCCTCAGGTTTGGCAGCTCTCACATCCTCCAACTATTCCTTCCACCTCCCGAAATGATAGACAGCTCCTGTGGTTTGCAGAAATGTTAAATGGAAACATTTTTGGGCTGTCTGGAGGGCATGAACAACATATTTTGTCATTTCATTCGGAGGACTTATGTGTTTTATGGATTATTGGTGTAAATCTGGTGAGAATCTCAAGAAGACAAGATTTACAGGCGTCTCTTCTTCAGATAACTCTTAAATGTAAAAGCTGGCTGTTGTTCAGAATACAAAGTTTCAGATTAGATGTTTTATTGAGCTGGTGGTGACAATTGTCCAGATGTGTTGTGCACACTGCTGCATAATGGAAGTAAGAAAAACATGCTAACGTTTTGCAATTAGGTAAACACGGAGAATTTCTTCTTCCTTTCTTTCTACGAGACAAACATCTGCTTTTACAGCCACTCAGACATTTCTCCAGATGTATTTAATGTTACATCTGACATCAGTAAATGTTTCTGTGAAGAGGAACTGGGCTTCCACCTTTTTTCTCAAAAGCGTCACGTCCCACGCGGTATCCTCGGGGATAATATCCGTCTTGTTTTTGGACGTTTTGTTTCGGTACTCCAGCTTGTCGTTTGCTCAGCTTTGATGTGTTATTCCTTCTGAACTTGAATGGAGAGGAGTGAAAACTTTTCACAGGTGTCTTTTCATCTGATTCTTTTTGACAGATCCAAATCCCTGGAAACTCCTCAGAGTGATGGAGCTCCGACCTGCGGATTGAAAACTACTCCCCCCCAAAAAAATGGGCTTTACTTTCAGCTTTAGGGAGCTATTATAACTACACTTCTGAGGGGTGTAATATTTGAGATCTCATTCGTGAGGATTATTAGGGATGGATTTTGTTATCAGCGGTGTCAGACGGCGAGGCACATCAACTAATTTAGGTCTTAAATTCGCACCACTCTCTCGGAAATTGGAAAGAAAACTGAAAGCTACTCCGTGGATTTTTTTTTCTCGCGTCAGCTCCGTGGTCGTGCTGTGGCTGTCGTTTTCTTGAGGGGGAGAAAAGCCTTATCAGCCCAATAAAAAACAATTCATCATTCAGCCGACACTCCCCTGCAGTCCAGTGACAGAGAATCCTATTTCAGTTGTGGTCAATGGAGGGGACGCTCCCACAGATCTTCCATTATTTATTCAAGGTAGCCCATGGTGAGCAGTGGAGGCCCTGGCGGTGCTATCTCTCACCGAGGCAGGCTGATAAATAGACCTTATCCTGTGCTCCATCAGACACCAGGTGAGCTCCCACCCAGTCCATCCCTCTCTACTCTTCCACTGGAGACCCCCTCAGTGTGCACCATTTATCTTCGCCGTCTCTGCCCAGTCCACAACTTTAACTTCTGCATGTTTCCCAGAGCCCATTGTAATGACGTTTATTCATTAATTCAAGTATGTTTATCTTCTGGGGTAAAAAGCTAAGCAGGTCTTAAAGTGTCTCTATATGTATTGTATGAATTAAATAATGTTGCACGGTGCAAAAGCTTCTGCGTGCTTATGAAATGTGTAATGTGATGCAAATGAAGGGTTTGTGTTACAGAAATGTACTGCAAAGACAAACACAACCAAAGAAATATGATGAAAATGAAGGTTAAACTTAAAACATCTTTCAATACCAAGACAAAAAGAAAGAAAGTGCTTGGCATAGAAAAGAGATATGTTTTTCTTCACTGAACACATACCAATACACACATAATATAGTTTTGTTAAAAATATCGAGCGGTTTCAAACTTAAGAATGTTGGCACGCAGTCTTGAACAGTGGTCACTGGCTTGGAAGCTGTCTCACCTCCATCCTCTCCACCTCCCAACAGGAATGTCAGTCATATACACATAATATGAACATGATATGACACAACAGAGAAATGTACATACAAAAACATACAATTTGAGTGTCTCTTAACCGCCGGGGTATTTTTCAGGGACTGGGCCGAAGTATCGAAACTTTTAATAACTTGCTGCAATTACAGAAATTGTTTTTCTAAATGCTTTGCATGTGTTTTTCTCTATTTGTTGAGTTTTGTCTATTTGCATTAGTTTTATTGAGCTGCAGAGTGAAGTTTCAGGGTAAGAATTGGTATTTCAGGAGCTCTGCCACGATCATAGCTTCAATTTGAAGTCACCGTTCCCTGAACGACTGTCCTGCTATCCTGTTCTCTCCGAGTGGCTTTGACACTTGGTCACACTGCTGTGCTGAGAGTGTCACAGAGACAGACTGGTGCAAGCTGAGAGTCCTTCAGTGTTCCTCCATTTTGATTTTGTCCTGAATGGGCAGCATGGAATTGAATTTTGGATGAGAACAGCTTACAGTAAGATTGAACCGTGTCTTATTTCTTCACTTTCTTTCTCAGCGTTTTTTATTTATTTTTCCATTATAGCATCATAATATGAAATCAGCGTGACATGGTGAGGTTTAACATAAGCAAAGACCAGATATCAATAAAGAATTAAGCCATTACAGCTTAATTAAAGTCGTAAACAAAGTCACACATCGATTGTTATGAGCTCGACTTTATGACAGATTTGTCACAGGGCTGATTTGACGAGTCCCAGCGAAGATAAATGAGCGTTCATCAGTGGATACTAAAATACTGCACACTATGTCCACGTCTCGAGCAGTGAGTCACCCGGCAGCTGAGACAACCTGCTGGCATTTTCCTCAAGGCCACATCTCGTGTCAGCGCCGTGCTCCATGACAGCGTCTGTGGTGGTGAGCTACAGTTTGCAGCACTTATTACAAGGCAGTTATTTCTCCCCTGCTCGATCAGTAGTGCAGTATATACAGGCACGGTCATAATTTAAGGTCTACACAGTCACTGCGGTTAATGGACAAACTCCGGCTCAGATCAGTTCCTTATCATAAAAAACACAGCTGGGAAGCGAGGAAATATATAGGACACTCCTGCAGCACACATGACTGATGGAGGAGACAAAGATTATATGCATGGTGTTAAGATATCGACTGCTCAGACTTCAGCCACCACCATACACCACGTCGCTCAGGTTCTTGAGTATAGAGGGAACCATGACCTGAATGCTTGATCAGTCTTTCGTTGAGACAATTTTCTATTTTTCCGTGGTTTGTTGGTTTTACTACACAGAAATGCCACTGGCCTTTCTCACTGAGAGTGTCAGTGATATTATAAGGGTGAAACAGATCCTGAATATCTGCCAGAGCAGGAAGTTGGAGAACGAGACTAAACATAACGTCAGGGCAACTTTAAAACACGACCTAGTCCATGAACACTTCGTCACATCAGACAGTTTTTCATCTGAAATTGTGTTTTTTATAATATTGTCTAACAGAGCGGCTAGATCACTTTACTGTACATTAACATAAGCTCGCAAGCAACAACACACACCGAGGTTGTGTGTGTCTGAGTGTTTAACTTCAGGCCGACCTCTCACTAAACTCAGCAGAGACTCCAGTTCTCCCTCTTCTTTCCCCCGTCTCTTCTCTTTAACGTTTAAAAAACAGACAGACATTGGAGGTCACCTGCAGTCAGGTTGATAAACAGGAGTGAAGATACACGACTCAAAATGTGTTCGGGATATTTTACTGTTTCATTTGATTGTTTCTTCTGTAATCTCAATATCCCTAACTCATTTTGAGTAGTGTAAATCTACTTTTTAATCCCAAAAGTTAAAAAGTCATCTCTGAGCTCTCCTCCCGTCTGTAAACGGCTCCAGGATCAGAGCAGAATCAGATGCAACTCCGGACTCTCTCCTCCAGAGCTGGATGTTAACTGCATTCAGTTTTTAACCTTTTAAACTCAGTTTTATCATCTGGCAAAGGTCAGAACTATGGTATGTAAGGCATTTATGTGTGACTTTACCCATCCATGACATCAGTGGTATTGTGACAGACGTGACATATAGAGCTCAGTGAAGGTCAGTGAAGTTACATCCTGGCTGTTGACACTGGGTTGAGTGAGGATGACACGGGATTGATGCTTTTTGCGTTGCCTGAGAGATCGATAATGGTGATTCACTGCGAAGTGTTGAGGATTACGGTAAAGCCAAGCAATGGATTTATGTAAGCAACAAGCAACTAACCATACGCTCAACAGCTCGTAACCAAGTCAGCACTTGGTATTCAGATATTTCACATACAGTATCCATGGACATGTGTGTCTTTGCCCGGGGCAAGGTTTCTTCCACAGCATATCATTTAAGAATCACAGCACAGGTGCACATACTCTACAAGGACACCCTAAAGGCCACATAACAGTCCAGTGAGGCAGCGTTGGAGGAAATGGTTCCCATGGTGAAAAATTATCAATGTCAGACTCATTTCTATTGCCAATTATAACACTGTAGATATGCAGGAATTAGTTTTTGTTGGCTTGGATACACAGACATATTGGCAGTTTAGCATTTTCCTCAACAAAGAAAATTAGAAAATTATGGCAGGGTCACGGCAGCAGAGCCAGGCGGCTCCCGCAGTTGAATGGTAGTGATTATGTGATAACAATGACTTTATCACCTTCCACTATTGTGTTGTAGTTACTGTCTCTGGAAACTTGTATTGAACAAAATCACCGCGACGGTCATCATCCCGGCCCGCGAGTGAAAGCCGGATAGCGTCCGCTGTAATTTAGAGCAAAATGCTTAACTTTGTCCTTTTCAATGATGCATGGTGGGTCAGGATCTCAATCACAATACATTATAACTGCATCCATATCATTATAAACAGGTGGAAATGGAGGAAAAACAAACGGATGTCAACGTCATGATGTGTGCCGTCTCACCTCTTTTGCTTCAGCGTGAACAAAAGAAAAAGGCAGCGTAAAGGCGAACCTTCGTTGCGGTGATAATGCAGAGTCTGTGTGTGAAAAGGGCTATAAAAGCAGCGTTGGATGATGATCAGGCTGTTACAATCCTCATTTTGGTGTCATATCTGCATGAATTTTCAACACTAATGTAGGAAATCCTTTTTCAGCGAGGCTTGTGTCCACAATAAATATCTTCCAAGTGGATACAAGCAGTCGCTTGGAATAAAAGTGTGCATCCGCCGTTAATGAATTCATATGCAGATCTGTTACAGATTCCTCTCAGCCCATTAGGAGCTCCTCATGAGCTCTCCGTTCGGGGCAGCTCAACACGTCCAAGCGATTGGTGTCACTGTTGGAGGATGCATGTATATGTAACTTGTGTGTGTGGGTGAGCCCCAGGAAGAAAATCGTGTTAAAGGAAATGTTGGAGGCCAAGTCTTCTCCCCTTCCACCCTGAGGCGAGAGCTACCTTGGTGAAGAGAAGGTCTGAATACTGTATGCTCCATCTCCTCATGCATGGTTGCCTCACACACACACACACACACACACACACACACACACACACACACACACTCCTGTTTAGCTCTCCTTTCTATCTCCCTCTCTTTCACACACACACATGCATACACAGAAACATGTTATTATTAGGAGCGGGGTAGTTGCGCTGTAGAAGGAGCACTCCGGGGACGATCTCTGAGATTCTGCACCAGCCTACTCATTTAGTGGTAAAATAGAACAGCACTGATGAATGCAGAAGAAATCACTGACTTTGTCGGAGTGTGTGGGTGTGTGTGTGACTGAGGTGTGATTTATTTGTATGCTGGTTTGGCATTTGTAGCAGCCATCCGAGCAGCAACTGCCGCTGCTGGAAGCTGAAGTCAGTGAGGAAGTACCCGAGAGTGCAACGTCTCCGAAAAAAGCCGCTGGATGCCGGCTCCAAAATGTCTCTGAAAAAGAGCTAACTTCTTTTAGAAATACAGGAAATTTTCAGTCATTATCGTCTCAATCTCTAAATTTAGGCAGTTTAATAAGTGTGCTTGTGGCCATTTTCAAAAAATGGATGTTAAGGCTTACAGAAAGCTTCGATGTCTGCCATTTGTCGCCGATTGCCTGTTGCTGTCGACAGCCTCTGGACTCGCTCTGAAGCAGACTTTTTGGAAACTCTGTTTAAATTAAAACATATTTTTCCCCCCCAGACAGAGCAATACCACTGGTCCATCGTTGAAAGATAAAAAGGTAGCACAAGCACAGATCTTCAGGACAAAGTTGACTGATCTAAATTTCACCAATGAGGACGAACATGAGGACGAACATGCTGAAGTTTCTGCCAACTGATCTTCACCTGAGGCCTAAACATGGTGGAAGGTTTATTCGTCATTATGCAACACAGGGTTGATTAACTGAAGTCTGTAAACACATTCATGCGACAGATCCAAGTGATCTCAAGCTCGATTTTGGGGCTGTTCTGTAAAAATAACGACTTCTGGTTTAAGCCTTGGCGTTGTTTGAACAGTTGACAGATTCAGAAAATGATTCACTGGAATCCACACTATTGATATGATGGTTGTCGAGTCTGTAGGTATGACAACACCTGGCCTATAGCTCACTACCTGACATCAACTCCACTGGTTGAACTATCAGGTTGTTGAGTCTGTCAGCAAAAGTCCGTCTCACACACTCAGCAAACACAGAAAAACATCAGCCTCCCATTGGAGTCATTTCTCGGTCCACCTGATTAATGCAAGTCTTTGTTTTTATTTATTTATAGGGGAGAGCGCATATTAATCAACATTAATTAAAATGTATCTGTGGCACGACCGGCTCATTTTTCATTTGCAGTCTCTTCCCAGAATGTTAAAATGGCCCCAACCGCTAAGACGAGGGGTTTAATTACAGTGAGGCGCATCAGATTCAAATGAGACGTTATAAACACTCAAAAATAAAAAACAACCTGGCTGAAAAAAGCTGCTCACCAGTGTTATTTAACACCGTCGTCAACAAAGTGAAATGTCCTCGTTCATAGTGCGACAATTCATGAACGAGGCTTTCTGAAGGTGAGTGCACAGAAACTCACTGGTTCACTTTTATTGCAAACATGGATCAAATTAAATAGATGATTTCCCAGCATGAGGCTGCGATTGTTAAACAGCAATCTCTCTCAGATGCCAGTTGTGTGTCGGAAGAAAGAAATCAAACCAAGTTTAATTGGACATAATCATTGGCAGGATGTGAGCTTTCTATTTAAAGCGTGATTTCTTTTTTTTAATCATTTCCAAGAATCACATTTTTCTACGAGAACCGAAGTGATGCTGTAAAGTGGTTTCAGGTGCGAGTTAAGTCTGTTTCATAATCAACCTTTCAAGGTGACGATGTGGGCGAGTCTCAGCGTTGCAGCTTCGGAAAGAAAGTAATGGACTTGCAGCGGAAGCGAGAGCTCATTATAAAATGTATTATTACTATAATAGATTCATGGATGTGGAAAGTATGAGGCCTCATTCATACTCAAAAGACCATGAAAATTTCTGCGAATTTCACACCACAAAACCTCTGAACCAGGGTAAAGTACTCAAAGCTGCAGGAGGGCAGAAATAAGCACACTGACCTTTCTTTTCCTGAATAATGCGAGGCTCTCTGTTACAAAAGAAGCACAATTTTCTGCTGAGTCCTGAGCATCGAATGACTGGTCAAAACCAGCTGGTGCCATTTTATTAGAGTTCATTGCCTCGCCACCTGGGGTGAATTAAAATATGACATTGAATGACAAGGCAATCGAGGTGAGCGGACATCAGAGTTCACCACCACTGAGAAAAATAATACATGGGGTAGAATTCAAAAGCACACAGGAAGCAGCTTGGTGACAAAATCAGGAGAAACCTACTGTACCTCGGGCATTACGCAGCCCCAGCTGTGGCATTTACCGAAAGTTGACCCTCTTACCACAAGAGAAAATTCTGATTAATTCCTAACATTGCCATTATTATAGCCTGAATAAGTCATTCTGAGTGTGCACCGGGAAGCTATCATTGTTGATCCAGCTGAATTACTGTCGCACATTATTACAATGAGTCACCACAAAACGGCTTCACAACACTAGTGTTCAATTTATCTCTAAAAATCATGCAGCCACTTCGTACAAAAGCTGAAACAGGAGAAATCTTTTCGACTGCAAATGTTTGCTTTTGCTGTATTTTTTCTTTTTTCAGATAATTCATTGACTTTAGCAGCACAGCATTTACAAACTCCGACACAGTGGGCGGCTGTTTGCACCTTGAGAGTTGGCTTGTGGTCGTCTGATAAACACAAAGAAGACGAAGTTCAGACTGTTTGCTCAAGTTGTCAGACCCAGTTATTATCTGGATGCAGCATTGGAGATGGCACCCTGTTGGTTCCCATGAAAGCTGCTCAGCTGCACTTGAATCCAAAAAAAGCTCGACTTCCTGGGTATAAAAATTGCCGGATCTTCAGCGTTGTGGGATCCACAGAGCGTGCACACTACAGACCTCCACATCCATTTTTGCTTTCTCACCTTCAGATGTGCATAAAGCTACAGGTTAGGAAATGCAAAAAGGGTGAGGGTTTTTTTAAGTTATGTAAGAATGTGTATTAAGTGGCCTTAAGTGGTTTCTCCTCGATTATGTGTCTGGCTCTTTTCCTACATCAGCTCCCTCCTCGGTCTCTTCACCTCTGTCACGATGTCCTTGGATGCTGCTGAGCTCAATTATGTTGCCCATTTGCCCGGGCTCCCGTTCTGGTGTCCAGTCCAGCTCCAGACCTGATAAACCTCCTCCTTCAAAGCTGCTGATAGCGGCGTAAAACAACAACACTGGCCAGCGGTGCTCCGATCAGAGTCTCCGTAAATCACAGAGAGCTGAGACGGAGCAGCCGGAGGACAAACATTTCCTCCATAAAATACGGTACAGTTTCACCAAAATCAGTGTGAAAGCGTTACACACCGTTCTACTAGCCGCTCACTGAAGGTACAAAGCGCAGAAACAAGTAATACGTTGGCGTAGATCCTGAGACAGACTCCATTCAGCCTCTTACAAGTAACTGAAGCATCAAAATAATTTTGAAGCTGTTGTTTAAAAGGACAATAGTTACATAGAGTTGCTTTAAATGAACTTCACATTATTCCACTTTTCATGAAGAAATTAAAAACCCACTTCACGCTGTTGCAGAATTGTAACAAGAGTCAAAACAACTTACATTAATCATGATTGAATTTCTTTTACTTGACATTTATGTATTCAGATTTCAAGGCCCAGCAAGTGATTACCGGCATTATTATTTTCCTAAACCAATTTTCCTGCTGATTTATTGAACTAGAGAGCCTTCAATGAATTGGCAGGTACATTATGAATAGAAGGGCAGCCTTGCTGAGCGTGAAGCCGGATGATGAATTGCCAATCAGCCGAATGCATCCAAATGTCAAACAAGCATGTCTTTGATCCTCCGCAGACCGTTTACGGAAGCTAATAAAATGTTTATTAAGTGTGTCCCCGGGTGACGAGACATTTATCAGGGTGTCAATGCTCCTCCGGTAACAAACTGTCGATGCAAAGCAGTGCAGAGATTTCTCCTGGGAGCTGATTGTAAAGCCACTGTGCTGCTGTCCCCACCGATCAATAACGGGCTGTAAGTTCATCTACCTCTGCCTCAGCTGCTCACACTGCTTCTACTGCCAACAATACTGCAACTGGTGCTACTTCTTCTTTGCTGTCACTGGAGCAAAAGTCCAAACTCATCCACGTCCGTCAGAGCAGCCACTCCAAGAGCTTCGGTTGAACATTTCTTTAATTGATGTTTCCACAGTATATTATTCATATTCAAAGGTAGATACGCATTTAAAATCTTAATGACTTTTAAGATGTAATATATATCACTTCTGTATTACGTTGTCTACAACTGACTAGCATTATCCCAAATGTTTCCAACAGGGTGAAAAGTTCACATTCGAGCTGTAGTAACCCGTTCGAAATGTACAGTACAAGTGCATTAGGCACATTAGCTTGAACTGCAACACTGTGTCGCAAAAGCTTATCGGCGTTGACATTCACACTGACGTCATGACGTTGATGTCGCTGATGTCCGGACATTCTCGAACAGCAGTGGAGGATAACAATCACACTCAGAGCTGTACGGTAACACATCTACACGCACCGAGACAGGACGAAAAACAGGCTGGCTTGGAGGAAAGTGAGCGAGGAAGTCGGACTAGCTGGTGAGTCATGAAAATATGTCAGCACAGCGTAGCCCGGATTGATAAGAACTGCATTCAGCATTTTCAAAGTTGGATGCTTGTAGTCTGGCCGACAGACCTGACGAAGCACGAACTCAGGCCTTTTACAAGGTGGCATTAGGATTCAAGATAGCCGTGCGTTTCATTCGGTCGCCTGTCGCTACATCTTCCAGGAGAAATTAATGAAGGAAGTCGGCTAACACGACTAAACGAATGTGAGCGAAACTTTTGAAAAATTACCTTGTCCGTGATTTTCATCGGCAGTGCTGGTTGTTTAACGATGAAAACAACTGACATGTTCCCACGCTAGAGACCCCCCAGCAGTAGAAATGACATGCTGTGTGTTTAGCAAAGTTTAGCAAAGATTAATTCGTTAGTATAAAGGAACTCCAGAGCCCACGATGTTCAACCCTCTCCTCTAATGTTTTCACATCTTCTTAGCAGTAATTTTTCTGCAATAAAAACATAATTTGCTCCTGTTCGCTCTGCTCAGTCAAGTTTTGTGAGCCCTCCGCCCACGGTGCTGTAAAGCTAATGAGAAATGCTTTCCACAACAAAATCAAATTTGACCTCAAATGAGGTATTCATGTTTCTTTAACGGACCCCAGTGGCTTCTGTTTTTTTTTTACTTCTGCTCTTTTGAAAGTCATTACCGCTGCTGTTCATTATACTAATACTGCCATTAAAGGAAAACTGATTCATTTGATCGTTTTTATCTGGCAATCTTTTCTGTTGGTTATCATAATATTGTGCTCAGGAAAGATTTCCAAATGCTCACTAAAAGTAGGTCTACTTAGGCTGCAACATTTCCCATCCCTCCCTCTGACCTGCATCACTATCCTACGCCAGTTCCTACAGCCCCACCATCACCACAGCATCCACCTGCAGACTCCAGCTGGGTGGGTTTAAGATATTTGCTCATCACTCCCCAGTCCCTCTACGTAAACACACCCGCGGGGAGTGATGAGGTCGGAGCCTGGGTGCTCTTATTGCTACAGGTAGTACTGCCGTCACTGCTGTTTGCAATAGTAGCGTAAAGTCATGAAAACAGCACCCTTATTTTTATTATATTATAGTATTGTTGCTCTAGTTGTTATCTACAGGAGATGATTCACATTTTTCCTTCATAAACGAACTTCAGAATTTATCAGATGAAGTAATGAAACGCTGGAGGCCAGTGAAGAGGGCGTCAGTGTGGAGTTTAAAGAATTATAATTTATGTTGTTCTTTGTTATTTTTGACTAATGTATTAAGTGTAAATGTGGTTCTTGACCTTTCTCTACTTCCTTCATTCTCATTCACCAACACGGTAACATTATATGTATGTGTGTGTGTGTGTGTGTGTGTGTGTGTGTGCATAGTGTGCGTTTCTGTGTGTGAGATCTCATGAAGCCGGGGGGATGTGACACAGTGTGCTGCACAGTTTTTGTTTGGGGAGTGACCTTGGGAGAGGAAATCTGAATCAAACCCTCCAGCTCTCCTCCAGGGATGCTTAATATTACACTCGCCCAAACAAAAGACTGGAACAGCAAGTATATAAAAGGTTTGGGGAAATCAGTTATAAAATGTATTGTGAGTCTTAGCTAGCGGCGAGCGGCATGGCTATGGTTCACAACCAACACCTAAACTTAGTACAGGCATTAATTGGTTGCCAGGAAGTTGTACACTCCTGATTTTGGAGGTTGTGTTTTTCTTAGCGGCACCATGTAAAAGTTGTGGTTTCATCACATCAAATTTTCATTTGTTCAATTATTGTGCAACTGAATGTTAGATTTTATGTCTAACAACACTGTGCTTATGGTCTGGTTAGGTCACCACGTGGTTGTGATTAGCAAAAACTCCAAAACTACTCCAAAACTACATAGTGCACCCAACTATGTAGTTTTGGAGAAGAAATTCAAACTCAGAATTGTAATATTTACAATATTAATGAGGTAATAATACAAACTCAGTGAATAAGGGAATAAACAAGCTGTTCTCAGGGGAAAATAAGGTCCCAGAACACTGTTTGAAGCTAGAAAGGTGGCAGGGTCCGCCACATATAAACAAATGAAAAAATTAAAAGTGAACCAGTATAAATTGTGTTGTCCTTTAAGGTCAGTTTGTTTATTCAGTCATGAAAACAAAAAGAGTTTGTCTATTTAGTTTACACAACTACAGAGTGCACCTTTAAATATTTCTGCATCGTTGTGCATATATATATATATATATATATATATATATACACATATATATATATATATATATATATATATATATACATACACACACACACACACACACACATGTACACACAGTTGAGTTGTGTACCTACATTATCAAACCCAGAAAAATATGTACTGTTGTTCAAGGTAACAGTGTTTCATTTTGCCTCGCTATAACTTCCAGGAGGGTCAGAGAGTGAAGGAAGGACGTCGCCGAACATGAGTAAACATAACGTGAATATAATGTTAAAACATCTAAAAACGCCTCCTCCACATTTCTACCAGATGTTTTTCATCAGCAGGTGGTTGTATAACAGTAACCACGACAACTGGTGGAAATGGCACTAAATGTGTTTCCACCTATATGTTAACAAAATGTGACGACAGAAAAACTGTTTGTCTTTAACGAGGGTGAATGTTTCCACTTCCTGGCGACTGTTTGTTCAGCTCTACAGCATCTCTACTTTACATATTCGTGTAAACATCTGCAACAATCTGAGGTCGACATGGAAATAAGGACCAACATGTTGATTTTGGAGGAAAAACTCAGAATGACTTAAGATGACTTTGAGTCTGGGAGCTGAAATCTCAATTATTCATCAATAGGAACAGTTGTGGTTTGTCCAGATTTATCATGCAAAAAGCACATTTTGTATTTAATGAATGCAAGTGGGAGAGAAACACCTATGGAGCGAAAGGAGGCAGAATTGGGGAGGAGAAAAAAAAACTACAGCTACTGCCGTGCAACCCTGAACAAGATAGAGAAACAGAAAATGGATGGATGGTTTGATTACGACAGCGTAAGCTCCTTTATTTTTGTAACCGTCTCATTATCTTTTTCTGAAAATAGATACAGATTCTCAAAAATCCTTGTGGAGTAGTTGCCAACCTACGAGCACAGCATGAACTCACTGAGGAATCCTAAGGCTTTCCATCTGAATTTCATCTTCTATCCATCAGTTTTCTATAACCACTCATCCTTCGGAGGGTCCGTCACAGACACAGAGGGAAAACACAGAGGGGTCTCGCTGCAGCCTTGCAGACCCTATAAACCAAGCGTCCTACGATCTACGCCCACGGCCATCAATTTGTAGCAGGCGAAGAAGGTTAAGCAGCAACAGAGCATGCCTCCTGCAAAACACACTTGAAAACGATGGTGGCTGAGGAAGACAACAGATGACCAGATCAAAAATAAATAGAAAATGTCATTATAGGTAGAAATTTAAGCAAGTATGACCTAGAGGTATTGACCTTTGTTTTAGAGCCACAACAATATTTGACTTTTACAACAAATAATGCAAAAAGGAAAACAAAATAATAATTAAAAAAAACAATATATATATGTATTTTAGAGACTATTAAAAGAGCATTTTCGGTGCTTTATGTTGTGGTCAGACAGCCTTTCCTTTGGCGCTACATTCAGCTTTTGCATGGGAATACGGACATTGTACGGTTGAGGGACTGCAGGAAATCGACTGCAGCTAACACACGAGGGATAAGTACCTCATACACCCCCACATCAAAAGACCCCAACTATCACTTTAACCAAACCGCCCCCGTTTGATAATGTCGTATTATGTGAACTGTTTTGCTAACTTGAACGCAGAGCCCTTTACGTGCAAAAAGAGGGGGAGGTAGAGCGTCATGGTTTGAAGGTAACTGATCAAGCTGCTGTATGTTGGAAGTTGGAAGTGAGAATGTGTTGATGCTGGTGTGTCTGGGGCTTTTATTATGAAAGGTAGAAAAGTGGTGGGAGTCTTTATGCGCTTGCAGACGACATGTGAGCGGAATAAAAGTTTTTGCTATCTTGGTTCAGACCACAGAGCCTCGTTATTATTTTATCATCTTCATAAGCAGCATATAGACCTCAGCTACAAGACTTATGAACATCGATATATTTGATCTTTTATTTCATCTTCAGCATGAAAAATTTTAAAAGCATTCGTCATCAGAGGAATCATTAATTGTGGTTTGAATGTCTTTAATGCAAAAATGCTGGGTCATCACCGAATCCACTGCACTCAACATTCACGTCTCACATTTTGTGTCAACATACCGAGCTTTTTGTTTTTCCTTTTAATCGCACCGCCACAATTCATGAATAATACAACAAAATTCGACAAAATATGAAATACTCCGCAGGGATTCTACTTTCACCCAATAATCCACAAATAGCCGACGTCGTCTGTGGTGTTTGGAGAAGTTTGTGCAGCACTTGGGGAATCAGGAAACATCAGTGAAGTATCACAGCGTGATGGCTCATGCTGAGAGATCATCTTGTGTAAATGAGCAGATGTGAAACATCCATCAGAAAGTTGTAGCAAAATGAACCAATCCAAATGAGTTTGACTAACAAACTGGGTTTACAGTAGAGCAGACCGATGATAAGCACACGTGAGGATCCATAGGGTAGAACATCTGCATTTTTTAAAACGCGCCACGTTCCCTGGAGGTTATTTCCCCCGAGTGCCGAGCCATAGGTCTCATCATCACCCTCCCTGCATCTGCACAGCCGGCTCTCAACCGCACTCCAGATATTGAATTTCTAATGTAGGCCATATCGCTGCTGCAAATGGGAGCAGTATCTCAACCCCCCGCCTCTCCTCCGCACCCATCCTATATTGAAATCTATGCAAATTCATAATAAATCTCAAAACGCGCCATCAGTCCCGCTGACACTCTCCATGTCGGCGGGTCCCCTGGGGAATCCCATGCTCGGTGACTGTGAAGCGGTTAAGGAACTCCCACAGGGCCGCTGGGAAACTCTGGCTCACACATAATTATCACAGTGACCAGAAGTAAGAAAGGAGGTTGTCGTGATCTGAAAGTGCTGCTTAAGTGAGCTCGTTTTTTAGCCCCGGTGAGGACAAGGAACACTGGCCTCACTGTTGTTCTTCACAATGGTATCTTGTAGTCAGATAATGTGCGGATTAATGAATGATGCATGTAGATAAGCAAGGCCACAAACTTATATAAGCCCAGACCCAGAGAGCTGCACATACATAAACCAGAAGATCTGAAGGGTTTTCAAAATTCATTGCAATTTTCGACAAAATTCATAAATCACTGAGAAATAAAAAAAAAAAAACTAATTTCCGTAACTGGAGAAATCTGAATGAACACTAATGAGTTTTTTGTCGTCTTTTAGTCGAACACGTTTTGTTTCAAAATTGAACAAGCTTTCCAATTTTTTTCAGCGTTTTCATCATCATCTGTGCACCAAAATATTTCAGGGTTTTAGTTGAGCTATTTCATGACTAATTAAATCTCCTGTTGTTAAATCATCCTCGTACGCAAAACACAAATGAAAATCTGGCTTTTCTTTCTCTTCCCCCAAATTACACAGCTCACACAAGATTTGTTTCTCCTGAATGTTTCTAAGTCTGCAGACGTGCAGAGGAACAATGTCAGCTCTCAGCCGCGCAGGTAACGCTTTATATTTAGCTCCTCGTAATATGCGTTAGTTAAATGATGACATCAGGCTGTTTAAAGTCCTTATAAGATGCTAATCAACCTTAATAAGACAATAAGCATGACTAATAGCATAATAAACACATCTATTGTAAGACTATAAAATATTCATGAGCACTTAGAAGAAACAGTTTCTTGGCTGGGTTTCATTCAAGCCTGCAGTCATTGCTCCATATCTTGTCATTATTTCTTAAGAAAAACCTGTGAAGAAGTGCATAATAATAATAATAATAATAATAATAATAACAATAATAATAATAATAATAATAAAGGGTTTATTAACCTTAATATGGCGTAACTCTCACTGTAGAGCTGGGAGCTGCAAAAAAGCTACTGGTAACTGTCTGATTGATGGGGACTTTAAATGATCACCAGGATAATTGAAGTTGACTCAGCCAAAAGTATGAATACAGTTTGTCTTCAAAAGACGTCAGCAGAATCTCCTCACTCTTCATCTTCGAAGAATATTGTAAAACCAAATCCGACTAACAGGTCATCGGTATCCATTGTCCTAGCTGACCAAACTGAATGTGTGAGCAGTGCCTGTGCGCGACGTAGCATCTTGCTTTTCATTGCAGTGTCCATGTTAACAGGTTAGAGTCGCGTGTCGAGCGAGGCTGCTGCGGAGTCTCACCTATTTCTACTGCGACACGCTCAGCAAAAATAGATGAAAACAACCTGTAGACAGTCGTATCGACGTCATACCAGCGTTTCACTACAGTTTGAATGTCTGTATGTGTGGAATATGTCACAGACATGAAGAGAAAGAGTCACGCCGCCTGTGTGAACACAGCAACGCAGCCGCCACGCACTGAACAAGCAGCCAGTGTTAACAGCATAGGTGAGACACATGCGTCATAAAATTGGTTGTATGTAGAACATGACTAAGCCTTAAACGGGCCTGTATTAACAGAACAGAAGCAGACGGGGTGACTGGTTTAAGGTGCCCAGAAACAGTGAAATACAATCCAGGAAGTGCTTGTGACGATCCAGCGTTCACGCTACATATCCACCAGTAAAGTACGTTCGCCTCTATGATTCACCAACACATCGTCTTTGTGTTCACCAGCAGTCTCGTTGTCATTCCCTCTGACGCGGCTCACATTACAGTTTGATTTTAGCCAGAATTACAAAAATGTTTCTCTGAAAATTAAAGGCTGCGTTCTGAAGACGTTTGCCTTCAAATGTAATTTGCACTTATGTCTTTCCTCAGCGTCCCTCTAATGCTGAGACTCTGATCGCGCCTGCATCGCTTTGTGCTTTTCCCACAGACGCAGATGGGCACTGTAGGGGGAGGTTTTCCAGCAGAGAGGGAGCGAGCTCCACAGACCAGGTGTGACAGGAACACTACAACCTCTTTGCCTTTGGGCTGTGTCCCTGATTGAAACTCTCTCTTGTTGTGGGGAGTGCCGTGGAGCGGTGAGACTCAGACACCGCTTAGTCTGAAAAATTAGTGCCATCAGCGTCTCAGCATCCGGATTAATGAGAACCCGCGGTGCTGAGCCAGGCAAAGGCTGCTCATTTGTTTGGGTACCCATCTCCATTAAACAGCAATAAGGGGAATTCATGGAGCTCCATCCGAGCGCGGGGGTGCGCCGGAGAAGCCCGCGTGGAGGGATTCGCAACACGCCTAAGCTCATCACGCTCAGTAATCTCAGATGAAATTAAAAAGCCGTGGACAGCTGCAGAAAAAAAAAAAAAAACTCTCACACACTCTCGCTTTCTTTTTTAATCTTTTTTTTTTCTTCCTCCTTCTTTTCCCACTTTACTTGTTCCTTTCATCTTGCAAGCATTGTTTCTAGGCACAGTTTCTTGGCGCTGCTCCCGTCTTGTGTCCATGCCAACAAGGCAAGAAATAAAAGATAATGTCACACACTATGCACGGATATGGAAAAAGCAGAAAGTGCGCCATATGGAGCCGGGATGTGCTGTAGTGGAAATTATCATCACAAACTGTGTAACAAAGCAAACAACTGTTACTGTGTTTCATGTTCACATTCATTCATTTTCTTCCACTTGATGTGGCGCGGTGGCTGAGGAAGAAACAAATAGTCGTGCCTTCTGTTCTCTTTGGCATGTGCGTTGTATTTTTGCGTGGATGGGTTTTTGGACTGTGAACTGAGCACATCGCAGCACCAATATACTTTTCTTTTCTTCTTGCTATATCATGCAGAGGCTGGAGAAAGAAAGCCCACAGCGCCTCGAGTAAAAAACCCTGCAATTGTATTTAGATGTATCGATTCGTATGTCCGACCAGCCTCTGTGTGAATTTTTTGGGGGCTGTTCATGGTCCAGTGGACATAATAGAATTGAAGGGAGAGAAGGTGCACCGGCACAAAAAACCCATTTAAAAACAATTAGCATGTATCATTAGGCAGGATGAGAGGGAAAACACCTGAAAGAGGAACAGGAGGAGGAGGAGAGGCATGAGGAAAAATGGAGAGGCAATGAGGATGATTTTCAGTCCAAGGACGTTCGTGTCAAGGAGTCCAGGTCTCCTGCTGGGCTGATGATCTCTGTAGTGCACTGATGTGAATCAAATGGCTGCTCTTTAAAGTATTAAATGATTTCATGATCCACTGTCATTACTGTAATATACTAATTGCTACTCTGTACAGTCCTTGTGGTAATAAAAATAACATTTGAAAAGGCAGAACACACCGAGCCTGAAACCATCAGCAGAATTAAAGCCGGGGTCGGTACGCCGTCAAATCTGACAATGTGATCCTTCTTTGAAGAAAAATAAATTGACAATTTACAGTGTTAGATTTTAGAAACCAGCAAGAGCAAGCTAAATTTTCAAGTATCCAACAGAACCGCACCACGGAGCCGCTCTTCCAAAAACACAGGAACACGGACTGCCTGACTACACAGTCCGACCCACAGCTCTACGGTACACAGCTGCCATAATTCACGTAGGAAACAAACTGCTGAGGCGGCTGCAGGGTGACACCAAAAGACTGTTTCACAACGATCAGTATTTAATGTTTTATTAGGCTATAACTAATTAAAACTCTAATTCACGGGACATTTAGGACTGTCAAGAATTGGGAAAAACTGCTTGTAGTTCGGGACATCTGGTCATCCAAACATTAGCAGCTGATGGAGTCTGTTTTCAGTCTCCAACTACAGCATCTCAGTCACATGACAGAAAACACCTGATGTTAAGGTAAGTAAAACAGTAAGTAAACTGTTGGGATAATCAAAGTACACAACTCAACAAAATATAAAACAAAGGCTCCAGCCATTTGTAGACATTTTAATGCAGAATTCTTACATATTATATCTTTAAAAAAATTGCAGCTCTTCACCTTTAAAGACACTGTGAGCCCCAAACGCATCTTGAATCTGCTCAGAGCTGCAAATGAGTAACTCTCCGTGGATGCTATAGATATGGCAGCACGCGCAAACTGATTCGCAGAGTTCAATACCAAGAAATATTTAACATGACACCAGTAAATTGCATTTTTCATACTCATGCATACAAACCGACCCGGGCCGAGGCAGGACCATTTTCAGGCGTATATGAGCTGGGTCGCAAAAATCAATGATCGCTCACGCTGATGCTAAGAAGAGTCGACTGAGACGGGATGCTGCAGAGGAATCATGCATAAATAACCAGGTTTATATGTTTCCATACAAACATCATCACGCACCAAGAGGAGAATCAAAAACAGGATACAGTCATTAATAAATGATTACACCTTGAAATTAGTGTGAAAGTAAGGATGTCCAGATCCGACTTACACCAATAAACTCATTCAGATTCATAGATATCCATTAGAAATCCAAATGTTTGCTCGTTTAATGACGGCTGTCACACGCAGCCCTCTGTTACACACTGATAACACACCATTGTGAGCAAATGTGCCGCTGAGTCACGCAACATATTGAAACAGCGGTCAGCAGTTTCACAGAGCAGCTGTCCTGCAACTATTCCAGTCATGTTTGCAGCTCTACAGTGCTGCTGGTTAGATAATACTGAGGAGAGACATCCTCCCTGTGTGGAAACAGAGCCCAAAAGAAATGCTCACTGGGACACTGCGACACTATGACTTAGTGTCTCATGATTACGATAAAGTTGAGTACCGTGACTACTCAACACCACTGGATCACTTTTATAATAGACTCAAGTATCTACTGCTCACCGTTTATTTCATCAGACTGCAAAATGCCTCAGGAAAATTCATTTATTCAGTCACTCATGTTACGTCAGCTGCACCATTAACCAGCCAATCGCCCCGTACAGCAGCAGGCATGTTTGTTGTCACCGATATAGAAAACATGTCTGCAGCTCAGATCTAATGATACCTCCAGCACAGTTAAAGAGGTGTAGCATATATTATATATATGCAGATTACACTGTTCTATACTCAGGGTCGACCAGTATGGCTTTATCACAGCTGATACAGATTATTAGAAATCAAGGAGACTGAAAACCGATATTTGCAGTAAAAATTAAATAATGTGTCAAAATTTCAAACAACCAGTGATGAAATAAACCTAAAATAAGTACAATTTACCCAAGTACTGTTCTGAGGTACAACTTTGAGATACTTTACTTGAGTATTTTCATTTTCTGCTACTTTATACTTCCTTCCCACTACATTTTAACTAGTTACTTTGCAGATTCTGATTATTCGGTGTTTATAGGCTGATAATCGCTACCTATTCTGTACTACTTGGTATAAACTGATATTATAAGGTATCCCTCAGATGACTGAATCCATGCTCTGGGAGCTCTCTCAAAAAACTTAGATACACTGGAAACTCTTGACAGTAAGCAACCGGGTCACCAACCGGTCAGTAGACTTGTTAAATAGGACCGTGGATCTTTGCCTCCAGTAGGAAGTGCACAAAATTGGTAGCAGCCGTGGGCGGAATAATAAGAGCAAAGACATTTGTAAACAGAAGAGTCTTTACCACCATTTACACCATATAAAGTGCCCGTCTCCTCCCAGACTGCAGATTACCTTGACCCAGCCCAACAGTACTGCAGTGTAGCATAAATAAGTGTTAAATTATAGTGTTTGGTTAGTAACCCATGTCTCTGCTCCCCCTGCTCAGACATTAAAAAATAAAAGAAATTTTCTAATACATCAGGACAGAAAGCTCCATGAAGGCGGACCTGCTTGTGAACACGCAGAGAGCAGGATCCACCTGTTATCGGTGGTGGAACAGGGAAAGCTACGAATTTCAAGCGATCCCGTTGACGGATTTTACTACCAAACAGGTCAAGCGATTAAAAACGCTTGAAAAAAAAAAGGAAAGGAGGCAAAAAGAGCTGCCTGGAAATAAAGAGAGGAGTTGTGCAAGTGCGGTGACGTAGAGAGGAGGGAGGGGATCGACCGACCGACTTCCGATCTAAAAGCGTTCCAGCGCGTCTCCTCGGAAAAACATGACAGAGCTGTTTAGGTCGGATCCAACACCAGCTTCTAACGGTTGCACAAGATCAGCAGCAAAGGTTTCTTTTCTTTTTGTTATCAATTGTTTTTATCTCCAAAAAACCTGAAGCACTACACCAGATATCACCCAATGAGATTTAAAAAAAAAGGTCAAGAAAGTTTCTAATATTCATTTTGTTGCAGACTCCATCACCTGGTGAAACACCTGACACAACAGTGAATGTTAGTGCTGATTTGAGCTCCTGGAGGAAGTGAGCACAACAACATGACTGCAGACATCATCCAGCAGCTGTGGAGCAACTCTGACCTCCTGCTGCGTACGTTCATGTTCACTTCCACCCTTCAGCTTCAGCTCCTCAGGCTGCTGCTGACTGACAGTGTTCATTGTGTTCGTGTCTGAAACAAATGAACCGGACTGAATTCATTAAACCGTCTCTCCTCTGTTATGATGAGACTCCCCTGTTACACCTAGGGGACACCTTTGTTTAGCTAACTGCTCATACAGTGGCACTGAATAAAAGATTACTTATTTGGGAAAATATTATAGCAGGGACACACACACACACACACGGGGACACACACTATGATTAATTATGATTCTTTGATGAGAAGTTCACCAGGACACACACCACTGGAGTGTCAAATTAAACTTATAATGAACAGCTATTTCTTGTGGATTTATGAAATCCTGAACCTTGATAAGGTCAATCCTGATACACTACAGTAAATTGCCATTTTCACCTGTCAAGTCATTACACCCGCGCTCATTTCTCCCAGGCATGACAGTGACACAAACCCACAACCCCATTAGACTACAAGCTTATCGAAAAAAGGCAGAAAATAATCTCGCTTTTATAATTAAACGCAAAATGTATACTGTTATTCTGCAGGTCGAGCCGCGGTCAGGAAATAATGTGAAATAAATGCATACAAACACGTCGTGTCGAAGGTATGCAGAGCACGGTCGCCCACGCAAACACACAAACACACACTCGAATGAAACACACAGGGAGCTACACACCTTTCCATTAACAGGAAATCACCCTGGGAGTTAGAGGTAATAGTATTTGAGGCAATAACAGTTTTAGCTAATGTAATCAGCTTTCTTTATGGTGCTTTGAGCTCGTGTGGGGTCCTGAGAACAAAATCATTTTCTCTTGGTGAGATGGTCTCTGGGTTTAATTCTGTAAAATGTGCTTTTTCTTTTGTTTCACACAAACGTGCTGCAGTAAATATGCTGTCCGGGTGTTACAGAGGTGTCCCGAGGGACAAAAAAACCTCAAAAAAAACATAATGAGAGCCTATAAATTATTTTTTTGCACATCAAAGCTGCACTCCAGCCTTCACCGACACACCGAGCTTCAACTCAAATGACCTCGTAACATTTTGGTGCTGGCGGCGATATTGCTTTACAAATAATCAGTGTTGTGTTAAATGAAATACGTAGTTCCGGACCGATAGCCTTTTATATGGTAAATTAAATCTGCTACATACTGATATCCAAAATTACTTCACTGCATCAGCTTCTGGAGAGCCACATGAGAGAGGTGATCTTTGTGAGGAGAACAACCACCAGTACAACACAAAACTGTACACTCAGAGTACTGTTCACTTTCATTATTCATCCTATAGGCTTGTTTTTCTGATTCTTCTAACAATAAAAAGACGTTGTAACGGTCATGCTGCTTTGGGAATGGTGACAATCGACCTATTCAGTAGTTTAGGTATGACGCTGTGTTATCTTCTCAACATACTTCCTGGGCCTGGCTGCAAAAGCCACACCACAGATCTCAGCCTCGACTGCTTCTCCTCTCTGATCCACTGGTGTAAGCTTCAGGTACATCACAGCTCTGCCGGTTGTGTCACTTCCGTCTGAGATTGTGATTACCTATAGCTTCCTTCTCCAATCAGCAGGTTCGAGGCTCCTGTGGGAATTTAATCCGTCCAAGCTGCACAAACTCCTTAAAACAGCTGAGTGGGTCAAAAAAGTCCAGCTACTTTGGTCCCTGATGCCAACAGCTTTGTTGTCTTCATTCCTCGTTTGGTTTGGAAGCATCAAGGTCCAACTGATCTCCACTACTATTTCTGTTCTCAGGAGTTCTGCAGCAGGTCCTCTCCTCCCACTCTGCCCTGACCCGACTTCAACTTTGTGAAATATACTATTGCACCTCTTTCCTTGTGCGACAGAATTAATTGCCTTCGGTGAAATGTCTTTGCCAAGTGACCCCGGATTGCAGAGAGTCTTCAAAGAGCCTCAACATCACATTATTTCTTTTTCCATCAGCGGCTGAATCTCAAAAGTGGCCTTTAAAAACCGGGGCCTCGTCTCAGGCGGCACAGAGATCATTCTAACAA
Source organism: Pagrus major (assembly GCF_040436345.1). Lineage (NCBI taxonomy): Eukaryota > Metazoa > Chordata > Actinopteri > Spariformes > Sparidae > Pagrus > Pagrus major. The sequence continues at coordinate 31,368,725 of NC_133223.1, forward strand.
TCGCTTCATTTTCCGTCTTCACTGGTGTGTGTGCTTTAAGTTTTCACAGTTCAACTTCAAAAAGGATCTCTGAAGGCCTCATAAAAATTCGGCTTGATTTCAGGATAACGCATCGCTAAGAGTGAATTAAGTTTTGTTAAGTGTCCAGACGAGAAGCTTTTTCTCCTGACACAGTGCTCCACATCCAGACACGTCTTATTATTACCTAATAAACCATAAATAACCATTTATCGTGTTTCTGTATTTCATTTACCGCATGCATGACGTGTTGTCAAAGCTTTGAAGGTCGTTTCTTCCTTTGGCTGTATCTTAGCCAAGACTTGCAGAATCAGTGTTGCCAGATATACGATAATTGTACAATCAATAAAAGCCACAATGCACAATAATTTGCCATTTTTTGACACGTCTTTCCTATCATGATGAACGTGATTCGCGAGCACAGCCATCGCTTCACCTGGAGGTGGAGTTTGATGCTGATGATCCAGTCGTACCATCTTGTAATTTAATTTTGTAATACAGGCCTTACAACGTTGTTAGACTGATGGATTTATGGACACCCCCTTCCATGCATCATGAGCTGTATTTTAATTGTCTGATCCATGGGAACATCAGCGTGCCTTAAAAAACAATGTGGGTGGATTTTTAGGTGTGTCAAAGTTAGTTTAAATACATGTTAGTGCGTTAGTCCTGACAGTTTAATCAGTGGTGAGGTCATCACATGTGACGCATGTTAAGTATCTGGGGAAAAAAGCAAGTTAACAGGCTCATGAAACGTTTTTAACCTGAATAATTTATATAAAATATCAGGCATCAGTTTTCTTCATCTGCTGCAAAGCTTTTTGTAGATACGAGGATCTTCCTCCATCTGTCTTTACTGCGTGACAGCTCGGTCACAGGCAGGTGTGACGACACTCAAGCCTGTGTACTCACTCTGTCAACAAATCCTTAAAGTATTAGATAAAAAGCCACAAGATTATCGTCACTGCAACATTCAAAATAATATAATGTTCTCAACTTTGATAACTTCTTATTTTACTCAGATGTTTAAAATTATTCATAATCTTGCACCCTGTCCTGTGTAGCCCAACTCAGCTGTGGCAGAGCTGGTAGGTCTAGAGCATCCACTAGAGGTGATGCACATGCATTATCAGATCTTGCACTGATGGTTGAATTGTGTTATTTGTTAAGGAGTCTTATGGCCTCAGGAATAAAAGCTGTTCCCTCAGTCTGTTGGTATGTGCTCTCAGTGTATCAACTCCTTCAGGGCAGTAGGGAGAAACATCAGGTCCTTGATAACCCTTGGGGACTTGGTCATGGTGACTCCTCCTCTTTCACAGTTCCACCTCGCAGCACCAACATCATCATCCCAAAGTCATGTGTGGAAGAGGACTTTTTGCTCCCATTGGTCAATGTTTAAAACACTTTGAGGAAGGCAGAAAAATTCTGGCATACTCGTCCCGGTATACAAGCACCAGGGGAGACTCGATTTATTGACAGAAGTATGACCGACTCCACCACGGTAGGTGGCGATATGCACCGTGTCAGCTAGTTACAACTGGACCTTCGTCCGGTTGACCGGTATGTCACATACCAAACGAGTTAAGAAGTGGCAAACGGGCTGCACAGAGTGAAAACGTGGATGACTTTTCGGCGCTTTACATTTCGTACGTACTCTACGCTTTACTTTTAGTACAAATGAGATGCACGCCTCCTGTTATGGATTTACGACTTCCGGGTCAATGCCCGGCGCGGGGACTGTGGTGCATGGGCAGAACGCCGAGTTTCAGGTCCGACTGAGGCGTATACATGAAAGAGTAAGTCACCTTCCAACCGCATTATCTGGGTGTGTTAGTCCGACTTTGAGAAATTCAATTTAGTACGATTTAAGTTGAACTAACACAATAGTTGGACTTTTTCCAACATCATGTAAACATAGTGACTGATGAGTGAGGTGGGAACAGGTGTGCAGGAGGTCAGGTGAAAAGGTGTTACTGGAGAGTGAAATCAATATGGACACAACGTCTGAGGATGGTGGGTTTGGATAATCACCGTTGTTTATGATAATGGGAGCTTTTTCACTGACTTTGTTTACTTGAATTCAAATGAATCCACCATCAAAAGCACCTGCTGTTTACATCAAAGCCTATTTTGATGAAAGCTATACCGTACTGAATGAGAAAGGATAAACACAAGCTCTGCGTTAATGGACTGTGAATCGGTCCCAGGATTATTTGGAGTCAGGAGAGGTGATGTTTGAGGAGTTGAAAGGAGCAGCAGCAGCATCGTATGGAGGAGAAGCAGTGGGGAGGAATCATATCTTCTTTTAAATCTACAGAAACACAGTCAAATAATCACAAAGATCAAAATGAACCATTGGACGAGCTTCACGCAATCAGACTTTTAAAAACTTTCTAAAAACATCCTGTTCTCTGACACTCGCCCAAAAAATTAAATCTTCCAGGAGGCTCAATAATAGTTGTTCTAGTTTAAAGAGTTCATCATTCTGCTTTCCTGTCTCCTTAAATAAGAAGTAACATGCTCATGATGAGATGAAGAACCATATAATCACATCAAATGGACTCGGCTGTAGCTTTGTAGCTCATCCTTGAAGAATAGAGCTCGGCGCTGCTCGCCTCCATTTGTTCACGCTATTTTGGCCGTGATGCTTTAAATCATTATTCCAGTGCAGTATGAAAGAGGGAGTGCAGTGGATGACAAGCTCTGATCTAAGAGACTTTCCAGCAGAGTGGTATGGACACTGAATGCTTTATTAGTGTGAGGGGCTCCACGGAGGCTCGTGGGAGAGATGCAACTCTTTTTTGGGTTAATTGAACACAGTGGTTCCTGTTTTTCAATTTCATACTGGTCAGTGGGTATAGAGGGTTTATTTCTCGGCTTTTAAAAACACCCTTTTTGCCTTGATGTGGTCATACAGCGATCCTCCAACACCAAATTCATCAGAGCAGACTTTTATCTTTGCGTCTTGTTGTGAGGAAGCTGCAAAAAAACACACAGGTTATCCTCACCAGACAAAGGACCATATAGGTCGACTCTGAGAGAAGCTTATCACGACCCTTATTTACATTTTTTGTTCAGTCAGGACTTCTGTTGGCAGTAGTAGTCAGTATGGCAGTAACGGAGGAAGCCAGAAAAAGTAGGCTAGTATAAAGAGCTACAAAGTCCGCAAAGGGAAAGGTTGGGGAGGGATGGGTCGGGTCCAGAAAGCACTGGACTGTCTCCTCTGTTCGTGAAAGCTAAAGTCAACGGGGAGGTATTTTAACTTACTAACAAAGTGAAGATGCGCTCTTAACTGACGTAGCGTAGTTAATTGAAGCAAAACCCCAATGTTTGCCAAAACATTAGCCGAGGATGCGAACCAACGGTAGTAATCTAACAGTACTTCCCACACCAATTAGATAAGATGAGATAAAAAACAGGACAAAAACAAGATAAAAAAGAAAATACACAATAAAATGATAGAAATACAGAATGAAAAAACAAGCTAACTAAGCCTGCAATAATTTGTGGGTGGAAAGAAAGTTAGCTGCTCTGTCTTCCTGTTTCTTCCCCTCTGTTTTGGCCCCTCCCTCCTGAATACCCAGTCTGCTCTGATTGGTCAGCTCACACACGCCTGAGCCAGCAACGGCTTACAACAACAGAGCAGCTGCGTTAAATCAATTCTTACGTGCCAAACTAGCTGTAAATGTGTGACATGGTGACATAGTGTGATGTCACACTGTCACGGCGGGACTACTGACGAGGCGTTCAGGAGCAGTGTTTTCTGTGGGAGAGGGGAGCTTCTGTTGGTGCAGATGATCAGAAGTCTGTTTTTGTTCTCTTTTGTATCGTGACAAAGTTAAAGAAGGCAAAGTATGTGTACTTCCCCTCGGTCGTCTGTGATATATATTCACTGTGTGTATGAAAGAGTTTTTTTGTTTGAAATGAAACGTCTCCTCTCCTGCTGCCGTTGGGACGGACTTCATTCTGTGTATAATTGATTAAATAAAAGTCTGCCTTGCCTAAGAGTGCTGCTGTGTTAGTTGTGCCTTGTTGCAGACATTCAGAAACTACACTCTGGTCTAACAAACTGTTTTTTCCGCTGCATCACGATGCTCGTCAGATCCACAACGTGATTTTGGAAGACACGTACTCTCCATGCAATGAACAAACATGTAAAATGAGTCTCATTATGAAATATTTCCACTGAGCTCTTTGTGAGCTGAGTGCAAAATGAATAATATGCCAACATCTTCATATAGTCTCACATGTTGTGATCGTAGATTAAATATACTGTGTCATCACTTTTCTCCCCTGTTGGCCCTCCTGTAATAAATTACGGTTTTATTGCTGCCTTCATATTTCTATCGCTCCCGTTTGAATTTCCCACACGTTTCCAAACGCCAAGATAATAGTGAGAAATGAGGAAAAGCTTCATTTTCACAGCAATAACCATTTTACACAGGCAATAATGGTCCAACTGCACACTTACCATATTTGCATATGTACTTTTATTGACTCCTGCTGTCTTTATTCGCACCGCAACAGGAACATTAAAACAATTTTCTACTATTAAGTTGGTGTTTTTCTTCCCTCCTGTGTGTTCTGTGTACGTTTTACTGCAGAGACAATTTTCCTTTCCCATGAAAATGTGATTAAACAGACACATAGATGATTTTCTAAACCTGAATCTTATTCGAGAAAGTGAAAAAAGTTACGTGATGAGAAAGAGCTCAATTTTGTGAAACCCCATGTAAAAAAAAACGAATCCTAGATTTACCTCCATGTATTATTAAACAAAAATCCAATTTTACATAATTGGATTTGAAGTGTTTGCTGTTGTAATTGCAATCGTTGGTATCCCTCACAGGGTCTATGTACGAGCACGCAGGCATGTGAATTCCTGTGACATTAAATTAACTGTAAAGCAAACAAGAAGCTATGAGAAGAAGTAAACAGTGCAGCCTGTCACGACCCGCTGGGGTTTGCAGGGAGCGCTCGGGATGATCAGAGGCTGGTCCTACTGAACACGAACCAAAACCCCACCGGAGAGACCTGCAGGACATCTTGGTTTGTGTTTGTCTCAAAGAAATCTGTGCCAGACTCCTGGTGACATTCGTGGGCAATGTTTGGCAGCTAACAGGGTCTGAAAACCAGAAGTCTGAGAATCACTGGAGGGTGAACCCATACGCCGTACACTCATTACTGTTAGCTTCTGATAGTCCAGCATCAACTCGATGAAGGCTGGCAGCTCTTTAATGAACAGTATAACTGGACATCTGTGATGCAAATTGTTTGTTAGCCTGAATTAATGTTACACGGAAGTACAAACTCATTCTGATCGTCTGTAAGTCGACATGAGAGTCACACATGAGCTCCACTGAAAACATGTGTAAAATATTGACAGTAGACTGAATTTATATTATTCTGTATCTCCGTCATCATTGATAATGCATAAAATTAAGCTATTATTGATGTATGGTTGGTGCATGAGGGCGATTCATCACTATAATTCAATAATTCAGAATTCAGCTGCCGTGGTTCTCACCCGCACCATCACCTCCACCCTCATTCAACGTCATTAGCTCCCCATTAAATCTTGCATCAACTACAAAATCCTTCTTCTGACTTACAAACTCCTCCATGCCCTCGCCCCCCCGGTACCTTACCGACCTCCTCCAGCCCCGTGCACCATCGTGGCTTCCTCTCCAGTCCTCACACCGACCCGGCTGCGAACTTTAGGAGACAGAGCCGCGCCGGCGATGGACCTGCTCCAGAGTAGGGCCAAGCTGCGGCCGGCCCACCTCCAAGCGGGCCAACCCGTAACAAGCACCCGTCTCTCAGTACTTTTGTATCTTCTGACTGAATCGCTTTAGTTTCTCTCGTCCTGTTGGTTCTTTCAAACATCTGCTGTGTTTTACCGTTTCATCGTGTTCACTTTCAGCTGTTTCAGGAGTCGTGTTTAGTCACTGCTGCTGAAAACACAACATTTCCTGTAATGCTGCCTCATAATTAAAGCTTTTAAAGCTTTTATTGTGAAGAAGTTATAGTAAATGAAACGTGTTTGTAACTGAATAAGCGGAGCCACTTTGTTAGCGGTGATTCTTCAGTAACACTGCGGGGATCGAGACAAACGCGTTACTGTTTTAATTGTTTGCATTGATCGTTACGAGAGTGAGAATCACCATTTTTTACTCAAATTTAGTCACACAATCCCTCGGCTCTGTCTTCCCACACGCAAAAATCTAATTCTCCTCTCAGCCCTCAAATTTGTTTTGTGCCCTCTCGACTTTTTTGTCCTCAACACACTTCCATAATGCTCCAATGAGTCTGAGCTAAAGCTTGGAGCTCGGGTCATTTATGACAGATAAATGTGTGGCTCTGTGAGAACCACACAGGTTAAATCTCAGACAGGCTTGGATGATATTTGTGATAATTTAACAGTTTAAAATCAAGAAACGATCATCCATTACAATGAAGAACTTGTCTTGTATTAGTGTCTTTCAGATTAATAGATAAACGTGAAACTATTTGGAAATCTGCTTCTTGTTTAACTCGATGCCTGAGATCAGAAAATCACACTGCACTCAGGTCAAACCACTGGCTTAAAGGCTTTTCTCTGAGAAAAGACCCTGTGTATGGAAATGTGGGTAAAATCTGATTACCTCAGAGTGTTTTGTGTCTCCTCCGGCCTATCTCCAGACCTATCTTATTTCCCCTCTCCCTGGATAAACAGCCCATATCTCTGGCAAGAAGCCACAATTGATTGTTTCCTTCTTTCTCAAACCGCCGTGCCCCTTGTGACGGGATTCAGTCCACCCCCTCAGCCCAGAACAGTTCATTCACATTTAGCTGACAGATCGTGTGACCATGAGGAAACTGGGAATGAGATGAAGCCTCGTTGTCTATTTTTTTTGTGTGTGTGTGTGTGTGTGTGTTAAAACTACAAATGACCAGAAGCTTTAACAAGATTACTGAGGTCAGAGAGGATCAGTTACTGAGAAACTGTAGCTGTGAGGGAAACCATTCCTCCTCCTTAATGTTATTGGAGGACACACTCAGATTGTCCATTTTCATGCATTTATTAAACACATTTTGTGGTTTTAGTCTAAACGGTCTGGGTTTAATCCAAGAAAAGAGAGAGCATCTGTGAGCTGTGCGTCAAAGTATCTATTAAAGAAATGTGTAGTTTGTTCTCTGCTGTCTCCTGAGGAAATAAAAAGACTGATAATCATTACATAAAGTGAGATGCTGAGCTTTAACAGGCTCATAACATCCAAAACTGCAATATTGGACTATTGAGAAGAGGAACAGGTCTTCACACATAAATAATACAATACTAATGAATAATAAGTGTGTGTATGCCCTCTCTGGATTTGTCTTCTATAGATGTAAGGCTGCATTTCTTGTATATTTTAGAAGACTGAATGAATAATTTCCACAAGACTTCAGAGGAGGAAGTTCTGCGAAAGTGAAAGGTTTCAGTCACCATCGCAGTGTTAAAGGTTCGATCAGTGGGACGAAATGTGTTTGTTTTTTTAATCTAGTCGAAAGGAGACGGAGGTGTTATCATGAGTCTGTGATACCTGGCTGAAGGACGCACGAGAGCAATATCAGCTCAACTCTTACTCTCGTTTTACCAAACACTGGCTCTTGAGAAGGTCTTTGCGTTTTGAGCAGACATGTAGGAGAGGACACACGAGGGGTGTTCAGTTGGCTGCAACCTGCAACCACATCGCTGGATGCTACAAACAATTTGACTATAAAAAGGAAAGAAGTTCTGTTTTTTTACTTTACTGTAATTCAAAGGTGACATTTATCGAACTTTATCATGAAGTGAGTGTTTTATTTGTGGGAACTTTTTAAAATAAACCCAAATGAGTGGCATTTTATTATTAAAATGTATTAAATGTATTTTTGTTTTGTATCACAAATAGTATATAGCTCAACTTCTTTGAGTGTGAAGTAAAACTGTTTTCAAAGTAGCTTCCCCAACACTGTGTACAGTGGGATATTTACCGTTTGTTAAAAATAATTTAAAAAATGTACCTTTTTTTCCCATTTTAGCATGTTTACAGTGTTTAACTTCCTCTGTGAAGCCTGTGAAATAGTCTTAAAATTATATATGTAAATGGTTGCAGTAAGCACAAGATGTCCAGGTATATTAATGACACTAAACGCTGCACTGATAATGGGGACAGCTGCAGGAAGCACGCACACTAAAATGACAGATGTCCTTCGAACGTACCGCAGCATCTGTCGGTACCTTAAAAATTCTGGCATTGAAATTACATCACTTCAAGCTAAAAGTAATCCCTCAAACTGTGAGCAATCTCTTTTTATGTGAGCACTGCTCATTTTTGTTCAAACCTTGTTCAGTGTTCTCATCTACCGCACGCCGCACGAGGCGATACACATGGAGAAAAGTTGAGATTAGACCCGAATGGGGAAAAGGGCAGCGCAGCCTGACCCGCTCGGATGGAACAAGGCGACGAACTGTGTTCAATTTCCCATGACTTTCCAGATATGGGTTACAGCAGGTAACACGTTTAACACTCACATCAATCACACTCCTCATGTTCGATTAGTGCCGTGCTTGTATGTGCGGATGGTCGCCAGCAGCCAGAGTATGTATGAATGTGTGAAGCGTTCCTACAAGTTCCTCTACATTGGCTTTCTCTGATTAAACAGCGGAAAAGTCCCACTGTGTGTGCAAACACATTTGCTCTTTCCATCAGCGAGCTCACATGTGGTCCCCTCTCTCAGGCTGAGAATAGATTCAGAGTTTGGGTAACTTCAGTGTAGAAAGTCGCCTCGAACCGCTGACAATAGTTTTTGTGTTACACCTACTCGAGCAGAGTTTGCCGTTTCTGCACACGTTGCCGTCGTCTGCTTGTCTGACATCACATCAGCACGCTCAAATCTTCTGACGTCTACCTGAATCTCTCCACACTGGACTGGCAGATGCAACCTTTCCAACAAACCTTCTATGAACTTCCACAAATTGCATCAGCAGTCAGATAAAAATGCTTCCAGCTCTCGAAGTTAAAGTTATCCGATTGTGACAGAAGCACAGAGCTGATGCTGTTTCTCCAACACACTCAGCTGAGGCTTAAATGACTCTTTTTATACTGATAAGCAGAAAGCTTGACAGCATCATAGAAATCCATATATTGATGTGTTTTTTATTAAGGAGTGTGTAAAATTGTTTTCTTGGACTGATAACACAAGAAGCACAAAAGTGAAATACTACAATGTAAACACAACAACGACGAAACAAAGACGCAAGAAGACGTAAACAGACAGAGAGGGAGGCTGGAATGGGGAGAAAAGGCGTGTTAGTGTCTCGTATCTGCAGAGATCTTCTTATTTTCTCACTTTGTTGCTGCTCGGGACGCTTTACCGACCCAAAATGTGGCTGTTTGACGTCCTGGGAATGAGACTCAACAATCAACTGTTTTTGTGGTGCGTTCAAGAACAGCTGGGACAAATCCTATTGATTCTACCTTTAACTTTAATAGAATTATATTAATATGACGTGAGCTTCAGTTAGCTTTGACCACAAATGTCCTTCAGGAGGGAGGCTTTTTACTCTGATACTCTGAGTACATTTCAGAGCCTGTACTCTATTACTTTTACTGGAGTAAATCAGTTGAATCAGTGGTTGGGTTGAATAAATGCACTTTAAGGTCAATTTTCAGCAATTATCTAACTAACACTTGTCATTTTTCCTGGAAAGATCAGTGAAACAATGACTTTATTATTAAAGTTTCTGCTTGATGAACTAATGGTTAATGGGCCAGTTATTTCAGTATTAAACACGACTCACATCATCTCGATGTATCGCTGGGGTTCAGCCACACAGCTTGTTTCTCACCCTGTTATTTTCTTTTATAAGCACATATCAACCACTCACATCCCTCCAGAAGGCTCCTACTGAAGATTGCTCATCAGGCCTGCAGCCTCGCTGTCGTCTCTCCGGTCACAATACGAGCCTTTGAACCAGTGACGCTCGTATCACAACCCCCAGACCGCTCTGTGAGACACGGCGGATTTAAAATCCATCTCCCCATACCAAAGCTGACATTGCTCTTCCTGCTGCCCTGACAGCACCACTACAGCTCGCCTCACACCTTATTAACTGTAAGCAGCATCCTCAAAGGAATCCCCGGGGTCACAGACAGGGTTATTTACCACACCTGTCACCTGGCTCAAAGGCTTTTGTTGTCGCCGCAGCAACTTCTGAGCCGCCAGATGGAACAATGGAGCAGCAACATGCCTTTGGAGGGGACGGTTGTAGTTCATTAGGCTGCTCAGTAACCTTTTAACCGGGAAATACATGTGAGGGATAAAAAAGAGATGTTAAGACCGTGTGCAACAAGAAAAGTCGACACGGCAAACACTGCTTCACATCAGGCCCCAGTCCAGTTAGAAATCTCACCAGTCTGTCCACTAATGCTGCGTTTTTTTTCTGGGAACTTTACAATGTTAACGTTTTTTTCCTCCGTCTTTTCTTTTTGGCCGATGATCATGCAGATCGGACAGATGATTTGGACAAATTGGAGCTGCCTTAGCCATCTGATGTTACTTTAAAACGGTGCGCATCAAAGTGCTAATTGCCAGACCTCATCACTTCTGGAAATTGGTGCTAATTAACCTTCAACCTGCCGTGACCCACTTTTCAAACAGTGTTACTTCAGACCTTAAAGTGCTTTTCTATGAAGTTGGCACTCTTTGTTCCTCCTCTCTAGCGCTGGGCCCTTTCATTTCTATTTTCCCTCCGTCCGTCAGATGCCCTCGGCCTTTCCTTCCTTTCCACATCACCTCACCGCTCCTCCCGTCACCCGTCGCCACTTCTCTGCCTGCATCCAAAATCTCCACCCTCCAGACTTGCGCCTGAGCCCTCACGGACCTCAGGACGTGTTCACTGTCATCACGTCAAGTCTGCGAGTACATGAGACTGCAAGGTAAATATAATCCACTGATAGACAGGCCTAAAGAGACTACAAAAATACAATTAGCTTACTTCTAGAACCTTTTCTTTTACATTTCTGTATCCTGATTTGGTAAAATTTTGTTTCTAGCCTTGAAGATTCAAGTAACGTTTGAATTAAGTAATTATTTTACACATTCATAATAAGTTCGATGGCGTCACGTTCATATCACTGAAGTCCACTCCCCAAACAAACTCTCTGGAAGTGTGCAGAAAGTCAGCTTGAAGGATGAATTGTGGGTTTGGACAGCTCTCAAGACTCATGCGAGTCTGCAAGTGCGGTGAAGTTTGGACATTTGGATGCAGTCCAAGTGTTCCCAGTGCACAACGCCACATGGAAGCAAAAAAAAAAAACAAAAAAAAACATGGCTGACAGTGACAAATTTGTTTTCTTTGGAAAGTATGTACACACAATTAAACTCCCAGCAGCCACCTTGGATATATGAACAAAAACAGAGGAGGGAAAACGACACATGAGGGAACAGACGCCATTTTACATTTTATTTTGTGCGACTTCAAAAAAAAAACTCCACCCCCTCCTCAAGGGTGCTGCCATTGTTGAGTGTTGTTGTTTGAGTGACATCTCAATGTACTTCTTTTGAATAAGAGGTCAGAAATGTTCAGGATCCAGGAAAGAAAAAAGGAGCGTTCTGGTCTTTTAATGAGATTTACTGACAAGAAGAAAAACGCTGTGTAACACCAGCTCTATCCTCCATTACTGTCAGATAATGATTATCCCTGTAACAAGTAATCCTATTTGGCGTTATTACAGTTGATATGTGACGTCCCATCACAGCCTTTGTTTGGAGAGCACAGCTATAGCTTCTTGGAATGGCTCACTAAGGTCAGCTTGACCATCTGCTCGTCCGCGTCCTAAATGTGTACATTTGGCAGCAGAGCAGCGCTGACACTCTGCCTCCTGGAGATATTCAAAAACCGCCTCCGCCCTATCTACAACATCGCTCGCCAAACATATTAGCATTCTTATGCAAATACGATCCTCTCTGCCAAGGATATTACCTCTGCCGATTCTGCACAGGTTGTGGAGAATAATTAAACATTCTGTTAGAAATTATGGTGCAGCTTCAGGATCGTTAGATGAACCATTAGAGGGTTTGTATTTACAGTGTCCCTCTCTCTCTCTCTCTTCAGGCGATGCTTTGGGACGGTTACCAGCGGCCACATTAGGGGTCACATTAAGATTCACGCTAAGTTGATTCTGTGCTTATCTCGTTTCCAAAGCGCACGCATCAGCATCATCTCCGGCTTTCTAAAAAGGGAGATAATCTTGACGAAGATGAAAGAGGCGGTGATGAGGAGAATATGACAGATATGCTCTATTTTCTTCTACTTCTTCATGTCCTGATTGCTCTCTGCTGCAGGAGGAGAGGAACCATCCAAACCCTCCTTCAGCCTCCTATCACCCTCCATATCTCTGCCTGTCTCCTTGATACGTCCTCCCAGACTCTATCTTATCCACTTCTATACAGCCCTCAGACTTCAGCCTCTTTTATCTCCGCTCTCCTCCCCTGACTCGATCTTTCCTGACTCCTCCAAGTTCAGCCCCTAAAAATGATAAAAAACAAACCCAACAACCTTGATGTCCTGGCTCCACTCTTCAGCTTGACCATGCTCTTTGTAGTTTCACTGAAGGAAAATCGACATCGCAAAAGATCAGACAGAAGCAAAGCCTTTGTGGCGTGACAACTTTAATTTTGACAGATGCCGTTTCCTGCAAAGCCCCTTTTAAAATCTAAATAAGGAGGCTCTGCTGTTGGTAGCTAATGTGTAATTATGATTTCAGCATTCACAACTCATTTAGTAACAAAATGTTTCACGCCTTTGAGTCAAAGCCTCAGAGTGCAAACGATTTCTTTCAAGAAGTGTGCTCTAAATCAACTGTGAAACTCTTTTTATCCCGTTTATCACGACTCCAAAACCCTAACCCAAATGTTATCAAGATAAAACAGGTTATTATTTATGCAGTTATTTAAATGAAAGTGTGGCTGCTTTGAAGATATCGAGTCAAGGGCACTTGAGAGGGACGCCGCATCAACAACAACAACCTCTGAAGTTGGACTTTATGAGGAGGTAGTTAACTTTAACAGGGATGCCAGGCAGCCTGCACTGAGGTATAACACCGCAATATTAAAAGGATAACTCAGCTTTAGTACCAGTTGTGTCTCATTTTTGTGGGTTTGGCCCGGCTCGCTGTTTCCCCTGGTGTCACAGTGTTTGTGCTGTGCGAAGCTAACCGGCTGCTGTCAGACGCTTAAAGGCAGACTGTGCAGGATTTGTTGGTTGCTGTTATAACAAACTCCCCGCCGTTAGCGAGAACAAAGCACTGAATCAAAGAAATAAAAATGGTATTTTTCTGATTGTTTTATGGAGGTTGCCTTCTAAAGCACAACTATACGCGACCGCACCTCCAGACAACTGTCCAGAGTTTGTGTGAAAGCAGCCAAAGTGTGATCAGCAAGATGACGTGAAACAATCTGCGTCTCATCGGGAACTGCTTGACAGCGTGGCGTGGTTCAGATGTGACGGCCGGCGAGAGAAGCAGCTGTAAAACATTAGTTTCAAAACAACAATGGCAGCTTCCCAAGAGGTTACAGGGCTGCTACAGCATCAGTTAAATGAGAACTGGAGAAGTTATGTCATTAAGAGCAGAGCAAATAACGACACTGAAGGCTTTTCTTCATGGAAAAGATGTTTTTTTTTCCTCCTCTCCAGACTGGATTCATCAAGAGTTTGATTCGCCAGCTGCCCCTGCTGCTGGCAGCGCTCTTAAAGTTAAAGTTAGCCTGTGATAGACGCTAAAAGACAGATGGTTCATCCAGTGTCCCCAGTAAGAGGTTATTAAGATAGCATCTCTATACACATTTATGAATAAAATCTCCAGATGCCCAGGTGATTTAAACCATGATCATCACTGACCATGATTATTGACTTGGCCACGCTTATAATGACCCCGATTGCTGCGGTGGGGAACGTCACAGAACATCTAATCATAAAAATGGACCCGCTTCACTGATACATCTCACTCCAGACTAAATTGAACGCTTTCACTGGGTGGTAATTTCACATTATTTTGTCTTTAAAGCAGCAACTTATTTATTTTCTCTTCTCTTTATTTGAATATTTGGTGTTGAAGTAATCAAAAAAAAACAACAGTAATCAAGTTTCTTTCCTTTAATATTATGGCACTTGGATTAGTTTTTAGTAAGTACAACCTATGGAAAGTATCCCTCCCAACCTTGCTCTGTGTGTGTGCATGTGTGTGTGTAGCCCCGCCCTCGGTCAAACAGACACACAGCTCTTTATGACAGAGAGCAGAGGACAGAGATGTAACCAGGTTTCTACGTTTTCCGATCTTGCGCCGTTATTGGCTGTGAGCTACAAACATCCTGAATTCAACAACATGATAAGAAAATTACAGGCAGGGATTACACAAGTCTATAAATTGGTTTTATGAGTATCCTGCACAGTATACGTCTAACACGATACACAACCAGAGCATCACTGCCTTCTGTCTGTTCACTGTTCGGATTTCTTTAAAACCATTTTGAGCTCTTATGACTGAGAACAGCGAGAACCACATTCAGCAGCTTCCTGGAAACATGTCTGTTCTCCCCTCGGCAGGAAGACAATCTGTCTATTTTTTCACACTTTGGGACAGGTAGTTTAGAGGAGAGGTGAAATGTGTCAATGCACTAAAATCCATTAGGGTACATCATCTGAAATAGAGGCTGGTGTATGTGGTGAATGACAAGAAGTTGTGACTGATTTTCAACAAACAGAGTTGAAACTGTCAGATTAGACTTGGAAGGAATCGCATGATTACAGATAATAGGGCAAATTGTTAATCAGCAGATTACAGTGTTTTGTTGGGGCGACTAATGTGATTTTTGTGATAATCTTGCTCAAATATTTGGCATAATTTGAGAAGTCATGCTGCCTCGGGATTTAGCACAAAGAGAGATTGTTCAAACATGTAAACCAGTGGCAAAGACGTATTTTAATATAGGTTATACATGAATATGTGTTGTACATGTTTTTCTGCAGCATATCCTGCGTTTGTCTGGACTGTCGGTGTTTGCACGTCATAATTAAGCCCCAATTCCAAAAGATGTTCATGAACGGTCGGGGTGAAATATTAGGATGTGAAGGCCCTGAACCAACAGCAGCAGCAGTGGAAATTTGTGAAAAGAAACATCTTTGATCTGAAGCTGCTGGAAGTGATATATTTTGATATAATAACTATTAAATAGCTCTATAGAGTGTTTGGTTCATGCAGTCAAAGAGAAAAGAGGTAGAGACGGTCCTGTCTGCAGACAGCAGGATCATCCTGTTCTGGTATCAACACCGGCAATGGCAGAACTGGGTAAGCTACCAAACCTAGCGCTCCCTTTGATGGCTCAAACTACCAAAACAGGCCGAGTGATGAAGACAAGAAAGACACAAAGAGAGCTGCCTGAAAAAAAGACAGGAGTTTTGAAAGTGTGGTGACGTAGAGAGGAGGGAGCGGCTCGCTCACTGCAAAACAGACGCCTACAGTAGCTTTAATAAACAGCAACGCAGCAGTTTATTTTACAGGTGTGTCATTTTCTACAAATTTCCATGGAGGTTTCCTCAAAAATGACTATGTAATGAAGCAATAAGTGTGGGGGGGAAGAGACAGCATGTGCAGAACACTAATAATTAATCAGTTCGTAGATTAGCTAAACATTTATAAGAGTAAGCATCCAACATGTATAAAAATATGGGGAAAAAAAATAAGTTAATATGTCTAATAACAACTGGACCCTTGTTGTATATTTTGTTGAGCTGTGTTCTGACATTATCCCAAAACACTTCCAACGATTTTAAAACTCAGAAAAAGACCAATTTTATTCAAAGTAACACTTATTATTTCATCACCTGTCACCTGTTCAGGGAGAGTCAGAGAGCAAGAAACAAGTCGGCGAACGTGACTAAACATAACACGACTTTGAAAATAAGACTTTGAAACAGTTTGTCTGTAAACATCTGAGTCACGCCAGACAGATTTTCATCAGCGATGGTGTTTGTTGAACAATGAAACAGCTCCCGTGATCCCGTATTACTTGATTCACAGCGGAAATTACACTCGGTGATTAGGAAGACAACAGGTCTTTCAAGGATGTTCCTCTAATGTCGTCATTATGAGCCAGTGTAGCGATTTCCCTGACGAGGAGTCGATATTCTTTAACGCTTGTGTGATGTTCATGTCTTTGTTGGTCAGCCAGTGTTCAGGGGACTGATGGACCTGCTGCATTATTGAGTTTTTAAAATCAATACAGCCATAATAATATATGTCAGAATACATAACAGATGTATACTTCATCCCAGTTATAAGCAATATAGACAGCATATATGGTTAATAGTTGCCATTTAGTTCTTTAAGATCACATTTATGATTAAATTTAATAAAGAAAAAACAATTATAAATCAAGATATGGAATGAAAAAAGAAATAAAACCAGATGTTTCATCACTATTAATGTTTATTTCCTTGAACATAAAGTCCTGGCAGGTACGCAGGTGAGTATGTAAAGAATTTATGCATTGAGACAAAATCAGGAAGTCATGAGCTGACGTAGCAGCAACTATTTAAAAACATGAATAATTTGATATAGTATCGATTTTCAGAATTTGATTTTGAAAATGTGCAAATCTTGCAAACAAGGTGAAGAATGAATTTCCATTTTTATTGTGACTTTGTGGGCGTCATCATCATCATCATCATCATCATCATCATCAGATTAGCTGCTTATATTTAGGAATTGGCAGACGTGCAGGAAAGCGACGCCTCGCAGGCATCCTGTCTTTGCACCTATTCTTCTAATCGACTTGACCTTTCCGACGTGTCAGACGGTCGCTCCTCGGCTGCTTTTGTTTTACACCAACAGTGGCGATAAGCCTGTTTGCAAATTATGCAGCAGAGCCAATCAGTATAATGACACTTTTTTTTTTAGCTGTTGAGCAGACTGACCTTTAGGCTTTTGTCAAACATGTGAAAGCCTTTTTTTTTTTTTTTTTTAAATGCACTGTCACTCACATTAAACGACGTTCCCGTGTTCCTGCAGTCCGCTTTCAGCCGGTCGTCTTCAGATTGATGTGCGTTTCGATATTACAGCAGCGAAGTGTGTCAGCCTTCATCCTGTGATGGGGACTCACTCCACTGAGCTCACATCAGCTTTCTGGCCTGTTATTAAAGATAAAAAGATATTACTCTCCTCTGTGACCAGCAATCACTGCAGCATATGTGTCATTAGCCCTCAAATGAATCAGGACATTGGCTGTGTGTAGCGAAAAGCGATGGCGATTTGGGCTCCAAGAGGAAATGCTCTGTCAAATCGATCCGCCTGCTGTGACATATCAGTATTTAACCTTCCTGCAGTCTCTTCGGATGGTGCCTGCACATCATTTTGCACACGGTGCTGCTGCTCTGGACATTAAGTCCACCCACTCCTGAGACCTTTCACCTACACTGCTGCAAAAAAAAAAAAAAAAAAAAAGTGAAGCTTATGAAAAAGTATGGAAACACTCAGCAGATGCATCTCGCTGCTTATAGACTCGAGTGAATCGCTTTTTCTTTCAGGTTGCAGGTTCATGCAGAGGTACAAGAGTCAAAAGAGTTCAGAGGGGAAGGAAGATGCAGAGAGAGTGACATCTGTTGGACGGATGAAGAACGTCACGCATGATGTGTTCCTCAAAAGGGATTTTTAAAAAAGGTAGAAAACAAACAAGAGACAATTTTAAAGAAAATCTTAACCTGCATGATTCTGCAGAGAAATTTCTCCAGTCCCTGAACGCAGCACACAAGAAATAATTTCCAGCCACAACACCGTCAGGCTGTTGACAAAAAAATCCTGTCAAGTTAAATGTCGATGTCACCGGCTTGATTCGTCCTTGCCTGCTGGAAAACAATGTCACACACAAACACTGGCCCTGTGTGCCAGCTTTTTCCCCAAATTGACTTCCTGTCAGGAGGATAACATTATTTAAATGCAGATTTCCACCTGGTGTTGTTGCTGTATTGTTTGACTTTCAGTAAGACCTGATTACCTCCATGGGAGCGGCTCTCCTCCTCCATTTAGATGAGGCTATTCCAGCTAGTTTGTCATTCACGACGGAGACATCAAATTGTTGAAAACAGGACTTTAATAATGGATCTCCAAGGACCGGAAATAACAAGAAAACTGGCGAGCTGTATTCTGATGTAATGGGGATAACTTTATTATGAATATATGACATTTTTCTGACATCTGAAGAGGACAAATTTAAAGATATACCACATCTCCAACAATATGCAGAGGCGTCACCTGAAGTACTGATTCAACTTCTTTACTCCAGTAAAAGTAATAGAGTACAGGCTCTGAAATGTACTCAGAGTATCACAGTAAAAAGTCTCCCTCTGAACCTGAAACATCTACTTAAGTACAGTTAAGTATTTGTACTTTGTTACTTCCCACCTCTGATTATACGGACACCTGAACATGTGAGTGATGAATATTTCATCCATGGGCAGTAACTTCCCACAAGATTTTGGTACCTGCTTGATTTTCTCCCGTTCATCCAGAAAAACACATTTTCGTCTCTGTAGTTTCACAGCTTATCAATCTGACAGTTGCTCTTGAATATTTCAACACTTTGTGATATATTTCCCCAATTTTCTCCTCATATGTTTAAAACTCTACACGGAGTCTCACAAACAACAACTTTGCAGTAGTTTTGCAAAGATATTCTTAAAGGAAAAGTTCTCCCAAAGATAAAAATTCAGTCATTATCTCCTCACCTCCACGCTGATGGAAAGTCAGGTGAAGTTTCGTAGTCCACAAAACATTTCTGGAGCTTCACAGCAAAACAGCATCGCAGCATTCTCCTAAACAACTGAAGTAGCTGGAGACTTGTTTGAAATGAACCAGCGGAGAGTGAGAGGAACAAACTGAACTAACGGGGGGACGAGGTGCAGGTGGACTCACGCTGGGAACAGGGCGGAGCTAACGAGGCTGATGAGAGACAGGTGAGCAGGAAGTGATGAAAACTTCAGATATTCTTGATAGTTTTGTGGTATTTTTAAGCCCCAATAGCTCTTTTTTTCTTTCTTTCTTTCCAAAACAAGAAGAAACAGCAAAATCACCAGGATATGATGTTAGCAGTTAACATTTCTGCAAACCACAGATACGTCCAAGGTTGACATTTGTAGCAAACGTGGCATAAACCGTTCACATTATAGCTTTCACATCAGGAGGTGGAGGGGGTGGTGTTATAACAGCCAACAAGGCTGCAAGACAGCCACAACAGAGTCTGAGTCACAACAGTGGATATTTTTAAAGACACTTGGAGACAGAGAGAAACAAAAAAATCAACCTTTACAAACGTAAAGCTGCAACATGTGGAAACATTACGTTTTGAGTTATCTGTGGTTTTGCAGAAACGTACTTAACTAGCATTTATTCTGGCGATCGGTAAGAAAAATATCTACCTTTAGCCACTTTTTTGGGGCAGATGATAGCTAGCTTACCTTTCCTCTTGTTCATTGACATTTCACAACTTTTCAAGGAGGCATCAGTTATTTTCTATTAAAAATGGACAGCAACAATTAACTTTTGAGCATCTGACTCAAGGACAGAAACTTAGCGAGACAAAAGCATTTTTATTTCAAAGAATAAAGAAACCGGATAAAGAGAATCATAATATATTCACACCACCTTAAACCCCCTCTGGTTATTTTGTGGGACAGACTTGCGTCATCACCTCTCTTAAGAAGTCATTTTCCTGGAGGCTCGAATGTAAACGTGCTGAAACTGTAACTTCTGATAACTGGAAAATAATCTACAGGGTTACCAGAAAGTTGTCCTGTAATCGAACCAGCATCTATCTGTTCCTGCTTGGAGCCACTCTGGGCAGGTCACGACACCGACACACCTACGGGCCGTGTGGAAACTCCAATTCAGCAAAACCACACGTCTTTGAAGTGTTGGAGGAAGCCGGAGCACCTGGAGGAAACATGTTAACTTCACACAGACAGTCCTCAGCAGGGTGACACAATCTGCGAGGCGACAGCTCCTATCGCTGAGCCGCTGCCTGCAATCATCACCGCTGTGTCAAGTTTCCTAAACTGAAATATTGTGCTGCGTCTGCTTTTATCTCCCTCCTTCCTTCACACGCCGCTCTCTGCCGGCACCTCTAACCTCTCCAGATTGAACTCGCCTTTTCACGCCACGATTATTTTTTGGAGGCCGGCGGTTCAGAGGATTTCTTGATGTGATATTTTTTCTCTCTCTCTGAGTTGCAGCTCTTTATTCTCCACCGTGCTGACATTTGATAGTAATAAAATCCAGACTCCAGAGGTGTTTTTTTTGTTTTCTGCTGAGACACTGTGACAGTTTCCAGCTCTCAGTAGTTTTTTCCAACTCTGTGCTTTGCAGTAAGTTTGTTTTGTGAATAGTGTTACTTTATTTCAGGTTAGAGTTGTGTTTTCACCAACATATCTGTCTTTTATGCTAATTCCTTCAATCCAAGACAATTTTCCCTCCTTTTTTCAGGATTAATATGCATCTTGAGGAGATATTCTTCTTAGTTTTATATTAATGTTTAACTTTAAAGGTCCCATATTGCAGAAAGTGAGATTTTCATGTAGTTTTCATTATAAATCAGATCCGCGTCGTCACTTTAACATCATTTAAATGAGTGATTCATATCAAAATTCACTTCCAAACACCCAAAAACCTGTTGTTTGCACCAGGCTGTGAACACATTTACGTCTGCTGTAAACTTTAACGTGACGTCAGACGGTGACGGACCCTAGTGGTCGTCTGAGGACCTGGAGTTTTTGGTCCCTAGCTTCATTTTTTTATCCCCTAAGAGGCTCCACAGAGCGGGGAGTGACGATTGATTGATTACTCCGGCTTTGAAAATGTGTTTAGTGTCACTGTCGTGTATAAAACTGGAGCGTCGGTGAGAAAACAAGCCACTCTGCACCAACCAGCAGGTTGCATGAGCCTTAAGACCAATTTTAATTTCATACAGCACGCTTGAAATTAATGATAGTCACTTATTCCTTTACTGAAGCATTGTGGCCATATGGTGGCTGCTCTTCAGAAACACTCCCTCTCTCATCAGTCTCACCTCTTCAAGCTCCAGCTCTGGCAGAAAGGAGGCAGCTGGGGTCAAACCCCCCCGTCAGAGGACTCCGTCAGTAGGAGCTCTTCAACAAGTCTTTTCATCATCACCCTCACTATCTCATGTGCAGACAGCTGTGGTGGTGCTGGTGGTGGTGCTGGTGGCAGCTCGTTCTCTGGAAGCACTCTTCCACTCCTCTGCGATGAGAGAGAGCACTCATGCCCGGTGGAAAGGAGTTCAGGGATGCGGAGGGATAATTTTTTGGCCTTCACCGTGAGGTTACAGACCAGAACAACCAGAGGGAAAGTCTCTGGAAGACCTGAGTACGGCCAGGAAAATGATTTCTAGTTCATCCTTGCCCAAGGGTACATTTTTCAGAGTATTAAAATCTTGCAGTTACAAACATGAGCAGTCCGTAGACAGCACAGCAGTGAGTTTTAAAGATGCTGCTGCAAAAATACCATCAGGAACGACTTTCTTATTGAGCATTAATCAGGTCAAATCATTTGTTTATATAAAAAAAAACACAATTTACTGTTTACATGCTTGATTTGTTCCTCTGGCTGCCCTGTGTTTCCACATGAATGATCTCTACAAGGCAGCTGTGAACTATCATCAGTTGTAATAGTGATTCAAACAACACAACAAGTAATCAATAAATTGTCAACTGACCGATATTCCCATATGGTGACAGTGACACCCAGCGTTCACAACAGGAACTGCGTCTCAGTGCAGCCAGAAAGCCAAAATATTTAGATTTTACAGTAACTCATGGGCGGATTCATTTAACATGTGAAGGCCTGTGAGCCGTAGTTATGAAATGATGTCGAATCAAACATTTCTTGAGGTTTCACAGGAGGAACTCATGAACAATGTTGTTATATTTGTTCTCAGATCTTTACAGAAGCCTCCTGTCTGTCAGAGAACAGATCTCAATAGATTTGTTGGTTTATAAAGCGCTGAATGGTTTCATTTCTGATCTGCTGCTACGCTCTGAACCAGCCGGACCTCTGAGGTCATCAGGTGCAGGTCTGCATTCAGTCCCTACAGTCAAAACTAAACATGGAGGAGCAGCGTTCAGTTATTATGAACCACATATCTGGAACAAACTCCCAGAAAACTGCAGGTCCGCTCCAACTCTCACCTCTTTTACATAAAGGCTGAAGAGCTTTCTGTTTGCCGCTGCCTTCACTGAAGCAATTTCAAGGCTCTGAACTGCAACTGTGACTTTTATTTTCTAGTCTTGTCTCTTTTATTCTATTTTAGCTTCCTTTCCTATTTCTCAACTTGTTTTTAATGTCTTTGAATGTAATTTGTATGCCCCTGTGAAGCTCTTTGAGTTGCCTTGTGTCTGAACTGTGCTGTACAAATAAACTTGCCTTGCCTGAGTCTCATCAGACAGACTTCCATCAGACGTGGTGGTTGTTTAATGTTGTTTGTGCTTCAGCTGTGAATAAGATGCGCCCTGATGCTGGAGGATCGCTGCAGGTGACGCAATTAATATGTTCCTCGTTAAAGATTAATTGTTCCACACCCCCATCCCCTATTCATCCCAACAATGATGGCCCTGCCTGCATCGCATCACGTGGCGCAGCGCTCCTCATCATCTTGTCATCATCTTTACTGATTACTGTCAAAGACAAACTCCATGTAGACAGACAGGCCTGTCAGAAGCAGCGCTGGGTAGCTTGTATTCATGGTTCATATTTTATGATAAAACAACAGGTTATTTGAACAATTACTGCCTCTTGGGCCATCAATTTGGAAATATTTGTTTTTTAAATCAATTATTTAACAGCCCGACCACCACAGAGCTGCCATTTAAAATGCAATAATGTTTACAAACATCAAACATACGATAGAAAGTCCAAAATGAATACTATAAAATATATAATGAAAGTAATCGTCTCCTGGAGTTGTGTTTCTGGTGTGACAATTGTCTTAATTCAATCAGTTCAAGTCCTTCGATTCATCTTTACTGGATATATTATAAACTTTTTGTGACTTTTTTTTTTAAACGGCATCAACAAATGTGCAGAAAGTAAGAAGTTAAGACAAAGACTCCAGCACTTAGAAACAAATTTGAGCCTTTATTGGAATGTTGCAAGGCATTAAATACACAAATCCCATTCTTTTAATAATTTGGTATTTATTAATAAAAAAACTTCTAGTCTAACAATACTGGTCTGACAGTCGATCTTATTCAGTTTCATCTTTACAACCTCAGTAAGTCCTCTCTCTTTTTCTCTTTCACCGCATCACAGAGGTGGAATCCTGACACTGAAGTGAAGCAGAAGTGAATTAAATGTTTGAAGAATTAAAGGGCGGACAGCGATGACACATGTGGGGTATAACAGGAGAGCACCTACTCAAAACTCGAGAAAATACTGCGTATCAAAGCTGCATCGTCGTGGGTTAAAACAGTCTCTTGCTCGTACTGGTATCCGTGATTTTTTTTGTTTTTTTACCCCCTGATTTCCCAAGTTTTACATATAAAAAACTTTTTTTATGAAATATAAACAAGCTCTTACCGTGATACACAGACATGTGCATTTTGAAGTTGGAAAATAATGCAGAAAATAAAAAGGAGACAATAATATGTTCGGATCTGGATCTTATAAACATAAATAATATGTTCTGGTGTCAGGAAACTACTATCAATGCTTTTGTTATCATCCAAGACCTCCTCCAACACCATCTTTATAATCATCATCATCATCATAATCTTTATCATCATCATCGTCACTCACTGCATGTTGTTCAACACGATCCAGAAATGTTCTTAAAATTGTTTTGGCTTACAAAACATTTTCCCTCATTTTGAAAAAGAAAAAAGAAAGAAAGAAAAAAAAAAAAAGGAACATTCACGATACATTTTCCAGCCGCTGTGTGTGTTTGGTCTGGTCTCTTTTCTGCTTTGTTTTTTTATTTTTTGTATTTATTCTGGATCGCCTTCTCGTCCCACACATCCACAGCTGAACAAGTAATCAAAAAAGCACAGAAGCGCCACCGTCCTCCACCTCCTGAGCCTGTCCTTTTACACAACCTAACTTCACCGCCCCTCCCCCTCTACTGCAGCCCCCCCCCCCCCAACCCCCAACCCTCCGCTGTTAGACTTCGGGAGGTCCAAAGTTAAGACATGACTCCGAACACGGGGTTGTGGCGACAGATGCTCGGCCCGATCTCTTCGTAGTCCTTTTTGGTGTGGCAAACCTGGTAGAACTCAGGCTGCGGAGGCACAAGTGATGGAGATGAAGGTGAGTATAGGAACAGAAAATAAACAGAAGACATCAACATAAATTTGTTTTAAAAAAGTCACATATATTTGCATATCTGCTCTCTGCAGGTGGTGTTGTTTTGTTTGTTCAGACAGGAAGGTTATTTTATTTATTTTAAACAAACTGCCGCGGCTGCTGCAGGGAAAAGTGGAACTGTCTTTGCACCGAAGGACCTTCCTCAGTCCTGCCAGATGGTGGGTGTGTTTGGAAAGCAAATGTAAAAAGCTTTAAAAGTCTGGTTTCCAGTGTCTAAAAAATGGTTGCTGATGTTAACCTGGCAACTGTAACTGTTGAGCTCTGTAAATCACTGTGCAGTGTTTTGGTGCCTGATACTTCTTTAAACTTATCAGTCTTTTACTTAAACTGAACATGCTGGATGGTATTTTATCACTTCACTGCTAGCTGAAGCAACACAACCCCACAAACAGCACCGTGTTTCTTTTGTATCTCTTTCAATGCAGTGCTGTTTTCAGTCTGATTACAGCCAGACAACAGCCGCGACAAAACACAGAAAGAGCCTTAGAGTTGAGCTAAGCTAGCTAGCTAGTGTCCATCTTCGCTACAACCATGAATACAAGTCTTTTCAGGCACTTTCTAAAAGAGCCACCACACAAAATATCCACCAGGAAAAAGTGCACTGCTAAAATCAGTTTACAGGCCAGGCAGCCAATTAGCAGTGCAAATGTCAGCCTTGTTAGATTAAGATGCTAAATGTTGTCGTCTATTCTTCAGTAACTCGCTTACAAAACTTCTTTGTCTTGTGAGCTATAAAAAGACTTTTTGAAGATTTTTTGTCTTCCTTCACTTTGACCGCAGTGTGTCATTATGGTGATTTTAATTGGCCTTCAAAGAACGAACTGTATCAGCTGTGTTGTAACAAGAGGTAACACATAGCTGCGAATGATTGTGTGTTCAGTAGTTTGAAAATGTGATAAATGATTGCTGCAGACGTTTAACAATTCTGCCTGTTTTTCAAATTAAACCACTTTCTATACAGATAAAATGGGGCATTAACACGACTTCAAAAGAGAAGCATGAGACATAATAAAGAGCAGTGATTATCATCAGAGAACAATGCTCCATTTTGACATCAATTAGCCTTTTATAAATCAAGTGTCAGAGACCTTTGCTCTCAATCACATTTCCTGCTGGTAAAATTATCGACTCCGCTCACACAAATGACTCATCAAGGGTGGAAAAAAGAAAAGAGTAATGACATGTCACGACCGCCCACAGCATTCACTTCCACCCAGTGACACAGGACTAAAATAAATTACACAACAAATAAGGACTGAACCAAAGTGCTGCACGCCCTTCGATGTCACAGGATGAAAAGTGGACATTATCCTCTGTCAGAATATATAACGAGTACATGATGATTCAGTGCAGTAATACTTACAGTTGACGCTAACATTGATCCACCAAACCACACTGCATATCTCTGCATATGATGAGTGATAACCTGGACATCGATTGGTTTGGGCTGAGGAGGACAGGGAGGAAAAAATGGAGAACAGTTACACTTACGTGAGCTATAATAGAAATGGGATGTAGAGGTCCTCATGGGTCCGCCTGGGACCTGTGCGGGTTCAGATCCACTTTATATAACATCAGGTTGCATTATTACAGCAGGTCCCAGGTCTATTTAACATTATGTGTAGAATAATAGCGGTGATCAGACAGCGCTGATACCAAATGAGCTGCGTGAGCGAGTGCCCCTGTTCAGCAGGTCAGAGAGAGTCGCAGATGAGTAACGCAAATTAGCAATGCTAACGTTAGCAGCCATGGCAACAGACAAGAATTGTTATTAGAGTTCAAAAGGGCATCGAGCCAACGTTATTTTTATTACAATGTTAGATGCAATGAAAATGTAAAGCTGATTTTAAACGAGACGTGTTTGTCATCCGTTAGCGTGAGATTAGTATCAGGGGTGGGAATCACTGCGATTCTGTGATAATCAATACATTGCAAGACAATAATCCAACAGAACATCACAATGTCTGTCTAATTGTAGAATAAGGAAGGTAGAAGTGCAGGAATTATGTATCTATTCACTGCATTGTGGTGTCACTTTCACAGAACTTGACATAAACTGAGAAGAGACAATGTAGAAAAAAGTGCATAGAGTCTCAGCTTAGTGCCTCTTTAACACACGCAGTGACTGTGTGTCATCATTCAAATGTAAAATAGTCACAAACTGGCAAAAGGCTGAACTGCCAAATTAAGTTTACAACACAAGCAGTCATGAAGTGGTGACTCAGGTAAGTCAGCTTGTTAAGGGAAACTGTTTAGAGCGCCGCACGTTTTATTAAAAATATAGATATTTGGTGCCAGTGTATCGGTAATCATGTTGCAAGAGGAGGCGAGACAATATATTGACCTGTCAATATTTTGTCCCACCCTCCATTAGCAC
The DNA here is from genome assembly GCF_040436345.1 of Pagrus major. Lineage (NCBI taxonomy): Eukaryota > Metazoa > Chordata > Actinopteri > Spariformes > Sparidae > Pagrus > Pagrus major. Next base: position 31,395,554 of record NC_133223.1, read on the forward strand.
GTATTTCAATCAGTAAGACAGAAGTTTCCTTGCAAGAAGACAACAATCAGCTGTGTCGATCAGGTCTGTGACTCCCAGTTTTTGTTTTTTTAATAATAGATGGGTGCATTTTAAATCCATGAAATTCGTCTCCGTCCAGGAGACTGTAGGGAGACAAAGTCAGCTCACATTACTTGTGTAATTCAGCATGTTTTCTCTCTATGTTAGCTACATCCACCATCTCCTTCTTTCATGCCTGAGGTGGGTTTACAGACACCAGTCAGCTCAGCCTGAGGGAGGATGACATTTAACTTCTCATCACAGGTGCTGCCTTCACAGCTCGGAGGCAGGAGAGACTGACTTCTTCCCTCAAGGTGAAAAACATCTCAATTATAAATTTGGTATTGAAATCAACTAATCTGTATTCAATACGCAACCATACCAACAACAGTTGTAGTGGGAGAGGACATAAACTTTAAAGACATTTCTCTCAGTTTCACAGCTCAGACGGTGATTGTGTTTTGTCGAGCGCTATTGATCGCTGCTGCGTGTAAATTAACGTGCGCTCTCACCTTGAGCTTGCCTCCACTCAGCTCCTCACTCATCTTCAGTCGGGCATCAACTGTCCTCTTTAAGTCTCTCTGCAGACGACGCCCAAAGTCCCTGAACATGGTGGAGCCTCCTGACAGAACAATGTTCTGTGGGGGAAAAAGGTGACGGGGATTACAAAGCTGCAGAATGAGAAGCACTTAACACCTGTGACCTGAGAGTGGCCAGCCAGTCTGGGAAAACAGTCCACTTGCGTTGCAAGTGTGTCGGGCACAACTCGGTGATAGGAAATACCACTTTATGAACACAGTGACGCATCAATCTCACATTTCCTTTTCATCATTTCAGTCTCTACTCAGTCAAGATAAATGTACAGAAGCTGGGCACCCTCACAAAGCCCCGACACAAAGCCCCGACACAACTAATTTACCAAAAACAAAACAACTCATCACTTTAAACTCATTAATTTAAATTAGCTGTAACCATGCAAATTAAAGGTGTAACGATTGCTCAATTGACAGAAAGATAATAGCCAACGATTCTTGTAACCGTTAAAATTGTTGAGCAAACAAAACTGGGATGGACATTTTCCCTGTTTCTGGACACTTTATAAACCGAAAAATGTATCTAGATGATGAAAATAGTCGTTAGCTGGAGCCCTAATTCTAATCTTCTTAGAAATTAACAAAAACAAAACACCTCAGTTCTTCAAAAATAGTCGATTCACAGACACCAGACGTCTGAATCGATCCGCTGACAGGTCTGAATGTTATATAACAAACCCTGTGTTAACTCCAGCTGCAGTCAGAGCAGGTTTTGTTGAAGGAGCGAAGTATTTCAGGAAAAAAGAGAATCCTTGAACAGTTGTTCATCACAAACAATCATCCTGTCGTCGTGTCATCTTACCTTATAGAGAGGACGCCTGACGTCAATCGGGCAGTTCTGAATGACCTCGTCCACAACTTCAGAGATAGGCTGGGTGAAGTCAGGGTTGGCAAACTGGGATTAGAAACAAACATAGAAGACGTGTTACACTGTGCACGTCCTATATGACAAGGTTGGATGATTTAAATGCAGAATATAACCAAAATCCAGCTTATTATAAAAAAACAGAAGAAATGAACATGAACCAGTTCATTTTGAACTTTCTGGCTCTAGTAAAGTGTAAACTTGCACAACACTGGTGATTCAGCCTGATGGGTTTTTGTTAGCTACACACTTTAAGAAGAGCTCGATCAGGTTGAGGGAATTGAGGCGTTCATGATAAACACATGTTGGAAAATGAAGCTCAGGATTGGATTAAGTGCAGCGAAGCTTGATGCAGCCGCTGCCCACAACATCCTCTGATTCAGCCGGATCAAACGCCACCGCAAGCGGTGCGATCGCCCCTAGAAGAAAGGGAGGAGAGCCGGTCCCAGCAGCAGAGATGTGGAGTCAGCCCACCCTCACTGAATGCCTGCTCTGTTTACCTCGCCTGCATTTTGTTAAGTTGACAAATACCTACTTACGCTAATTTTATGCAATTAGTAAAGTGATGTAATTCTCTAAACGTACCCGACACTTCACGTTACTGATGATTATTTAACAAAATTCTCATTGTGTGACATTATTTTAAGGCCATATCGGCCCAGCACTGAGGTCGCTGCCTTTCATTCTTATTGAGATTATTTTAATCATGTTTGATGTTTATGTCTTGAACCAAAACTGTCACCATCACACAGATGGGAATAACAAAGAAAACATCAAGCAAACAGGAGCTCTGATCCCAAACTGTCATAGTACAAATTGTGTCTGATGCTCCATCATTAAAGTCCTAAATCAGAGCTAAGGAAACGTTGTAAGTGAATCATTTGTCCTTGCTGCTGTTATCTCTCGAGCCTCCATCTCATCCACATTTAGCAGTTTTTCTCCCCTGTTACCCCTTTTCAACAGAAACTGTTGCATAACCTCTCAAGGCAAACTGTTTTTGATAGATGTCAGTCTGTGTTTTGATTCTGTGTTCTCGTGGGATGCTTGGCGTCTGCCTATAGACACGTCTCTATTTATAGTACATCTGTCCTTCTCTATATTTACTCCGTTCAGACCTTAAAGACTGTGGTTGTTATGTCTGGGCTGTCTATTCTCTGGATGCTTCAATAATCTAAAGCTCTGTGTGTCCTCTGCTTTGAATCACACTGCGCCGACCAACCTCTGGGTGGAAGAAGATCTCCGGGCCCAGGAAGCGCTCGTAGCCCACGTCGATGGTGAACTCCTTCTTGCTGATGGAGTTGATGCCGGTGTACTGTTTGATCCACTTGGAGCCGTCCGTGTCGTACTTGCTGAACTCTTTGACTAGATCTGGGCACACGTAGCTGAACCGCTCCTGATGGGGAAAGCACAAATAAAAAGTTGTATAATCAGCTTCAGCACAGCACAAAAAACAACACCTCACATACACATTATAATACTGACTGTACAGTTTTCAAACCTAGGTAGACAGCACTCATAATTCCTTCATGGTCTTGCGTACGTTCACATGTAATTTGTGATCTTCACTCAGTATTTTCATGTCAGGGACATCATTTTATTGACGTTTTTCGGTCTGTTTCCAGAGATATTATTGAGTTTAAAGTGATTTTGCTGTTGTAAACATTAGTGTCACATTCAATACTATTCCTGTTCTGAGTTTATTCTTTCTTGTACAATATATTTTTTCAAAAAAGAAATAAGCAAAGGCGAAAAGGTTTCAGCCCTATAAGACGTAAGGGCATTAATCTCTTGGAAGGATGTCATCACGATTATATGCACTGATCCCGGGGCGGCAGGTGAGTGGAAGAGATGAGGAAAAAACACAGCTCATCCAGTAACAAACCTAGCTGAGGTGCTTGAGCTATAAAACATCAAACTAAAACAGAAAGAAGCATCTGCACACTCAATCTGTGAAGAGAACCGATAAAGAACCGAACCATTAAGAAGTAACAATAAGAGTATTAGGATCGATAAAATCCTAACGATAGCCATCCCTATACATGAAGTTGTTTTTGTCCCTTAAACTACAAGAATCAGAACAGTTACGGAGGGAAGCTCTCACCGTGTCGTGTTTTCTACCTTCCTGCTGCACACGCATCCATCAAACCAGTCAATTTAAATTAACCAGCAGAATTAACCTACAAAATGTCCTCTTCTGTTTGTGTGAGAGCACGAACTGTTTTCTGTTTACCTCGCCGGTCTATCTGAGGAGTTATGAAAACACATTTAATTTGAAAACTTACACGAGTTTAGAGTGTAATTGATTTTCAAGATTCGAGAAGACTTTATTGTCATTGTACTGCTGCACAAGGCAACAACACAAGTAAACGATTTCGCTTCTGTAACGGTGAATATGAATGAGTAGATCATTCAGAGGAGATGTCGTTAGTTTGATTTGGGTCCATACGGCAACACAGACAGACGTGGAATTAACATTTCCAGACATGATTGAGCAACATGCACGACGCACAACCCCTCAGTGCTAATGCTAATTATCTGAATTCACATTATTTGTTGTTGTTGTTGTCAGTCTCGGGGTAATGAACAATGGTCCTTGACATCGAGAGCAAAGTCTTAGATAACAAGCTATTTAATAAACATGAGGGAATCGTCGAGAATTGAGGTGAATCAATAAATTGTGGTCACTGACAGAAGGAGCAACGATGAATGAAGACAAATGAAGTCAACGTAAAGTCGTTTCTATTTGCGACCTGAAATTAAAAAACAAACTATTAAAAATAATTTTAAAAATTCAAATAATTTAAATGATGCCGGTTTGGAGACACAAAGATTAAACTGCAATGAAGGTACTCCTTATTGTTCATCTCCTGTCTGTGTCGTGTCCTGAATAAAGAATCATGTTTCGCTTAAGTTGATGAGCTTGAGTTGGTGTTAATTATCAGAAACTAAACAAACAGAGCAAAAGAAAAGCTTTTTGAAGGACACCAGCTGCAAGTACCAGGCAGACCGATAGTGCCACCTGCTGTCCTCATGAAGAAAAACAATGAAATCACAATTTTCCTTCACATTTTCCATCACTGCCACTATGATAAATGTATGAATATGAATTATCTGACCAAAAGTGCTCGAATGAAAACCTCCAGAAACACTTTAAATGAACTTCATGGCCTTTAGTTTCACTGCAGTTTGTACTGTAATGGTCTCATTTTGTGTTTATGGCAGATTTTTTCCCCCAAAACTTTTAACAGAAGAGAAAATCTGAGTGAAAATTGTATTTTCCGAAATATAATTTAAGCTGTTATTATGGATGGAATTTCTAACCTCAGTGTGATTTTCTTCAAAATATGATTTGTAAGAATTCTGCATTAAAATGTCCAAAAAGGACTCGACGTTTGTTATATATTTTGTTGAGATATGTCCTTACATTATACCTAAAGTTTCCAAAGTGAGTTAGGAAGTTGGCAAACGATACTAAACGTGAATAAAACTTTAAAACAGTATCTCGTCTTTGAACATTTGTGCCTGACCCTACTAAGATAGATTTTCATCTGCAAAAGGCGGCAAGCAAGTCCGACCACGGTATGTGTATATGTGTTTATTCGCCCTAAATAGCCAGATGACCTGACTGTACATTAGCCGTAAGCTAGTGAGCAGCAGCAGCACACACTGAGAGTGTGTGTGTGTGTGTGTGTGTGTGTTTGAATCCAGGTCAACCTCTCACTGAACTCAGCAGAGACTCTGGTTCTCTCTCTTCTTCTTCCCCTCTCCTCTCTGTAACGTTACGTTCATGTAGTAAAGAACATTTCCCCTCCAGCTCCAGTCAGCAGTCAACATTACAGAACATAAACACTCGACAACGGAGGTCACCTTTGTGGGTCAGTGCTGCAGTCAGGTTGATAAACAGGAGTGAAGATAAATCAGTATAATATTATAAGGACGTCAGGTTGTGCATCCTATAAAGAGGCTCTCCAGATTACAGGGAGGAGATTTATTTGCCAGGTGTGTTAGTGTAAACAGATTATTCAAAACATACCGACATCAGAGTCGCCGGAGCACAATGAGAAAACACAATGCCACTGCTGTGACACTAGAAGCCTATCAGTGTCCTATTTCATTAACGAAAAACTATGACGAAAAATGCTCATCGACAACCTTTTTTCCATGACTTAGATGAGATGCTGACCAGCTAAAATTGGTTATTTGATATATGTCGTGTTTTTGTTGATGAGACGAGGCAGGACTGACACGTTAGTGGAAGGCTATCTAGACATTCGAAAAATGCTTGATATTGTTCCCCCAACTGAGCATCTGGTCCGTCTTAAAAAAATACTTTCATGTTACTGATTGATGTGTCCAGATAACTAAAACCCCCGCAGGTGATGGGGTCCCAAACAGACAGTGAGTCATGGCGTTGTTGTGGCTTCAATGCAAAACGCACTTGAAAGTGCAGCACCCTGCTATTAATGCCCCGGGAAGTGAGCTGAGGCTTTTTATCATTAAGTTGACTAAAATATATGAGTTTTATTTGACTAAAACAAGCATTTTCATGCTATGACTAAGACTAAAATGGCTTCCAAAATTAACACTGAGGCCTTTGTGTGTATCCACTGATGAAACATGAAATAACCTGTCATCACCTTCCTAGCAGAGGAACCACAGCTGAGGACCTACCTTGACTGCCTTGGCCGTCTCCAGCGACTGCTCCGGCGGGATGCCCACCTCCCTCTCCCTAAGGAGCTGCTGGGTGAAGTAGGTGATGTCTCGTCCTGCGATGGGAATGTGCTTTATACAGCTGCCAATTACATAACCTTCAGCCTGAGAGAGACAGGGAAGCGGATACAGACACAGAAGTTATGTCATATAATGTGAAACTTAATAGGGAAGTACAAGTGTGTAGAAAACACAGAGACACAAATGTTTTTCCATCACTGCGAGGCCCTCTCCACGTCCCCACGGTGTTGTGTTTGGCCCCTTTTTTGTGCATGTTCAGCAGCGGCTACAGACATGCTGATTCAGTCATCCAGCCGCTAAATATATTCTGCTAGCACATTTCCTAAATCTGAGTAATTCCTTCCATCCTCTGAAAAACCGTGGCCTACTTTCAGACATCAACACCATCCTGTTACTGAGCAAGCAGACAGGTGGAAATATAATCTTTTAAAGGGGACGAAATTCTTAATTCTTGTCCACATGGTGTATAAAAACCTCAATGTAACGCTTCTTTACAAAATGCTGCACCTACTCAGGGTTTAGTATGAGTTGTCAGTGTTGTTTCAAGCCTCTATGAAAATAAATGTATAATCATAATGAAAAATAACACATTTCCTCTGAGTTTAAGACCCTAACTCTTTTAGCCCAGCTCCTGAATGGCCAGAAGGAGAGCACACATCCTTCAGTGTTTTCTTACAAACTACTTCAATCTGCTAACCTTGCCTTTACCTTCAGTTCTCTTTTCAGCCCACACACACCTACACCTCTGGTTTCTGAATGCACATATAGGCCTGCTTCTTTCAGTTTTTCTCTCCATGCTCTGTTGACCTTCTCCATCAGCAACACAACTCCTGATGTTTTCTCTTCGTGTGTGGAGGAGGCTTGTTGTTGACAAGCTTTTACATACAATGATATCAGTGGTAGTTAATTGATCATGGATTCTCTCAAATGGATGAAAAAATAACAATTAAAATGCCAAAATGGGTCCTAGGTGGCTGTTAATATATCTGAGCGGCACGCCAAGGAAAGCCTACGTGTGGGAAACACTGAGGGAGTGAGTGTTCGCCTGTCGATCTGGAAACTCACCACAGGGATGACGTGGGTGACACCATCTCCACTGTCGATGACGGTGCCCGTCAGCGTCCTCTCTCCTACCTGTCTGGACGTCCAGGAGGCTGCTAGAGCAAGCACAGCCTGAAACACAGATGATGGATTAAAAACTGACTTTGAGTCAGAATTATAAATCAGATGAGAGGAATATCTGCAGGTATCAGGTGTATTTCCTCGTCATATACAAACTAGATGACCCGGCATCTCTCACCTGCACAGCGATGTACAGCCCAGGTACGTTGAAGGACTCAAACATGATCTCGGCCGTGTACTCTCGGTTTTCTGGTGTGTTCAGAGGAGGCTCTGTCTGCAAACAGAGAAATAAACAGAACATCAACACAGTCATTTTTCTCTCACAATTCAGACTTAAAAGAAAAAGTGCGGTCTTTGTGCCAACATTTTGTATTTACTCGTCCTTGGCTGATGAGCCAAAATGTTAATTTCACTGTCCATCACGAGCAGTTCTGGCCTGACCACATTCTTTAAGTCTCTTACCAGGAGGAAGTAGTGGTCCTCAGGCTCAGCCCTCAGGTACTTGAAGATGATCTGCTCCATGAAGCGCTCCATTAGGTCCCAGTCCTCCACGATGCCATGACGGATTGGCCACTGTTGGAACAAGGGTTCAGCTAATTAAGAAACTTTTTGTGACATAAAAATGCAACATCATTTTAAAAAGTATACTCTCCTTTTGGATTGATCTTCCTGTCTAAACGGCTTCTCTAGCCATCTGTGTTTTTGTGAGATTGTTGCATAGACGACCCTTTAAATATCTGTACTTCAGTCAAACATACATGACAACAGGTGCATTGACATAACACAGTTTCTCTTCTGTGTCTGCAGATAAACGCTGCAACAACAATGTCTGAAATGCACAGCATGTAACTTGTCTCATGACATCATGCAGGTGCAGCTGATTGCCATCAGCCACAACACTTAGAGGTGAAAGTAGTTTCGTAACAGTTTGAACTTGTCAAACACTGAACACTGATAACAATCATTATAGCTGCTTTCCATTTCAGTGTCTCAGCTCCATACTACATAAAGACTGTATATAAAACATAGTGTGTATTACTTAACTTTTAGTATGCTTTTATGCAGTTATATAAGAAATAATCGTATAGTAATCGCTTTTATACCAACAGGAAATGACACAATATGTAAGTGATTGCACATCAATCAAAAGACTTTAGGATGAAGACATCAATTAAACTAATGGTGCATTCATGCGCTGTCAGAATAATCGTTATTATTGACGTTACATACGCATTTCACATGTGTTAAATGTAAAGTGCAAATGTTTCATGGTAAATGAGTTGATAGAGCTGTTTCCCACTCCGAGCTTGACCTTGGTAAAGTCTCTCTCCTCCATGTTTTGGTAAAAGAAAAACAGACGCCCACTACCTCAGCAAAATGGCAAGAAAGTCTCTCCTTTCTTGTTCATGAATCACTAAGTGACACACAGACGATGAATATATCCAACATATCAGACATGGTAATTGCTTTGCCGGCTGCTCCTGTGGGCGTGTTGAGCCGTCAGGGTCACGTACCTTAGTGGAATATGAGGGCTTGTCTACTGCTTCATCTCCGATGTAGAAGTCCAAGTCATCCACCCCCTTCATCATCCTCCGCTGGGCCTGGTCTCCGACCTTGGCTGACTCTTTGATGGCGATACCTGACAAGAAAACAGAGATCATAATCTCTCTTACAGAGTTGTGTGTACATTTTATTGTTTCATCATTAATCATGAATCGTTAAACATTTAAATTAACATTTTTTTGCATTATATATCCAAACTTCAGCTTTAAAATTGGATGTGATAGAGACCCATTAGGATTTGAACACGATAGGTGTTACAGTGACAATCTCAGGTAACAGTGGAATAACTGTAGAAACTCTACACTGCAAAAGAGAAAGAGCCAAACTGATGGAGGAGGCAAAGAAGGTGAAGAAGGAAAGTGATAGAAATCGAGATGAAACGAGAGCAAACAGACGGGGAATTCAATCGATGGAGAGTCTGTTCCCTCTTTCATATGCGTTTCCTCTTACAACGGGGACTTCAGGTGGTTCAAAACTGGCCTTCTCTCTACTAGATCAGTCAGTAACAAAACCTGCCTACTTATTAACACAACCAGGTGTTTCGCTCTGCCTTTTCATAGCACTGAGATCAGGGTTTCTAGGTCAATTTTTCTGAGGATTTTTACAGTTGTGTTTTTGCTTTGGAAAGTAGCCAGTTTACTTACTTCGTCTTTGCAACAGTGGAGCCAACAGTAATACAACAGGGAAACACTGGGAATGAGAAAGTTGTCTGTTTCTGCTTTAAACTGTACTTTCATCTGACGTTCTGCTTATTTGCATTGACTATTTGTACTGTATTGTTTAGGTTTCGAGCCAACAAAGTGTTGTGGGGTCAAAAAAACAATAAAATCTCTTAATTAAAATGCTGATGTGAGTTTATACTTCCATAGTGTTGTGAAAGGATTAATATTACAATCGCGAAACCCAGGATTTCTCTCAGACTTCCATTAAAATCTAAAATCCTTCACGTCACGGGCTTGTTTGGCTTGTTTGGCTGGTGTGAGGGGAATTCAATGCACAGTGAAAATACTCACATGATGGAACGATGAACTGTGGCTCTGTGTTCCCTGCATACCCAAGTTTGGTGTAACTGCAAGAAGAGAAGAATCACATTTCATTATATAGACGCTGCAGCTTCAGGACATTAAAAAAGAAACCACCTGCTACACTACATTTGTATTCATGAAAGTTTACTTCAGTAAAGATTATTTTTGGCTGCTATCGTTTTGATCAATGCCATCACTGTCCTTTGGCGCGTTGGTTGGGTGCCAAAAGCAGCGGCGGCTCTGGAGTTTGCTAATGCGAGGCCATTAAAAGAGCCATTCATGTCACATCGGGAAACTGAAGACTATTCATATTTGTCTCGGGTGAAAAAGAAAAAGATCACTTCTGCATAAACTGACCATCCTTAATATAAACTAGCTGTGACCTTAACACTGCTGCATTCTTTATTGGCTACTTCTCTACGCAAGAGGGAAGTGGCACGAATAAAAAGATGATGTAAGATGTGTCTAAAAATTCATTCTGACTACGACACACGAGCAAAATTTCCACCTCCATGCTCACAAACCGCTCAGTTAAGACACCTTCAGTCTTAGCATCAAAGCCTTTTACAGCCTCCCTCTCGGTACAGAGGGTGTTGTTTGGGGCAGATGCTAACCAGATGTAGTCCCGACTGGGGTAGGCCCAGACAGGACTCTCATACTCCCTGCTCACAGGGCCCGAGGGACTGATAGAGGACACTGCTGACGACTGCCAAAGCACTGTGGGCATAATAGGCCACATCCTGGTCATAACAGTGGCTCCTTTGAATTTCACTTTATAAAAAAAGAGGCAGGACGGGCCACATCAGCAGTCGGGAAATGACTGAATGTTATGAGGAAACTTTGGTCTCAAATATGCTCAAATGTGAGTTATAATGATTTGTTAAAAATAGTCTGTGGTTTGGTTTTGTGCACCTACAACTTTTTAGATTCAACCTGAAACAGGCTCACGAATGCTTTTACATTTCCTGTCCTGAGCACCATTCAAAGGTTTCTTTTTCCTGGATTACAGGAAATGATGCGTTACATTTCTATGAAGGTGACAACAGATATTTGTGTAGAATAAATACAGACAGGAAACAGCACACTACTCTACAGTGAGTGTCTTTAATACTGGTGGTGCAAGTTTGCAAGTTCTTTTCACCGTCTATTCTCCATCGTGCCATCGTTTATGAACGCACATCACTGGCAAATGTCAGTGTAATGTTTGAGAACCACATTTCTGGGGTTGCAAAAAATGTCAGCTAATGTGTAAATATCAGAAGTTCCTAATATTAATATCGGCATCAGCCCCAAAAATTGAGTATCAGTCGGGATATGCCTTCTATGGTTTCTCTAAGAGTTTAAGGTTTGTAATATCGTACCTGCCACCTTCTTAAATGAAAATTCATATCAGTTGAAGGCTGCATTGATAACCCCCCCTGCCCTGAGCACATCAATCTAGCTAAATTTTAAAAAACATAATGCAAAAAAGATGCAATTTTAATGTCTAACATTTGAATGACACAGTAGATGCCCTGATAACTAAGAGCACTTTCCTCCACAACACGTGTTCATCATGTGTTTAACTAAAATACGAAACATCTGCTTCCCAGCTGGACAAAGAGACACAACCTAGATTTATGTCTTTCTTTATTCTGTCACCCTCCTCTGTCATGAACTGAGACCACCATCATCATCGTCTGCCTCTTTCTGCTTCAGCTGAGTATCTTTTTGGTTTGTCAGGAGCTGAAAACGTAGTGTGGATGTGTGAATAAAGTTATATAATCTAATCTGGCAACTTCACCTATCTGTCAAGCGCACTGAGCTGCCTGCCAATGTTGATTTTTAAAAAGGTAGAGCCAGGAGAAAGAGCACAATGAGAACACACAATAGCTCGTGTTCAAATACAGTAAAAACCTGAGGGGAATAGTTGGCAGGACCACCGTGTTCAGTCGTAGCAAAAAAAAGAAAAATGGAAGCACACTTTTGTCAGAATTGTCAATATTTTTTTAGGTCCAAGTTTATACACTGCCTTGGAATATAAAGAAATTCTCCCACTAGTGACTTGCTATGTATCTCCCTCTGATGTGTCATGTCTCTGGGCTTGACAGAGGAATGTATGCAGAAGTTTCTTCACTGCTAATGACACTAAATAACACCACTTTGACATCCCTTAAGGGCAAAAGAAATGAACTTTTATTATCTTTTAAATAAATCAGTCAATGAGTCAATGTGCCTGAACAACAATAACTCGTGTTAAGAACAATATGGATTTTCTATCATCTACGACATCAACTGTTCATGTCTGCGCCAACACCAGCTGAACAGCGATCAGATAAGAGTGTCAGATAAAAGCCAGAACAAATAGTGACAATATGGAGGTGCATTTTTCAGGAGTTATGCAATCAACATACTGTATCTCAGTGAGCTTTGTTACTCACGCTCAAAACCTGAAAGCTGCATTATTTAAAATTTACATTGAATTAACTATGACTATTTGTGTACTGACGATCCCACAAAGAATTATCACCCGACAGCTTTAAGGTCAATGGAGCATTTTAGTGTCTTTCAGCTGACTACTTTACTATTTAACTGATTCAGTGTCATTACTGTCAGCTACAGTATGTTCTGTGAAAAGACGATCAATAATCTATACACAACCTGCTCGGCGCCAAACAGCAGGTGAGGTATTTATTAGCTATCAAGTTAGACGAAAGAAGAGTGAATATTGGACTTGAAGTCATCAGTTGCACAAAAACACAACTGAAAATGAAAAGCTAATATTCTTATAAAATAAGCCCCTGCTTGCTAACATCTCTGGCACAAAACGTGAGCACACAACTCAACAAAATATATAATGAAGAGCGCGTCGTTTTTACACATTTTATGGCAGAAAATGTTACATATATCTTTAAATTATATCTTGATATTACCAAATAGTGGATACATGATAACAAAATACTGTTCTGCATATTTTGCATTTACGACCTCATGTCCTTTAACTCTAAAAATAAAAATCAGGTATCAGCCAGTCAAAGCTGCAAAAAGATTTAATGTAGTTTAATTATTTAGAGGATTAGACAAACTTGTGCAACTTGTTTCAATATAAATGCTGCATCACTGTGTTATTACAGTCATTATTATCAGAGTTTGAACAGTGTGTCATGGTCTGACTGCTTTTAGTATCACATTTCTGGACATGTTTTTCTTACTGCCAACATGACATCGCCCCTTTGTCCCTAAAAAAAAATCCCAAAAGAGCTTAAACTGGCGTTCAGTGATAACAACAGCTGTCTTATGACAGTAACGACGAGGTGAGCAGACAGCAACTAAATGTAGCAGCAGCACTCTGAACACCTTCATACCACAGAGCCGTCCCAGCTTGTCTGCTTCAACCTGCCTCGACACGCAGCACCACATGTCTGACTGTGGACATCATCGCACAGGACAGCTGGAGCTGAGCGCAACAACCACACTAACAACTGGAGTTAACATCTTTGTCAAACTATCATATGTTGGTATATTTTAAATATCATCCAAAATGTGCAATATCTAGATACGGTACGGTAACTACGGTAGAGCTGCAGAGATGTCCTGGCCTTTATAACTTGCTCCTCGGCTGTAAGACAACATGTTTGTTTGGTACTGACACCAACAAACGTCACATCATCGTGATTTTAAAAGTTGTGAATCATCTCACAATCCTAATATCTCTCAAAATAATCACAATTTACCATGTTGTGGAGCCCTACAATCGTGTCATTTAAGTAATACCCCTGCTGACTGAAGCTCGTTAATGATTGCAGCCTTATGACATTTCAGCTGTTTGCACAGGACGGATAAAGACTGACTCCACCCAACATTTCGACTGCATCAGGCTGCAACACCTGAGACATTTTTTTGGCTTGGGACTTCCTTGATTTGACCGTGCAAAGCTAGTTCTGCACAAAAGATAACCTCACCATAACTACACCCAAATCTGGATGTGACTGTGGTGCTTTCGTCGCATGATCAAGTTCTCTAATAATAGCAATCAGGCTAGTTAGGAGGTTGGTGTGCTAAAGGAAGTGGGGTTGTCACTATTTGGACACCGTGTGCATGACTCAGATACAGCTGTTGAACTCCCTCGGCACATCTGCCTGAAGGCTGGTGCTCTCTGGCTGCAAGTTTCCACTTAAAACATCTCATCATGAGCTAAACTATGACTTCATGACCAAGCAGATTAAAAGGAAAAACTCTTGCAGTCATCGATATTGGAACATATGTGTTATGACTCCGAGGTTTGGCCACAAAGTCGAGGCCATCTGCCTCGATGAGCACAAACCAGCGCAGGAGCTAACCCACTTCTTTCTTTTGCTGTCTCAGAGGCAGCAGACTGGTGAGCTGCCTGAAGGGAGGAGGAGGGGGGACGAATGCAATGTGAGGAGTGATGAGTTCAAGCCTCTGCATGCAAAGCAATGCAAACCACTTTTATCCCCCAAAACTAATTGAGCATACCTTTCCTGCTTCTGCTGCTGAGTACTGTTATCTGACTAAAAGGCTAAGAGACATTTCTCCTCCTTAAAGTGAGAATTACAGAGACGAATGCACTGGTTGGGCTCATGTGGACACAGTGAAAACAGCTGAAAAGAAAGTATAATGATGGAAGAGAAGAATGACACTAAATAAATAAATAAACAAATAAATAAAATCTACCCACACTGATCAATACAAACCCTGCTGCAGGAGGAGCTAACAGAAAATCCAGCTCTGTGTTATTGTCTCTTGTTTGTTTTTTTTTTGTTTTTAAAATCCCACAAAAGCAGATTCTCATTGTGTCGACACAAGTGAGACGATTTGGGTTTGGGTAAATAATCGGTAGCCTGACGAAGGAGAGAAATAAGAGAAGTTAATTAAAAAAGCATGCTCGGATGCCGAGAAACGACCATATAAGGACTAAAAAGCGTGAATGAGGAAGTGTAGGCTGAGTAGGAAGTAGCACTGCGCATGCTCAAATCCTGACCGACTGAGCAGAGAGATTTATGAAAGGCAGAATATAACACATTAGCATACAGCTCGATCGAGATAATGACAGCCAGCTAAATGAAATGAATGAAACCAGCTGTGAGGTGGTGAAGAAAAAAACACTGGCTGGGTCTTCTTGCAGAGAAAATCATCCCCCCCCCCCTTTTCCTCGACAGGAAGAAAAACACTACCATGCTAATTATGAAGCTAGCTTACAGAGCTATGTGGAAAATAAATGGTTGCCCTTCACAGCAGCTCAAACGACCCGACTGGGGTTGTTTTATCCGGGGTATCACAGTTAGCTGCTCGTTAGCATGTTAGCTAGCTGCTGCTGCTGGTGCTGCTGCTGACACTGACAGTCCCTCCACCCGAACCCTCCCTTGTCCAACCCGGTTCGAGCAGCTTACCCGGTGCCGCAGTCGACAACACACGCCGGTAACCGTCCAGCCATCTCTCTCTCTCTCTCTCGGTTAAATTTGGATGGATAGCAGCAGGTCTGTGTCGGAACCACCGAGCCCCGCACAGTCAGTGCCGTGTCCACTTCCGCACTCGGCTCCTGGCAGCCAGGAGGGAGAGGCAAGATGGCGGAGGCCGTCAATCATCCGGGGAGGACGGGCATCGGTCGGCGTGTTGACTCGGCCCCCTTTATGATTTATTTATTTATTTATTTATTTATTTATTTATTTATTTAACTTCACACGTTCATAATATAACTGTGTAGTCAGGTGAGGGTGTCAATAAAGATTAACAGTTTTGAATAGTACTCCTATATAAAGAGCTGCTGGAGGTAAAGTGTGATAAAAGATTAAAAAAAAATATATATATTATGATAAATACATTTTATTAACTGTGAATGATTGGGTTTGCTAATTGTCAGTTGTAAAGTGCTTTGATAAAGTCTCATATATTATATAAAACAGTTTAGATTTTATTAAAAAAAGATGTTCCCGTCCTTTTCTCACATGGGGAATAGATTGTAATGTTTGTATGATATTGAAATTAAAATTCTGATCCATAAATAAATACATTTAAATGGATATTGAAAACCAAGTGTTGTTGCTATTACTATTGTCATTAATAATATTGATTTTATATCGACTAACTTATGTTATAAATTATCCTTTTATCATTATTATCATTATTATTATTATTATTATTAGTAGTAGTAGTAGTCGTAGTTTCAGTATTATTGTTTTTATTAGCAGTAGTAGTAGTCATAGTAGTAGTATTGTTGTTTTTATTATTATTATTATAATTATTGTTATTATTATTGGTAGTAGTTGTTGTTGTATTGTTGTTTTGATTATTATTACATTATTATTAGCAGTAGTAGTCGTAGTTTCAGTATTATTGTTTTTATTAGCAGTAGTAGTAGTCATAGTAGTAGTATTGTTGTTTTTATTATTATTATTATAATTATTGTTATTATTATTGGTAGTGGTTGTTGTTGTATTGTTGTTTTTATTATTATTATTATAATTATTGTTATTATTATTGGTAGTGGTTGTTGTTGTATTGTTGTTTTGATTATTATTATTATTATTATTATTACATTATTATTATTATTATTAGTAGTAGTAGTATTACTGTTTTGATAAGTAGTAGTAGTAGTAGTAGTTTTAGTATTATTGTTTTTATTAGCAGTAATAGTAGTAGTATTGTTGTTTTTATTATTATTAGTAGTAGTAGTAGTAGTAGTAGTAGCAGTATTACTGCTTTGATGAGTAGTAGTTGTAGTTTTAGTATTATTGTTTTTATTAGCAGTAATAGTAGTAGTACTGTTGTTTATTATTATTATTATTAGTAGTAGTAGTAGTAGTAGTAAGCATAATGAAACCAATATGATTGTGATACATAACAAAGTATTACTATATAATAACATTTTTACAATAAGCCCACATATATAATTAAAAACATACGCAACACCTGGCTGTGCTTTTATTAATACAGATAAATTAATAAATACATTCCGGGCGGAGTTCCTCCTGATTTCAGAGCACAAATTGAATAAATAATTGAATAAAAATCATTATTAAAATATATATCTATAGGTAAAAACCTGTAAACTGTCTGTCCTCCGGGTCAGTAGGTGGCAGCAGCGGTCGCTCCTCCAGCCGCACCACAGAAGAAGAGACACTTAATCCGCTGTGTTTACAGTGATGGAGCCGCCGGTGTGCAGCAGCAGCAGCCAGTAGGTTCTGGTCCGGTACCGGTGCTCTCTCTGGATACATGACACACTTCAGAGGTCAGATCCGGGGGCCACACTGGGGTCCGACCATGGACAACCTGCTCATCGACTTCTGGAGGAAACACGAGTGTCTTTATAATTCCTCGGCTTCTTCTTACTACGACCGGGACCTGAAGAACCGACTGTGGAGCGAGTTCGCCTCGTCCATCGGAAAGTCCGGTACTGTTGTTATTTATTTAACATGTGCAAAAAAACAACAACATGCAAGAAAGAAGTAGCTGGGAGGTACAAACCTGTTTAACTTTGTATTTGTAGAATATTATTTGTTAATTTGCACTGTAACTTTCAACAGAAGTAGACCGATTATACCGAATATCGGCCCGATAATCGTCCGGGCCGATATTCGGTATCTTTTTGATTAGTTGTATCAATTTTTTTAATTATTCATTTTTGGGGTCCAATGTCAATAACAGTAATAGGGAGTTAAAAATATTCCATTAGGTATATCTGTCGGCCGATATACGCACATTTTTTATAATGATGACTCACGTGTGGTTATAAGATGCGTTATAGAGGTTTTTACAGTTCAGCAATAAACTTTATCGCTCAAAATTCAAAATGACACCAGTGCTGAAACAGGAAACTTCACAGGGAAGTTAATAATTATAAATTACCCCGAGCATCTTTTTCTGACTTCTGCAAAAGGAGAATACAGACATAAATACAGAAATTAATAAGTAAATAACTATATAATTTAAAAATTGGTAAATAAATAAATAATTAATAAATGAGAAAGGGTTAGGGTTGTAAATAGTTGTAATTAGTAATCACTAATACATGTAATAATAGTTAGTAATACAAAGTTTAATAATTACAGAGGTAAATTAAAGCAAAATATCAATTTATGTCACATTTTATAAATTTAAATAATGACTACATTTATTCTCATTTTTATTTTTAGTGCATTTAATGGCATATTAATTTATTGATTGAGACATTTTTGTATTTAGTTATTTAGTTATATAGTGCAGAAGAAGTATAAAGTTGCAAAAAATGAAAATACTTAATTGAATTGTACCTCAAAATTGTACTTGTGTCAATTATAGTTAGTTACATTTCATCACTTGTTATTCTAGATTTTGACACTGAGATTTTTATTTTTACTGCAAATGAATATCGGTTCCAAATATTGGTTATTGATTACTAATAACCGGTAACTATAAAAACTATATCTGTCGATCATTACGTCTTCTTTACTATTAAGTTGCTGTTCTTCAGTCATAATTATGCATATCTTACTGAAGCTGTTTTTCTTGCAGTATCTGATGTTGAGAGAAGATCG
The DNA here is from genome assembly GCF_040436345.1 of Pagrus major. Taxonomy (NCBI): domain Eukaryota; kingdom Metazoa; phylum Chordata; class Actinopteri; order Spariformes; family Sparidae; genus Pagrus; species Pagrus major. Next base: position 31,414,005 of record NC_133223.1, read on the forward strand.
AGATCCCTCCGGACTCAGTATGGGCGGGTCTTATATCACCCGGAGAGGGTCCACACGGCCCAGCAAGAGATGCTGAGGGAGAAACTGGATTTCCTGAGGCCGTACATAGTTCGCAGGCGCGGTGATCCACGTCTGGTATGTTTGAAACCGATGCATGAAAAGCCTTGAAGGCAGCTTTGCAGATCTTGATTGCAGATTTTTTTTCCTGCTTGTACTTTTTGCAGGGGGAAAAGTTTGATGATCGGGAGGAGGACAACGAGGAGCCAGAGACCGAAGGAAGTATTGATCAGGAGATGGGAAGCTCATTTGGCAGCCCGCTGGATGCTGATGTGACCGGACGAGATCTGGATGATGAGCCCCAGTCCGGCTCCTCCACCCTCCGCCGTCCAAACCCACAGCCTCAGGTTACAGACGTCATGTCTTTGAGCTGTCCGCACCATCACAACGACGAGGGCTCCCCCGACCAAACAGCGAACGCATCCAAACACGACCTGCTAAACCAGTTCGCAGAGGTGATGCTGGCAGATATGCGTCACATCAAAGACCCCATGGTGCTCATGAGACTCCGCCGAGACATCACCGACCTGGTGTTCAAAGCGGTGGAGGAGGACGCGCAGAGACGATGCGTTCGAGCACCGTCTGTGCCCGGGCCGCGGGAGAGCGCGCAGTCACGGAGCTGCTCCAGGCCCCAACAGGCGTGTTCACAGACAAACTACTCCTGGAGGCAGAGGTTTCTGAAGAGGAAGAGTAAAGGGTGTGAGGTTGGGAGGAGGAGGTGGGAGGAGATGGAGCACACGAGGAGGACGTCCAGGAGTCAGTCGTCGCAGCCCGTCCAGCAAAGCCAAGCGCTGGAGGGGATGAGCGAGAGCAGCTCTCAGGTCGTTATTCAGGCCTCTGAGATCAAACGAGAGATGGACGCTCACACAGTGAAGATTGAGGAGGAGATACTTCCACTGGCTTGAAAGTGTTGGAGACAAAGTCGACACTGTTACTTGTGTAGGTTAGGAGGCCTCTTAAAGGGCAACTCCACCCTTTTTACATATTAAAGTGTGTTTACAACTGCATATGTGAAAAGAGTAGTATAAAGCCTTTTGTGTCTCCAGAGGAAGCTGCATGTAATCTGATAAAGCGCCTCCAGCGATGTCACTCAGCGGGTCAGTTGCATTGTGGGTAATGTAGGAAAGAATGCATGTTCTGCTGTATCAGTTTGATCGTTTGTCTTCACACTGGAGTGAAAACAGGTTATAGGAGTGCATTTCTGCTTTTGAAAACCTGAAGCCTACATTACCCACGATGCAACTGCCTCTGGAGCCACAAAAGGCTTTAAACTACTTTTTTCACATGTGCAGTAGTACTAACACAACACTGTAAACACACGTTAATGTGCGAAACTGCCCTTAAACAGTAAGTGATAACAGTAGAAAGTAGATGAGACAATTCTTTGGTTAGATTGAGGCACAAAAACACTTCAGGTGTAGGAAAACCTGTTGCTTTGGCTCACCTGGTTCATCTATCCAAAAAGATATCATAGTTTCATGATATCACATTATATGGTACTATGCAAGTATTATCAGTTACAATGACCCTAACAATCTCCTGACAGACATGAAACTTGATATGAACTGGAAATATTGTTTTTTTTTAATAGCATTAATACGGGAGGATTCGATACTGTAGAAAAGCAAATGTACACAGTAAGATAATCGGCAGTTCAAACTATGGTCGACCTTGAAAGCGGTATCTTTGCTGCAACCCTACCTGGTTCTGTCGCGGCTGAAAAATGGCTTCCCGTCTCCTTAAAGCACGACACCATCATCCAACCCTTCTCCTGGCACTGTAGTCAGCTCATGTACAAGCAATGTGAAGGTGATATGACGCACATTGCGGGAATGTTTATATATAAAAACACACAGATTTAACGTTTCTGTGGTTTGCAAAAAACACAAATGCAAAAATATTTTATACTGGCAACTTTGCTGAGTAAATATAAGGGACTGTTCCCAGGATAAAGAGGGAGCCGACCGAAGGACACTGATGTAAAGTACCGAGGAGCAACTGTAATATCAGGAACCAAATCACTTCTCTGCCTTTTCAAACACAAACTGTTGAGTTTCTAATGAATCTGTGAGCTTCAGAAACTATTCAGACTAACTGCTGGTTCGTATGTAAGCGTGGTATTAAACATGGAAGTAACATATGGATGACCTGCTTCTATTAAAGAGAAAACACCTGATTTCCCTCTTGTTGTTGTTTTGTGTGTGTGAGTACTTGCTCTGTAGACGGTGTGTTTTTGTCTTTGAATGGTGTTTGGACACTGAGCTGAACTTTGCTTTAAATTTGAGCAGTAAAATGAAAAATATTGATAGTTGCAACCACTGACCAGCAGATGGTGGTGTCAATAAACATATGGATTACTGCTGATATGACATTTTTTAATAATTAAAAACCAAAATCAGAGACTGATATGCAATCGAACAAAATTAAAATATAAATGATAGCATCTTTTGCTAATGCGTAATGAGAAAACAAAGGTAAATAAATACAAATTAGTTTACCATAATTTAAAAAAATAAATAAATACGTCTTTTAGGTGTTTTTTTTGAGTGCCTGTCTGTGCGACGTTCGAGGTCCTTCGCATTTTCACTCAGGCAGGGCAGACGGTTACCCCGGAGGGTCCTGAACACCACACACACACACACGTGTGCTGCGCTCTGTAATCATGGCGGACCTGCAGATGAAGCTTCTCCGGAAGAAAATCCAGAAAAGAAGCGAAAAGAACAAAGAGCGAAAACTACTTAAACAGACAGACGAGCAGGAGACAGGTGAGGCCGGTGGAGCGAAATTATTCGGTTGTTGTTGTTGTTTGTTTATCGTGTTTCTGTGGCGGTGACGAACTTCACATGCTAAGCTAGCTGCGTTAGCTCCTCACGGCATGTTTCTGATCGGGAGGTCCTTAAATGTAGAAAATGTTGAATTTCACTGACACACATAATGTTAGATTAGATTAACGTATCACATTGGGATATTATTTTGCGTATGTCACAGTAATTTGTCACAGATGAGTGGGGTTTTCATGGTTTCCTCGCTTACGTTAAGCTAGCTAGCATTCAGGTTTCCAGTTTTCCTTCAAGATGAGACTCAGCAGAGCAAAATCTGAAGTATTAACTTGTGCTGATGTTTTTGTACAGTGATAATATGTTGTCATGTAACTGTTTTTACATTGTAATGTTTTATTTTCTAAAGAGATGTTGTCTCTGTCTCCTGCCGAGGGACTGCAGATGCAAATTAGCTTTAAGCTAACTGTGCTGCAGCTAAGGAGCTGTGCACTGTCAAATAATAAATACACTTAAGACTGACTGACAGAAGCGTAATGAAACATTTTAAATCTTTATTAAGTATAATCATGAAGCACGTCATGACTACTAACATTTCTTTCCACATTATTTGACTAATCTTCTCTTGAAATGTGTTTTTGACAGTAAACTCAAATGGAGTGGAGGAGGAGTGTGAGGAGACAGTATCTGCATGCAAGACAGACAAGAAGCCCAAGAAAATCCAGAAGAAGCCGACTGAAGCACCATCCGAGGGGACCACGACAGAGGAAACGTCTCTGAAGAAGAAGAAAAAGAAGAAGAGAAAACTTGCAGACACCTCTGAGTCACCAGGTAACAGAAAGAGGAGTTCGACAACATGAAACTGACGTGTTGGTGTTTTTGTGGTGACAAACTAACATGTTTTAATCTTTATACCAGCTGAGAAGAAGACCAAAACAGTGAAGGAAGATGACGAGGAGGAGGACGAGGAGGAGGAGGGAGCGGCATTAGCAGATGAGGATGGAGATCAGGCTGCTGCCAAACCAGAGGGAGCTTCAGATGAAGATGATGATGAGGAGGAAGATGATGATGATGATGAGGAGGAGGAAGATGATGAAGATGAGGAGGAAGAGGAGGACAAACCCAAAGAGGGAGATGATGAAGAGGAAGATCAGCCTGAATTACCCTCTGGCTTAACAGGTATTTAAGTTCAGCCGTACAACAAAGACTTTGTCATACTTAAAACTGCGGCTTCTCCATTATGGCAGAAATCATTATCGTGATTATGTTGATCATTATTTAGATCACGATTAGTTCTTGATGTCCTTTATCTTTTAATGTAATTCAACTGAAAAACAAATGAAAAAATATCTTAGTGTTTAAGATATAATAATAATATGTAATTTGAAAATATTGAGAGTGGAGCGATCGAGAGGGAGGTCAGACATCAGAAAAGGAGCAGCAGGAAAATGGTGTTTCACATCTCGGAGTTTATTTTGATCAAACCAGAGCTGATGATTGTTGAAACGGTGGAAAGACGAGCCAAGATGTTTTTTTTCTGTGTTTCTGAGTTTTTAGTTTGTTTGCGTTGATTTTTAATGAAGTGTGTTTTACGTGATATAATTTGTGGTTTTGTAAATGGAGTCTGGTGGCTTTAAGGAGATATAAGGGCTGTTTCTGGTTAAACATAAAGGATCTCACAAAACAGAAGGTTCATCTCTGTAGGACTCATTTCTGTAACGTTGTCAGACTCTCAGAATAACATGTTCAGCCTGTCAAAGGAAAATCGAGCTTTCCAAACTTTTCAAACTTTTTGGACCTAATAGTCATTTACACACCAAAATATGTAAACTTAGGGCCCAGATTTGAAAACGCCACAATTCCCCTTTTAATTATAATCTTATTCACCAGAAACCAGGTCTCTTTTTTTTTTAAGTGTTGTCAATGAGAGAAAGTATAAAGAGTATTCATTTACCGAAGTTCAGGACAAATGTTGCCTTCATGTGTTGCCCGTTCAGTGTTTCCATCATGAAACGGGTGTCAACTGAGGCATACAGAGACTCTTGTGGTTGTCTTTGGGAGGAGTCACCAGTGATTCTCCTGACAGGATTTAACTGCAAGGACACGACGGATTAGTCTGAATATCTCCAGGAAAATGACCTTTCTGTGTTTGCTTTCTGTTCTCACACTTTTTCTCAGCTTTTCTCTAAAACAAACCTGCCTTTGCGAAATCATTGCACTCACTAACTGACCTGATGTTTCAGGAGCATTTGAGGACACGTCCTTCACTTCTCTTTCTGAGCTGGTGAGTGAGCACACGCTGAAAGCGGTGAAGGAGATGGGCTTCGAGCACATGACTGAGATCCAGCACAAAAGTATTCGCCCCCTGCTGGAGGGGAGGTAAGTCGGTTTATCTCTGTAACTCATGTACCAGAATGTCAAACTGCAATACTTCAACACCATCACAGATCATCAGCTGGTCGGAAAAAGTAATATCACTGTGACTACGTTGATACTAACAGTGTTCTGTCTGCTTCTCTGCAGGGACGTTCTGGCTGCTGCAAAGACAGGAAGTGGTAAAACGTTGGCCTTCCTCATCCCGTCTATAGAGCTCATCTACAAACTCAGGTTCATGCCCAGAAATGGTAAGATGATTATCTATCCCTTGTTCTTCTGGGCTGCTGAGGGGATTATATAGCTTTCACCCAACGCATCAAACTGTATTATGTAAGTTGAGTTGAAGTCTGTAACTAACACCTTCTCCTCTTCCTCCTCGTCCTCCCAGGTACCGGTGTCGTGATCCTTTCACCCACGCGTGAGTTGGCGATGCAGACGTACGGTGTGATGAAGGAGCTGATGGTGCATCACGTGCACACCTATGGTCTGATCATGGGCGGCAGCAACCGCTCAGCTGAGGCCCAAAAACTGGCCAATGGTGTCAACATCCTCGTGGCCACACCTGGCCGTCTGCTGGACCACCTCCAGGTGAGCGTTACATTATTTCTTTAGAGGTCACTGTGATTTGTAGAGTTGGTGGTTTTGGCACATTAATCAAACATGTTACAAGCTGTTTTATCACTGCTTTGTGTTGTTTCAGCTCCTGATTGTCTTTAATACTTGAATACAAATATTTAAAAAGACATTTGTGCCTTCAGAATACGACTGGATTCATGTACAAGAACCTGCAGTGTCTGATTATCGACGAGGCCGACAGAATCTTAGAGGTTGGCTTCGAGGAGGAACTGAAGCAGATCATCAAGCTGCTGCCGAGTACGTATCTACTGCCGCCAACTCTCTGTCCTCTGTGGTCGGATAGTCTTTCTTTTTCAAACCCTCTGAGCCATCCTGCTCTCTACACCACTGATTAATGTTTGTTCCTGTGTTTTCTCCAGAGAAGAGACAGACCATGCTGTTTTCAGCCACTCAGACCCGTAAGGTGGAGGACTTGGCTCGTATCTCCCTGAAGAAAGAGCCGCTGTACGTCGGCGTGGACGACAACAAAGACAACGCCACCGTTGACGGCCTGGAGCAGGTACTGTCGCTGCATTTCTGTGGGATCTGTTAGGACGTATACGACATATAATCTGATGTGAAGTGACGTGTGTTGTGTTTCAGGGCTACGTGGTGTGTCCGTCAGAGAAGCGCTTCCTGCTGCTCTTCACCTTCCTGAAGAAGAACAGGAAGAAGAAGCTGATGGTCTTCTTCTCTTCCTGTATGTCTGTGAAGTTCCACTACGAGCTGCTCAACTACATCGACCTGCCCGTCATGGCCATCCACGTAAGACGAGTGACTGTGTGATCCAGAAGCTTCATCCACAAGCCAGCTGCTGTGACAACAAACAAAAACACAACCGTTTCTTCTTCTTCTGTTTCTCAGGGCAAGCAGAAGCAGACCAAACGTACCACCACCTTCTTCCAGTTCTGTAACGCCGACTCAGGCATCCTGCTGTGTACTGACGTGGCGGCTCGAGGGCTGGACATCCCCGAGGTGGACTGGATCGTCCAGTACGACCCCCCAGATGACCCCAAGGTATCAAAACTACTCCGACATAATGCCACAGAGTATTAATTCTCTTTTAGAGTCGCAGTGGAGTGACGGTTAAAGATGTGCGTCAAGCTTGTCTTCATGTTCACAGGAGTACATCCACAGGGTGGGCAGGACAGCCAGAGGCATCAACGGCAGAGGCCACGCGCTGCTGATCCTCCGACCAGAGGAGCTGGGCTTCCTCCGCTACCTGAAGGTGGCCAAGGTAACCATCTCCAACTCAAACCTGTCGTGCAGAATAACAATGTTTTAAAATATACATTTTCAAAGTGCCCACAAGTGTTAATAAAATAAATAAAACAAGGGCCTGCAGGTTTTTGGGCTCTGAAGGCAGCCTTTACTAACATTAATGTGCCGTGTCTTTAAGGGGGATTTGTCTTTATTAACACGTGTCTTCTGTTGTCCAGGTCCCTCTGAGCGAGTTTGATTTTTCTTGGAGTAAAATCTCTGATATCCAGTCCCAGGTAAGAATTCTACTTCTTCAGCTTCAACAAGCTTGTTGAATCTTAAAAAGTCTTCAAATATCTTGTATAAAATGTTTTCTGCAATTAAAACCTCAGAAATTCAAATTGAAGACTATTCCAAGACTTTTAAGGCCTTTTTAAAAAATGTTCTTCTAGATTAAAGTCCACATTTCTGACATTTATCTGCAAAGTTTTAATAAGAAAAAGATGATTTGTCAAATAGTCTGTTTAAATTTGGTTAGAAATGATTTTTGGAAAAGGATCTTAAAAAACATAATACCTGCATTCATCCTGTAAATGCTAGCTGTTCAGCTCTGTGAATGAAATTCAAAGACCACCTGACGGCTCCAGTCTCATTTCAAACTGCTTCCTGTCCTCCAGCTGGAGAAGCTGATCGAGAAGAACTACTATCTCCACAAGTCGGCTCAGGAGGCCTACAAGTCCTACGTGAGGGCTTACGACTCCCACTCGCTCAAACAGATCTACAGCGTCAACACCCTCAACCTCCCCATGGTGGCGCAGTCGTTCGGCTTCAAAGTGCCTCCATACGTCGACCTGAGTATCCTTTGCTGCGATTTGACACCAAACTGTTCTTGTTTTTTGACACGGACGTCGTTTTTTATTTTAGAAGTCATTATGTTTCGTTCCAGTGTTGCTTTTCTTTAACTCGCCTTCTCTCCAGACGTCAACAGCAGCAGAGGTGTGAAGATACAGAAGCGCGGCGGCGGAGGAGGGTTCGGATACCAGAAGTCCAAACAAGGGCACAAGTCCAAATTCTTTAAACACGTCAACAAAGGGGGGAAGGGAGACAGGCGGCAGTTCTCCCGCTGAACCCTTCCAGCAGACTAAATCCTGGACTGATTCCTCTTCTGTGTATCTGAAGAACTTTTTATTACATGAACTTCCTGTCTGGAACCAGGTGTTATGACACCTGTTTCTCTGACATCATAAGACCCCCGTTTCCTTCCTACGAGTTGTGTAAAAGTATTTTGTAAATGTTGAAGAATTCCTCGTGTTGACCAGAAATGCTCGACTTTCTTCATTTCACCTGCCCGGATTATTAAATCTATTGACTTTATATACATTCAGTTTGCTTTATTCATGTTCTGTAGACTTTTCTAATTACAATCACTTGATTCAAACCATGTGAGGTGCTGACGTCCTCATTTTTATTATATAACTTTCCATCATCATCACATTCATTGCAGCGTCGATACAGTCCTGCAGAGCGAAAGGACTCTTGCTTTACATCTCATCAAACAAAATAGACAAAAAACAGCTGGCAGGCATGCAGCAATTAATACAGTCACTAAATGTTCCCTTTAAATGATGGAAAATCTGAATAGAAATTTAACTTAAAGGTCCCATACTGTAGGAAGTGAGATTTCCATGTCTGTTTTCATTGTAAAGCAGGTCCAGGTGCTGTTAAATTACTGTGAAAGTTTCAAGGAGAGACGCACACAGCTCATACTCAGAAATGTTCCTTTAAACGAGCCTTAAAGTTTGTAGTTTCGGGGTTTTATTTCCTGGTTATACGCAAGGAATTTTAAAAAAGAAGAAAATGTCATTACGTCACTGAATCTCACTGTGGTGTCAGCTGTATTGTTGGTTCCTCCAGTTCGCTGTGTGATCAGTCTCATCAGTGATATTTGCTCAAAATCGTTAACCCTGGGTCTGAGCTGTGTTCATTTAATGTTCATCAGAAGTCATACGACGTAGATCCCATAGACTTCAATACAGCTGTCACCGCACCAAGAGTCCAAGATTCACTGACGTCATGACCCCTCGTTTTTATTTTCTATGAGCTGGCCCAGAAGTTAGCATCACCCTGGTTCCAACGGCAAAAAGTCTGAAGAAATTCTGTTGTGTTTTTAGGATTATTGAGGAAAATAATCACTGTGGCAAACAAGTTTTTGATTCTTACACATTTTGTTCAGCAGTATTATCTTCAGATGAACACCCCTTAGATCTTAAATGAAATCTCCGGAAGTAAAAGCCGCGACTTAGACGTCACCATCACTTAACTTCCTACTACGCTCTTCTACTCACACTGAAATATAAACTGATCAATGTACAAGTGGTAGAGATCGCTGTGATGATGTTTAATGTCCCCGACAACCTCTGTAGTCTCAGTTAGACACTTGTTAGCAACCCTTGTTTTTAACAAACGTAAATGCTCATAAAAAATTAAAAACGAACACAATATGGGACCTTTTAAGTTCGAAGTATCTTCATTCTGAATTTAAGTGAGCTCCTAGATTTTCATCAGTGAAGGTGTAAAACGGCTCGGATTTAAAAAATCTAATCTGAAAAATACAAATCTGTGTTCACAGGATCAACATGTTGCTTTGACTTGATGGATTAAATCTGACCAGTAATTATGAGCTTGAAAAAAAAAAAAGTCATAAAAATCACTTTCTAAAAACACTTTTCTTTCCCTTAAAACACTGCAACACTCCAACGATCATCCCTCCAGACACGACAAATAAAGTGCTGTTGAGAGCCTGCAGTGTCACTCCTCGATAATACAAAACCTTAAAAACATTTGTGTTTTTCCTGTCGATCCCAAAAAGTTTAAGCTCATGTAAAAATCCAGTACATTATTTCTTTTTGACTCAATATCTCATAAAACCTTTAAACTCGAAGGACAAAACACGTCTCCCTCCTCTAGTTCCTCAAAGAACAACCCAGAACAGACGCTGAGTTAGTCCCCGTCAACAACGCTATGTACAGAACAGACGGTTAAAAACAACAGTACAGTATCCGTTTTGTTACAGTGACGAGGTACGATAGTGCAACTCTTTACTTCAGACGAGGAACACCTGAACATCCCGTTGCACAAGTTGAAGCAGGCAAAATTCACAGTTTTTCAAGGATGGTTTCCCTTTTATGCGAAAAGGAAGACGACAGAAGTTCAATCAGAATTGGTTCCACTCCACAGGTCTTCTCTCTTCAGACCAGCTGGCACTTGAGGTTGATGATGAACTGTGTCACTACTGCTAACAAGGCTGCGCGTCTCACGTCACGCAGCCGCCAAGTCCCTCAGTCACCGTGAGCATGTTTCCTCTTCCAGTTTCGCTCCATAGTAGGCTTCCAATGTTCCCGTACCGAGATTACTGCTGGTGATCTGTGAGGCCAGACAAGATTATTTTATTATTGATAAACAGATTATTCTCAGACAGACAGACACAGTAAAGATAAATCCAAACACATTTTCTTTGAGAGTCGGTTAGTTCAACCCATGGGGATGGCTGCTCTGTCATGTAGCATCTAACCACTGTACTGGACTATTTACTGGTGTTCACAGGGCAGAATAAGAAAACTACTCAGTCAACAGGTCGCTTTGCAGGCACATCATTAAAGCATCTTATCGGCCTGCGTGCTGGAGGTTAGTTAGATGACAAATGGAGCCTGACCTGGTTTACCACAGATACATCGGCATCATGTTGCCTGATATGAACAGATATATGAACAGGACATCGTTCAGGAAAATATGTTTATAATTATTAAATTCCCCAATGAAGTTGACTTCTTCAGAACACTGTCATTTTGGACTTTTGATTAATTGTTAAATTGTAATATATCCAGCTCCATTAAAAAAAAAAATACATAAAATACCTGTCGCCTAAACCTAAAATAGGTCTAAGCAATAAAACTACTAGGTTAGATTTAGGGAATACAAATACTGAGTTAGGTTTTTGAAAAGATCGTGGTCTGGGTTAAATTAATAAATCAGCGTTCACGTAGCAATGAGCAGCAATGATCACCAAAAATAAAAATAATCTCTGTTTGACATTATAAGACAGACCAGACGCAAAACTCAGTCAGATGCAGGACGTCAGGCGTCACCCCAGTGCGAAATACCATGTTTTTAGGGAGTCCCATGAAGCTCCAGAAATGTTTGAAACTATGAAACTCATCCCAACTTCCCATCGACATAAGGGTGAGTAAGTAATGACTGTTCCTTTAACCTGCAGCTACACTAACGACAGAGCAACGGTCGGGAAAAGTGATGAATACAGCAACATGCAGACCCAACATAAACACGAGGGCAGGACCAGTACAGAGTTGATTCATTTCATAATAATCCGGGGGTGGATGGATGTTTGTCTCTTTCACATGTATTCAGCTGTTCAGTTGGTGTCTCGTGTAAACTGGTTCTTTGTTTATTCAGGAGGTAAAGTGGATCACTCCTCCTCAAAAAGCTGCTCAGTGAAAACATCTGTACTGTGAATGAAACCTCTGTGTTGGTCCAACCCTTCATCACACCGTGTTAGTGATGCCCAGAAATGAGACCGTGCCACAGTCAGCCCCGTCGCAACGTAAACATGTTAGTGCTGTAACTGTCACACGTGGCATGCAGCAGGAGTAAAACGTCGGACCTTAGGGGTCCGCTCTGATGGGGGGAGGGGTTGGAGGGACCCCCCAGGGGGAGCCGTTCATCTTCTTTCCTAAACCTGTCGTCAGCGGGGAAAGAAAGAGAGAATCCCAGATGGATCACAGTCAGACTCGTTTACAACTCCAGGTTCAGGAGACATTATGAAACACAGCAGAAACTAAATCCTGTGTGGTGTCACAGATTATATTTCCTAAAAACAACAGGTATCATTTGTTGGCTTAATGTGTGCATTTAATTAAATAAATACTAAACATTATCATTCTACTTTCAACCATCTTGTTCACTGTAAAAACAATCAATACAAGTTGTTTCTTGCTTGTAAAAAGATGAATATCTAAAACCAAGTGAAAACTGTTTTAAAACAATCTTTAAATCTCACTGAGATGTTACTTTCTAGGTGATTGTGTCTTAAATTCAGAGTAATGAGATATTTTGTCTTCAAAGTAGCAGATTATACTCGGTAAATCTGCGAGTTATTTTCTGATTTCAGTCACTGTTGATGTTTCAGCCAGACTTTATTCTGTAGTAACGTACAAGCGCCACAAGATGGCAGCAGCTACAGTTCAGTTTCTCTATGGGAATCTCAAGTACATCAGTTTTTCCCACAATGTGTTCCTGCAATTGTTTCACAATAAAAGCTTTGTCAAGAAATTAATGTCTACTGAAGTGCTAAGATGGCTTTTAATTTGAGACGTACAGGAAGTACTGACTTTGTATTAACAGCATAGTGGAGTAACTTTAACGGGGCAAACAGGAGCTGTTGTATTTTGTTTGAATGCCCTGTTGTGTTTTGTGCTTTTTATCATTTAGGTTTATATATTTGCATAAATATGTGAAAGTGTAATGATGAGAAATGTAAATGGTGTAAAAATGTAATGATTTTTTAAATTCTTACATTAAAAACTGTTGCAATTTCAAAATAAAGTAAATAAATGCTTCGGTGAATATTTGAGAAAATACGTTTGCTGGAATAACTAACCCTACATCTAAACATTTCCTAAACAAGACAAACATGTACCGTTTGAAGTGCAGCAGGGCTCTATGGTCTCCCAGTTCATGGCTCTCTGGACGGCTTTCTTCCAGCGAGCAAAGCGGAATTCACTCTCTGTGAAGAGGACAGACAGACAGACAGACAGACAGACAGACGGACAGACGGACAGACAGGTTAGTTGAGTAGCTAGAAAGTGGCTAAGAAGTGCATCACACTTTTCCTCTGGCTGTGTCTTCCTCACCGTCAGAGTTGATCTGAGGTTTAAATTTCTCTGATGTGACGTGCGGGAGGTGATCGGGGCTCAGGTCCCACACCTCCACCCCCTCTGCTGCCCCCGCGGCCATGGCTGCACCCAGAGCTGTGGTCTCAGGCATGGTGGGTCGCACTGGACCAACACGAGTCAGACGAAACACATAAAATAATAAAAATTAGAACAATCGCTCATATAAAAATGTCAAACCAGGCAAGTTAATCGTTCAAGTAGAAATGTTTCAGAGTGACAGATGATGGTTAAATTCTAGTTGATCCCTGAATTCATGTATTTTTATTTACATGTGTAAAATATTCATCCAGCAGCAGATGTATCTTGGTATCAACAAACATGGATGAAGCTGGACGTTGTGATGTCAGTTCAGGTTCGACTGATGATGCAACATTCATGGGTACATGGTTATGTACACACCAGTAAATCTGGGTTCTTGCCCGACTACTCTTGCACGTAAAAGTCAAGGTTCATGTTGTGTTTTCTTTATTTAAAATGGGACAAAAGTCAGACAGTCAAAAAGGTATAAAGTCCAGGTTCAGACTTGCGTCAATGCTTTACAGAGTTGTAAAGTTCAAAGTTGTTGTTTGAAGTGAAGTGACTCCATTCCTGCCGCCATAATGTTTCATTTAAAAGAGAACTCAATTGATTAGCATTACATTTCATTAATGTTGTCTGACTTATGCAGGTGTGTTATGAAGTTGTCAGTAAATTAAAATTTTAATAAATGTTTTCCCCTGCAACATTCTGAAAAGGTTTCGTCTGAACCGACTTATGAGCACATGCATATGCGTGTGCGTTATGAGTCTTCTTACCTACGGACATGCAGAGGATGTCGGCCTGCAGCTGCATCAGCAGCCTGTTGGACGTCATGCCTCCGTCCACCTGCAGCTGCGTCAGAGGAACGCCGCTGTCCAGGTTCATCGCCTCGAGGATCTGAATGAGACGAGCAATATGCCACTTAAACAACCCAGTGTCAGCCAATGGAAATTACATAAAACCCCAGCCTCCAGGGTCTTTTACACCAAACATGACTATAGTTGAAAAAGTTGCTGATATAAAGCTGGGCTTTGGTATTTTCAATCTCTTATTGAATTACAGGATTTTCACTAAGTTCCAACAATTGTAAAAATGAATTGTCAGTCAGACTCAGAGAGGAGTGTTTGAGATGATTCTTGTAAAAATCATGTTTATTTGGAAAGCTGCAGGCGGCTCACACAGCTAGCTTTATTTATTGTTTTGGACGCGTCCTCTTACCAAATAATGTCTACAGCTGATGTTCTGATCACAAAGCTAGCACATATAAAGCCACATTCAGGGTTTTTTTACGAGGTTGAAATGATCCAGAATCATCTTAGTACTTGTCATGACTTTTAGAAAAAAACTACATTAAGTTGGTTGAAGACGGAGACACTGCTCACCTCTCTGGTCTGGAAGCAGACGGCCTCGAGGGCAGCGAACGCCAAGTGGTTCCTGTTGGTGAACTGAGTGAGTCCACAGATAATGCTGCAAAATAAAGAAAATAGAGTCAAGACACGTCACAGTTACAATCAGGACTGCTGAAAACAACATGAAAACAAACATGTGTCATGTTATTACAGAGAACATTTCTCCTTTTGTCAAATAACATCTGATGGCTCAGACATTTGTTTTAACAGCTGACAGTCTCACCCTCTTGCACTGGGCTCCCAGTAGGGGGCATAAAGTCCGGAGAAAGCCGGCACAAAGTAACAGCCGTAAGACGAACCGGCTGCTGCTGCGAGTGTCTCTGAGAGAAGACGGAGAGAACAAAACAAGAAGAAGAGTTGTCAAACATAAATATCTTTTTTCCTACAGAACTAACACCGGCATTAATGAATCATGAATGTCAAATAAGATGTGGTAAGATGCTAAGTACCGATCTCTGAGGAGGACTGCACGATGCCCATGTTGTCCTTCAGCCACCGCACCACTGCCCCTGCGATGGCCACTGAACCCTGAGAGGAAAGACAACAGACTCAAATCACATCAGGTCAAAGTGACAATGATGGACATCACTGTAATGTAGAGGCGAGCTCAAAATGAGAGGGATCATTGAAATCTTTCACACACCTCCAGTGCATAGCAGGCAGGCTCCTCTTTCCCCATTTTGTAGGCGACTGTGGTCAGCAGGCCGTGGTCCGACATCACAGGCTGAGAGAGTCGGAAGAAAAACAGTGTGTGAAGGAACAGAACAGAAGATATTAGTGCAAATTATAAAAGTATTTCCTCAGGCCCAACATCTTACCTTTGTCCCTGTATGTCTGAGCAGGAAGCAACCGGTCCCATACCTTCAACACAACAACAAGACAGATTAGAGACCGGTGATTGAATTATTGATGACATTCCTCTTCAAGACTCAAAGAAGAAATAACAGCACTCACCTATAAGTCACTTTATGTCTGAATGACGGAGATAATCACAACTCTCTATTGTTATGTATGCCTCATTTGTTTTGGAAGTTGACTAAAGGAATGAAATAAGTAGGGGAAATATTCAACTCCTTGCTTTCCAATTCGATGAGATAAAAAACTTTAATCTGCACAACCTGCCTTACTATCTGTATTTTGGGGGTTTCCTACAACAGCTTTCCTCTAAGGATCTTGACACTTCAGTCCCACAATCTTCATTAAAACGATTTTGAAATAAGAAGTGAGACACATAGTGATGAAATGATGGAAGCTGGAAAATAAAGCTAGTTTGAGTCAACGTGACTCAGTTGTTTAAAAGATTGGTTTTGAAAATTCTTGTTACGTTAGTACATGCACGTAAACTAGCATGTGACATAATCCTGTGACTTATGAGTCACATTTTAGCTGCTTTTTACTGGAAATAGTTGTGAGCACTGATGATGCTCCACATGCATCAAACAGTCTTTAATGTTGACATCTTGTTTCAGCAATATAAATGCAGAATGCTGAAAGAAGTAGATGAAAAACAAAACCATTCCACAATGAATGGACAAGTGACTTACGTGTTTTTGGCCTGGCCTTCCTTGAAGCACATCTGACCAACCAGGGCAGCCGACTGGTCACCAAGACACTGACGGAGACAAGCTCACAGTTAGACGGCCATGATAGTCTATGTATGTATTTATATACACCAAGTGTCTCACAAACCAACAGAATCAAGCTCTGTCCTGAAACAAAAAATTATAACATGAGCAGCACATTTTTAAGTGTGAATATCACTACAAATTATATAAAATTAGATTAGCAACTACTGAATAAACAAACAATATAGGGGAATAAGATTCAAACTGAAAAATACAGCCAGTAAAACTAAAAATCTGAACTATAATAAGATAGACGAAGCAGTTGTGAGGTAAGCGTTAAATTAATTTGAGTGTATTAACCTCTGAAGATCAGTTTCATGTTACTTGACGTGATATATCTGTGACAGGCTAATATTGGCCTCGGCAAAGTATCATGAGGCGCTAGTGGAAACGTCTGGAGGAAAGCCACATGTAACACACACCAGCGCAGCACACCGTCGACGTCAACACTGATGAAAGACAGACGTCACTGTTCACACTTACCCCAGAGATCGGAACGCCTGTCAGAGAGCTGGATTTCTGTAAAAAAATACAGAAACACAAGTTTAGTGTTTGGATAAATGAATTTAAAAATCTCATGTAAGAAGAAAATATGTAATAATATAAGAATATAATATCATGTCACAGTAATCTATATGAGCCGCAATTACATAATTCAGCACGTAATCAGTTCAAATCAGGGCATAACGTTTTACTACCTAATAAGGAACTGATTATTATTGATCTTATCAGTTTAACAGCTGCAACACCTTTGCATGTTGCCAGTTAAACACCAGCGCTGCAGAACGTTTGTTTACATGCGTGTCTGTGGTTGAATCCAAAGAAGATAAGGGCCCTTTTCCACGACAATGTGCTATTGCAAACATCTGGATAACACTGTACACTAAAGCAAGAGATAGCATCTTTTCTAGTGTTACTATTTCATTTATTTTGTTATGAGAAAGGCTGCTTTAGTGTGTGAAAAATGTGTTTTCCAAAATGGACAGGCTGTCTTTTAAAATTGTAGGTTAGGGAGGATGTGCGTCCAACAGTAAATGACAGGTTAAAACAAAGAGGTGGAATAAACATCTGAAAAATGTGGAAAACAAACAAAGCTGTCACTTTGGACTGCAGGGCAAAGTGCACGTTGAATTAAAAGGATTAACAGTAACATGGAAGAGCAGGTCAACAGATAAGATACGAGCACAGACATTTGTATCCTCAACACACACACACACACACACACACACACACACACACACACACACGAGGAAATGTTACCGTTATGTAAATGACAGATCATTACTGTTTAAAATCAATATAATTGAAAGCTGTGTTATGGAATCATCCGCAGGAACAGCCTCTGTGGCTGTTAGTGTGACTAACACAGGATCATCTCATCAGGTCATTAATCAGAGTCAGAAAACAACTTTATTTAATTAGAAGGAACGGTTCACCCAAAAATAAATTCAGTCATTGTCTGCTCTCCCCCCATGCTGATGGAAAGTTTCCACCAAGTCCACAAAACATTTCTGGAGCTTCACATCAAAACAGTTGCAGCATTCTGAAGAAGCGAAGAGGCTGGGGACTGGGGAAAGAAATCATAAAATGGCTTCATACATACATACATACAGGAGCCCAAAGATCCCAAATTGATTTTTACACCCTTTTTAAAGCCAAAATCTTCACTGTAGCTGCTGAGCTAAAAGCATTAGCATGAGCTCAACTGAGCTGGGGATCTGAGGGCTTCTGGAGACTTGGATCACACAGGACGAGCTGTCTGGAGCCATTTTATGTTACTTTAAGGTTGCTTTTTAATGTTTTAAAACAAGTCCCCACCTACTTTGGTTGTTTAGGAGAATGCTGCAACACTGTTTTGCTGTGAAGCTCCAGAAATGTTTTGTGGACTACGAAACTTAAACGTCTTTCAATCAGCATGGAGGGGGAGGAGATAGTGACTGAATTATGTTCCTTTAAATGAAAATTACATCGTTATCCATGAATCCAGAATCCAACAGGGAAATACTATGTAGACACATGTTCCCTGGAGAGTGTGAAATGACGGTAAACACCAAATATTTCTGTATGTGTGTGAACAAATAAAACATACAAAGAGGGAGAGAATGAGTCCTTTCTTTACAAGTACAGTCTGAACCATCTTTATGCACATATGAAGGACGTCGTCTTCTCTGATATCAACATGAATTTCTAAGCTTCCTTTCATTTGAAATACGGACTCTGTCAATAATATTCAAGCTGGAATTCTTTTACTACTTCACTTGAAACACTATCGGCACATTATCTCATATTCTGATGAGTTACACACTGTTATCTTATCAAGCTCTATGGTCATTACAGTGATTAAAGGGCTTCATGAGAGCATTCTGCAGAATATTTTATGATTATAGTTTAGTCTAAATTTAGAGGGATTTACAGCCCTTGAATGAGTTGGAAAACAGAATTAGGTCAGGTCCTATCAGGTCCATCTCACAACACACACACAGGCTCACAGAACAGACAGTGAAGGTTATCTGAGCTCACCATACAGCCGTAGATTTCAGACGAGCTTCTGACTTTAGGGAGGATTTCCATCGGGACGTCAAAGTACCTGCAAGAAGCACGACAGCAACCAGTCACAGGAATGCAGGTTTATAATGCACCAAACACGATGCATCTTGGGAGTGATTTCACTGCAAGCAAGTGCAGGAATCATACAGTTTTTTAAACATACTACAAGATATTTTTAACTGGTTAAGATCCCTCTGCATGACCTATGTCAAAAGCACTTTCAAGACCGGCTGCACCACTGCAAGAAACATCAGCTAGAAGACATTACAGACAGGCTGACAGACATAAGCTGAAGGTCATATATGTAACTCTGTTGGGTTTACCTGCAGAGCTCAGGATCCCAGTCCATGGTGTGAATGTTGAAGAGCATGGTGCGACTGGCGTTGGAGACGTCTGTGCAGTGGATGCCTCCGTTCCTGCCTCCCGTCAGGCACTAAAGTAAATAACACATGTATTACAAGTGTGCATCAGATGTTGTAGACTCTGGAAACGTATAATTTTTTCCTCTATAGCTTGATTTTAAAAGAGCTGCCATATCAAGAAAAGCACAGCGTCTTCTCTTGTGTACTTTGACTCACAGGAAACCAAATTTTCCAGCTTGTAAACAGACTTCACTCAGCACAGCTAAGCAAGTACAAGACTCACTTTAAGAGTGATTTGTTTTCTTAACCTTCGGTCTCGGCGGTCAGATCCACAGTTTCAGCCTTTGAGCGGCTCTTACCCAGATGATCCAGGAGTCCACGGTCCCAAACATGGCACGCTCGCTCAGCACCGCCTGTCGCACTTCGTCCACGTTGTCCAACAGCCAGCGGAGCTTCACTGCGCTGAAGTAGGTGCTGATGGGAAGGCCCGTTTTGTGCTGGAGATAAACAGTAGAAACACAGATCAGAGAGAATCACTCAGACTTCTGTTCTGAAGTAAAGCACTACTAAGTGACCTACATATATGAAAGATGTTCAATAATTCAGAGTTAAAGGATTACATCATCCACTGATCTACATTCAGATTATTCTGTTAATGTTTCTGGAGTTTGTGATCCATTATAAAATTAAAGATGTCTTGTGGCTATCTCTCACCTTGAGGTGGTTCTTGTTTTGGCCCGGAGCTTTGTTAATGAGTCTCTCCACTGTTGACTGTGTGCGCAGGTCCAGCCAAACTACAGACAAAGCAAACCTTAGACACAGGAACCAAACCGTGCTAAATTAGACAGAAACATCATCAATACTGCAGTTCTGCCGCAAAAGACCGACTCTGAAACCCTTTTGGCGTTTAACTCCATAAAACAACTTGTACTTCGTGTCACAGGTTGCATGTCTCTGCGTTGATGATGATTGTAATGATTATTAGGAGTGTTAAGAGGTGAAACTTCCCATTAAAACATCAAGAAAAAAAGTATTTTCTATTAATTTTTAATAATGACAAAGTACAGATGAACATTGAGAAGCAACATTTTGATTTCGGGACAGTTTACATTCATTTTCAGCCATTTTAAATTGTTTTTCAAGATAGTGTTGAAGTTATTCTGGAATCCTGAGATTTAAATATTAAGACTGAACTTAATTAAGCTATTTTATTCATTTCCATTCTCTGAGACCTGAAGCTAATGAAAATAACTGATCATTAATAATTATCTTAGATGGTATTTCACCACAACATCCAACAGAAGCTACAGCCTGAAGCTAGAGAGCTTCCAGGAACCAGCAGCACCAGTTTATGTGAAACTCACAGAGTGACAGCTTTTGCCTGACAGACTTATGACATCAGAATCATTTGAAAGATTTGTATCACTTGCAGATGAACCAGCCTTTCAAACTGAACCTTATGACCTTCGGGGGAGTGAATGAAAGCTTCTCTTTACACACAGGCCTCGAGTGGGTGGTGTCTGCATGTGCTCAGCTCCTACGCTGAATCCCCACCACATGGGACGGTGGGTGGTGGAGCAGGGACAGACGTGAAACCGGACACTGTAGTCTGATGCAACCTAGTCATGCGCTGTGCCGTTTCCCAGATGACATAATCTCCTCATTTGCTCAATGTAAGATGTTTCAGCCAAGACGTTGGGAGTGTTAAGTGTGGTTGTAACACAGGAGTTGCAGCAAAGGCAATCTTTACAGAAAAGATGAAGAGATGAAGCTGTTTGTTTGGATTGAGTTGGAAAAAGTTCATCTAAGCTATTAAGACCAGGTGCGACATGAGCGCGTGTTTGATGATGTGACTGAAGAAATGCATTGTGATTCATGACTGAACATTGGAGCAAAGGCAATAGTTCCCAATTAAAGCCACTCTTAAGCTCTTAAATGGTTTTTATTTCAAGTTTCTATCTGCTGAGAGGCTGAGAAATACAGGTTTTAGTGAACATGTCAGGGTTTTGGGGGTCTGAAGGGACACGTGTGATATGTGCACAGTGATACTTGTTCACTGAGATGTATGATGAACCCACCAATGGCGTTGTAGAGCGGCTCTCCCGTCTCTTTGTCCCAAACCAGGGTCGTCTCTCTCTGATTGGTCACACCCACCGCTGAGAGAAAAGCAACAACATAAATGTCAATAAAGCCTCCACTTTCCACCCATTCCTCTCGGTTAGGTGTGGCTAATGGTCAGTTTCTGTTCTCTTGGAGGTGTGGTTAGCATATCTCCAACCCACGGTGTCACAAAAACAGTCTCCCCTCCCACCTTTTATGTTGGCGATGTCGATGTTGAGCTGATGGAGTTTCTCACAAGTCCTCTCAATGCACTCGTACACAGACTGTATGATCTCCTTGGGGTCCTCCTCCACCCAGCTGATTGAAACACACATGTCAGAGACACAAAGATGTAAATAAACCCATTAACACATCCTGTAGTTCCTGTGTGTGACTGCTGCTGCACTTTCTACCCGTTACCTATCACAAGGCTGCACTGGGTTACAGGGTTACAGGGTAAAAAGTCTTTCACAAAAACCAAATAGAGGAAACTGTTATGATAGTTCAAAGTCTTACAATAAGCACACAGCAGCTATTCTGGCTGATGTAACCTTGCAACATGACTTCAGCTGATACCTGGCAGCTTCAGGATATGTTTTTTTTTTGTTCGTTACAAAACATGGGGAAAATATTGAACATTGTGAGATGTTAAGGGCCCAATTTACAAGCCATATCTCATATTTACACAAACTTTAATGTTTCCAAACTGGACTACAACAGATTGGACGCAATATATACAGCAGTAGGAGTCGACCGATGTGGCCTTTTCAAGGCCGATACTGATTATTAGAAATCAAGAAGACTGAAAATAGAATACCGGACCAGATAATCAGCCATCAGATAATCAGTCAACCGTTATACAGCTAATACAGTACAATCAGGATATGTAAAAACCAAGCCAGCTATTGTGCGTACAATAAAAGCAGAGCTGGACCTTAGACTCAATTTTGTTATGCGTGTCAAATAAAGTAAGTGGTTAATCTAAAATGCAGTTAAATTGTAACCTCAGTAACACAGTTAACATTCGAAGGAAAAGCAGAAGGCACAGTTGTCACAATCTGCAACTCGTTTCTTTTCAAATTAAATGCAAAGTTTAACAAAGAGTTTAAATATTTAACCTCAAAGTAGGAATGTATACATCCAGTGGTGTCTGTACAACCAGTTATAGCAGGAGAATGTGGTTCTGTTGGTTTGAAGAGTTTCTTAGCAGCTGCATCTGAGACTATTGTGTTATTATGAAGTAGAGCTGCAACAGTGCAACATTAACTATTGTACTGTCACTATTATCTGGCATTTTTTAAACAAACAATTAATTGAAAAGTAACTGGCAGATCAATGTAATGAAAATAATTCATTAGTTGAAGGAACTCACCCCTCTTTGGGGAAACTCTGGTTGATCTCCACTTGGTGGTGACTCAACATTTCGGCTGTTTTTGCGTTGAACACCTGTGGAGAAATTGAATTAATGAGAGACCAAGAATAGAGATAAACAAGGTTGTCAAGAGTATCAATACTTCAATACATTTTCAGTACCACAAGGGCTGCAGAGTTAGTGGAAATATCATCGAGTATTCAAATCACAGATGCTGCAATTTTTTGATCAAGGTGAAATGTGGAACAAAACTGAACTGAACTGAAAAAGCATTTCTATTAATCGTGACGCAAATCGTGCAGCCCTGGATACTATGTGTTTATAACGATACGATCTCTATTAATTATACATTCAATAGTATTGAAGGTACAGAAGATACTATAAAAAAACAGATCTACAATCAGGGGGTTACATTTTTTTTTAACAAGAAAGAAAAAGTTATCCCATTTTGTCGTTTTTGTCTTTTTGTTGTGGTATCGAAAGATCTAATGAAGTTTAAAATTCTGGGATTGTTACATTCTTAGAAATAAAACCCAGGATAAAGAGAAGTGCTTGTTTTAAAGGGTTGAAGTCTTTCTGGCACAATACAGGACTACTCCCTGTTACAGAGGAGGACAGATTTAACACGAGGCAGCATATTAGATGTAACCTACACAGTCAGACAGAAGTCAGCATTTCTTCTAACGAGCTAATAGGATAAAGCTCTGTGCAGCCTCCTGTGAGCAGCACTACAGGCCTACAACTCAGCCTCACACTCAAGGTTGCCAGGTTATATGAATTCAACACAGAAATACACCACACTGGGAAAAACTGGGAAACATTAACCCTGAAGAACATATGACACACAAGCAGCTTTGAGCTTTGGTGCAACCTTGAACTCTTCAAACTTTACGACAGCTGCAGAAACTGGGCAGACACACAGATACACCCAGGCCACAGGTCGACCTCGCTGACACCGAGAGGAAAGAGGTAACATTCAGTTGAAGTCACACAGTTGGACAGCAAACAGGAAAATCATCACCCTATCATAGAAGGAATGACCGGAGTGTGACTGGACAAGCTGAAGTAGGACGTCAGAGTCCATTAATCACTGACACGTTTTGACAACAAATCTGACGTGTATGTGTCCCTGGATGTGTATTTTGGCACGGAAAGCAAATTATCTCCAAATTTCAGCAAATGACTGAAACTATCAGACTGGAAAGGAGACACAACATGATTTCAGACCACAGTTTACAGACATCACCTCACAGGCCTCCAACATTAACAGTCTGCAGACATGGCTGGCAGCAGGTGCAGATACAGGAAGTGGTCTGAACACAATACACCAAGACAAATACCCGACGACAAACACAACCTCTGAACTTGTATCTACATTGTTTTACAGGTCTGCAAGAAGCTGATGGAGACATCTAATGCATACAAAATATCTCAAAGTATAAATGTTTGTTTCCAGGGTATTCACATGGGTTAGATCATGAAGACTTTTAATCAGAATATAGGGAACAGTAACGTCTTCATTTCACAACAATGTTTCAATGAAAGAAGGACTTAATCATCATCATTATATACGGGTAGAGACATGTGACATGTTTGTGTATTGGCGCTTGGGACCAGCAACGCATCTCATAAACAACCTTCCAGGTTAAAGTTTAACCTCGGGTTGAAATGACCTCGTCTGTGCTTTACCTAAAGTCGTCAGATCAGCATTCAGTCAGGGACCTCACAGAGGGTCAAAGGCCCTTTGGAAAGAACTGGTCACTAATTAAGAAAACATCCACAGCAAAGTTGTAGCACCCGTGTGCTGTGGATAACCACATTGAGCCACATACATTTAACATATACTCTAAACCACGATGAGAGGGTTGGTTGTGGATGTAAAACACCTCAACATTAGTTTTGAATCAGTCCCTGTGCTCTCAGTTAATCAAATGACATCACAAAATATTTACCAGATCTAATCAGGAATCAATGATCCTCTGTCTGCGCCTTAGAAATCTAACAACAAGTGAAACTTTTATCTCCACAGAGCTCCAAACAGCTGTAATCAGTGCCAAGTCTGGAGCTTCCAGCTGACCTACTTGAGAAAGCCCAATTTCATTCACAGAGGGTCAGTAAACAGGATTCATTTTGTCCCAACAGCGAAAAACATGACGACAAATGACAAAAACTGGTGGGTTTCCACAAGGAAGTCTCTTTGCTGGTTAACAGTGTGAACAGTGAACAGTTAACAGTGTGAATAAAACAAAACAGAGGGACATTTTAAACTAAAACTGTGACGAATTTTGTAAAACAGGTTGAGTGAGTGAGCTTTAAAATAGATCGGGCTGGGCAGTACATCAACTTTTTAAGATATATTGATATAGTTATCAATATGAGGTATAGGATTAGACAATACCATTTGTATCAACATAGTTTGGTGTTGCACTACATAACCGGTTTCTTCTGGAAAGCCAGGCCAGTTTGCATGGGTTTGATACCCATATAGGAAGAAATTATATATTGTGCATTTAAAACTGAAATTTTGACCCACTGCGAAGAACATATCGATATATATATGTATATATATGTTGTGTATCACCATTCAATCAAGCAAATATAATGCTATCATCCAATATTTCTTTGCGTTTAACCTGAGCAATGTGCTAATTTACCAGCAGGGGCGCAAAGAGGACACTGAGTTTCTGTGTTTATACTTTAAATAGCTCAGCTAATGTCTTTTATTTGTGGTTAAAGAGATAAAATTAAAAAGCTGCTAGCTTAAACAGAATGACAACACACGGGGGGCTGCCCTTGTAAGTTAGCATACAGGCTAATTAAATCAACATTAGCGCCATTTTCTTTTACAAAGTTTTAATGAGCACTTGTAAGAAGTTTTAATCAGTCGTTCGTCAGAAGTTGTGTTTTTAAATAAGCAAACAAATGTCGAAGTAAAGACATTTCACCGACTCGACCACGTCACTCACCAGAAACCTCGTCGAGCTCGTGCCCTGGTCGATCGCAGCCACCAGCGGATCCATCTTTGTACTTTTCAGAACGACACTCAGAACCAGACGCTGAACCGGACCGGCTGTCGGCTCTGGACCGAGCTGTGATCCTCAAATCGACTCGGTTTCTTTTTCTTTCTTTTTTTTTAAATGCCAGCAACTGCTCCGCGCGAGGGGTCGGTCGGCTGGGCGGGCTGACCGTCGCGAGCGCGTCGGGGGATGTACCGGAACCGGCCGGCGCTGACGACGACGCGATTGGCTGAGCGTCAGAGGGCGTGGGTCACACGCTGACCAATCAGAGCTGGGGGCACGTTGTGCGGAGGTCCAATGGAATGAGAAAGAATGCTGCATTCAGGTGCTCCTCGGATTGGCCCCGCTTTCCGAGGTGGGAAGTCGTCCTTTCTCCGGAATGTGGAAACAACGTGGACGTTAGAAAGAAGTTGTTTTAGATTTTATCGCTCAGACATTTTAAACAACACGTTGACAGCCGTTTCCGGTATTTGAGTGACAAGTGTACCAACAGTTTCTCAACTCTCCCAATTGTTGTTGTTCCAACTTGAGTGGGCATTCATGTGAATTTTCCTAGTCGGAAAAACTTTTTTTGCGATAATTCCGACAGCACGTGAACGCACAGAAATACATCCATCCATAAAGCATAATTTGCTCTGTGTACTTATTAAAACAAAAACAACAACAAACAATATAAGTGGAACAAACTGTGTGTATGTAAGGAACTTAAAGTAGAGATAATAAAAGATAAATACATAAAAAAAATATTCAGAAGATTTATTAAGATGAGGGATTTAAAGGTACAACATGCAATTATCACTGAAAACATAAAAAAATGAACAAATTATTAACAGAACTTGCAGAAATAAAATGTTTTAGTTTATTATGTCTATGAATTGTATTGCAGAGATATCTACTGAAGTTAGCCTGCTAAACAGCTAGCCCGTCCTGGTCCAAAGCTCCTGTGGTAGCAGTGTAAACACAACACTCCCCTGGTCCTTGAACCACCAGTCAGGACCACTAGCTGCATGGCTAACTGAGCTAACTAGCTATCAGCAGCTACAGGTAACAGCAGTTAGCGGTGATACTGTGGTAATATGCTACCCCCTGTGTTTTGAGTATGAACATATTACACCTTCAAGTGGCAATTTCATCTCTGTAAGGTAGTAACTTGCAAACAATGCAGGTAATTACATATTTTCCTCGTAACAAATTGGAGGTAGAGTAATTTAGAGGAATTAGTGCATGGAGACTTGACAGGGGGAACAGTATCTGACAGTCACCCTGCTATAATGGACACATTTAGGCATAGCTGGCTGAAAAACACAAGATTTACATGTGAATTTTACAGATGTGTGTGTTCCTCTCATATTAGAAACCAGGGGGAGCCGTCTCTGACAGTCATACTGTATTTTCAGCTGTCAGGAAGCGTTCCCTGCTGTAAATGAGGTGGTTTAAAGACAAATATACAACCTAATGAAATGTATGATGAGTTTTTAGTCTACAATTACTTTAGACTTCCTCTCAGCGCTGTGAAAGTGTACTCGTTGGGACAGAAAACCATCATAGCTCAGCAGCTGTTGCAGCAGCAGCAGCTCTCATTCGCTCAGACGGGTGTCAGACGGGACGGACAGCCTAAAAATAGCATTAATCTTTATTTGGCTTTGAGGAGTCTCTCTTAACTACACAGAGCTGTCGAGGCAGACTGATGATCCACTCACTGCTAATTATCATGATCAGAAGGCTACAGGGGAAACTGATAGCCCCCCCCTTAATCAAATGCTCCTTTTTCTTTTTCAGAAGAAAAAATGGCACCCGAAGGCCACACACCTTGCTCACCCTTGTCCCCCTGAGGAACAACAACAGCCCCCCATCAAGCTGAAACACAACATTGGTTCTTTCTGTCCATTTTTGAGAAGATATATTTGGGCTTCTTGCACAAGCTAATCAAAATTTCACTTGATTGAATCAAACATGTCTTTATCTGACAATGAAGATGAAAAAGAAGAAGAAATAAAGAAGAGCTGAAAATGAAGCCAGTTTTGATCAATATTCCTGATTAGTTTGTTTCATCAAATGTTTACATTTTAATTATTTCACTGTGAACCCACCCACGTCATACATATAGACAGAAAAAAACACTAAAAACAATTACAAATAGACACAAACCGATAAGAAGCCCAGTCAAAGCTCTGTAAGTTTTCACTTCCATCGTGTTCAAGCCATTTCTTCAGTTTTTCTTTTGGTTTTTGTTGTTTGATCGTTTACCGTGTGATGTTTTCATCTTTGTATATCATTTTTAAAGTTTAGTTGACTTGTTCTGTTATTTACTGTGACCTTTTATGGTATAAGATCATTTGTAAAGATTTCTAAACTTGCTCAAAGGCAGATCATAGTTTTAGACCAACATCTGACCCTGCTGGTTCGGCACAGACGCCTCACAGGTCAAGTTTTAGGAAATTAAGGCCAAACAGGGATGAAGGTCTTAGTAAACTACGGGAACTTGGAGACTAATATTTGCTTTCAGGATATTCAAACTCATGGAGATGGAAATGTATTAGTTTAATGTGTATTTTGTATCGATACTTGCTATAGTAACATTTTCTTAAGTGTAATGTATTCTCAATATATTGAAATCTTCTGTTATCTCCATTATTTATGAAATGCAGGAAATCTGGTTATGAATTTGCTGCTACAGAACCAGTACAGGACATGTGACAGAAATATATGTATCAGTGTTTTTACTGTGTTATTGTCATTCACTCTGATTGACTGAGTGACATCACAGTACCTGTGGTGACCCCTACAGTCCAGAAGTCTGTTCTACACCTGTTGACACTGAACTGTTACTCCTACAGTCACCCTGAGCATTAAAGTCTACATGTCTCTATCAGCCACAGTGATTTTGTATGTACAGAACTGATCAGGTTCCCTCCTGTTTTGATCACACTCCAAACAGAAAACAAATACAAGCATACCAAAAACACACGGTACAGGACAAAAAAAGGAAACACCTGGTGTGTGTTTTTATTACCTGTGCATTACAACCAAACCCACAACACTGGAGATCATTGATAAGAGATCGTCTGGATTACCTCGACAATACATCAATAGTGCAATACTTGCTGAAATGAACATATTTATAATCCAAGATTTCCTTTGTCAAACATTCCTTTCGTAATTTAAAAAGATTGTCTCTGTAATAAAATAGAATTTTAGCAAATTCTTATATGTTTCTCGTTACTCTTTTAAATATGTCGAGCATTTGTAATTTGTTTGTAACTTTTCAGTAGAGTCATAAAGTAATATGTCCATCTCATCACATCATATTTAAGAGTGCATACACCAAAACTACAACAAGAAAGACATAATTGTGCTTAGTCCAGTAAATAAATATGCAAAAGTACAGATTTAAATGGCTCAAATACATTTAAATCAATATAAAGTCACATAATCTTTCAATGACAGTCAGTTCTTTGAGTCGCAGCTCACTACACGTCTGGTTTCGAGGCTTCAGGTCCGGCAGCGTCCGTGTGGCTGTCAGCTGAGCTCTGCCTGCCCACCGCTGTCTCTTTACTCTTGGCTGCGTTCTCACTGATGGTCCGGTTCTGTTTCTCCCTCTCCAGAGCTTTCTCCATCTCTGTGTAGTAATCCAGAGCCTTTCGCACTGGGTCGATAATGTGTTGCTGCAGAATGAATAAAAGAGAGAGAAAACTTAACTTGTTGAAACCCAACAGGCATGTTGCTCAGGGTTAGTATGTTTCTGAATCTTTTAAATAAATTACCTCCAAGCAGGGGAAGAGGTTGGCCAGCTCGATGAAGAGAGGCAGAAGGACAAATCTGATGAAGCCTGTTTGAGATGAAGGCTTGGTGACTTTGTCCCGGTCCATGAAGGGGGTGACTGGAAGACCCTCTAACTTCTCCATGTCACTCTGAGAGCAGATAGACCACACAGTGTTAAAGCTTCAGGATGCTGCCTCACAAGGGTTTGAATTAAACTCAACAAAAACATAAATGCAACAGTTTTGTTTTTTCACGAGTTGAAGCAGAAAATCTCAGACTTAACTGTGCACACAAAAGGCTTATTTCCATTTCCATGTAACTGGGCATTCTGCCTCCCTAACCCTTAAAATGTTGTTGAAGTACTGACACAAATTTCAAAAGGTTTTGCTCCTACAAAGAACTTTAATATTTTGTTGATTTTAAAGGCCCTGGTGGACAAACGTGGTATTGTTTCCACCGTCAAAACCACAAAATATAATGTCAAAAATAAAACGATCTACAGAAAATCCTCCTCCTGTTTCTTTTTAACTGGCTAATGTCCTACTTGCTGTAACTTCGCCTGGGAAAATGTAAGCACAGGCTCTTCCACTTTAAATAGAAATATTTCATCTTCTCGCTGATGGTCTCATTTGCATATGCAGGTCATATAGAGGCATAACTGTTTCATAACCAGTCAAAAACTCCTTGTAGTAGCTTTAACTTGTGAAAAGTGGGAGCAAAAACAAGTGTTTATATTTTGGTTGAATGTAGTAGAACCACACAGACATTTCATTTTTAAATCATGTCAGGAAAACTCGAAACAATCTTCTAAAGTTCTCAAACTAATAATGGGCTGTTGCCTTTGTATGAAATGTCTTTACAATAGGATTTAGTTACCTGGTTGTAGAACTCCTGCAGGAGACAGTCCAGCCAGGGCTCAGCCACCTCCATGGGCCGCGCCTCGTTGGATATATCGCTCACTTTGATCAGAATCATCATCAGCTGCACACACAACAGGAAAGACTCAGATATTAAACAGCTTCACGTTAACATTTCTGATCAAAATGTTTGGTTTGTGTTTACATTTGCTCTCCTCTCACCACATCTCCGTGCTCCTTGTTGGTGAAGTCAAAAGCCGGCAGGATGGACTTGAACTTGTTGAGAATCTCGTTGTGTCTCGTCATGTCAGTGGCCAGGATGCATCTGCAAATACGACAGAATAAATACTGAAATTCTGATCCACATCTAAAAGATAAGCAAATCATGTATGAACGTATCCCAGATAGCAAAATTGTACCAGACACCCTCATCCGGCCCACATACCACGTGGAATAATGGCACTGGGGTGGTCCGCTCCTGTTTGCCAGATCTGAGCCAAAAGCAGCCACAGCACGACCACATGTCAGCCAAGAGCAAACAGAATAAACCAGAACTGGCCCCAGCGTGGGCAGATCCAGCCCACCAGAACAGAATGAACTGTGGCCCAGATCTTGGTCAGTTCTGGTGTATTCAGTTTGCTCTTTGCTGACATCTGACCATATATGAACGTATCACAATTTTGCTATGTGGGATAAAATTCATATGTGAAAATGTGAATTTCTTCAGTAGAGAATTTCATTCATAAGTGAAAAAAGCCAGTAACTTGTGAAAATGTCCACCTCACACGTAACATTATCTTATTTTCACATTAAAAAAGAACCAATCACTTGTTCACGAGACATTATTTTATTTTCACATTAAAAATATTCATATGGATGTGAAATGTGGAAAGGCAAATTTCACGTGTCATTTTCATTTGGGACTATCGTGATTAAATAACATGAGATAATGTGTGTGCTAAAAGAAGCAGGAAGATGATCTCACTTGATGATTCCTTCTCTGATCTGTTTGTACTGATCCATGGACAGATTTCTGAAGATGTTGCTCTCTGTCTACAAAACAGAAAATCGTTGGGTTATTGTCAACTTAAGTAACTAAAAGTTGTTTCTTAATGGCAGCTTGGACAGAAAGTTTTGAACCAACAGCATGTCGTCATCTTTACCTTCTCCAGTATCTCAAAAGCTACAGCGCAGTGGTGGTTCTCCAGTGGAGAGATGTCATTGTAGCGGAGAGCGAGTTCAGTCCGAGCATTTATCTGAAACGTGGTCAGACATTAGTTAATTATTAGAGTTTCTGATTAACATTAAATAGAGTTGATGCACAAAGAGTAGATTTAATGTACCTGATAGGCGTTGTTGTATCCTGTGTGGTCGAGGTCGTGGCAGACTGCAGAGGTCAACATGATCAGCAGGTTGACGCTGTCCATCTTACTCCTCAGGTCAGTCAGCCAGATCAAACCATACATCTGAAGAGGATGTTTTTTGATGGACAGTAAGTCAGCATGTTGCTTGACACGACCAAGGTTAGATACGCAGCAAGCAATGTAGGTTAATAAAGTTCATACAGCTCACACGTTAGCAAACAACTGCTCACTTACATATTCAGCAGTCATGAACAACATGATCTTTGCAACTCCTGAGAAAAATACCAGGCTCCATCACTTGCTAAGTCAAGGGCATAATGTGTGTGTGTCCAATTAAAACACACACACTTTGACACTCACACACTCAATAAAATCTATTTTAAGGCGATGTCCTGTAAAAACTATTCCCCAGTCCCCCAGTTGCTTGAAAGAATTTCCTTCACTTAGAGGTTGTTCTAACTAAACCTTCTTCTAAATATTAAACCAAAACCATGAGCTGAAAGCTTCACAGAGCTGCAGAATTTGGCCCTATTCCTCTGTGACTTTGTTCACATGTGCCACCCCTTTTACATTACGCACTAATCCGATGTACTGATATCAAACATATTGATTAATGCAGATTTAAAGAATGAATCTTTTGTGCAAGTGTCCTCCTTCATGGATGTGCTCTCACCAGAGTACCCTCTTGACCCTGAGGGCTGGATGTCCTTCACCAATTAGCTGATGGCATAATTGCACAATTTCATGATTACAGACACAGTTGGGCTCTCTGTGATTTGCCCTGATGAAACTTCACTCTAAAACACACATGCGCTCACCATCTGTGTGACACAGAAGCAGTGCTTGAAGTTGTGGAAAGGGATGTTGTTGTATCTTCTGTAGACTTCGAACAGGAACTGCTGCAGAACTTGAGGCTCAATGTTGAAGGTCGCTATGAAGTCCAAATCTGTGTACATGACCTGCAGGAGCACCATGATCTCTGCATCCTCCCACTGCCTGCACACACACGCAAAACACACACAACATATATGAATAATTTCCTTTTAAATCTTCTGCCTGTCCTGTGCTGTTTCCACACATGAGCAGTACTCATGCTTGTATTTTTGCAACGATATCCTGATATATAATTCATTTGAACACACTTTGTTGATAGAAGCAAAAATGTAGAATACCAGCTTTATCCTTTATAATACCTCTTATCTCACACAAAGGGAAAGAAAGAAAAGAAAAGCACATTTTATCAGGGTTTCAAAGGAATCCTGTTATTTACTATGATTATGCCCTACTCGAAGCTTTAGTTTTCTGTTCATAATCACATATCTCTCCATCAACACCATTGTGGGTTTGTTTTAAAAGCTTTTTGAACAAATGAAATGATGACCAGGCCTGACTGAACGCAGCATACGCTTCCTCCCCATGAAGCCCACTTCAAACATGGTGTGTTGATTAAGCCTTTTATGAAGACCTTCTTTTGATTTGTGAGCCCTTTGCAGGCCTATTTATATTGAAATGAGTGTGTCTATTGGAAGAAAAGAGGGCGGCTCACATCCTCTTCAGAAACGCATCAGAGGTGCATGTTGAGCACGACTTCCATTAGCTGACCGTCTTTCTGTCACACAGGAAACAGGTGCACCGAGTGGTTTTCACTCCTGATCACACAGGCGCAAAGACATCACAGTGATGAAGACTAATGAAAACATCTCCAAACTCACCAGTTATCAAAGGTTGGAGTCTTCAAGTACTGCCTCACTTCGTCTGATACTTCCAGGGAGCTGCAGGGTGACAACACGCGTGATTACGAGATATTCAAACATAATATTTGGTAGCACAAGTGAGCTCTGCATGTGAACGTGCCTCATTTGGAGAAACTTTTCCCGTACATGCTCACACTCCTTCCTGGTCTTGTGCAGGGTTCTCTTGTGGTAGAACGGGGAGGGCTTGTGTGTTCCTTCTGACAGGTCTTTAAACAATCCCAGCCAGCTCAGATGCTCCACACTCTGAGGAAAAAAGACTTAGACTTAGACTTCACTTTATTGATCCCGTTGGGATGACTCCCTCAGGGAAATTGAATTTCCAGCAGCATACAGTTCACAATAAACTCTTAGCTAAAAATAGAAAATAAAGATAGGAATAGAACAAAATACATTCCTATCTTTATTTTCTATTTTTAGCTAAGAGTTTATTGTGAACTGTATGCTGCTGGAAATTCAATTTCCCTGAGGGAGTCATCCCAAGAAGCATAAATCCAGGCACCTGAGGCTGGAGGTCAGAGAAACACATCGTTCTTTACGTCAAATACCCGAACCAACCCCTTCAAAATAGGCCAGGAATCGTTTGCATGTCATGTTTTTGTCAGAGACTCCCTGGAAATTTGTATCAACAGCCATGCTAGTAGATATTTGTGGCTGTACAATTGTGAAGTCTTACAATTGACTCAATTAACTTAAGTAGTTATGGCAGTCCATCAGAGTCATTTTACTAAAACCCAAAAATTTAAAACTCATGGTGGTACGAGGGGAAATGTTTGAGGATCACCACAGTCTGTAGCATGCATTGTCTGGGAACCACACGTCTGCACCAAATCTCAAGTTTGTAATGTTCTTATTTCTGATGAAGATTTAAAAACTCCATATTTCGAGCAGCTTTAAATCCCCCGGTCACTTTGTCCGTACCTCGAGTTTCTCCCGGAATGAATCAACCTGTTTCTTCATCTCGTACACGACTGCAGGAGTCTCACCGGCCTCGATCAAGATTTTCTTCTCCAGGCCCTGCAGTCTGAGATCCCACACCATCAGTGAGGTGTTAAGTCAGAAGACATTTATTTTTACCTTTGGACTGTGTTGTACACAGTCTTCTTGGCTTCCTTGTTCAAAGAATAAAGAATCCAAATGCCAGATCTCTGACTCAGACTTTTTCACCTTTTTCATTAAATATGACTCAAATTCTCCGAAAGAATATCATGTTTCTCTCATTTCCCACCTTGCCTACCTTTTCTCCATGGACGAGAGGTCAAATCCGAGTGCACCGGCAAGTTCTGCACCTGAAATCAAAAGTAAAGATGGAGACTGTCAGCGTTTGTTTACATAAACCCCAGCACTGTGATTCCCATGATGCTGAATTAAAGATACCTAACGGCTCACTGTTGCAGTCGGAGGCCACCACCTCCAGCTTGTAGCAGGAGTTCGGGCTGTTGGGCTCCAGACTCGGGGAGATGTTGATTATGTTGCCTTTGGGGTTGTACAGCTTCAGGATGTCGTGGGGTCCCGCCTCGGCTGCAGAGCGGAAAAGATCTGGAAGGAACGGCTCATTTCAACCGGACATTTTGACTAGATGTTGGGACAATTTCCAGCCGTGTTTTTCGCAACGTAACCGGATATTTTTGACTAGACATCGGAGCAAAACCAGTAATAAGAGCATCTTTTGAATTGCAAGGCATGTTTATAAACTGCATGATCACCAAATACAAAGGATGACCACAGGCCAAACGGATTTGACATAACTTTCCAACCCAAAATTGTGCTTAAAAATGGCTTATAGCTGATTGATAAGCATCTGCAAATGACTGTAATTACTACTTATGAGCCCCCACTAAGTCTGCCGAATTAGAGAGTGGTACCACTTCTACGTAAGACTGCCACAGATGCATAGAGACTCTACAGTCAAAACTCTAATCAACATGTTTTAACTCCAAATGACAAACAACTGTTTCCAGAAAATACATGCTTATGTTAATATTTTTTATGAGATCTTAAATAAGGTGTTTCTTTTGCCTTCCTCCCCACTTGAGACGAAGCACACATGAAGAACATGTGAAGCCGATCAGGAGCTGTCAGTGGCAGCTGTATCGCTGCCTGTAGCTCAGACAACCTCCAGAACACTTAAACAAGTCTGTGTAACGACTGATCTGTGCGTCTGATCCACAGAAAACTGTTAGAATAGTTGTCTGTCAATGAACTGTCTTCTGTTAATGCAACTGCAACTATTAATTCTTAAACTCTGTAATGGTATATGCGTGTATATTTGCACTCAGACACACCACACATGCATTTTCTCATATATATAAATGAACTTTAAATGGTAACCTCATTTTCTGCTCCTACCTTTGACATCCTGGGCCGGGCAGTCCAGAGGGAACTCAGCCTGCTCCGGTCTCCCGTTCACCGTGAAGTAGATGATTTTTGTTGCCATGTCATGAGCTCAGAGCCACTGATGTTGCTGTGTGCACTGCTGATTTCAGTGGTAAACACTCCACCCCCATGCTTTTATTCCCTCCACCTCCTCTTCTGCTCCTCCTTCCTTTCTTTTGTACAACAACATTTTTTTCAAATGACAGCAGGAGGAATTAATTGAAAATACAATTTGTTTCATTTGTTTCATTAATAAGTGCTTTTTATGATAATTATGAATCATTGTCTTATAGATATGTTATTAATACATACGTTTGAGATCTCATAATTATGACATAAAAAGTCAAATAGAATAATAATACGAACAAAACGAGAACATTTCTGAGGAAAATTTGCGTGATGCTTGGTAAGGAAGTATAAATAGAGATAGCTGTGATGTCTGTGAGAGAGAGTGGGACAAAATGGCCGACAAAAAGATCGCTCAATGAGTTGCCATCCATGGACATTAGACTGACACCTAGTAGTACTTAGCAGTACTCATTTACTACAAAATACAGGAAAAACAAAGATGGGGAACATTAATAAAATCTGAAAGGACGAATTGAAACATTTTTCTAAATCTTTTTTGAAAAAGCACTACAATCCAATAAAAAGAGGTGTGTCTCACTCAACCACTACAGGAAGACATTTTGGAATTGATTTTGAGTTGATGGGTCACATGACCTGGAAGTTATTGGGAAAAAAATGACAATTTTTAATAAAAATACTTTAAAAAATTAAGAATTTTCATGGAAAAAATATTTTAAAAATTGAAAAAGCACACCAGGAAGACATTTTGGCATTGATATTGAGTCACACTATGATTGGTCACACGGACCCGGCGCCATATTGGGTCTTAAGAGGTCTTCGCCTCCTCAGTTGTATTTTTGCCCCCTCTGTTTAAGTTTTATACATCGATAGAAAAACACCAAAAAGTTTTTTCCAAGATACACGTGATCATAGTTAGCTGTTGTTTCAGGACCATGGACAGCACAGTTACACGTAATGCAGGTAATCTGACAGATTGTTGTAATTTTTCAGCTTCCCAATTGAGTGAAAAGATGAAAAGATCACATTTCAAGGTAAAACAACACATTGATGACTCGTTAGCTGATGTTAGCATTAACGTTTGATCCTGTGTGTTTCACTTCCACGTTTAGACAACAGGATGTGTGTTGATATTTCTGAAATCATTTACGGCCTTCCTAATCGCATCGTATCAAGCCAAGGACGTTACATTCAAACCTGGATACCTGGATACTGTGTCGGAGGCATTTTATTCCTATGAGTGGCACATGAAGCCAAAATCACTCATCTAGACTTTATTGGACCAAATGGCTCAAATTATAATAGACAAAAACACCCAACAGGTTCTTTATAAATCAGGGGTGAGCCGAGTTAAAACCACAACTGAGACTAATTTAAAAAAAGGGTTTACCATAAAAATAACCAATACAGACAACTGTAGTACAGGCGACAGAGACTCACAGGGTCCTGCTGCTTCAGGCTCCTGTGCTGGCTCGTCTCCAGGGTTCGGCTCGTCCTGTTCCTCTCGGTTGCTCGTGTCGGTAATTCATCTGTTCAACTCGTCCATCACCTGCAGGAGGAGAAAGAGGAGCTGTGGTAGTTTTACGTCTCTGAGGAGGTTTTGTGTCTGTTTTGTGTCTGTGTCTGTTTTGTGTCTGTTTTGTGTCTGTTTTGTGTCTGTGTCTGTTTGTGAATGTTTTGTGTCTGTTTTGTGTCTATGAAGGTTTTGTGAAGGTTTTGTGTCTGTTTGTGTCTGTTTTGTGTCTGTTTTGTGTCTGTTTTGTGTCTGTGAAGGTTTTGTGTCTGTTTTGTGTCTGTTTTGTGAATGTTTTGTGTCTGTTTTGTGTCTGTGAAGGTTTTGTGTCTGTGAAGGTTTTGTGTCTGTTTTGTGAAGGTTTTGTGTCTGTTTTGTGAAAGTTTGTGAAGGTTTTGTGTCTGTTTTGTGTCTGTTTTGTGTCTATGAAGGTTTTGTGAAGGTTTTGTGTCTGTTTGTGTCTGTTTTGTGTCTGTTTTGTGTCTGTTTTGTGTCTATGAAGGTTTTGTGAAGGTTTTGTGTCTGTTTTGTGTCTGTTTTGTGTCTGTGAAGGTTTTGTGTCTGTTTTGTGTCTGTTTTGTGAATGTTTTGTGTCTGTTTTGTGTCTGTGAAGGTTTTGTGTCTGTTTTGTGAAGGTTTTGTGTCTGTTTTGTGAAAGTTTGTGAAGGTTTTGTGTCTGTTTTGTGAAGGTTTTGTGTCTGTTTTGTGTCTGTTTTGTGTCTGTGAAGGTTTTGTGTCTGTTTTGTGAATGTTTTGTGTCTGTTTTGTGTCTGTTTTGTGCCTGTTTTGTGTCTGTTTTGTGAAGGTTTTGTGTCTGTTTTGTGAAAGTTTGTGAAGGTTTTGTGTCTGTTTTGTGAATGTTTTGTGTCTGTTTGTGAATGTTTTGTGTCTGTTTGTGAATGTTTTGTGTCTGTTTGTGAATGTTTTGTGAATGTTTTGTGAATGTGTCTGTTTTGTGTCTGTTTTGTGCCTGTTTTGTGTCTGTTTTGTGTCTGTTTTGTGCCTGTTTTGTGTCTGTTTTGTGAAGGTTTTGTGTCTGTTTTGTGTCTGTTTGTGAAGGTTTTGTGTCTGTTTTGTGAAGGTTTTGTGTCTGTTTGTGAAGGTTTTGTGTCTGTTTTGTGAAGGTTTTGTGTCTGTTTTGTGAAGGTTTTGTGTCTATGTCTGTTTTGTGTCTGTTTTGTGTCTGTTTTGTGTCTGTTTTGTGTCTGTTTTGTGTCTGTTTGTGAAGGTTTTGTGTCTGTTTGTGAAGGTTTTGTGTCTGTTTGTGAAGGTTTTGTGTCTGTTTTGTGAAGGTTTTGTGTCTATGTCTGTTTTGTGTCTGTTTTGTGTCTGTGAATGTTTTGTGTCTGTTTTGTGAAGGTTTTGTGTCTGTGTCTGTTTTGTGAAGGTTTTGTGTCTGTTTTGTGAATGTTTTGTGTCTGTTTGTGAATGTTTTGTGTCTGTTTGTGAATGTTTTGTGAATGTTTTGTGAATGTTTTGTGTCTGTTTTGTGTCTGTTTTGTGAAGGTTTTGTGTCTATGTCTGTTTTGTGTCTGTTTTGTGTCTTTTTTGTGAAGGTTTTGTGTCTGTTTGTGAAGGTTTTGTGTCTGTTTGTGAAGGTTTTGTGTCTGTTTTGTGAAGGTTTTGTGTCTGTTTTGTGTCTGTTTTGTGTCTGTGTCTGTTTTGTGAAGGTTTTGTGTCTGTTTTGTGAAGGTTTTGTGTCTGTTTTGTGTCTGTTTTGTGTCTGTGAATGTTTTGTGTCTGTTTTGTGAAGGTTTTGTGTCTGTTTTGTGAAGGTTTTGTGTCTGTTTTGTGTCTGTGTCTGTTTTGTGAAGGTTTTGTGTCTGTTTTGTGAAGGTTTTGTGTCTGTTTTGTGAATGTTTTGTGTCTGTTTTGTGTCTGTGTCTGTTTTGTGAAGGTTTTGTGTCTGTTTTGTGAATGTTTTGTGTCTGTTTTGTGAATGTTTTGTGTCTGTTTTGTGAATGTTTTGTGAAGGTTTTGTGTCTGTTTTGTGAATGTTTTGTGTCTGTTTTGTGAATGTTTTGTGTCTGTTTTGTGTCTGTGTCTGTTTTGTGAAGGTTTTGTGTCTGTTTTGTGAAGGTTTTGTGTCTGTTTTGTGAAGGTTTTGTGTCTGTTTTGTGAATGTTTTGTGTCTGTTTTGTGTCTGTTTTGTGTCTGTGTCTGTTTTGTGAAGGTTTTGTGTCTGTTTTGTGAATGTTTTGTGTCTGTTTTGTGAATGTTTTGTGTCTGTTTTGTGTCTGTGTCTGTTTTGTGTCTGTTTTGTGTCTGTTTTGTGAATGTTTTGTGTCTGTTTTGTGTCTGTTTTGTGAATGTTTTGTGTCTGTTTTGTGTCTGTTTGTGAATGTTTTGTGTCTGTTTGTGAATGTTTTGTGAATGTTTTGTGTCTGTGTCTGTTTTGTGTGTGTTTTGTGTGTTTTGTGTCTGTTTTGTGAAGGTTTTGTGTCTGTTTGTGAAGGTTTTGTGTCTGTTTGTGAAGGTTTTGTGAAGGTTTTGTGTCTGTTTGTGAAGGTTTTGTGTCTGTTTGTGAAGGTTTTGTGTCTGTTTTGTGAATGTTTTGTGTCTGTTTTGTGAAGGTTTTGTGTCTGTTTTGTGAAGGTTTTGTGTCTGTTTTGTGAATGTTTTGTGTCTGTTTTGTGAAGGTTTTGTGTCTGTGAATGTTTTGTGTCTGTGTCTGTTTTGTGTCTGTTTTTTGAAGGTTTTGTGTCTGTGTCTGTTTTGTGAAGGTTTTGTGTCTGTTTTGTGTCTGTGTCTGTTTTGTGTCTGTTTTGTGAATGTTTTGTGAATGTTTTGTGTCTGTTTTGTGTCTGTGTCTGTTTTGTGAAGGTTTTGTGTCTGTTTTGTGAATGTTTTGTGTCTGTTTTGTGAATGTTTTGTGTCTGTTTTGTGTCTGTGTCTGTTTTGCGTCTGTTTGTGAAGGTTTTGTGTCCGTGTCTGTTTTGTGTCTGTTTTGCGTCTGTTTGTGAAGGTTTTGTGTCTGTTTGTGAAGGTTTTGTGTCTGTTTGTGAAGGTTTTGTGTCTGTTTGTGAAGGTTTTGTGTCTGTTTTGTGTCTGTTTTGTGAAGGTTTTGTGCCTGTGAATGTTTTGTGTCTGTTTTGTGTCTGTTTTGTGTCTGTTTTGTGAATGTTTTGTGTCTGTTTTGTGAATGTTTTGTGTCTGTTTTGTGTCTGTTTTGTGTCTGTTTGTGAAGGTTTTGTGTCTGTGTCTGTTTGTGAAGGTTTTGTGACTGTTTGTGAAGGTTTTGTGTCTGTTTTGTGTCTGTTTTGTGTCACATGACCTGGAAGCTATTGGGAAAAAAATGACAATTTTTAATAAAAATACTTGGAAAAATATTTTAAAAATTAAAAAAGCACACCAGGAAGTGTCTTTGGCATTGATATTGAGTTTTGTGTCTGTTTTGTGAAAGTTTTGTGTCTGTTTTGTGAAGGTTTTGTGTCTGTGTCTGTTTTGTGAAGGTTTTGTGTCTGTTTGTGAATGTTTTGTGTCTGTTTTGTGAAAGTTTTGTGTCTGTTTTGTGAAAGTTTTGTGTCTGTTTGTGTCTGTTTGGTGTCTGTTTTGTGTCTGTTTTGTGAATGTTTTGTGTCTGTTTTGTGTCTGTTTTGTGAAGGTTTTGTGTCTGTCTGTTTTTGAAGGTTTTGTGACTGTTTGTGAATGTTTTGTGAATGTTTTGTGTCTGTTTGTGTCTGTTTTGTGTCTGTTTTGTGTCTGTTTTGTGAATGTTTTGTGTCTGTTTTGTGAATGTTTTGTGTCTGTTTTGTGTCTGTTTTGTGAATGTTTTGTGCCTGTTTTGTGAATGTTTTGTGCCTGTTTTGTGAATGTTTTGTGAATGTTTTGTGTCTGTTTTGTGAATGTTTTGTGAATGTTTTGTGCCTGTTTTGTGTCTGTTTTGTGTCTGTTTTGTGAAT
Source organism: Pagrus major (assembly GCF_040436345.1). Taxonomy (NCBI): domain Eukaryota; kingdom Metazoa; phylum Chordata; class Actinopteri; order Spariformes; family Sparidae; genus Pagrus; species Pagrus major. The sequence continues at coordinate 31,455,061 of NC_133223.1, forward strand.
GTTTTGTGTCTGTTTTGTGTCTGTTTTGTGAATGTTTTGTGTCTGTTTTGTGTCTGTTTTGTGAAGGTTTTGTGTCTGTTTTGTGAATGTTTTGCATCTGTTTGTGAATGTTTTGTGTCTGTTTTGTGAATGTTTTGTGTCTGTTTTGTGTCTGTTTGTGAATGTTTTGTGAATGTTTTGTGAAGGTTTTGTGTCTGTTTTGTGAATGTTTTGCATCTGTTTGTGAATGTTTTGTGTCTGTTTTGTGAATGTTTTGTGTCTGTTTTGTGTCTGTTTGTGAATGTTTTGTGTCTGTTTTGTGAATGTTTTGTGAATGTTTTGCATCTGTTTGTGAATGTTTTGTGTCTGTTTTGTGAATGTTTTGTGAATGTTTTGTGTCTGTTTGTGAATGTTTTGTGTCTGTTTTGTGAATGTTTTGTGTCTGTTTTGTGAATGTTTTGTGTCTGTTTTGTGTCTGTTTGTGAAGGTTTTGTGTCTGTGTCTGTTTGTGAAGGTTGTGTGACTGTTTGTGAAGGTTTTGTGTCTGTTTTGTGTCACATGACCTGGAAGCTATTGGGAAAAAAATGACAATTTTTAATAAAAATACTTGGAAAAATATTTTAAAAATTAAAAAAGCACACCAGGAAGTGTCTTTGGCATTGATATTGAGTTTTGTGTCTGTTTGTGAAAGTTTTGTGTCTGTTTGTGAAGGTTTTGTGTCTGTGTCTGTTTTGTGAAGGTTTTGTGTCTGTTTGTGAATGTTTTGTGTCTGTTTTGTGTCTGTTTTGTGAATGTTTTGTGCCTGTTTTGTGTCTGTTTTGTGAATGTTTTGCATCTGTTTTGTGAATGTTTTGTGTCTGTTTTGTGAATGTTTTGTGTCTGTTTTGTGTCTGTTGTGTGAATGTTTTGTGTCTGTTTTGTGAATGTTTTGTGAATGTTTTGTGTCTGTTTTGTGAATGTTTTGTGAAGGTTTTGCATCTGTTTGTGAATGTTTTGTGTCTGTTTTGTGAATGTTTTGTGTCTGTTTTGTGTCTGTTTGTGAATGTTTTGTGTCTGTTTTGTGAATGTTTTGTGAATGTTTTGCATCTGTTTGTGAATGTTTTGTGTCTGTTTTGTGAATGTTTTGTGAATGTTTTGTGTCTGTTTTGTGAATGTTTTGTGTCTGTTTGTGAAGGTTTTGTGTCTGTGTCTGTTTTGTGAATGTTTTGTGTCTGTTTTGTGAATGTTTTGTGAAGGTTTTGCATCTGTTTGTGAATGTTTTGTGTCTGTTTTGTGAATGTTTTGTGTCTGTTTTGTGTCTGTTTGTGAATGTTTTGTGTCTGTTTTGTGAATGTTTTGTGAATGTTTTGCATCTGTTTGTGAATGTTTTGTGTCTGTTTTGTGAATGTTTTGTGAATGTTTTGTGTCTGTTTTGTGAATGTTTTGTGTCTGTTTGTGAATGTTTTGTGTCTGTTTTGTGAATGTTTTGTGAATGTTTTGCATCTGTTTGTGAATGTTTTGTGTCTGTTTTGTGAATGTTTTGTGAATGTTTTGCATCTGTTTGTGAATGTTTTGTGTCTGTTTTGTGAATGTTTTGTGTCTGTTTTGTGAATGTTTTGTGAATGTTTTGCATCTGTTTGTGAATGTTTTGTGTCTGTTTTGTGAATGTTTTGTGTCTGTTTTGTGAATGTTTTGTGTCTGTTTTGTGTCTGTTTGTGAAGGTTTTGTGTCTGTGTCTGTTTGTGAAGGTTTTGTGACTGTTTGTGAAGGTTTTGTGTCTGTTTTGTGTCACATGACCTGGAAGCTATTGGGAAAAAAATGACAATTTTTAATAAAAATACTTGGAAAAATATTTTAAAAATTAAAAAAGCACACCAGGAAGTGTCTTTGGCATTGATATTGAGTTTTGTGTCTGTTTTGTGAAAGTTTTGTGTCTGTTTTGTGAAAGTTTTGTGTCTTTTTGTGTCTGTTTTGTGTCTGTTTTGTGTCTGTTTTGTGAATGTTTTGTGTCTGTTTTGTGTCTGTTTTGCATCTGTTTGTGAATGTTTTGTGTCTGTTTTGTGTCTGTTTGTGAAGGTTTTGTGTCTGTGTCTGTTTTTGAAGGTTTTGTGACTGTTTGGGAAGGTTTTGTGTCTGTTTGTGAAGGTTTTGTGTCTGTTTTGTGAAGGTTTTGTGTCTGTTTTGTGTCACATGACCTGGAAGCTATTGGGAAAAAAATGACAATTTTTAATAAAAATACTTGGAAAAATATTTTAAAAATTAAAAAAGCACACCAGGAAGTGTCTTTGGCATTGATATTGAGTTTTGTGTCTGTTTGTGAAAGTTTTGTGTCTGTTTGTGAAGGTTTTGTGTCTGTGTCTGTTTTGTGAAGGTTTTGTGTCTGTTTGTGAATGTTTTGTGTCTGTTTTGTGTCTGTTTTGTGAAGGTTTTGTGTCTGTTTGTGAATGTTTTGTGTCTGTTTTGTGTCTGTTTTGTGAATGTTTTGTGCCTGTTTTGTGTCTGTTTTGTGAATGTTTTGTGTCTGTTTTGTGAATGTTTTGTGTCTGTTTTGTGTCTGTTTTGTGAATGTTTTGTGAATGTTTTGTGTCTGTTTTGTGTCTGTTTTGTGAATGTTTTGTGAATGTTTTGTGTCTGTTTTGTGAATGTTTTGTGTCTGTTTTGTGTCTGTTTTGTGAAGGTTTTGTGTCTGTTTTGTGAAGGTTTTGTGTCTGTTTTGTGAATGTTTTGTGTCTGTTTGTGAAGGTTTTGTGTCTGTGTCTGTTTGTGAAGGTTTTGTGACTGTTTGTGAAGGTTTTGTGTCTGTTTTGTGTCACATGACCTGGAAGCTATTGGGAAAAAAATGACAATTTTTAATAAAAATACTTGGAAAAATATTTTAAAAATTAAAAAAGCACACCAGGAAGTGTCTTTGGCATTGATATTGAGTTTTGTGTCTGTTTGTGAATGTTTTGTGTCTGTTTTGTGTCTGTTTTGTGAATGTTTTGCGTCTGTTTTGTGTCTGTTTGTGAATGTTTTGTGTCTGTTTTGTGAAGGTTTTGTGAATGTTTTGTGTCTGTTTGTGAAGGTTTTGTGTCTGTTTGTGAAAGTTTTGTGTCTGTTTGTGAAGGTTTTGTGTCTGTGTCTGTTTTGTGTCACATGACCTGGAAGCTATTGGGAAAAAAATGACAATTTTTAATAAAAATACTTGGAAAAATATTTTAAAAATTAAAAAAGCACACCAGGAAGTGTCTTTGGCATTGATATTGAGTTTTGTGTCTGTTTGTGAAAGTTTTGTGTCCGTTTGTGAATGTTTTGTGAAGGTTTTGTGTCTGTTTTGTGCCTGTTTTGTGTCTGTTTTGTGTCTGTGTCTGTTTTGTGAAGGTTTTGTGTCTGTTTTGTGTCTGTGTCTGTTTTGTGAAGGTTTTGTGAATGTTTTGTGTCTGTCTGTGGAGGATTTGTGTCTGTCTGTGGAGGATTTGTGTCTGTCTGTGGAGGATTTGTGTCTGTCTGTGGAGGATTTGTGTGTCTGTCTGTGGAGGATTTGTGTGTCTGTCTGTGGAGGATTTGTGTGTCTGTCTGTGTCTGTCTGTGGAGGATTTGTGTGTCTGTCTGTGTCTGTCTGTGGAGGATTTGTGTGTCTGTTTTGTGTTGTGTCTGTGTTTTCAGTCTGCTCTGATTGGTCAGCTCACACAGGCCTGTGATAGATAAGAATGACGCTGAACACATGACTGAAGCCAGGCAGCAGAAGCTTCTGGTGAAAGAAAGAATCTCACAAGGACGTTTCTCAGACAGCAACTTCAAAGGCTCATGAAGCTCATCAAGCAGTCTATTAACATACACCTGAACGCTCTACAAGTGGAGATGTACCAGATCTGAACACAAACCTACAATACACTCAGACGCAGACAAATTACACTTTTTGGACTAAGATCTGACCCCTCAAGGCGTCAACACAAGACCTCAGAGTGTAATGTGTCAGTCACCCGGGTGTTTACAGCAGCGTTCAGCTCTCAGTTCCCTGCACTTCTACCATGAATGAGACAACAACATCTGCTTCTCAACCAAAAACATCACCACCGCACAATTGCACGTCAGAGAAAGACTATGATCCTTATTAGTGGCCTGCTGGGCAGTGAGGCCGAGGCTAACGTTACAGCTTACAAGATCTTTGTATGGTGTTGTCAAGCTGGATGCTGTGTGCTAGTCAAAGTTGCACACAGCTGCAAAGCAAATGCATTCCTGCAATTTGATCATTTCTTTTTACTACGGAGCTTCAGCATTACCTTCAGGGCAAAGGCGTCCACACTACCTTGTTACTGGGCTCGCTGGTGAACCACCACTAGCGACAGGTGAGGACAGTGAACCAACTGCTGGCGTCAGGCTAGCTTCTACCGTGGCCCTGAGCTTGTCCCTAGCCAGGCCAACGTGCGTCCACTTCGGCCTGAACTAAACACGCACACTTCAGGCACGCTTCTACCAACAAGGCCTCTGTAACCAGAGACTCTGTATGCTGGCGGGAACGCACGAGGGCTCATAGGATACGCTATTACCAATACCAGTCAGCCGAACAAAGCTCCTGCTTCTGCCATTGCCTGTGTGGCCACAGCTTACAGCTTAAAGGACAGCGCAAGGACATTTGCCCTACAAGATAACTGAACTCCGGTCAAGCTAGCCTGTGACGATCAATGACAACACCAGGTTTGCCTAGCAGACCACTAATGTCTGATTACTGTTACTGAACTTTTGTGCCGAGAACTCTACGGTGGTGAGGTGGTTGTCGTAGCTTTCACAAACACAAACACAAACACAAACCTTCAATACACTCAGAAGGACGCAGACAAACTAACAACCACTGAAGAGAAAGCTTACACAGGTTGCACTTCATTCAGAAAATGCTTTCTGCAAACTAGAGCTGAAAAAGAGGAAGAGGAAATATAAACAATAAGGCTGTAAACAACACCTAAATGCATTTATTTGATCTCATTAATGAACACCGATCAGCCACAACATTAAAACCACTGACAGGTGAAGTAAATACCTAGATCATCTGGTTCCAATGCCATGTTCTGTTGGGAAAGATTGAGTCCTGGCATTCATGTGGACGCCCCTTTGACGAGCACCACTCACCCAAACACCGTTGCAGACCCAGTAAACCCCCGCCTGGCAATGACACTACTCGATGGCAGTGGCCTCCCAGCAGGACAATGTGGCTGCAACACTGCAGAAACTGCTCAGGAACGACCCGAGGAACGTGACAAAGAGCTCAAGGTGTCAACCTGGCCTTCAAATTCCTCAGATTTCAATCCGACTGAGCATCCACTGGATGTACCGAGCCAAGAGCGATCCACGGGGGCCCCAACGTGGATGGGACTTGGCTCTGGTGCATCCCACAGATGCTCAACTGGATTGTAATATGGGGGATCTGGAGGCCAGTTCGACACCTTGAGTTCTCTGTCATGAAACTCAGGTCGTTCCTGAGCAGTTTCTGCAGTGTTGCAGCCACACTGTCCTGCTGGGGGGCCACTGCCTTCAAGGAGTGCTGTTGCCATGAGGGGGTCAACATGGACTGTGGCAGTGTTTGGGTGGGTGGTGCTTGTCAAAGAGGCGTCTACATGAATGCCAGGACTCAATGTTTCCCAGCAGAACATTTGATTGAAACGAGATGATCCATGCTCACTTCACGTCAGTGATTTTAACGTTGTGGCTGATCGATGTATTAACAGGTTAAATACTTAATATTAATTAAATACTTACTACTATAAATGAGATCAAATAAATGCATTTTATTCTTTTTTAACAGCCTTATTATTTATATTCCCTCTAAGTAAAACAAAACACATTTTAAAAATACTACTTGGACTACTTTTATTTCCCCTTCAAGTTACTTTTTTGCCTATTTGCTATTACACCTCCACTGCAGGTACTGACCTGTGTTTGGTCCCTGTAAGACCAGGTATCTCTCCTCTCCGGGTCTGATCACCATACAGGTCAGAGTTCCTTCCATCTGAAGCTGCTTCGTCGTCGGCTTTCTGCACAGTCCTGAACTCATCACTGCAGGGCTCACGGGAACACAGCAGACAAGTCCCACTGTTCACTGAGAGAGAGGAGGAACCACTTTAACATCATGACTACATAAAACATGGATATTAATATTCAAAGTTCAGAGAGCATATTTAGGCTTGGATTGAATTAGCTGAAACCAAATAGGTGAAGCTGCTTCGCCTTGCTTGGTTTTTAAACCTGGTAACACTGAGTACACCTGTCCCTGATCACCTGAGGGGTCTGGATTCTTTGTAACGTACAAACAGGCTTGGGGAGTAACGTAATATATGTAATGGGATTACATAATTAGGATACAAAAAAGTAACGGTATTCTGAGTAAGTTACAGAAGAATAGATGTAATTAGATTACAGATACATCCAGTTACAAAGGGTTTTCTAACAGGATTATAACTTTAATTGAATTTTTAAATTAAATAATTTTATTAATATTTCTTTTCTCTAGTCTTTATTTGCATATGGTGTTTTAGTATTGAGGTAATCTAAAACTAACGAAGGTAATCAAGTTACATTACTTTAATATTATTAAACCTCGATTACGTTACTGTCTACATTTTTTAAGTAACTTTATCAGAACACATTTTTAAAGTAACCTTCCCAACACTGCATACAAGTAACATTTAGTGCTTTATAGACGAGTAATAAGACTTTAAAGTTGATCTATTGACACACAGGGAGTCAGGGCAGTGATTTAAAAACACATTAAAGCAGAACTGAGACAAACACACAGAAACCAGTCTGTGCAGACTGCAATAAGGCTGCAGATTGTGTGTATAAACTACTTCTGCTGCTCAAAATGACCTTATGTGTGTCTGCTTCATGGTGTTACAGGCAGCACTTCAGGTATATTTCATATCAGCTGCTGTTATAACGTTATAAACCTCTCACAGAGCTGCTGTTAGTGTTCATTAATGTGATAAGAGATGACAGAGAGGCGACAATAACCTACACACACATCATTAAACACAACACAGGGGCCCTGTTAGCTGACTGTGCTGTATTCAGAGCTTTTCACATATTCAAGCTAACACGGTTGTATGAACATGCTAACGTGACACAGCAGGATCACGGCTACACACCTTAGCTAACATGCAAACCTGTCTGTAAAAACACGACTTTTAAAAAAAAGACGAATTTTAAAAAGGTTCATATGTCGTTACCAGTTGATAAAGGCAGCTGAGCCGCTGGTTACATGTTTCCCAAACCCTGCAGTGCATCTGCAACAACTTTAAAGTCAGCTAGCTAACAGCTACCATAACGACTCTGTCACTTAACAGTAACCTTTAGCTAACCAGGTTTCATGACGTCTTAAAAATGAACTAATTAAAAAAAGTTTCATGCCGAATTTACCTAAACAAGCGACTTGTTTGGGATAGTGTCTCAGTATGAATTTACTGTGTCATTACTCCTGTCATAAACAAGGCAGAGAAAAAAACCTTCAAAATCACAACGGAGGTTTGGTGTACCGAACAAAACACAGAGGGATACAAACTAATTGATCTATACACACACAGCAATAAATGAAACTGTACTGAACTGCACTTAAATAAAGCAGATTCACACAGAATGGTCCAGTTACCTGGTTCGTGTCCTCAGAGAAGAGCTGCTCCGATCAGAGTGAATCTCATCAGCGACATTTTAAGAGGGAATTAAAAGTTTTGGCGCGGATCGCCTGTCTGAGTCGTGGGCGGGACTTATTTTGCGCGCGAAATTGCCCTTTTTGGCGCGCGGCGCCTTCATTCGTCACTGAGTCTGTGGGCGGGACTTATACAGACAGCACCTGAGTGACAGTTACCTGGATCAGACCAGAGATTAATAGAGCTGTTATTAAGATTAAATAAAGTCACGATACTTTAATATTGTGATACTTGGTTTACATTTCTGACTTCAGTAACTGTATCACAATACTTTTAAGAATAATGCAGAAGGAAGATTTTATCCAAATTCTTCAGGAAAACCCCAAATCATCATCCAGAAGATTGGGTCTTGGGTGCAGGTGGGCCGATCAATAAACAGATGATGAATTTTCATGAAAAACATTTTTTTAAAAATCGAAAAAACACGCAAATTCAAATTCAATCCCACCCCTTCTCCATCAATCTTTAGCTAATAATTCAGCATAGGCTTCCTCATTTAATCATAACTTATGAATATATAAATAAATAAATATGTAATATATATGTACATGTATATCATACATAAACATAAAAATATATGTAATTTCTAACCAAATATGTCCTGCAAAATATAATTAATTTATCAACATTATCTTATGTATTATAACTTATATATTGATTTGTTTTTGTCTTGTATAAACATGTACTATTCCCATAATTAATTAAATATGTTATACTAATTTAAGTAGGTATGTATTCTCCAGCACCTACTTACCCCTCACCATACATATCTACATATTTACACTTTCCTTTCTGCATAAATAAATAAATAAATAAATAAACAATGCCTTCCTGCATCCCTGTACCTTGTGAAAATCATGTTTTTGTACATTTATTAACCACAGACTTCAACAGTTTTTTAATGGAAAATCTTGCAACATATTTCATAAATTATTAATGATTAACCAATAATCGATGACGGTTATCAATTAAAGAAGCTGCTTAAAATGTGCATCCCTAAATCCAGCAGCTGCTTTCACCTGAGTAAAGGTGTCATTTCTTCCTCCACCACTGGGCAGCTGTTAATGCAGTGCGTCCTCCAGGCCTGTAGGGGCGCTGTGCGCAGCGCGCCGCAGTACATCAACCCTCCGCCACCCTTCCCTCGGCTTCTTCTTGGTCGTCGCCACATGGACTGCCGGAGGAAGAGACCAGCGTGGTTCGCAGAGAGCTGCTCAACGAGGCTTGTTGTCATTTTTCGGTCCATGTCTCGTGTAGTTAATTAAATCGAAATGACTGAAAGTAAAGCAGAAACGCTTTCCAAGCCGCCCAAAGAGCTGCTGGCTCTGAACCCGAAACAGGAGTCCGAGTTCAAGAAGAAGGTCCAGGAGGCGAAGAAGAACCAAAGCAGCAAGGTGGGTCGAGAGGAAAGTTCGGCCTGAAGCAAACATAAAGCCACGTTAGACGAGGGAGCTTTTACTTTATTGTTTTATCTAACAAAATCTGTTCACTCCTAAAGGTAACAGCTGTTTAACTGAACTGTGCAACTCGTCGGATTTTCTGACCAAGCTAATCAGAAATGTGCGCTAGCTTAAATGCTACTGCTAATCCTTTTAGCCACGATGGCTACGTACTTTACTTTTTACTCACACAGGATGGATTATTGTGCATTTAAAGGTCATTTTACAGTTTATAGAAACAAAAAATACAAACGTGGATATCATACTTATATTTAGTAATAATGCCACAAATATGAGGCTACCTAAAGTAGAGTTAGCAGCATGGTAATGATTGTAATAATGATAAAATAAGTCGTGGTGGTTCTGGGGAATCACAGGTCTTCATAATACAGTACGCGAACTTTTACTGGTTGCTTTTCATAAAGGATCTTTGTACATGTAAAATTCAAATTAACAGCCCTTTATATGAGGGTAATAGAAGAGGCTACGACAGCACAATTAATTGAAATATAATCAAAAGTGTACTTTTTGTGTGGAATATATCATAAATGTGTGAAAAACGACATCATAAAGAAGAGCTGTAGTGCTGCAGAGATGTCCTCGCCTACAAATCTTCTCCTGGTGTAAGAAAACATGTTTGTTTGGTACAGACCCAGACTGTCACATCATCATGATTGGAAACCCACTAATCATAAATTCATGTCGTAATATCTGTCAAAGTGAGCCAAAACAAAAGCCCAACAAAAGCCCCTTTTTATTACAGACATTTTGTCTTGTCATAGTTTTAAATCCCAGGTATTTACACCGGTATCTCTAAGTATACCAACTATATCTGTTATTAGATAAATGTATAACTGATTCTTGCCTTGCTTTACAGTGTACAGATGTTAATTTATCACCTTCTTGTTTCCTGTATTTGCTGTTCACAGGGGCTTCGTTTGACTCCCGGGGTGATTTATGTCGGTCATCTGCCGCTCGGGCTGTTTGAGCCTCAGCTCAAAACTTACTTTGAACAGTTTGGTAAAGTCCTGAGGCTGCGGCTGTCCAGGAGTAAAAAGGTAAGAGACCAGAGTGTAACCTGTGTATATTTTTGAATATGCACCTTATCTTAGTTTTTTATTTTTGTCCACCTTACTGACATTTTATTTGTACACTGATTCTATCAAGTTCTACCTTAACTTACTTCCAAGTTTTAAAAAAATTCTTAAATTTGGTAAGAATTAACAAGATGAGTGATTAAATTTGAAGTTTTCCCTCTAAAGTTTGGCTCAGACTGAAAATGATCTCAGATGTATCAGTGATCTGAGGTCAGATAACTGAGCCTAAAGTATTCTGGTGCATTAAAGCTTATCACCTGTTCAACCTCTTGGCAGAGCGATAAAACCCATGTTCCAACAAAAGCACAAGTAAAACTAAAATTAATTTTCAGTGTAAAACCATTAAATGGAAATAAGTTTAAAATGGAAGTCGGATGAATCAAATGCAGATGTGTGATATTCATCTTTTTTTCCTGTCATTGTCCATCTTTTATTACAGACAGGTGGAAGCAAAGGCTACGCGTTTGTAGAGTTTGATTGTGATGAAGTCGCCAAAATTGTTGCAGAGACGATGAACAATTACCTCATGGGGGAGCGACTCATCAAATGTGAGTATTCATGTACAAGTCTGTTAATTAGCCGCATGATTTTACCCTTTAGTGGGACAATGATACACATCCATTTACTCGCTGTAAAAGTGCTTTAAGGTGATGCTCTTGCTTTTCAGGTCACGTGGTTGAACCAGAGAAAGCGCACGAGAAGCTGTTTGATGGCTCCCGGAGGGAATTTAAAAAGCCCTCACATCCTGCTGTAGCACGCTACAACAAGAAACACACACTAGAGCAGATCGCCAAGACGAAAGAGAAACTGGTGCGGAAAGAGTGGAAGCTCCGCAAGAGACTCGCTGAAAAGGGCATCGACTATGACTTCCCTGGATTTGTAAGTCAAGTCAATTTGTATTTATTATATACAGTATATACTATATTACATTACAAATTTGCCTAACAGGGTCACAAGCATTTACTTTCTTTTGATGGCATCGTCATGTTTGGTCTATAAAATGTAGAAAAGCTGAGAAAAATTCACAATTTCTCAGAGTCCAAAGTGACGTCTTCAGAACAGTCTAAAACCGAAAGACTCTTCGGTCTACTTATCTTCACATTTAAGAAGCTGGAACAAGAAAATGATTGACATTTTTGCTTGAAAAACGACTGAAATGATAAATCAAACACTCGTTGCAGCTGTGAAAAACAGTCAACCTCAAATATATGCTCATTGAATATTGGACCAGAACCTTTGCCTTGAGAGTTTCAGAATATAAGTGTCCAGAAATATTTATGCTTTTGTTGTTGGTATTACTGTATTTTAACCTTCAGTTCTTTGTGTTTTTCCAGGCTGCCCAGGTGCCTCCGAAGAAATTGTCTGACTCCATCAATGCGTCTACATGTAGTGATGTAAGTACACTCATGATATTACATTTAGCTCTGGCACATACTGAAAATGACCCCAGGTGTATCAGTGATCTGGGGTCAGATAACTGTGCCGACAGTACTGTGGTGCGTATGCTTATTGCGTGTCATTTAGTGGCTGCGTGATAAAACCCATGCACCGACATCCTGTATCAGCAGAAGAATAAACAAAACAAATCAACATCAGCGCTCTGATCTGAATGATCTAATGAGTTCCTCTCTTCGACTTTAGGACACCACACCGGCCTGCACCCCATCCCTCCTGGAGAGGAGGAAGTCGATGGTCGTCGACGATGATGCAGATGATGAAATTGTCCTTAAGATGCCAGCTGTAGAGAAAGATGAAGAGTGCTCCTCAGAGGAGGAAGGTGGTGACAATGAGGAGGATGAGTCGGAGAGTGAGGAGCATTCTGAAGAGGAGGCCGAGGAGAAGTGAAGAACGTTCTTCCCTTCTTTTTTTTTTTATGGACTGTCAGGAGTACAGATGCATACATCTGGATCATGTATGGACAACTTTGAACTGTGTTCAGAAGTCAGTGTGTCTGTCAGTATGTGGAAATCACAGTAAAGTTGAAAAAGAAGCTCTTAGGAAGACTCCACCATAATTGTGGGTGCTACGTTAGTGAGCACTGTGGATGATGCTCGAAACATCACACTGAGCCTGATTTACAGGCAACAGTTGTGCGTGGACTTCTTTGACATGTGGCAAATGTGCATTTCAGTCTTGGAGCAGGCAGTTTCCTTTGCCATAAAGTCTGTTGATACAAAACAGAACATGTTTTTTTTTGTTTTATGATATAAAAGTTTGGTTTAATCGTGCTTTGTAAACTATGATCTATAAAAATAAATAATGATGAAGTACTCTTGAGCTGTCCTTTATGATACGATGAATGTGACATAAAACACTTGCATACACACACCGTCGGTGCAGCACTCACTTTTTCCTACAGGCATTTTGACATGTCACGGTGGGAAAGATGATGGCTGAATTCCATTTAGCTGCTTTAGTTTCAGTGCACCTGGATGGCACACAGCCACCATTAATGTCAATAACACCTGTTCTTTTCTCACAGTAACAAGACAAAATGTCTGCCTATTGGATTACTTTAGTCGTTTATTGTATAGTAGTGTCACGTTAATAGGGTATATATATTTATGATTACTAGAGGCTGTGTAATGGTTGATTCATTAACATGAACATCATGTGATCAGAAGGTTTTCACTAAGTAGAAACTTTATAAAACCATACAAGATTTTTCCCGATGAGAAACTGAATGCTGTGCGTAATGAAAAGTAATTATGTTGTGTGAGGATGTTCGTACCTGAAACAGTCAGCTGTGTTTGTGGGTCTGAGAGCAACTTGTTTTTTTCACTTATGGAAAAAATAAATATTTCTGAGTTTGTATTATTACCGCAGTATTGTAATTATTAAAATTCTGAGTTTGAATTTCTTCTCCAAAACTACATAGTGCCCCTTTAATGTGTAAAATCAGTGGAGTTACCCTTTAAGCAGATATGTTGCCAGAAAATTACTCCCGACACTTTTACTGAAGTACTACTGGTGTAGGTGGCTTTCACTTTTACTATTACTAATATTTTAACACAACATTTTTACTTTTACTTTCACTCAGGTATGACTTTTAGGTACTTTTACACTGAATAAAGAACCTTAGTGACTCAGACTTTTAATATTTACAATATAAATGAGATAATAATACAAAGTCAGACTTGTTTTTTTTTTTTTTCTATAAGTGAATAAACAAGCTGTTCTCACACTCCTTGAAGCTAAAAAGGTGGCAGGGTCCGCCACATATAAACAAAGTAGAACAGTATGAAATTGTTTGTTTGTTTATTCAGTTTGTTTAGGCAGAAAAAATATGAGTCAGTGAAGATCTTTCTCTTCTGATTCTTCCCCAAAACTACAGAGTGCACCTTTGAGTACATTTAATTTCACATACTTTATTATATTTTATTAAAATACGGATGACTTTCGCTTTAACCAAAGTAATATATCTTTGCTTTTACTCACCTTTACACTAAATAAAAGCACCCTTGACATAAATATACTTATCAATTTCCAGAAAGGTGTCTCTGAACACTGTGTATGCACCAGCTATAACACATGCAGAACACAAACTACCACCCACACACCACACGTGTCCAGTAGATGTCGCTATAAGTGAAGTTTTACCCACCATGATCCTCACCTCTCCTTTTTTTTTTGTTGCATTGCCATGCGACAGTTTTCCAAGTGCCAACATCATCCCTGGATCGACTGCGCATGCGCACGACGATCCCATTCTCGTCCTGCAGGCAGCATTCCGGGTGGAGAGTGTGAGAGAGAGAAAGAGAGAAAGACAGGAGAGGTTTTGAGGCCGTAACACTGTTTATTCACACCGAGGAGCGGGAGCTGCGTGTCCGGGACCCGGCTGCGGTGTTTCAGCAGGATATGGTGAGCAGAAACGCGGGGGATGTGCGGGGACAGCCCCGCGCCTCCTCGTCACATTTTCTTCCCTTTGTGCCGCTGCCTGTCTGTTAACTGACGTTTCATTGAAAGGAGATGCTAAGGAGGGCTAGCGTTAGCATTTACCCCCCTACACACCTACTCTGCCCGCTAAACAGGGGAGGAGGGGGTTTATTTTAAAGCTTTTTTAAAAGACAATAATTAAAATTAATCCTTCACAGCCATGGAGGGTTGTAATTCATAGAAAAGCTTGTTTTTCGTGTTAGCTGGGAGCAGAAAGGAGCTGCTGTCATGGGGGGGCTGCTTTGCTAGCAGTGATGGTCAGCTAGCTAAAGCTAACGATGGAAAAAAGAAGAGGTGTGTGTCTGTGTGTGTGTGTGTCTGTCTGTGTGTGTGTGTGATAATACAGACACCAAGCAAATGTGTGTGTCAGGGATGAGAGGCTTGTCAAAGTGAGAGTGGTTCTGGTCCAAACAGAACAAAGAGAGATGGTAATGTCAGGGTGCTGTAATCAAACAACATGGCAGAAACAGATTTGTGTGTTTGTTGTGTTTTCACGGCTTTAATTTACCAGTTTAAAGCCTCACAATAGTAATAACACACAAACTGTGTCGTCACCACACTGAGATGTCTAGCCTCGATACGATACCTGAAAAAATATCGGTATTTGATACCGATTTCACAGTGTTTTGATTATTAAAAGATAAATATAAAGAGGCTATCACATGACAACAGCACACAACTTGTCTTAGCTTGTAGCTAGAGCCCAACCGATATGCAGCTTTTGGGGCTGATACCGATATTGGGGATTAAAAAATATCTATATCGGCAGTGATACACAAATATTCTGCAGTGATCCCTCAAATGTGGTTATCAACGCACACAAAACAATGTATGGAGGCAGGATATTTTACAGTTTACCAATAGAGATTATTGTCTAAAATGACATCAGCGAATTGAAATGGTAAACTTTACTTGAAATTCAATAATCTTTATCATCCCAAGCAGCGTTTTGTGTGCTGTGTTCTTTAAAACCAAAAACTTTTCATGTTGGCTGATATCAACAACATATATTTGTCTATATCTATCTATATCTGTGATAGACCAATATGCAAAGGTTTTGGTTTTTATGCCAAAAACGTTGCTTGGGGTGATAAATAATTATTAAATCTTGAGTGAAGTTTATGTTTCATGTTTATGGCAAAATGGCAAGCAGTTTTAGGGTGCCATAATCAAGCATATTAAAAAACAAATCTGTGTATTTGCTGAATTGTCATGGCTTAAATGTAATAGT
Source organism: Pagrus major (assembly GCF_040436345.1). Taxonomy (NCBI): domain Eukaryota; kingdom Metazoa; phylum Chordata; class Actinopteri; order Spariformes; family Sparidae; genus Pagrus; species Pagrus major. The sequence goes on from NC_133223.1 coordinate 31,470,395, forward strand.
TAAAAGAGCCTCAAAATATTGATAATAGACCTAACAGTGTTGTCAGGATACTGAAATGTCTAACTTCCATCCACTACCTTAAGAAAATATCAATTTTCAAATAAATAAATTAAAAGATGCACTACTTTGAGTCGGACGCAGCACGTAATCTGCAGAGTAACTAGTAACTCAAGTTATCAAATACATGGAGTAAAAAACATATTTGCCTCCAAAATGTAGTGGAGCAGAAAATGAAAAATGCTCAAGTGAAGTGCAGCGCAAGCACCCCAAAATTGCACTGTAAACCTGGTGCCTACATTACCCACAATGCAACTTCGTCACTGAATGACCTCACTGGAGGCAATTTATCAGATTACATGCAGCTTCCTCTGGAGCCTAAAAAGGCTTTATAGTACTTTTCCCTCCTTGAGACCTGTAAGCATATTTAATGCGTGAAATTGGTTGGAGTTACCTTTTAAGTACAGTACTTGAGTAAATGTACTTAATTACTTTCCATCACTGTACTCATGCACGGCCTTGCAAGGGATGCGGGCTGGAAATGAGCTTTCAGCTGGACACCCTGAGCACATCTGATGCATTGCCTCTCCTCAGGTAACACAATCTGTTTTGTGCCCCGCTAAATGAACTAACAAATAAATCAATTTAGCAGTTATTACCATAGTCAACGAGTGCAAAAGGAAACTTCTCACAGAAGTTATTGTTCCAACAGGAGAAAGTATTTCACACATTATGGCGCCAAGAGGGTCATAGTCCAGTGAATCTGGCCCATATCTAGCCGCTCCAAGATTAGCAGGTTTGATTTTCACCTCCCAGAACAAAGGCCCGCATGTGATAGAGGCTGTTGAAGCATTCCTTTCTACTAGATAATCTTGTCACACAAAAAGCCCGGGGTTATTGGGAGCGAAGACGGCCAGTCAGCATATGATCCAGCAGTTTAGAGCCGGAACAAATAAACACCACAGTGACGTCCTCGTGTCTTGATCACTCGAAGCTCAGCCCCCCTCGGCCCCCAGTGTTTCCACGGCAGTCGCTGGTTGTCAGGCTGAGCAGGCTGTCAGAGAAAGGGGGTGTGTGTTTGGGTGGGGAGTTCATCCGGAGCTGTGATTCAGCTGTCTTGTCTTCTTGGTTTTTAATTGTTGATTTCCCTAAAAATGTTGATTCCTGTTTGATTTTTTTTGAAAGCAGCACTGTCTATAACTCTCATCAGTGGCTGTTGTGTGTGGCTTTGCATAATTAACTTCCTCAGCGCTCTATTTGGAAGTCCCCTGAAGTTTTGGGGACTTACATACACTATGACCAAAAGTATCCACCCAAACATTAGACCCATATGTGATTATTTATGGATGTGCTGCTTTAAATGTCTCAGCTGTTCCGGTAAGATTTTGCACCCTGGCTCCAGAGATTTGCTCTGATTCAGCTACAAGAGCATTAGTGAAGTCAGGTCCGGATGTTGGGTGATAAGGCCTGGCTCACAGTCAGCGACCCAGTTCAGCCCGAAGGTGTTGGATGGGATTGAGGTCAGGGCCCTGTACAGACCAATCAATTTATTAAATAACAAACTGGGAAGACCTTTACTTAAATGGAGCTGTCCTTGTGCACAGTGGGTTCTTAATGATTTTAGATCATGATTGATCTTTAAGGACGTCCACAATCAACTATTCAGGTAAATCATAGAGATTGCTGTATTTAAGTCCTCTTACTTCTGGTTTCAAACTTGACATAATCTCATTGACTAGCAGATCCAAGCTCGTACAATAAGGTAGCCAACTTGTTGCTGATTGGACGAATTACTTCACAAAGCTCTTCCTTGGGTAATATGTTGTAAACAATTAGGTGTGTCACAATTTGACTTTCGAATTAAGGTCACATTTCAGTTCACTTACAGCAATGTTGGCTTTGCCATTGTTGGACAATCACATCATTGTTTTTATGATCTGATAACTGCCATTTATTTTCATAGTTATCTTGAAAATAAGTAGGGATTTCTTACAAGACAGCTCCAGCTGATCCAAGATGCTGCAGCCAGTGTTGTAACAACAACTGAAATACTATTACTTGTCCATAAATCAGTCAATCAGTCAGCGGTTCTGGATTTTTGGCTGTTCCTACAGACAATGCTAACGTTTTTTAAAATCCAAGCTTAAGACCTACCTGTTCACCACTGATTCATTTTCTTTTATATCAAATTTATTTGTAAGTTTGTCTCATTGTCTTTGTTTTTATTCTGTGTGCTGCTGATTGTTTGTTTGTTTGCCTCCTTTTATTGTTCTTATAATTTTTTTCTTGTGGTTTCACCTGTGTAATCTGTGGTGCACTTTGGGCTGCCTTTTGGATATGATATGTGGTATATAAATACATTTCCCTTGCTTTGTCTTTATCCTGGTGGCTTTTTGCAGGTTCGGCAACTTCAAATAATACTTAACAAAAATAAACACATCAATGATGTCTAAGAAATAAAATAAACCCAGCATTTCCGATGCTTTAAGAGTAACCTCCGGCAGTGACTACTAACAAAATGTAAGATTATTAATTCATTTAGTGTATAATGGAGACGTTAAGTTGGATAAAATGATGCCAGGCTGCCAGCCTGACTGGATCTACCAGTCAGCCTTCTCTTTCCTGAGAGATTTTGTGCCCTGTGGTAGTGAAAGTGAGGTTTATTGATTGTGCAATCAACATTTACTTCATAACAATAGGCTAAAGCAAGTTTAATGTGAGTTTTTTCAGTTTAATATCTTTGGGTTTTGAAGTGTTGGTTGGACAAAATAAGCAATTTAAAGCAATCATCGTGGGCTCGTTTCACTTCTGTTCACTGATGGATTTTTTGCAAAAATAATCAAGAGTGTCTCAGCAATTTTATCTGCAGTTGTTGGAGGCCTCCTGACTTTTGTCTAATATATCCTTTGAGGACAGGAGGTGTCCATTTGTTTTTTGTCATATAGTGTACAACACTGGGTTAACTTTTTTATTAACCAAACCACTCTCATTTTACCTAAAGATAAAAAACGGGATGTACCAGGAGGAATCAGTAGTAATGTTATTAAATTAAGAGATTTGATGATTCATTGACTCTGTTCTGTTGTCTTTTCTGCTCCTCTAGGGCTCTCCAGGGCAGATCCCGGGACAAAACATGGAGCTCTAAGCTAACCGCCTCTCCATCCCTCTCCATTTGCTGCCTTGCACGCCGCTCGCCAAAACCACCTCTTCTACCCCTGCTGTAGCGGTTTGGCTCAGACTCCTCGAAGAGACGACGAGAGGAAAAAAAAACCCCAAGTGGGAGGGAGTAGTAAACTTTCCCCAGCTGCTGTCCAGACACACACATGCTGCATTGCTGCCATTCCCCAAGCCCTGCTCCATCCATCCCTAGGGCACGGCCACTAGCTTGCTAGCGAGCTAACGCTTCACACAAAGACGAGGCCTGTCCTCGGGGATAAAAATACAAGCAGACTGTGTACACTTGCCTCTTTTTTTTCCTTCCCTTTTCCGGGTCACCCAGCCACTCACTCATTAACTGGGGCTCCTTTTGTTTAGCTGTCATTCCCGCTGCTTTAAGCAGTGGAGGATTGCTAGTAGGCAGTCAGTCAGTCATTCATTCATCCAGGCAGACTGAGGAAGCCTGAGGAGTTGGTTATCAGAGGACAGGATGACAGAGCCTAGCATGGAGAACAGCCTGGCCCTGGTCCTGCAGAAGGACGTGGGCCGACGGCTGCAGGTGGGTCAGGAGATCATTGATTACATTTTGGACAAGGACAAGTCCCACGACCTGGAGCAGGATCAGACAGCACTGGACAAGATGGTGGATGGAATCGCCAGCTCATGGGTCAACTCCAGCAACTTCAAGGTAAACTCCACTGACGAAGCAGTAACCTATTGGTATCATGGGATAGTATTAAGTTGTGGCAAGTTTTCACTCACACTGGGTTGAGCCTTAAGGTCCTGACACAACGAATGTCGGGCTGTCGGCGAGCGTCTGTGGTGCAAGTTTTTGCGGTGTGTCCAACACTATTGGCACTCGTCAGCTCTTTTCAGTCGACTGAGCCTGTTGAGTCTGCCGCCGAGCCTGTTGGTGAGAGACATCCCTCTGATTGGCTGTTCAGCTAAGCGAATCATCCCTTGAGCCTGTTGCTGTAGTATCCTGATTTCTGTCACCTCCACCTCTTCCCCCAGCGCCATTTGCATCGTTTTATCTGACATTTTCTCGATTTAGAAATGGCTATATTAGCAAGAGTGTTGCTGCATTTTGTCCTCCTGTTTCCATTTTTGAATGATGAATACAGACTACTGCCACCTGGTGGTACGGAGAGTTATATCTTCCCACGCAGGCGCAGGATGCACGAGCTAGCTGGCCGTCGGCTGTACTCTTTGCGGTGTGTTCAAGTACAACTTTTTGGCCAAGACACAGGCACAGGTTTGATGTCAGTGTGGTGTGTCTGGGCCCTAAATGATAACTAAACAGCTCTATGGTTCCCCACTTAAATCCTTCTTTAGACAAAAGTACATTACTGCACTCGGGCATTTCTGCGTGGGCTTTTTATTTTCAGTTAACAGCTCATTTTCCACCCGCTGATGTTTTCTGTCAGTTGTGGACTCATAAATGTAAGAGGTTGTGTTTTGCATGCTTTAAGTGTTGTTCTGCCTTTAGTTCATTCGGAAATGTCTGTTACGGCTCATTCAACTGTGAGTTATGCTCATGTTGGCGATAAAGAGTGCAGAGCAACTTCACGGTTATCTGATTTTTAAAGGCTATCAGTCATTTGGATATGGTCTGTTTTCAAATGTACAAACAGAGCTGAACATTGAAAGTTTCCCTCACTCATATAATTCTCTCTATAATGATTATAATGCTGGTCTTTGAGTCAAAACGAGCAAATGGATAAAAGAACTACAGAGTTCTCTGTTTCTTCATTGTACAGCCACATAATGGCCTTTTTCTATTTTGTTTAATGAGGAATTTCCAGTTTTTCTTACTGTTCGTTCTGCAGTAAAGCGAAAGTGTTCTCAGGCCCGTAACATTATTGTTTTCCCTCACCAAAGAGCTGGCTTACATTCTTCTTCTGCGATTGATTGTGCTTTATTTTGGAGTTCAATCTGGGGCACAATTTTATCTGACCCTGAATTGTGATTACATCAGCAGTTCTCTCAGTGCCCAACCATGGGTTGCTTTCTCTGCCATGAATGTAAGAACACATTGTTTACTAAAGCTCCGATTTCATGTTGGGATATGCTGCTTTTGCTCTGTGTGGGCCTAAAAAATGTCAGAGATATCTGCCCGAACAAAGCCAAGCCTGCCCTCCATGCCCTACATACAGTATCTCAGCGAGGTCGTGGAAAGCTTTTAGTTGTGTTTGTGTCTCTGCAGTCGCAGTGCTGTGATGCCACAGTCTGTTGTGCCGGGACGGTAGTTTTTATGTGCTGCAAATTACCATGTGTGTTTCACTGCTCTGTTTTTGTCCTGAGAAGTCTGGCACATGCCTGAGAGAGAGAAATGGTGAGGCCAGAGAGACCAGAGAGGGACACGGAGCAGAGGCTTAATTGGATCTGGCCTGGTTACAGCCTCTGGTACTGGAAGGCCCAAGTGGGCAGAAATGGGGCTTCACAAAGAGGAGTCAATACTTTTGGTAGCAGACAAACCACCCTACATTGTGCCAAAGAAAAGTATGGCCTCATTTTGGGTCTTTTCTTCTAAAATTTTCTTTAAAAAATGCATCATGTCATCTTAAATGTTGTAAGGACTGCTTAAAGGCCCCCTACCTATTGTAGAAAGTGAGGCTTCGATGTCGTTTGGATTATAAAGCAGGTCTAGGTGCTACATAAATCCTGTGAAAGTATCGAAATGCTCAGTTTTCAGGCGAATTCACCAGTCTGTATGTATGCCCTCAGCCACGCCCCTTGTACAGCCAGCCAGTCCTCATCAATACAAACATATACGTATATATGGGTGTGAAAGCAGCTTATTACGACCCATGTTTACGTGTTGTCTTATGCTGGGACCTCTAGTGGTTTTTATGTAATCGATAGATTATCTGTTAATCACTAATAATATATGAAATATGTTGGACATTTTTCCTTTAGAAAACTGTTTTAACCACTAATTTGATCTACGTTTGATGCAAAATTAGAGTAGGAGTAGGAAAAATGAGAACATTTTAATGGCAGAGCTCCTATTTGTTGTCATTCAACAACTGGCTCAACATGATCCAACCCACATTGAGGCTAATAAATAGCTAAAATTTGATAATATCAGTCTCTATAGAATATCTTTTTCAATTTTTTTTATTTCAAATTGCTTGTATTTTAATTAAATACACATTTGTTTTAACCTACGATGAATTATTTAGATTAGAATATTATTATTAAGAAGGTTAGAGAACATAACAGCCCTCTCTTTGTGTTTCTGATGTCTTTTCTTGGAGCTATAAATCTTGTGAAGGCTGAAGTGATTCGCACTGTCAACCTGTGAAAAGCAGGTGATGACATTTCCTCGTTTTAAGCTCTGATAGTGCTGATAGAAAAACTACTCGTGTAGTGTTGTTAGGCCAAACAGTATCCTCAGCACAGGCTGAGCTGATCACTTGGCAACTAATGTGGAAACTATTTAGTTTGAGAGAAAGAGAGAGAGAGGGTGATGGATTCATTCACCATAAATGGAGCTTTGGGTGGATGCCTGTAATACCAAGCAACTGTTTAAAGACAGAGCTTTACAGTGTTTTACACTCTCCTGACCTAAACTTTAGTGTCGACCCTTCCGTCATTCAGGGTGTTTTCTTTGCTGCACATACTTCTTGTGTTTGGATAACAAACATGAGGTTGTGCTGCTGATGAGCTGACAGGTCAAGTGTAGGTGAAAACTTTGTGCAGAAGAGCAGAATCGTAGTGTGTTCTTCGTTGTGTATCCGTGACTGGATAGAGTTTGATATCATGTCAAATAGGGCTGCAGGTATTTTGATTATCGATTAATCTACCAGTTATTGCCAAGATTAAATGATTAATCGTTTGGTCTGTCAAAAAATTAATGCTCATCACAATTTCCCGTCTTCAAATTGCTCCTTTTGTCCAACCAACAGTCCAAAACCCAACGACTCTTCATTTGCTGTCATAAAGGACAAAGAAAATCAGCAATTTCTCACATTTGAGAAGCTGGAACCAGTAAATGTTTAACATTTTTACCTGAAAAATAATTGATTGAGTATAGGGCTACACAATAAATCAGAGTATTATTATCAGCAACAGTTTATTATTAAATAGCAACATGTCCATATCGCAAAAGCTGCAATTTTTTGTTCTCCAGATGTAAGAAAACAATCCAAACAAATGTCACATGATCATAATTTTTATAGTTTTTAAAATGTTGTTATTAAATATTTAATTTTCCTTGTGAATAAATAAAATAGTTTTTAACGCTGGTATTCACTGTGGCTCTGTGCCACAAACAAACACAGTGGTGGACATTTTGCATTTGCACTTTGTCACATTAATGTTTTAGGAAGTTCTTGAGCCTTTGTCGGCTTCAGCTTCAGCTTCAGCTCCAGCTTCAGCTTGCTTGCTTTAGTTCTACAGTATGTTTGCATACTTACAGCTTTTGTTTGGTTAGTCTCAGGTGTGCTATCTGTCTCAATACCTGTTCCAGCTGAGTTATTATGATGCAATCTAACATACAAGATGATTATATATGCACGCTGCCAGACTTGCGCAGTAGGCTCCAATGCATCTTAGGAACCTAAAAACAGAAAAGCCAACTTGTCTAAGCTTGGTAACAAGACTTGAAAATGTTCATACATACATGGAAGATTTGTTCATCCTGGGAAAATGAACTCTTACAGTTATTTCTGAATCTAAGGAATAATTCCTTGAATAGCCACTGAGGTGTCTGCTGTTAGATGCAGCATATTAATGTGAGTATTTGGAAAACATATTGGAATGTTAGTTGCTGTTGGGGCCTTCCTGACCTGGAGATGATTTGGTCAGGGGTAAGAGGTTGATGACATTGTAAACAGGTTGGACCTGCTGATGGCTTGTTCAGCTTGATTGCTGACACGGGATTGGACAGAGGTAAAGGGGTGCCTCTCTTCTTGCCTCTCTTCTTATCTCTCTTCTTATCTGTCCCTTCCTTTTGATTTGAACAATATGTGGTCAAGGTAACAGGTATAAAATGTTAAGTTTAGCAGAGTCATGGAAGTCCTGGGTCAGAGGTGAAGAGGCCTCTCTTCTTATCTGTCCCTCTTTGATGTGGATCATGTGTGGTAATTAAGTTTTTGACCAAAACAAGCTTGGTATATAAGGAGCTGTCTGCATATCTTCGAGAGAGTTTTCATTATTCGGCTGGAGACTCTCCAAGTAACGTGTTACTTGTTTACGATACTGAACTTATTGTAATAAATTTGTTATACAACTAAGACAGTGTCGGCGGAGCTTTTCTTCAAACATCTTCATCAGCATCGCCACAGAATATACGACACCACGTTCATATCTCACAGAAATGAAAGTATTGAGATGCTACAAAGCTCTCCTGAAATACCCTTGTAAAATATGTCCAGCCAATATATATAATGTGTTCCCACCATCTCTTGGCCCCAATACACAGAAGTGACTGTGAGGAAACACTGAAGTTGAGCACTCTTGTATTTGTTTGTAATGTCTTCTTAAAACAGCACAAAGCATGATCATCACTGATCACTGTTGCCAGGCTATTCTGACTGTTTCTAAATAGAGCGATCGATGATTCACGCGCATGCAATTTCAAATGAAGCGAGTCATGTGTGCTGTGGATGGACACCTCTCGATGCAGTTGTCACTTTCCAGAGCGAGCTCCTTCTGCGTGCCCAATGATCCATCTCAGGGTGTGTTGAGTCAGCAGCTACATCCCGGCTGTGGTTTCAGCTGCTAAATAAACTCGAAACAAGTCTGCATGTACCTAACGATTGGCTAAACGCAGAGGTGTGGTGATGGCGAGGGAAGGAAGAGTGAGTGAGGGGCGGCAGCCTGAATTCAATGTGACGGTTTTGTAGATAATCTGCAGTCTGCAGACACGGTTAAATTTAGTCTGGTCGATGTCTGAGTGTGTTTGTGGGTGTATCTGCTCATGCTGCATGCACAGCCCTGCTCGACATGTGAAGTGTTCCCTGTCTGCTCCATAATTGGTGCTTCATCCTGTAGTGTGTCATGCAGAGACCACGCCCACCTCGAGATTCGATGTTTGCTTATTGTTTATTCATTTCAGTTTTTCATTGCCTTTTATTACATTTTATGCATTTTGTTCAATACTCACACCTGCAGTACGGATACACTGGTACCAGCTGCACTTCCTTGCTCTCTCTTCTTTCTTTGACAGTGAGTTGAAACACAGACTCTGCAGTGCTCACAAAGCCCCACCTCGTTTCACTCACTCAAAGAGCTGTCTGCTCGTCACCCCTCTCATTCACTGTTTTGTTACAGTGTTAGCTCATCAAAGATGACAGGTGCAGTACCTCTGCGACCGGTTTTGGTTGAGGAAGAAAAAAGCAGGAGGGCTGTTTGGAAATGCTTCACATTTGAGGCAAGTGAACAGTTAAAGATACAAACATGCCTGTATGCAAGTCAGGCTACAGAACAGTGCTTACAACAAATTTAGCAAAGCACTTGAGGGTTCAAGACAGCAACCCTTTATAAAGAATTTCGAGAGGTTGGTGACAGCTCAATTTCAACAACACTGCAAGGGCGCCCCAGAAGCTCAGTTGGTACAGTGTGCGACCCATATACATATATTTATACATACCTCGCTGCAGTGGTCGAGGGTTCGAACCTGCGGCCCTTTGCTGCATGTCATCCCCCCTCTCTCTCTCATCCCATTTCCTGTCATCTCTTAAGCTTACCTGTCAATGAAGCCATGAAAAAGGAACAAAGAAACAAAACAAAACAAAACAACAACACTACAAGATGGACAGTAAACTGTTGTTGATGAGTATTTTGTCCTATTGTTGGCACAAAAATACCTATGGCCTACTGCTGTAGCTGTATCCTGACGTGCACCCTCCCAGAAACGTAACAACACATCTCAACATCGCAGGCCACAACGACTGTGATTAGACCACTTGGAAGCATCGCATTTTCCAGCTTGTCACCCGGTGCTCAGCAGCAGTGCTAATTCCAGGGATTGTGACCTGTAGTTTCCCCAGTAAACACACCACACTCACTGGCTGTCGCAGCCCCTCCTGACTGGCTGGCTGCGTGGGTTATACTTCTCCTCCAGAGGTGCTTTTCACTGCTCGAGAGTCTCTGGCCGAGAGAGAGCTGTTTGATGCGAGGCTGCCTCTGCACGAGCAGCCCGGTGGCAAATGCTGGCTGCACTGTAGCCGTCGTTTTGGCAAGCCGGTCAGTCTAGCTCGGTGTGTATGGAGACAGAGACACAGCTGTGAACCTTATGGTGTGTTTAAAGGGTGAAGCCGGCAACCTGCTCGCCGCTGCCAGTGACACAGGCACAGCAGCGCAAATGTATAAATGCTCACTCTGTCGGCTCTGTGTAGAAGCTACATGCAGCCATAAATCAGCCTTAAATCTCCCAGCAAAGCTAATACCCCTCAAAGCTATCAGGCCTGAGAGATTTGACAGCAGTGTTTCAGTTGATAGGAACAGAATTTGACTATGATCTGAAGCAAATTACCTTCAGTGTTGTTGTGCATAACACGTATCATAAAGCATTGTTATATTTATCTTATTAAGTTGACTTAATAATGACAAATTCTAACACAAATAATCATACTTGTGCTCCCTCTTACTCTCATTCAAGTTCATACTTTAACTTAAACAGAACATGATTGAGGCATCCAGATAATTTTAATTAGACAAGGCTCGCAGCAATAAAAGGCAGCTATCCTATTCAAAGCACCGTCCTGTGTGACAATTCCATCAATCTTTATTGGACAGATTTAGCTCGAATCTGCAGTAAACAAATCGTAAACAAGGTTTTGATTTGCACACCTTTCCTGCCTCCAGGAGACCAGTAAGGCTCTTTGTCAGTAACCATCCATCACATCACTTCTCCCTTCCATCATCTTCATCTCTCATCCCTCTCGCTGTGCAGAGCTGAGCCTGCGAGCTGAGCTGGTTTACTGATTGAATCAATGAAGGCTGGCAGGACTGGTTTCCGGGTTGACGAGCCTTCAAGTGATCGCTCAGACAACCTGGTGCCACCTGTAATGTTGTCGCTAGCCATGTCTGGGCCCGAGCAGACCACAGCAAGGAATTCACAGGATCATTCCTGTCGGAGATTTCGTTTTAAAGATTGTGAAACAGCATTTTAACTGTTCTTGAACATCCACATATAGGGACAATTCAGCAACTGCAATGTGAATCATGTGTAGAGCTATAACGATTGATTGCTTAATTGATTAGTTGTCAACTATTAAATTAATCACCAACTATTTAGATAAATGATTAAATGTTTGATTATTATTTTTACCAAAAAAACTATCTTATTCCAGCTTCTTATATTTGAGTATTTTCTGATTTCTTTACGTCTCTATCACAGTAAACTGAAAACTTTAGGTTGTGGACAAAATAAGACATTTGAGGATGTCATCAGAATGATGATCGGAATGATCAACAGATTAATCGCCAATGAAACTAATCATTAGTTGCACCCTAATTATGCAGTACCAGTTTGATCAAGCACACAAAACAAACTGAAAAATGTACTCTGGTCTTGCATTTTTACCTCTGCTCCTGACCACCATGCAGTCATTTATAATCATTCTGCTGGATAACGCGAAGCATCATGCCTGTGTTCAGTTTCTCTCTTTATTTCAGATCCACAGATGCCTGAGGAGCCGAGCATGACCACCCCTGCCTCTCCTGCTCTGTGTCGGGCCTCTCCCGGGGTTTCAGTCAGCTCAGTTGAAAGTGTTTGTGATACGTGTCCAAGCTCGTGTGTCTCAGATTCGGGGTAGAGGACTGCTGGTGTCTTCGGGGAGCCATTGAGTGGCTGTTGAAAGGCTTTGTCTCTACTGCTCATTACAGTTTACTGTTGGATTTTATATAGGATGGAAATGGCATTTCTTTTCATTTCTTGTAACAGAAATAGCTGTGATCTGGGGTTTGAGGGTGCACAGTGTTAGAAGCATGGTGCTGCAGACTAACTGGAGCTTACACGGGACCAAATCATAGTCTTTCTTCAACATAAACAAATCTCAGTTGTGTAATTGTAGGGAAGAGTTTCATGTGATTTACTTCCCTCAGGCGTTTGTAACTGAATCACGGTGGTAGAGTGCAGCAAGTAGCTTTCAGGGAGAAACAACAGCATGAAAATTAGACTGAACAGGCAAGTTATGGCCTTTGGTTTGTGTGAGTTTGTGGCTGAAGGCAGGACTGACCAGGTGACATCATCAAAGACTGGACAGATGATTAGTCGTATGGTGCTCAAACACTCGGGGGGCTAAATGCTGCAGGGTGCAGCTGAATGACATCACTTTGAAGTTGTACTCGTAAAAGGCTGCTTCTGCTGCCCTGCAGGGGAATATGATGTCTCAACAGGATATTGTACAACAAATAATGTGGCCTATTAAGGCAAGCGAACCATTTCCCTCTGGCGACATTTTAAGTGCTTACCTTGGTCGGCTTTAGTCTCAGTACTGCTAAATGTGAGTCAGATACTTGAGACGAGCAGAAGTAATGCGGCTGTAGTCCAATATTAACATCAGAATATTTAAAACTTTAGGTCATCACGGTAAAAGGATCATTAAAGCTCCCCTTGCCCTCGCACTCTCTCTCTCTAATCTTCTAATTTATCTTTAATGTGCAAAGAATATAAGCATAGATGAAGGGATCAAGTTTCATTGGCTCCCAAATGATCTGAATCCTCAGATTTTGGGCATTGCTGATACATAGCTGAGACTTTATTTTTTATGAGCTACTTGATCCCAAAACCAGAGGTCCTGCTTTTAGAATATAAAATTTATAAGCTTAAATTAGTGATATGATATGAATGAAAGATTAACTTGGAGAGAGTGACTCCTGAAAGTGACATGATGCAGTTTGTTAGAGCAGTTTTACCCTGATTTGGGTATTTTCTACAATATGTGCGACAGTTTTCCTTTTCACTGAAAACAGTCATGATGTGATATTTGCTGTGGTCTGTACCAAACAAACATGTTGTCTTACATCTGGAGAACTAGATTAGTAGGGCGGGACATTTCTGCAGGGTGACAGTTTTGGATAATATTTAGATAAATTATGCAGCCCTACTGCTTTTCTTTGTTTCATATTAAATTGAATATCTTTGGGGGTTGGACTGATACAACAAGACATTAAAAGACATCACCTTAGAGTAGAAGTAGTATTTTCTGACAAAGAAAAGACCAAACAACTGACGGATTAATCTAGAAAATAATCAGGAGATTAATCGATAATGAAAATAATCTGTGGATATATTTTAAGAGCACTCCTGGATAGTCCAAATTAGTCCAAATATGCCAAATAATATTTAGATTGATCCAAAATACAGTTGAACTGAGTCGAATCAAACTAAGGGGGGACAGACCAGTACCACTGGCAGCATGATGCATCGCCAACTATTGAGCCGTCATGATAAAAAAAGAGCTGCAGCACATGTAATTTTCCCTGCACTTCACACTCTCCTTATCTCAGCTCACTCTGTGCCAGATCTGAGATTTTGACTCTGCCAAACAATCCAGAAAGCTCTGTAAACCTGTAGAGACGCTGTAGTTTGTCTTTCTTTAAGAGGCAGACGACCCTAGTGTGGTCCAAAATATTGAGGACAATAAAATGAATGTTTGTAACGTGTGATAGTTGATGATTACTACAGTCATTTAGCCTTGTTATATTTATATTTTCATAAATTCAAAGATTTTATGCCCTTTTTGTGTCAGTTATTCTCCACAGATTCGAAAATGCTATCAAATTTTGCTATTTTTTAAGGTATTGTATTGAAGTTCCAGTATCGTGACAACAGTAAAAGACTGACTGTCAGTGTGTTTCTCTGTCGCTCCCTCATGGATTTACTTGATCAATAGCACTTCTCTTTCATTCACTGCGTTAGGATGTGGTGGAGGTCTGAAGTCAGGTTGAATGACAACAGCAAACCCTTCAAGAGACTCTGTAACCTTTTGCACAAAGCTTGCTCTAATACTGCGGATTAATCAAACTTCTACAGCCGACACACAAGCAAACACACCCTTATAGATACAAAAACATGCTTCTGTAACTATGTTGATTATTTTTACTCTTTATAGAGAAAAGATGGTCTGGCAAAGTTGGTGTAAAATCTTGAGAAGTGACATATTTCACACATTTTCTGCAGTGTGAGCCCACATGCAGTGAGCACGCTGTTTGTACACCAGGTAAACCTTGAGCTCCATTTCCCCAAGTGAGGCAGTCATTTCAGCTCGAAGAGGGACTTTGGAGTCTTGGCATGGCCCCACGTTAAATGTTAATCCGAAACCTCGCTCACTTTGCGAACCCTGGGAGAGCAGAGATTTGTGCAGAGCTCAGAGGAAAAGCTGCGGCAGACAGCGAACGCTCTGCTGTTCATGAAGGGAAGCCTTCAAGATGATACAGAGAGTGTGTGTTCAGATTCTGCTATGGCATTTGGCTGATTTATAAAACCCAACGGTGTGTGTGTGTGTGTGTGAGAGAGAGAGGTGTGGGGGTTGGGGGTGGTTGCTTGAGGATTTATGGGTAAAGTGTAAAGTCAGGAGGTTTCTGTGTGTGTATGCAGTGTGTTGTGAATGAAGCAGCCACTGACGCATGTTTCGTGTGCTGTGAAGGATTTGCTTTTTCTGATATCAGGGACTAACTTTCTCTACTAGTAGCACTGGTGCTCCCTACTGAACATTTAGGTGCACCAGCTGAAAATTTAGGAGCAGCACTAAATCTACACAGCACCAACACATTTATATTTTTCCGTATTTCAGAAAGGCGTTTTCTTTTTTCTGGCCTCGGTGATAATATTCACTGTATTTTTGTCTCCTATGGATCATGTCATGCACCCACATCCTCCTCGCTCTGATGTCCCGATGTCAAATATTGAACAAACTGATATTAAATCACAAAGGGACAGTGTTGATTGTACAGTGGTGGCTGTCAAGATATTGTTGTCATAAAGAAAAGACACAAATGCACCGTTTTTCTGTCAGCGCACAGACGCTTCATCTCAGCGCTCCCGAGCACACCGCCAGCGCTTTTCTGCCCGAAAAAAGACACTGTGGACACAGCCCTTAGTCACACTTTAGTGGCACTGTCTCCAAAAATGGATGCAAAATGCACCTAATGGTTGCAGTCTGTAGCCCTAAATATAGTGACATAATATTGATTTTGTTTTTAAATGAAACTAGGTCATCTGCGATATTTGTTGTTTGAGTTGAGTTGAGCTGATGACAGTTTTTTTTTCGATCTGGTTTGAGGTTTTGGAGCTAGATACTGTGCCAGCATGCTTTGGGTGAGAGGTGGGGTACAGCTGTGTCCCGCAGAGCTGACACATACAGTATGGTGTATATTAATGATATTTCATTTATTCAAGTATCATATACCTAAAGGTGCCCAGCCCACGTGGGCTTACAACAAACTATTTGCATTACAAAACAAATCAAGCTAAGGAAGGAAACAGCTTCTGAGGGACATGTATGCAGGCTCCAGACAGGAGGGGGCTGAAATCCTTCATGATCTAATCTTTAATGGCAGAATCAAAATCAAACTAATGATGTGATGGCTTGTTAGCTGCGTGCTGTGTGGTGAAACTCCCTGCCTGCGTCGGTTATGTGCTCTCTGCAGAGTATAGCTGCACGTACAGTATTTGCGTGTATATGTCCAACAGCAGCAGAGCCAGCTCGACAACAGGGCTGCGCCATGATGTAGATGACGCAGCAGTGGATAGAGAGGGAGGAGCAGAAAAGAGGAGGAGGAGGAGCGCAGACAGAGTGAAGTGATGGACCTCCTGCTGATGAGAGCCAGCGTTAAAGCACCCAGCACCTGGATCCATCCCAACTGGCCTGTTTTCTGTTTACTGTGCTGCATCACTCCTTCCTCTTCTGTCTGTGCTCCTCTTTGTTACTTTCACTTTCCTCTCTTACTCGCTGCAGTTCTCTATCACATCCAGCCTTATTTTTAACCCCCGTGTCGCAACCTCCTTTGTTATCTCTCCCACCGAATGCAACCTCTGCTTTCCTGGCCTATATAGAGACAGCAGTGTGTAAAAGATGATCTCTTTGTGTGTCACCACCACTGCCACCATCATTGTCACCGGCAGCAGCTGTAAACCCCTCCTCTCCATCACTGCCAGTAAAAAATCTGTCCAGTGGTGAGATCCTTTGCGGCGCCAGCCTCATAGCCATAATCTGCTCTTTTATTTAATCTGCTCAACTCAAGGATTTTTTTTCCTTTTTTTCCGAGTTAAGCTAGCAGTTCTGTGTGTGTGGCAATCCCACCATTTCACCAGATCTGTGTGTGCCATTTGATGCATGTAATTCTCATAAAAATATGTATTTTTTAAACTTGTAAACACATCAGCATATCTGTCGAGCAGTGGGGGATGTTGACCCTGTCGCTCTCCCTAAACACTGTGACTGTAAATTGAATTTGAAATTCCACTCAGCTACAAACGGTCGGCAATTAATAAGCACAACTGTCTGGCAGATGGGGAGAGGAGATAGACCACTGAGTCTGTTTAGGCCAGGTTTGTCTGCCTCTGCCAGGCGAATCCCTCATTACAGCACGCTGAGAGATGAATGAGGGGCCAATAAATCTTATCAGCTCTACAGTGGGGCCTCGGCGGGCAACACGGCTGATGAATCTGTTTGGAGGATGTACCAATGCATGTTTTTCCTTCTCGGTACCTGAACTTTATGGAGGTGCTTAAAGTTATACAAGTTGCTTGCCGTTTATAGATATTGACTACTTGTGCAGTAAAACATCTGTTAAATTGCATACAGGTGTACAGGACGCTGCTGGGAAGTAGCAGGATCCTGTTTCTAATCAATAAATTATGTGATATCAGATCGGTGCAAAGACTCGTGTACTCTCTGATACTGATTCCAGTATTTCTCGCCGTATCGGAGGCATTTTTGATAGTGGTGTCGGTATGGGAACAACCCTAACTGGCCTATTTAGTGTTAATCAGTCAATAAACCAATTCATGTCCACAGTGGAATTAGGGTTAGGTTGTAATAGTTGTTAGTCATTATTGGGTTAATTTACAGATAAAATCGTTCTCAAGCAGGAATCGCTTCTTGATCTACTGAAAGGATCTAGTGTTCTTACTGCTGCCCTGCACAAGTTGAGACTGATGTTCTGATACGACTTTGTTATTAGAAGAGTGAATTTAATATCAAAAATACAGATTATTTGCAACATTTGGATCAACTGTGTGATGCAAAAGGCCGAGGATGTTTGTGGTAGGTTGGTCGGTCTCATGCACGTAAAAGTGATACCAAACCAGGCAAACTACATATTTTTATTTTTACTAGAACCGGTTTCTAGTTAAGTTTAAATACCAACAGGACCTGGATATGATTGCTTGAAGCTCTTATTAAGACAGAGATGCAAACTTCAAAATAAAAGTAGAAACTGGACTAAACCTGCACACAGGCTGTTGCTTCTGTTGTGTTGTTACATCCATGGGAATTAAAGCAATAAAATGTGAATGGAAGAGGAAGAGAGAGTGAAATGAGTCTACAAGAATGGGACACAAGTTGATTAGTTTTTGCATGCTTGTCTAAGCCAAAAAAAGCAAAGCATTGTGGGTATAAGGAGATGGATGTTGACATCTGATATCCGGGAGATACTATGCTTCCCATCCTAGCAGAATTTAATGAACTGAGGGAAAACCGCAGTCTAGACTCAGGCTCCTATTCATGTGTAATGGGTCATATTGGCAGAGATGGTCAAGTTCTCCACAGCTGATGAAATTTTCTAATATGATACGCTGCTACAGCTGTCCGATCCAAGAGCTAATTATGTGTGACTGACTTGTTTGGACGCCTGCTTCTTCCTCATTCCACCCGCTCGCAAAGGAGGAAACCAAGAGCACAAATTAGAAGAACACTCTCGCCTTTCTCACTGTGGTTTATACCAGAAACACCAGGTGAGGTCACGGCGAGGGCGTGATCACAGCTGAAGCCATGCATGCTGATGTAACTCACTCACTTATTATCCAGGTCGTTGTGTCCTGTCCCTGCAGGAGGAAGTCACAGCACATTACAGCTGTGAGAATAGAGGCCTTTTTTACACTTTTCACAGCTGTGTCTTTTTGTGCCTGAACAAAGAACCTGCAGGCATTGATCAGCTGAGCATCAGGGATGTCTCAGCTCAAATCCATATACCAAACATCAAAGCGTTGTATGTACAGCTTTCTGTGTGACGGCTTTGTTCCCGTTACTGTGCGTCCTTCAGTGATCAATGCTCATATACAGATAGACCCAGAAGGAAACCCAACATAAACACACATGCTCGTTCACTCTCTCCATCTCGGTCAGTCTGTTTGTTGAACTCTGTTACCCCTCAGCTCTTCGCCTGCCTGAGCAGTGCTGCGTCATTCTGTCGACATTGTAAATGCCCTTCTTGTGTCAGTGTCAGTTATATACTCAGACCAACACACAGCTCATGAAGACATTGAAGTGGAAGTGCTGCGTGTCATAATGGTGATCACAGACAGGGATACTTCAGGTGTACTCTGCTTATTCTTTTTTTGAAAAGGGCTTATTGCATGGGAGTCTTGATAAAAAAATAAAAAACCTAAGTCTACTTCAAAAACCATCCAAGGCATTTTCATTTTGCACAAATCCTACAGTTTGATTGTTTTTGAAGGAGACTTGCATTTTTTATTTTCATTTTGGCAAATTCATCTCTTAAAACTGTTTTCTTGTGGTGAAGAGAAAACTAGTGGATCAATGAACAATATGTCATTAATGATTTTCTCCCAACATCCTCTGCTGTAAATTATTATATGAGCAAAAATTTGTGTATCCAACTATCCTTATCTTCCAGTGTCTTTGTCCCTGTTCCCCAGAATGTCTCCACCTTTAAACCACGCATGGTATGTTGTTTCAGCAACCTGTCAGTCGACCCGGAGTCAGGACTTTGAAGTTGTCACTGAGTGTGCAGCGTAACACAGTAACTCCCTTGTGTTGCAACGAGGCACGTGGCTTTGTCCTGTATGGCCTGCAGCCTCTCCTTAAGCAACTGGATTACGTCATGAGTAGCACTCATGAGTGACACCGGCTTGTCCCCTCCCTGAGCGCTGAAATAAACGATCAACTCTGAACACAGTAATGACTAGTCCACCTCAGAACAAAGCGTCCAGGCTTCTTTTAATTCTCTGGGATAGGCTGACTTTAATTGGTCTGCATGTTGTGGGTGTTGGTGAGGGCTTGTTGCTTCATGCACCAGAAAGACAATAAGATAGGATTAAAGTTGAGTTCAGGTTGAGGTTTGGAAAATGCCATAACACTGCACACTGGTTTACAATGATATGAGACAGGATTTTACAACTATCACAGTGGCGGTCATTTTATCTTCTCTCTTGACAATCGAGAGATAAGCAGTAAAATGAAACACTAAAGTAAACATTTACACTTGCACATATTTAAGTGGCTAATACAGTGCATAGCTGGACAATGCAGCATTGCATTGTGGCAAAAATTGAGCTACATTGATGATTTTTTTTCTTTTCTTTTTTGGATTACCAAGCGTTTTTCTCAACACATTCTCATATCTTCATGATTGATTGGTGTAGGCTACGTGGCTACTTCACGCGTGGATGTGGAAGTAAACAGAAGCTAGAGGTAAACAAACCAGGAGACAAAATGGAGAGAGGTCTTCAGGAATTACTTTCGATAGAGCAAGTTGTAATTGTTCTTGCATACGCAGCCCGGCTCTACAGGTGCTCCATGCAACTTGCTGTTTCAAGGCGTTTTTAAAGTGCAACTTCTGTGTGATCAGCCTCTTGGGTTGCTTTTTCTTTTTTTCTTTTTCTACTTAATTGGTGCAATTGAAAGGAAACATGGCTCAAAGCACGACAGATACATGGCATTTATACAAAATAAGACAGTACAGTTGGATTTTGCATGTTTATGTGGTGTGTATGTTGTTCAGTGTGTCTGCACCTAATTTCTCTGTGTATGTGGTTGTGTAACAAAGAAGAAAATGGAGGAAATGATTGTTGGGAGGGGTGGTTATACTC
The DNA here is from genome assembly GCF_040436345.1 of Pagrus major. NCBI lineage: Eukaryota > Metazoa > Chordata > Actinopteri > Spariformes > Sparidae > Pagrus > Pagrus major. Next base: position 31,490,559 of record NC_133223.1, read on the forward strand.
TGATTAGATTAGATTAGATTAGAATGATAAAACGAAATACATTTAATTGAACAAAACTAAGGATTAGTACACAGTGGTCGCAGTGAAATGAATAATGGTGCATGTTTTTAATGCAGTATGATCTTCGAGCTGAACATGTTTCTAGTGTTGTCACTCCTCGTGCTCCTGAGTGAATCACACGGTTGCGACGTTCCAGTTGTGTACAGAATTTATATTAGGATAATCTCTTTTGTTCGAGCTGTGAAGGGACGCTTGCACATTTGCACATCAGTCGGTGAAGTGTGCTTCAGTGACACCGACCTGCTCGAGGACGCTGCCTCCTGCTGAGCTGCAGCTCCTCTTGGGAGCTGCATACAGACACGCCGCCCTCAGAGGAACGTGTGATGAGACAATAACCCTGTAACACTTGGTTTTAATCCTGCGATTATTCTCCTGAAACTCTAACAAGTATTTCCCCTCCAGTCAGTTTTGCTTTGATCTGCTCTCGCCCATGTCATTCTCCATGCCAGCCCACCAGAGCTCTAACAGCCGTATCATGTTATCAGTTTGGCCATTTGTTCTGCCGAGTCAGCAGAGCCCAGGAAGGAAGCCGTTGAGTGGATTGTGCAGCTAATGTGCTCTGTCATGGTCCAAAGTGTGCATTGTGGAAGAGTGCTGTGTCATGGACAAAAGAGTGTGTTGTACAATACAGAGGCGTCCTGGTTGTCTTCATATTGCAGGAAACTGTGCTGTGAGGCAGATATGAGACTACTTTTTATACTCCATGATGATGCTATTATGTCAGTTATGAGTCTTTCTCTATCATGAAGCTGTGAAATGTATTTTACTGCAGCACTACAGGGTTATAAGTTGAGACACGCCCTATGCACGTCAACTAAATGAAGGTAATCGATTATTTTAATCACAGTTTGCCCCGATCTTAATTAAAAACACAACTCTGTTAGTTTGACGTGAATCATCTCATACCTGCATGAGTATTTAACACTCCCGACCTCATTGATTTGACACAATGATCTGCTGATGAGTGGATAATGAGAGAGCAATCAAGTTAACAGGAATACTTTGTGGTGTACATGCTCCTGCAGGCTCAAAGATAAGTGGTAGAAAAGGAACAGGGGTTATTTAGGAAAAATAGAGAGACAGTTTGACTTCCTTGACTATTTGACATGCTCATGTTTAAGACCTCTAGTTTGACATCCTGCTCCATTATTATGCTTATATTTCCGTACAGCACAAGTTGAAAACACTGCAGGTAGATCACGTAAACAGCATATACTGTTGATATTCCTAATTAGGTCTTATTCTGAATGTTGCATTTTCGATTATGACATGTGGGATACTGGTATTATTCTTGTTTTATGAGCATTCTCTGGACATGTACATAGAGCAGCCGGATTATGCGCCTCTGTTATGGTTTTCAGCAGTTTGCCTGCCTGTTTACAGCAAACGGTCAGCTCTGTGCATTGTAAACAAACCAGCCGACAGTTTGCAAAGCTGAGGTGAGAAGGAAACCCCACATTTCTGGTCGGAAGGAGAAACGCACCTACTTTTAATCAATATGACTTGGTTATCAACAGGTTTTTGGATATGTGTAAATATCGCAACGGCGTTGGTCATCTAGCTGTATAAGCTAAGAAAACGCAAACAATGGCACATGGCCACCAATGTAACTGAGCGTCTTGGGTTCAGCTAACTGATCTGGTTAGGAAATAATTAACAGGACATGGAGATGTAACATTTTACAACTTATTTTCATTTTCTCTCCCACGTGTCACAACAACTCCTGCCTCACGACAACTCTGAGGGGACACACTACATTTTTGTGCTTTCTAGCAATATAATGATGGAACAAGGCTCAGTAAGCCATCAGTCGTCATCCATTGGTCCAACCATAACTGCGGGAGTGTAATAACACCAGTACTGCTGAATGTTGACTTTTTTTCTGGTTCCCTTGCTGACTTACTGCTAATTAATCTTAATGACCTGTCAATTAAATTCTTCTTGTTTCTGTGGTTAACCATAAAAATGTGACTGAACTCACACGCTGGCAACATTATACTTTAGTTTAGCACATTAAAGGGTAATCACACTGAAAACCACAGCCCAGCAGAGTTTGTCATTCACTTTCCCAACCCCCGTGTCCTTGACGCCAGTAACCTTCTAAGAACAGTATTAAAGGGACCTTGTGAAAAGGGATTCGGTTCACCTAATGTGACTTGACAGCGTCTCAGCTCATTGTTGATACAGTAAGGACAATACAGTGGTTGCTATGCTATTTATAGGTATTAGAGTATTTTTTCCAAGCTCTTCTTGAGGTCTCCCGTGGAAACTGTCCACATGACTCCTACAAGTCGCAACAACACTTCTGTACAATAAGGACGCTCTTTGTTCTTGATTAGTTTGGATTTGTTTCACAACTCGTTCCCTGTGAGCTCTGTAGAGATGAACTGAAGAGGACAAGCTTCAGCGTTTTAAAAGATCATCTGATGCTCCTGGAGAAAATGAAATTTAGTAATGCATAATTCCAAATAAAACAGTTTGTTAAATGTGCAGTTGAAACAAAACAAACAAAGCTCAAGCTAGCTTGGGATAGCCACAGCATACTTTGACTGAAATCAATTTCGGTGAACTAACATCTAATTTTGTGTGTTATGTAAGTCAGAAGCTAAATCCACAGTCGCAGGGAATAAAACAGCTAAAATAGTCTTGCATAACGTTAGCGTCGCAGAGTAGCAGTAACTGCTAAATCAGTTGTGGACTCTTGTGGTCCAGCTGCTTTTAAATAACTTATTTAAATTTATTAAGGTGCAATATGTAAGAATGAAAGCACTAATGGCAGCTGTCGTTGGCGGCTACAATAAGCAGCAGTTAGCAGTTATGCTGCTGATGTGTTTGTATGGAGTATGCATTCGACATGTGGCTAATTTTTACATATTACACCTTGAAGGTTTAATTATTTATTATCTGAATTTAAAGGTTTGCTTGGTTTGTTATTTTTCACGATAAAGGTACAAAAAGACAAAGCATGAAGGAACTAGATCATTTCCGTATCTTGCAGTTTGCGCGTTCAGCTTGAAAACTTTGAACCCTTTTCTCTGCCTGTCAGCTTTTGTGGAGTGTTTGCAGATGCTATTCGCCACCATCTTCTGTTTGTCCCAGTAAATACCCGTCCTACCTAACCTGCATCTTACCCTTTGTGACCTTTGTCAGTCCAGACCACCACCTTCATTTCTGTTTTGTTGTGCGTGAGTAATCTCACTGCGACATCCTGAGTCAGCCGTCTCTCTGCCCTCATGTCCAGTTGTTTTTGGTCGCCACGTTCATGCGCTGCCACTTTCATTAAGTCTGTTGCCTGCCTGTGGAGTGATGTCCGCCTCTATCCTGTCTGGCAGGTGTCATGACCGTGTATGCGTGGCACCTTCAGACACTGTGTTGGCTGCTTAAATTTTGCAATTCAGTAAAAAAGAAGAGCTACAAACGGCTTCCAAAGTTCCGTTCAGTTCAGGTTCACACCTGAACAAACACAGTGAGTGTTTATTTTACTTTAGTGCTCCTGTTATATTTCAATATTAGTAAATATGTATTAAATGGATTCAGATAGAGACATTAACGTGCTGTGCTCTCCACTCTTAACCCCTGTTATTCTCTCTGTGTTTGCTCTTTAAAAGCCCCAAATGTTCCAGCAGCATCACTAAAACACATTCATCAACAAACCTATAAGTGCTGACTTGTCAAATGGGATTAAAATGTGGTTGTTCCGTCTGTAATAGCTGATACAGGCAGTGTGTTTTCTCTGAGTGTGGTCTGATTTGCTGCTACTGTTTTTAATCATCTGCCCGTGGCGAACGGGACTCATGAGCGCCTCGGCTCACGTCACTGCCCGTCCCGTGGTTGCCGTCTGACGGGCCACAGCTCTACCTCTAGGACACATTTGGAGTGGGCTGCAACGAGACGGTTTCAAAATAAACAGACATTTAATTTGACTTTTAGTTGCAGCAAGATAAGAGTAGGAAAAAGTGGCTAGTTCTTGTTTACATGCTTTCAACCAATTTTTCCATTTCTACCAACCTTAAAGGGGCTTTGTGTAACATCTGGTGTTGTGCTGGAAGCTGGTAGTTTATGTTCGACTCCATTTCTTCAGCATTTACTACTGTTGCTAGTGGGAAATATATATTAGCAGAGTGGAGAGAAAACTGAGAAAAGGCACTTGAGAAAGTGCATAAAGTCACTTGTTTTGGATTTCTTTGATAAGGACTTAAGTTGGATTTGTCGTGACAGTCTACAACATTAAATCACGTCCACAGGCTCGTACAGGCAGCTGAGAGAGGCGGGGGAGGTCTCATTTTTCATGTCACGTTACAATCCGCTCACATCTGACATATGCTTCACCACTTAGCAAAGATGCTGATTCTGTTTTAATACAAGCTCTTAGAGAACTTAACATAGACAACAATAGATATCCATCTTCAGGACAGGCAGCGGATTAAATTCATGCCAAAAGAGATAAAATGTCCGATGAAGAAGAGGAATGCGTGACATAACATCACTTCTGCTCGTCACACAGCTGTTTCGATTAAATTCGTTGTTGCATGTAAACACCGGACCCTATTAATCCCATCCCATGTAAAGAGTCGACCTTAAATCTTCGATCAGAATTAAGAAATATTGTACATGTAAACATAGCTGCTGTTGTACAGCGTGCAAATGTCAGAAAAACACAATAAAAGGAATTGATAAGCCAGGAAACATATGATTCTGATGGATCGGATTATTTGGAACTGGTTGTCAACGGTCCTGGTTCCCAGTTTCCATCCCTCTCAATATTTGTTTGCTGAAGTAAAGTGTGCCACAGGCTAAATATACTAGAATCTGGTGGCATTGAACTAGAAGATGTCTCCACAGTTTCACAGCTCTGACTGGATTCATCCGGCTATCTTTACAGTTACTCAAGATGTGATGCTTTCTAGCTGGAGCTAATAATGTAGTGTGAGCTCTTGATTGTATGTTAATGGGAGATGGTGCCTGCTGCGAAGTCATCAGGGTTAACAGGTGGGCGTTCATCAGTGGATTAGGTTAATCTGCCATCATTAAGGCTTGCACTTAGCCAGAGAAACAACAAAGACATGTAAAAGATGAAGGAAAAACATGGCAGATGTTGTGTGTGCAGAAGGCTAAGTTTCTGCCATACCTCCTGTCTTTCAGCAGTCACATGAAACAGACACACAGATGTGTTTTCTGAACTGTTACTGTTTGCTTTTCTTCCTTTTTAAGATCTCCCATAAGTAAAATTTACAGTAGTGATTGAAACTGAAGGATCTTTGAATCTCTCAACCTCTAAATCTTCTCTGAATGACTACACAAAGGTTGCCAGCCAAATGTTAGACATTTCTGGCAGCTTGAGGAAGTCTGTGGACTTGTCTTCCAGCCCCTTTGGCTGGAAACTGAGTTTTCAAAGTCAAAAGTTGAATTTATTGTTTTTCTCTTCATATACAACACTCGGTGCACAGGGGCCACACATGCACACACACAAGATTAGTCCACAATCTTGCAGGTTTCCTCATCGCTCCAGTGCCAGTATGCTAGCTTGTTAGCTCACCTTCCTTCCTTCACTCCTGCTTTTCCTACTGACCCCTCTGTCGTCTCACCTCCTTCTCTTGTCTCGTGCTGTAACTCATGTATTTGTTTACTACTGTTATCAGATGGAGCTAATGATAGGGCCGTGATTGTACTCTGATTGTTGAATGCATGAGTGCGTTCTTTTCTACAAATCATTATGCAGCCTGAGCTGCTACATTCCCTGCAGCTGTGTTGTGTTGTCCTTTGTAGTCTTACTGTGTTATACTCATGCAAAAGAGTTCTTAAGTCCCAAAATGGCTCTCCAAGTAAATAACACACAAAGTATATTTAGAGTTTGTCCTTTGTTAAAAAGTCTGATACAAAAACTGTGTTGCATCTACTTTACTACAGCCGCCTCTTTACACTAAGTCTATTTGTTGAGTCGCTGAATAGGCACAGACGATTCTCCTCACCGCATCGTCGGATGTTACGATGCTGTATATGTCTTTATGGTTCATATTTATGGGTGACAAATTAGAGGAGGATCCTGCATTCATGAATTGCAGACGCACATGTGCAGAGGAGGAGGTTTCACTGAATGGTTTGAGCTAGAAGATGATGAGAATCACATGTTGTGGCCTCCAGTCACCCACTTTAGTTACTGTTGCTACATATTTTGAACAGTTAAACACAGCATGTATGTATTTCACATGGAAGTTTTGGCAGATGTAAGAATCCCAGTGTGCTGTTACTTCTTGAAACCATTAATCCTTTACTTCAGACAAAAAAGACAAAAACATCTTGTCTGTCAACTGTCAATTTCTACTTGAACTCTGTTGGGAACTGGTGGCGTAGACATTAATGCGCTGACCATGAAATGCATCGTCCCCATTTTTTTATTTATTTGTTATTGCATCACAGACAGGACACGCATCTTTTTTTTTTCATCCTTTTGAAAGGTGCACTCTGTAGTTTTGGGGAAGAAATTTTAATCAGAGGAGAAGATCGTGGACAGATTTTTTTCTGCCTAAACAAACTAAATAAACAAACTCTTTGTTTTCACGACTGAATAAACTGAATAAACAAACTGACCTTGAAGGACAACCGGTTGATAATTCATACTGTTTTACTTTGTTTATATGTGGCAGACCCTGCCACCTTTCTAGCTTCAAAACGTTTTCCTCTGAGAACAGCTTGTTTATTCACTTATGGAAAAAATAAACATTTCTGAATTTGTATTATTACCTTGTTGATATTGTAAATATTAAAATTCTGAGTTTTAATTTCTTCTCCAAAACTACATAATGCCCCTTTTTAAGAGAACAAACAATCTAAAATAATCACAAAATTAAGTTTGGTTTTGGCTGGAGGTGGCTCAACACTTTATGTTTATTTCTTGTTGGCTTTTTCCCGTTTTATTTGTTGCCACATTTATCCTAGTAAAGCTGAAAATATATAAATACAATGTATTTGAACTGTAACAACTGAGAGAGACAGAGAGGGAGGCAGGGAGAGAGATGCATCAGTATCAGTAGCAGTATGTCTGGAGGAGGACGCTCTCGTTTTCACCGCAGGAAGTCAAGCATGAAGTGTCGTCTCTGGAGGAAGTCAACTGGAAAAGACCCATGTTTTTGTGTGTGTTTGTGTGTGACTCGTGTGTGTTGTATTCATTTCTGTGTATGTGTGGTCTACGCTGTCGGCTTTTTCTTCCATAATGAGTGTTTACTGCAGACTCCTCCGTCTCGTTGCCACCGTGCCTGGGGTCAGAGCGCTGCTGAACGACACTGAGTCACAGTGTGGTCACTGCTGGCTAATCACACCTCGGGAATATGATCACACCATTGCTGCTGTCTCTAAATGCCGGCATAACATGAGGAATACCCACCCCACCGTCTCCATAGGAAATGATTCAGTCAGCAGACATCTACAGTATGTTAGCTGGTGTCGAAGCATGTCAAGACTCTTCCCTCGTGTATTTTCAGCTTATCCCTGAGCAAACTCTAAATAATCAGGTAGCTGCTCGATGACTGTGGCTAACTCTGACAAAAACTTATGCACATAATATTACATTTCCTGTGTAAAATCAGGACAAAAAAACTTTTAAATTACAGTTTATTTTGTATTTTGTTTTGTTAAATGACCTCTGCTCCCTTTCTGTACCATAAGCAGTCTGCGTGCCTGTAACTCTGTCTACCTAGACAGAGAAACCATTTGCATACAGGCAATCCAAACATTTGATTTCATATTTGCATAAAGCAGTAACAGTCACGTTTCAATCAGTGCCATGACGGTGGCAAGATCCGACAGCAGCCTGCAGCTCAGACACAAAAGAGACGGAGACGGGCTGTAATCTGCAGCTCATATTGGCTCTCCAGTTTCTTTATCTACAATAATAAGCACATGTTCCATCTTGTGTGGTGGTTTAGAGAAGAAAATGCCAACAAAGCAGGAAAAGGTGCTCCTCTTTTGTTGGTTTGTAAGCTAATTAGACAGTGTGGTCAGATCACACGGCTGGTTCCAGACATGCAGCATAAAAACTAGAGCACCTCGACTCTCTTTTGTTGAAAGTGCTGGTTTTAAACTCCAGAGATGTGATAATATAAAGTTTATTTTAAAAAAACACGTGTTATTATGCTTATGGGACTCACGACTGGTTCAAGACGTTGCAGCATAGTTTGTGTTTTTGTTATTTAAAAAAAATCCCAATTTTCCAAATTTGATTTTATGTTTTTTTTGTGTTAATAAAGTACGTCAAAGTGAAAAAATGATTGCCAGGTGAGATTGGACATGTTGTGATGACCAAAACAGCCCAAGACTCAAAACTGCAAATGTTAACATCTTTCAGTGTAGGTGCAGGATGATTAGGGTCTCTTTCTGCAAACCTCTGCAAGATGGAACTGGTGACTCGTTCAAGACGTCGCAGCTTAGTTTGTGTTCATTTTCGTATATCCAATTTTATGTTTTTTGTGTGCTTTCATTTGGCTCCAATATGCTGATAAAGTGAATAAAAAATGGCAGATCTGTGCTGAAACCGAGATACCAACCACTGGTATGGTAAACATTTTTTAATGTGGTGCATGAAGACAAAATCAGAAGTATTCAAAAATGCGACTCGTAAGAGTTAAAATTGCATGAAAGTGTATTTACAAGATGTCAACATCTGTCAGTTTAGATGCTGGATGATTAGGGCCTATTTCTGCAATAATACTGCATCCAAAATTCTTGTTTATGTGTTACAGTTACATCTACATTATAATTTCAGTTTGACTTGAAACTAGGCTTTATGGAAATGTCCCAAACATCAGAATCCAGTCAGTTTTCTGTAGCAGGAGGCAGGCAGGCAGGGAGGGAGGGAGGGCCAGGTATGCTGCGTAATCATAAAGCACGCTGCAATAAAACTACAGCCTTCTGTGTTCGTCTGTCATGATGTAATTTTGGACGAGGTAGAGCTGTCTCATACAGTCTGAGCTCCTCTGCGCCCTGTTAGATTTGCTTCTTTTAAACATCTAAAGCGCTTCGCTGTCTTCTTGCGAGCATAATTTGGGAAACTGAGGCTTTTTTGTGTCTGTGATTGAGACGATAGTGTGTGTGTGTATGTTTGTGTGCAGCATACCCAGCTGTTCTCTTGATTTAACGAGAATCACTGCAAAGAAAAAGATTGCACATAACTGTCTGTATGTGTGTCTGCCTTTCCCTTTTTTATGTCTTCGTCTGAGTGTGTGTAGTGTTTCCACTGGTAATGAGATGACAGGCCTGGTAGTGAGCGTGGAGACGAGAGAGAGAGAACTCCTTGATTTAATTTAAAGGCTCCTCCACATCACAGACAGATGGAGGGACGGGCTGTGGTCGGCGGGTTTTTCCAGCAGTTCTCAGGATGAACAGACGTGTTTTAGTGGACTGGGATTGATGTTGGTGCAATCAGAAGTCGTGCTATCATTTTTTGGAGCAAGCGTTCCCTTTGCAAGTTCCTTAAATCTTTCTAAAAGTGTCTGTAGTTGTTGTATTTTACCATCCGAACAAGAAAGAGAACCTCGACAGGTGGTAGAAGTGATAATGATTGGTTGACAGACACATTAACTTACTCTCACTGTCTTATTCTTATGATTGATGGTTCGTTCAGGCATGTAGCTGCAGGATGTCAGTCATTTTCAATAAAAAAAAACTCTCCTCCACAAGGACGCACTGGTGTCAGACGTCTGAATATGTAAAGTGTAAAGAAAAGTTCAGATGAAACAGATTCTTACATAACTCAGTGCCCAATTGTCCAACCAGAGCTGGATATGAGTACATACATACCCAACAGCTACAGATTGAGTCAAGGGCAAGAGACAACCCGCCTCTTTGTATGAGTTTGTCTGAACACATGATGAAGTTTCACGACTGAACATTTGTGTTTTCATAGTGGTTAGACTCTGATTGGATCAGAGTGTGAGATGATGTGGCTTTCTGCCTCGCAAAGACCTTTAACATTTAAAACCCTTCAAACTAAGTGAACGAGGGTCTCCCGCATGATGTTACTTTGACAAGCTTGACAAATATGTAGAAACCGACAGTCAGTCAAGAAAGTAAGCTTTTATTCACAGACTGTTAACTTCTACCCAATCATAGTTGTGAGTTACGACATAGATTTCAAGATTTTATTGATACATTTGATCATCAAGGTCTGGATGCTGGATCAATTATCTGTATTTTAAACAACTCATGATAAGCCGGAGACTACCGGAGATGCCCCGCTGGTTGTTCCAAAACCTTGGCTGCCGACTCGCTCTGACATCATGCACACCTGACCAACGATAATCTCATAAGCTCGAGGCAGCTGCAGTTTTTGGAGCCAGGTGCTGCAGTTGCTCTCCACCGACAGATCGACAATCAACAATTTACTATCAATGTTTTCAATGTATTTATGTAGTGTGAGAGGGACAGGTCAGCACAGACGATTTATATACAGCAGCAAACTGATATGAAGCTACCGGGCTACCCTGTCGTAATTAACAACAGTTGAAGACTGCATGCAAACTGATATATGAGGCTGATGAGGTTGCTGGAAAACTGTCCGACTTGATCGGAGATTTTTGTCTCTGCCCCCTGCTGCTGCCTCCTGATCTCATCCACTTTCCAGTCGAACGGGCCTAAAAACACGTCACTCCTGCTGCACTCTGGTGAGCAGCAGCTAGTGTTTATGCTGCCCGGCCATAGTTTTGGAGCTACCTTTTAGATTCTGTCCGTTTCCCACAAACTACACTGTTTAGGCGGTGTTCTCACCACCATGGGGACCCTGATTTATGTTTAACGTGCTGAGCTATGCACAAACTAACATCTTCCGGCTTTATTATGGATTAAACATCACAAATAAATAGTGATTATAATGCAGTAATATGATAAGTATACTGGACTAAATTCCTTTAATGGGGAATCTCTCTGTTACACAGTCGATCCATTAGTTTACTTCCTGAAGGTTTTCCATCACCTTTACTCACTCTGGAAGCATCTAAACTTGTATCGCTTTTAGATAATCAATGACATTCAGTCAGTGGCGGTTTTTCCACTTTTTGTCCTCTAACAGCTGATCAGACTTGCACACTGTACAGCACATAAACATAACAAAGTCTGTTCCGATGTTGCCTTTTTAATGATGTTTTTCCAAAATGTCCCGGTTTGTAGAAAACAGAGACGAACCTGCTGCCAAAGCCTCACATGTTTTTTAAAAGGTCAGGTCGAGGAAAGCCTCGGGCTGTAAGTTGGAAGGTTTTCCGCATTTCAAAACAAAAGGGGCATAAAGCGAGACTGGTAGCAGTGAAAGAACCTGAATCCACTCTGAAATGATTGGTTGATAACCATGTTCTCACAGATTAAAGGTTAACGTATGGGTATCCAGGTCAGGATTGGTGTTAGAGTCATGATTTCTACTGCAGTGAACAAAAACACTGCACATAAGAGGAGGAGGAGAAATGAGAACATGGCATGTCGGTTAGGAGGATTTGGGAAGGGATGATGTCTGTGAGATTTGGGTCTACAGCCTTGAGGGGGGTCATGTGCGTGTATTTGTATTTTGGGGGTGACAGCAAAAGGGAGTTAGCCATCTGTCTGCAGAGAGGAGGAGCCTGTCTGTCCTCATCTGCACTTCACTGCACTGCACTGGACTGTGCTGTTTTTCTGTCGAACTTTTACTCAAACACAGGCTGCAGCTGTTGCCATGGTCCTTCTGTGACTCAGCTTCCCCGAGCTGAGAAAAGAGTGTTTACCTCCAGTTGTTATAAGAAAGGTTAAGAGGACCTCCTGCATCGATGTTACTCAGAGAGGAGCTGAACCTAGATGTGAGATGACCTTTTTCAGACCGAGAAGTGGAGTTTCTGTGGAGGTTTAAATCGTGGTTAAACTCTGCTGATCCCTCTCAGAGCTCTCATCGACTCTTTGTTCGGGCCCTGTCATCAGTCTAATTACTGTAATTCCCTCCAGTTGGAGAACAAAGAGACCTGATCTGAGGATTAGGTCCATAGACACTGGGCCCTCTGCCTGCATGGATGCTGCTCACTGCCTCTTCTGGAAAACACAGTATGTGATAGAGAGGCGGTTCAGACCTGGTATCAACACGAGTGATCCAGTAACAAGTGGACAGCTCTAAATACTGTTGTGGATGTCCCCAAGATGCATTGAGGACACATTTGAGATCCAATCACTCACAGGCTTTTCACATTTGGTATTACCATCCATCCTGAGCAATCCGATCACAGTAGGCAGCTTTAAGCCCGTCAATTCACACCTAGCATTAACATTGGTCTTAACCTTTTTTTGCTGAATTAACAAGAGGGCCCAAATACCTAAGAATTTGTTGTAGACAGCGTTTTACAAGTTCATAAATTTTCTTATAATGCAACAACTCACAAAATTTGGCTTTTTTATAAGGGAGTCTGGGACTTTCTCCACAGGCGTCAAATGACTTGCATGGCATTTAATGCAGAATTTACAAGAGGGCATGAATAATATAGAATTTGCTGTAAATATTTTACAGAGTTTGTTTTTGTTTCTCTTCTCTTAATAATTCTCAAAATTGAGTGATTTGTTAAGGGAGGCTGGTGATATTGTGGTTATTAGTTAAATAGTTGGATCAGTTGAAAGAGACAATGTGTTCACAAATGTCTGCCGCTAACATTGTCAGGATCAGAGAGCCGAACATGTAATTGACATTACAGTGAACCACATGGAAATCAGAGTGTGTAATCCATTCTGCCTGTTGTTGTGGCTGATCTAAACATCAAATGAGTAAATGCGATATCCCCAGACTCCCTTAACAAATCATTCAATTTTGTGTGTTGTTGAATTACGAGAACATTTATACACTTTTGTGAAACTCTTCTTAATTATTTAGGCCTTCTTGTAAATTCGGCAAATGTTATACATGAAGTTCTTTCTTTTTTTTTTGTGCAAAAAACATTGTGTCCGTCTGTTGTCCAGGTATTATATGTGTTTATTTGCAAAGAGGGTGATCAGATCAGAAGCTGTCACGCATGTTATTGCCAGCTATGAACTGAAGGATATCAGGTCTGAACTACCTCAGTGTAAACATGTGGCTCCAGAGTAGAAAGTCGGAGGACAGGGGGGAATAAAGTTGCATGAGAAAGAATGGAAGTGTGCTTTTTGTGTCCCCTGATGCAGAATACTGACTTACAATGCCGCATAAAACAAGCTTAATCTTTTGCAAGTTGTGCTAGTTTGCAGTGAAGCCACCAGATGGCAGTATACTTGTTTTATTGCATTGATATCTTCAGCAATATTTTATATTAACATGATCTGGGTTTCCAAAAATTGCACCATGTTCTGGACCGGAGTCCAGGTGATGCGTAAGTGTTGTTATGTTGTCAGCAGGGCTACTCTCACTACACGTTCATTGAGCAGCTCACTCACCCCATGACAAGGAAAGATGCTGAGGGAGGGGCCTGAGGTTTTATATCAATGTTTGGTCTGTGGGTGTTCAGTCGTGGTGCAGCAGTCATGATGTCTTCTATGTTTTTCTAATTGAGTCCCAGATGTGTTTTTATTAGATGTTGTGAAGGTTTTACGAGGATGGTGTCATTCAGAAGCTAAGCAGAGGCTGATAAATGTAAAAATGTTGTGCTACCCATGATGCTTTGCAGCAAAGCATTTTGAATACAGCCATCAGGGTGGGCGTGTCCAATGATTACTCCATTTATTTGTGTTCATGGGTAATATCTGTGACATGTTAGAAGATTTATAAGGTTTATTTTGTAGAAATGTTGTTTTAAAAATTTCATTCAGATGAATTGATTGTTTTATTGTGTCTCCACCAGGTGGCTCTGCTCGGTTTGGACCTCCTATCTGCCTTAGTGACAAGGTTACAGGAGAGATTCAGGGCCCACGTAGGAACAGGTAAGTTTGAAATGTTACTTTTACTTTATCAAAGTAGTATTTCAACACAACACAGTATCTTTACTTTTACTGAAGTATGACTTTTGGGTACTTTATACAACACTGGTAGTTAAAATCTAAATCTACCAAAAATACATATTGTTAGTTACTTGTTCCCCTTTTCTCCTGTGAGATCTAAAGGAGTGTAAAGACACTTTTTTTTGTGAGGTCAGATATTACATCATCATTCAGTTCACTCCCCTGACAGCTGACCTTGTTCTCTATGAATTTAAATAACTGTCTTGTCCTGGTTGTGTTTCTTTGTCTCCTCACCATCACCTTGACTGCCGGCCGCTCCCTGTTCTTTCAACCTTTTCACACTTAGTTTAAATAACAATCACTTCATTTACAATTCAGATTCCTCCTCCTAGTCTGACTGCATTTATGCCTGAAAGTTTGGCCAAGTCCACAAACAAAAAAAGGACATTTCTTCAATTCATTATCATGACAAAGTCTCAACAGCTGGTCTGGGTATTGAGGTTCGATACTTTCATGGCACCAACCTCACTGCCTCGATACTATCGAATATCAAACTTCAATTCCTGAGGAGTTAATCTCATCAGCGTCAGTGAGCCAATAAGCATGCAACATGCTTGTTGTGCCAAGATCTAATAGTGCTGCCAGCTGTCTCCAAGCATGCAGGAAAAACACTTACGCCCAGAGACGGGACTCACCACGTGTATGTGTAATTTAATCTTTTGTTAAAATGGATTTCATGAAATTGGTATCAAAGCAAATATTGTTCAGGAACCGGTATCAAAGTCAAGGTATCTGTTTCCCAGCCCTACTCAGTGGTTCGATATACCGCGCCCATCTTCCCCGGTGTTGTACGAAGATGTCAGTCTCTAAGTTTAGAAAGAAAGGAACCTTTTCCATCATGAAATATATTTTGATTGTTTCATCTATCCAGTTATTTATGGTGCTGTAGGTCCAACATGCATCATCCATCCTCAGGTCGGGGCCTGTTCCCCTGCTGACTATTAAATATTTGTTGATACCTTTCGCTGCCTTTCTAAGTTTGAATGCTGGATTTTTTTTTTGTAACATGTTTAAAGGAGCACTACGTAGTTTTGGAGAAGAAATTCAAACTCAGAATTTTAATATTTACAATATTAATGAGGTAATAATACAAACTCAGAAAATTTGTTTCATTCCATGACTGAATAAATGAGCTGTTCTCAGAGGAAAATAGGGTCCCAGAACACTGTTTGAAGCTAGTAAGGTGGCAGGGTCCGCCACATATAAACAAAGGAACTACTAATAAAACTACGTAGTGCACCTTTAATAGATAGAAGTAAATAAATTTAA
This sequence comes from Pagrus major, assembly GCF_040436345.1. NCBI lineage: Eukaryota > Metazoa > Chordata > Actinopteri > Spariformes > Sparidae > Pagrus > Pagrus major. Next base: position 31,505,847 of record NC_133223.1, read on the forward strand.
CAAGGAACATTTTGGTAACACGAAGCCTTTCTCCTGTTCGTCATTAACTCCTGCCCACCAGCTATTCTTCAGTTCACTGTGTGGAAGCGATACTTCAGTGTTTCCTCCTGTTCTCCTCCCCTCAGTTCTGCCCAGCCTTATTGATCGATTGGGAGACGCGAAAGACCAAGTGCGAGACCAAGACCAAACACTGCTGCTAAAGATCATGGAACAAGCCACAACCCCGCAGGTAAACACACACACACACACACACACACACACACACACACACTTACATGCTTTTCTGAGAGAGGTAATTTTTTCCGTGAGTTGAGGATTTCAGCAAAACAGCTTGAATGAATTCTCAAGACGATTAATGTTAATTTGCTGCCAATATTGTTTTTCTTTTTTTGTGTTTTCCGTTCTCCTGAAGAAAGCCGAGTAAATCTGCCTCGGTTAGATCGCGGCTCGATAAAGCTCATTACTGAGTGAGCTGCTGCAATTGATCTAAATCTCAAACCCTGTTAGCTGATACCCCACTTTGATGCATCCACGGGGACAGAACAATTAATTTATTTACTTATTGGTACGTTGACAATGACAAGTTACGGTAGTTCAGGTCACATAAGATAAGATTATTCTTTATTAGTCCCACAACAGGGAAATTTGCAGGTCGTGTAACATAGTAAGTGTTGAGCTGCGTTGACAATCTGTTTTCTATTTCCTGTCCTGTAATGTTTGTTATTGCACTAACCCATGACAACAACAATAAAGCTCATGTGCACATTGTTTTTGTGTGTGTTGTCGCTGCAGTACGTGTGGGACAGAATGCTGGGAGGCTTCAAACATAAGAACAACAGGACCAGAGAAGGAGTGTGCCTTTGTCTCATCGCCACGCTGAGCACGTGAGTCAGACGCCTCCTGTCCATTTCCACAGAAGATACACAAGATAGATCCGGGAGGAGAGATTAGATAAGATTATTTTTGTATGTGTGAGCATTGTGTGATCCTGGACAGGCAGGTGTGTAGAGTAAGGAGTGAGACATCTCTGGCAGAGAGAAGGAAAAATGTGATGTAACAACAATAATGTTTTATTAATGATTTCACAATAAAACTCCTTGAAATTCATATTTCCAGTTGTTTCATTCTACAGTATTGACCAATGTCCTCATGTCAAACTCTGTGACTATCTTGATAAATAAACTTTTATTTGATGCTAACTGGTTAGCCTACAAAAATACGTCATTGCCTTGGATAGACTTGGATAATATTTGTTTAATAGTTCAGCCCTGGTGTGTGCGCCTGTCTCCTTGTATATCTCCTCCAGTTGATCTGTTCACTGGACTCATTTGTTTTTATTCTTCTCTTCCAGATACGGAGCTCAAGGCCTGACCCTCAGTAAAATTGTCCCCCACATATGTAACCTCCTGGGGGACCCCACGAGTCAGGTATGCCCCGTCATGCTTTGATGCTTTGTCTCCATCTCTTTTTTACCAATGTTGAAGGAATTGTTTGTGTTGTCAGAAATTAAAATGCATTTAGGAAATTGTATTACACAGAAGACGGCTGGTACTTTATCTTATTTTCACTCCACGATTAAAGAAATCATGATAATGAAACTATCGTGATATATTTAAAAATGTGAAAAAATATAAGCTCCATCAAATTCATCTTTATCCGTATTTATTGTGATTTTAGTCTCTTTTTTGGTAAATTAATTACACTCAAAATACTATTGTAGAGAGGTGAAGAGAGTCTGTAACCATACCTGTACAAAAAGAACAATTTCATTGAATGAGTTATTATGTTTTTATGGTGGCAGCAACCAGCATTAAAGTGAATTGATGATTTAAGAAGCAATGTAATTTTTAAACGATATTATCATATGTGTATAATTAACGCAATATCAATATTTAATTCTTGAATATCACAGTTACTGTCAATACTAGTTTATTGCAACACAACACAGAATAATAACACTAGAATATACCTGATCATCTGTTAAAGTAAAATTATATAATTAATCAAAAAGTCCAATTGAAGACTGTTAATTGATCGTGAAAGTGGTTGTTTAAACAAATCCTGGGAGTCTCGTCAGTCATACTTTTCTCAGGTGTATGAGGTCAGAGGAAGATTTCCTGTTTAGAGGCAGCAGGTCCAGACACAGTTCATCCTCTAGTGGCAGCTTTAAGTAGTTTAAGTAGTACTACGTTAGACTGATGCATCAGACCTAATGAATATAGATCAAATGATGAAAAATCACAAAATGTGTAAAGAACAGGAATCAGTCAGGAACAACATTTACTGAAGCTGTCACTGATGTCATGTGTCGTTGTGGTCCTCAGGTTCGTGACGGGGCTATGAGCTCCCTGGTGGAGATCTACAGACACGTGGGTGAGAGGGTGAGGATGGATCTCAGCAAAAAGGGCCTTCCACAGTCACGGTACGTCAACAGGAAGCTGCCAACCTGTCGCTGTCTGTCTTCTTGTTTCTGCCTCCTCCCTCCACCGTCTTCTGTTCTGGCATCATTTCGCAGTCTCACACACAAATACATAGAGTACGTACAGTAGGTCAAGTGCTGTTGTAGTGGAGAGAGGAGGGTTTTCTCCATGTCCAGACACAAAGAGGTAGCAGGCTACAGCAGTGCACTTCTCCCCCTGGTGGCAGAGTTAACACACTGCAGCACTGGTTGATCAGGGGAGATTCACACTCAGTTGCCAGTTTATTGGGTACATTTAATCTCAAACTAACGCAGCCTAAACACCACAGTCCTTAAGTGAATCCTCCCTTCATCGAGATTATAATGTTCAGTCTCTGTCCGGACCTGCTTCAGAGAGGTGCTGACTCAACCGATGGATCATTTTGGAGAAAGTGGTTTGTAGAGCTGTTACATTAAGTTGCATCATATTAAGAGGTGTTATGTCCAACCTGTCATTATTAACCAGGGGTAGAGTAAATAATAGAAAGACCTATTATTTATTTATTTATTTATTATAACAGCAGCACAAACCACATCTTCTTAAATGATCATACAGTTGAATCAAGACTTCTCACAAGGGGTCGTATGATCAGCTTGGGTGATTTCTACTTTCTTACTTTAAATGTATATTGTTCCAATTATTGGTTATTAGTCTCTTTGATTTCTAATAATCCGTATCAGCCCTGAAAAAAGGTCGACCTCTCACATTATAATCTTCATAAAGGCAGGATTTACTCCAGGACTGTTGTATTAGACTGCATCAGTTTGAGCTGCTTTGCTTGAGTATTTTCATTTCCCTGCTGCATCCACTACATTTAAAAAAAACACTGATTTTAATAACAAGAAAAATGCTGAAAATTTGATCTGTTAATTGGTCAACCGATGTATACAGTATATATTTTCATGTAAGTATTTGTATGATTTACTTGTACTTTTAAACTTCAGTTGATTTAATATCAGATATTTTAAGACTTTTACTGTTTTAAGACACAACTTACTTTTACTCAGGAATGACTTTTCAAGCAGAAAGTTATCTGTAAGTGAAAACTTTCTCAGGGAAGGCTGATGTTACTTCATGCAGGGTTCCCACAAAGTCTTGAAAGTTTGGGAAATGCTTTTTTTGTAAGATTTTATTTAGTTTTCTGGATACACAATGTGCACTTCAACATCAACAAAACAAAGACCCACAAACTTAACAACAGAGTGAAGACAAACAGAACAAAAATAGCATTCAGTGACAACAACACCACACATTTATACCACATATCAAACAAATAAGCTCAATTCAGCCTCAATATGTCACATCTGCTCACTATCAATAAAATATGTTAAATATAAATAAACAAACACATACATCATATACATCACTTAAAACCATTTTTCTCTATCGCGTTGATATACTCCTTGAAAAATGCCTAATATTCACCATAATCTTATAAAATAATGTGATAATATACATTGTTTGCTGTGAGTATAAATGAATCCTGTAAAGTTTGTTTTGCGATGATGATTAAGGGTTAAAGAAGCTGAAGATTGAATTGAAAGTGCTTGAATTTGACTGTGAAGCAGCTATACGAACCTTATTTATGCCTCTTTTCTTTCCTTGTATTTCATATATTTGACATAAGCTCCCGACAGACTCTTCAGATGATTTTCCAGCCACTAAATCTGATTTATAGTCGTCTCTCTTGTAATCAGCCCCTGAACAAGCCCTTCGATCAGGCTGCCAGAATCTCATACCTCAAGTTTCAACGTGCTGTATTTCTTTTTTTGTTTTCATATCGCATGTACAGACTGTTTCCTTTATCTTTTTGTCCTCTTCGTCCTTCTCACACTGGACCTTATGTCTCGCCTCCCTCTCTCTCTCTCTCTCTCTGGCCCTAATGCCAGTTTGTCATCCGTGTGGCAGTTTTGGATGCCGTCTATTTTGGTCTTGGCCGTCTCTGCCGCTCAGAGCAGAGGGAGAGCTTCTCACCTCAGAGCTGATGGATGGTGCAGTCAGCAGCTCCAGGCTTCTTATTTACTGTCCGTCGTTATTCTCTCTGCTTCACTTCTCCGACACTTTTTTGCTTTTTATTTAGTTTCCTCTCAACACGTTAATCGTCACTTGTTTGCAGATTTTTATTTTTTTCTTTCTTTCCGTCTGTTTGTACAGGTTGAATGTAATCTTCAGCAAATTTGATGAAGTCCAAAGATCCGGGAACATGATCTCGTCCTCTGGCTCAGGTGAGTCTCGTTATTTTAACATGCTTCTGTTTTTTTTAATTGACTTTAACTGTTGAAGTCACCTCTGTGACTTTTTTTCCGTGCATCCATCAACAAAATATATCGAGCATAGCTGTTGATCTCATGTCTTTAGGTTGTCAAAATGTGGCATGTTGCTGCGTAGCTGGCCTCTGATTACTCGCGTCATTGTTGTCGTTGTTGTTGTTTTCCTCGGCAGCCCAGTGGGGAATGAGGATGGGCAGATGCTCTGTGAATATCAGGGCTTTTGTAGTCTCGGTGTTATGGCGTATGAACTGAGGATTGTTTGTGGATGTGGAACAGCTCTGTGGCCGTGGTGCAGAGAGAAACTGAAGAAATATCTTCAGTGTTTTTCAGCCGGCTGTTTCTCTCCTCGTCTTTCTGTCACGCTGCATCCGAGTGTGTTGTCTCCTTTTATACTTTGTTTTCCATATTATCTGAGTGTGTGCGTGTGTGTGTGTGTGTGTGTGTGTGTGTGTGTTGCTGTGTGTGTGGAGGAAGAAGGGGGAAAGCAGGCCAGACGGGCAGCCTGGGGCTAGAGGGAATGAGTTTTCTCCACAGGAGGTGGGCATCCACTGGAGCTCTGAGATGTCCCTCTGTGGAGCCAAAACAGACTTCCTGAGGCTTCTCTAGAAACTGTACAAATATATCAAAACAAGACAAAAGGGAAAAGACCAGACTTGGCAAAAGTACACATTCTTTAGTCGAGTAGAAGAAAACAGACTGGTAAAAGTAGAAGTACTGTCTCTTTACTCCAGTAAAAGTAATAGAGTACAGGCTCTGAAATGTACTCAGAGTATCACAGTAAAAAGTCTCCTTCCTGAAGGACGTTTGTGGTCAAAGCTAACTGAAGCTCACGTTATATTAATATAATTCAAGACTATTAAAGTTAAAGGTAGAGTCAGTAGGATTTGTCCCAGCTGTTCCTGAACGCACCACAAAGATAGTTGATTGTTGAGTCTCATTCCCAGGACGTCAAATAGCCACATGTTGGGTTGGTAAAGCGTCCCGAGCAGCAACAAAGAGAGAAAATAAGAAAATCTCTGCAGATACGAGACACTAACACGCCTTTTCTCCCCATTCCAGCCTCCCTCTCTGTCTGTTTACGTCTTCTTACGTCTTTGTTTTGTCTCGCTGCGTCTGCCGTGCGTGATGCGCTCTGATAGGTTGAAATCAGTCTTGTGATGTTGGGGAATAAAAATAATCCATAATTCCCCTCAGATGCATCAAACTAAAGTAACGAGCCTGTTTTGAAAATGTGAGGAGGAGAAAGTTCAGGTCAGGAAAATAAATACTCAAGTAAAGTACAGATACCTGAAAAATATTCTCAAGTAAAGTAAGTCAGTATCAGTACTTCGGATACATTTTCCTGTATTTGCCCCTTTATGAGAGTTTTGTGTGTTGGAAGAGTTACGACCTCTGTGCAGGTGGAATCGCTCTGACACCCACGACTGCTGACTCTGTCCCATTACAGCTGACTCCATCCGCTGTGTGTTTACAGGAACAACAGCTGAGCGAAGGAGAAAACAGTCAGACAGGGTTCAGCATTTCAACATCGGTCTGCAACATCTCCGTCCAGCCAAGACTCCACAACATTTCACATGTGGAGCTCAGTGCTGCGACAGCTTGATTAATTATGTCATCCCGGAGAGCTTGCTGACCCTCCGGTGTGAGCTGATGGCTTGGCTGTTAAATGAATAGAATATTAATAATAATAAGCTTTATTTATGTAGCACTTTTCATTCACAGGTGCTTTATGAAAGAAAATAAAACCAGGAGAGAATTAGAACATAATAAAACAAATATCAAACATTTCCAAAACCTTTAACAAAGAGAAAAGTTTGAAGAAGGGATTTAAAGAAGTAAAAGACTTGACAGATTCATGGTGTGTGTGGTGTGTGATTGAGAGGGCACAGACCAGGTTAATAAATCAGAAATGTATTTCTGCGAGGTCGTTTAAAGTCTTAAAAGTAGCCAGTAAAATTTCAAGCCATAAAGTTGCTGTCTCACCACTGCCAGGACCAAACTGAACCAAACAAATGTCAGTTCTCTCGTCTATTATTGTTATAAAAAGACTATTTCTGTCTGCATCTTATTTTAGCATCTTATTTTGATCCGACAAGAAACCGTACGACTGTTTCAAGGTCACCCCACATGAAGTGCTCCTCAGTCTGTACAGACGGTTGTGTGATGTCCTCGGCTCTGCACCACAACCCTGATAGTTATAATAATAATAATAAACTTTCATGCAGCCCAAAGCGCTTTACATTTGAAAAGCATGAAAAAAGATATCACCTTCAGTCGAAAGTTCATTTGGAAAGTTGAGACGAATATGCAAACATGACTCATTGTAGCAGTTATTAGCTGGTCGAGCATCATATTCATCATAATCAGCTTCTTGGCTCCTCACAGACTCGACTCTTCTCTTTCACGGCTGCACTGAAATTGACTTTGTGGCTGCAGATGACGACTCATTTGAATTCAAATCCATTTGCCTCAGAGCTGAGAAGAATGTCTGGTGTTCATGTGGACAGAGGACGAGCTGAGCTGTGAAACAAGCCTTCAGCTTTGGTTTGACAGTTGTGCTAACGGCTGCAAAATAAAGTCACTTTCCATCCTTCTTCTGCACACTGGTTTTATGGCTAAATATATGTGGATGTTTACTTTATATTCACAGGGTTTTACCCAGACTTAATCTCTGAAAAGAAAGCTTTTTCCTCTACATTTTATCCTTTTGTACTCACGTAAACGGCATTTCAGGTCACTGAAAATGGAGCTTTTGGAAACTATGATGCAGACACACACGTTTATCAGTGTTTCTGGCATTATTGTATCGTGTATATGAGTTTGTACATTGATGGAATGGATGTTATTGATTATATTTAGAAAGACACAAACAGACATTGATAATACAAAAATGGACAAAACCTGTTTACTAAAGCATGTGCATGCCCAGTGTACGTAGATTTTTGTAAATGGTCCTAAAATGTTCATCTGAATAGAGATTTTCAGAGTTTCCAAAAAAATGTACGTGTGGACCAGGTCTAGGTGCATGTATTTGCCGGGGGATGTGGAGCACCTCCCCAAAAAGTATAAAATCTGCAAAAAATGAAATAATGAAAGGGTACGAGTGCTTCCTGGACTCAAATTCAGTGTGTTAGAGATGCTCTTTGGATAGAGATACATGTGGACTTGACAAGAGAACTCGTGTTTAGGTCTTTAAAACAATATACAATTTCCTTTTGGACTAATAATATTATCGTATCTTTGTACAAAAAGTTTGACAAGCAGCAGCATTTTTCTGTCATTTTTTGTACCAAGCAAAACCGGCTATTTTTGACAGGAAGTCGGACAATCTCCATCTGTGAGCGACAAAAATAGGTATTTTAAGCCAAACCATGATGCTCTCCTCACCCTGACAAAGTGTTTTTTTGTGCCTAAACCTAAGCAGAGCATGTTGTGATGAGAGAGGAATAGAAATTTCAACCTAAACAAACGTAAAGTTGCAACATAACGAAAAGTGCAGTTGAACCCATCTGTGGTTTTGCAGAAACGTACTTGGCTGACATTTATTCTGGCGATTAATTTGAAAATTTGCATCCCTCGATTGAACTTTTCAGATCCACTGAGGACTAACTACAAACATTCGAACTTGGAAAAGTCATTTAGTTTATTTTGTTGCTCTTCACAGTGATTTGACATTCATCCTGCTGAGGTGGTGCCTGAAACAGCTTTAGTACCTTATAATCGGAAGGAAACCCTGCTATCAGGAAAAACCTGCATTTGCAAGAGGCTTTAATCATGAAGACGACAAAATTCCCGAATTCTGTCTCGTCTTGTCTTCGTACTTGCGATGTATGTGATCTACTTATGAGAGCGATGGAGGCAGAGGGGGCGGCTTTGCTCCGCTGTGGCGCTGTCACCCAGGGAAGGGAGGGGAGGGGAGGGGAGGGAGAGAGATTGTAGGGGGATAGGAAGAAGAGTCGAGGGATGGAGAGCAAAACAAAGCAGCCATTGCTGTAGCACGACTGGGAGGTAAACAGTGGGCGAGAGATATAGGGCAGAGGCTATAGAGAGAGAGAGAGAGAGCTGAGCGATCAGCTGTGCAGCAGCATTCCTCTCTGGCTTCACTGCTGAGGGCGTCTTTGCACCATGACAGCTGGAGAAGGTAAGACTGGAAATAGACAGAGCTTTCTCTTTGCTAAGGTCACATCACACATGTATGATACAGAGCTGAATCACACATAGATTATCCGTCTCTCCAGTGGCCGTGTGTTTGTTGGATGAGGAGAAAAACAGCAGGTTGAGCTCTCTTATGTAATCTTTGTTTCTGTTTTTTCTGCTGCACGCCCTGTTCTCATTCATATCTCCAGTCAGAGGAGACTCTCCCCAGTGAATTCACTGAATGGTGTTGTTGTATTTTTCTGCTGTGTCGCAGCAGCAGACTTTCTGGATTTCACGCATCTTGTTTGTCTCCGCTGTGGAAACAGTCTCAGCGCCTTGAGCGACAGCTTGCCTAAAGCATCCCAACACTTGTGTCATCTCGGTCCAGCTCAGGCCAACGTGACGAGAGCTGAGAGAGTGACTGTCAATATCTAAACTGTTACAAATGTGCATAATTTGTTATGTAATCCAATAATCCTCCTTCATTTATGTCATCTGTTTCATTTCAGATTACTTTTTTGTTCAGTTATACTGGAATATTTTTGCCTTCTACGGCCTCGATCGTAATTAGCTTTGAATTTTGATCAATTTTGATGTAAGTTATTTTACCAGTTACCTGTTTCAGAGATCTTTTATTGATTTCTCACGCTCCACGTTCCACATTCAGGTCGTAACTTAGAAAAAATGCTTTTAATTTTATTGCCCCTGACTCCTGGAACAAAACACAGCACGTAATTAAAACCAATTCTCTTTTACCCTTCAGCCATTTTAGGAACTTCTAAAGGAACTGAACTAAACTGAATTTCTATCTTTTGTTTTGTACAGTTGAAACCTTGAAGGCTGGTGTTTTTTTTATTGAACTGTGGAATCTTTATTTTTGGTGAATATTATTTAAACTTTTTGCCAAATCCTGACCTGCAAAAACCAGGATAACGTCAAGCTGTCTTTGTAAAATGCCCCTATCTTTGTCAAGGTCTGCCAAAGATCTGTTGATCTTCACAAACCCAAATGCAAGTCTAAAAATAGCAAAGCCATCAGTGCTGAATCCAAATCTTGGATTTGGAGAATTGTGACACCCATCAGTGCTATTTAATGGTAGAAATATCTGCCAAGTTATGTCTTCGTCTTTCCCTCAAATTGCTTCTGAGTAAGTAAACAAGCTTTGTCTATTTGTTTATGAACTTGTGCAGCAGGTGTAATGAGATTACTTTCAGTGCATATGTTTGCAGAAAAACAAAAAAAGACAAAATAAGATATTGTCTCCCTGCCTCTACGACAGTAAACTGAATATCTTTGGGTTGTGGACAAAACAAGACATTTGAGGACGTCATCTCTGACTCGACCAAACCACTAATCTATTAATCAGGAACTAATCAACGGATTAATCCACAATGAAATAATCATTAGTTTCAGCCCTGTCCTCCACATGTGGACAGTCACAGCTCTGTGTGCAGTGTAAAGACAAAAGATCTCGCATGTTCATCACTGAATTGTTTGTAGCATTAAGTAGAGACAGTCGCCTTAAATAACAGACGTGATGACTTTACCTGACCTCTTCTTTAAGTGTCGTCAGGTTGTCTGTGGGTCTGTCTGACTCTGTATCGGGAACATTCAGAGCAGATCAATGCATAATGCAGAGTGAAGCCTCGAATAGAGTCAGTATTTATAACCTCAGAGAAGACTGTCGGCCTGCAGTCTCGTCTGAAAACAGGGAACACGTAGCTTGTCGCAACTACGCTACATCAGCCAACGGGTTCTCAGTTTCTTCAGCACCATCACTGAACGCCTTTGTAGCCAACTTAATCCCTGTGGGTTTGTGTGTGTGTGTGTGTGTGAGCTGCCTTCAGCATCCTCCATTCCAGTGCTTTGCTGTAACACTGCGGACACTGCGAGTCTGTTTTTTTCCCCAGCGTTGTGCTGTGATGAGCAGTAAACTGAGAGCGAGGTCACCTTCAGTCCTGTCATGTCACTGGTTAATATTTCACAATTAAGTGAAAATCCTGCTGAACTGACTCAAACAGGAACTCTGTAGGTTTTTAACCAGTATTATATCACTACAATGTTTACAAAGGTAAACTTCTCTACATTTTGTCTGCATTCGCAGCCTCTTCCTCCAAATGATGCAAAAGCATATGTGTATATTTACAAATAAGTACAAAAATGGCTTAAGATATATAAATATATAAATGCAGTCTCTTACAGTGTTTTCAAAAACACAAACAGTTGTGAACATGAAGTCGCCACAATATTATTTCTGTATTGTGAAAACAGGCTGAAAAAAAAATCAGATCAAACTGTAAAACAAGACGGTGCTGATCAAATATGAACCATTGATCGTGTTCACTGTCTGTTTCTCTCCAGAAATATATTAAGACACATATTTTAGTTACTGTTAAGCTGTAATTAGGGATGTGACTATTAAGATTTTAAAGCGTATCGTGATAAAAAACACACAATAGGTTGATTGTGGTGAATTTTCATAGTGAATCGAGATAATTCTCACATGAAAGACTTGAAAAAGCCGTCTAACCTGAAAACCGTGGCTGAAGACTCGTCTTGCACGTTGTATCCCCCTCAAACACAAGTAAAACAAGTTAAACCAGATGTGTGTAAATAATACGGATTCCACACTAAAAAACCACAGGGAGATTATTCAACCTATATTTGTTCACTAAATAAAGATGTGTGTCCTCTGTAATGCAATCACAATTACATTTTTTATTTTAGAGTTTTATTTGGATGATTATCGGGATAACATTGTGAATTGCACTTATGTTGGACAGTATAATCTTGAGATTAAATGTATTATATCGGTCCATGCATAGCTGTACTATGAAGTTGCTTGTTACCAGCTGGCGGCGTTACTGCTTCCTGTTTCAAAAGGGACTCCTAGCCAAAACCAAGCACAGCCTTTTTCTCTGTTTTCTCTGCTGATGTTGCACCAATCTCAAAACATATTTGCATCTATCCGCTGCATTAACAGCCCAGTTTTTATTCAAGGGCCACTTTTCCAGCGCTGAATTCCTTCTTTAACTGTAATTTTAACTTTCTTGCACCAACTCCAACCACTTTACCAAATGCCTAACACAAATGATAACAATCTCTTTTTTCTGACACTTTCCGTCACATTTGGATCCGTCGTCTATAACAGAAAATCTAACATGATTTAGAGCTGTGAAGGTGAAAATGAGCTCCCAGGATTATTAGACTTTCAGAAGCTAATTCACGTGTCAGCGAGGCCTGCTAGTCTCCTGGATTTGGGATGACACAAGTAGGTGAATGAGTTGTGTGTGTGCATGCAAGTGTGTGTCTACGTGTGTGTGTGTTGCACCGTGTGGGAAGTAGTTAAAATCAGTGGGTGAGCTGGAGAAAGGAGGGCTGGATGCTGAAGAAGGGATGTGTTTTCCTTTGATCATCATCACACACACATATATACACATACACACACATATACACACATATAGAGTGAATGCTCTGCTTTGCAAAGAGATTAGCATATTATTTTATGTGTGTGTGGGTGTGTGCGTGCGTTAGCTGCAGCCTGTGTATCGGTGTGGAGGAGGCTCTGGATTTAAAGCACTGAAGAAAGAGCTTTTCTTTATTTGGTATCTGTTAGCTGTGTTTTGTTTGTGATGCATTCTGATTTTATTTTTTAAGAGTGAACACTTTGGGGAAAAAACAGGGTTCAAATAGATATTTTCACTGTTTTCTCATTCGTTATCAGTATGTGTTAGGGACTGATGGATATGTTTGCTTCAGAGCCAATACAGATCCTGATTCTTAGTAATCACGGAGACCAAGATTTGCAGTAAAAATAAAAATCTTGGTCTCAAGTGAGGGAATGTAACAGAAGAATTTCCTTGAGTACAATGTCTAGGTTTCCATTTTCTGCTGTTTTATACTTCCATTCCTCAATTTTTAATAACTTGACTTACTAGTTGATTTGCAGTTTCATATTATTGAGTGCTGATAGGCTATAACTTGTCACGTGCAACCAATCGGATTGTGTTGTGGGCAAGACATTGAGTGTCTGTAAGCAGTCGGCACATGTGGACCGATGAGGACACCAAACAATTCTTCGGCCTCGTCCATGAAAGAAACGTCACAGATGCCATTTTAGACGGCAAACAGCAAATAAATGCCACAGGTTCCCTTTTTCTCAATTTAAATTTTTCAATTCCTGTCGACCTCTCTCCATTTTGTCCCCTGGTTTGTTTGCCTCTCGCCTCTGTTTACTTCCACATCCACACATGACGTAGCCACGTAGCCTACACTGCACCATCCTCTGACTAAATTACACTACATAGCCTAGCTCATTTGCTTAAAACAGTTTATGGAAACATTTTTGAAGATCCTCCTGGCTTTATTTAGATATATCTAACCTGTATTCAACCAGAGAGTCACATTGAGATTAAAAGTTGGATATAGCCAAGACAGGGTCAAATAGCTCCATAAACTAAAGACATACGTGCGACCCAAGATTATGACTGCTGAAGTATAAACTTCTGGCTGAATATATATAGTAATAGTAGTTGTAGTAGTTGTAGTAGTAGTAGTGCAAGTTGAGAGAGCTGGTGAAAGTGTGAGTGTGTTCAGGACGGTATAAAGAGCCAGAGAGAGAGGGAGAGACACACGGGTATAAACTGTGTCCAGCCTGCTGAATGATGTGATTGTCTTCCTTCTGCTCTCTGCCAAGTGAGAGGGGAAAACAAGCCCCCGGTCAGAGTGAGTCTGACGATTAAAGGGAGTCTTTGAGGGCGCTGTAGCAGCGGTCCTCTCTGCCAGGACACAGGCCGGGGTTATCTGCACCAACTGCACTCAATAAACCAAACTCAGGGACTGAGAGACGGTCTCAGCAGGCGACATGTACAAACTCTGCTTTTCTTTTCTCTTTTATTTTTAGCTCTCTTTCTGTCCAGCTGTCAAAGCTTTTTAGAGGAACCATAATAAGGTGGTGTGAATTTGGTTGTAGTGAGAAAACAGGAGGATCCAGGAGATGATTAGAGGCTTGTGGAAATGGAGCTGATTTCATAATAATGACAAATACATATGTGTACTGGGGCTGAATATTCTAGACGATTTGTGGGATGTTGTTGTGGATGGATCTTATACAAGTTTATATTGGTTTCAACTCCTCTCCTCTCTTTCTGGTCCGTCTCTCTGCCTCTCTCTACTTCCTGTCTCTACATTTGAATGTTTCTCTTCAGATTGCTACCTGGCTGTCTCTTCACTTCTCTCTCAGCTCGGCTTTCGGCAGCACCGAGCGCTGAAGGGATGAATTGTGCGAGGAATGAGAAACTCTTGGCTGATAGATTTTCACTGCAGAGGTCAAAACTCCAGCAACACATTAATATAAAGAAAAACGTTATCGTCAGACCAGAGCGTTTTGTCTTGTGACTCTTCATAAACAACCAAATCGCCAGACTAAATGTTAGCCAAGTGTGTTTCTGCAAGACAGATAAAAACGTTTCTTTATGTTTGTTTAGGTTGAATTGTCTATTTCTCTTTTGTCACAATGCTGTGTTTATGGTCTTTTTAGGTTTAGGCAGAAAAAACACTTGGTTAGGGTTTGGAAAGCATCGTTGTTTGGCTTAAAATCCCTTCTTTGGTCGCCACATTCATGGATGAAGAAGGTCCAGCGTCCCGTGAAATATAGCCGGTTTTGGTCACCACAAACTCTGCAGGAAATATCCGGAGGTGTCCTTTTCACGCCACAAAAATGGATGGAAATGTCTCCATGGCTCCTTCAAAAACACCCATTTTGTCGCCCCTAAGACTACAAATGTTTCCAGGTGTCCTTAAAGATATCCAGCGGTGTGATTCCAATTATTGTCAGTCGTTTGGCAGCTTTGTTGACTTATAATAACGCCTCCACCTTCCTCTCCACCTCCTGCAGCGACAGGTGGTTAACAAGCAGATAATGTGAACGTGATGTGCCACGTTTGGTACACGTGTCGATCTCGGACGTATCTGTGGTTTGCAGAAACGTTACCTGCTAAAATTATATCCTGGAGACTGGGCTCCATTTAAATCGAAGCAGAAAAAATGAAAAACAGTAAAAGTATTAACTGTAAGAGACAACTGATCATATACATCCACAATAAAACACATTTTTATCCCCCTCTTTTTTCTTTTCTTCAAGCCTGTCGACTCTGTCGTGCTCCCACATCCATCACACGTCAGTAAAACCTAATAACGATGCATAAAGAGGATGTTCATATGCAGCATTTGTCTCTGAGTGTTTAGCACAAATACATATTTTTCAGCTGAATCAGAACGCTCTGTAAACGCCCTCAGGCCGTCTCGTTTGTCAGCAAAATGACAGATTTTCATCAGATAGATGTAAATAAAACGCTGTGAGATTTGAGCACAACGCTGCCTTGTTTCTAGTGAATATAATGTGGCTGAGGCAGATAAAGCTCTGCTCCCTCAGTGATTTTTCCATTTTTTTTCACAAACACACTCAAAATAAAGAACACAGTAATATTTCCTCTTTTAGGACGAGCTGAGAAGATAATCCTGAATGTTGGCAGCGGCGGCAGCAGACGCTTTGGGCCTGTTCAAGACCTAGATTTTAGATTTTATAGGGAATAACTTGCTCCGGCAGGCCGAGCATCAGGAAGCATCGTCAGGAACAAAATCAGCAGTTAGTTGGTCAGAATAAGAGCCCGGTGGTCGTCCACGGACCTCTGGGGAAATCAACGAGTCACTTCCCGGCTTCTGTCCCTCGTTTCTTCAGTTGATTATAAAGTCTGAGCGGGACAGCAGCTCATTGTCCTCACAACGAGTCAGACCACAATACCGTGTCTCTGTTGCGTCTGTCTGCTGTGAAAACATCACTCCCACACTGAATAGGCTTTGTTTTTACTTGTTTATCTGAAAGAATCCATTTTGTTGATCATTCTTTCATTTTTCATGCAGGCTGACGTCGCATGATAAGACGTCGGGAAGCAGATGTTGGTATTTTCACACTGTTGTCTGTTGTCCGACGCCGTGGCAGTTGAATGATTCATGATTATTTTGGGATCGATACCGATCAAACACTTGAAGAAGTGTGAATGTGAGGGAGGCAGGATATTTTACAGTTTAACAAAAACTTCATCGTCCACGTGCACTGAAACTTCATTGGGAATTTTAAATTTTATAAAATACCCCAAGCTGCTTTTTCTGCTTTATGTGTCTGTAGAAGTTTTTATATCAGCCGACAGCGATGTGTCTGTGAAAGGTCAATACCAGCCGATAATATTCAGGCTCTGATTATTTTCATTATCGATTAAATTGCTGGTTATTTTCAAGATTAATTGATTGATCGTTAAAATGTAAAAGAAAATTGTGAAATATGCTCATCATGATTTTCCAGAACCCAAAGTGACGACTTCAAATTACTTCTGTTGTCCAACTACCAGTCCAAAACACAAAGACTCTTCATTTACTGTCAGAAATAACAAAAAAAACAGCAAATCCTCACATTTAGGAAGCCGAAAGCAGCAAATGTTAAACAATTAAGACTCCCATGATCACACTATACATGCAGATGTAGGTTCAGTTTAGTTTTAGATGGACAGGAAGATAAAACTGTCCGTGGACACCTTTTTGTCGCGATCTCTCCTCGTCATCGTAGGAAACTCAGCGGCTCGAGGTGCTGAATAATTACACATCTCACTCGCTCTGCTGTGACATTCAGTACATTCTTGTAAAATCTGTTCTCACTTGTGTCTCTTTTTGATCCCAGCAGATGGTTGTAAAGATCAGGGCCTCGAAGGCATTAGAGCCGAGCGAGTCAGAACAGGTGGAGCTTCAACTTTAAGGGATCAATCGACCTTTTCTGACTTAGCCGAACAAATCAAAGGCTGCCTTTTGATGTCTTACTTTTTGGGACTTTCTGTGTGTTCAAGACTAAAAGTTTTGACTCTTGTCGAATGAGGGCAAGCAAAAAACATTATCACCTCTCTCATTAAGCCAACGACAAGAGAATAAAGGTATTTTAAGCCAATCAGTCATCAGTTGATCTAGTCAGCAAGATGTTTAGAGCAGCACTGATTATTCAATCCAAGTCAAAACTAGTGAAACCTCTGTCCTGACGGTGAACTGAATATGCTTTACTATGCCCATAATTATCCCGTTATCTCGGGAAAACGGCAGTTGTTATTTCGAGATAATAACTCGAGATCTCGAGAAAACAAATGAAATTAACTCGTTATCACGGGAAAACAGAGGAAATAAAATGCATGAATGCATGGCCCTTTAGGGCTTCCGTACATAAGTATAACTAGCTTAATGTTTTTTCGATCGGCTGTGCCATGCCAGCATGATACCGTGGCGTCCTGACAAGTGTAGCAGCTGATAAAAGCTGAAAATGTCAGATCAATGAGTACCCATGATTAAAAGCCACCCGCAGAGTAGTGTGTACGTTATCTCATAGGAGAAAAACATTTGTTATTCTGTGATAATGACATAAATAACTCACGATCTTGAGAAAACAAATAAAATTTGACTTGTTATCACGGGAAAAGGGAGGAAATAATATGTCCGTACAAAACCCCTCATCAGCAGCCGCAGTACAGTTAGAGGTTTCTGAGGGAGCTAAACTCACATGAAGTGTTTGTGTGAGAGAAAATACAAAGAGGGAGAACAGAAAGCAGAGAGCTCAGAGGCGGGTAAATATTTGATTTTCAGAAAACCAAAACTTGTAGCCAGAAGGTTAACTTTCTGCCAACAGCCTCTCTGGTGTGTCAGCAAAACAAGACATCTTTGTTATGACATAAGGCTGATCACCAGTCTTCTGCCTCGTTATGTAACCTCTCAGGCCGCTGGCTAAAACCACTGCCTGTGTGACGGACAGAGGCCCGGAGCCTGGTGGAAAACCCCGTCAGTGTCCCTGTGAAGTCCGGGGGCAGAAGACAAGAAAATGAAAGTGAATAACGAGACGTAGAGTCAGAGAGATTGAGCGTTTACGGGATAGAAGAGGTTGGAGAGGCAGAGGTGAAAGGATGAGATCACCAGAACATTTCTAATCGTCTCCCTGAACTTTACTTTCCAGAACTTTCTCTAAATCCCTG
Source organism: Pagrus major (assembly GCF_040436345.1). Classification (NCBI taxonomy): domain Eukaryota; kingdom Metazoa; phylum Chordata; class Actinopteri; order Spariformes; family Sparidae; genus Pagrus; species Pagrus major. Next base: position 31,523,772 of record NC_133223.1, read on the forward strand.
GTGCCTTTGGGCCTTTATTCTGTCTCTAACGAGCACAGAGAGGGGAGAGAAAATCCTCCCTATTATATAAATCTGCGGTTGAGAGACAGATTACTGGTGACTCTGCTGATGCCAGTGCAGCTTCAGCAACTTTGAGTGCTTCAGTGTGTTAAAGTGTTGCAGTTCATAGTGTCTCCTGACACCTAGTGGACATTTAAGATATCACAGTATATATGTTGTGTGTGCTCCTGAATAGTTAATTAACACTGATTTAATAACACTAACTTCAATTTATTGCATTATAAATGTACATATACAGTAGTAAAGGACCATAGAGAGCCGAAGTGACGCCTCTTCCTGTTTCCCTCATGGGAAATTGTGTCATGATTCACACATATGATGTTTGTCAATTTAAAAGATAATATTCCACGTCAATAAAGTCTCAGTTTGTCATCAAACTAATGAAATATCAGACTGTGAAAATACGTCATTATAAAGACGACACAGCCAACAGTCTCGTTAGTGACGTCGTCTCGTTGAATGTCACCAAAACCCGTAACTTAAACATTGTAGAGCTGCTCCTGTATATCAGCAGCTCACAGAACTGACCAACTCTGCTTTGACACAACTGCAGTCATCAATATGAGCAGATTTATTGTGATTTTCATCTTTTTTAGCAACTTTTCTGAGCCCAGTTTGCTCCATGTTGGTGTTGGTGATGTGTTGAGTGACACGATGTAGTTCACTGAGCTGTTTAACACAAAACTACATGATATTTCACTTTATTTAAGACAAACTGAGACTTTCTTGACTTTGAAAATGTTCTTTTAAACATCATATGTGTGATTCATGAAACAATTCTAACAGGATCAAAAAATCATTTGTTTTTAAGTTATTCTGAAATAAGGTACCACAGGGTCCAGAGGAAGAGGCGTGACTTCGGCTCTCTATGCTGCCCACTGCTACTCAGAAAAATAATCATCAAATTAAAAATAGGTGAAGAAAGCTGAACTAGATCAAAGATGAGGTGTTTGTGGTGGATTTGTCCTGGTATGTTTTGGCCCGGTTTCATCAAGAGACCTGCTTTTTAAGTCGAGGTTAAATACATACAAATACAATACAAAATATTTACAGTTGCCAAACAGGACTTTGCTCCATCTGTGCTCCAGACACCAACTGTATGTGAACTTTCACCAACTAAGATTAACTATGAATTATTGTGTAAGTCACTGTCACAGGATATCGATGCTGTTCATGAGGATGTTGTAAGATCTTCTGCCCTGTTTATATTTTCATGAAAACAACATGTAGCATCTCATCCAAGCTGCTGACTTCACAGCTGCAGCTCTCGATCCTGTGTGAGAATCTGCGTTTGAACAGCTCTTTGCATGTTGCAGCTGTAATGGCTCCCCCGACACGCAGAGTAATCACCTCGACATTTGTGTCAGCACCGGTGAGAACAGCCCCTCTGACAGCTCTGATCAATACTCTTCTCCGTGCTTCTTTCTGTTGAGGTGTTCAAGCTATTAGCCTTTACGTAGAGGCGGGGATGAGGCAGCATGAGCTCATTTTTCTCTTGTGGAGAGTCTTGGGCTGCTTTTCTTTATGTCGTAGTTTACAACATAATCGGACATTCAGATTCTAGATCAACGCAGTTTTTGTCCTTTGCGCGTCTTTTAATTGTGTATAAACCGGGTATTTGTGCACAATTACTGATAAAGATTTGGCTAAACATTTCCAATAACTCCAGAGCATCCAAAGGGGAAAATGTATTTGGAAAAGATAGATGCAATCAAGTCCAAACAATTCACAACAATGTTTCTATCTCACAGTATATTCTACTGCAATTCACATTTGTTTTGTTTACTTTCAAAAACAACATTTTCACTGTGGTTTGTGAACACGCCTGTACTAACGAGGCGGTGGAGCAGCAGTCAGCCTGCACCATAAGTTACACTAATAGTAGGGATAAACAGATTATCAGCCTGTTTAATTATTGCATTTTATTCTTATTTTCCTCTGAGAACAGCTGGTTTATTCACTAATGGAAATGTGTATTATTACCTCATTAATATTGTAAATATTAAAATTTTAGTTTGAATTTCTTCTCCAAAACTACATAGTGCCCCTTTGCTATTGTAGCGATGACTATTTGTACTTACACACTAGTATTAATACAATGAAATTAAAAAGAAATCATATTAAACAGATAAATAATCATTAGTAATGTGGATATAATGATGAAGTGGGTTTATTTAACTGTGAGTCAGCCTTTAAAACCAGGAAAAGACAACACTTCTGTCAGGATAACCACAATATAAGACGATATGTATGTTGTGTCCCTTTGTGCTTCAGGTCTGCAGCGCTGACCTCATTCTGAGATACAGTATTTATTAACACGAGGTTAAAGCGCAGTAATAATGTTCTGTTTGTTGTTGTTGGTGTTGTTGAATGAGTGTGTTTACTCGCTAGGCAGGAAAAAAAAGGTGATCTCACAACAAAAGACCCCTCCCTCTTTTCACCACCATCATCAGTGACACACACACACACACACACACACACACATCAGCACACACACTACTGAACTCGAAGGCTTGAGGGGTGGTTAGTCTGGCACTCTGTCAGAGCCCAGCGTGCAACAGAGGCACACACACACACACATACACACATACACACACCCTGCCGACAGAGATGCCTGACGAAAAAGAGAGAGCGTGTTAGAGGGTGCAGCAGAGACATGCTGAGGAAGCTGGTGTGCAAGAAAATCTGCGCTCGTAAGAACGATGCCTTTTTTATTTATCTCTCCGTTCTCCTCCCGCTCGGCTTTGCTCTCATATTTCTCGGTGTTTTGTCTCGTCTTTCTGTCTGCTTCCTCCGGCTAGACGTCTCTTTCCTTCCATCAACCTGTTGCCTTTTGTTCCTGTCCTCTACTTTGTATTTTCTGTCTGTCTGATAGATGCAGTGTCATGGTTATGATACTCTTCACAGCAGCTAGAGAGCTGGTTATTGTGTATGAGCCTGATTATCATCCTGTGCTTATTTTTTTTCCCATTTTTATCAATACATATGACTGAATGCAGTGTTTACATGCAGCTAAAAGTGGGTGCTAAGCTATAGGAGCACATTCTTTCTGATACATCGGTTGTTTTTAAATCGAACAGACAATGACCTCAGCTGCAAACATTCCCGTTAGTGGCCGTGCCTCAGCTGACGGCAGCCACCCAGCACCGTCATATCTGCTGGGGGCTAATCCCTCGTGTGAATGGTCACGTTGGGCAGGTGACAGGGGGCCATGTATCTGTGCACGGCTGCCAAACCAGATTAAAGTCAGACGGACGGATAGATAAAGGTTGAATGGACACATGCACGCGACCTGACAGATCGACTGCGTTGCACTCTGCATTGAGGCGCGCCGAGGTCATACAATGCAAAAGATGACTCTGTGGGCAGATTAATGTGAAGAGAATGATGATGCATTTCAGGAAGATCGCTGTGACCCCTGAGGGAAGAGATGTGTCTCTGAACGATGAGACAACAATGATTTATCGACCCTTACAGGAAATATCTCTCAGTCATCGAGTGATCAGTAACGTTTGCTCGTTATTCCCGGTCACATCACGTATTTATCCTTTCTCTGCCTCTGTTGTTCCAGATAAGAACTTTGAGGATGAAGACTCTGTGGATGGAGGCCGGTCCTCCTCCTCATCATCATCCAAAGCGCCCGCCAGTGGCAGGAGGACTGTAGTGAGCTCTGTGAGGAGACCCAGCTCAGCCACCACGGCTAAGGCCTCAGGTGAGAGACGAGCTTTCCTGCTGCTTGTATCTGCAAACAACAATTATTTTCATTCTCGATTCATCTGTTGATCATTGTCTTGATAAATCGATGAGTTGTTGGGTTAAAACCTTGCAGCTCTGGCTCAGATCATTTTATAGACATGTTGAAGTGCTGTTAAACTACAGGTACGATACATTGTCCTTTTTCTTTCTTCAAAGGTAAAGAAGCAGCTGCCGGTGCTGTTGATGAAGAGGATTTCATCAAAGCGTTTGAAGATGTGCCCACAGTCCAGGTGAGCTAAGCTAACTATCGTTGGGTTTTATTATAATGTGGTTAGTCCAGCACAGGAGGGAAGATAATGAAGAGACGATGGAAACATTTACATTCACACTCATTTTCACAGCATTTTCCAGTTATGACATGTGGGATATGCTGGTATTATTCTTGTTTTAGGAGCTTGTTTTTCTGAACCTATAAATAGTGCAATCAAAAATATGCTTGCTGTGTCCAGATCTACTCTAACAGAGAGTTGGAGGACCAGATGTCAAAGATCAGAGAGATGCTGTCTGATGACAAACATGACTGGGAGCACCGAGTGGTGGCGGTAAGACTCACACACACTCATGGGGGTGAAGTGCATGAATCCAGTGATGAGGTACTCATACGTTTTGTTCTCTCTCGTCTCTCTTCTTGTTGCTCTCCAGTTGAAGAAGGTCCGCTCTCTCATGCTGGCCGGAGCGGCTGAGTACGAGGGTTTCCCTCAGCAGCTCCGTCTCCTGGAGGCTCCTTTAAAACTGTCGGCTAAAGATCTGCGCTCACAGGTGGTCCGAGAATCCTGCATCACACTGGGGTAAGATCCTGAGCCGAGAAAGAGGTTTATAAATGTTTTTGGACACATCAGGTAAGTATGGTAGCTTTTATTCTGCTACATGCTTCTCATACACAGGTTAGTATCATGAAAAACGTATAAAATGGTCGTCAGTTGTTTAATCATTTAACGGATCAGTCGGCTCTCCGGGATCGTCTTTGATTGGCAGCGGTGACATTAACTCAAACTTAAACTGATTAAGTTTACGCCAGAAAAACAGCCTGCTAAAATATTTTCTTTCCACATACTTAAGCTAATGAACGTGAGCGCTGCTCGGGTGCTCCACACCAAAAGAAAACATCCGTCATCCAAACTTTAATACAACCCTGATGAGGTGGAACAGAGCAGAGATGCACTGAAAGAGCAGTAGGTTGATGAATAGACGGGAGCTCCGTGGATCCTGTCGTCCCCCTGTAATGTCACCGCCGCTCAGATAAACCCCAGCTGACGTAGACCAGATGTTGAATCTTTATTAGAACATTTTTTAGAATTTTCTTCAGACAATTAAGAAATATGAGTTGATTAAGTGTCAAATTTTTCCTCTATTTCTCTCTTTTGAGGAGTTCTTTCACTTTTCACCTCCCTTTGAGAAAATTACTTGCGCTGTGACATCACTCTTTGCGTGTCCCTCCCTCTGTCAGATATTTGTCATCATTGCTGGGTAACAAGTTTGACCACGGAGCGGAGAGCATCATGCCCACACTGCTGAACCTCGTGCCCAACAGTGCCAAAATCATGGCCACGTCTGGAATGGCCGTCATTCGCCTCATCCTCAGGGTGAGACATCGACCACGAAATCCTCATCATGTGAGAATGAAAAGAAAACTGTATGAAGAAATAATGAAAACTAACTTTTGGACTTTCCTCTTTCTCTTCCAGCACACACACTACCCACGTCTCATCCCCATCATCACCAGTAACTGCACGTCCAAATCAGTGGCAGTCAGACGGTAAGACGGCCTTAAAACTGCTCTTATCAAACACTGTTTTATTACCAATAAACTGTTTATACAGTAATATAAATACATTTAAGTCTTTGATTATTATTTTCCCTTTGTTTCAGATATAATATCTAACATGTCTGCATTAAAATCTCTAAAAATGACCAGGCCTTTGTTATATATTTTGCTGAGCTGTGTACTTAGATTACCCCAAAATGTTTCCAGGAGGGGTAGAATATATTCGGCGGCAGATATTCGGTATTTTTCCGATTATCGGTATCAGAAGTCAACATTACTGAACATAAACACCCGACAATGGAGGTCACCTCCGTGGGTCGCTGCTGCAGTCAGGTTGATAAACAGGAGTGAAGATAAATCCACTTTTTAATCCCAAAAGTCAAAAGGCAACTCTGATCTGATCTCATCGGTAAATGGCTTACCAATGGAAGTGTTTTACTTTCCAGGCGCTGTTACGAGTTCCTGGACCTCATGTTACAAGAGTGGCACACTAATACACTGGAAAGGTAAGTTTGATAAAACATATATAAATATATATAAATAAATATAAAACAAATCTGCTGTTTCCTCCAAAACCACCAAAGCACTTGTCAAAGTGTGAATGAAGTGTGTGTGAAATGGATAAAGTGATATAACGTGCAGTATCTGTGTTGTGGAGGTTGTCTTCTTCTTCCTCCTCCTCTCACATGATGGCATTTGAGCTCGCTAACATTTGAGTTAGCAAAAGTGTTGACTGGATGCACCGCTGATGAGCCCATTAAATTGATGAGTCCTGAGAGAGCCTGTCATCATCGAGAAAGACCCCCAGCTATAAGGCGACTTTCCATCCCTGTAACCATGGCAACGGCGGCGGCGGAGACTTTAAAAAGCGTGCGGAAAACCCCGCGTATGGCCACATTCCCCGTGGACCACAGCGGGAATAAAACTGGAAGAGGCAGGCGGAGAGGAAGAAGGAAGATACACTGCAGGAGTTTTATTTTAAGCTTACAGGAGTCGTCTGCTTTAACTTCCTGGTTTTAACTGCTTGTGACCTTCTCACCATGTTCCCTTACTACCCCAGACACGTGGCCGTTCTGACCGAGACCATCAAGAAAGGCATCCACGACGCCGACTCTGAGGCCAGATCCATCGCCAGAAAGTAAGTGTCAGCCCAACAGACTTCTTTTTGTCTCTGTGGTGAATCATCTCATCTTCTGACGCTCCTCGCCCTCACCTACAGGTGCTATTGGGGTTTCCACGGTCACTACAGCCGCGAGGCAGAGCACCTGTTCCAGGCGCTGGAGTCCACCTATCAGAAGGCCCTCCAGTCTCACCTGAGGAGCTCCGACAGCATCGTGTCTCTGCCACAGTCGGACCGCTCCTCGTCGTCTTCCCAGGAGAGTCTTAAGTAAGAGCCGTGACGATCCCTCTGTTCTCCATCGCTTTTCCTTTTGTTCCATCTTCATCTTGTTCTTTTCTCACATCTGTGTGCAGTAATTGATTGGCGGAAACCACTAATGCATCTGTCTTGTTGAATATGATTGTAAAAAACACTGGTGATTATAATCAGCTGGGCAGCAGACGGCCGAGCGCTCGTGCACACACTCGTGGATCGATTGACATAATTTAGCCAGTTTATAGATTCCCTATGGAGCGTGTTGGCTAATGACCTCATACTGAATCCATCAGGACTGCAGCTGTTGTGGTCACGAGTGTGTGTGTGTGTGTGTGTGTGTGTGTGTGGGAGGGGTGTGTGTCTTTGTTTTAGGGGGTGAGCTCATTTTTTAATGTCTCACAGGAAGCTATGTTTCCAATCTGATGCTAATCACGTCGTAACCAGCAGCTAAATAACTGGAGCTCTAGGAAATCTACTGCACATGGTCCATCTGTAATCACTGTTTTTATTCAAAGTGCTCTCTGATACAGTCGCTTCATACAATTCACAAATATATATGCAATTTCATTTTAATTGTTCTAATTCTATGTTATTGACGTATTGATATTTGTACATGACCGAACAAAAATTGGCAAAAACAAGATTGCCAGTATATTACCTGTAAAGTAATTATTGCCCACACCCTTGTGCCAAATATTTATTATATTTCTTTAAGTGTGATTTCTGTTAATAGAGCCTCAGAGTCCATTTTATTTTTTGTTTTGGTTATGTGGATTTATTTTATTTGGTTTAATTAGTTATGATTTCTTATTTTTTTATCACATTTAATTTCCAGTTTCTGGACATTATAAGGAAAAGGGTTATTGTGCTTTGAAACGGTGCACTTGCATTATAGTTCATTATATCAGTGTCATAAAATGGTTTTAAAATGACAATAATATCCTTAATCCAATTATTTCTGGGAAGATATATCGTCCAATAAAAGTAGTTTTTGTTCTGATTCTTTGTTTTTTTAGATTAATTCGGGTGAAATGTGACAAAGTCTAAAAAGTTTCTTGCTATTCCTGTTTTGTTTTTTTTAGCCGGCCATTGTCTGTGAAGAGCGTCATTGGAGGGAGCATAACGAGAAGTAAGTCACTTCCTGAGTCGCTCTAGTTTTTATTTAGTCTGAGTGATGAGGGGACAACATTCTTTGATTTAGAAGAAATTAAGTAATAAATAAGCTGAGTGAAGAAGTCAGTTAGTCGTCAACTATTTTGATTATCTATTAATTGTTTCAGTAATTTTTCAAGCAGAAATGAAAACATTAGCTTGTTTCAGCTTCTTAAATGTGAGGATTTGCTGCTTTCTTTGTAATTAATGACAGTAAATGAAGAATGTTTTGGTTTAAATTAAAAAAATAAAGAAAATAAATAATAATATAAAAATAATGAAGATAGTCATTAGTTGCAGCCCTAGATGTCAGTAATGCGCTCAGAATAAACTCCCTCCAGTAACCATCTCCTCTTCATCTCTGTGCTGCTGAAGGTAAGCTGGTGGGCTCCAGGGTGCACACCACGCCTGGTTCTCTGCAGCGCTCCCGTAGTGACATCGACGTAAACGCCGCCTCCAGCGCCAAGTCACGACTGTCCACCGTTCCTGCCTCCTCGCCGTTCAGCTCTGCGGCTGCTCTGCCCCCAGGATCCTACGCATCATTAGGTAATCCAGCAGTCACCTCCCTCTCACCCTCTAAACGCAGAGAAACAAACCTCTGTATCGCACTTACGAAGAAAGAAATCTCTCTGTTTCTGGATTATAAATACAACCTAGGCTAACCTAGATTTACTGAAAGAACACTGCAATGTTGCCTTTGATGAGATTTACTCAAAACTTAGTTATCAAACTCTCTTTTTCAGAGGCTCACTCAGCCAGATCAGACATTTTCTCCTGTAGTCACTGGCTTTTATGGGCCTGATTGGTGTAATTAACAACCACTGAGGTCGTCATTAGACTGTTCTGCCAGCAGGAACTGTTTAAATCCTACAGTGACATTTTTGACAAATGGATGTGATGAGGCTGAGTAGCCTCCCTGACACTTTCCTAAAGATGTTTTCACTGACATCTTAAGCTAATGGGGAAAGTTTAAGCCAATCACCGCCGATAGATATTTACTGTCATCTTCTTGCCGTGCAGAAGCTCCTCTCCCTCCCTTGTTCTTCTCCGATGAGTCCCCACAGCTCGATAATGGCCGTTACTAATGATGATGATGAGGCCCCTTGCTTATCCACTCACTCCTGTTCCTGCTTTCAATTGCTACTAATGTCTTCCTCTATACCTCTCCTCCCACTCGCTGCTGCACCGCCTTTCTTAAATGCCCAAAAAGATGGCACTCCTGGTAAAAGTGATGGTAAGACTTGTGTGTCTGTGTGTGTGTGTGTGAGAAGAAAGAAAGTGTACGAGTGTGTCTTTTTTGTCAGCTGTCACGGGCTACACGTTTTACATCCTTCCTCTCTTCATCTGTGCCCTCTTCTTCCTCTCTTTATCCCCCCCAAGTGGTCGTCACTTATGTGGATCTCTGCATGGACTGTCTGCATGGATTTCCTCCTCTTGACTGTAACCCTAACAACCGAGTCCATCGTCTGTGTCACGTACACGGCGAACAAAGTTTCGTACTGTAGGATCGCGTTGAGAGAAGGTCGTTTGCTTCTTCCCTTCTTGCTTCACAGAAATTGATGCACCACCCTAACAGTCGGTGCGCTGCAGCCTCAGAGTCTTGGACTGTTGTGTTGTGTATCCGATGTAGCATGAAATTTAACCATACCATCTGTTTTGTGATGTCACGTTTTGTACTACAGAAACCTTTTTCTTGTTCGACCAGAGCAAAATTAGTGTGTCTACGCAGGTTTTTTTTAAAACAGGCAATTAACTCCCCTCACATAGCCAGAGGACGAGTTTGACTTTCTATTTTTATTTTCCCTATGTCATCACAAACAAGCCGAGCAACAGATCGCACACCTCGTGAGAAGACTTTAAACTTAAAGAGTCTTAATCAGTAATATTCTGAATTAGACACATCGTTGTGTTGAATTTAATACAAATGAAAACGCTTCTGTTTGCTATGATAGCAAATGTAATCATAATCAAAACTAAACTAAACAAGTTGCTGGTTTTCAGCCTTCCAGCTTGATGCTAGCAGTGCTCATTGTTTTGAATTAGAAAGGCTAACAACATTTTTTTGAAGATGAAGCTGTCAGTGTTTTTTTTACGTTTGCAGGTTCTTTCTCAAGCGTAGCATCTGTTCAGTGATATTCAACGTTTGTTTGTCTCTCTCCAGACCTGGGTCAAACAGTTTGCCAATATTTCTCATGGTTTGTTTTAGCACATTAAGGCACAAAAGTATTTAAAAGTCACTAAAATTAAGCTGCTACTCTGTGGTTTATGTCTCAGTCACACCACTTAGAGGTTAAAACAAAAGCTGAGAATTATTTGTAAAGTCTAACGGACCCAGGTTTGCCTGTTTCCCTCCTGTGTGTTTTTCAGGGGGGGCTCCTTCCCCTCATCCAGGTCTTCTTCATTCTGTCTCCCCAGACTTTTTTCTCCTCCAGCATCTCTGTCCAGGGTTGGGGTGAACACACACACAGTCATTCATGTGGATTAACCTCCCGCTGCCTCTCTCTCCTCCTCCTCCTCCTCCTCCTCTCCTTGTCGTCCAGGTCGCGTTCGTACCAGGAGACAGAGCTCGGGCAGCGTGGGCGGGGCCAGTACCTCGGTGGTGGACAGTAGGGGGCGCAGTCGTGCCAAAGTTGTCTCCCAGTCCCAGCGTATGTATACACACCCCACCCACACGGTGACACTGAGCAGAGTCAGAATCTCCTCACACGTTCAACATCACACGGCTTTGAGTGTTACCAATCTGTCACGCTCATGTTTCAGTATGATCTTCGTCTGCATCAGCTTTGAGATCATACTCGATGTTCTCCTGTGTGTGTGACGTTTCTCATGCGCTACAGCACCCTGAAAACAACCTCCAGTCTCTCACAAATCTTGTGTATTTGTGCAAATACATGCATGTGTTTCTAAGTATACAAGTGCGCGTGTCTGTTTCTGTATATTCTTGAGATAACGTGTCCGCAGCCGTCCGAGAGTGCATGCTGGGTAAACTCAATAAAACATAACCCCCTTCTGTCTCATTTTGACCGTTCTCGATCTCCACCCTGTCCTGCCTATTGCTTCCATCACCCAGGATCCAGATCAGCCAATCCCATCAGTGGTAAGGCCTCAGCTTCATCCAATCACAAGGCAGACGCCTCATCCCTCAGCACCGTCCCCTGTAGCACACTGAGCTTTGCACGTCTTTCTTTTAGCCCTCCACGTTTGTTTAGCAGCATGCTCCACTCGTCACGTTCATCTTTTTATTTCCCCCCCGCAGTCTGAGAAGCTGTCGGAGTCGGAGATGTTTACCGTCAGCCATTTTGTTGTCTTTTGTAGTCTTTGTTTTCACTGTTTAAGAGTTGTTTGTTCCCATTGGTGACTGGTGCAACGGTAAATGTCTTCCCCAGTTAGATTGTGGATCCGGCTCCCCCCCTTCACCCCGTGTGTGTCTATGCTGTCACATCTGTATTTGTTCATTCAGAATCTAATTTAATTTCCTGTGAAGTTTTGTTTGCCTCCACCTGTGTTGTATCACTGAAATACACCTTCAAATATAACTGAATTCATAAAATACACAAGAAAGGAGATTGATAAAAATAGAATAAAACTATTATACTGTTGCCTTTTATGTTGCTGCACTGTCACTGACACAGAGCTTGTTTAGTATGTTAGTAAAGGTCTCATATTGTAGAAAGTGAGATTTCCTTTTCTTTTTTGATTATAAAGCAGGTGTAGGTGCTATACTGTATAAATAAAGTGCTGCAAGAGTCCTGAAACACAGAAATCAGTTAGCATTTTTGCACTTCCTGTTCCCTCGTCTTGAAGTCGATGAGTTTTGTGGTTACCAGAGGCTTAGGAGATTATTATGTTTTGTTCTACGACTGTCAATCCCTCAGTAAACCACTCGATGTTTTATTGGTCTTAAAAATGAGTCTAAATGAGACTACAGAGGTTGTCGGGAACATTAAACGTCGCCCGTATTCAGAAACTGCGCCTCTGAACGAGCCGTCAGGACTTTCCAAAGTTTGTGAACAGTCACCGCCCTCAGAGTGTTTATACAGAGGGTGAACAGGAGTGCAGCAATCAACAGTGTGATGACAAATAATGTTTACAGCATGTAAACATTTTCTAGTAGACATCCAAAACAGACAAAATATTGGACCTTTAAAGTTTGTACCACTCCCTGACCCCTGATCCCAGCCAGTGTCCCTGAGTATTGTCTAACCACGGCGCTCGTGTTCGCTTCTCTTCTCTTCTCTCTCCTGACAGCCGGCAGTCGCTCCAGCTCCCCAGGAAAGCTGCTCGGCCACAGCAGCTACGGCCGGATCCCTCGAGCCACGGTGTCGGCCTCCACCACGCCAGCAGACAAACGCAGCAGGATCCCTCGCAGCCAGGGCTGCAGCCGCGAGACCAGCCCCAGCCGACTGGGCCTCGGTAAGACCGGAGCTCCGGCTCACAGTGCTCACACAAGATGATCTTTAGTAACCAGCTCCTGTAGTCCTGCAGGACTTCAGTCCGTGTGGTGTGTACTGATCAGTGATGGAGGTTATCACACACTTTTCTATCTTCACCTCCTGATAAAGAGATAACCTTTATGTTTCTGTTTTGTCCTTTGAAACAGATGACAAAGAAAACAGTGTCTGTATTGTATTGTATTTCATCATGATAAAAACTTTCATGCTTCATGGATAGTTTTTGTCTTCAGCTAAACATTTGAGCCGTGGTTTATTGGTGTTGTACATGTTGGCATGAAAAACATCTGTAGCCGACGGTTAAAATGATCTTTTTCTTACATGAAACTGAGGTTGAAACTACTTAAATTGTTCCTGTTTGTTAGTCATCACCATTAGGGTTCAATAGCGTGGTTTCCTAATGACAGAAATCTGATCTGTAGATTGACGTAGATGTGAGGCAGAGTCACTCTCTCCTGATAGTCTGACTCAGCTTCCTTTCCCTCTGTTGTCAGAGTTTGATGGTTTTCTTTAATGGACTGGCTGCTTTTTGTATCTTTTACTGTGTCATTGAAGAGAAGACATGTTGAATACTTCTGTTAATTGCAGTTTTGTTCAGTTCACAGGTTTGTTTGTGCGACTTTCTTAATATCTAAGTATCTAAATGTCCCTTAAATCCTGTTTTTTTTTTTTAGTATTTTACGGGTTTCACACGTTAACAGAAGCTTGAGTTGCTCCAGTCTAACCTTTACTAGCAGTTTGCTGTTTGACCGACTCACTCACTCATTGTTTTGCTGCTGCTTCTTTCTGTTTTGAATCTTTCTCCTCTTCTCTTTCATTTCTTCTTCATCGTCTTATCATCTTTTTTCCCTTTATATTTTGGCCCTAGTTTAAACAGGGCTCCTGGATGATGATGGCAGTCGTTATGGTTTGTCAGTCAGTCATTTTTGTCCAGACCAAGATCTGAACAAGTACTTACGGGATTGCCAAAAAATTTGTTTGGGCGTTTGTTCACAAAAATGATCAAGATGTGAAATTTACTGAGCACATTTTGCGTCCTGAATGAAAATTAAACCTTACATCATCTTTGATCTCATACAAGAAAAGATTTAAGAATAGCAAATTCACCAGTTTGATGTTTGTTTCATCCAACGCTCTCATAACCTCTACTCCTCTTCTCTGCCTCATTTCTGACCCACGTTGCTCCCATGAATGCTCACTGACATTCCCACCTAACTTGTTGTCCTGACAGCCAGCCTGTGTGGTAAAGCTCTTCTTCCTGCTGCTCTTCCCTACCGCACGCTAGCCCGGAGCCGCATTCCCCGTCCCAGCATGAGTCAGGGTTGCAGTCGCGACACCAGTCGCGAGAGCAGCCGCGACACCAGCCCCGCTCGGGGCTTCACTCCTCTCGGTGAGTACCGCTGAGCTAAAAGCCGTCTGGACCTCCTCTCCCAGTGAGTGTCCTGAACGGATGGTCTTTACCAGATGCTAACACGAGCCTCCCTCCTGTTGTTGGTGTTGTCTTATGGCCGTGATGCTGCATCTGCCTGTCTCTCTCTCTGTGCATGCACTGACTCTGATACAACTTTTCCTCGTCTGGAGTTTGTTTTTCATTTTTTTATTGTGCTTTTTTTAAAGATGGTATAAATGATAAAGTATATCTTCAAATGTAGTTCATTTATTTTGGACGGTTTGATTTTTTTTTCTGAATTAATCTGTGTATAGATTTCATGATTTGAAGTATAAGTGCCATTATTAGATTGTGGATGACACAAGAGGACGACGTAGCAGCGACAGAAGCAGCCAGCTGTTTGATTTTTTCATTCTTTTGTTGTATTTTTTAAAAAAAGAGTCCCAATTTTGGGGGGTATTGGGACCGTATGATGTACTGTACCTGTATATCCAAATGTAATTCATCTAGATGTGACCTTTTTCATGCTGCAAAACTAGAATCTCTATAAAGTCAAAGTAAAGCTACATCATAATCACTTAAATCAGTCAAAAGAGATTAATAAAGTAGAGCCCGACCAATAAATCGGTTCACTGATATTATCATCTGATATTGGCTCACAGAGAAATCAATATCAGCCGATTTAAAACATTTAATTTTAAAGAACACAGTGCAGAAAACTGTTTCCGAAGTGTTTGATAACCACACGTGAGTGATCGCTGCAAAACATGTGTGAATATCAGCTGACATGTCAACATTTTTTACTCCCTGATTTCGGTCTCAGCCCCAAAAAACTGGATATCGGTCGGGCTCTATTATCAACATGCAGTGATGTTTGATATATCAGAAACACACCTATTCCTGCAAGTCAAACGTTTGTGTAAAAATCAGTCCACGCAAAATGAAATGAGTGATATCTGGGTCGGTGCCGCAGTGTGAAAATGGCTCCTGAGTCTTACCAGCTGTCCTGTCTGTCACTAACCCCCTGGTCCGGATGTGGCCCACCTCTACTGTCCCCTGCAGCCTCCCGACGTCACTCCCGTTCAACCAGCGCTCTCTCCACAGCCGACCCCCACAGCCAGTCAGGTGACCTGCATGCCCCGACCTCCCGGTCCCTCTCGGTTCACCCCGCCGCCCCCCTCCGACAAATTCCCACCCTGTTAGAGGCAGAACTGAACCAGCATGCGTCAGTAGTTGTGTTTAGTGATGTGACTGCAGGCAGAATCCATCTTTTCCATGACTTTAGAGTATTTTTGAGCTTTTTATTCAGTGTTTTAACAAACAGGAAAGGTAAGAAGGACAAGTTGTTTTTGTTTAGCATGTACAGGGAAACATTTTGTCATCTGGATGTCATCACTTTGAGTTTTCAATTTCGTGGAATTGTGATCTACAGACAACTTTTACTTATTTTCCACTTGTCATCCGTAGAATTTTGTGAATTGTGCCTCCGTTGTTTTATTTTTATTTTGTATTCTTGGTGCATCTGTTTTATATCCATCATCTCTGAAGGAAATGGCTTCAATTTATGCCTGTGCTTTTACGTTTTTACGAGCTTGGTCATCATCATTTATTTGGGTTTTCCTCCTGTATCATCTTTTCATTTTGCTTTTGGTGGTTGGAGACTTGAGACTATTCCCCTCTTGAGATCTTTTCGGCTCATTCACTTTCAGTATTTTACTTTTATATTCAAATGTGTCCAAAAGAAACAGTAAAAGAAGCCTCCTTTGCTTCTGTCCAATCAGGTGAGTTACTGTGGCTACTTTTAGTTTATCTCTATTCTTCACTCACCGTCTTCTTTTACCTTGTTTCTTTTCCCGCTTCCTGTCTAGACCGATACGGTTTGATTCACCAAGCAAGAATCTCTGCGTCGGTCAACGCCATGAGGGTCCTTAACACCGGCACAGAGGTGGAGGCAGCAGTTGCTGATGCTCTGGTAAGTCGGTGCAGAACGATTGCCTGCAGGAAAGACAGGGTTGCATCACAATCAGTGTGTTTACAGGAAAGGATATAATACCAGAGAACATCTCCCACTGTGCACCTCTGCAGGGCACTGCGACGTAAACCTGAGGGTAGAAGATGCAGATGGCAACTTTTGGCTAATATACTTGGCCGACTATAGACTATATGTGGGAAACACCGTTATTAAAAGAGCTCTAAATGTCTTAAATGTAATTTGGTGAACGCTGTGAGAGTTCTTGACTTTGCTAAAACACCTCGATGAATCCTTCCTGCCGGCCGGTTGAACTCAGTATTTGCTGATCGAAACCTGGTTTTCCCTTTTTGATTTTCAAACATGGAAAAACAAGAAGCTGTTCTTCAGCAACATAGTCAGCTTGTGTAGGATGACAGTCTTACTTCCTCGATTATAACATCTTGAATCAAGATGTTCACCTTTATTCCGACCTTTTATTGAGAGTATCTCAACACATCAGTTAAAATGTGAAATATCTGGTTTTGTCCTCTTGCAGACGGACTGTTCTTGTTCTTTGTTCCCACTTTAAACCTTCCCTCTCTCCCCTTTCCCTCTTGGTTGTTTTGTGACCATTTCAGCTATTAGGAGACTCCAGGAATAAGGTAGTTGGTCCTTTTACTGTTTCGTATCTCCACGCCATCACGCACTAATCAAGTTTAGAGAGCTATAATGCAGCTTTGCCTCATTATATTGGCTCATGACGCCCCTCCACCCCCACGCATTTTATTTTATTTTATTAATGTATTTATTTATGTTTTGATTAATTTAACCGTGAATGTTTACGTCCATCGCATCCCAGTTGTGTGCATCTCTGGTCCCCCAGCAAAGCTTTTTTTCATATTGTGATATTAATGTGTTGAACCTCATTATTCACATGTTCATCATGAGATTTAATTGGCTCTAGTGTTTGAAGTGCATTGCATTCGTAGTCAACACCTTTGCTTACACGTTGCACTGCTCGACTGGCTTTTCATGTTTATTTAAAACCAAAGAAAGTGTGTTTAATCTGTACTGAAGAACTGAAATATGCCCTAAAAATGACAAGTAACCGAATGATATTTGAATACACGTTAGTTGAGAAATCTGCATGGCTGCCTGATGCAACCGGCCTCGACCTTGTGTCAAAGATTCTTCCCTCATGGCTGAGTTTAGTCATTTTTTTCCTGCGGAGCTTGTGAAACATTTAGTCTTACATCTCCTTCATCCTCCTCCCGCAGAGGAAGCCACTGAGGCGGAGGTACGAATCCCCGGGGATGTACTCCGACGACGACGCCAACAGCGACGCGTCCAGCGCCTGCTCAGAGCGCTCGTACGGCTCGAGGAACGGAGGCATCCCCCATTACCTGCGGCAGACGGAGGACGTGGCGGAGATCCTGAACCACTGTGCCAGCTCCAACTGGTCAGAGAGGAAGGAGGGTCTGCTGGGCCTGCAGAATCTCCTCAAGAGCCAAAGAATACTGAGGTGAGAACGAGTGGAAATGAGAGCTGTGGTCCTCTGTGTTGCCAAAGAGACGCCCCTTCCAGTTTCCCTCATGGGACCTTATTTGGGAAAAAATATGTATGTTAGTGAATGAAGACAGATAAATTATGTTTTGATCCTGTTTGAATTGTGTCCTGAATCACACATATGATGTTTGTCTACTTAAAAGATAACTTCCCAGTCAAGTTTGTCCTCAAACTAATAAAACATCAGACTGTGAAAATACGTCATTGTAAAGACGACACAGCCAAGAGTGTCGTTAGTGACGTCGTCTCGTTGAACGCTCACCAAAACCCGTAACTTAAACATTGCAGAGCTGCTCCTGTATATTACAGGGTTCCCACACGTCCTGGAGAAACCTGGAAAACATAAAAATGGGAGAAAAAGCAGAACGTCCTGGAAAATCTTGTGTTGTCTTGAAACATTATTTAAACTCCCCCAAACTACACAGCAGTGTGGTATTAGTAGTACATTGTATACAGTATGATAAAAATGTAGATTTTTTTTTTTAAAGGAAACCAGTTAGTTGTTTGTTTTAAGAGACTTGTCTTATTTTTTCTTTTCTATATTTGCTGTTGCTCTTCATGAAAGCAAAACATCCAGCATCCCTTGGTCACTGCTGTTCATGCTATTTACTCACTTCCTGTTTCTTTCTTTCGCTGCAGCCGAGTGGAGCTGAAGAGACTCTGTGAGATCTTCACAAGGATGTTTGCAGATCCACACAGCAAGGTAAAGATGACCTGTATTAACTGAAGCACCACAGCTAATGATGACTTGAATTTAAAAGCATGATATATGAAATAAAACAGTAAATGATGACGTTGACTTGAAACTAATAGCGTCTCTTGTTGCATGGTCTGCCTTGCTGTGGATTTAACAACAGAGAGTAAGTGTGTTTTTTATTTATTACTAAAGGCATTAACATAAATCTGACTGTTTAATCTTACTGAAGATAAATGAAGCAGTGTTTTGTAATAATGGTCTGAACTGTGCAGGTGTTCAGCATGTTCCTGGAGACTCTTGTGGACTTCATCACGGTACACAGGGAGGACCTGCAGGACTGGCTCTTCGTCCTGCTCACTCAGCTGCTGAAGAAGATGGGGGCAGATCTGCTGGGCTCCGTCCAGGCCAAAGTCCAGAAGGCCCTGGATATCACAAGGTGTGAACGAGTGATCCAGGCACGGCTGTCCAGGTCACAGGGCGAAGACAGCAAAGATTAGACTCTATTGGACATCAGTTTACCATTAATCTATGTGTTTAATTTAATGAACAATTCAACCAAAGTTTCGTAGTCCACAAAACATTTCTGGAGCTTCACAGTTAAACAGCGCTGCAGCATTCTCCTAAATAACTGAAGTAGCTGGAGACTTGTTTTAAAATGTATGTAAACAACCGAAAATAACATAAAATGGCTCCGTACAGCTCATCAGACGTCACTCAAGTCTCTGGCAGCCCTGAGATCCCAAATTGATTTTAAAAAACTGTATTTACACACTTCATACAGGGGGCACCCTAACACTTTTAGCTTAGCAGCTACATGAAGGTTTCATTTAAAAAAAAGGGTGTGGATAACATCTTTTCAAATCAGTTTGGGATCTTGGGGCTTCTTGAGATTTGGATTAGGCCGGATGAGCTAATTATTCTGATTATTCGGACAACACAAATTTGCAGTCTCTGTTTGAAAGACACATTACTTCCTAAGACTCTCAGCTAGTGATCAGCCTTATCTATCTAAGCTTCCTCCAGTTTAGCAGTGTAACATCAGTGAAAAGGTTGAAAAGTGTCATTTCTTTGTGTTTCAGGGAGTCGTTCCCATTCGACCAACAGTTCAACATCCTGATGAGGTTCATCGTCGATCAGACTCAGACGCCCAATCTCAAGGTAAAGTAAAACAAGAGAGTGATTTTTGTTATTGGCAGGATGATTTTGATTGGTCGGTGTGATGACGCATCGTAAGAACGTGTAGCTGACGATTGTTTCTCTCTTTAGGTGAAGGTGGCTATTTTGAAGTACATCGAGCATCTGGCTCGACAGATGGACCCGACGGACTTTGTAAACTCCAGCGAGACGCGCCTGGCCGTGTCTCGCATCATCACCTGGACCACTGAACCCAAAAGCTCTGATGTCAGGAAGGTAGGCCCTGATTGGTAGTGTTGGGAAGGTTACCTTTTGTACTGTAATAGGTGAGAGATTACTCGTTACTCAGTTAAAATATAGTAAGTAATGTAGATGTTTTAATTACTTCATCAAAGTAATGTAACAATCACACTTTCTGATTACTTTTCTGTTTCAAAACGAAGCTTTTTCTTTGTGTTTTGACATTTTGGAAAACTCCTTCCAGGGTGTGAAGCTATTCAAAAACTCAAACTTTAGTGTTTTACGTTTGGACGGGCAGAAACTAGGGACGTCTGAACATGATTTGTATTGAGTATTTGAATTTGTAGAGTAATGTTTTATTGTTAAGCGGACATTGTAACGCAATGATGGAAAAGAGGGACAAAAACAGCTTCTTACAGTGTTTTGTTATCCAAGAAGACTCTGTGAAGAGCGGTGATGTTTCTCTGCCTTGTTCATAGTAGTTTCTGTAACTAAGTAACCAACCAGAGTAAACAGTCTGCTTCCTGTTTACCAAAGCACATGTATGCTCAAGTGTACATGAATGTCCACAAGATATGCACGTTCAGGTGAAACGGTGCTAAAATGTTTCCAAAAATACCTGCGTGCGTGTGGACTGGACCTCAGTAGTTACATATAATCTGCAAAGGAATTTATTTCTATACTAAACTATTATAATTACATAACAATTTTGCGATCAAGCTCATTGCAAAGCTAACAGCTTGGACACTTATTTAACATGAAGTTACAAACAGTAGTGAGAAATCAGATGCAGGTTATCAGTAGATTTTTGAATATATATTTTTATATATAGACATTTTTACTGGACAGTTAATCAGAGGACACAGTCGACAGACGGCGGCATCTTGTATTCCTCAACACTTTTTTCTCATCTGAATTCTTCAGCCGTCCGTGTTTGTTCAGCAGCAGTTGTAAACTTTGATAACAGGCACTCTCCGTGTGCGGATGGCCTTGGGTCAACGGTCCATTATCCCCCCCTCCCCCCCGTCTGATGAACGTCACATGTTCTGCCTCTGTGTCCACTTCTGTTTGTTTTTCCACTGCTGTTCTTCAAAATCACTCAGTTTTCAAATCAGGGCCTGACCTCCAGACACGCTGATGATAGATCCAAGAGGATAGATTTGAAGAAATTGTCACTTCAGTTTGTTTCATGACTATAAATGTCCGATATCTGGGAGGATTTGTGCTGGTTGTTGTGAAAGTTCCTCCATGTGTAATGGTGGAGGACCTGTGTCGTGATGTAACGCCCATTCTGCCTTGCCACTGTGCCCCAGACCCTTCATAACTGGGTGAGCGAGGAGCTAGCTGGCAGGTCCAGCACCGCGGCCTTACTGTCCGCTGAGGGCAACCAGGAAGAAAGGTGTAAGCAGGTAGAGCCCGCTCCGACAGCCAATCACAACACGACACGATGAGCACGCAATGCCCCGCCTGCCCGGTGCCTAACCAACACCTTCGAGACAGAGAAAACTCAAGCGTGGCATCTCTCACTCACCTCTACCATTTTACGCTGTTTTGCTGTAACAACCTAAAAATCAGTCTGTGCCTTGCAAGTCGACGACTCACCAGTTAGATGAAGCTTGTTGTGCAACCAGAAAAGACTTCGGTTCAATCTTTGTATTTATTTTTACAAATGACAGCTTGTTGCTTTGTTTGAATGGACTTCTAAGTCAGTTTTAATGCTCAACATTGATAGGAATGCTGTTGTGTTACTACTGTGTGCCTAACACATTTTGTTTGTCTGACTCACCTTAACAACCTCTCATCCACCTGCATACCTGCATGCTGTTAACATTTATTATCGTAGAGAAGAGAGACTGAATAAGTAGTTTAGCTCAGACCTGTAAAATAGTGTTATGACTGTATGTATAGTGCAGAGTAAAAGTATTTAAGCAATTTCTTTAATCAATACTTGGCTGATTTAACAACTGATTATCAGTGTTATGTGAAATTTGTTGGAAGTATTTCATTAGCGAAGTGTTCGTAGGCAACATTAAGGCTACAAGAACATCAAGTAAACACCAAGTTACTTGAATAATAGACAAAATAACACAAAATAATGACCCTCAGAGACGACTAAACGGCTAAAATGTAATAATATCAGCTTGTATCGAAGGTCTTTTTTACATTTTTCATGTGACCAAGCTGACCCAACCGTACGCTAAATCGCTGTAAGGCACCACAACTACGAACTAGTCCGCTAACTATGTATTATTGAAACTTATCTGTATTATTGTCCAGAGTGTACGGACATTATCGAGCCGGAGACCCTGACATACCCTCCACTTCAGGAACCTGCAGAGGGTGAGGCTAATGAGCCTGACATTAACCGTGCCACAGCTGCCTAAATATTATTGTAGGCCCAGTTTAATATGCAACAGAATCTTATACTGTCGTAGGGCGTCTCTGCTTCATCTGTCTTTCAACTAACGGGTCCTGGACCTGACAAACATTGGAGATTTTCATGATTTTCAGCCTGTTAAGAAAAAACATCTATAAATCCACCTAGGAATGACATAAAACAGATGTTTTTAACCTCAAAGTTTGCTTCATAATCATTAAATTAACTTTTTCTATGTATAAAAGTAAATCAAGATGATAGTTGTCAGTATATTCTTGCTGACATGAATGAAGATCTGCTCGTAGCTAAAGAAGACGACTATCCACGGTGCAGATTCACCTAAATGTAAACAAATACAGACCTGAACGTGGCTCACTGACTCGCATTGCGACAAGAGCATGATAGGAAACTCTGTTGGCAATCTCAAAATATATATACACACCAAAAGGAAACTGAGTGACAACACTTATTTTGTGCCATGCAGTGAAAATTAATTAAGATTAAAAGAAAAACAGCTGAAGGTTAACGAGTTAATGTAGCTTATATCACAAAAATGTCTCATAGATTAAAACATTTCAGAGCAATTTTGGGTCTAGTCTGTTTCTTTAGTCCAGTTTAATTCCCTCTGATAAACCAAATCATCACCTCGGTGACATTATATCAACCTCTACTCTGCAGTAGTACTTTACTCACTTGCATGTTGCAACACTGATACAGCAGCAGTGTCCTTGAAGAGTTGTGAACTTCATTAGTTTTTCCACTGAATGCAGCTTTGAACACTCACCTTTTAACAGTTTCTTTCTACAGGCTTAATGCATCGTTATTCTACCAAGAAGTGCACTGTGGAGGTGAAATGTGGGTTTCTGTTGTTTCAGAATTGCTTTGACCTTTTATTAAAGTTCTGGATTGGATCCTCTACAACCTGTACCATCTGTTTTTATATGTTAAAATCATTCTGATTAAAAGGCTCTTGGTCAAAGTACTTCTGAAACCAGGGGAACCTTCTACTCTTTCTAAGCCGTCGTGTCCTCCATCCTAACCTGCCACTCGTACCTCCAGGCGGCCCAGGTGGTGCTGATCTCTCTGTTTGAGCTCAACACCCCCGAGTTCACCATGCTGCTGGGAGCTCTGCCCAAAACCTTCCAGGATGGAGCCACCAAACTGCTGCACAACCACCTGAAGAACTCCAGCAACACCAGCAGCAGCAGCGTCGTAAGTCAAAGGAGACATTTCTCCTTTCAGACCAGGGCGGTTCAGGTGCTGGTTCGGAGCCGGCGCCTTCTCTGGAACCGGTTCTTTGCGTTTCGACATCCAAAGAAATGGTTCTGGGATCATCGTGACCAACTAAATTCTCTTATGACTGTAATGCTTCTTCATAATAAAAGCTTTTAAATTACTAAATAATTGGAGACTTTTATTGTGAAGAAGTTATAGGAAATGAGATCAGTGGTATCTGAATAAGCAGCGACACTTTGTTAGTCGTGATTCTTCGATAGTCCTGCGAACGAGACAAGCGTCATTGGTTTAAGACGCACCTTCAAGCGGGTGGCCCAGTTGTGGTGGAAATGCAAAACCCGGCCGTGACGAGTCAAACTGAGTAGAACCAGGCCGGCGGATGTAACAGAAAAACGGTAGTAGTCCGCCATAGTTGTTCCTAGCGATGCTGGGAAACTGGAGACGTATACAGTGACTGTGACTCTAACGTGGCTTTCATGCCCGTGAGAAAGCAAACTGGTTCTTCAAAGGTTCGCAGGCTGAACCAACTCGGAACCAGCCCAGAACCAGCACTTAGTTTGCTTTGGTCGAAAGGGGGGATTAGTTGTATTTGTCATTCATACAAAAACCAGATTTAGTTGAACTCCATCACACAGCAGGGTCACCACATCGTTTTCTTGCCTTCCAGGGGTCACCGAGCAACACCATCGGTCGGACGCCACAGCGCCACACCCCCAGCAGAACCAGCCCTCTCACCTCTCCAACTAACTGTTCCCACGGAGGACTGTCTCCAAGGTAGCTAATCACCAATCTGTTATCAAACTATCTTCTACTACACATTTCCTGTTCTGTCCAAATGCTTGGCTGTGGTTTAACCATGTTGATACTGCTGCTGCTATGATGTGAACTAACGAACAGGCTTGTTAGTGGGGAGAATGATACCGAGTGAGCTGCTCGGAGAGATCTTTCTTCAAATACGACTTACAAAACACCTCCTGATAAAGTATTTACTGCCTCGGACATAATTGGTGCCGTAAAACGTTTGATAAGCCGGCGCTTTGATGTTATCAGGCTGTGTCTTTGAAATG
Source organism: Pagrus major (assembly GCF_040436345.1). Lineage (NCBI taxonomy): Eukaryota > Metazoa > Chordata > Actinopteri > Spariformes > Sparidae > Pagrus > Pagrus major. The sequence continues at coordinate 31,547,989 of NC_133223.1, forward strand.
ACAGAGGGAGGGATGTTGCACTTTTTTGGCCTTTTTACTGCTTCTGTGCCAAAGTAATGTGGACAGTGACTAATAATAATTACAGTTTCCCCAAAAACAAAAATTCAGTCATTATTTACTCACTATGAAACTTCACCTGACTTTCCATCGTTATGTTTGTGAGTAGAATACGACTGAAATTTCCCTTTTGGGTGGACTGCTCCTTTAAATACAGTATAAATCTGAGCAGCTCATTCACTTGAGGCAGTGTACAGTCCTTTTCTGTGCAAGCAGAAACCCATAAACACAGATACTGGAGCTTTCTGGTTGTAATATCCTTATTTGACCCTGAAGTTCACTTGGAGACGTGAGGAAAACGTCTCACGATGTGGAAAATGTTCATTTTACGTGACGCTGACTTTGTGGGATTCTGCTTCTTTCCAATGCATTCCTCTAAATTAACACTTTCCCTTAACCTCAAAGCTCAGACTGGTTTCTTTTTTGTCTTTTTCTCTTTCTGCACTCGTGTTGTTTTCCTCTTCCTCTTCCCTTCTCTCGCCTCATCTTCGTGGTCTCCTCTCGTTGTTGATTTCCATCCTCCTCGCCCCGCCCTTCTCCCTCCTTGTCTGTGCATCCTTCCCTCCCGGCTGCGCTGTGGCAACAGTCGGTTATGGGGTTGGGGTGTCGACGGACTGTCAAAGCACCCCCCTGCCCCTCCTCCTCCTCCTCCGCCCCACTCCACCCCTGCTGCCCCCTCCCTCAGGGTCCTGCGCAGAGCATATTCACCCAGGTAATGAGGCGGGCCGAGACACAAAGGAGATTATTCCCTCGAGGCAGCCAGACCCCGATCCTTGTCCTATTACACATCTTCTTTTGTTTAAAACCCAGCTGAGCAAATCTTTCAGTTTTCTTCTGTCTCTAATCTCTAATCAGACTGAAAAATCACCTCACGTTGCTAAAGTGTGGCTAATGTTTTGTTGTGTCCAAATCCAAACAGACAATAAAATGCACTCACAGCTGATTTCTGCCTTTCTAAAAAACTAATCTGTTTGTGAAAAAGCAACGCCTGAGCTCTTGGCGAGACAAATTCATGCTTGTGTATCTTCTCCGTGTTTGTGCGTCTGGTAGCATGATGGAGTACGACACAGAGAACATGAACTCAGAGGAGATCTACAGCTCGCTGCGTGGCGTCACCGAGGCCATCCAGAGCTTTAGCTACCGGAGCCAGGAGGACCTGAATGAGCCGATCAGACAGGAGGGCAAGAGGGACGATGCAGTAAGTCAGAACGGTTTCAGAGTGTGAAGAAACAACAGTCGCGTGCTATGACGTCTAGGTGCTGTGTTGCAGAGATGTCTGCTGAAGTTAGCACGCTCACCTATCTTGTTAAACTACTTGGTTACTGGCAAGAGGTGATAGTCCGAAAGCACCGTTGTTTCAGCTGGGCGACGTTAAAGCGGCGAGTGCTATATAGGGTAACGAGTAAACAACATAAACTTATAAAATGTCAAGAAAGAGAAGATTTTTACACCTTTTTTCATACTAAACAGAAACATAAATGAAATAAAACTCACTATAAATGTTCATTAATCCTCTCTCTTATTCTCCCTCCTCCCTTCTGTCCATCAGGCAGGAAGAGAAGGCGTAGCGTCCTCTCCCGGCTCTGACGCCCGTCTGGGTTTAGACATGGTGGAAGGAGGTCGCACCGCCTTAGACAACAAGACGTCACTACTCAACACGCCGTCGCCTCGCTCGTTCTCTGGACCGCGAGGCCGAGAGTTCGCTCCTTATGGCTACGGAGAAACCATCTGCACGTATGACAAGAGCGCCCTGAAGGAGGCCGTCTTCGACGACGACGTGGAGCAGTTCCGCGACTGTGAGTTAATTTATCAGTGGACGGTGGTTTTGTGTCTTTAAGTGACTTGTAGAGTTTTAGAAACTCTGGAACAAAGTAGTTTTAATATCATGTTTGATTTAAAGTGTTTTATCTTTCAGACTATTGGACGTGCAGTTTGAGTTTTGTTCAAACCTTACTTGTCGTGGGCACGTAATTGGTATCAGCCAATTAAGGCTTTAAAATTAAATATCGCATTAAGGCTGCAATGATTCAAGGCGATCCAAAGAAAATTAATAGCCAACTAGTTTGATAATCGATTCTTAAATGTGAGTGTTTCTTTGGGTTTTGGACTGTTGGTTGGACAAAAGAAGCAATTTGAAGAAACGGTTACGAGCATTTCTTTCACATTTACAATGACTTAACAATGAATCCATTAATCGTGACAATAAAAAGCAAGTTAATTGATTCGATACACAGCCATCTGCTGGATATCTGTCCGTAGATTCAAATGTGTTTTAAGCAAACCAGCAGTCTCGACCTCTCTGTTATCATTCTGCCAATCTGTCATCCACCATCCTCCCACCGTGTAATGTGACAACATGAAGGAAGAGACTCTGACAGGCTGCTGCTGTTTGCTGATGTTAAAAGAAGAAATCAGCCACAGATGTGTGACAGTTTATTTTCCTTTTCACTCGGTTAGTTGGTGAAACGTTGTATTTAAACAGGCTGACGTGTTTACACAACACGCAGAACAAAGATCTGCAGTATGTTCACCACAAACGTGTGGTGTGCGAGTCTGCAGATTCAGTGTGTGTGTCGGTTGTTGTTGTCGTCATCACATCCTCTGCTCTGCACCCTCCCCTCTGTCCCTCACCTCCCCACCTCCACCTCCATCCCTCCTTCACCTCCCTCCTCTCCAGGCCGACGTCAGGAAAGTGGTGAAAACAAGATGACGCTCCCCAAGCTCTTTGGTCCTAGTAAAGGTGCCTCCCCCGCCTGGCTGACTGACCGACTCACCGACTGACTGATTTACTGACTGCACCTTCACTCCACTCACTCTTTGTTTGCATTATTCACTCAGCTCTCTCAAATCCATCCCCATTTCTTCATGATCCTCTAACTTAACTCCCACCCAGCACCTGTGTTCACTAACTCCGACCGATCCTGCTTTCAGTGCTGACCCAGCCGGCAGGTTGATACTTTGACTGATGCTCTGTGTGGTATTTTCTTTAATAAACCTCATATTTGGGTGTTTATTCGTACGTCTAATACAGCTTTAGTGATCTAGCTTAACAGTTTAATATCTAGACACCTGCAGCTCCAAAACACACTAAATATTATAAGCTCCATCACACTAACATCTACAGCACAGTAAAGTACATTTTGTCCAGCCTGACACGGACAAATATTAGAAAAATAGATAAATAACATCACATATTAGAAGGTGCACACCCATAAGTCCAGTGTAGACGCAAGCTATTCTTTTATAGTCGAGTTTTTAGCCCTTATTAATGAAAAATTAACCATCTAAGCCCTGTAGTGCCATGACTTAGACTTAAAGACATCATTGTGTACCGAGCTGTTAAAGGAATACTTCACCCAAAAAATTAAAATTCAGTCTCCTCACCTCCATGCTGATGGAAAGTCAGGTGAAGTTTTGTAGTTGACAAAACGTTTCTGGAGCTTCACAGCAAAACAGCATTACAGCTGAAGTAGCTGGACACAGCTCGCCCTGTGTCATCTAAGTCTCCTGAAGCCCCGAGATCCAAAATTTACACCGTCGACATGCAGTCAAACTCGTGCACCCGCTTCAGACTTTAGCAGCTACAGTGAAGATTTGAGCTTATAAAAAGAATTAAATAACATCTTTTCAAATCAATTTGGGATCTAGGGGCTTCTGGAGACTTGAATAAGGCATCAGGAGACGTTTTTCTTTTTAATTTTTAGATTGTTTTGTCCAGAAATGTTTTGTGGACTACGAAACTTCAACCGACATGTGACTAAATTTTAATTTTTTGGTTAACTGTTCCTTTAACTGTGCCTTATAAAACATCCATTTGGGTATGTGGTGTCACTTTATCTCCTTAAAAGTGATGCTTTTTTAGATAATTTGGAGTGGTTTTACAATCTGACATACAAGTTAAATTTCCTCACATCACTGTAAAGTTGTAATCAAGTAAAAGTAAAAATACAATTCCACTAAAAATGACACTAAGTTTGGATCCTTTTAAAGCCACAGTAAGATGTCAGCCGCTGTGTTTTTGATGTGTAACGTTTCCCTCTCGTCCTCTCTCGGTGACCAGTCGGTCAGGACCACTCAGACATGGTTGCCGACCTGCTTAAGGAACTGTCCAATCACAACGAGCGCTCTGAGGAGCGTAAGGGCGCCCTGGTGGAGCTGCTGAAGATCACACGAGAAGACAACATGGCTGTGTGGGACGAACACTTTAAAACCATCCTCCTCCTGCTGCTGGAGACGCTGGGTGATAAAGACGTACGTTATCTAATGACTCCAAGAGGCTAATTAGCATACAATGAATCTGTCTGCTGATAATCTGTTGAGTGACTGTAAACACGTAGTGTAGATAAACCGTGAAGATGAGCCTTTGAAACTGCAGGATATTTCTACTTTTAACTGATCGCCCGTATCTCTGCCTCCCCCAGCACACCATCCGGGCTCTGGCCCTGCGCGTGCTGAAAGAAATTCTGAGGAACCAGCCGGCCCGCTTCAAAAACTACGCTGAGCTCACCATCATGAAGACCCTGGAGGCTCACAAAGACTCTCACAAGGAGGTACACAATGAATTACACTGTGTCCAGTCATGAAACGTCCTCGAATAGACCGCATCCCAAATCCCTTCCTTGTAAAAAGGTTCTGAATTCTGGTTGAGTTGGCATGAAACGACACGTATAATAAATAATATAATAACATATGGTTTGCCAAAGTTATAAAAGAGCGCAGAGTTCAAAGGGTCAACAACTGTCGGCTCCATAATTGCCTCATCATCGAGACGATCTGGTTATCACCATGAGAACAATAATCATAGCTGAACACAATAACTTCTACCTTTGACCTCGACTCAGAAACACACTCAGGGTTACTCTGAGAGAAATCCTCCTGCCAGAACAGTCAGATGTGCAGCTGGTACACAGAGAGGGTACACAAAGATCAGATGTTGATAACAAATTCAGAATAAGCCCTTTGATGAAGCTTCCAGATCAATATTAATCCACATGTTGGGACCAAGAATCAGCGTTCAAAGGCAGATAACAAATGAAACTAATGGTTTAATAATGCAGCATTCAGAGCAGAAAACTGTTCTTCAAAGGGATTTCAGTAGATGAGCCTTAACTTAAAAAAAAAAAGGTGAGCTGAGACAAAAAAAAAAAGACCTTTAGGCTGTTCGAATAAGGAGCGTTTGATCTAAAAAGTAAATCTTTTTTTTTGGTGGGGAAATTGGTTTTCTGTCTATATAAATGGGTGTATAAAATATTACATATTCTCTTTTTTAGTCATTTTCCTGCAGAGAAATTGCTTTTAGATATTAAAGTCTATTTATGTTTGCACAAGGAAAACATCTGTGACAGAAGATGCCCAAGTTGGGACCTCTGAACCGGTTCTTAAATGGCACAAATACAGAATTTCCCTCATTTTCCACATTACATTATAGATCTTAATGTGTCCGTGTGATTTTAGGTGGTGCGTGCAGCCGAGGAGGCGGCGTCCACCCTGGCCGGCTCCATCCACCCTGAGCAGTGCATCAAGGTGCTGTGCCCTATCGTGCAGACGGCCGACTACCCCATCAACCTGGCTGCCATCAAGATGCAAACCAAAGTCATTGAACGCATCGCCAAGGATTCCTTACTTGGGCTGCTGCCCGACATCATCCCCGGACTCCTGCAGGTCTGAGGCGTAAACGTTAAAAGCTTTTAATTCAGATTTACACATTTTCAGGATAATTTATATTTATTTGGCTCTAAAAGTTGCTCAGAAAACTTTTTTTTTTTTGACTGGACTCACAGACTTAAATCTTTAAAAACCTGCAAGCTAAAACACTTTTAATTAATTTGAACAAACACTTCTGTTGTTAAATTCTTGTCCTTATTTTTATGTGTTAAATAACTTAGAAAGCAGAAGTCTGAGGCAACAGAAAGAGCAGAAACCTCCCCGTCGGCTCCAAAGAGGCATATTTGGACAATGTTCATATTTGGACACTGGGGAATTATTTGCCTTATTTGTCCCTGGAAATGTTTGCGTGTACTCTGCACTGTCTGCGACTCCTCCCACGTTCCTGCTGACCCCTCGTGTGTGTGTACGTGCGTGCACGTTTGTGTGCGCGCGGTGCCTGATGCTGCCTCGTCTCCCCGCAGGGCTATGACAACACAGAGAGCAGCGTTCGCAAGGCCAGCGTGTTCTGTCTCGTGGCTATCTACTCTGTGATTGGCGAGGATCTCAAACCCCACCTGGCACAGCTCACGGGCAGCAAGGTACGGACGGTGTCGAGTCTTTGCATTCACACACACACACACACACACACACACACACACACACACAGACACACACTTCTCCGACAGACGCACAGCCTTATCATATTCCCATGTTGTTATTTCTAAGCAGGTTTCAACCGGTTGTCCAATTATAAAGCTCGGGGTCATATTTGCCCTACTTTCTCCACATGTGTCCTTGGGTTATATAAGGGTTGATGTCTGAGGGTCAGGTTCGCCTGAGTGGAGGGACCCTCCGCCAACCACTTATGATAACATCTGATAAAATGTATGTATGTTCCTGACTGGTCGGACATCACAGTGACATCTCCTCTACTTTCAGAGAGATGGTCAAGTGTTTTCCAGCCTGTTGACATAAGGAAGCACATTTCCTCAGCATATAGAGAAGTCAAAAAGCTCTTGTATGACTGAATACAGTCACTTTCAGTCCTTCCTCATTTTAAACCCATCCACGATGACGTTCTGTAAAGAAAGTGCTATAGAAAGCAGCGTTCAAGGCTTCCTTCTTCATTCGTTATGACGTACATCCCAGTTTTCCCAACAATAAATAGCTTTAATCCATTTTCACTCATTTTGTAGCAGTTTACAGTTGCTTACGACTTTACGACTGCTGTCCTGTTTGTTCTGAATTGATAGGAATAAACCTTTGTCTTAAAGGGTAACTCCACCAATTTTACATATTAAAGTGTGTTTACAGGACTTGTGGGTAATGTAGGCTCTAGGTTTGAGAACGCAGTCCACTCCTGTAACACTGTTGAACTTGTTATGGACAGTTTAAAAACAAATGATCACAGCAGAACCAGAGATATCAACTGCTTTATTCCCCTTTCAAAAAATGGGGACTACATTACCCATAATGCAACATCACTGGAGGTGATTTACAGGGGGAAGTAACTAATCACAGCTGTTCATATTACTGTAATAAAGTCATTTTTGGTGGGTATTTGAACTTTTATGAATATTTTTCTCAAGTCTGTAATTTTACCAGTACTCCATTATTTAATTTACTTAGTTATTTTTAATTCATAATTGATTACTGAGTACAATTTGAATTAACATCTGACATTTTCATCTGCATTTTTGAAGTAAATTAGGCTGTCTGAGCAACCGACGAACAACTCCCACACTACGTCACAATATTAATGTTGATTTGTCCTCATTGTTTTGACTGAGAGACTCATAGTGACACTAAACACTGTTCGTCTAAAGTGCCGAAATGTTGAGAAACACTGGTGAATATGACCAAGTGAATTTTTTGCTTGATGATCAAAAAATCTAAATTTCTTAAAGAATCTCACTGTTTTTAGACCCGACAGGACTGTCAGATTACTGCCACTGAACAGAGATAGTTACACTGTGCTGAGTGAAAACATTAATATCTTTTGTCCTTGTTTGGCTGCAGATGAAGTTACTGAACCTGTACATCAAGCGAGCCCAGACGACCAACAGCAATAGCAGCAGTTCCTCTGACGTCTCCTCTCACAGTTAATGGAGGGAGGGTTCAGTCGGAAACCCTGCGGACGGACGCCGGCGGAGGTTTTCCAAGTCAAAGCCTCACTTCCTTCAGACTCCCCCTGTCTCTGAGCTTCCCCTCCTTCTCATCACAACTTCGAGCTCCACTCCGCTTTTCTTCCTGTTTCGAGGGAGAACCTCACAGCAAACCTATTGGTCATTCAGTTCCTCCTCCCCGCCTCTGCTCTAGAAACTTTTGAATGTAACTGTGGATTGGTTGTAGACGGGTGGGGAGGCGAGTCAACACATTTGGGAGTTTTTGGATGTAAGAAATGCACTTTCGTTCTCTTCCTCCTCGGTTCCCACGACCTCCACACAGAAAGTTTCTCCTTCAGATTTGGTAGAATTAAGGAGTTCATACGTGATGCCGTGAAATGTTTCATCACCAGAGTGGAAGAAATGTTATCGTGCCAGAGAAATTAACGTCAAATCGACTACAGTTTTGGGATGAAATGTCATTTGGCTGGCCCAGTGATGGTCGTGAACTAACAGGTTTTGGGATGAATTCTGGTTTGGGGAGCATAAAAACCAAAATAAAAAAAAAAAGAAATGTTAAAGAACAATGTGACAGAAAAAAAAGAAAGTACTGTATGAGCATTTTAAGTTAACGTTTTAACTTTATTGATTTTGATCCTGGCTCATAGAAGCCATCAAGTGTAGCCTTTTTTTATGCTGATTTCTAATTAAGACTGGCTCCATCAATTGAATCCCCCTTTTCAAAAAGCGAACTTTTTACAGCTACAGAATTGACAATCCTTCAAATTCGGTGCAGATCTTTATTCGTAAAGGTACGGGAGATGAAATCGCTGTTAAACTGCACACAAAATTGTCTGAATTTGTCTTAAAACTCACAATCAGCAGACAGAAGTCGAGCCTACGAAAACGCCGCCTGTATTTTCACCCTAAACGTTCGGAAAAAGTGCTTCTTGTTCGACGTGCTTTCGCAAACGGCCGCCTGTCGGTTGCCAGCTTGTTGCATCTTAACCTGTAAATGTCTGAGGCTGCTGCTCAGTCGAGTGACTCTGTGTGAAGAGAAAGAAGCCCCCTTTTTTGTAAATACTGCAGATGTTCCCCCCCCCCCCCCCGCCTCCCTGCTCGGAGTTTGGAGAGTGATCCGGCGATGCGAGACAGTCGAAAAAAAGACGTTACCAGGCCTTATTCACTTTACACACACTCACACACGTTTGTCGACTGGGACTGCAGAGAGTGAATGAATGGGATGTACAGCACTGCAACTCTCAAAAAATAAAAAAATGTGAATCTGCAGGAAAACAGAACCGCGACGGCGTTCTTAACCTGCGATGAAAACAGTATTAGTCGTTCAGTTTCCTCCTCACGTAACCACAGCTTTCTGCAATAACCGCAAAACCCACAAGTCAAGGTATTTTGTACATACACTTTTTGACCACTGCTTCGCAAAGTTTTACATGTCAATGGGAAAAAAAAAAAAAGAGGTGAACAGGTTTACTATCTAACTTTTTTGCACGTTAGCAAAAATTAGCTTGCATGTAACCTGCAGCACATGTCAACTAAGTGCTGTCATGAAGGGCCCCGGGGGGTTTTTTTTGGCTGTTAAAGTGCACTTGTAACATCATCAGATTACTCATCTCTGATTTAATGTTTCAGTAGAGGGAGGTAGTCACGTTAGTCATTAAGAAAAAGGTACAAAACGGAGCCAAAACCAATGCGTTTGGTATATGTGAGCTGGTAGAAGTATCCAGGCAGGGTGTTGAGGACTCGCACCTCTGATCACGGCTGTTTTTTATTTTATTTCAGTGTTAAGTTTGAGGTATCAAGAAGCTTTAAAACGTTGTCCATGGGGTTGATTTTTTTATTATTTGATACGATTTGGTTCACAGTTAATCGACTGTAAGAAGGACCAGACTCATTTTGCCTTTAAATTATCTAATTTGCTGTCTACTAGCAAATTAATCATAGTTATAATAAACATAATAATATAAGTATTCATGATTTATTGTCCTTGGAGGGACAGTTTGGGGTTTTTATTTGAGTGGTTTTTTTCTTTATGGAATCCACTGAAAACGGGCCAATTGTGGTTATTTAAGTAAATGAATGTACAGACTTTACATGTGTTATAATTAGCTTTTTAAGTATTGGTACTGAGACTGATTTCAGCGACATGCAGCCCTGTACACTCTGTAATATGCCTGTCTGCACTCTACCTTACTTTTCTCCACACCATTGATCAGCCTCGTTTGGTTTTTAATCGGGCCTTCTACCAATCAAACTGCCGGTCGCTCGCATCTGTTATCACGTTACTGGTCCTAGAAACAAACAAACAAACGAAGATGGTATTCCTTGCAAACTGTTCACTATGCATGTTCTACAGTACACTGTCTTTCTTTTGTCTCGATCGGTCATGTAATATTCAAGCCTGTATTTATATATTTTATTTTATTTTATTTTGTTCTCTCATGATAAACTGTACAGAAGGGTTTCTTTTTTGTTAACTTCCACCCGTGATAGATCCGCAACAATGTAAAGAAATTGTTTGCTCTAGAAATAAACGGAATAAGAACTGAGTTTGGCGTCTTCTTTTTTTGTTTACAGTTTGCTGACGAGCATAAATGATTCAATCAGAAAGTCATTGTTTTTCCAGGTTATTATGAAGTAGTTACATGAATGTCCACTGCAGCACTGGTATGAAAAATGATGCAGTATGAAAGATTTTAATGTTATAGCTTCTTTCAATATCGTTAAAGGGTTAAAAAGGGCAACAGATGATTGTGACGACCATTACCACCACAAACAATCAACACAATAACTTGAATATATTTCAGAATATTAGTGTTTTTAACCTCTGAACTTTTGGATCCAAAATGTCTTCATCATTTTATCCTATCAGACATTTATATGGCAAATTTTATTGTATACATTTAAGAGTTATGGCCGAAAATGTATGTGAAAATGTGTTTTGTGAGGTCACGGTTACCTTGACCTCCGACCTCTGACCACCAACTTCTAATCAGTTCATCCTGGAGTCATGGTGGACATTTGTACAGGTGTCATCGGGTCACAAGCAGGGGAAGGATCAACGGACAGATGGTCAGGTACCATCAGGAACCGCAGGCCTACGACGTAAAATACATCATTATATAACCCACATTTGAATAATAAAGCTCTGACGTTTAATAATTGTGTAGTAAGATGCTTAGAAGTCATGTGTAGTTAGTTTATAGCCTAATATTGGTTTCATTTATGCTTCAGAAATCAGGAAAAGAGAAACGTCTTCAAGACCTCACAAAACACATTTTTGGCGATAACTCAAGAATTCATAGAATAATTACAATAAAATCTGACATACAACTGTCTAACAGGAGAAAATGGTCAAGTTATGACATCTTTTATCAGAAAGGTCAGAGGTTAAATGCACTGTGACATCATAATATTATGACAAAGACAAAAAAAAAGTGTCTGCCCATTATTCAACACCACAGCTCTGCAACAGCAACTCGACAAAAAACTTGATAAAGTGCGACTTTATTTAGATCGAACCTGAAGACTATTTAATATTATTAAAGGAGCAGTCTGTAGTTTTGTGGAGGAAATGTTCCTCATCAGAAGAGAAAGATCTTCATCGACTGATTATTTTTTTTCTGCCTAAACAAACTAAATAAACAAACTCTCTTTGTTTTTATGACTGAATAGACAAACTGACCTTAGAGGACAACACAATTTATACTGTTTTACTTTGTTTGAAGCTAGAAAGGTGGCAGGGTCTGCCACATATAAACAGTGTCAGAACAGCTTGTTTATTCACTTATGGAAAAAACATTTCTGAGTTTGTATTATTACCTCATTAATATTGTAAATATTAAAATGATGAGTTTGATTTTTTTCTCCAAACGAAACAGTGCCCCTTTAAAAGAAAAACTATTTAAGTGTAAATTATATTATCATTTTGATTAAATTGTGCAAAAAAAGGTGGAATCTAAATATGTCAATCGAAGTCAATCGAAGCTCGTGTGTCTTCCCAATTGTCCTCCCCTCGCAGGTTGAACCTTGTTCCACCGGGGGTCCTGGCAGCGGTGCTGTCCAGTTGTTCATCCATTTACGAGCACATGCATCTAAGCGCTGAGGTGTGCTTAGCCGCTCTGTATAAACATTAACCTGAGCCGACTGTCAGATGACCTGCTCCTAATCTCGGGTCCTTTCGAGGATACAGTGAAGAGACCGGACAGCAGCTGCAGGAGTTTCAACCCATAAATTGAATTTAAACATGCGTGTTGGGATTAAACTGTCTCGTGTAAAGCAAGATTTTGGTCAGTAATGTCTCCCTCCATCACTGTTATTACTGGTATTCTGTTAAATGTGATATAAGCTGCCCTAAAAGTTGATTGTTTTGAATTTTAGAGCCGTACTGAGGTTCCTCTCAGACCTGTAATCACAAGATAATTATGTTTATGTTTGTTCTCTAATACCTGAGGTCGTTCTCATGTTTGTTTCCAAACATCGTTACCCTAAGTGAGTTTAAAGTCTAGCTTTAGGGCCCAACTGTTGGCAGTGTCAACAACTGGTCAAGTGAAGCTGCTATTAATGCATCAACCCAGCTAGACATTGGCAGTGGGAGGGGTGCCTCCACACTCCGCCTATCAAAGGTCATCCAAGGTATGCTAATGGCAGTCCTGATGACATCACCGGGACCATATAAGAGGCACGCAGCGAGGTTTGGCTGCAAACCTCCCCTGAGCTGAAATCTGAGGAAAAGCCAGCAGGCGCAAAGCTAGCTCCGTCTGTCTCCACGTCGTCCCCGCTGTGGTCCTGGGATACAAGAAGACACCGCACTGGAAAATATGCTGTTCTGCCACTCCCAGCCTGAATCCTACCACCAGCACTCTGCTAGTTACATTAGGTAAAGCACAAACCCATGCTCAGAAGCTTCAGACACTCATGGGCTGCAGGCACTTGCATCTGGGGAAAAGTCTTAATCTGTGACAGGTTAAATCAAAGTGTCAGTGCAAAGCAGTGATATATGGAGGGAGGAAGTGCTTGTATGACGTAAAATGTAGTTTGTAAATGTGCAGATTTGCAGTAATTCTGCCTCTCAGAGCACATTGAAGTGGTTATTTACTGCCATGTGAAAATTCATATTGTAAAATGCATTCCAGTGGCTCATTTTAAAGGAGCATTGCACTCAAACGTCACATTTAGACTACAAGTATAGATCATAAAGACTTCTTTTCTCCTTTTCTAACTACAAACGCTACAAATGCATTGAGCTAGATGAGTAACACTGTTTTGTTCCTGTGATTAAATGATTACAGTAAACAGCCCACACTCAGCCCCTCTTCTGTCCTTCTGCTCTCTTTCAGAGAGGCCTTGGCACCTTTCTTGAAAAACGAAGAAGCGAGGCTTATGGCTGAAAATGGTGCCAGCAGGAGCCCATTCCAGTATATCCTGTGTGCAGCCACCTCGCCGGCTGTGAAACAGCAGGAGGAGAGTCTCACTTATCTCAACCAAGGTAGCTATCTGTCCTGCTAGTGTAATGTCCACATTGACTGAATGGACCGGAGCTCATGTTGTCAGATGCAATCCTAGATCATCGCTGATGTGGAATTTAAAATGCATTTATAAGTTGTTTGGTTGAATTAATTTAAATGTGCACGCCTTCAGTTTGGGATCCTGCAGCTAATACGAACACATGAAGGAGAGACTTGTGTGCCGTCATCAAGATGATCCAAAATAGTTTCATTGTCAGATTCTCCGGATTTCATGCTGTGTCATCACAAAACTTCAAATCTAAACCGTCTGGTTCTATGGAAGCAAAGAAAAGCCTTAATAATTATAATTTTTATGAGTGATATACACTAAAATGATCAATTAATGAGCCATAGCAGTTCTTCAATTTGCTCGTATTGTCTGACTGACAGCCTAAACGTTAAGATATTCAATTAAAGCTCATATATGACAAAGAAAAACAGCAAATTGTCACATTGTAGAAGCTGCAACCAGAAGATGTTTGACATTATTTCTTAAAAAAAAAAAAGATTAACGATTAATTTATTGTTCCTGGGTTAAATTTAACCCCTTCTGAATACTTAATATTAAAAAATAAAAAAGTAAAGCACTGAAATATTTTACTTTTGGATTTACTTCTGGATTTATGTGGTTTAAAATCCAATTTTTTTCCATGACCGATATTATTTCTTAGATCCATGGGTCGCAGCAGTTAGCGGTTACTTTCACAACTTTTACGACAAAGTAAAGAAATCTGTCCATCGAGAAAGTCTGTCGATCACAGAGAACTGAGGCAGAGCAGCTGGAAGACATCAGACGGAAAACCAGAAAACAGTTCCTCCATAAAATATGATCCAGTGTCATCGACATAGCGGGTGACGTGCGACAGCTCCGTTAACGCACCTTTTGTGGGAGATCATTCCCGCCCACCCAAGTTGGCAGGCGTTTGGGGTGAAGAGTTAAAAAAATCAATAATGTTGCTTTAAAAGGTGTTATGATTATACATTTATAAACTACGCATTATTTCATCTGTGCAACATGAGCTCCTACATGTTTGTAAATCTGTCTTAACTTCTGTTTTCTGATCTATCAACCCTCCTTTCTTCTTCTTCTTTTCTCCTTTCCTCTTCTTATTCACTTCACTCTCCTCTATTTAAACCTTCTGATTGTTTCTCTTGTTGAATAGTGACATTTTTTATTTGTGCTTTATATTATTTACAAGTTTGCCCTGCTTATCTGCTGTACAGTAATTTGGTTGGGAGTAAAAACACAAGCTTGCTTTAACATGCAACTCTTGGCCAAGAATGACACTGTATTAATAAGTTAATTGATATCAGCCCCAAAGCTTGGCTTTATTTTTATGCTGAAAAAAAAAAAAGCACTGATCTGAGTCTCATAGTTTGCCTAACTGGCTATTTTAATTACATTTTCTTGTGATATTAAAGTTAATGCATCATATTTTGATCAGGATGGAGATACATAAACGTTTTCTAGTGGCTGGCCTTGATATCTGGCTTAAAAGGTTTCTAATTTAATTCAATTTCTATCTCCACTGCCCCTCTTTTCTGATTGACTGATTTCCCATTTTTCAATTTTAATCAGGTTTTTTTTTTTAATGTTTTAAAATGTAGGTCAGTCCTACGAAATCCGTATGCTTAACAGAAAACTAGTGGAGTATACAGATATAAGCAGCAAATATGTAAAGGTAGGTGTAAGGTATTGTGTTCTCTGTTGTTTTTGTTGTCTGTTTTTTGACTTTTCATGTGACCTCTCTCTTTCTTCCCTTATCTGTTTTTATGTACACATTTGGTTTGTCACAGGGGCCTCAACCCTCCCTTCCACTTCGGGGGTGGGGTGTCGATCTCGGAGAGCTTGGTACTATCACCCAAACTTACCTTTCTTCTTTTCTAAATTTCACAAATAACCCTTACCAACACACAACTCATCCTACCGCCACATGTTTACCACACACAAACAAACACTGTATGATTCATTGGAACATGCCAATCAGTTTTCTTTCTGCATTAGAGTTTTTTCAGAAACAATTGAGCATCTTAACATTACAACATTACTGTTCTTTAATTTAAATCTTTAAAATAAAGAGGTATAATCCTGATGCAGTGGCTTTCTGAATAAACCCCATTAGCAGCCCATCACGCTACTTGTGTGACTAAATTTCAGATGCGAGTCGAAAGTGACTCCATTTATTGCAGAGACGTTTGTCAACACACTCATTTAACAGTTAAGGAGAGGTCATTTTATTTCACTTCTGTTTAAGCGCATCCACTCGACATGTTTCTGTCGTCAGGCTGCCGTCACCTGAGACCGTAACGTTAGCGGCAGCATCCTAGAAACACAAGAATGGGACAGGTGGCGTCTATGCAAACACATGACGTGCTGCGTGCAGGGCTCTTTGAGTTCTGGCGCTCAGTCATGCGCGAGCCTCCCCTCCAGAAATATCCCAATGGTACATGTTTTTACAGGTTGTTAATTTAATTTGTCGAAAGTACAGGATCCTAAATGTCCCATAATTTGGTAGCATCACTGCCTCTTAAATGCCGAAAAACCCAACATCCTTGGTTTGTAACGGGGGCTTCCTATTTAAAAAGTCCAGGTTGAATGGTATGTGTCCACAGGATGCATCGTTTCTACGCTTTCCAGCCATGTAATGCATTCTGGTAGTGCTGCGTTGCGTTTCAAGAGACGGGGCAACGCGTTGTCTGCTCTTCATTCGCATAAAGTCGAGGTCAGGGGCGTCCAGCACAACTCACCGCCTCTTGAAACTACTGACAGACTTCAAAAACTAACCCTTGTTGAGCTAAAAAGATGACAATCAGCAACTTCATGACTTATTTCTCTCCTAAATTGTCGGACAACCTGCCATCTCGGTCTAGCCTGAAACCAGTGGCATCCGTTGGTTGTCGATCAAAGACTGCAAAGCTGAGCATCCAAAAAACGCCCCTGTGGACACGTACCATAAAGCTCAAGCTCAAGATAACCCTGATGACACCATCAAGGTCATTTTCTCTACATCATCAGAGGTCTTCTTGTAAAATCCCAATCTATGACACTATCATTTGATTTTGTTTATTATGGGGACAACACAAAGCGGGTCAATAAGCGAGTAACAACAGCTACTTGTGCTACTTGACGTGGACTGCCTTTGTTCAGGGTTCCCACATGAACATAAAATTATCTGAAGTTTGTGAAGTACAACAATATCTGTATGGAGGTTTGGAAAATGTACAGATGTAACCAAAAGATCTTGATTTCAAGGTCTCAGTGGTATCTGAAGTCTTGCGTGATCGGATATCAGCAAAATGTCCTTAAAGGTCCCATAAAATGGTGCCAATCCTTCCTTAATGTGTCCACTAATGTGGCAAACTCCCAAACAGAAGCTCGAATGTTCATTTCATGGGATCTTTACATTTTTTGTGGGAGCCTTGACTTTTAGGCAGAAAGTCACTGTTGGTTCTGTATCTCACAGATCACTTGTAGCTCAGTGGCAGTGGGTCATTTTCCTCATGGATATGATCTATTAAAGTATGACGGGTAGGAATGGAGATGAAATTCATTGAATTTCCACCTCCTGACCCCTTGCCCAATGAAACTGCCTCAGTATGTCTTGATGAATAAATGAGGGGAGCCTTTTCGCACGTTGCCGAACAGTCAAGCTGTTCGGCAACGAACAAGAGGAGCTGCCCCACTCGAGCTGTAGCTGTCCTCCGGCCTAAACGTCTCATCTTGTTTACAGAGCATTGTGCGCGTGGTGTTTCATGACCGTCGACTGCAGTACGTGGAGCACCAGCAGCTGGAGGGATGGAGATGGAACAGACCTGGAGATCGAATCCTGGATATAGGTGAGTCGACTGTGCTAACCAACATATCCTCGTACTTAAACGGCTGAATTGATAGACTGCCGGCGACTCCCACATCGACATGCATCACTGTTCCCAAAACAAAATGTGGAACGAAAACTACAGAATAGGCAAGAAAACTACTTGGTTAGGTGTAGGAAAGCATGATGGTTAGGGTTAAAATTACTATCTTACGTATGTAACCTCAGTTACATTATGTATGTGATGTCAGTTTACTACGTTTATGTCAAAATGGGGTTGAAGGAAGGGTCGAACAAACACAGGACTTTTACCCAGGCATGTCCCCAGTGAAACCAAAACAAACATGACTGGAAAACGTCCTGACGTCTAGTTGAAAATACCCGGTTTTGTTGCCACAACCACGGCTGGAAAATGTCCTGACGGTCACCAAAATTACCCAGTTTGGCTGTAGGTTGAAGTGGTCTGAAAGAGCTGTTTCTTGTTTGGCACCAGTTTCCATCTTTTGTCTTAATATACCCACTTCTGCGAACATCTTGTCTGGCAGCCATCTTGCCCTCATTCCACACCGTCTTTGTCTTGATAAGAAAGTCACCTGACACGTGTTGTAGAAATATTGATATGACGCATATAAAAAGTACAAATCGAATGTGTTCATGGTTTTGCAGAACCGTATCACACTAACAACGCTGACTCTGTCACTCCTAACAATGCTTATTGAGAAGATGTATCTATTTGAAGTGGAAGTAAACTGACTGACTCATGATCTGCAGATATCCCGCTGTCCGTGGGGATACAGGAGCCCCGTTCACACCCTATGCACCTCAACACCATTGAGTTCCTCTGGGATCCTGTCAAGAACGCCTCTGTTTTCATTCAGGTACACACAGATTCTGGTCTGGGGGGGAGTTGTTAACTCATATACAGCAAACGTAGGAGTTCTCGAACCCTCTTTTGTCGTTTCTTCTCAGGTCAACTGCATCAGTACCGAGTTCACCCCGAGAAAGCATGGCGGGGAGAAGGGCGTGCCCTTCCGTATCCAGGTGGACACTTTCACCAGCAATGAACACGGGGAATACATAGAGCATATCCACTCCTCCAGCTGCCAGGTCAAAGTCTTCAAGGTAGGAAAACTGTATGTCTGTATGTTTACCTTTATAAATGTATCTTTGACACCTATATCTACATTATATTTCACTTCTGATGTTTTTTCAAAGCCTAAAGGAGCTGATCGCAAACTGAAGACAGACAGGGAAAAGATCGATAAAAAGACCCTTCAAGACAGAGAAAAGTATCAGCCGTCCCATGACACCACCCTGCTGAAAGAGGTGAGGCACACTGTTGTCTTTATCTGGCTGCATTACATAACTGAGCGGATCTGAGAGGACCCTTTGTTTGCTTTCATTTTGTCAGTAGTGTTGTAATGATGTTTATTGATCTCACAGTAGTAAATTCTTGTGTCATCCAGATAATCATGTAATCTAATCGGCACTCAAAGCACACAATCACTGTTTCATTTTTATGTTCTTCACCTGCCAGTCAGAATATTTTCCTGCTCCACAGTATGTTTTTAAATCAGCACCATGCTTGTATCGATGTTAATATGTCGCTTTGCTCGCTCTGCTTAATTTTTAAAGTGTGCTTGCTTCGGTGCCGAGCTCTGTCAATGATTGGGACTGTGATGTCTTTAGACGTCAAGTGACTTAGCAGTTTTCTGCTCTAGTGTTAATCTGGTTTGTCATTCATCTGGATAACAAGCAAACAGGCTGTTATGTTCTTAAAAAGTGATCAGTGAAAGTTAAAAATCAAACACCAGTATACAAAATGTGCTTCAAGTATTAAGTAGTAATCAATATTTCTACTGATTCATTAACATAGAAGGAGCAATTTAATGTTGTAACTGGTTTAGGTGGAGACAACCACTTTATGTAATGTTGGTTAGTTTAACAGTGGATGTTATATAAAGTGGAATATTAATCTGTGGCCATCAATCAGTAACTAGTTGTCAGATAAATGTAGCCAAGTAAGGTATTTCACTATTATTGTAAAATACTTGAGTAAATGTACTCAGTTACTTTCACATTATGGCAAAAGATACTGAAATGAAGTCAAAGAGGCTAGACAGTGTTAACATTAAAATAAAGAGTTAAAAATGAACAACAAAGCTGAATGTTTAGGTTTAAGTTAAATATGTTAAAGCTACTTTTTAATACCTTATTGTCCACACTGATATATGCACGTTTATGTAGACAGCAATGTTACTGAAAATGGTGGTGTGAACGGTGATATTGAGCAATATTAGTATACTTTAGGAGTTCGTGTTTCTCCGTTTTGGACTCCACCAACTCCTGAGAAAAGTCATGCTTACAAATGTCTAAACACAGTCTCGTCTTCAGTCACTGGCTTGGCAGACTTCTCACCTAGTTGTATCACCACCACCATCCCCTTCACCTCCCAACATGGAAGTCAGCTCATACTGTATACATGTATTGTATTTGAGAGTATCCGAGGTTCCCAGAAAAATTAATTGCTGCCACTTTATTTTGGCTGCATTTATCTGTACTTATTCTGTCCTCATGCTGCTGTAACACCAGAATTTCCCCTCTGGGACATCAATAAAAGATTACCTTATCTTATCTCAGTTTGTTCGTCACATTTTTGCTCCCGTAGCATTTTGAATAATCGGAAATCCCCTTCCTCTTTCCTTTTCTGTTTCTCTCAAGTGTTCCCCTTGGCCGGATGCCCTAAATCTCACCATCCACAGCAGCAGCAGCACTCCATCGCCAGTTTACCACAGCTCACCAACTTCCTGTGGTTTCACAGATGGGTGAGTCAGCATTCATGTCACCGTTTTGGTCTATGCACCAACCTGTTCAGCAGAGCTCTGCAGAAAAGATGGTCGAGGTGGACTTGTGTTGATTTTTGGCTGATTAACAAGGACCAGATTTTAAAAATGTATGATTTGGTTTCAGTAGCCTTGCCGAGATCAAAAGGCAGCGAAAACTATGAATTATCTCTCTAGGCTGGTGGTTGACCGCTGCACAGGTGGTGTAACAAAAACAGTGGTGATAGCTAGTATGAACTTCCACAATCTCTGCTCTGTAAACAGAGTTAAAAACACACTTTCTTTCATCAGTAAATAAAAACTTTCAGCGCAGTACATATAAAAATACTCAACCAATCAACCCAATCTCTTCTTTCTCCCTCATGTGCACGATTCTGTAGCGACTGTTCTCCGAACCAGCAAGGGGATCTGCTCATGCCCGCCTGCTCTGATGTAAGTAACGGGGAGCAGAGCGGTGTGAAAGTGTTAATGTTGCTCTCTCATCCCTTTTAGGCCATTATTTGGAGACAGTGGATGCTGTGCTGCTATACTCATTTCAAGGGCTCTTCTTCTTTTTGACATGTAGCACCTCCTGCCATCGTCCTCGCCGCAGGACACTCAGCAGTGGCTGCACCGTCACAGGTTCTCACCTTACTCAAGGCTCTTCACCAGCTTCTCAGGTAAAAATCACAACACATTTTGATCCATGGAACAATTGTACTCTTGAAGAGAGCAGGCATGGCTGAGTGACTCACTCATAGGGAAAGAAACATATATTTTTGGGCAGGAAGGAAGCAGAACAGATTTCCTGCTGTTGTTGCAGGTGGTGATCTGTTGAGGATGAGCAGGGAGGATCTGATCCAGATCTGCGGCCCAGCGGATGGCATTCGCCTCTTTAACACCATGAAAGGAAGGTGAGACATTAAAACACACCTGTAAGTGCTCAGTCATGTCTGAACTAGACTGTGAAATTTGTTTTGTTTCGTTTTTGTTCTTGCAAAATACTCCAGGTGGTGATAATCTGTTCTGACGCAGAGGCTATTTATGTCTCCAGCAGTTGCTACTGTTGGTTGATGCAACTTTTGTTTTATGGAAAATGGATATTGCAAAAGTAAAGTTATTTTGTCTTTGGTTTATTTGAAATTGGAAGGTATGACTCGACTAATATTCAAGATTCAAGATTCAAGATTAACTTTATTGTCCCACAATGTGGGAAATTTGTTCTGGGCCATTCGCCCATGCTTAGCCGAGACAGTTTGTTTTTTAGATGTACAAACTCTTATATAGTTTTTCACCCTACAGAGAGATTACCTTGCTTCATCTTGGATTTTCCATTACTTTGCCTTCCCTCAAATATCTGTACTGTTGAAACTGTTCAAACACAATGATGACTCACAAACGGAGTCATATTTACTTTGCCTGAAGACAATGGTGTACCTACACCCCTCCCTTTTTAAATTCCTATTTTCCATCATGTAAACAGTGTAGTTTCAGGTGTATTTGTACAGTAAAACTGCCCTGAAGATGAGGATTAGAGAGGATTAGAGTTGAAAATATGACCTAGCGCTAAAATTCAGGTTTTAGGTGGACAAGAGATTACTACTGCATGTTGTAGTAGTTATCAAATTACAGTGTCTGCTCACATTTTCCAGGTGTATTCAGCCCCGTCTTACCATCTATGTGTGTCAGCAGCAGGCCAGACATCAACCTGCCATCAAGCCAGGGGGTGGAGAGAGTAAGTAAAGTACACATAATGTATAATATTCTTATTTTATCTGCATGTTCACTCAGTGACAAGTTTACAGTCTAATGTTATCCAATACAACAGCCCTGATATAACATCTATATTTACAAAGCTCACAATTTGGACGTGTGATTCAAACTAAATGTTTATTTTTTTGAGCTCAGTTAAAATATATAATTGAATAAACACCTCTATGCCAGAATCAACTAAAACTGAACATTATAGGCATCATAAAAGTCGATTTTATGACAGAGCAGTTTTATTGGAGTGTTTTAAATTTTACAGGTGAACCTAACAAAGTGGACTCTGAGTGTAAATGTGTAAATGCACCAACAATAAGTGAGAATAATTAAGAAGAGTGACATTTGCAAGAGACATTTGATTGACTATGATCATGTTTATAGGCCATAACTTTGAATTAATCTGGGTTTTGAAAAGCTCTTTCCTTGTTTTTTTATGTTTTGAATGGTGTGAACACATTGTGTGGTATCTGGGATATCATGTAATATTAAGGGGAAGTGTACTTCACATATATCACAAATATCAGAAAAAGACCAATATCACAGACTGAAGGAAACGTTTTAAAAATGAATAATGTGATCTGAAGTAGTCATCAGCTGTCTGCTTTGTGTTCCCTGCAGTCTATCACGCTCTGTACCTGGAGGAGCTGACGCTGTTGGACCTTTCTGAAAAGATCGCTATGCTGTACAGCATCGCTCCACAGCAAATCACACACATCTACAGACAGAAATCCAACGGGATCCATGTCTTAGTCTCCGACGAGGTATCCTTACAGCTCTGATATCAACTACTAATAAGTAATACCTTTGAATTATTTAAACAGGCACTATTTGAGGGCACAGGCTTGGTGAGCTCTGCTAATCAGGATTTATACCTGACACAAGGGGTTTATGACTGATCACACTACATTTCCTCCATGAGGTCGTGTATGAAGGGTGGCAGGGATCGATATTCAGGAAAATCAGACCGGCATTTTATCCTGGCATTGCCATCAATAAATGTTGTATCACCGCCATCTGCCGGACTGTCCCTTGCCCCATCTATTTCAGCATTGCCGTGGCATGTCTGAAAAGTTGCAAGACCGAAATGTGAATGTAGCTGCATGTGTGAATACTGAAAGCACTAGTGAGTTCTGAAAAAGTACGCTTTCCCACTTACTTACAGGGAACTGTGTGAGAAAGAAGTTGGAGACTGCTGCCGTGTAATCGTACTGACAAGCGACAGATTATGGAGCATTTTTTTTTCATTTGATCCATGTTGATTTTTACTCGTAACCACCAGCATCGGGAACTCATCAGAGAAAACACAAGCAGCCAAAGCCGACCAAACACAGTTCTTGTTGTCACACTGCTGGGAACAAAAAGGGCCAGATGAGCCACTTCTGTCCAGTTACATATAATAAAAACAATGGCATAGAGATAATTACTGAGGAAAAAGAAGAAACTGCAATCTAAGCTATATCTATAGCTTCTTTTGTTAACTGGAAATGCTACTTAATGTCTGAATGTCTCGTTTAAAATATCCACTCTTGCTGACACAGAGAAAGCAGCAAAATGTCAGGACACATTTCTGACTACTGGGCTTGGATTAGGATTTACATGTTGATCTATTTCTTTCAGATGGTGCAGAACTTCAGGGAGGAAACAAGCTTCATCCTCAGCACTATAAGAGGTAATTATCTTTATCCTTTACTTCGACAATTCACTGTTAAACTTAAGCATCCATCACACTGTATCCGTCATTATTTGGTGTTTTTGAATGATCTTTCACTGGATTTTTTTCTCTGCTACCCAGATGAAAACACAGAAGGCTACCACGTAGTGTTGAAATGACCAACAGGTACTCAGGAGGGTCAAAGTTTCATCGGTGGAATTGTACAGATTGTATATAAATCTTTCCAGACTAGAGAATCTAGACATTTACTATGATTTACAGTAGAGTTGAATGCTGTTTGGCTTTTAGTTTACTGTTGATTTGTAGTTTAGTTCTCATTATTTTCCTGTTTTATTTGTATTTTTGTTAAGTTACTGATTCATGTTTGATATGCCATGTAATTAGAGACAAACAGTGTAATATTATTCCTTCACATGTGCGTACATTTTCAGCTTAAACCCCCAGAAATGCAAATGAATGACTTTCATGATAATAAAGCAAAGTAGTTCAATAGTAAATAGAAAAGACAAATGAACAAAACAGTATTATGGTGTTTTAATGTAAAGAAATGTCCATTTCATGCTTGTTCTTAATATGAAATGCTGTGATGTAGTATATTGACTTTTTCTGTTGCATATTCTACAAAGGACTATTTTCTTGATGAGGTGTGACGTTAAATTAGGTAAAAGTGAGGTATTTATGTACACAGGCCTTCTGTATGTTTAAACAGACACTATGTTGCAGTTTGGAAGATTGTTTTGACTGCTGTGGCTGTAGGATGATTGTATTTTGCTCAAAATAAAGTACTTTGCACTGCTTTATTTTGTATTCAGGTACAATATATAAAAAATGTCTGTTGTAACAGTGACGATAAAAGAAATATGGCCTAATCAACAGTTTGTGTAACAGCTGTAAACATAAAGCAGTCTGTTGTTCTGTTCATCTCAGACACTCCACCTCAGTATCTCATAAATTCAAGGTTCACAGAGCAAAAGCTAGAGGTGTGGTCTGCTATAAATCAAATTTGTCCCTTACCTCAAGCCACTGATAAAGTTTTGCACTCAAGCACTCTCACAGAAATGGCTGGGCCCCTGAAAAGCTCGATTGTAATGGGCCCTCCCAAAAGTCTGCATAAGCTCCCTCTCCCTCCAACATAAACACGAGGGGTGGGTAAAACCATAAGACATAAGAATAGTGATTTTTATCTCCCACGATTCATAATCTATTAACAAATGTTGTCAAAAATCGAATTTTTAATGTTAATTAGTAGAAGTCAGTGTTTTATGGTGTCATTTATTTTAAACAAAGCAAAAAACACACATAAGTAATACTCTGTGTGTGTGTGTGTGTAAGCATTACTTATGTTTCCTTTCCTCTGAACAAACAGCGCACTGGAGGAGGGACTGTTTTCCGTATAAACAAGCTCATAAAGATATCTTCTGGTTCTGTCACATCAACCCTGTTTGGAGACCTAACAGCGAGGACAACAGACAGCACCGAGTCTCGATGACAGGGGGGGTAAATGTGTATTATCCATCACACTGGTGATTTCCTCGTATAACCAAGATATTAGACAGATATTACAGAGAAAACAGATTGAATGGGAAATGTAATTGCAGTGTGGGGATACGTTTTGTGAAACTGTATAACTGTAGTCCAACTACTGCATTCATTCACATCTAAATTAAATAAAAAACAATCCTAAACGGGTATAGAACTGTAATGTAATAGATGTGGAAGAACCCATATGGTCTAGTGTTTTTTGTCTTTTGTCTTTGTCTCTCTTCTCTTAGTATTTGTAGTAGTGTCTCTGATCCATCAGGCTGAATTTATTACATTTGTTTGATATTCCAGTGCCAGTTACAATTAGGTAATACTGTATATCAATACTTTATACTGTGAGACAATAGGCGTCTCTCTTGGCTGATATATGATTTGTGATAACAAGCCAAGCAGAGACCTAACACAGTATTTATGGTGCCATCAAGGCTCGAGTATAAAACTAGTTATAGTGATGGCTTTGCTTCACAGTTGTCATGGCACAGACAGTAATGGCAGGGCTAGGCTTACCAAACAGAAAGTAAACCAGAATGGTTCAGGGATAACGATAATTATTATTATCCATCATGGTCTCCACAGAAAGACTTTTATTTGCAGCCGCATGCAAATTACTCCAAAACTTCCTCTATAGAGAGGCACAGGAATGACTGCGAAAACACGGAACCATGTCAGCATTTTTGCATTTCCTGTTGCCCTGTTTTGTGTTTTGGTTCGATCCCTGATGTAAACTCAGTGGTTAAAATAGGCTTAAGAGAGTGTCACAATTTGTTCTACGACATAAAATATAGTAATAAAAGGGACAATTTGCAAGATATGGCCAGAATTTTTATCTTTATCTTGTAAAATTATTTTATTTATTTCTATGTGTTGTGTTGTGGCGATGTCACTGCAGTTAGCATGCTAACCAGCTAACCCTAGCCAGTAGCCTATTGTATGTCTTTACATGCAGTCTTCAGTTGAAAAATATTCTTTCTCTAACTTTCACATTTGTAGATTGATAATTTCATAGTAAATGTTCTAAAGTGTATTAGAGAGCTTAGTGGTAGTGACGCTGAAGTCAGGCAACTATTATGTAGTTCATTTATGATGGTTTATGATGATTTATGTCATTTACAATTCAAAAATCAAAAAGTGGTATTCACCTACACACACACACACGCAGGCACGCACACACACACAAATCACCACTTAAGGACTGATGAATAGCAGCCCAACCCTGGACTTTGTTGTGTTCTGCCACTCAGCGTCAAGTAGGCTTACCTGCCAAACAACCAACCAACCACCCAACCACCCAACCAACACCCACACACATACAGATCTACGCCCACTTAAGGAATGATGTGGCTTATACTGACTGGCACAGAACTTCTCTCTCATTCTCTGTCTTCTTGACTCTTCTCGGAAGATCTCTCACATCAACCGTTTGAGGACTGAAGCGTTACAGGACGCCAAACTGGTAAGTGTTTATTGACTATGTATATATATATATATATATATATATATATATACATATACATATACACACACACACACACACACATATATACACACACACATATATGTCAAAATATATATCCATATAAGAATATATATCCATTGGTAATTACTTAATACTGTACCTGTTTGGGGTTAGGCTTTCATCCTTTGTGGCACTTTGTGGTATTCTGCCACTCGATGTCATGAGCGAGGCCACATGAGCGCTGCCTTCACGGAAGTCTTTTACCTGCCATTCCTGAGCGTCGGGTTTCACATGTTACATCATTTCAGTTTTCCCTGAAACATTTAGCCTAAAAGTAGCTTTCAGTGTCCAGAAGACACCATAATCACATTTTGAATTATTAATTGATGATTTCACAATCAAAATATTACTGAATACTGAAGCAAATAATGAATAAATATATAATCGCATTTTGTGAGCTGAAATGGTTCCTGTGCCTCCAAGCAGACACAGTACACAGTATAAATACAAACTGCAGCTTGTTATTCATGTGCAGCTGTTTGTTAAACAGGTAACGGGCAGAAAATCAAAGTTGCAGTTTGAGCTTTAAGGTTGTGGGTTCACAAAAAGAAATCCAGAAGGAGTTTAATCTGTATAACAGGAGCTTCGTTTGCACGAAAATAAATAATCAGGATATCAGCAGGAGCATCACATCCCGACATGTCCAATGAGAGAGAAAACTGAGAGAATGAAACAGTAACTGAACTCGCACAAAACGCAAAACCAGACAGCAAAGTGGGATACAGATCCAGCTGTTAGAGTGCCTCCAGAGATCAGCCTTTGAACAAATAAAGTGATCATCATTTATACAGGTATAAAGGACAGGATGGTTATAGACAGCAGTTGAAATAAGGCAGAGTAAATCAAATCTTTATTTAAGCCATCTGTGAATCCCGTGTGCTGATTGGCACAGAACTTCTCTCTCATTCTCTCTAATTCTACTTTTCTCAAAAGATCTCTCTCACATCAACCCTGTTTGAAGACCGAAGCATTAAAAGACACCAGATTGGTAAGTGTGTATTTGCTACTGTATATATATTTTTCTTTTATGTGAGCAGTGTGAAAAATATCGTCTAAAAAGCTGATGTGATGTATTGAAAGTAAAGAAAAGACAAGTTACATTTTGTGAAGTTTTATTTTCACTATGGCCTGAAACAATGAGTTGGGGTGTTCTAACAAACCATGAAGTCACTGTAATAGTTACACCCAATACAGCATCACCTTGTCTTTTTCATACTTTGAATATATCGTGCAGGTCGACTGACTTGAAGGTTTTAGGTTTGTGTGTTTGAAAAACGTTTGAGAACATATCTTATATAGAATAGGCTAACTGTGCTGACACTACAAACGCAGGTTATTGAGAAGCCCGAGGAGAAAAAAAACACTTGACCAAAGCTGTCCTTTCACATCCACTGGTAATTGCTTAATACTGAACCTATCTGGGGTTAGGCTTTAATCACCTATTTTATTAGCAGTTTTTACAATTTAAGGCATTGTACTTTCGCAAAGTCTTCCTAGAGAATCAACCGGACTGATTTTAAATTGGGTCAGTGCAATCTAAAGACATCAATGTTACAAAGTGCCTATTGCGTTTCGTCAAATTTTGATGTTTCCCCAACGGGAAGTCGCTGAACTTCAGTGTACATGGTCAAATCTGCCCCAAAGACATCCCCATGAAAACATAAAATCTGCAACAGAAACAAATGAGACCTCAAATATGAATTACATAATTCCAAGCACTAACTGGTACCTTTTGATATGGGTCTCATGTAAATATTAATTTATAGTCACAGCGCCACCTACTGGCATCATTTAGTTATATGTTTTATACTCTGATGTACTTCTCCTAGCAGGTTCACAAGATCAGACTTAAATGTGGCCCAAAAAGCTTTTAGACATTAATGATGCCTCTTTGGGAGTCCAAACCTCAGGACATGTACATGCCACTTAGGAGACTAACTGTCTTCATCTTAATGGATTTGTGACTGACATTTCAAAATCGTTGCCAACTCGATGGTTAATAGAACACTTTTTATGCTCAGAGCAAAGGTTTTGTTTGTCAGTTGAGGCTCAAAACATTGTCCTAAATGTACAGACATTGGTTTATACTTTGTATTGCAGCATTAGTGGCAAAGATTTGTGAAAAGTGATGTCATGGATAATCAGAAAAGTTAAAGCTGAATTACATGACATTTTGTTTTGTGTGCTAGCAGTACAGCATCTTGTCCTCCATTACTAATTGCTTTTTCAAATACATTTTTTTGCAGCATTCGTGATCTGTACATTTGCCCAGAGGGAACCAACACTGTAATGGCAGATCATGGCAGAGCAGTAAAGGTAAATAACAGTTCAAATGATCTGCATTTTATGGGAAGACCACAATCCATTAAACTGCCAGCTAAAACAAAATATTTTACATTAGATTAAAATGCACTTAAAGATATTTAAAGATAAACAAAACACTCTCACTCCCAATTTATCAAATATAGCATATCAATGAATGAAGTTTATCAGCTGTTCCCTGTGCGCAAATGCACAAGTTAATGTAGAGATACATATATCGTTTCTGCTGCTAGAGGATCGCTGCAGGTAATGTCGTTAATATTTTCCTCATTCAGAACGTATTTCACCGTTATTGATCAGGAGGATGACACTTTTTATGAACCGTCCCGTCTGACCCCTAAATTCCACCAGATCCATGTTCGTTGAGATCCACACATAAACGGAGGGACGCAGCAGCGCTCCTCCTCCTCTTCAGTTAAATATCAGTTTATCTTTTCATATGCAGTCAAACAGAGTTGTTGAATTTGCTGTTCTGAAAACTGGGTATTTCACAGCAGGTCCAAAGATTTCTGATCCTGAAGATTCAGATTTAAATTTGGTAATCCAATCCTACCTTTAATCCAGATGAAATCCTGCTTTTGGGTATTTCAAACTTTAAGGCAGGGATCTAGATCAATTGGATGCCAAAGTCCAGGATCAATTGAATCCCACCTTAGAGGTGGATTTGAGGTAGATGGACAAATATCCTTGGCTTCACTTCTCACATATATTGTTACCCAAGATGTTCACTACATTTTAACTCTAAACTGAAATGTGCTCTACAAATGTGACAATGTTTTAATTGTAAGATAACTAAACAGCCTAACTAAAGAAAACACTGTATAATATGGTGAGTCACACATCTTCCTGAAAAAACCTAGAAAAACTGGTGTGAAGTGTGACAAATATAGACAAAGTCTACTTTCACTTAAACATTGTAATTTGCTGGTACCACAACATCCAACATATGCTTTTATGTGTGGTTACACTGTAGGCTAGCAAAGCCAAGAGGAATGAGGGGCCCAAACAAGGTTTTAATTGTGCAATTATACAACAACATAAACAAGATATTACATAGCTGGCCGACAACAAAACAGTGACCATTTCAATAATTGGCCTGTGATAAAACAATTTCAATAGAAATGAACAGAACCTAGCTCACAGGCCTGAATCTAAAGCAAGCGCCATCAGCTGTACTGTCAGCCGTATCTGCTGACTGGCCTGTGTGGTAGCAGGAGGTTCCACACTCAGGAGTCCATCTAGAGGTGTTTGGGAAGACAAACAAATAAGGGTTGAGGCACCTGCCTCTTTTAATAGAGGACACTCTGTTTTTGAGTATAAAATGGGTCTCACATTATAAACATCCTGAAAATCTGTAAATAAAACGCATTTACATGCTCATTTCAGTATAACGTTACTTCTTATGCTGACTGGCACAGAACTTCTCTCTCATTCTCTCTCTTCTTGACTCTTCTCGGAAGATCTCTCACATCAACCGTTTGAGGACCGAAGCGTTACAGGACGCCAAACTGGTAAGTGTTTATTGACTATGTATATATATATATATATATATATATATATATATATATATATATATATATATGTATATATATATATATATATATACATATATATATATGTATATATATATATATACATATATATATATATATATATATATATATACATATATATATATATATATACATATATATATATATACATATACATATATATACACACACACACACACACACACACACACACATATATATATTTATATCCTTTTATGTGAGCAATGTCAAAAATATATATCCATATAAGAATATATATCCATTGGTAATTACTTAATACTGTACCTGTTTGGGGTTAGGCTTTCATCCTTTGTGGCACTTTGTGGTATTCTGCCACTCGATGTCATGAGCGAGGCCACATGAGTGCTGCCTTCACGGAAGTCTTTTACCTGCCATTCCTGAGCGTCGGGTTTCACATGTTACATCATTTCAGTTTTCCCTGAAACATTTAGCCTAAAAGTAGCTTTCAGTGTCCAGAAGACACCATAATCACATTTTGAATTATTAATTGATGATTTCACAATCAAAATATTACTGAATACCGAAGCAAATAATGAATAAATATATAATCGCATTTTGTGAGCTGAAATGGTTCCTGTGCCTCCAAGCAGACACAGTACACAGTATAAATACAAACTGCAGCTTGTTATTCATGTGCAGCTGTTTGTTAAACAGGTAACGGGCAGAAAATCAAAGTTGCAGTTTGAGCTTTAAGGTTGTGGGTTCACAAAAAGAAATCCAGAAGGAGTTTAATCTGTATAACAGGAGCTTCGTTTGCACGAAAATAAATGATCAGGATATCAGCAGGAGCATCACATCCCGACATGTCCAATGAGAGAGAAAACTGAGAGAATGAAACAGTAACTGAACTCGCACAAAACGCAAAACCAGACAGCAAAGTGGGATACAGATCCAGCTGTTAGAGTGCCTCCAGAGATCAGCCTTTGAACAAATAAAGTGATCATCATTTATACAGGTATAAAGGACAGGATGGTTATAGACAGCAGTTGAAATAAGGCAGAGTAAATCAAATCTTTATTTAAGCCATCTGTGAATCCCGTGTGCTGATTGGCACAGAACTTCTCTCTCATTCTCTCTAATTCTACTTTTCTCAAAAGATCTCTCTCACATCAACCCTGTTTGAAGACCGAAGCATTAAAAGACACCAGATTGGTAAGTGTGTATTTGCTACTGTATATATATTTTTCTTTTATGTGAGCAGTGTGAAAAATATCGTCTAAAAAGCTGATGTGATGTATTGAAAGTAAAGAAAAGACAAGTTACATTTTGTGAAGTTTTATTTTCACTATGGCCTGAAACAATGAGTTGGGGTGTTCTAACAAACCATGAAGTCACTGTAATAGTTACACCCAATACAGCATCACCTTGTCTTTTTCATACTTTGAATATATCGTGCAGGTCGACTGACTTGAAGGTTTTAGGTTTGTGTGTTTGAAAAACGTTTGAGAACATATCTTATATAGAATAGGCTAACTGTGCTGACACTACAAACGCAGGTTATTGAGAAGCCCGAGGAGAAAAAAAACACTTGACCAAAGCTGTCCTTTCACATCCACTGGTAATTGCTTAATACTGAACCTATCTGGGGTTAGGCTTTAATCACCTATTTTATTAGCAGTTTTTACAATTTAAGGCATTGTACTTTCGCAAAGTCTTCCTAGAGAATCAACTGGACTGATTTTAAATTGGGTCAGTGCAATCTAAAGACATCAATGTTACAAAGTGCCTATTGCGTTTCGTCAAATTTTGATGTTTCCCCAACGGAAAGTTGAACAGTGTACATGGTCAAATCTGCCCCAAAGACATCCCCATGAAAACATAAAATCTGCAACAGAAACAAATGAGACCTCAAATATGAATTACATAATTCCAAGCACTAACTAGTACCTTTTGATATGGGTCTCATGTAAATATTAATTTATAGTCACAGCGCCACCTACTGGCATCATTTAGTTATATGTTTTATACTCTGATGTACTTCTCCTAGCAGGTTCACAAGATCAGACTTAAATGTGGCCCAAAAAGCTTTTAGACATTAATGATGCCTCTTTGGGAGTCCAAACCTCAGGACATGTACATGCCACTTAGGAGACTAACTGTCTTCATCTTAATGGATTTGTGACTGACATTTCAAAATCGTTGCCAAGTCGATGGTTAATAGAACACTTTTTATGCTCAGAGCAAAGGTTTTGTTTGTCAGTTGAGGCTCAAAACATTGTCCTAAATGTACAGACATTGGTTTATACTTTCTATTGCAGCATTAGTGGCAAAGATTTGTGAAAAGTGATGTCATGGATAATCAGAAAAGTTAAAGCTGAATTACATGACATTTTGTTTTATGTGCTAGCAGTACAGCATCTTGTCCTCCATTACTAATTGCTTTTTCAAATACATTTTTTTGCAGCATTCGTGATCTGTACATTTGCCCAGAGGGAACCAACACTGTAATGGCAGATCATGGCAGAGCAGTAAAGGTAAATAACAGTTCAAATGATCTGCATTTTATGGGAAGACCACAACTGCCAGCTAAAATAAAATATTTTACATTAGATTAAAATGCACTTAAAGATATTTAAAGATAAACAAAACACTCTCACTCCCAATTTATCAAATATAGCATATCAATGAATGAAGTTTATCAGCTGTTCCCTGTGCGCAAATGCACAAGTTAATGTAGAGATACATATATCGTTTCTGCTGCTAGAGGATCGCTGCAGGTAATGTCGTTAATATTTTCCTCATTCAGAACGTATTTCACCGTTATTGATCAGGAGGATGACACTTTTTATGAACCGTCCCGTCTGACCCCTAAATTCCACCAGATCCGTGTTCGTTGAGATCCACACATAAACGGAGGGACGCAGCAGCGCTCTTCCTCCTCTTCAGTTAAATATCAGTTTATCTTTTCATATGCAGTCAAACAGAGTTGTTGAATTTGCTGTTCTGAAAACTGGGTATTTCACAGCAGGTCCAAAGATTTCTGATCCTGAAGATTCAGATTTAAATTTGGTAATCCAATCCTACCTTTAATCCAGATGAAATCCTGCTTTTGGGTATTTCAAACTTTAAGGCAGGGATCTAGATCAATTGGATGCCAAAGTCCAGGATCATTTGAATCCCACCTTAGAGGTGGATTTGAGGTAGATGGACAAATATCCTTGGCTTCACTTCTCACATATATTGTTACCCAAGATGTTCACTACATTTTAACTCTAAACTGAAATGTGCTCTACAAATGTGACAATGTTTTAATTGTAAGATAACCAAACAGCCTAATTAAAGAAAACACTGTATAATATGGTTAGGTCACACATCTTCCTGAAAACACCTAGAAAAACTGGTGTGAAGTGTGACAAATATAGACAAAGTCTACTTTCACTTAAACATTGTAATTTGCTGGTACCACAACATCCAACATATGCTTTTATGTGTGGTTACACTGTAGGCTAGCAAAGCCAAGAGGAATGAGGGGTCCAAACAAGGTTTTAATTGTGCAATTAGACAACAACATCAACAAAGAAATACATAGCTGGCCCACAACAAGACAGTGACCATTTCAATAATTGGCCTGTGATAAAACAATTTCAACAGAAATGAACAGAATCTAGCTCACAGGCCTGAATCTAAAGCAAGCGCCATCAGCTGTACTGTCAGCCGTATCTGCTGACTGGCCTGTGTGGTAGCAGAGGTTCCACACTCAGGAGTCAATCTAGAGGTGTTTGGGAAGACAAACAAATAAGGGTTGGGGCACCTGCCTCTTTTAATAGAGGACACTCTGTTTTTGAGTATAAAATGGGTCTCACATTATAAACATCCTGAAAATCTGTAAATAAAACGCATTTACACGCTCATTTCAGTATAATGTTACTTTGCCGCAGGGGTCTGGTTTAGTGGTTAGTCAGCACTAGGTAGCTAGCTAGCTAGCTAGCTAAAGTTAGCTTTGGTGCAGCAAAATCATAGGTTCAACCGCATGTCAACGTGTTGGTTTTTGTTTCAAGAGTCAATGTATGAGTAATTCCAATTAAATCCCTTTTAAAAGTTGAACCAGATACACCACATACATCAACAAAGTCAGCTAGCTCGTTAGCTGCTTAACACAGAAGTCACAGGGGGTGAGTAAGCTCGTGATAGCATGACCGAAGCTTAATTAGTGATTGCTACACCTTCGTTTGAAGCATATGAAAATTCAAATAGCTGGCTTGCATGACATGTTGGTTGCCATTCATTCAGTATTACAAATGCTTCATCTTAGACAACAGTATACTAACATTTGGACATTAAAGTTGTGCTACAGCTTGCTCTTTTCCTGAAACGGTCCTGTTACCCCTCAGAGACGGTAGCCTAACAAGGTTTATTTACAACAAAGTTTAGTGACAGTGGATTGATAATGACGATAGCTTATAGGCTTGTGTTTATATTTTATAGCCAAAGCTGTATTGTATAGTGAAATGTGATAAATATCTAACTAATTACCAGGCAGCAGAGCCAATGCCAGTCTTTTTTACATTTTAAAGTTTTAAATTTTCAATCACATTTATGTTCATGTTATTAATGATATAGCCTCTTAATTTGTCTCTCAAAGTGCACTAGATTAACACATTTAACTTTAGAATGTGCAAAATTTTCTTTCGGGGGAGCATGTCCCCACCGTAGTCTCATGAAATCCTGTGGGACACACTGCAGGTCTGTACGGCCACTGACCAGGCTACTGTATTTGACATGTTGGGAGTGAGAATCAGTTGGTTTAAACCTTTTTAAGTTGTTGTGCATTACCACATATAATATTTGTGCAGTAATTTGAGTTAAAAATGAGGAAATAATAAAAGCACTCCTTTATTTTTAGAGTCTGGTGGAGAATCCATCACCTGGCATCAAGGATCGCTCCAAAGACCTAGGGAAAAGATGTGCTCTCAAGTTTGTGGAAATACTGCTACAAGTGGACAAGAGTGAGCTCAGTCGTTCCTTTGGACCAGCAAAACTCACCATTCAGGCCAGAGATGAGGTAGTGAAATCAACGAAAGAGGAGCCAGTAAATTCCAGAAATCAGCCTGGAAGGCCTTGCAAGCCTTATCCATTTGGGAGGTATCATAAAGCAAATAGATATATCGAGAACAATATTCTTAATAGCAGGGAATCTGGTGCCCTAAACTTGACTGAACCCTGCCACCATTACATAGCTTTCATCAATATAAAGGATGAAACAAAAATAAAAACTTTCACTACTGAGGTTATTCCCTTTGCAGCTGCCTGCATGAACAGCCGCACCAACGGCACCATACATTTTGGAATTGGGGACAAGCCAGACTTCAGCCATGGTCAAGTGTTGGGGGTGGTTGTTAAGGACAAAGAGGCTTATGCTGAAAAACTAAAATCTGCCATTGATCTTTGTTTTGAGTATAAACACAAGTGGACTGCTCAATTTTGCATCAAACATCCTCGATTTGTTGGTGTTCTCAATAAGAATAATACAACATCTAATAAATATGTGATAGAAGTGGACATAGTTCCTGACTCAATAATCTGTGGAGAAAACATCTACCACACTTTCAACAAGGACACAAAAAAAGCCACGAAAAAAGCAAAAGGTAAAACTAAAACAAAACCACAGAAACAATTTTTTGTCCGAGATGGAGGCAGCAGCAGGGATCTCCTTGCATCAACCCCAGGGGCCGAACCTATGGTGGAATACAATCAGTTTGTTGATCGTATAGCACAATTAACCCAACTTCCAAAACAAGTTCAGCTTGAATCACTGGGATTTCTTGTCGAGCTCAACCCAACAGCTGTTTTAGACTTTGATCCAGAATCAGCTAATCATGGATTACAGTGTCAATTTGAACAGCAGAGTACAGTAAATGTCCATTTACCAGCAAACTATAAAATCACAGAAGGAGTTGAGGACCTTGCAAACAAGTTAGAATTAACTCGAAATAACCAGTTTGTTGATGGTACAGCACAATTAACCCAACTTCGAAAACAATCTGAAGAGAAGCGCCTCAATGGCATAAAAGGAAGTACTCAAGGCTTGAGATCAAGTCATATGATAACTGATTGTTCCTTCTCTTTTGATAAGGATCAGTCACCTGGCAGCAAGAATTGGTGGAAACATGGAGAAAAAATATTTACTCTCGAGTTAGCAAGACAGTTTAAAGTGGCCAAAAATGCGCTTAGTCTTTTCTTTGGACCAGCAAAACTCACCATTCAGGTCAGAGATGAGGTAATGAAATCAACGAAAGAGGAACCAATAAGTTCCAGAAATCAGCCTGGAAGACTTTGTAAACCATATCCATTTCTTAGGTACCGTGATCCATATAGATACATAGAGAGCAGCATTCTTTATATCACAGAATCTGGTGCCCTAGACTTCATTGAACCCTGCCACGAGTTCAAAGCTTTCATCAATACAACAGATGTATCACAAAAATTACACAAGTTCTTTCTTGAGACAATTCGCTTTGCAGCTGCCTGCATGAACAGCCGCACCAACGGCACCATACATTTTGGAATTGGGGACAAGCCAGACTTCAGCCATGGTCAAGTGTTGGGGGTGGTTGTTAAGGACAAAGAGGCTTATGCTGAAAAACTAAAATCTGCCATTGATCTTTGTTTTGAGTATAAACACAAGTGGACTGCTCAATTTTGCATCAAACATCCTCGATTTGTTGGTGTTCTCAATAAGAATAATACAACATCTAATAAATATGTGATAGAAGTGGACATAGTTCCTGACTCAATAATCTGTGGAGAAAACATCTACCACACTTTCAACAAGGACACAAAAAAAGCCACGAAAAAAGCAAAAGGTAAAACTAAAACAAAACCACAGAAACAATGTTTTGTCCGAGATGGAGGCAGCAGCAGGGATCTCCTTGCATCAACCCCAGGGGCCGAACCTAT
Organism: Pagrus major; assembly: GCF_040436345.1. Lineage (NCBI taxonomy): Eukaryota > Metazoa > Chordata > Actinopteri > Spariformes > Sparidae > Pagrus > Pagrus major. The sequence goes on from NC_133223.1 coordinate 31,585,249, forward strand.
GGTGGAATACAATCAGTTTGTTGATCGTATAGCACAATTAACCCAACTTCCAAAACAAGTTCAGCTTGAATCACTGGGATTTCTTGTCGAGCTCAACCCAACAGCTGTTTTAGACTTTGATCCAGAATCAGCTAATCATGGATTACAGTGTCAATTTGAACAGCAGAGTACAGTAAATGTCCATTTACCAGCAAACTATAAAATCACAGAAGGAGTTGAGGACCTTGCAAACAAGTTAGAATTAACTCGAAATAACCAGTTTGTTGATGGTACAGCACAATTAACCCAACTTCGAAAACAATCTGAAGAGAAGCGCCTCAATGGCATAAAAGGAAGTACTCAAGGCTTGAGATCAAGTCATATGATAACTGATTGTTCCTTCTCTTTTGATAAGGATCAGTCACCTGGCAGCAAGAATTGGTGGAAACATGGAGAAAAAATATTTACTCTCGAGTTAGCAAGACAGTTTAAAGTGGCCAAAAATGCGCTTAGTCTTTTCTTTGGACCAGCAAAACTCACCATTCAGGTCAGAGATGAGGTAATGAAATCAACGAAAGAGGAACCAATAAGTTCCAGAAATCAGCCTGGAAGACTTTGTAAACCATATCCATTTCTTAGGTACCGTGATCCATATAGATACATAGAGAGCAGCATTCTTTATATCACAGAATCTGGTGCCCTAGACTTCATTGAACCCTGCCACGAGTTCAAAGCTTTCATCAATACAACAGATGTATCACAAAAATTACACAAGTTCTTTCTTGAGACAATTCGCTTTGCAGCTGCCTGCATGAACAGCCGCACCAACGGCACCATACATTTTGGAATTGGGGACAAGCCAGACTTCAGCCATGGTCAAGTGTTGGGGGTGGTTGTTAAGGACAAAGAGGCTTATGCTGAAAAACTAAAATCTGCCATTGATCTTTGTTTTGAGTATAAACACAAGTGGACTGCTCAATTTTGCATCAAACATCCTCGATTTGTTGGTGTTCTCAATAAGAATAATACAACATCTAATAAATATGTGATAGAAGTGGACATAGTTCCTGACTCAATAATCTGTGGAGAAAACATCTACCACACTTTCAACAAGGACACAAAAAAAGCCACGAAAAAAGCAAAAGGTAAAACTAAAACAAAACCACAGAAACAATGTTTTGTCCGAGATGGAGGCAGCAGCAGGGATCTCCTTGCATCAACCCCAGGGGCCGAACCTATGGTGGAATACAATCAGTTTGTTGATCGTATAGCACAATTAACCCAACTTCCAAAACAAGTTCAGCTTGAATCACTGGGATTTCTTGTCGAGCTCAACCCAACAGCTGTTTTAGACTTTGATCCAGAATCAGCTAATCATGGATTACAGTGTCAATTTGAACAGCAGAGTACAGTAAATGTCCATTTACCAGCAAACTATAAAATCACAGAAGGAGTTGAGGACCTTGCAAACAAGTTAGAATTAACTCGAAATAACCAGTTTGTTGATGGTACAGCACAATTAACCCAACTTCGAAAACAATCTGAAGAGAAGCGCCTCAATGGCATAAAAGGAAGTACTCAAGGCTTGAGATCAAGTCATATGATAACTGATTGTTCCTTCTCTTTTGATAAGGATCAGTCACCTGGCAGCAAGAATTGGTGGAAACATGGAGAAAAAATATTTACTCTCGAGTTAGCAAGACAGTTTAAAGTGGCCAAAAATGCGCTTAGTCTTTTCTTTGGACCAGCAAAACTCACCATTCAGGTCAGAGATGAGGTAATGAAATCAACGAAAGAGGAACCAATAAGTTCCAGAAATCAGCCTGGAAGACTTTGTAAACCATATCCATTTCTTAGGTACCGTGATCCATATAGATACATAGAGAGCAGCATTCTTTATATCACAGAATCTGGTGCCCTAGACTTCATTGAACCCTGCCACGAGTTCAAAGCTTTCATCAATACAACAGATGTATCACAAAAATTACACAAGTTCTTTCTTGAGACAATTCGCTTTGCAGCTGCCTGCATGAACAGCCGCACCAACGGCACCATACATTTTGGAATTGGGGACAGGCCAGACTTCAGCCATGGTCAAGTGTTGGGGGTGGTTGTTAAGGACAAAGAGGCTTATGATAAAGCACTTAAATCTGCCATTGATCGTTTTTTCGAGCCTGAACACAAACAGACTGCTCAAAGATGCATCAAACATCCTCGATTTGTTGGTGTTCTCAATAAGAATAATACAACATCTAATAAATATGTGATAGAAGTGGACATAGTTCCTGACTCAGCGATCTGTGCAGAAAACACCTACCACACTTTCAACATGGACACAAAACCCCCAAAGAAACAATTTTTTGTCCGAGATGGAGGCAGCAGCAGCAATCTCTTCGGACCAACCACAGGTGCTAAATCTATGGAGAAGTACAACCAGTTTGTTGATCGTATAGCACAATTAACCCAACTTCGAAAACAATCTGAAGAGAAGCACCTCAATGTGATAAAAAGCAGTACTCAAGGCTCGAGATTAAGTCAGATGATAACTGGTGGTTCCCTCTCTTTAGATAAGTCACACTTTGAGCGGTATGTGATCGTAACTAACAAATCACACCCAGTACAGCTTGAATCACTGGGATTTCTTGTCGAGCTCAACCCAACAGCTGTTTTAGACTTTGATCCAGAATCAGCTAAACATGGATTACAGCGTCACTTTGAACAGCAGAGTACAGTAAATGTCCATTTACCAGCAAAGTATAAAATCACAGAAGGAGTTGAGGACATTGCAAACAAGTTAGAATTAACTCGAAATACCAGCTGGGTATTCTGCAATGGAGGTATTGAGGATGAGGTACCATCAGACACAGACAAGTGGTTGAAGGAAAAGGGAGCCTCCATCCGAGATGTGATTTCTTTCTTGTGTAAGAAAGATGTGCTCCCAAACAAGCTTGTCATCTTCTTACTTTTGTCAACAGTGAGTGACGAGATGGACCCTCTTGTTGAAACATTCAGTACATTCTTTAAGGAGCTCGAAGGCACAGAGCAAATTCTTTGTATATGTGACAATGAAAATGCATTTATCTCCTGGAGAGACCTAATCAATGCTCGGTGTGGAATCGACATTTCTCATAGGTGCATATATGAGCTCAGTTTTGCAGAGGTAAATGGCACTATTCTTAGCCTTTTGTCAGAAAATCTTTTATCTAAGCATTTCCTAACCTGTGGTGGAGGAAGCAAAGTCCATCTTAAAGAGTCAGTGGAGCAAAGCCTGAACACCTTAGAGGTCCTCTGCGTGAACCAACAAGAGAAGTTTGACTTTAACACAGTCATGGCAGAATTGTGCTCCCAGATCAATCTCATGTTTGTACCTGGATGTGGTGGGACAACTTTGGCCATGCATACTTCATGGTCTCTTCGGGACCAATTCCGTTGTGCTGTCCTCAGAGACTGCAATGCTGACTTCACTGAAGTAGCTGAGCAAGTGGTCAAACTTTTAATGTATGGCCATGAGGAGCAAGTACCACGGGTCCCTGTTCTGCTGATGATAGATGATAGGAATAAAGTTTTTGACTTGCAGCAGGTCATTTACAAAGAATGTGTGAAAAAGGGCATTCAGGGTAGGTCGCCACAAGTAATCCTCCTGAATTGTCCACTAAATCCACTAAACAGGTCCAGTCCTCACAATTTACGCTACTACACAGTTCTGGCTATACAATATTAATCAGAATCAGAATCAGAAATACTTTATTATCCCAGAGGGGAAACTGTTTGTGCTACAGCTGCTCCCATTCAAAGTTCAGAATATGTAGAAATAATAATAATAATAATAATAACAATAATAATAATAGTAATAATAATAATAATAATAATAACAATAATAATAATAATAATAATAATATCAATATGAAAACAAAAACAAAACAAAAATACAAGATATATATAACACAAGCCTATTAGCTATAGTCAATAACAATATATTGCTTTTAATCTTGTAACCTATTAGTTCTTTTTTGTTTTCTTTTTGGGTTATCTGATGGGTTCGGTAGTCCTATTTTCGCGGCTTTGTTTCTGTTAGGTTTAGTTTCTTAGCATTGTGTTAGGGTAGAGGGTTATCCCTCAGTCCGACGGCCCCCTGTGGGCTGGTCTGGGTGGCTGCCCTGCTTTTGTTCATTTTGGCCGACCCCATCAGCTTCTGTTTTGATATTGTTATTGATATTGATGTTGAAGTCAACCCTGCAAATAAAATGTTTATACAACTGTGATATTGTTGTTCTGTTCTGTTCAAGCGACATCTATTTATGTTTTTTTCCCACTGTTAAAAGGTTTTTTTCTGGGAAGGTTTTCCTCACTGGAGTTGAGGGTCTAAGGTACAGTACAGGTTCACTGTACAGACTGTAAGGCCCATTGAGGCAATGTGATTGTGATTTTGGGCTTTACAAATAAAATCTGATTTGATTTTTTTACTTTCATCACACACTGGAGGGCGCCACAGGCTCAGAAATGATAAAACCCTTGGTAATGGTACTGATTTACCCATAATTAGTTTAAGAGACACAATACATAGTTATAGTTGTGCTCCAGTGTCCAAGTCCTAAAAACAAGATGATAATAGCTGGTTAAATTTTAGAAAAATCTTGTTACAGCAAACCTAGGGTCACTTCAGATTTCCTGCCGCAGGACACTTTTTGTATGAATTGAATCACTGCATTAAAATGAACAAAATAGGAGTTTTAACACAACATATATAAATATATGGCACATGACCATTATATGAGTATTACAATTTGATGTCCTGCTGATCAAAAGGTATGTTCAGGCCTAAGGCTGAAATGCTAAAAGCAGTTCAGAGGGTGAAAATAACTCCACCTCCTTGGATGACAGACATCTGATGACTCATGGTGCAGATAGAATTGCCCGTGATTTCACAAAGTTGCAAAATATATACATGCTATTTCACAAGTGAAGGCCTTAGTGAGCCTGATCTGGGAAGATTACAAAATGGCAGTTGTGGGAGAAGTACTCTTTAAGCCTTTTACTTAAGTGAAAGTTGCAACGCTACAGTGTAGAAATATTGTGTTGCAAGTAAAAGTCCAACATTTAACTTTGATTGAAGTATAAATACAAACACTAGCATGAAAATATACTTAAATTACAGAAAGGAAAAGTAGGCTGTGAATTTCATCAATCAATAAAGTCTTATCTTTATCTATACTAATACATCATAATTTATTTGTTATTTACATTTTGTATAACTAAAGTTATCAAATTTAGTCGAGTAATAATATTTATCTATGAATTGTAAAGTATAAAGTTACATAAAATGGAGGTACTCAAGTAAAGTCCCTCTGAAGTACAGTACTTTAGTGAATGTACTTAGGGCAGCAGCAAAATGTCAAATCACTATCTAATTTGGTCATTAGTATGAGATGAGATGAGAAGATGGATTGAGTCAGATGTTAGCCCTGAGTAGGGCTGGGCGATTAATTGAATTTTAATTTCGATTTCGATTTTGGCTTCCCTCGATCATGAAAACAAGATAATCGTAATAAAACGATCATTCTGCCGCACGCCGTGTCTTGTGTGGTAAATGCAGCGAACCCTTCCATCTCCACCTGTGCACTCCGCTCCGCCCCGCCCCCGCCTGAACAGTTTCGCTTTCAGCCACGCCGGTGCGTGTTTGGAAAAAACGTGTAGAAGAAGACGGTAGAAGATGGCAGAAAGGAGCCTCTGGTCGGGAAGAAAGATAAAGCGAATTCTGTGGTGTGGAAACACTTCGGTTTCGAGGAGTCTGACTCGGAACAAACGAAGATATTGTGCAAGATAGGCATATCCACCCGGCTCCCGCAGGCATGAAGAAATAACGGATGCCGTCACATACATGATGCCAAAGACATGTGCCCTATCAACACCGTTAGCGAGCCGGGGTTCAATAAACTGATTAACACATTGGACAAGCGGTAGTAAGTGTTACCATCACGTCACCATTTCAGCAGAATTGCGCTGCCCTTTATGACGAATGTCGCGGAAAAGTTGCAAGAGAAGTGTCAACAGCATTATATTTTGCCACCACAACGGACCTATGTTTTTTTATTTTTACATTACATATTATTTAATTCATTTTATTAAAATATTTTTCTTATTTATTTGCATTTTTCAGTTCAAACTTATCGTGTTAAAAGAAATACCAGAGTTAAAAGTTCAATAAATGCTTGTTCTCAAATCAATGAATAATCGTCTTTAATAATCGTGATTACAATATCAATCAAAATAATCGTGATTATGATTTTTGCCATAATCGAGCAGCCCTAGCCCTGAGTGTATGTAAAAACAAGTATACTGAAAACAATCTTCACAGGGTCATCTTTTGGGGGTCAAAGGTCATTCTGGTGGTAAGTGTGTCCCACCTGGAGTATACTGCAGTGAAAGGGGCTGTGGAAACCAAGTAGCTTTGGGAGAAAATGGGGATACATGTCCCTTCACTAAAGGATGGATGAATGGAAGGGATGAAAAAGGTAAAAAAACCTCCACTCTGCGCATGTGCGATTCTATTGACACTTCCTGACGGTGTAGCCCAGCTGACTATTACGGGAGCAACAGATACAATATTCTATTGTATATTTGAATTGGATTTTGGAAAATCACCAAAATAAGCCTTGTTGCAAACACATGTTTATGATACTTACAAGTTTTGTTCAGCAATATCATCTTCAAATATTAACAGCTTTTGTGATTTTCAAAGCGTAAATTAAATTTCTGGCAGTAAAAAGCTAATGTTAGGCTACAAACAGACGACATCATGGTCGAATGACTTAAACGTCGCCACCACTAAGCATCTTACTACATAATTACTATACACGCTTTCTATAAACTGATCAATGTACATGTTGTAGAGTTAGAGTTACAATAGCTTTTAACTAAAGTCGGCCTTGAAAGAGGGACTAGTGAGTAGATGAGTCTCCAAACCAGCTTTAAAGAATGAGGTTGGTGCTATTCGGGAGACCCAAACCAAAAAGAATCGATTACACCAACAAGTTGCCAAACCCTGATGTATTTTATCCCACTGTGCCATAGAGCTCCATATTAACTATTAAAACACATCAATGAGCCAAACTGTGTGTATTAATCCACTACTGAAAATAGTCCCCAGCATATGGTCTTTTCCTCTTGTTAAAGTAGTGTGCTAAAAACTTTTTAAAGATTTTAGTCAGCTTTAGGAATAAATTGATTCAGAGCTGAGTGCTTCAATCTGTTACATTTTGTCATGTTCTGATTTAACTGAATGCAATAATTCAGAACAATATTGTTCTGTGAAATGAAATGATTTGCATTATGCATTCTTTACGACATTTACTTTTGAAGAAATGGTGTACTTTAACTGTAAGAATTAGTTTCTTTTAATCTTTACCTTTTTTTATACATATCTTTGATTCTTCATCGTTCATTATTGATACAGATGTGCATTAAATAACCTTTGAATGTTTTGCTTGCATAAAAATGTCTCTCTTAATCATTTTTAATGAACATTTTTTGATTTTTTTTCACAATGAACTTATTCAACATTTGAAAATGAATTCAGCTGTAACCTATTTTCATGTTCTGCTGCACTTATGTTGTACTTTATCAACTATGTAAACACAGACACTATGTTGCAGTTTGGAAGATTGTTTTGACTGCTGTGGCTGTAGGATGATTGTATTTTGCTCAAAATAAAGTCTTTTGCACTGTTTTCTTTTGTATTCAGGTACAATATATAAAAAATGTCTGTTGTAACAGTGACTATAAAAGAAATATGGCCTAATCAACAGTTTGTGTAACAGCTGTTAACATCAAGCAGTCTGTTGTTCTGTTCATCTCAGACACTCCACCTCAGTATCTCATAAATTCAAGGTTCACAGAGCAAAAGCTAGAGGTGTGGTCTGCTATAAATCTAATTTGTCCCTTACCTCAAGCTACTGATAAAGTTTTGCACTCAAGCACTCTCACAGAAATGGCTGGGCCCCTGAAAAGCTCAATTATAATGGGCCCTCCCAAAAGTCTGCATAAGCTCCCTCTCCCTCCTAGGGGTAGGTAAAAAAATCGATTCACATAAGAATCATGATTTTTATCTCCCACGATTCAGAATCTATTGACAAATATTGTCAAAAATCTATTTTCTGAATGTTAATTAGTAGCGTGATGTTGACGGAACGAAAAAGGCGAAACTACACAAAAACTACTGAACGTGATTTCCATGAAACTTGGATGGAGGATGTGTCTCTGCCCAAAAAAGACACCATTAACTTTTGGAGCAGATCAGGATAACGGGATCCAGGAATCTTTTGTCACTTTCTGTAGATTGGGCGTTTGACATCTTCCTGAAATTCTCAGGGAATCTTGGTGATAAAAAATGTGTATTTAAGTTGCTGGTATCTATGAGCAAGTACAATTTGGTGTGGATCCTAGATCTGGTGAGCTTAAATTATGGTTAAGTAGTTGGTGGTTTAAAAAGTAGAGTGATACAGAGCTATCGAGTCTGATATTGGATTAGGTTTGAGTGCCATTCTAGTTCTTTGTCTGCCTGTTTGCTCTTGTACAGTTTTTAATTTTATTCTATTCTTATTTTACACACATTTAGTTCTATATTCTCTTTAAGTTTCTTATTTATCCAACCCAGTCGCCAGAATAAATGTTGGCAAAGTACAGTACATTTCTGCCTTGGATCAAATCGCAAAAAAATAGGTTTCCAGAACTACTGTCCCAAAACTAGCTCCTCTGCTCCATGTAATATTGGGTTGGTTGGCAGAAGCAAGGAAGAAGCATTAAGTGTTCAGTGAATGTTACTCATTCAGTGCCCTGGCATGCCCACTGACTTTATCCACAAGTCAGTGTTTTCTGGTAATGTTTCTTGAAACAAAGCAACCAAAGCACACACACACACACACACACACACACACACACACACACAAAGCATTGTTTAGGTTTCGTTTCCTCTGAACAAACAGCCCACTGGAGGAGTGACTGTCTTCCGCATAGCACCGGCACAGAACAGATTTATCTCTCCTCTCTGCAAACAAGCTCATAAAGATGTCTTCTGGAAAGTTCTGTCACATCAACCCTGTTTGAAGACCTAAGTGTTAAACAGCGAGGACAGCAGACAGCACTGAGTCTCGATGAAATTATCCAGGAGGGGTAAGTGTGTATTATCTAGCTTATAGTTTTACTTTAATATGAGCATTAATGAGCACTGGTTGATGAAAAATGGACTTATTACAAAAGGAACAATCTAAGTTATTTTAAATGAAAAACATTTAATCCTTCATATGTATCGTCCAGCTTGGTTATTGTCTTGCACCTGACTTTAGGGTTTTAGGTTTGTGTGAGAGATAACATTTTGTTTCCACTCTAACATTACATTGATTCTTATCACATCCATAGCAATTAAAACAGCTCTTAATCAAATATAAAGTTACATTCTGATAGTTCTGTTCGCTTAAATATGATGGAATTGTGTATTGAGCAAACAGTTTTGCAATGACAGCTTCTTCCTGGTTTCAATATAACCACATTCAGAAACCACACTGGTGATTTCCTCGTATAACCACGAGTTCAGTTCACTGCAAAAAATAGATATTACAGAGAAAACAGATTAAATGGGGAATTTAATTGCAGTGTGGGGATGAGTGTTGTGAAATTGTATAACTGTTTCAACTGCATTCATCCACACAGATATAGTAAATTCAGCCTGTTACATCATAGAAACTACTACAAATACTAAGAGAAGAGAAAGAAAAAAACACTAGACCATATGGTTTTTCCACATCTATTATATTACTGTTCCTTACCTGTTTAGGATAGTTTTTTATCTGTTTTATTTAATTTGATATTCCAGTGCCAGTTACATTTGGGTAATACTGTATATCAGTACTATATACTGTGAGACAATAGGCGTCTCTCTTGGCTGATATATGATATGTGATAACAAGCCAAGCAGAGACCTACCACAGTATTTATGGTGCCATCAAGGCTCGAGTATAAAACTAGTTATAGTGATGGCTTTGTTTCACAGTTGTCATGGCACAGACAGTACTGGCAGAAGGGTTTTTTTAGGTCTAGGCTTACCATACTGGTTCTTTCACATTTCACATGTTCATGTGATCAGGCCATCACATGAACAAAAGAAACGATGCGAGTCCCTATGTAAAATCCAGGTGAGCGCCACTTCTTCTCTATCATGACGCACGGTCAACTGCGTGGGTGGAGCAGCTCAGTCCCGTCTAACCTGATTATTTTGTTGTGCCATGAAAGGTTTCAGGTCATTTGATTAACACATAGACACAAACATAAAGTAAACCAGAATGGTTCAGGGATGAGGTTAATTATTATCCATCATGGTCTCCACAGAAAGACTTTTATTTGCAGCCGCATGCAAATTACTCCAACACTTCCTCTATAGAGAGGCACAGGAATGACTGCGAAAACACGGAACCATGTTAGCATTTTTGCATATCCTGTTGCCCAGTTTCAAAGTCAACAGGTTTTTTGGTTCGATCCCTGATGTAAAGTCAGTGGTTAACATAAGCGTAAGATTGTCACAATTTGTTATACGACATAAAATACAGTAATAAAATGTGTCTTCAGTTTAAAACTATTCTTTCTCTAACTTTCAAATTTGTAGATTGATAATTTCATAGTAAATGGTGTATAGTGTATTAGAGAGCTTAGTGGTAGTGACACTGAAGTCATGCAACTACGATGTTGTTCGCTTATAGCATAATGTTAGCTTTTAATTTCCTACAATTGCATTTACGATTCGAAAAATCAAAAAGTGGTGTTCATTTGGAAAGATAACCCCTGTGAACAAAACGTGTAAGCATCTTAAACTTTTGTTTACCACAGAGATTATTTTCCTCAACAATCCAAAGAAAAAATCCCATAGGCGATGCTAACTTCCATGTTAGCATACAAACATTCATCATCCCTGCAGCACTCTATTCACACTTCCTTGGCATCATGCCTCAGGCCGGTTCATATCATGTAAGACCAACCCTCTTGAGATTGATAACCAATCAAAATGACAGCTGTAAGCGTGGCATGACTTCAAAGATTTAAATGATGAAAGAATTTCTACTCTAAGCCAAGGCTTACCTGTTGGTGATGACTTTATTTAATAAAAAACACAGAATTCTGCTGGTTTTCTGATGTATTGTGAAATACTTTGTAGAATTGTTTAAAAATGAAAGGAAATCTTGTGCATACAGTACAAATTCATACATACAGTGGTGCTTGAAAGTTTGTGAACCCTTTAGAATTCTCTATATTTCTGCATAAATATGACCTAAAACAACATCAGATTTTCACGCAAGCACTAAAAGTAGATAAAGAGAACCCAATTAAACAAATGAGACAAAAATATTATACTTGGTCATTTATTTATTAAGGAAAATGATCCAATATTACATATCTGGAAGCGGCAAAAGTATGTGAACCTTTGCTTTCAGTATCTGGTGTGACCCCCTTGTGCAGCAATAACTACAACTTAACATTTCTGGTAACTGTTCATTAGTCCTGCACATCGGCTTGGGGGAATTTTAGCCCATTTCTCCATACAGAAAAGCTTCAACTCTGGGATGTTGGTGGGTTTCCTCACATGAACTGCTCGCTTCAGGTCTTTCCATAACATTTCGATTGGATTAAGGTCAGGACTTTGACTTAGCCATTCCAGAACATTAACTTTATTCTTCTTTAACTATTCTTTGGTAGAACGACTTGTGTGCTTAGGGTTGTTGTCTTACTGCATGACCCACATTCTCTTGAGACTATACGTCTTGTACTTGGAGTGATCTTTGTTGGTCGACCACTCCAGTCCAAATTCTTTAGAGATGGTTTTGTAACCTTTTCCAGCCTGATGAGCATCAACAACTCTTTTTCTGAGGTCCTCAGAAATCTCCTTTGTTTGTGCCATAATACACTTTCACAAACATGTGTTGTGAAGATCAGACTTTGATAGATCCCTGTTCTTTAAATAGAACAGGGCACCCACTGATTGTCTGATTGTCATCCCATTGATTGAAAACAAATTACTCTAATTTCACCTTCAAATTAACTGCCAATCCTAGAGGTTCACATACTTTTGCCACTCACAGATATGTAATATTGGATCATTTTCCTAAATGTGTGATGTCTAGTATCCAAATATGTCTGTGTCAATGTTGTTGGCATTTCAATGAAGACTTGTGGAGATATAAGGTAGATGTCAGTAGATTTAGCATATTTTGAAAAAGTGACAGATTTATGAAATGACCATAGGCGGCACTGAAGGACACTTTCATCACAGTGGATATGCTAAAAATCTCGGCTCTGCAGGATGAACAAGTGATTGAGAATGATTGATGGTTGGTTGAAGTATTGAGGTTCAATATCTATTTTATGTGCTCAGACATATTAATATTAATATGTCAATATATTCACATTTATAATTTATCTTGCAGTATTACAAGTCAAGATGGGCAAAAAGTGAACCAGCCATCATGGACGATCAGGAAAAATTAAGGTAAAGCTTAAATAAATTACATTTTCTGTATTGAGTGCAAGCAGTACAGTATCTAGTCCTCTGTTATTAATTTCTCTCTTTGAATTGCTTTTGTAGCATTAGCGATCCAGACGTTTGCGAAGTGGGAGCCAATGATGGTATGGCAGATCAAGGCGAAATGAAGGTAAATGACAGTTGAAATAATCCAACTTTTAGGGAAAGATGCTCCTATAGCACAATCCATTAAGCTGCCATTAGATTCAAATAGAGTTTGAGACAATATATTTAAAGATGAAGACATTTATCAAACAAACACAACTTTGTAATCTTTGTTCACTGCCTGTTTATTAAACCAACTGAAGTTGTTTGCATTACCAAATCTGAGACTTCAACACTAAATATGATCAACTAATAGATAACTGTGCAGTAATCTGAGTGGAAGATGAGTAAAAATAACTAATTTTTTTATTTTAGAGTCAGGAAGAGGATCTTGCACCTGACATCGAGGACTGGAGTAAACATCAAGTGAGACAATGGGCTCTCAAGTTGGATAAAGTGGATGACAGTGTTGCAGAAACACTGTTTGAGCAGGACATTAATGGGAGTAGTCTTTTGCTTTTAGATGCAACAGACTTAAAAACAATGGGTGTGACCTTTGGCCCAGCAAAACTTATCATTAATGCCAGAGATGAGGTAGTGAAATTAAAGAAAGAGGAACCAGCAAGCTCCAGAAATCAGCCTGGAAGACCATGTAAACCATATCCATTTTGTAGGTACCATGATCCATATAGATACATGGAGAGCAGCATTCTTGATATCACAGAATCTGGTGCCTCAGACTTCATTGAACCCTGCCATGAGTACAAAGCTTTCATCAATACAACGGATGAAACAAAAATGAACAAGTTCACTGCTGAGGTAATTCGCTTTGCAGCTGCCTGCATGAACAGCCGCACCAACGGCACCATACATTTTGGAATTGGGGACAAGCCAGACTTCATCCATGGTCAAGTGTTGGGGGTTGTTGTTGAGGACAAAGAGGCTTACGCTAATGAACTAAAATCTGCCATCGATGGTTATTTTGAGCATAAACACAAGCAGACTGCTCAAATTTGCATCAAACCTCCTCGATTTGTTGGTGTTCTCAATAAGAATATGACATCATCTGACAAATGTGTGATAGAAGTGGACATAGTTCCTGACTCAACCATCTGTGCAGAAAACACCTACCACACTTTCAACATGGACACAAAAAAAGCCAAGAAAAAGGCAAAAAGTAAAGAAACAGTCAGAACTGAAACAAAACCACAGAACAACAAACAATTCTTTGTCCGAGATGGAGGCAGCAGCAGGGATCTCCTCGCACCAACCACAGGTGCTAAACCAATGGTGGAGTACAACCAGTTTGTTGATCGTATAGCACAATTAACCCAACTTCGAAAACAATCTGAAGAGAAGCACCTCAATGTGATAAAAAGCAGTACTCAAGGCTCGAGATTAAGTCAGATGTTAACTGGTGGTTCCCTCTCTTTAGATAAGTCACACTTTGAGCGGTATGTGATAGTAACTAACAAATCACATCCAGTTCAGCTTGAATCACTGGGATTTCTTGTCGAAATCAACCCAACAGCTGTTTTAGACTTTGATCCAGAATCAGCTAAACATGGATTACAGTGTCACTTTGAACAGCAGAGTACAGTAAATGTCCATTTACCAGCAAAGTATAAAATCACAGAAGGAGTTGAGGACATTGCAAACAAGTTAAAATTAACTCGAAATACCAGCTGGGTATTCTGCAACGGAGGTATTGAGGATGAGGTACCCTCAGAAATAGATGAGTGGTTGATGGACAAGGGAGCCTCCATCCGAGATGTGATTTCGTTCCTGTGTCGGAAAGATGTGCTTCCAAACAAGCGATATCTTGTCATCTTCTTACTTTTGTCAACAGTGAGTGAGAAGATGGACCCTCTTGTTGAGACATTCAGTACATTCTTTCAGGAGCTCAAAGGCACAGAGCAAATTCTTTGTATATGTGACAATGAAAGAGCATTTACTTCCTGGAGAGACCTTATCAATGCTCGGTGCGGAATCAACATCTCTCATAGGTGCATTTATGAGCTCAGTTTTGCTGAAGTCAATGGCACTATTCTTAGTCTTTTGTCAGAAAACCGTAGATCCCGCCGTTTCCTACCCTGTGGTGGAGGAAGCAAAGTCCTCCTTGAAAAAAAAGTTGAGCGTAGCCTGAAGACCTTAGAAGTCCTGTGCGTGAACCAATGTGAGGGAGGAAACGAGGACAAAATTGAAATAGAGGAGAACTTCTACAAAGGAGGAAAAGTATCATGGTGGAATTTCTATTTCTCAGAGCAGCCTGGATCCACACCATTTATCAAACGAGACAAGTTTGACTTCATCATGGACACAATCATACCTGATTTGTGCTCCCTGAAAAAAGCCTGCGTGTTATTGAACCTCATGCATGTACCTGGATGTGGTGGGACAACTTTGGCCATGCATACTTTATGGTCTCTTCGGGACCGATTCCGTTGTGCTGTCCTCAGAGACTGCAATGCTGACTTCACTGAAGTAGCTGAGCAAGTGGTCAAACTTTTGATGTATGACCATGAGGAGCAAGTACCACGGGTCCCTGTTCTGCTGATGATAGATGACTTTGATGATAAGGAAAAAGTTTTTGAGTTGCAGCAGGTCATTGACAAAGAATGTGCGAAGAAAGACATTAAGTCCAAGTCTGCACAAGTAATTCTCCTGAACTGCATGATGTCAGAGTCCACTGAAGACACTGAGGCAACTGAAGACACAGTATTCATTGGAAATGATCTCTCTGAGAAGGAACAGGAACAGTTTGACAAAAAACTTGTGGAAATAGAGAAAACACACAAGAATGCTCAAAAAACGTTCTATGGATTCATGATCATGAAGAAGAACTTTAGCACTGAGTATGTTGAGGGTGTGGCCCGTAAGACCCTGAAGAGCTTTGACATCAATCAGAAACATGCACAACTCCTGGCAGTTTTAGTTCTGTTGAACATATACTGCAAGGGTGCCTCTCTCTCAGTCTCTCTCTGTGAGGAGTTTCTTGGTCTTCAACCAAAACCATTTTGTGGAACCATCAAAGTCGAAGAGGGATTCGGGAAATTTTCCACTTTAATTTCCAACTGCTCAGTGGAGGGCAAGGTAGTTTTCACAGCTGTGAAAATGATCCATTCAAGTATTGCAAAGCACTGTTTGCAGGAACTTACAACAACACACAATGTTCGCAAAGCTGACATTGCCGACCTTCTGTTGACCACAAATGAGCTTTATGAAAGCACACAAGGCAAAGATAAACTCCTGCAAGATGTTCACCACATTTTGGTGAAGAGATATCATTCATTAGAGGAAGAATCTGACTTCTCTCCATTAATTCAACAGATTGCAAAGGAAACCCCAGGACTGGAAGAGACGGTGCTACAAAATGCATCAAAAAGATTTGCAAAAGATGCCATTATCTCTCAGTTGTTAGCCAGGTACTATTACCTAAAAAAGAGGGATTTCTCAGAGGCAAAAGTTTGGGCAAAGAAAGCAAGAGATCTTTCCAAGGACAGCTCATATATGGCAGACACATCAGCACAGGTCATCAAGCATGAGCTGAAGAATGCCATTGCAAATTGCAAAGAAGAGCCCATCAGTCCTGAAAAATTGAGCATGTGTCTCAAAATGGCTCAGTCAGCAATAGATGCATTCAAGGAAACACAGAGCCTTGCAAAGAGTGAATCACTTCAGCGATTACAAATCAAAAGAGACAACAACCCTTTCAATACATCAGGGTGCCTGGGAGAAATTCAGGTTGGAGTACTTGTCATTGAGGTTCTGGCAAAGACCCCAATATTTTCTTCTGACAATGTCCGTCATGACCTAATGAGTGAGGTTCTCTCTGGGAATGTTAAACTTCGGGATGTAGAGAGATCTGATCGTTGCAACAAACACAGAACCTACTACATCATTCTCAGACAGTTTGAGGATGTACTGTACACCCTTAAATACAGGATGAAGGTTAACTTTGACTTCCTTGACCATTTTTATGTGAACTTGGGCACCAGATTTGGAATGAAAGACATCCGTGATCAAGTAGCCCAAAAGGAGCTTTTCAGATGTTTTAGACAGTATGCAGAGCTTTTCTGTAAGACAGATTCTGCAGATCTTTTGAGGAACAAAACCATGCAGAAAATGCTGAAACTACACCAAACAAGACAAAAGCTGGAGATGCAAAAAGCTGATACCTATTCTGGGATTCTGAACTTTCTCTCAAATGGCACGCCACCTGAAATAATGGAGAGGATTGCCAGACAGTATGGTTTTGTTTTTGAACCTGGTCATAACCTGGCTGTGAAGGAGAAAATCAACTTCCTGTATGTGAATGTTGTGTTGAGTTGTCTCAAACTGGAATCACCCTTACTTCAGCCATATGAGAACCTAATGCAACAGCTTTGCCAAGTTCTGCGGGAGCCAGTCCCAATAAATGATAGTTTGTCCCTGCACTTCATTGCAGTTGTGCTGTTGTGGCCACAGCAGCACCAGGCTAGTCCAGCATGTAGAAGTCTGGGGAACTACATCTCACAGATGAGGACCTCTTATCACGCAGTGATGAAGGAAGTGTACAATGGCAAGAGGCCCATAATCCATTTCTTCCTGGGGAAGAAGTGGGGCTATGAACGACTAGTACCCCTTGGAGAAATCAAGAAGTGCATCAGGGTTGAGCAGGAAAAGTTTTCCTCCACTTGGGAAAATGGCTTTATCTGGAAAGAGAAGAAGGTGGAGCAGCTCCTTTGCAGGGTCACTGGCATGGTAATGGGCAACGTGATACTGGCACATACTTGTATCCCAGATCTGAAGGTTGAAGTCGCTCCAGTGTTTCGAAGTGAGCTTCGTGGTCATGCCCAGGGGTCAAAGGTGTCATTCTTTATCGGTTTCTCAATGAGAGGCCCTCTTGCCCTTGACATTAACTAAATAATGAAAACAGCCTATTCGAACATGCTGTATTTTCAGCTAATCCTTGTGGATCCATCTGTTTTATGCACCCTTGTACACTTTGGAAAGGGATTGAGTTGAATCATTCTATGTTACAATAGTATTACATTTTTGCCTGTTCCCTTAACTCTGTTCATTACCTTATTTATACCATTGCGTTGTAAAGGAAAACATTTGTCAAGTGTAGTGGCAAACTCCTCACTTTAACTTATTCATAAGCCACTTTAGCCGTTTTAGCAGAAGGCTAACTCAATTGTCTTCACGCGTGCACCTTACTTCCACTCACAAACACCGGAGGCTGGTCGTCCTTCTGTATGAGTTTTATTTTGACGTTCCGTTATACATTCCATCTTATTTGGGTCACAACGGTCGAACAAGCTTCCAATAGCACATCCGTCAGTAACGTCTAGAGTAAGAATGACGGTCAAAAAACCTTTTTTACGCGGTCAACTAGCACCTCTGCTAATTCAATGTAAATGTGTTCCTGGATTACTGTGCGCATGCGCAGCGCTACTTCAGGTGCTCTAGGAACTTCCGCTGGCTTAAGCACACACAACACAAATCTAACCAAAAAATTTATCTCAACTATAACGAAGATTTAGCTCTCTTGGCGTTAACTTTGGCTCCTACATCAAGTATAACATTAAAATCAAATCTCTTGAAAATGTTACATTGAAATGTGTTCTGAAAGCGCACAAGTCTGTAAATGTGATCATTTTTTAAGAATGAAAATTGAAAAAAAATTTCACACTTCTGTGACATTTGAAAACAAATTTGGCTGTTACATTTGTCATGTTCTGTTTTAACTGAAGGCAATAATTCAGAAAAACAGTGTTCTGTGAAATGAAATGATTTGCATTATGCATTCTTTACGACATTTACTTTTGAAAAAATGGTGTATTTTAACAGCTGTAAGAATTTGATTTTTTTTATATTTACTTTTTTTATACATATCTTTGATCCGTCATTGTTCATTACTGATACAGATTTGCTTTAAATAACCTTTGAATGTTTTGCTTACATAAAAATGTCTCTTTTAATCATTTTTAATCATGAAAATTGTTTGTTTTTTTTTCACAATGAACTTATTCAACATTTGAAAATGAATTCAGCTGTTATGTATTTTCATGTTCAGCTGCACTTATGGTACACTTTGACAATTATGTAAGAATTTGTGACTTTTCTGATTTACATCTTAGTTTTGGATGTATCTTGATCCTGCATTATCCTTTGAATAATAAAAATGTCTCTCCAGAATTTTTTGAGAATGAAAATGTAAATGTTTTTTTTACAATGACCTTATCCGACATTTGAAAATGAATTCAGCTTTACCTTTTGTTATTTTAAAAAAACAAAACAAAATGGTGTACTTTAACAACTATGTAAGAATTTTATGATTTATATCTCTTATTTGTTGTATCTATCTTGATGTTGCATTATCCTCTGAATGATAAAAGGTGATATAAAGCTGTTTAACAATATTGTTCCATGAAATGAAATGATCTGCATCATATGTTCTATTATACATCTACCTTGTACTTTATCAACCATGTAAGAATGTGTGATTTTTTTTATTTTTTAAATCTCTTTTTTGGTATGTATCTTTATCTTGCATAGTCCATTAATGATACAACAGGTTTGCTTTACATAATCTTGGAATGTATTTTTTTTTTTTTTGGTTCCCAATTATGTGTTACTACTGATTTTTTATAAACACAATAGCTTATATTTTTTGTCATTTTGTCTTACAATACTTTAGTGATTCTGTTGAAATATCTTTTTGCATTCCATGAAAAACAATGGTGAACACTGAGTTATTCACTACCTTTCTAATAAAGATGTAAGATGTACTGTAACCTGACCATGTAAGAATTATTTTAAATTTACCACCTTGCGCACAAGCTATTACTATATATTCCAACTCTGAAGAAAGACATCACTTTTCTAAAATTGAGTATCCAAAGTACATTGAATTGATCAGTTTCACATTGTTTAAATGCCATAATGTACATACTTAAAAACAAACACATTATATTGTCCATGTAAGGATGATTTTAGTGGTATCACACACTGGAGGGCGCCACAACCTCAGAAATAATAAAACCAGTTTCCACTTTCCACTTTGTCTTTGCCCATAACATAACATTAGAGCAATAACATTTAGTTGTGTTTTGTGCCCCATTGTCCAGGACAAAAAAAAAGATAAAAGCTGGTTTCATTTCAGGAAAATCATATACAAGCCTTTGGTTTTCGAGCCACTGGACACTAATTGTGAGATGCAAAAATCCGTTGACAAGTGACAAACATCCATAGGAGATTGTTTGTCTAGATTTGAGGAGAGATGCCACATAGATACCAAAAAGTTCATGAACATCTTTTCAGATGTAATATCTTTGTGTTAAGTGGAATGAGATCTCATTTAATGCCATTATCTACAGCACAGGACACAATATTGAGGCAATGCAGATAGAATTGCCTGTGATTTCACAAAGTTGCTCAATATATTCACGCTATTTCACCGGTGAAGGCCTTAGTGAGCCTGATCTGGGAAGATTACAAAATGGCAGTTGTGGGAGAAGTACTCTTTAAGTCTTTTACTTAAGTGAAAGTTTCAACACTACAGTGTAGAAATACTGTGTTGCAAGTAAAAGTCTAACATTTAACTTTGACTGAAGTATAAATACAAACACTAACATGAAAATATACTTAAATTACAGAAAGGAAAAGTAGGCTGTGAATTTCATCAATCAATAAAGTCTTATCTTTATCTGTACTAATACATCATAATTTATTTGCTATTTACGCTTTGTATGACTAATCTGAGTCTGCAAAGAAGCCAAAGTTATCCAATTTATTCGAGCAATAATATTTCTCTATGAATTGTAGTGGAGTACGAGTATAAAGTATAAAAAAGCTAATGTTAGGCTATAAACAGACTACATTATGGTCGCATGACTTAAACGCTGCCACCACTAATCATCTTACTACACAATTACTATACCCGTTTTCTATAAACTGTTCAATGTACATGTTGTAAAGTTAGAGTTAGAATAGCTTTTAACTAAAGTCGGTCTGTAAAGACGGACTAGTGAGTAGATGAGTCTCTGTTTTCACTGTGATGATGTTTAATGTCCCTGACAACCTCTGTAGTCTCAGCTAGACACTTGCTAACAACCGCCGTTAACACATAAGCGTTTTAAAGTTAAATTGTGGGACATTTAATGATGTATTTTATGTTGTAGAACAAAGTAGTAAGGCTCTTTTTTGGTGTTATGAAAAATAAATGTGTGGGACATTGTTTAGTTGAGTTTGCAGGTTTACCAGCGACGAACAAGATGGCGGACAGGCTCCCGACGACAGCAACGTCTCTCCAGCGCGGTCTGATGAACTCTGAGCGCCGTCTTCATCCTGTGGTGTCAGCTCGTAGCAGTCTCTGATAAAACTTCAGGGTCTCCACGTCAGAAAGTGTTAGCTGAGTTAGCTATGCAGCGGCTAAGAGTCCGTTCACTTTGCTAATGAATGCTAACAACAAACACTCGGTATGCTAACGAGCAGATGGAGCTAATGAAGGTGAACAACTGTAGACACACTTTGAGTAGAAATATCTTCAGCTGCTCACAGAAAATATTAAGCATTAGTATCCTGACGCAGACCGACGAGCAGAAAGTTTGAGACATCAAGTAAACACTTGTTTTGCAACTTTACACGAACTTTTCCCGTCGCGATTCAATCAAGCAGCCAAAACTTAACTCAGACGCTTACTTCCTGTTTCCTCGACCAATGAGCGATCAGTATTTCTCTTATTCACCAATACGACTTCCTGTTACAACCATGAGACCTTCAAAATAAAACACAATATTTATAACAATGCAATTAAGATTATTACATTTTACCATTTTAATCATTCATGAAGTAGCTTTATAATCATATCGATGATGTATCTTTTAACCTTTTAAATCTGATGCAACATTTAACTTTTCCTGTGTATTTTAACTTTATGGTAACATCAACTTGAATAAGATGTATGGTCGGGTGGTTTAGCCTAATGTGGGACACTTAAGCTTCAGTGGGTGTAGGTCCTCATCAAACAAGTTAAACTAAGTAAAACTATGGGTTGAGATGAGCTATGACATCTCAAATGTCCAATCATTGAATAGTATAGATTGAATAGTATTGTTTTAATCTAAAAATATTATATATTATATAATATATAATGAGGAGGAAATATACTCTACACTTTATTTTTTCAAATCAAATTTTCTATTGTCTCACTTTAGGAAACTTTAGGATTTGTTAAATGTGGGAGAGGAGTGTGTTGTGCAAATTGTGTAATAACAATGGTTATTTACATGCTTTTCATCTTCTAATTCATTATTTTAGGTGTTTAAGGTGAAGAGCAATTTATATTAAATAATTTGGGGTGCAGTCATCGCTGTTAAAATGGTATGAGGGTTGTGGTTTTTGTGTGTGTGTGTGTGTTTTCTATGCGTGCATGAAGCCTTGTCAGGGATAATGTTATAATGGGCAGTGTGGAGGGGGTGGGATTTTCTCAACTGGATATTTTTCAAAATTTAGCCTCCTCTTGCTAATTTCTCCAGTCCAGCTTTAAAGAATGAGGTTGGTGCTATTTGAGAGACCCAAACCAAAATGAATCGATTAAACACCAACAAGTAGCCAAACCCTGATGTATTTTATCCCACTGTGCCATAAAGCTCCATATTAACCATTAAAACACATCAATGAGCCAAACTGTGTGTATTAATCCACTACTGAAAATAGTCCTCAGCAAATGGTCTTTTTCCTCTTATTAAAATAGAGTGCTAAAAAAGTATTTAGTCAGCTTCAGGAATAAATTGATTCGGAGCTGAGCGCTTCTGTCACTATTACTTCCAGGACAGAATCAGAGAGTGAGGAAGGAAGAAGGTGACATAACATTTTAAAACATCACCTCATCTGTGAACATTTCTGCCTGAGTCACGTCAGATATTAGATAGATTTTATTTGGTGATGGCAGTTGTTTAACAATGAAGACAGCAACTCCCATGATCCCACGTTACTTCTTTTGGCAGAAATTAAATATTGTGCATTTAATAATGGGATTTGTTGACAGTGACAAAACTCTCAAATATTTCCAGCGTCATCCTTCCATGAAATCCTTACATTTAGTCATGAAACAGCACTGTTCCCACTGGAATTAAAGGAAAATATTTCAACATGTGAAAATCTTTTTGGGGCCATTTGTTCCATTTTTAGAATAATCGACAAAGCAGACATTCCTAACTTCTAGATACTTATAATATGATGAATATTCACTAAGAAAGTGATTTGAATTGAAGCATAGGCACAGAGGGATATCCAGTCAAGACATTTAAAAACTTTACAAAATGTGGCCTGTGTGTGTCAGTGTAGCTCTGACACATTACCTCCTCCCCTGTAGAGAGCGTATCAGAGCTGCGAGACACTCATCTCAGCTCACAGTCAAGTCTGACTAAGCCCTTTGTTACGGGAAAGAAATAAAAATTCTTCTTCACTCTCTCTTTCTTTGGCAGCCCGATGAAGTTTTTATTTTTGACGAACTGAAAAGCACGTGTGTTCCTTCAGCGGTCAGCGGGGATGAAAATGATCCTGATCATCTTGCGCCATTCTGCCATAAAGTGCAGCTGTCCAGCCTACATTAACACATCTGTGAAAAGCTGAGCCGGCTGAAAATTGGAAGAAAAACTCTGCTATGCCATCAGAGATTTCGCTTTCACAAATGTTCCCACTGCAATAATGCATCCCATTCATGATACATTATTGCTGTGATTGTGAACTTAAGGGATTGGAATAAACATTTATACGACTGAGTGCCACAGATTGCGCTGTCACACTTGCTTTTATGAATACTGTCACGCTTTCTCAGCCAACCAAATATTCTAATACATGGACCTGTAGGAGGACATTTTCCCACAACCCCCTGAGCAGCAGTTCTCATTGAGCCTAAAATACACAACCCTGTTGACCCTCCAAAAGTCCACTACCACCCAACCCAACCTCCCAGCTCTGTCTGCTAGATTTGAATTATAACCTTTGCATGCTGGCGGGAGCACAATGTGACGATTGTGATTGTATTTTAATTCTGATGGCAAGCGAAAAAAGATAGCTTCCTCTGAGAATGGGCTAGATTTATGGGCCCTGTCCTGGCCGCCGGCCCCACATCCTCTCTGATCTGCTTTTACTCTGACGACCCCTCGACCCTGGGGGGTCATTAGAGAGCCCCCGAATGGTCCGGTTGGCTGCCAGCCCATCTCACACTGCTTGTTTTCCAATCAAATCACTATATTTAACGGGGACACGAGCCCAGGGCCAAGTCCAAACAGACATCTGTTTGAAATTGTTCCTCGCAATTATTTCACACAGAAGTTCTCCCTCTACACCCCCCGTCCGCACTCCTCGCCCCACTTTGGTCTTTTGTTTGTTGTTGTTTGTTTTCAGCCAATCCTCCCCCTCTGGATTGCTAATGGACAGAACTGAGAGGCGGAGGCGGGGGGGCGGCTTTGAGGTTGGGAAGTGTGGTGGTGGCGAGGGTCTGGCTCCTGGAACCGCTGTCAGAGAGATACGCAGCCGGAGGAGAATAGGAAAACCAGCGAGGGCTTTTTGATTTAGCACAAAGCAGGTTTTTCACTCTGAACAGGGAACAGCTTTTACAATCAGAGGCCCTGTACTGCTGCCAGCTCACATGACGTCTCCATCAGGACCGTCAGTCAGTGGCTTTCATGCTCTGGTGGCCGCTTGGATTTAAAAACAAGACTAATCTGAACGAGGGAAAAATGCACTTATGACTTTTGATCACTGGATAGGTGTGTTTTACATTTTGTTAAAGAATAAAATTAATTTAAAAAAAAATCTCCAAGTGATTTTTTTCATTTGGTTTTGTCACTGCAGGATAAGACAAGATGTCTGGTGTAATGTATATAATTAGTTTAATTGCTTCTGAAATTAGAGAAGATTTTCATGTCCTTGCAAAGATTCTGTATTGTGTGTTGTGTATGTATTACACTCTTGACATTCTTATGCACTTCTTATTAAACTCTTTTTCCCTGGAATAACTGGCTCAGGACCAAAAAGCCTCCCCTCCTTTGAGACTTTGTTCAAACATTGGACTTCAGAGGAAAAGGTCAGACCGAGATCTCCCTGTCATCCACTCATAAGGCATAATAAAAACACTATTAAAAATGTTGATATTTATTCTGATCTCGTCAAAGAAATGTTTAAAACAAAGTGAAAAGTTATCTGTAAACTGTAAAAAGAAGAATAAATAGGACACAGGGTTTAGTAAGCAGTCTCGGTCAGTCTGGCAACTGAAAGGGGGAAAAGACACAGAAGACTGATGAACTGACGAGCAACAGGTGACGAAGAAAACTGTCTGGAAAAGCACAGAGTCAGGAAGTCCAACAACCACCGAGACACACGAGGAGACTGTTTATTTCTGAACTTTTTCACATTATCCACATTGTAGAAACAGCGGACAGAAAAAGGAATAAAGGACAAACAAACAAACAAAAACTGTAAACAAGAAGCCATGGGACAATCAGTAAATCATTACTATTTTAGAGTGAAAATTTTGTCTGATTGGCTGAATATAAACACTATTTTTTCACCATCGCTTTTCACTCAATTCTTTTAAAAGTCATGTGGATCAAGTCATCTACTCTAAAGAGATGCAAGTCTCTAACAACACTGACAAAGAGACCAGCAGTAGGGCCGTTTTTCTGAAGCCAGCAAAATCCTTAAGAGGTAGGCATCATTTTTACTTAGCTCATCAGGGATATGTCCAAGATATAGGGATGAGAAAGTTATACTGATACTAAAACCCAGTATTTATTAAATAATTGATGCCACTTCCTTCCAGAAAGATAAAATAAACATGAGCATGATCATCCAGGATCTCTCCTAGATATCCTCCAGCAACACAGCTCGGTACCAGTTTGTTTGGACTTCTGTTTAGGAATGATTTTTTCAAACAGAAGTCTCTCCAGGTCTGGGAGTTGTTTGGGAGTTCAGTCATACATCTTTAGTTATTTCAATGTTTGGTTATTTTTCCCATCGTTGTTTCACACAGTCTGTCGAGTCTTTATTCAGTGATCTGATTCCACGTTACAACTTGGTATCAGACCTTTAATGCTTCCTGAGTTATAGGCATCAATAAATATATGAATACCAAATGGTAAGTGTCTTGGATTTGAACCTGTTATGGACAGATCAGAGATTCCCCAAGGTCCTGATGTGAACAGGGATTTCTCAAGATCTAGGTCACAGGTAATCAGAAGCTATTGGGTGCACCTGTGATGTTCTCCCTCAGCTGGCTGCTATCAGTCAGCTGAGGGAGACTATATAAGGGGGTTGCAGTTCCTGCTCAGTTGGTTGTGTGTTTTCAGGGAGTCGACACCGTCAGTTGGCTCGCTGTATTTTCTGTTTGGGTGAAAATCTTGGTTGAGTGTGTTTGAGATTTCTTTCTTTTGGCCAGTTTCTATACATTTTGTTTCCCCGCTGATCAGTAACTCCCACTTCACCTTTAGTTATTGGGTCCAATGTTTTTTGTTCGTCCGTCAATTAGTGGGTGGCTGTGGGTTTTATTCCCACCGCCACCTTTAAGACACCAAGGGACCAGTTTGCTTTGACCCTTTTGTGATTTGTGCAGTGCTTTGTTAGTTTCCCAACCTGCGACCCCTGTCTAAAAAAATATAAAACAGGCAATAACTGAACTAAAACCCCAAAACCATGACACAATTCAGCTTCAGAAGAGAAACTGATATTTGTTAGTCTGCTGAAGTAACGGCTCAAAAGTCTGACTCTTCATTTTGAACAACAGTAACAGCAGAAAGCTACGACTACGTTCAGTCCACACAAGTCGAGTCAGGAGGAGCCTTCAGGACCAAAAGTGTCAAACCAATGGCAGGTTTCTCGGACATATAACGATTAGTGCAGGACCATGATGGATTTACCATCACTGGACATCCATGCTTTGCTTTGCATTGGTGGTCCACACTTAGATCACTGTTCTCTGATCCACATTCAAGTCTGTCAAGGGCGATGGTTTGGCTGAGAATAGCTGTGCAGCTGCATGTTGGATATTTGAGCATTTAGCAGGAGTATTCTGTTGTCGGTCAAAATGATGCTCTTAGTCACCCCCACCCATGTAGCCGGAGATTAGACGTGTGATAATCCATTGTCACCTAAAATGGGACATTTTGACACTTTGGGGTGCTAAAAGCAGGGATATCAGCGAGGAGTTGAGCGCTGTACCTGAGTTACACTAAAAGCAAAGTCGAGAGTGTTTTTATCCTTCAGTCATTTCATAAAGATGCAGCTAAGGACAAATACATGTGTGGTACTCATTTATGGAGGATCAGGTCTTACAATAAGTTTTCTTGTTTTAATGAGTGAATACTTTGTGGTGCAAAGGCGCCAAAGGACAGTCAGATGTTGTACTGAAAAATGGTGGTGTTTTGCATTAGCTGCGTAACTATACATGCAGTATTGATGATAGGATACTTATGGATGTACAGGTGGTGGACAAGATAACGTTTACATGCTGTATGTGCATAAATATGAACATTAGATCCAGAAACAATCCCTCATCTTTTAACCAAACTGCAGCATCAGATCGTTGGCTATCCATGTAATATAAAGTGTTGCTCAGTCTTCACACAAGTACGTTTAAAATCAAGGTTCAAGGTCATTTAATTGTCATTGTACAACACTAAGTAAAGGGCACTGACTGACCGGTCGTCTCCGGGGATGTTTAAGGTGTATACATTTTTATCTTCCAGGAAAGAGTTAAAAAAAAAAACTTTAAGATAAGTCATGAGCAACTTTCAATGTATTTTTTTAAGATGTAGTTTCACCAGATTCCAGTGGTTTGAAACGACACAAAAAGATGACACAGAGGGAAGCAGCTGTTCCTTTTTAAATATAGACATCAACATCCCACGTGCTGCCCGGCTTTATGTCCAGGATATATGCAACACTTGTTCCCTCCTTCTCACAGCGGTTTACCATCCTACACAGACCTGCTGTGTGCACTTAAAAAATAAAAGGAACTTTATTTGGCAAGTGAACCATTGTGCATTGTATGGAAGGAAACAATCTGTGTTTTGTCTGGGCTGATTTCTTTTACTGCATCAGACCCCCTTTTTCCTGCCTCCAGCCCTGAGGGGGAAAGACGGGTGAATATCTGATACTTGTGAGATGTTAAACTCGAGTCACCAGCTGGGACTCTTGCAGCAGTTAAAGGTAACTGACCCCAAAACCTTATGTGCTGTGGTTAGTTTCTTTGAAATGCCTTATGGCACCAAAATCCTCTTTTCCCCATTGATTTATGAGGGTATGAAGATTATCTCAGTGCTGAGCCTTTTTTAAAGGATTCCAGGCCCGTGTGGTTAAAGACATGAAACACGCTAAAATATCTGTTTGCGAGGTTGTACAGGTAAATACTGCAGCTGTGCTCAGCTATTGAAACCTTAGTTCTAGTTGGCATTTCCACTGCATAATTACAGTGTTGTGGATGTGAAAACACTAATCCATCCACAACTGCTTTTTTACGTAGCAACATCAGGTCTCCCAACCCCTAAACAAGGTCAAGGGTTCAGGTTTAGGGTGGGGAAACCTCCGTTGGTCTGTTGTGTTTGCTCAAGAAAAAGCAAAAATGCTATGCTGAGATGAGATGAGAGGGTTGAGGAGATGCTCGGGTCGAAGAAAATGCGAGCGAGCCAAACCAAAGGAACATTAGCAGGAACGGACCTGCCCATACTCCCTGCGGTCTCGACCCAGAACACTTTTCTTCGCTGCAATAGCAGATGTATCTTTAACTTCTTAATGCATACAGGAACATGAAAGACTTCTTATTCCAATGGCAAGACAAAAAGTGTTTCAGTCAGCTTAGGGCTGGGCAATATATTGATATTTCGTCCTTATAATAATCATAATGATGATACATTTTGTTTGTGTCGCACTTATCAAAACCAGCGTTACAAAGTGCTTCACAACAAACACAAAAAAAGAGACATAAAGCTGATAATGATTTAAAACCTTCAACACACCAATGCTAAATAAGTCTTAAAAGCAATGGGTACATTCAAGAATAAAGTGTAAGTAAAAAGAAAAACAAGACGAATAGATAAAGTATATCATCTTAGATTTTGGATATATTTACGACATATGTCTTACCTGTTGTCTTTTCCTGGTTTTAAAGGTTTCATTACAGTAAAGTGATGATACCAGTCTGATCTTCTTGTTATAACACTTGTCTTTTATCCACTTTGTCATTAAATCCACATTTCTGATTGATCAAAATTCTCATTGTGTTAATATTTTGTGGAAGTACCAACAGTCATCCCTACAATTTTTTTGTGACAATAACAATACAAGGGGTGTCGCGATATTCACAATAACTTGTGCATCTTTTTTTCCTGTTTCACAAGTAATTGAGTGTAATTTTTCTTTCTGTACACTTTTTTTATTTTTTAAATTGTGGCAACTTTCTCCCTCCACCTCCCTTCACTCATATTTTGAGGGTATTTTATTTGCCAAAAAAAGAGACAAACAATTGCTTTTTCTCTGTCCTTAACCACACGGGCCTGGACTAATTTCTGTTGATATCGTGATTATATCGTCATTGTCACTTTGTTGGGCCAAAATAATCGTGTCGTGGAAATCTGATATTTTTACAGACCTTATCAATATTGAAGCATTTGATCAAACATTTCCATCCGTTTTTGTGGCGTCAAAATTTGATGTTTTTTAAAGAAACCTGTGGGCATCTCCAGCAAAACGGCTGTTTTTTACGGAGCAGTGGAGACATTTCCATCCGTTTTTCTGGTGATCGATGCACAATCATGCTTCAATGACGAGGACGACTTGTGACACTGTTCATGTCACAGTGAGAGTGGCTGCAGTGGGTGAGAGAGATGAATGGGTTGACATTCTTTGTGCCAGTTACAACAGGAAAAGGAAAAGTGGGGGAAAAAAACCATAAAGACGAGGTCATCCACTCCCAACGCTCACTCTCGCTCACATAAGCCTTTAATCAGAAGATCCGCCTGACTTCAATCAAACGATGGCATTTCTCAACGGCCTACTCATGACGAAGCTCTCAGAGCATCTGACCTCCAGTCTGGCTGGCTAAAGAGGATAACCTAAGAGAGGTCATGATCTGGGTTTGGACTGACCCTGGACTCTTACACCCCAGAGGAAGGCCACAATGCTGGCCTTCATCACAGACATCCCCTAGGCACTGTGCGAGCTGATCATAATTCTTGCACTTCCACAGTTTAGCGGGGCACGTTCTGCCCTCGGGCCCGCGGCAGCAGGATGGTACCAAAGCTCTATTGGAGCAGTAGGTAACCCTGACTCAGACACGGGTCACGTCCCTCTGATCTCGGAGCGCAACGCAGGAAGCCTTTGATGAGAGACCGAGCCAAGCCTGGGGAGAAAGGCTCAACAGCCTCTGCCTCTGAATCGCTTTATTATGATGACCTGACCTCAAAGGCCAGAGAGCAAAATGTGACACACTCCGATACCTCTTCACAATCCCCTCAGATGCATTCAGGAAGCGTTTCAGACTGAATTTCGGATGATCAGATATTCAAACTGGTGGCTTACTAGTATTACTGTAGTAATACTTTTACTACATTACATTTCTGTATAATGCCTGCCTGATCCAGCCTGGATCTATTCGGTTTGACTCGGCGCGGCAGGGATTTGCAGTTCCACCACAACTGGACTATCTGCTTGAAGGTGTGTCTTAAACCGATGACGCGTTTGTCCCGATCCCCACAGCACTATGGCAGAATCACCGCTAACAAAGTGGTTGTGTTTTCACCAGCAGTGACTAAACATGACTCCCAAAACAAAGAACGCGATGACACAGTAAAACACAACAGATGTTTTGAAAGAAGGAACAGGATGAGAGAAACTAACGAGATTCAGTTAGAAGCAACAAAAGTACTGAGAGCTGAACGCACTGACTTTTAAAAACGCCTTTCTCTCAGGTTTCCTGCACAGACATGAGTTCAGTATCGATTTGAGGGGGAGATGGGTTCTTGCTACGGGTTGGCCGCGGTTGTGAGACGTCACCGCGGCACGCATGGAGACGGGGCGGGCGCAGCTTGGCCCTAATCCAGAGCAGGTAAAACTGGTGATGGAAAAGCAAATCGGTTACCGAATCCCTCACAACCTCATCTTGCAGGGGTTGTGACACTCTACAAAATGTATCCACAGTTTTACAGATGCTTCTTTCACGATGTAAGCTTATGGGGAAAAGTGTTTTTGGGTCCCAGCACATCACGTACTGATGTAATTACACGTTTTGGCCCCTATGAAAGTTGGCTTCAAAGCCTGGCGTTCTTCCTGTAGGCTTGGATCCGTCACACGTCTACAGTATGTGGTGATATGTCATGATACTGTAACACTACTGCTTTTTAAGAACTTAACTTTCATGCAGGATTTCAAAATGTAAAGCCAGATATTTCATTAAAATATAACTGTTACTCATCTATGAGCATTTAACTGTATATGAGAATCAATTTTTCTTTAAGCTTTGCATTTGTTCCTCTGTTGGTCAGCTGAGGTTGGCAATCTTTCATCCGTTTGACCTCCTGCTCCTCTGACGCATGTTGTTTTGTCTGGTAGCAGCCATGGTGCAGGGTGCGAATGTCACCGACCAACAGCTGACCGCCTCTGAATGCCTTTCTCTTAACAGGCGACAGCACTTTAAAGCCCGAGAGTGAGATGTTGGCAAACTTAGGAACAGCTGAATTGAAAGGAAGGGGATTCCACAGATGGTCTGTCCTTTCCCCTCCTCATTACATCTCTCAGATCTCGGATGACAACGAAACTGGCATGACTGTGCGACTTTATAACAGGCAGTACGCTATTTATTTTAGCTTGGAGAACAATTTGACTTGATCGGATTACAGTCTACCAAAGTGGGCGAATGAAGGGTTTTGCTCCTGACATTCTTTGTTCAAGTGATCTTTGTTTAAAAATCTTCATATAGCTGCAACAACTCACTTCAATCTAGAGGCCCGCTGAGGGGAAGTTAGACAGAGACTAGCTGGAAATTAAAATGATCAGTTTGCTAAGTACCCACAGCTCATGACCATAGGTCTTCACCACCGTGATACTAGACCCCGAGATACTTAAAATCCATCACTTGGGGCAGAGGCTCACCCCCACCTGAAGTTGGTAATCCACTATTTTAAGACGGAGAACCATGGCCCTCGAACTTGGAGGTGCTGACCCTCGTCCTGCAGCTGTAAACCGCCCCAGTGCCTGCTGGAGGTCACGGAGCGAAGAAGGCGGCAGAACCGGGTCATCGAGAAGAAGTAGAGACGCAATTCTGAGGTTCCCGAACTGGACACTGCTCACAACGGCTGCACCTTAGGATGTTATCCATGAATATTACAAACAGGAGTGGGGACAAGGGACAACACCCACCGGGAACGTGTTTGACTTCATGCCGAGTATACGGACACAGCTCTCTCTTTGGTTATAGACCCCATACTCCTGCAGTACCTGCCATCTGTTGTGTTGTTGTATTTATCCTTTATCATACAAAATACTGTCTTTGGGGACAGCAGGTGTCTTTAACAGCCAGTCTTAACTTTTGTGTTAAGCATTGTAAAGGAAACAGGTAAATGTCTTTACTTTGGATGCTCTGTGCAGTGTGTCTGCAGCCTGTTTACTATATGAAGCCGTGTGCTTCAGAGCACACCATCTCTCCTCATCTGTGTGCTTTGTCTAATCATCCGTTTCTGCCTCACTAACCTCTTGTTCTCCTCTCTGGTGAGACTCCTTACCCTGGGGCTATTTTTCTCCGATCCTCTCTCTAAGAGAATAAGGAATTCCTGTGGCAAAAGCAATCAGTGGGCTCCACTTCTAACCAGTCCCAAGCTGAATTTGCTGTCAAATTAAAAAATGATTTGGTCTCCTTCTTTTTGCACTCTGCATCTTTTTCTTATAACCCCTCTCCTTTTTCTTTTTCTTTAATCTCGCTCTTTGCTTCCCACCTTTACTAGTTCAACTCCACAGCAGCTCTCTCCTCCTCCCTCCTCCTCTTTTTTTCTTTCTCTTCTTTCCTGTTTTATGTTGCTCTCAGACCCATTTCTTCAGGGCCGACCTGCCACTGTTAATTTTGGACAACATGCCGTCTAAGTTTAGAAACTGCTCTGTGTGCGTTTTGTGCGTATGGAGTATTCTTTTTCACCTGGGTATTCAGACTGCGCGCTCCTTCGTGTTTTGCTCTAGTATGCAGAGTTAGGAATCATGAATAAAAAGCGCAACTACTGAATCCAACACATTATCTTTTCATTAGCAGAGTAGCAAGAAAGATACTCAAATGTATGCAGAGGAAAGACAGGGCTTCAAAGCTAAACAAACGTTGCTCCTCTATTATTGAAGCACACGCACTGCGGTTAACATGGAGCAATCTAAAGAGACCTGAATCTAAGACAAGAGGAAGGAGAGTGCAAAATTGGTTTAATTTGACATACATGTATCTATGTTAAAGCAACTTACGTTAAAGGTGCTTTTTTTTTTACCGTTAAATGACGAGTGAAATCTGAGAGAAGACATGGGTTTATATGGCAAGATTTAGCTTGATCTTCCACAGAGCATGAGAAATATTCACGTTTTATACTTCTTACATATGGTTTGATTTGTGCATTCATTTAAAAATGTTATGTATCTGCTGTGTAAGTTCAATCTTTTCAAATCACGGTTTTCATTCATAATACTGCTGGAGTAACCGGTATACTGGTGTTTGCCCTTAAAGGTGTCATTTGTAATAAAAGGCCAGAATTCAAAGGTAGCTCCAAAACTATAGGGGGGAGCATAACTAACTTTCTTTGTGGCCACTATCTGTCATTAGCAAGTAGCTCAATTAGCTGTGGAGCTAAGTAGCCCTATAAGCTGATGAGAGTCTACCCACACACAAACCTTGGGTCACTGGAAGAGTCACTGTGGGCAAAAGGGCTCAACTCAGCTGGACATCGAATGCTCTGTTTGACCACAGGAAATACAATACAGAGGTGATTTACAGTGACTCCTACCAGGACTAGTGGGGCTTTTCCACTTGCATTTTTGGCCGCACCGATTTGCATTTCCATTACCAGTTTTACCGCACAGAGTTGAGCTGAGCCGTGCATGGGGTGGACCTTCTCCGGAGTAGGTCTCATGGCCCCAGCCGACCTGAGACGACCCCCTACTTTCCCTCAAATGAGCCTGTGTTGCGTGACTCAACTTATGTTTAGAGATAAACTAAAGCAAAGGGTGAAAACGGTGCGAAGAGCCGGAATATTTTTATATCTTTCTCTGTGATTTGAGGATTTATTTTGTCCAAACCAGAGGTGATTGTGGAAAGACAAACCAAGACTGTGTTCGTGACTTTTATTTCATTTTTGTTTGAGTTTGAATGATATGCATTGTACAATGAGTTAACGAGGCAATTAAGCTTGTTTTAGTTTGGTATGAGAGAGAAACTTGAATTCAGACGATGTAAGGAAAGTAGTATCAAAATATCTTTCTTGAGGTTGTGTGAGTTTATTTTGTTTACTTACTACACATAAGTAGTGAACTAGCTGCCTACATACATCTCCAAGCTGAAACTATGGGCGTCAAAGTGGTAGTATGACAGGACGGGCCAGGGCTAGCTGGTTAGCATGCCTACTTCAGTAGCCATCCCTGCAAGATAGCAAATAGACATCTGTGACATAGTGTCAACACACTTGATTCTTCACACTATTTGATCGTTTTAAGCTAAAATTCTGGCTACATCTTACAAACTACCCCTTTAAGAGCTGTTCTCGACAGCAGTCTGAGAACATGCCAAATGTGATTTCACTTGTAGCGCGCTAGCCCTTCTTTCATGTGTCCTCCAGGGATCACAGACATGGTATATCAAAGACGACACAATGCAGGGATTTAAAACAGAAAAAAAAAGGAGATAGTTTATTTGAAATGTACAAAAGCTATATACACACACTCACACAAACCCACACACACTGAGCATAGTAAAAGTGAATGGTAGCATACACACAAACATTTTAAAGGCTACTTAGAAATTCAGCAAACATAATAAAACAGGAATTTGCAGGGCTAGTTCGCCAATCCTGTCCGAAACAGGATTTCATTTTCAAAGTCTGTGTCCCTTCCTGGACTCTCTGCAGTTCATCCGGAGCCCAGGGGAAATGTGGAGTGCAGCGAAGGGGGTGGTGGTATGAATGTGTTAATTAGGATCTGATCTCTGCTGAGAACACACAGAGGTACTTGTATATTCTTTTAGAGAACGCTCCTCATCAGACACAGGGGTTCATGTGCCCTGATAGACTAACACAGAGGCGTATCCTTGTCCTTTTCAATCATTTACCCTTGTGAGATGGGACCATGGAGAGCTAATGCCTCAGATCCAGAGGGCAAAGAAGGAAATCTGATTGTACAGTACCATCCTCAGGAGTTCAGACCATGATCAAAAAAGCACTAAATATCTCTGGATCATAACATTGTACAACCATGTGTTTTAAACTAGGGCTGTCAAGTTCTTGATTTTGTAAATTACAATTTGTCACAAATTTTTGTTGTAACCGTATTAATTACAAATTGAATTTCATGAAAATTCATAAAAGCGTTCACTTTGTAAAAAACTAAATTTGCTCATTTTCAAATAACCTTCATTTTAAAACCACTGACATTGAAAGCGGCACAAAACCAGTTTTGCACAAGACGGGTTGCTGCAACGCACTTCATCGTTTTGTTCTTATTCTGCAAAATAGTTAAGTTTAGTGCATGTACTTTTATAGATGAATCAAGCAACCAATTTGTGTGTTTTGCCACTGAGTTTTGCTGACATTTTCGGCAGATTATCAGGGTGGATTTTCAGCATCATTCCCATCATTGATATCTGTGGTTTTTGTGTCCGACTGCCAATACAATTTTAAGTTAAACAAACTTAACAATGCACTACTTTGGCACAACTACTTTGGTAGTTGAATTGACGACGTTATACACCAATAAAGGTTTCTTATATGCACGGCAATCTTAGCTTTATTCAGATTTTACATATTAGACACTGGTTAAACCAATAGCCGGAATAGATAATGATGAAATAGAGAAAAAAAACTGACCAACTGCAACAGTTTCAAGCGATGAAGAGCTGTGTAATATACTGATGATACTGTCCGAGCTAGAGCTGCGTTTAATCATTGCAGACCAGATACATTAGTAATACATTAAAATAAATACCAATTTATGTATTTCCAAAGTTGAAGTTTGTCACTATTGTGGGAGCAGCTAAGAACTGCACTGCTTATTCCTGAGTTTCTAGACATTGTTGTAAAAATGAACGTTATATAGAAAATAATGGTAACTTTTTTGGACCGCTTGCTTTCAAATACGCAGATATTGTCGGCAGACTTGCCTACTTTTGCTACTACTTGTATAATCTGCAATAGCAGTTATTGTTTTTTCATAACAAGCATTTACTAATTTCTACATGCATGGTTTGGTGTTGGGTTCAGACTATGTTCATTACTGAACCTCAGTGCTTTGAGCACCTGCGTGTTTGGTGGTTAAGTGAAAAGTTACTGGAGCTCACTACATTCACTGTAGTTCAATTAAACAATCATTCATTCATCTTTTTGAATTCGTTGTAGCGGTTCATATGTTACTTTAACGTTGACAGCCCTAGTTTAACCATCAAAAGTCTATAGCATAACTTAAAGCAAGTACCATACAGTATAATCTATACACATAAAGGTCTTCATGAGAAAATATTATCTGTTATCTACATATCTGTTCCATTTCCTGGTAACTCTGTTTTCATGTCGTACTCAGATGATCAACCTTGATGTCCACAGCAAGGTTCTGTGTGAACTGCTCTCAGTGCACCACTTTGTAAAGGGCTATTACACCAGCAAATACTGAATGGCAATTGGTTGTAGATGGATTTATATACCCTGGGCTATCATATATTTGCAGGTAGAATGTATGGCTTTTTAACAAATAATGATAGAAAACAAAATGTCCTTGATCCTAGTTATACTTACTATTAAAATTTTTAATGTAGCATATTATAATCTGAAGCAAATATTACAAGATAAGCATATTCCTATGGACAATGAAGACATTTTTTTTGAAAAAGCCAGTTTTGCATTGTTCAATCAGTGCTTTCTTGTTTAGTACATATATTCCTGATGTAGACATGGTTAAGACTGGATGGATGAGAAGTATTCAATTGCTCTCAGCTGATCATGTTGAGGAACTTGCTCTCCTCAGCCAACGCTGTGAGCATAGAGTTCATGTCACCGATGGCCATGTTGCCAATCCCTGCCGGTACAGACGCAAGGGTGACGGAGTTGCGGGGGGTTGTGAGACGTGAGGAGCTCTGGGAGAGGCTCTGCAGAAGGCCGGGACTCAGGGTGCCCGACATGAGGCTGGAGTGGTCCCCATCATCGAGCATGGTGTCAAAGTCGATCTGGGCATGCTCCGTGCCACCAGATCCACCAGTGGAAGAATCCACCGTACTGCTGGAGACCAGGTTGACTCCTGGTGAGGCCATGTTGGCTGCAGCAGTGGTGTTGCTGGCAGGAGCCTGGCTGGCACAGGGGGACATGGGGGCATCAAAGTTGGCAGAAGTTGGCTCAAACATGTGAACCTGAGCTGTGTAGAACACAGCAGAGTTCGGATTTTCAGAGTTGCCGTTGTGGGCTGCTGACCCACTGGGCCTCTTTGGGCTCGCCTCTGAGGTGTCAGTCGCACGACTGGGGCTCAAATCGGACGACTTGGGTATTCGGCTCGGTTGCATCATGCTAGACCCTGTGTGTTGTCTTGCATTGGACTTGGGTTCTGTGGGAGGCCTGGGCTGTAACATTCCCCTACCTCCATTATGGATGTTGTGCTGCTGTTGCTGAGAGGCAACGCTGTAATTCTGCTGCAGATCCACCTGGTTCACATGAGCATACCCATCAGCCTGTGTCCTTGCTCTGTAACGTTGCAGTTCTGGATCTGCCACACTGTTCCGGGTAGGTCTAACGCTAGTGCTCCCAGATAGAGAATTTGGGATTGCCTCTTGGCCAAACCCTTGCTGAGGACTCATTTGCTCACTAAAGTTCACATTGTTGCATTGCCTCTGTTGCTGATGCTGCTGGTGAGAGATGTTCATCAGCCTCTGGCTGTTGTGGTTCACATACCCCTGCATAGACATATTCTGACTCATAGGCACTACCTGCTGATTGCTGCCAAGGCCCTGACCATGTCCCTGGAAGGAACCAAAATTGTGTCTCTGCTGAACAATAGCTAGGTTCCCCCTGAGAGGATGCTGCTGTTGTTTGGAGAGCTTGGTTGTGGTGTCCACGGTCCCAGAGCTCACCTCATTCCACTGCACCGGCATGTTGTTCTTGTTCATGTTTTCCGACGGTGCTGAGAAGGGCTGCTGGGAGCCACCAGGACCCATCTGGCACGATTGCATGTCCTGACCTGACTGAGTCATTGTGGCATCCACCATCGCCATCCTTCTCTGAGCATAAAATGATGCTGGTGGGGCCATGCCTGTCTGGTAGCCCTGAGTCTGATTGCTGGAATGGTAGGCCACCTGCCCCGAGTTGTGACCTGCAGGGCCAGAATTCTGGGACCTGAGGTATTGTACCATATCATCTGGAAGCACCATATCATCCTCGCCACTCTGCTCCACCCCAATCATCATCCCATCTACTGCCATGTTCTCCATGGCTACATTCTCAGAAATGCTCGGCGGTCTGGGGGCAAATGGGTAGCGTTGCAAGCTGCCATCAGAGCGAGTGTATCCCTGCATAGCCAGTGCCTGGTGGCGTTCAGCTGATGGACCATTCATGGGGTTCATGCTGTTCATGCTGTTATAGCGCTGAACCCTTGGAAAGGAGAGCGGGTCCAGTGTCGGACGACGCACTGGGTCACTGGCACGGCGAGGGAGGCTGTTGGGTACCTCATGGGGCATCATGCTCTGCGTGCCATATCCAGTATCACTGCATCGCCGAGGCACAGCTCCAGAAGGTGGCTGGTGGAATGGATGCGATGAGCCTTCCTGGGAGTCACTGTAGAGTGCCATTCGGGTCCTCAGGCTCATTCGATCCATATTGGGAAGAGGAGTCGGTGGAGCCCCACCAATGGCAGCAGCGTACTTTGCCTTGAGCCTATAATGCTGCGCTGGTGTCAGACTAAGGAGGCTTGGGAGACCTCCTCCACTGACGCCACCACCGCCGCACTGGCTGGCCTCACTGGAGCGGCGAGACAGATCAGTGGAGATCGGGTCATAGGAGTCAGCAGAACTGATGTTGTTGTGCCGGTTAGTGCCAAACTGGGACGCCTCACTGGAGCGTCGGCTGGAATAGCAGGGTGAAATACCGGAGGATCGCCGACTCATTGTGTAAGCTGAGCTGAGGGTGCTGGTGGTGCTGTCACGGCGTTCGTTCAGCTGGTTCAGCAGTGTTACTTCACATGAGGACAGGTCACCCATGCGTTGGCCAGGGTACGAAACAGGGTTACTCATCACGTTGGAGCTCTCCAGAAGGGAACCTGGCAGATGCAAGGGACATTATTACTTAATGGCTCCAGCTAATTAACAGTTAAAAACAATTAATCAACCATCTTGCACCCTCAACACACAGTAAGCATTTCTTTAACCCCCCACACTTACCGACTGCAGGTATGGGAGGCAGCTTCATGCTGATGCGTTGGCCCTGCAGTGGCTGTGGTGCAGAGTTGACCCAGGGGCAGGAGTCCCTCACTGTCTTCAACCTCTCCTTCTTGATGTTCTCCAGCTTGATGGTGACCGCGCCAACATGGCCCACGGCTTTCCTCATCTGAAGCCCCATCCCAGCCTGCTGTCCCCCAGCGGGAACAGTGGAGTCAACCATGGGGCACTCATCCTGTGCACTGAGGTCCCCGAAGCTGCCCCCGCTGTGCATGGCCATCTCTACCCCACTGTCGTTGTTGTTGGCGCTGCTGAGAGGCGACGGCTCGCTGCTACATGACGAGTGGCCGCCAGGACTCGACTGATACGTCTGGAGGAGGACAGCAGGGAGGAACTTGATGTTAATGTAATGAATCAAACTATATAAGCTTTATTATAAATGATAGTGGTACATTGTTTAGTTTTCTAGAAGTGAGTGAATGTTCTGCAAAACTGGCAAACACGGTGTAAAGAATAAGTGAAATTTTTAATAATAGAAATGGATAAAATAAAATAATGAATGTCTCATGCCAAACTCGGAGAACTCCATTATGTATTCTTCAATATGAAATAATTACCACAGTTAAAAATTCTGATTGTGATGGTGTTTTGTAATAACTAATGTAGGCCTATAGTTCCATAATCTCATTAACTATGGATGAGTTTGATTTATTTACAACAAGAAAACAAGTAGATAATAGATGAGTTCTGTGAGCAACAATCCAGCACAGCGGCGACAGTAATTTAAACTGGCCGAAAATGTACTAAAGTCTTGATCACAGCTTGATGCTGGCACTATTTGTTCAGCACACATGCTAAAACAGCCCCAGCCTTTGAATATTAATGCGACAATGACTTTTATCATCGGCCGACAGCCGAGGGCGACTGCCAGTGATCTTGCGGGCAGAAAAATCCAGTTAAATGGTAGAGTGTGTATGTGTTCATCCCATATACAAAGAAGCATGTCCTGATCATGCAAAATGTACTTTTTAGATCATGCAAGAATTCAACTATGTAGCATGAAACATGAGGACACAATCGCACCACATCTCCCATGCTGAGTCGCAAGAAGACACAGACAGTTTGAGTGCTCACCTCAGTGAAGTCTGTCCATTAGGAAGGTTAACTTGAGAGAAGCAAGTTTAGGCAACAACCAGAGAGGTGGGTTAGGAAGGATGCAGGCAGAACCAGCAGTTAACATTTAACCTCAGAGCAATGTTAGTAAAGTGGAAAACAGCAAGAAAATTAGTGTCCTTCTCTTCCACAGCCATGCAGTTATATTCTCATCATATCTCAACAGGTGGCACTGGAAATGTTAAGTTCTGAAAGTGCGAACAAATCTTTTATGAACTATAAAAAAGGGTTGTTCGTAATTTAAGCGATCGGGACTCACCATGGAGTTCTCAGTCTTGATAGATTTGACTTGCAGGCAGTCCTCCACTCCTCTAGAGGTGCTGTTGGCCTCAATCTTGCCGTCCACGCCTCTCGCACTGAGCTTTGAATTCGCCTCGTTCTCCCCGTTGCCTTTGGGCGGCTGCAGCCTCGGTGGCGCGTCGCTTCGCTGTTTCTTGGTGACGTGGGCTTCGGGTCCGTGGACTGTCTTGACATGCTTCCTGAGAGAGCTGGGGTCCGTGTAGCGCTTGGTACAGCCCGGGATCTTACATACGTAGGGTTTCTGCAAAGAGGGATTTAAAGCCCAGATGAACACAAAGTGAAGTTACCATGAAGTACAATTTTTTGAGGTAGTATTTCCATTTTTTTTTTTGCTACTTTATACTTCTACACCACTATGTATTGCCTTCAAAATGTGGTGAAGTGGAAGTAAAAAAAGTACTTAAAGTTAAGTACAGTACTTAAGAAAATTTACTTAGTTACAATCCATCACTGCTCAAATGTCTGAAACCCCACTGAGTGTCAGCTGATCAACTTGTGTGTTGTGAACGTACCTCATTAGAGTGTGTGCGGTTCTGGTGCTTGGCCCGGTCTGAGGCGTTGGAGAAGGCCTTGTTGCAGCCTTCATGCTCACACACGTACGGCTTCTCCCCGGTGTGGGACCTGAGGTGGGTCTTGAGGTTCTCCAGGCGAGAGTAAGCTTTGGCGCAGCCCTCAAACTGCAGAGACACAAGAAAAGACGGACAGACGGACAGACAGTAAGACCGACTGCTTCAGTGCTCTGTTGTTTTGTCGGCAGCTGGGTAGAGAAAAAAAAAACCTGTGTGTGTTTCAGTTTTCAAATGTAATCTACTCTTGGACTCGTGCCCACCTACTGTGGCGTGCCACACAAAGGCAGAGCAGTGCTACACTTTGGTAAAAAGGGCCATTATGCGAAATATCTAAACTAAGTGTGAGGTGTGGTGGAGCTCTTTGTCTGGCCTGCTTTGTTGAGACAAAGAGAAGTCTGTGTTTAGCTTTTGTATTCACTTGTACTGTACAAGCTATAATTTGGTATTCCTTCTGAGCAGTCATTGTGAACGTAATTGGCTTTGAAATTAAAAGAGAATCAAATTAGACGAGCTCAGGAATTGGATACAGAAGTCAGAAGATTCTGCCTTAAAAGAGGAGACTAAAGGGGAGCGTTATGAGAAGATGCACGTGGGATTTGTGCGGAGAATATACAGCGTGGTCTTAATAAGGACCCACGGCCCCCTGCTTGTCTGCAGATTTTAATTACACACCCACGCCGTCAATCAGCTTTTCTTTACTCTCCCTCTCTCACAAGTCATCTGTTTTAATGCATTCACAAGAGTCTGTGAGCAGGCTTTGAAGCGCAGCAAACAGGCCTTCGATTTGATCTTCACACAGCAAACGAAGGCTTCAGTGAAACCCCCAAGATTTATCAACATGGAAAATATCACTGGCGCTCGGCACAAAGAAAAATCACATGGAGGTTTTCTCTTCAGTATTTGTGGGAGCGCTGCTAACGTGGCCGAGTAAAATCCAAGTTCTTCTTCCAGTGGTCGTTAATAGCAGTCAGCTAAAGCTTAATCGCATGATTTAGCGGCATCTAGTAGGAGTTTCACAGACTACTTGACTCGTCATCTATCAAAAATCATTTATCTGAGATTATAGTTGTTAATGCCTGTTGAATAAACAAAATTTAAGGTATTTATAGAAGGAAAGACTCGCTGTCCCGTCAAGAAAAGGTTGATACTGTAGTCAAACATTATCTTCAGCTTGCTGAGAGTTTAGTCCAATCAGAGCAAAGCTCTTTTTTAAACGAGCCAATCGAGGGCTCTGCTATTTCACCTTACTGCATTGTGGGAAATGTAGGATTGACCTCTCACTAAAAAGCCAGTTGGCGTCTGATTTTGCCCGTTCTCTTTTAAATCTGTCCCCCCAACAACAGTTCACTTCAGTGTTTCACAGGTGTACAATCTTCTTACTGTGCATTTGTGCGGCTTCTCCCCCGTGTGGCGCCTCATGTGGACCACCAGCATGTACTGAGCCTTGAAGGGCTTCTGCTCCCGCGAACACTCCTCCCAGCGACACACGAACTCCTTCTTCTCACCGTGGATGTGGTCGTTGTTGATGTGCTGCAGAGACAATTCAATCCGGGTCAATCATCACAACGTATCACAACGTACGTCTGGGGATACAGAAGTGGTGACTAGACACCAAGTGAGTCTGTGTGAGCTCGTGTGTGTGTGTGTGTGTGTGTGTTACTAAAAACGAGTCAGCAAATTCTTGTCTTTTTCCCACCAGAAGATTCTCCCTCTTTCATGTGTCCACACACACACACACACATTGTGAGTGACGGTGCCCATCCATTATGGCTGACAGTTATTATGCATCTGTCAACAGGAGACAAAAACTATAAAAGCACTGTGGCTGTTTTTTCAGGCTGTGTGCGTTTGCGAGTGTGTGTGACTGTGTGTGTCGGTTTCTCAAGGAACAGGAACTTCCTCAGATCGCAGTAAAAGTGTTCAGGAAGAGTATTTATCTTTGTTTCCTCTTTACTTTTGATGGATCAGGATGTCAGCGGAGGGAGAGGACAAAGTTTCC
This sequence comes from Pagrus major, assembly GCF_040436345.1. NCBI lineage: Eukaryota > Metazoa > Chordata > Actinopteri > Spariformes > Sparidae > Pagrus > Pagrus major. The sequence continues at coordinate 31,628,505 of NC_133223.1, forward strand.
TGTGTGATGCTTAAACTTTGACATTTTCTATCAGCTAGTCGGCTCGTTTCAGACAAATTAAACTATTGTGACGTCCTCAAATGTCTGTTACTGTGATGGAGGAGGAAAGAAACCAGAAAATATTCACCTCTAAAGAAATTATCTAAGAAAACTAGAGAGTTGAAACCTTTACGAACACAAAGCTAAGCTTTCACCGGTTCCATATCTAGCGTCCATGTCATCGTCCAACAACATCCAAGACTTCCTGCCTGAAAACTCCCTGAAAACCATTTTTCCTAATACAAGTCAAAATCAAAAGGATTTTGAAGATATTATTTTAAGGCAGAACAGAACATAATGGGGCTTTAAGAGAATTCTGACTTTATTTTCTTACACAGAATACACAATCTGATTAATCGATTATCAAAATACGCGATTCAATTTAATAGTTGACAACTAATCGATTAATTTTTGCAGCTCTAAACCTAAATGTGACATCTGAGAGATTTCTCGATGAAATGATGCGTGCAGACTGCAAAATTATACGTCTTAGTATAATTCCAGTATTTCATCCATCACGTCCTGCTAAAAAAGAAAAATGTCCGTCAACGACAAACACACTTGCTGTACGCGCACACACAATGTTTCCGAACAGACACACTTGAAAAACTCTCATCCCGTGCACCACATGCAAATAGCCACACACCCAGAGGAACCACTTCATTTCCTGAGGACATCCCGGCCCACAATGCTGCACTTATGTGGCCACTTCTCCACCAGCGAAAAAGCTCCGTGGTCGACGATTCTGCTGAGATCTATTTTGGGTGAAGGTGGAGGAACGGACACAAGTGGAGGCCTCTATTTTCAGCTTACACACTGCTGCGAGTCCATAATTTTTTTTGGGGGGGCTCTTGAAACTGGATTATTTTGGTTAAGCAGAAGCCAGAAAAAAGCCACAGGTGTGTGTTTTTTCTGCTGATATTAAGAGAACCTTGTGTGAAACCCTGGATGTGCTCAGGGAGACGCTGTCAGGAGTTTTTGTGGAAAAAAAACGGCGACTACTGGTTGTTTTTTTTATGAAGTTGATAGAAAGCAGAGACTTTTAAAAAGAACCCTCAGTCCTGCGAGGATTTGAGAATGTGTTGGCCGCACTTTGTCCATCCACACCCGAGATCAAAACCGCCGAGCCCCTGCTAGCCTGCTCGCTAATCCTGCCAAGCTCTCACAGAGTCTTGTGGCTTGGGAGCTGGAGTTGGGGCAAAAGTTCATAAAGGTAACTCTGGTCCCGACACGTAGCAGCCTATAGCAACCACCGCCATCAGTCTCTGAGGATGTGGACGTGACACACGCCCCTCCCACCGTCGCTCTGAGACAACTGACAGCGAGACAGAAAGCAAGAAAGCAAGTTGGACTGGAGGAGGGGCGAGCACGAGGTTCTGTAACTCCAGAGCTTCAGGCATGACGATGGATTTATGGTCGGCCCTCTGGGTTTCGGGGGTTGGGGGTGTTGCCAGGAGTGAGAGGTGATGGGTCAGGGGTCATGGGACTGAGGGGACGGGGGGCACAGCTGCAGGGGCTTGGGCTTGAGTTTTGGCGAGAGCCGGCAGGCTCATTAACGTAGCGCGTGTCAGCCCCGACAGGAAAGGATCAGTTACTGGACAGCTTTCTGACGAGACTCAATCAGTGAGGATTTAATGAGTAGCAGAAGAGTTGTGTGAACTTTTCACTTTTTTACACAACAGAATGCAGCTCTCTGTGGCTCTGACGGCGCAGTTAGGAATTTACTTTCACAACAGCGAAAGGAAACCAATAATGATGGAGACGGTGTCCAGAACAGAAAGACGAAACTTGACATGGGACAGTTTGTGTTTTCACAGCGAAACTTCCAGTGTTAAGGGAACGATCACTATGATAACTAAACGATGTGAACTTTTGTTTTTACAAGAACTTCGATACAATACCTTGAAAAATATTGATATTCGATACCCACAGGGGAAAATTGACATAATAACGAGGGCATAAAGTTTAGATTTTTTATTAAAAGATAAATATAACACGGCTTGTCTACTGTGTGTGAAGCACAGCGTGAGACAGGCTGATGTGTGTCAACTTTCTGTCATAGAGAAGAGAAACAGAGAAACCACAGCTGGGTTGAAAGTATTGCTACTGCAGGAAATGAGTATTGAAACGCTTTCAAATATAAGGAATCAATATTTCAGCATCAGCGCTGGTATGTGCTGTCTGCCTGGCTCCGACCTGTTACTGGTGTACGTTGCACACATTAATTTTCAGTACTGGGTCCATCACTCACATGAACGAGCTGGTCCTGGGTGTCGTACTCCTTGGTGCAGCCCTCCCAGTGGCAGTTGGTCTCGTATATGGCCTCGGGCTCCTGTTTGCACTCGTCTTTATCCAGATCCTCACTCAGGTCCAAGATCCCTCCACCGTGGTCCTGGAGGAAAAAGGGGAACAGCGCTTTATCAGAAGATGTGTGTGTGAACCACTAAAGTGTACAAACGACTGGAATAAAAACATCTTTTAACTGAATCTGTGGTCAATATGTTAAAGAAGCATTCGGTGCTGTTTTGCATCTCTCTTATCTTATCTGTTTCTTCATCCTAATGAGTTGTTGCTTGATCGCACTGCGTGACAACACGTCTCGTCATTGATTAAAGCTGCTATTTATTCACTACCAATAATCAATTGGAGCTAAATTAGCAAACTGCAGATGAATGGGGACTATTTCCCAACTGAGATAGCTTCATTGCACAAAATAGTTGATTTTTTCCTCTCGTGTATAAATAAAGGTTGGATGAATGAATGATGAGGATTTTTCTGAAGGTCATTGCAGATCCTAAAGTAACTTCTTCAAGGAACCCAACAAAGATTTGAAATGGGGAGGGAAACTTAGGCTTTGTTCAGACCTGGTGTTTACATTCATCCTGAGCGATCATTAATATGCATCTCAAAATCCACCTCGAGTGACTACTTTTGATCGGGATAGTTTTTTACCCAAAGAAAGGAACAACCTCTAAGTGTCAAATAATTCAGAATTTGTCAGAGATAGTGTTTCATAAAGTTTCTCTGAACTCAACAACTCACAAAATTGTAAAATTTTTAAAGGGAGTCTGGGGACTTTCTCCACGGGCCACAAAGAAGATGCCTATATTCATTACTGTTAATTTATGAAAGAAGACAACATTTTTATTGACAATAAACATGCATACAGTTGAGTGTAAATGGTAAAAATTATTTGAAAAAATGTGTTTAAACAGCTGCTACATGTTGGCAGGTAAGACACACTTGAGACATGAAAGCAGACAAACTGGTACAACCGTACAAACTTTTTACAAGGAACGAAGCATCTTGCACTGAATGCCGAATTTACAAGAAGGCATGAATGATTAAGAATTTGTCGTAGCTGTTTCACAGAGTTTTTAAAGTTTCCCCTCGCTCAACAACTCTCAAAATTATGCAATTTCTTTAATGGAGTCTGGCAATATTGAGGTTATAAGTTCAGAAACAGACAGTGTGTTCACAGACATCTTGCAGGTTAAGAGAGCCCAAACATGTCATTAAAATGATAGTGAACAACAAGAAAATCAGACTCCATTCTGCCTGATGGGATGGATGCTAATACCAGGTCTGAACAGGGCCTTAGAAAACTAATATCTAATGTTTCATTCTTTACCTGAGAGGACGGTGAGATGGGCAGCGGACCCTCCGCCTCCGTCTTCACCTTTGACCTCTTGGTGTTCAGCGGGTTGACTGTGCTGCTCACTGCTGGGTCTCCACTGGCGTTCTGAGGGACAGATACGAACAGACACGAGATTAAAGAAAGACAAGGGTTTTGCTGTGGCAGAAATCATTTTCTGCATGAGCTCATGCGTTACCCCTCAGTGAATCATTCCATGAATCCTCACAGTGACCAAACGACCACGAGATTCCACGGCCGCCACACGGACCGGCGGACGGGGAATCAGATAACTGAGTCAAAGAGATAGCACGCAACTGTTTTTGGCTGGATAGCAGTTGTGTGGAGTCCTGGTTGTGCCAGGCACCACGGCCCATACGTCAGACCAGGACCCGCCGCCGAGACTAAACAGTTTAGACTGCCTTATGATCGCCGAAGCCGCAAAAGAAATATGAAAGAAGAGGAGTTATTACCCTCGGTACGGAGGGGGAGGGCGGCGGGGTCGGGGGTTTTGTGGGGGCTGAGGGGCTTTGATCTGCCAACAGACTCTGAAGACGACAGAGAGACGCAGACACATAAGGCCCCGCTCGAGCGCTAATGGAGGCGAAAAAGAAAGGAAAGATATAAAATCTAAAGCAGCTGATAAATTATTGTGTATGTGTGTGTAAATTGAGGCTCATTGGAGGGGGTCCAGGATTGGAGGGGGGTCTCTTAATCCCACCCAGACGCTACGGTGCAGTTCAGCATTTCTGGCGGCCTCGATGATTCATTCAAGTTGGCTGAAGACCAAGAAGGAAATATGGTTCTGATCACTGTTGAAAATAAAGCTGAATGTGTATGTGTGTGTGTGTGAGCGAGTGTGTAGTGTGAATTGGGGTGTGTTAAAAAGATGCAAATACACACTCCTGGATACTCGGATACTCTCAGTGTGTGTGTGTGTGTGTGTGTGTGTGTGTGTGTGTGTGTGTCAGTAGAAAACGTGCTGAAACAGAGCCGGAGGCGGCTGATAGCAGAGCGAGGAGTGATTCACTGAGTGGGAAGTTTACACTACGAGTGGCTGTGGTGTATACAGTGGGCTGATAAAGAGGCCGAGGAGACAGTAGGAAGGAAGACAGATGGACACTGAGAGGGAGCCTCCTGCATATTTCCCACCTGAGGAAATGTACAAAAAACACTTCATTCCAGACGACGACTTGTAAATCGAGGCTACATTTAGACATTCATCCTCTGAAGAAACCCCACCATAATAACCACCCCTGAGCATAAACATATCCAATAGACATCAGTTCTTTGACGAATAGACGTCTTTTCAGCGTTCGCGACTGATGTCCAAGTGACGTCCTTACAGGGTCGTTACAGACAAGATTAAAGTTTATGACGACCAAATTTTACTCCATGCAGCAAAAGCTACCTCTGTAACTGAAGTTAAAAAGATTTACATTGTAAGGACTTTAATTTTGAACCCTGTGAGGACGTCACTTCAACAGTGAGTGAAAGACGTCACTCTGGATTTCTTTTTAACGTCATCAAAGACGTCTTTTAGATCTGTGCAGCGCCAACGTAAGCTGACTGAATGTAACTAACTAACTAAATAAATGACCTTTTCTAGATCTGAAGGATGTAGTTACTCCCTGACTGTCTTCTTTTGCAAGTTTTTTAAGGTAATCCGCCGAAGAATATCAGAAGATATCAGATTGGATGGAAAAGCTAATTGAAAAGAAAGTTCAGTCTCGTAGTTTACAGTACACAAAAGATTTTCTCCTCATGTTGTCATGTCAACACTGGCAAAATTTCCCTTTAACATATAACTTAGCTGTTATCTGCCTCACTGTCAAGTTTTGCATATTTGTATAATGCTATGATTGAGGTTTACGCACCCTGCAGCTGTTCAGAAATCTGATCTGAAAATTAATCTGCTTAAAGAAAGCCTCAGTATTCAAATACATACAGATGTTTTGTCAGTATTGAAGCGTAACATTCACATCCTACCTGGTTGGCCTCAGAGTTGGAGCTGTTGTGGGAGGTGGACATGGCTGAAGCAGTGAGGGGGTGTTGGCGAGCAGCGAAGGAGGACGGCGACGGTTGAATGAGAGGAGGCGTGTGGCCGAAGGCGTTGAGACCTCTCTGCTGGGACAACAGCTGCTGGTACGCCACGGGGTTGATGTGAGGAGGGAAGCTGAACGAGGGGCTGAGAGGGAAAGAAGTTACTTCAGGGAAAATATGAACGGAGATTGTTTTGTATTTGAACCAACATTTTCTTGTGCTTTGTTTAAGTACCTGATCCCTCCGACCGAGAGGTGCCCGTACGAGCTGCTGGCGGCCGAGCTGGAGCGGGAGTTGTTGATGTAGGCCACCAGAGAGTTGGGCGAGGTGCGGATCATCGTCTGCAGGTCGATGCTGGCGTCTGACAGCGGGGAGATGGACAGCGCCCTCTTCCTGTTCAGTCGAGGTGTCAGCCGAGGGCTGGAGAAACGTGAGACTGGACACAAAGAGACACAATAGAGACGATGTCAGACATCTCGGCATTAGGGTCGGGTACCAACGGTTACTTGGAATTTCCCAGTTATCTCCAAAAACAACTTCTCCAGCTAGCTAATTACTGACATTAAAGTCAAGTTTTCAACTGTCAGTGCTAGCTGCAGGCATGCTAACGTTAGCCCAGCTGTGGCTGCTACAGGGTACCTGGCTTTTAAGCTGTCAAACACGCTACACTCTTTAGATTTTGATTATATCTTATGTTTGAGCAGGTGTTTCCTCAGGTCAGACGTGTTGCCTTGGTCGGCTTTTATATATTTCACTACAAATATTGCAGAGAGTGTTGACCTGACTCACTGTGACTCTTTCTCTTTGTCTCTTTGTTGCGTGCACAGACTCTACAGGGCAGGGGCAAAAATTGAATAAATAAATGAAAAGCTGTTGCATTTGACTTATTATTTTGTTATTTTCACTATTTAAATGTCACCACAATGTAGGAGACACAGTCCTTGGGTACTCCACTTTATTTAAAAAAATGCTCCGTATATTTGAGGGATCAAGGTTGGTAAGTTTGTCTGTGACGTTACTCTAAAGACGCTCTCAGGTACCAGAAACCGGACTTGATAGATTTAATGTAAATCAGTACCTGATAGTACCACCGTAATTTGGTCGGTGGCCTTAAAAGTAACAAGTTTGGTACGTTACCCAACCCTACTCGGCACTCTGCTACTTCAATGGCAGTAACTGCTTGCGAACAAATTCCTCGCACTTCCATTAAATCTCTTCCTGGCCTCAATGGAAACCAGCAGTTAGCCTGGACCATGTTAGAGGCAGCATTCAGCCCTGAGCGCTCTCGTGGAGGTCACAGCCATGCTAAGCTACGCTCTATCTCCTGCATCTCTCTCTCTCACACACTCACACACTCACACACACACACACACAGACACACACACACACACAGCTCCCCTATTTAACATTCGCATCCTCTTATGCATAATGAATCGCCCCCCAATCATTCTCAGTAATTACCGTGATAGCGATCTCTTTCAGACCGCTGTACTTGGGCAAGTTAAATGGAGGCAATTTAAACAAATTGATCTCAGAATACCATTAAAAAAAAAACGTACAAGTCACAGAGGTAGAGTTCACGGCCTCCCGCTAGACCTGGTTGTGGCACTATTTTCTTAATCTCATAGAAAAGAACACAGGAAAATGATGGAGGAGACTACTTTCCCATGAACTTGAAGAGAAGGTTATTTATTTTTCCACGTGTACTGATAGTCCATCGTTCATGTGTATTTATTTCTTTTAAATTTCGAAAGGTATGACGCTGCAGCTCCAACACAGACGGAGATGGATGCTCGGTGTCCAACAGGTGCTGCCTCGCGGTGTGACGGGACAGAGAGCAGCGCCGGCATGTGCGTCTTTGTGCACACGTGTAATTACAGCGGACATTACCGGAGGCGTGAGAGGCAGGAAACTCATAATAGGCCCATCACGACTCACCTAAGCACACATTTGCCACACGTCACCTCCACCGCTGTCAATATGAAACCAATCCCCGACTCTCGCGACGCCTCGAGCCAAATGAATCCAGGCACCGCCGTAATCACCGCGCCAGACCTACAGCCATAAACCAGGACCTTACTTCCAAAACTATTATGTTTGGAGGTGGCGAGTCGTAAAGCAGAGGCATATGCACTTAGTTAAAAGGCCCCCGGGAACTTCAGACGACAGTAGTTGGGGGCCTGGTGGAGATGATAGAGACGTGAATAAAAGAGTTGGCAAAAACAACAAACGTTCCTCGGGAATGTGCTTCTTTAGGGCTAATAAATAAATGTGTCATCTTTAGTTAACTACACGGAAGAGTGAGGACGAAGTAAAGGAGGGAGGTGGGAGGGGAGGAGGAGGAAGAAGGGAGGAGAGGCCGGCCGTCCTCCACACATGGAGCGTCATGAACGAGGATGTCACTCGGATAAGTTAGGCGTCACTACACACACTCAAAAAGGTCATTTTAAGTATTTAAATTACATGTAAATCTCCATTAAATTCAAGTTTAATGTCTACAGTGCAAAATATATAATTACAGTATAATTTCTAGTCAAAAAAAGCTCAAAGTACTATAAATATATAAATAAATTATAAATAAGACACAATCATCTGGAAAGTAGCATTTCACTGGGATTAATTGGACTTGCAATTTTCACTTATTAAAAGCAAGAAACAACTTATATTTATTGATTTTTCAAACTTATTGTTGAAGTGGCTTCTTCTCCAGTGTGGATTTATTGCACAAGACTGATTGACAAATTTGAAATGCGTCAAATCCTTAATTATAAAAACTTGAAAAACACATCATGTTTATGTAGAAGTTCCCCTTAAAGGTCACATAGATCATGTGATCAGAAGAAAGATGCAGAATAAAAGTATCTCTTGTCCTTGAAAACATTATTATGATTGTGAATCAATCATTTTAAAATGTCTGTCTCTGTGTGAGACTTCTGACCGTTGGTTTCAGCCTTTAACGAGGTTTGTGAGCAGATAGTGTAACGCCGTTGGAATAATGTGATATCTGTGTTTCGCCAACGATCAACAGTCTTGGTAGTTGCAAGTTTGTGGAAAAAAACCTAATAATTCTGCGGTATGCACCCGGCATACTGTGCTGCGCCAATGTTGGCTGGGGGCAGATGATTGGAACAACAGACAGGAGAGTGAATACCACATTAAGTATCTGAATATAATCAATAACACCTTTAATTTACTGTAATGTAACACTTTACACTGAACTTATCCTTTAAAAGCAGACGGAAAATTCACATGTAATTAAAATACTTCGAGTTACAGTTCAAGTCAAATTGTTTTCTTTGAGTGCTGCGGCCCGGGTTTGTTATTTCTGCAGTGAGCCGAGCTCGCAGCCCTGCCAACAGATTTAATGGGAGATAAGTGTATTAATATTCCCCCTTTTATAAAGCAGGAAACAGGCCTCGCAACCTGGTGGCCTGGTAGCCTGGCGCCTGCCTCACCCCCTCCTCGGCACCGTGCCCGAAAAACACCGCCCTCCGCCCTCCGCCCTCCGCCCTCCGCCCTCCGCCCTCCGTCCTCCGTCGTCACACCGCCTCCTCCATCTATACATCAACCTCAGCTCAGAGGAATTCTGCACGCCTGCAGCATCAAAGATGAAACGTCTGCGATGAAGCTAAGCTAAGTTCTGTTCAGCCTGGTGGATGTCATCGATCGAACCTAATTTTACATACAACAGATTTCACACACACACACACACACACACACACACACACACACACACACACACACACACACACACACACACACACACACACACACACACACACACACGCACAAGCACAAGCACAAACTCTCACCACTTGGTAAAGGAGTGTTTTATAGGTGGCGGTTATAATTGAAAGGGTGAGCAGGTTCCGGCAGGGAGTGAGAAAACAGATGTTGCACAGGCCGAGGCGGCGCGGCAGTATGTGGTAATGCGGCATGTGTGTGTGACCGTGTGTGTGTGTGTGTGTGTATGTGTGTGTATGTGTGCGTGGGACTGCATCGTGGGCTGGTTGTAATTGTGGGATCTGGATTTATATAGAGAGTCATAATTACAGGCGCTCCAGTGCACATCGATACAGTAGAGAAGAAAAAAAGAAAAGTATTAAAAAGGATGGGAGGGAAGAATGTGTGTGTGTGCGTGTGATTATTTTAGGCATTTGCCAGTTGCTGTTTTAACTGAAATGGCTTTGTGGAAAATGAAAACACTTTAATTGGAGGGTTGTGCTAATCCCCACATGCAGCGAGCTTCTCAGTGTCGTCCTGACCCGAAACACATGGGGCCAAAAGAATTGGTATGTGGCCTTTTCTCCTGTAATACCAACGGTATTATCTTTATCGAAAAAAAGAAACTGGCCTCATGTGAACATCTTTACTGTTTTTGGTGTGAATCTGGCTTTTTTTTATGTTTTTCAAATTGGTTTCCAAGAAATTTAAAATCATCATCTGAAGGGAAAAAAACACAGTCAGCAAAGAGCGGTTGGCCTCAGTGGATAATCTTTGGCTTGTCAACCCCGACCTTGTCTCTAGGCCACAGCAAAGTGAGCGGGAGCTGCTCTAACGCTGTACAGGGCCAGCAGGGCCCCGGGGCCTCCACATCTTCAGCCAGCCGGAGTGGGCGAATGTTTATTTTCCCTGCTAAATCTCACTAATACTAACACTGTGAATTTTATTAGCGAGGGGGGCTCGTGCTGAATCCTCTATGAGCCCCCAGTGTCCAGCCCAAAGCCGCCGTTGTGTTTGCCAGTGTGTGTTTATGCACACACTTCCACCCATGTGCTCACGAACCAACATATAGTTAAGTGTTTGTGTATGCAGTCTGAGGGGAACGTTCTCCCCACCTCCCAAATAAAAACCCCCCCTCGGTCCTCACCACCACATCAGTACACAAATCTATCTCGCTCCCTCCCTCCGCTGCATCAACACTAAAATCTTTTTCTCCTCGACGGCAGACATTTACTTTGGCCGCTGCTTTTGTCGTGGGAGCTTCGGTGTTTTCCCGCATGCAGCTCTGATATTTCACTGCCCACCCAGCCCTTACATACCTGCTCGCTCATATACAAACAGCCCTCTGAATGCCTCCCAATGTGAAGTACCATAATGTGACTCACAGTGATGCTGGCGTACCCGTGCTAACGCCAAGTCCGCCTTAATGTCTTTCATTAATGTTCAAATTAATGTTTCTTTGTCGATGACGTTTAAAAGAGACGCCCTCTTAGCGATGTCTGCTCCTGTGCGATAATTGTTGGTTGCCAGTTGCTTATCATCATGGATTTTCTTGCAGTTATTACCATTTTTCTTGGCATCTACCCGCTTATTTCTTGAAGAACAGAGGCTGAATGACGAATAGCCCGTTTCCATTTTCCTCAGAGCAGAAACTACCAAAAACGTTAGTCACGAGTCAGCTGTCACTTTGCTGGGAGATTTCTTGCCTGTTCGCAGATAAAATAGCCACGATGGTGTCATTATTCTCTTGCAAATACATTGTGCAATCAATCACTTCATAATGATACATTAAGGGAAAAAGAAACCTTTCTATTGCCAGTTTAAGTTCATTGTAATTGGTGGTACGATGGTTGAGGTTGGCTTCACTTCTAAACCATCTAAAAAAAACAACGATTTGTCTTGTCTGATTCTGGCATTAGTCCTCCAATACTTAAAAACTAGGCTCGTGCAGGAGTTGAACCAACTGGAAGACAATTGATTTAATGACTTGCTGAAACTGATATTTGTTTAACAGTGTGTCTTTGGAGCGAAATGTATTTTTGTTGTTTCAGCCCAGTCGGTTCCTCCCAGTCTCCCTGTCACTCCTGTCAGATAAGGACAGTGATTAATGTGTGAAACACACCAGAGACACGAACACTGACTTACAGAAGCAGCTGAGCGTTTCAGCGAGGCCTTTACAGCCTGTTTATCTAACGGTCCTGTCCATCATACTGTCATGTGGTGATTCTGTGGCAGGAGGACCCGGCAGAAGACCCAGCGGATCTTTTACAGAAAAACGAGAGCAGTCAAACATCATTTTAAAATGTGGTCTTCCTCATATTTAGGACAGAATTTCTTGCATTTAAGTGACTGACTTGCCTTTCAGTAATTCCTAAAATTCATAAGTGGAAGGATAAGACCTGCAAAACCTGTCAAAAAACCTTCACTGACGCTCGTGTCCACAACTTTTCCACCAGCACACGTCCTCACAGCGGCCCTGGAATTCACTTATCCAGAGGGAAAACTCGGGAAGGAGGGGGAGGCGGGTGAGAAGCCATACTATGGGTTCACTGAGGGCTCCCAGTTTTTGTGGTGGGTCCACTGAATATTAGTGCATAAATTGATTTTTAATATGGATTTTATCTGCGCTGCCTTCCAAAACTAACGGCAAGGGATGAAGCGCATATTTGCCACCTCCACCGCTGCTCCTCCTCCCACGCTCTGGCAGTAAATGGGGCCTTTGATTCGGGCCGATGGCTGCCCGCGATGACCATTAGCTGGCCGCCTCGGTCAATATGGGCCCTGTGTCTGGAGGCCGCAATGGAAGAGCCTCCAGACTGGCAGAGTGGCCCAGACCTGACCACATCACTCCCAGCATGGCAGAACACTAAATAAAAGCCGCCGGGATGGTGGCAGCAAGTGTGGATGCTGCGTTGAAGCAGGGCGGTGGGGGGGCGGGGGGGGGTTGTGGCTATTTGAGCAAACAGCCTCGCCAAACAAGTGTGGGCAAGGCTGCACAGCGGCGGTCACTGAGGTGGTTGGAGGTAGGGAAGAAAAAGGGGGAGGAGGGGGAGGTTTCTGCGAGGCCCCCTAACCTTCCTCACCCTTCCCTTTCAGCACCGCCGTGTTTAGCTAAGTGATTGAGGTAATTTAAAAGATTAATTGCCAAGCGATCCCGTATCTGATTCAGGTTTTTTTTTCCTCTCCCTGTTGTGTTTTCCCCTACCTGCGCGTGAGGACGCCTGCATTAGTGTCATGCAGTGACTTCGGGGAGCGTGACACTGCGGCGGTGAAAGCAGCGGGGCAGCGTTTTTTTCAGGGTGGGTGGTTGGACGGGATGAAAGAAAAGAGCGAGGGGAGCAGAGCGCGCCAAGGGGAGTGTTTGATTATCAGGCATCGAAAAGGCCGACTTTCACGGACAGTTTTCCACTCTGTGCGCTTTCTATTCCCCATTCATAAGGGCTGAAGGTTTCTTGGATGCGTTTCGCTGCTGAACTCAAACGTCTGTTCTGGTGCCTGACCGTCATCTTGATAGAGGGCCGAGGCTCGAACTGGCATGAGAGAACAGGCTGGTCTCTGTGAGTTTGTGTGCAAACACGTGTACCAGTTTGTGAGCATTTGCCTGCCTATTTGCCTGGCTGTTAAAATTTTTTTGTGCACTGCTGTGTGTATTTGTGCATGTGTGTGTGTCAGTGTAAAGCTGCCTCATCCCTGCCATTAAGTGGACACCACATGCAGCCCACAAGGTTAATCCCTGCCTTAACTGCCTGAACCAGAGAGAGAAGCCCGTTCTCGCTCCCACTGGTCAGTGGCCCGAAACTCTGTAAGTCCGACACTGTAGCTTCTCCTCTGGCGTCACTTCTTGAAGCGACCCTCTAGTGCAGTTGTATAAAGATCGAGTAAAGAGGAGATCAGTGCAAAAAAAGTGTGTATATTGGCTGATATGTCGATAATTTTTTTACTCCCCAACATCGGCATCAGAATTGGCCCCAAAAATCAAGTATCGTAAGTAAGTCAACATACATAAATTACATGAGTTACTTCACTTACTTTACGTAAGTTGCGAGGCTGAACGTAGTTATTTTAACCCTGAGTGTGATCTTTTCCTAAATCTAACCAGAAGCCCTAAACGGTCATGGGTCGAATATGTTATTTGATAAGTTAAATTTTATTTGTTTTCTTGAGATAACAAGTTATTTATGTCATTATCACGAGATAACCAGCTCGTTTTCTTGAGGGCTAAAGAAAACGAGCTTCGTCACCCCGAGAAATCGAGATAAATTAATCCGTTACCACAAAAAAACAAAAGGTTGTTCCCTCTTATTCCTTATAGCTTAATGTCTATTAGATCAGCAGTTGATGAACTGATTTAAACGTTCGATTTAGGAGTATTGATGGTAAAAATTCATAAGAAGTTCATGTGGTGATGTCACAGAAGAGTGTATGTCATGGTCCACTCTTATGAATCTTATGAAGTCATGTTCTCATGATTAATTAGTTATCTCGTTATCTCTGGAAAACAACATTTGTTATCTTGTGTAGTGACATAACCACAGTTTGTTTTCTCGAACATTATCTCGGGACGACATTTGTTTTTCTGTGATAATAAAATAAATAACTTGTTATCACAGAAAGAAAAGAAAGGAGGAAACGATACGTTTGACCCATGACTGTTTAGGGCTTCCGTACTAAACCCAACCAAACCATTACGTAACAGTCCAGAAGTCATTATATCTCCTAATATGTCAACTGTTTGTCAGCAGGCTTTATTTTGAAAGTCTTAAGTCTTGCCGGCAGAGCTCTCTAGAGGGGAAGCCTCATAGTTTGAAGCTTAAGGCCACGGACCAAGCTGCTGTATTTGACCCTTTGGGAGTGAGAACATGTAGAAGAGAGCATACACAAAAATCTCAGGGTAACGTGGCCAATTCTCTCCATGCTGCCCTTTTATGGTTACCCTGGATCTATTCTGTAGGATGTTACTCTTAATAACAGCACGAACACACCTGAAACGCCATCACAATGAGAGACTCCGAGGTTACGCATGTTTTTACGAGCTCCTGGCCTTGGGGCTTTTAGCGTTAATGCACCCTCAACACTCAGCTAGCCGTGGCCCCCATGCTACGTCTGGGCTGCAGGAGCTTTGATGTGGGGAACTCTTCCATGAAAGAGAAAGAATAAGAGGACGGTATCAACACGCCCGGTGCCGAGAACAAAGGGCAAGATGGCTGTAAAGTTTGGCTGTTACTCTTGGTGCCAGGGATGAAAGACATGCATGTGTGTTAGTGATGATAAATCATCACACGGATGATATCGTGTTAAAATAATGTCAAAACAAAGCAAAGCATCTTAAATTGTATTTCTGTAAGTCTCATCCTCACCGTCCACAGGGCTGATGTAATCTGGTAGATGGGCCGCAGCCGCCGCCGCTGCTGCAGCCGCCGCCGCCGCCGCCGCGCTGCTCTGCATCAGCAGGTCACCGTAGGGGCTCCGCTGGCTGGCGCTGGCCATCAGGTGGTAGTACTCTGTGGGGTTGGCCCCTGGAGGTGGAGGGGGGAGGCTGAACAGGGCGCGGTCCTTCAGGTGCTCGTGGGTCACTACAGAAGAATGGGAGGAGGAGGAGCAGTTAATTTTTTTTCTAGAGTAAAAATAAAACCAGAAAAATAGATTATGTTCGCTGATATTTGCTCAAAAACAATCTGGATCACCACTGAAAACTACAAAAAATCCACAGATTCTGTTTGGGTCTGGTGATTGAGACCATAGACTCATCAGGAGGTAATAAATCCAGCGAGAAGTAGGGTCTTTTTCTCATAAGCTTACATAGATCAGACTCTTTCTGCAACCAGTGGAATCACCTCCCCAATTAGAAAGATTGCAGGTTAAAGGCACTTCTGCATTAGCTGTACTCTATTTTACACCATCAGCGATCACGACCCATGAAGTGACGCTCAACACATTTTGACAGGTCAGAGAAGCAAAATACATTTTGATTTCATTCTCCTGTCATGAAATGCGATATATCCAGAGACAGAACGACAAAAACAAAGACAAGAACAGAAAAGGTTGCGAGAAGGACTCAACAAAGGAGACGAGTGCCCTGCTTTACAGATTTTGAAGATTTGTGCTTGCGTGCATGCCCCGGGGCGAGAGGCTTTTGATAAAAGATGTCTGATGTCTTTGAGGCTCGCTGGGTTATGGGAAAATATCTCTAGGGAGTAAAGGAAGCAGAGGGAGAGATGGGAGGAGGAGGGAGGGTAGTACAGAGGGAAGGAATACCACATTCCTGCACTCCTCTGCTGTTGTGTGTGCTTTAAGTCTGACAGGCTGAAGTCTAACACAGTCTGCAGGTGCACACACATACACACACATGCGCTCATAATGCTGAGGAAGCCTTAAATGCTGCGTGTGCAAAGGGTAATATTGATGTAAAATGTGTTAACACCTGCACCCAGTAAAGCCACATTTAAAAGTGTCAGAAACTATAAGAGTGAGAGATGGATTGCACTGTGCCTGTGTCCCCCTTTTTCCTCCATTTCCTGCCCTCTCCTCCCTTTTCCTCACCCAGTGGGTAAGGGTGAGCGGAGGGGACAGGGGTGGATTAATATGCATGCTGGTGGAAACAGTGGGGGAAAGTGGGGGTTGGGATCACTGGGCGAGGGCCAAGTGGGATATCAGGGGGGAAGCAAAACCACGGCCTCCCCCCACCTTCTGCACACACACACACACTAAACAAAAAATCTGGATCCATCAGAACCTATTAGGCCATGGCTGCAGTAACAGTCCACAGGCAGTGTGTTTGTGCTCCAGCAGCAGCGACCCGGCCATATTCCTTTGGTTTCTCCATGGCTGCCAGATCACGTTACCACCTCCGCAGAGTTGCATTTTGTGTCAGTGTGTTAGTGCATGTGTGACCTCACTTATGAACACAGAAGGGATGGGAGACTACACTTCCACTGGTCCCAATAAAACCACACAAAAAAGTTACGCTGGGGAGAAGCAGCGATGTTTTTCCGAATACACCACCTAGTTTTATGGACTGCAGTGAAACGGTCCATGTGACGGACACTTTCTGCTCATTTTTGGGTTCACTATTCATTAAATAGAGGTGATTTCAGACACAGTTTTCTCATGCTAGTGGCTCTGCGGGGGCTGAACTTGAGTGCAGCCTAATGCTAACATCAGTGACAATGCTAAACACAAAGTGCAGCCGAAGCTGATGGTGGGAATGTGATTCGTTTTGCAGGTAATAAACAAAATTGGACAAATTAGCAGCTACAATGAACCTTCATCTGTTGTTGATTCTTGTGGCCCCTGTGAACAAAAGCTGTATGATCACCTCCACCTCCTGGGGTAACGGTCCTGATCGAAAGTGTGTGCACTTGTTTTGAAAGTGAGTGAAAGAAAGATGCAACTTTAAAACAGTCTTTCTTTTCTGAACACAGCTGCTTGCAGGATGCACGGTGATGAGTTGATCTATCCATTTATCCAAACTTGTTTTTTAGTGCCGATCACACACCAAGGTTCATACAGAGGTTAATGTACATGTAGCCTACAGATAACAGATTTAGCTGCTCAGTAATAGGTTATGGTGACAGCTTAAATGTCTTGAAAAATGACCTATTAGTGTTATAATTTTGCGGGGGAATCCGACCTGGTGACAGGCATCAAGATATATAGAAGTAGCCAGTCTGTACCAGATGTCATGATAATCGATACGATATATGTTGAGAAACTGAACTGTAGGAAGTCACCAAATGATCTTTAAGTATCTGATATTAAATGTTATTAAATAAAGTAATTTTCTAGCATTACATTTTCTTACGTATCCAAAGTAAAAGTAAATCACTAAATGGTTGACTGATTTTCAGATCTGATTTTCAGCATTTTATCTGATTGCTGATAAAATAATTGAATTCAAAAATGTGCTTCTTTGGCTCTGATGCAAAGCAAGTTATCAAAAACATGTAAGAACAGTACAAGTTCCTATAAATTGTATTTAAGTACAGTACTTGAGTAAATGTACTTAATTACATTCCTTTACTGTTTAAAACAATATGTATTTGATTCTAGTTTTGGCTCCAGACGTGCTGTAGAGATACTAGATGTGAAAAGCTGTGAACAACTACTGTACCTGCCAGACGGTGAAATCTGGCTGAAATAAATTAAATTAACCCGGCATCACTCTGGGGATCGTGGTAATTTATTTAGTAATCCTCGAGCAGTTGAGGTTTTCACAAACAACCTTCAACACATGCCTGGCACTCAGGTATCCCTATCAGAGGTTTACATACGCTTCACTGAGCTCTCTGCTTCCACAGACTTTATTTATGTTCTGCAGAGCTGCACCGTGCCCTCCATTTGGTGCCATACTTCCCCTGCCACTTTATCAGTGACAGCATCTCTTCTGCATTGCTTCTCTTGAAAGGTGGAGGTGGTCGAGTGGTGGTGGTGGTGGGGAGCATTGCTTGCCAGCAGCGTGTGCTTGGTGATTTATTGGTGCCGGGTGCAGCGCTGTGGCTCCAACTTTGTTGTTTGAACAGGGGCAGGGAGGACAGGTCTGTCATCGTGTGAACTCAATAGCTCAGGGGCACCGTTTTGTTTGTGTCTGTGCTAATTTCCACGGTTACTTCTGCCCCGAACATACAATACACATGAGCTGGAAAGTTAAGCATTACGTCTGATACGCCCGCAAAAATCACCAGCATGCACACACACACACATGCAAAAACACCTCGACATGCTTGATGAAAGGTGTGCTTCAGTGCCGTATGTAGGGGAATGTATAAGGTGCAAGACTAATTATCACCGTCCGTTAAATTACCGACTGTGTAAACTGTGTCTGCAGCCAAGCAGACAGAGTTGGTTTATAGTGAACAGGATACATAAATTGTAAACCCGCTCAACTCTAATCTCACCTCCTTAATGTTAACTGGTCGAAGCAGCTGCAGCGACAGACTTTCCACATCACTTTCAGTTTATTCCTCACATTGTGTACGCTGCATACATCATCGGACGACTGAATGTTTCCATCCTGCAAATGCACGATGGTGACGGTAACCTGAGTGTTTATGGATGAACACATGTGACACACTGAGCGTATATACAAGCACCAGTGAGCGACGGCATGTGAGAAGTTTCTCATGTTTTATTACAGTGTGTGTCACAAGTAAGTAACGTTAATGCCGATGTCATCATCACCAAAGGATGAATATACTCTTCTGTATGTGGATTATGAAGG
The DNA here is from genome assembly GCF_040436345.1 of Pagrus major. Lineage (NCBI taxonomy): Eukaryota > Metazoa > Chordata > Actinopteri > Spariformes > Sparidae > Pagrus > Pagrus major. Next base: position 31,647,161 of record NC_133223.1, read on the forward strand.
ATTGGAGATTAAGAAAGACTTGTTCTGACTTAATACTGATGTCAGGATGAGGACATAACATGTGCTACAGCTGTTAGATTGATAGAAGAAGAGACTTAAGTAGCCACAATCAAGGAAATTGTAGAGTCTGTTAAGTTTGCGAGATGAGAGATAGAGGTCACTTTATTTTTAAGTCTTTGAGGCAACAGAGTCAAATTTTTAAAAAGAAAATGATTCTCCAAACTGACTTTACAATGCAGTCCACTAGGATGGGATGATACTTTAATATGGCTGCAAACCAGCATTATAAAAAAAGAGGAAAAGGGAGGAATTTGACTTTTCACATTGAGCAAAGCGCCAACATAAAAACATGGAAGCAGTGAAGTCAAACATCTCAAGATCTGTTTAAAAACCGCCACATAACTCTGTGTTACTCAAGTGGGAACCGATGTATGATTTTCTGAACTTTAAATGAACTTTAAAATATCAAATAGTCTCTAGAATAACATTTAACAAGACAGCAGAGTAATCAGCTTACAAGTGAGTAGCTGCTCGCTGTAAAAGCTTCTCAGGGTTAGCTTCAGCAGATCTAAGACGTGTCCTGTGTTCAGTAAATGTGTTTCCTGAATGTCTCTCTTTAATAAATGTATAAGATAATGGATACTGTACTTTTTTAAGTGCATCTGTTTCTGGAGGTACCTCCAGGAACCTCGTACCCATGGTACCCACTCTCTAATACAGGTTCACTGTGACCACCACGGGTTAAGGTCTACTACAGTCTACTGATGAGCCTCTCTACCTCTTGTTTAGGCTGCTGTCCAGGCTGCTGTGAAGTGTTCTTGTGAGATACAGAGGCATCATGTTTTTTCTTTGCTCCGGGATCAGCAACATCAAATTTGTTGATATTATATTGATATTATAGCGTGTGTGTTAAATCTTACCCTCAGCAGGGCTCAGTCCTCGGGCCGCTGAGATCATGGAGAGCGTGGGGCTGCTGTGTACCGAGCGCAGATAGTGCTCCATGTGGGGGCTGACGTAGGGATGTGGAGGGCTGAACGGTGATTCACCCGACCCGGGCGGCGCGTGGGGCGATAGACGGATGAGGGAAATATCTGAGATGACTGGACTGCCCGTCAGTCCTGGAGGTCTGTGAAGAGGAAGGAAAAAATAGATTAGAAAATGAAGTGAAGGGAGGAGGATGAGCATCGTAGACAAAAAACAGATAGATGGCGATGTGGGGAGTGGAGACAGCCTGTTAATGTGATTACATGCATTGTGCTCACTTATCATCATGAGTGATCTACACTGGTATGTTCATAGACAAGCCTTAACTTCTGTTATTCCACAAAAGTGTCTGCCGTCTCAATCCACTTACACCCTTTCCCCTCCCCTGTCCCACAGCTAATACATAATAATCCCCTTTTGTTCGCCTTCTTCTATTAAGCCCCGGAGCTACAGACATGTCGAGACCGAGGGCTTTCCTCTGCGAGGCTACCAGGAGGAGGATTTTTTTTTTTCTGTTTGGGTGGGCAAACCTACAGGGTCTCTCCCATCATCGTATTAAAAGGTGTGTGATAAGAGAGCGCAACCGGATGCTCAGAAACTTTAAGTAGCTGCCTTTAGCCACCTTTGGCAAGTCATCTCGTCTGAGGCTCTCCGACAGCCTGCCGGTCACATCAGGCTTTACAGTAAATTTGTCATCTCTGGCAGGTAACTGGCGGCTCTTCTTGCAGAAACACAGACGAGTGGGTGTTGTAATTCTCAATAGTCCCCGAGGGGCTGAACTCGAGATAAAAACGTCTGCTGGCCGCTGGCGGTGGCACAACCCTTTGAAGGGGCACTAGTACTTATGTCGACCTCGTGCGCTTCGGCTCTGATAAGCAGCCTGTCGCTCCCCTCGGTGTGTGGTAAGAACACCTGGAGGAAACTCAGCCCTCAGAAGAAGCTGAAGCACGAGGAACGATGACTAAGAGAGAAAAAGGCTGAATGACAGAGTTGAAACTGTGCTCTGACTGAACAAGTCAAGTTCATCCAAGAGACAGAAAACCATGCCCAGAAGATGACACTTTTATAAGAACGGAGAGGCTCAGACACGTTTTTAAAGGAAGTGTCTGATATTGATGGAAATATTAAAGGGGAATTCTGTTATTTTTAAACCTGGGCCCTATTGTTTACATGTTTACGAGTGTAAATTAATCATACTTTAAAATAGTTTTGGAATCGGTCCAGAAGATCAGCTGCACCGGCACTGAAAGTCTGACAACAAAAAACAATTCTTCGATCCTTTTTGCACAAGAAAAACAAGTTTTGTTTATCAAAAACCAGTCACATATTAAGCTGTGACTTTGAAGCTTATCATAGAAACTGCAAGCAAGAATTTATTTTCAAACTCTGACTCACATTTCCTTGAATTTCAGAGCGAGTCCTCTCCTCTAATGACACCGGGATCTTATTATTTAATGAAAATTCATAGGAATCATTTATGTAATGTTGTCAGACACTTCAGCCTGTCAGTGGCAAAAACAAGCACTGTTAGTCCTTTTATAGGGCATATACAGGTTTAAAAACTACTTATTTCCCCTTTAACCAACTGGATACAATTGATATTTCATAATTACGTACAACAAACTTATTAACAAGTGAGGAGGAACGAGGAAATGGGACATCATAGGTCACTATCTTGATGAAATTGGATAATGTGGTCACACAACAAGTATTTCATTCTGATGCAAGTAGCTACAACTAACCAGTCCATCTCTCTAAAGACAGGAAGAGGAGAGGGTTGAGCTTAATACAGATTAGGGGAACCTATGAAGGCAAAATGTTTCCTCCTTTTATCAGAAATGACCAGACGACTGACTCACTGCGATGCTGTCAGTGGGGGCTGAGGAGGATCTTACACAATGAGACTGATTAACAAGTGAGTAAAATGTTAGAGCCTCCTTTCAGAAAGGAATTCAGGTTTGAGGTCAGCTCAACATTTTTATTATAAATGGTCTAAAATGTGGAGATTTTATGTTTGCTCTACCAGAATCTGTCAAACATTACAAACTTCTTGTGTCACTTCAATCCCGACTCCTTTGAAATAAAAATAAAAATAAAAATGACCACAGCGACACTTGCACACACCACTACAATGTAATAAAAATAACAGAATAGTTTGTCTTTATGAGAGTCTGAGAGCAAATGCTTTAGATCTGACACTTTAGCAGCTCCATGGCGGCTGTGAACACACGAGTGTTTATATGTGTGGTTTTGACTCTTGGCAGCATTTACTGCATGCTGGGTACACAGTCTGTATGTGTATGTGTGAGAAAAGGGCGTAAAGGAATAGATAATCTAAAAGTAAAGGCCGCAGCTAACGATTATTTTCATTGTGGATTATTTTTAACAGCAGTTTGGTCAGTAAAATGTTGAAAAATGTCCCAAAATGACGCCTCAAATGTCTTGTTTTGTCCACAACCGAAAGATATTCAGTTTATCGTCATATAGGAGGAAAGAAAACAGAAAGTCTTCACATTTAAGTATTATCAAAACACTTGGAGATGAATTTATATAGATAGAACTAATCAATTCATCGATTAATGCCAGGATCACTCGAGCTATTACGATTCATCAATGTTATTTATGACCTTCTGAGGGACTACTTTACATCCAAAGCTGAGTTTCTCTTTGTGAGCTGATCGCAAACCAAAATACAAAAAATAATACTCAAGTTAATATCTAACTGCTGTCAGGCTCGTGAGGAGCAGTAAAAAAGACGCTTCAATACTGAAAAGATGCTGCAACTAATGATTATTTTCATTGTCGATTATTTTCTAAATTAAATCGATAACATGTCCAAAAATTGCCCCCAGTCTTCAAATTGCTTCTTATGTCCAACCAACAGTCCAAAACCCAAAGACTCTTCATTTACTGTCATAAACGATAAAGAAAAGCAGCAAATGTTTGACACTTCTGGCTCAAAAAAATGACTGAAATGATTTATTGTGTAACCAAATTGTGGGAGATTAATCCTCTTAATCGTTGCAGCTCCACATCTGAAAGGAATCAGTCAGCGTTGTCAAATCATTTGACTCTGATGATAAAATGAGTGCGACCAGGTCCAGGTTGTAGTTTCTGGCTCAGGCTATGAAAGGTGGGCCTGAGACCGAGCAAGAATACTTGGCAGAACCACCCCCCCTTCAGAGTTTCCCTGCTCAGTCTCTCATTCACTGTCTCTGTGTGGACGCCAACCTGCTCCGGGCCCTGGCCCTGCCCAACTCGGGCCGAGCCAACCAACCCAGAGCGTCGGCCCTCGCTCCATTTCCAGTAAGCGCCTGCAGACTGCTGGCCTTGTCCGAGGGCCAACTTTCTGCCGTCAGGCCCACTCTTCCCCTGCAAACAGCCATAAAGAGCCCTCTGTTCTGGGCGGGAGGGGAGAAGTGAGAAGAAACAGACGCTCCATACACAAAAACACGCTTCTCTCGGTCCGCCTCGAAAGCAGCATACAGAGAGCTTTGGCAGTGCCTGGTCAGATTAGTGCTTCACTGAGGGATACCTGGGTAAGCTGGCACTCGTGTTGGCTCTCTTTCTTATCAGACTCAAAGCTCCTCGAAGTAATCACACCCCAGGATTCCCACTGTGTCGCTGAAGCCTCGAGCTATCACACAATCTAGACTTTTATGTTTCCCCGTTCCTTTTCTCCCTCCCTCCATCCTGAACTGATGGTGATTTAATGATGGATCACAACTGGTGCCAGATTTTATTTAAGTGTCGTGAAAATAGTGTACGGTTCTAATGTTTTGTATCGTCATGCATTTTTTTGCATTTGGCTCAATTTTGCTTCCAATTTCGACCCCTGCCCCTCGTTTCAAGACCCTCATACATCACCCCTTGTGCAAACGATGGCCTTGTGTTACTCTGGCAATTCTGATATTATCACAATTAATTTGCCATTTATCTGATGGAGATAGAAAAGCCTGGACGCTGGCGATTCATTCACAACTTCATGCTATCAATCAAGTCAGAACACTGCTTCTTTTCCTGGCTTCTAGCGATGCTTTATAGGCTAACACCAGCAGCCCGTGCTCTGACCCTGCCAGTCTGCAGCTGAGCAGTACCAACTACAACTTCACTGCTGGACTTTTGTTACATTTTGGGCATCATATGCCATTTAAAGGGGGAAATACAACATTTAAATACTGCAAAATGTGGAAAAGTCATGCACCAATCAGCAGTGACACTAAGTAAAAACAGTAACCCTTCACCCTACTCTGGACTATTTTCACCTGTGGATTAATACACATTTGGTGCTCTGGGGAGTATTTGTGGCGGCAGGACGGCATATGTAAGATCGAGTCAAAATAAACTTCACTGTTTGGTGTTTGTGTTCAAAGAAATGTCGGTGCAACAGTGTAATAAAGCTCTATGGCACAGAGCGACGAGCCTGCTATAGTATAGTCTCATTGTATTTGTTTACCAGCCACAGACTTTGAAACAAATTAAAAAATACCTTCCCAATTAGTCTGATGAGGTTGTTGATAAGACCGCTGTGTTATGAACGAAAATATATGATCAGAACTTCATGTGTGAACTCGCTTTGAAGTAAATTAACTTCCATTGAAATCGACACGACCACTCTCCACGCCGCGTCTACCGAAACCGTTTTGCAACATCTCACTTTAAAAAACCTACATCCATCAACAAACATCAGCGTGTCGACACAGATCACTGCAGCCGCTGTAAATCACTCAAACCACCAGGAGTGTGGTGTATGAGGCCGTGATAATAAGGCGAAATTTACTGCTGCTGCCTGTCAGGAGGCTGCAAATAACAGTCCTGTTTGGCAGGTACCATTATTGAAGCCTTGTCGATCCACCCTCTTTCTGACAAGATGTTACTTGAAGTGTGTTTTCCAGAGGCTTGAATGGGGAAGCTCTTGGGAGAGCCATTTAAAGAAACCTCCATCATGCCTGAACACTATGGGTGGCTACTACAGTATGTTTGAAACTAAGAAACGGTCAAAATACAGATCAGAATTTCTTTACTCCTTCCAAATAAAAGTGCCAGAAGTTTGTCCGTGTAGACGCTGACACTTGAGGAGAAATCTGGGTAGATGCAGGGACGGGAAGCCGTCACGAGTCAGTAGATGACATGCTTTCAGCGAGGTAATTGCTGTTTGTCTCTGTGTTCTGTGCTGTGTGATTACATGCTCCTCTGTTGTTCCATTGTTAAAACTATGCTGTGAGAAAAAGTGATTTGGACATGGTACAGCTTGTTGAGCACATGAGTAACCCTGTGAGTAAGTGCATACCAGAGAGCATGTACATTAGATCGCTGGCGGGGGAAGATTGCAGCATGATTAGTAGTGAGATGAAGAAGAAATGGATTCCAGCCAAAGTTTTGGTTTATGGAGGATAATCAGCTCATGAAAACGGCGTCGGACATTTGCCGTCCTAACATCTTTTTCAGGGGGGCTACGTCCGTCAACGTTCTGAAAACCCAAAACGTCAATCAGGAAAGCTTTTCGTTGCCTGATTTTTGTTTGTGTTTCTCTCTCAAGCTTTCCCACAAGGATTTCTGTAATAGTGTACAACAACAAGTGCAACAGCATGACTACCTTTGTGGAGAAACTATCCAAAAGTGTGCCAGTTTCTACAATTCATACATCTCATACGTCTTGCTCTGTATCTCACTTATATGCCTGTATCAAGCCTGACAATGGCAAAGAAGTCGTTTCCTAGTTCTTATTAGTTCTTAATTTTTGAGCTTGTAACTTCCTGGAACACAATAAAAATGCTGATGACTCATCTGGCAGTCATTTTGCGTCCAATAAACACTCTTCTTCTTCGTTTTTATGGCACTGCCATCGTTGACAACTGTTTCTTGGGGCCGTTCAACTTTATAACTCTGTTCTCTGATTTGGATGAAACTGGATCATGATTTGTGTAGAAAACATTTTCTGTTTTTTTTCCTCTGATGTCTTTCAGCTGTTCTGCCCCTCAGCTCTGGAAAGATGGCTTCACTTCGTCATCTAACCAGCAGCCTCCCGGTGAACTCCTCTGGATCTTGGGCTCCGGGAACGACAGAGGCCAGTTAAAGTGCCAAGGTGATTTATGGAGTTTCCCTGACTGACGGATACCCTTAGCTTTGCTGCTAAAGTAGCCACTAACTGCTGCTAAATATAGCTCCCGTAGCTAGTTAGCTGTCCTTTTTTGCTGTATCAGAAAAACCTGACAAGAAAACCACCACATCGGTACTGCATTCCCTCGTCGTCAAACTGGCGTCTGTCTTCTCAGAGGCTGTGTCGTTCCCCAACTATGAGCTGCCTCAGAGATCCAACAATCTAGTTTTACTATAGTGTGAATTCTCAAAAGTTTGAATGGGTCTTTCTGCAAGCAACGACTTTGAAAATGATCCATCTTCACCGCCACGAGACGCTGCCCATGTAACCCGTTTTTCAAGGCGAGGCGTTAGAGCCACGCTCCAACTTCAAGCTCCCTTTCTGTCCGTCTGCCTGCCTCCGCTGCCCTCCTGGCTGACCAACAAGTCAGAATTTGCCTCTCTGGCATTTTCCCTACTGGCTCAGGGTGGGATGAATTATGATGTGACACACTCCCTTCTGTACTTCTGGGCAGCCAAGGCGATCAAGATAAATCACCACGCTGCCCCACAGGGGACGTGCTAAGATCCTGCCTTGGTTGTTTTTGGGGCCCTGATCAGGATGCTGAGGATTTGGACACAACTTGATACTGTACTCCCTGAGAAGCGAGGCCTGTGTACAAAGGAGGAGGCCCAGTAGAACTAAGTCATGACGATGGGATAATTTACTTAAATGAGACGGGATTTTACACAGGGTAATTATCCATTATTCGGCTCCCTCGCTGTCACATACCATTTAGTCTTTTTTCAGTGCAGGGAAAATTACGTTGAGACCGTGCGATAAAGCGTGAAACTTTCAGGCTATTGATTTGCAACTTTGCAGTCTTTTGATTGATGGCTCCCTTGTCTTCTCAGCGGCACATTCCTGGCCGTAACTCAGGGGAGCATCCAAATTCAAACATTAGCCGTGACGATGCGCCGGGGCTGGAGCCAACCGACAACAACACAAGATAACAACATGTCTGTCAAAACCACTGACAACCAATGGGTCGGACCAGAGTCAAAATATGCCCCCCCTCTTTTACCTCCCACCTCCTCTCCTCTCTCTCCCCACCCTTCTCCTTTCCATGTTAACCAAACCAAAACAATGAAGGGAAAAAAACAACATCAGCCCAAATGGCCGATCTGTAAACTGTATTTAATCAACACATTCCGTGCTGTGTGGGGCTTCGGGCCTTGAACAGGCTGATTGCCTGCTGAGAGGGACCACATCTGTTTGTGTACAGGGGCGGTGTAAGCCACAGCTCTGCCACACAAAAACCTTGGACATATTTCAACTTTTCAGCGCTGCAATTTGCCCCCCGACTGCTTCCCAAAAAGCATAAATACGGGTTGTGGAATGAGCGGGGGATCTGTTTTTCTCATCCGTTGCGTTGTCGTTGAGGTTCTGGGAACGGAAGGCTGGATTTCGGATGCTAATTACCCGGTCAAACATGCTGGCACGCCGGCTGGCTTTCCTGGCTTGTGGGTGCGTACAGGCGATGCCCGACTCTACAATATGCAGCACATAAGTGCTGTCTTTAAGTCCAAGTTCTACTGTCACCCACAAGAGGCTCTTCCTAATGTGCTCCAGTTCAAATATGGCATGTTTCTGCTCTCTGGAATGAGAAATTCGCGAAAGGCAGTCAGACCTCAGCCGGAAGGTTGCTACTTTTAACTTAGAAATGTGCTGAAAGATGGCATATGCACTGATGCATGATGTACTCACACTGTGACCCTGGTAATGCATATTCCTTTGATTCATTTCATGACTAAACTGTCCAACCAAACCTGTGTTGCCCAACAGTGAGCAACCGGATGTGGAAATCCAAGATAACCGCACCACAAGCTATGAGACTGTGACAAGATGCTACATGCTCGTGTAGAAGCCACAAATCAGTATGACATCAGCTTTATTCTAAGAAAAACATGTGTAATTTGCTATGTAATGGAGAAGTACTACACTACCCACAATCCTCAAGTCTAACAGCGATGCTTCGGATTCGTGAAGCTAGCTGTTAGCATAGAAATGTTAACCCCGCTCGCTAAAACAGTCTCAGCTGACGAATTTCTTTTACCACGATTGGATAGTGATTTCTCTGTCTGACATGTTGGGTTTTGTTAGAATAAGGAAAAGAGTCCAAAGGGGTGAAAATCACCACAAGTCAGAGTTCAAAGTCAGAAAGGAATCAGCCGCAATGATTTGTGGGATGAGTAGTCCTTCGCTCTTTAAATTATTAAGGTTTACTGGTCACAATTAATCTCATAGTTGCTTGGCGGAGAGGAAAATGGGAAATTCACTTCTGGAACCGGAGCTGATCAAAAAGTCTATGGTCACTGTTGAGCTCTATAAAAGGAGGATGGTAGGTGCAGCTTCCCTTTATGCAGCCATCGGACACATTTTTTAAATTTATTACCAAGTCCAACCAACACTAAGTGAGAAATCATTGAGAAAATGGGATGCAGCCAGTAGGAGGCTATGACAGCAAGCTGTTTTCTCTGCCTCTGAGTCGGACCATTTGGATCAGCTATTAACATTTTTGCCTTTAGGCGCCGTTGGGCAGTATGTCGTAGACATGACATCGTGTAAGGTTACTGAAGCCTGCAGAGGAGAGACACACTCTGTCTTACTTAAAAGGAAACTTCGACTTCACACATCATCGCCTGTTTACAGATCTTGAGAGTTGTACAAAGCCGTCTGTGGCTTTTTGTTTGAGCTGCACATAAGTTTGAAAAAGGAAAAAAAATATGCTGTGGTGTAAGGCGAGCTTACCAGAGCTCTGCAGACTCATTTTTGGGGGTGGTTTGAGGCTACGTTAGCCACTACTAGCATACCAGAACCAAACTCTGGACCTGTTGGCGGTCACGTTTAGATTTTAGGCAGCCAACTTCGTCGGGCCGTCGAATAGAAGTTACGTGGGCGAGACATCGACATTTGGTCGACTTGCCAATTAGCAACTGCTCCTCATGCTGTTTTTTTCCCACTGTAATTCACATGGACGTCTGCAAGACATATCTCTGCAGTTGGGTAGAATATTGCATTAAATCACACTGACAGTAACTTTGGTTCTGCTGCGTCGATTTTGATCCTTTTCATTAAAGTGTCCGTGGTCAGTCTGTGGAGTAGTTTCTAATCTGCCAAGGAAACAACCACGACTTAAACTTTTTGTACTTCAGCTTAATTAAACAGCCTATATTGACAAGAAACATAAATTATAAATATTAAAAGGGTTGTTCAAAACTCCTGCGCACATGTGCCCAGTCTGTTCTCTTACTGTCAGACAGGGAGCGAGGCAGATAATAAAGCAGCGAGGAACTGCAGGATCTACATTATGACAGCTGTGACAGACTGACCTGCAGCCCTCATTATGTTACATGCAAACAGTGATGACAGGCGCTCCACATAGCACGATCCTGCAGACAGGAAGTACAACCCTGACAAACAGCGACCGGCCTCTGACGAAGTGCTGCCACCAAGCGCCCTGCGCCGACACCCTGCTCCATTTCCCCGGGACGACACTCACGTAATTAGGTGAATTTGGCGCATGCTGCGGAGAAGACAGCTATATCAAGGTGTTGATGAATTAGTGGGAGCACTCTGTCAGAGTCACATCACATTAATCAAAACAAGCCGGGTGCACGGCCACACTCCCCCCCCTCTCTCCTCTCCCTCGCTTTGCAGGTGATGAATAGCTCTGCCTCCGCTGTGTATCACCTGATCTTGCTGAATTTAAATGTAACAGCACAGTTCTCACAAAACCTCTATTGATCTTACTCCTGGGTTCCCTTTTCTGGATTCGAATATTTTAGATAAGCGTAAGAAGGCCCGGCAGTGTGAGGAAGGCCAGACTTTTATGGTAATGCCACATTAATAAAGTCAGAAAATAGATTAGTGTTTCTTTGTAGGTCAGCTTAGGACACAAGTTTGAAAAAGAAAAGCACAGAACTGGACCGCCAACCTATTTATCCTAGCAAATATACTGAGTTCATCTTTTTAAAATGTAGTGAAGCATCTATGTGCTTCTTACAACACCGCCTTTTCTCTCAGCGAGGTTGTTTCACTGGAGACGAGGTTTCTTGGCAGAGCTCCTCATTTCAGCGTTAGGAGACGAGATAGGAGAGGAAATGTTAACAGTCTGTTGTATTGTGCTAATGTGGCTTGTCTCTCTTCATCTCCGTCTCCCTCTCGCTCTGTGGATCTCGTCTGGCTTTGATGTATTTGAACTTGGCTCCGTCGCTGAGAGCTCAGAGAGAGGGCTCGTCTTTCTCCAGCTCCAATAAAAAGGAAGGAGTCGTAAGCAAATTCTCAGAGAGAGAAAGCGATAAGAAGTGACAGCTGACCTTCACAGATCACGTTGAGCCACCTCTGCTTTTTATACATTATTTACAGACTATCTCCAAACTTGAAGTGGAATTGTAGCCTTACAGCCTTTTATAGTCATTTCAAGTCAAAATATTTCATAAATAGAGTCATTTTTTTATTGGAACAAGGATTCAAAACAGCTTAATAAACGCAACAAAACCAAATATTATCATTTGATTAGATTGTGAAGGTCTTTTCTCTGTGGTGTTCGGGTCTAATCTGACCTGGCAGAGAATATTAAAGAATCTAAGTGGATAACATTTAACTCAAACTGTATCTGAGTTGAGGTTTGATCCCAGGATGTTTTTAACTTCTACATGCCAGATTATTATAAACGAACACTCCCTGTGGGTCAGACAGGACCTTATTTTTCATGTTGTAAGGATTGGGTTTGCTTTTCGACATGTTTTGTTTGGATATTAATGGATAACAATTGTTTTTTGAGTGTTTCAGGGGGAATTTTTAAAAAATTGACCCCCTGTTCTGGCACAATATGATGGTTTATCACCAAGTGATGCAACAAGTGGTCCGTCCAGAAAAATGACTATATAGGTCGACTATGAAAAGAGCTTGTTACGACCCACATTTACAGTTTTTGTTGGTGGCGACCTCTAGTGGCTGTAGTTATTGTTACGGCTGCAAAGGAGGAAGTCAGGCGAAGTAGGATAAAGAGTAAAAAGTCCTCCAAAGATCATCGGGAATGGATGATCGGGTTAAATGACCACAGGACTTTCAACCAGGAGACCAGTCAAATCTTTTAATATACTATCGTAGTTATGTCGTGAGTTACTTACGTGATGGACATACGTTTGTAAACTATAGTTACAGAAGTAACCAGTTATTTGAACCCAAACCAGGATGTTCTCCTGAACCTAACCAAACTGAAACGGGATGACGAAGGTCTGGCATGCATGTCGCTGGTACGCTGCAACAGCCATGTTGTTTTGGGAGTCACTGGCCATCGTAGCTTTGGAAACTTTGGGTTCTCCACTAGAATTTAATATGAATTTCTGTGGATTTTGAAAAAATGTTTGGTTGCACAGCAGGGTTTGTTAATGACTGGCCCAACTGTGGTTCCCTGTGTTGTTGGGGAAGATATTTTTTAATTTCAGAATAACTAGTGATGTCTGATGAAACTTACCCATGCATGGCGTGGAGTGGGTGCGGCTCATAATGGTATCGCCCCTCGTGGTGTCTCATGTCGATGGGGATGGGCGTGTGAAACGTGGGGAAGAGGTGGTGGGCGCCTGCGAGTGCAAAAGAAGAGAGACAAGGTCAGAAAATAAGCAAGAAACAAAGCGAAAGATGAGACATTCCTTAAAGCTGTACTAAAATAATGTCCGAGGCTGAATTATAGTTCCTGACTAGTGCCTTGAACGCAGCATGAGACGCAACTGTACCATTTTACAGTTCCCGTAATCCAGCAGTAATTGAAACCTTCCAACACTGTCTGTGGCTTTTGCCCCGAGAGCTGTACGTTCATTAATGGCTCTCTCTATCCGACGAGACCAAAGCAGGGTTTACACAACAATGAATGTGTTTTTATGTGTCAGACAAAGAATGCACGAATCCGCCATTTCCTGCCATAAATGGTCTGATGGCTGGAGGGAAGTCTCATTAAGACAACACAGCCGATCTTCATTAATTGCTGTCATTACAACCGCTGAGTAGACATTATTGTAGGAGGAGGAGAGCTTTAATCATACACAGGAAGCCGGCTAATTCTCTGTGCAGTTTTGCATGTTCGACGGAGGGAAATAAACCAAAAACAGAAAAACCCCAAAATGACTGAGAGCACTCTCAGTTGTCAGAGACGGAGAGCAAAGCGCGATGCAAATCCCCTGGGTTGATCCCTGGTTGCTATTAGGATTCTCAGGCTGTACGGTCGAGTAAACCCGGGATGACCCGAGAGCGCAGACCACCGGGGTTAAAGGTCAAAGCTCAGAGAGAGCAGATCGTTATCGCTATCCGAGAGGGGACCGCTGGGACGGGGTGATAACGCCGTTTTTTAAGCACCAGTATGATGCCAATATGCAATGAGTACGTTTTAAAGGGCAACTCCACCAATTTTACACATTAAAGTGTGTTTGAAAAGTAAAATAAAGCCTTTTGTGGCTCCAGAGGCAGCTGAATATGATATGATACATTGCCTCCAGTGATGTCACTCAGAAGCTGAGTTGTATTGTGGGTAATGTAGGCTGTGAAAAGGAGGAAGAATGCCTGGAATAAAAATGAAGATATTTCTGGTTCTGCTGTATCAATTTTGATAATTTGTCTTTAAACTCTTCATAATGAGTTCAACAGGAGTGCAATGCTAAAGCAATGGACTACTTTTTTTTTTTTACCCACGATGCAACTTGGAACTCACCTGAAAACACAGTAATGTGTGAATTTATTAGATTTCCCCTTTAAGAGAAATACTAGTTTCAGTCATCAATCCCACTTTACAGTTTTCTTTTGATCGCTGTAAAGCTGCTGTCAATGAAACCCAACACTTCCTGCTAATTTTTCACATTGAAATCCTGCCAGGAAAGGGATTCATTATGCTCTTTCAGCCACTGGACAGCTTTTAATGTGAAACATCTGTACAGGAAGTGTTATGTTTCGTTGATAGTAGTTTTACAGACAAAACAAAACAAAACAAAAGGAACTTGAAAAATTAAGTGAATACAAACACATTTTTTTTTAATTCAAAGAGTATTTTGTGAAGGGAGTGTAGATTTTTCTGAATTTGTCAAATGTATTAATTTATTATATATCTGGAGAAGAGGAGAAATTAGATCTAAAACCCTAAAAAATAAAAAAAATAATTGCCTGTTTTTCTGCCACTGAGCGAGTATTTTTTATCTGCTGGCTGCTTTACTACATTAAAATCTATCTTTGGTCTATCTCCTACATTTTATCTTTGAATCCAGTACATTTGCATTTAAAGTGCAGTGTGTCTGGCTTTTCTTGTCAAAGTTTACATTTTTGAACACCTTCCTGTTGGAGCCTCGGGGGTTCTGACGCGCTGCAGCCAGCGCAGTGAAAACAAGGTGTAACAGGACTCTGTGCCTGCGGGCTACAGCAGAATGCTGCATGTTGTTTTTAGGTGATGCCAGTTACAAAGACAGACATTACTGCTACTTAACCCCTGATTGAGCCTTTTGTTGCTGTGACTGAGGTAATCATCGTGACGTTGTACCATCTTGTTCTTTGTTAATTCTGCTGGGATTACACACGACTGGGAGAGGAGGGTTTCACCTGAGGGCAGCTCTGAACTGTGAAACATTTGACTGCTGAGGAATTTAAGAACAATGATTGTTTTCCTTTTTGAAAACGGCAGGGCCTCCATTACTGATGCATCGCCATGATGACACATGAAATCAGTTGTTACGTTACGTTATTAGACGAAAAAACAGCACATTGTCAGTTTACTTTGCTTTTTTTAACGTCTCTCTAAGTGTTTTCAGCTGTTTTGCTGCTCTGTTACAACCACAATCAATCCAATCCATTTTCTTGATGTTCTTCTGCCATTAAAATATCAAAACTGGCGTCCCGCTGACAGTAAACAATCGTAATCTTGAAAGTGATCGTGCTTGTTGCTTTTCTCTTCTTCCTCTGTGAGGTTTCACGGCAGCTGTGGCAGTTAACGACTGCACTAAAAGTAGGAATACTGAATACAACATGTTTTTTCATTGAACTTATTATAGTACAGTTATTTAAGTTCAATTTTACATTTGCAAAGTATCCCTCAAGGTTACTGTGAAACACTGGATTAAGATATGAATTTTGTGCAGTTGGTGAATTCCTGTTTTGTGAAGCAAAACATAAAAGGTTGTGCCAAAAACAGTCGTTTTTTTCCTTAAAAGATTCTGCTAATGTCTGCCTGTATTCAGATTAAAGAAAAAAAGAAAGTGTCTAGTAAAGTAAAAAAAAACACCTGACTTTTAAAAGTTAATCTTGATTAGGACGGCGGATTCGCATTACAGCAAAATTAATTTATAACCAGATTTTTATCCAAGTAAAATGAAGTGAACACGTTCCACCACACACACACACACACACACACACACACACACACACACACACACACACACACACACACACACACACACACACACACTAGTTAAAATTGTCTGTGGATCCAAAGTGAGCTGTAAAAACCCGTCTGGTGTCTCCTCTCGTCGTTGTGTTTCTATCAAGATCTCCGGCCGCTGGATCTCAGCCAGCGAAACCTCCCTTTGCTTTTGTGCGCGAGACAGGCGGCCAATTCCGAGTCAACTTGTGTGTTACAAAGCCAAAAGAGGCACCCAGTAAATGAGCGAGAGGGAGTGAGAGCTGGGAAAAGGAGTTTGAGCTTTGTTTCACAAGTGGAGCCAGAAGTTCGGTCTTTGTCTGAGAGGTGCCCCCTGCTTGTGCTGCCTGGCACATCTCCGGTGGGGGTTGGGGAGGGCACGGGACGAGGAGACGGGACTTTGATGGACAGCCAGCTTGTGCTGGAGTCAGGGCAGCACAGGAGCCGCTTTTGGACCAGTCGGAGAGTTTATCAATTAAACCGTCAAACCAGGACGGGACGGTTTTGTTTCATCTTTACATTGCTTTGCATAGCTTATATGAATGTATGCCTCAGCAGGAACGAGTGGCAGATGCAAAAGCATTCATGACTGGTCTTAAATTTCCATCGGTCCATTAGTGAGAACACAAACACTGAAATAAACACATCCAAACAGAAGCCCCAGAGGCTGATCCCCTCTCCTCCGTCCCGCCTCCTCCCTCTCCCTGCTCGGAGCTGCTGGATGTGGGGGCGATAAGGGCTGAACAGGCCCTTCCATCACCCAGACAGCTGCATTGTTCCCCGGGCTGCAGGGACAACTACGGACAGGTACGTGGTCGGGACGATTCACACGCCTCAGTTTCTTGATTTACCGCCATCCTGAGTCCTTTGGGTGTGTCGGCATGCAGGGTTACTCCACCCTGGGCCTCGTACTGTATATCCCAAACAGAGACCGACGTTAGAACAACTTGCCTCAACTTTTACAACTATGTGACTTTGAGACAGAGTCTAAAATGGTCACCTTGCTTTTCATGCTTGTAAAGTCACTTTTTGTGTCTGATACGTCTCCAAAATCATGGATATGTGGCTCAAACTGGACTTCCTGAAGCTTTTTATCCACATGTTCACAAATCTCCATATTTTAGAGGCTAAAAACAGCTTTTTTTGTTCATTTTTGCCTGAAAAATGACTTAAACTATTACACATCAAACAATATCATAACCATGATGTCTCACTTTGGGGTTTTTCATTCTTTCCTGTTACGGTCACCTAAAATACAGACGGTATACTAAAGTTAGGATGACAACAAACAGAATTAGTTACCTAAAAAAGGACACTAACTCAGAGGTCATCGTGTAATCTATTAGTATCATTAGTCCGTTTAGTAAATCTTGGAAAAAGCTCAAAACGCAGTGAAGTGCAGCGTGCACTGAGGGGCTTTTGTGTCGGTGTAATCTAATATCATAAATCAATCCAGCCCACAGGAACCTTTAACTGGTTGTTTTCAGGCACCGTATCAGCTCTGATCTCTCATAACGTGTTTGTTTTAAGACTCAACATATCTTTGCCCCGCTAGCCCCCATAATGAGGCTCCAGACGTGCCAAACATCCTGCCAAGCAGCAGGGTTAGAGCCCCACGTCTTCTCCTGCTCTCCCCTTTTTAGTTTGCATCTTAAAGCCCCGGGTTTGATCTCTCACTAAAGACAATGCCAGGTGTTCGATGTTAACAAAGGCCCCTCCGAGTCTCATGACTCAGAGAGAGAAAGAGAGACGAAGGAAAAAAAAGCGCTCTCTCATTATGTCCAAATGAAGCCCCGGACCAGGACCACGCTGAAGTGGAGAGTGGAGTGGGCTCATGTCTTCGAGGAAGTACTCAACGATAATAATAATGCCCTGAGAGGCCGGGGCCAGGCCAGGAATAATTTCGGGAAAAAAAAAAAAGCCTTTGTCGTGCTTTGAGAGAAAAGGCCGAGAGAGGAAGGCACAGAGAGAGAGAGTAAGAGAGAGAGAAGTGAAGAGCAGAGGAGGAGGACGAGGAGAGGTGGGGGTGCTCAATTCAGACAGGAAATTCCAGCAGAAAAAGTTGGCCCGCGTCCTAACTACACAGCGCTGTGCCAACGGCTATACACAAATGCTCATGAGCATGCATACACACTCACACACACACACACACACACACTCACAATTACACACACAGACACTGATTTGTTCTGCAGTTTCACTCTCGGTAAGCAATCATCAAGAGCGCCTGAGACAAACACAAACGTGCTACTTTGAGGTTGAACAGAAATGCCTTTCTTAAACACACACACGCACACAAAACACACTACGGCAAGTGTTATGCTCCAAGGTTAATAAAAAGTGTATGTTTAGCCTAATCCGGGAATCCTGCGCTACACACACAACATGAGACCTGCAGGTTTAGTTTTGCAAGACGTCGCTTCCTCCAGGGCAGTACATGGGCGAGTGATGGCGACAGAGGGATTACGGGCTTACAGGAGAGCACGGAACCGCTGCCATGTATGAAAGGAAGTCTTAACAGAGTGGCTCTTTACTTTTAACAGCCCTCAGGGAGCGTAAAATGATACCTTTTTTATTGATAGTGGGATTTTGGGCCGAAGGTAAGTGGATTAGGCCATCGGTCTCCGTGGTGACACGAGATGGTTCCAGCGGAAATTCATTAGTCCCTGTGAACTGGAGAAAAGTCTGCGTATGTTAGGATGTACACACATCAAACACTCGCTCCCCGGAGACTCACACAGTTGTTTTCCAGAGGTTTTGGGTCAGCGCTGTAAAGAGACCGTGGTGCGGGAGCTGTGGGGCTGAGTTTTGACCTTGTACACTTTTATAGCGCAGATATGTGCTGAAGTACGTACACGCAACTGTAAAACACCAAAAAATGACACTGGATGCTCAGATTAGCAGTTGTATGGCTTCGTTTCAGCCAGAGGTGCCCAAACTTTTTTCCCTTGGAGGCCCAAAATGAGCCAAAAGCAAAATACTGATGCTTTGGGATGGTACTGTAGGTCGGGTCGGCTGCTGAACCTTCATATTTAAAGAACATTTTTACCACCATGAAGTTTGATTCGGCCCGCCAGATGTTTCTAGTGAAAGAATTGTAATAATATAATTCACTCTGTGTGTTTGTGAGGTAAAAATGCTCTTTAAATATGTCGAACCCCCAATTATTATGTGTTTTTCATAATCTGAGCCCAGTGGGATGAGTGACACTTCACAGGAAGTCAGTTAATTAAGGGAACTTGGGATCCTTTTACCATTTTGCATCATAACAATACAAGACAGAAGGTGTTTGCATTTGGCCCATGGCCCGGTGTTGTTCACTTTTAAGCTCTGGTCTCCAATATGTTCACCAGACAGACAGTCACCGCCTTTGTCTGCCTGCTGTTTGAGTGTAAACTGAGTAAACAGTGATTCAAAATCAAGGTTGAACCAAAGTTGTGGCCTTTTTAAACCGAAACAAGAAGCTGAGAGATGTTAAACGAGAAAATTTCAAACGATAACCGCTTTTTTTGTGGTGGTTTTATGATGAACTGTGTGGATGTGAGTGTGAGATCACAATCTGAACAGGTGGGTTACTGTTTATGAGGGCCTCGTGCCTGTGTTGACATCTCGTTACCACGACGCCCTCATCCGTCCCCTCAGATGTGTTGTGTCATCTCACGGGGGCTGTTGTGTAGCTGCCTCCATTTTTCTGTCCCCACTCAGACCCAGCTGGACTCTCCCCCTCTGCGATCAGTCTCTGTCAGATCTGTACGAGCGCCTCAGCCAATCACTCCTCAGTCTCAGAGTCAACCCCACGAACCCACCGCGAGTATGATCCATCACCGGGGCCACGAGGTGCTGCACCGCCTCTCCTAATTGTTCTAAAGTCTGAGTGCTACCACGACCTTATCTCACCTGGGTTGCCATTAGCTGGTGGTGCTAACGTCCATTCAGTGTGAAATGGGTACCAGGGGAAGCAGTGAGGCATGAGGAGAGTCTTGCTTTTGTGATTTTCCTTTAAAATTCATCATTTCTGAGGTTATAGTTTTTTTTCTAAAAGCTAAACAACAAAATCTTATGATCTCAGCTGATTGATTTTTATGATTTTAGTCAGGTCTCAGAGTTACAAGAAGTGTTGGTGTAATCACTGGTGTCCAGTAGCAGCACCGGGGGATCATATCCTAACGACCGCCATGCATCACCCAGCCTGAGCGCTAGCATTTAGCTGGCTGTGTGATGTTAGCATACAGGTAGCTGGGCTTTAGCGAGCCTCTCCCTGTGGCAGGCGGTGGGCCTCTCTGTGAAGACTGATGAGGTGTCAGGATAATCAGCTTCCCGTGCAGACTTCTGATTTATCGCCCGGCCTCTTTAGAGCACAGGTGTAGGCCTGATCGAGTAATTAATGCACTGTGTTTGTTTTCGTTGCCGGGATGGTAAGAATAAACTTGAGGCCAATTCAGTTCTCACAAAAATGAAAATTCAGTCATTATCACTCACCCCACTGCAGAGGGAAAGTTAGGAGAAGTTTTGTAGCACGGAGATGATGACTGCCTTTCCATTTTAGTGTGAACACTTCCTTTGAGTGGAACGATACTATTGAGTTTTCTCTGTGATTTTGTAGAGTTCATCTGTGACTTCATCAATCTGTTCCACATTCTCTCAGAGCAGCATTAGCTTGCCAGTTTCCGGCAAGTGTAAACGCACCAATCAAGCCAAATCACTTCAAACGGCGGGAACTCAGAGCCTTCCTCTGTCTCTCGCGCGCCCTTTAACCTCTCAGACACAGCTGACGGAGAAGCTGCCAGTTCACACAAAGAGCGTCCTCAGCGCCCTATGACGACATCCTCAACGCAAGCTCAGCACTCCCCCCCACCTCCCAGACTTGTAAGCAGGGCTTTCTTCTTTAACCGAAAGAAGGGAAAGGCAGAGGAAATACCCCTCAAAAAAGCACACAATGTGTGGGAGAAGGAGGCAGTGAACATCAATCTAAAGGCTGGGGGTCAGCCTGAGGTGAGGCGCCCCCCGGGGAGACTGCTCTCCAGGCCCAGGCGGGAGGCTGGGGAGGATCTCCTAGACGGACCTGGCCTGGTCTCCATCAAACCGCCGCACCGAACCCGTTAGATGTGTCTCAGTGAAGACACCGTCAACAAAAGTGGACTAAATGCTTCTTGAGGGACCTTTAGGATAATTAATGTCCCTAAAAATGTTTATCAGCGTGGAGGTTTGATTAAATAAACAACCGATATCCATTAGTTCCACCGTGACATTAATAGCAAGCAAAGTTTACAGCAGCGCTAGAAAACATGTGGCCCGTTTCAGACTTAACTGCAGGACACCGAGAACATCCCTCTACTTCCCCTTCATCTGTGTTTGCATTACAAAGCACACCAACTCTTAGTATTTTAAAGGTCTGCTGACAGGTGAGAATAAACTGTCAAACACATTTGCTCCACCATATTGTGGGATCTCTTCTTCATACTCTGTGTAATGTACCGTCTGAGATAAGACTTCCATTTGTTTATATTCAGGAACAGTTGAATCAAAGGTCGACTCTCACTAAATTACTGTAAACTTCCTCTGAGTGTTATTGAAGCTCAGTTAAGGGTTGAGAGAGATTTCTGAAGACTCGGCCGACTGTTGGTGGCGTTCATAACACAGGGCAGAGCATCTTAAGTGCAGGCCCCCGCGCTCTCAGGTCATCTATCCAGATAAGATAAAACGCTAAGACGGGGCTGTTTATACACACACACACACACACACACATACACACACAGCAGCGGGGTCTTACAAACCCCCTTCTGGTCTGGCCTCTTTCTTCAGGGCAGGATTCAGCGTGGAAACCATCTCACTCTGGGAATTTGTTTTAAAGCACTAACAAGAAACAGCTGTGAAGCAGGTCAGAGGGCCTCCGACCAACTGGTCCGCCCCCGGTCTGATAGTGCCGCCCTGCTCTTTTTCTGTAAGTGTGGTGACCCTAATTTTAGGGTCTGTGTTCTGCAAGAGAAAGATGGAGCGGATGTTTGTGTGATATTCAATAAGTTTGTATGAATATCGCTATAACAGCAGTGTGTCTCTGCTGGCTCGCTGTTACACTGCATGCTGCTCTGGATAGCATTATCAGCCAAACACGAAGACAACATCTTGTGAAAAGGTGTCTTGAATTTACTGTTTCTTGACACTCGAGAGCGATCTGTCTTTAAATAGAGAGTCAGTTTTAGACCAGAGATTATATAAAACCACAGACTGAAACACCTGAGAGTGTTTTTAAAAGGTAACACAGGTGTTAAGACTGAATTATCTTTGAATACAAGTGTGAAGATCCATGCACAATGCCGAGAAACAAGACTACATCGATACACCATAATCCTAACTATGACATGAGACTCTTCAATGCAGCATCCTGGTTATCTTATACAGAATCAGTGACGTATAATGCAAACTAACATATCGTTCTTTACATACAATAACTTACAAACGTGACATAATTCAAGGGAAAAACAAATCACTCTTGACTCTTGGTCACAAATGGGACATGAACCCTGGTCTTCGGAGGGAAAAGTCCTGTTCCTGACCCATCCAACCACTCAGACCAACCGCTGACTCTGACCTCTCTCGCTCTTCATATTACTGCACTGGAGGGGCAGTTTGACAAGTGATGCTACAGTGTCAAACTTAAGAAGTGAAGGGCCGCTGACCAGGCTGCTGTGTTTGGAGCAATGGGAGTGAGAACGGGCTGGAAAAACAATCAATAAGATATGCCTGGCTTCAGAGTAGAGCAAAGGATGAAGTGAAGTGAGTGGGTTGAGGAAAGACGAAAGGAAACAGGAAGAAGAAGAGGACATGGAGCCAACAATGGCATGAATTATGAGGACCACAACCTCTGAGATCTGTCAGGTCCCTAAACATGTGATTTTAATGTTTCTCTGCCTCGTCCCTCAGGTAGAGTGCATCCTTTCTGCACAAAACAAAAAATCATTGTATTTTCCACGTCTTCAGCTTTCTCCAGATGCAAAAGCTTATTATTCTTAAAATAAAACTGCATTAAATCCCTTTCTATATCAGTGTTAAATGGCATTAATCAGTGGTTCATTCATTACCAGGTCAGATCCGTCTCTCTCCCTGCAGCGCTGTGAAAGCAGCCTGGAGGGCAGCTGATCTGTTTACTTTGCCTTAATGCAAGTATGGAAGTCAAATAAACACGGGGCCCTCTGAGTAACACATGTCGCTTTCATCAGTCCCTCGCTGGTAATAAGGTCGAACCGTTTACAAAGGAGAGGGATTTGTGACATCGAAAGAGAAAAGGAGTTTTCTCTCTGTTAGTCTACACGTCTGTCTTCATTATGATGCAGCGAACAGAAACACCGTTGCGCCGAGTGGTGGAAAAGCTCGAGCTGGAGAGGAAATGGCAAACACAGAAAAACAGTTATCTGTGCACAAATCAAAGATAGTTTGTTTTTCTGCAAAAATCCTGTGCATCTTTAGCTAGTGTGTGCTCAGGTGTGCACACGACTGCTATGTGAACGAGGCTCCTGACGGTTGACAGCGGGGCGGCTGAAGCCTCTGAGAGGCTCCAGAGACGAGAGCGAGTGGCCGGGACATTACTCAGCAACAACAAACAACAGCCCTCAAGATAAGGAATCATTTGTCACCAGAGCCGCACTGACAAACAGCACGCATTGTGTGATAAAATTAGCCGACACGCCGCTTCCCTTGTGTGACACGGAGAGCGTCGAGTCACCTCGGAGGGTAAGCCAGCGGGGGAATCTCCTTCATCTGACAAACACTATAATGGATACAGTCAGGAAGGGCTCTCAATCATGAGGAAGTTGCTCTGCGGTTTTGTAATGTAACTTTTACTCATAAGGGTTTTTTGCTATCTGGATAAAATTTATCCTGTTTCAGTATAAATTACATCATGAATAAGACAGAAAATAAAGGATGTTTTGCAGTAATATACACTGCGACTGCCACTGGGTTGGTTCACAGCCCCAACCTTTGTTTTACGTAAAGTACATGTTTGTTAAGAGGGTGTAAGTCCTCCAAGCAGAAATACTTTTTGTTGAATCGTTGAGAGCCCCTTCAAAGACTGGACCTTAACCATTTACTTTAAATTGTAAAACTATAATTGTTTGAGTTACATTCTCTCTCGACAGCACAGATTTGTAATGGCGCAATTTTACTGATAATAATTCAACAGATTTCCTGTCTTTTCTGTAATAAACGTCCTAATTTATGATAATTGGAGTACGGACACAATGTGGACAGACCATGTCAATGTCAAACCTCTGAAGAATACGGACTGTATGTAAGTCATTCAGTGTTCAATGGCGTCCATCAAAGCTAAGAAAAGGCCACTGATGATCACAAAATATCTACCTGTCAGACAAGAGACTTTAATTCGATGATGAAACAATTACAGGTGATGGGTGAAATTACTCCTTTGATTATGTCGACGGGGACGTAAAGCACACGGAGCGTCCGGTGCTCGTATGGAAGAAGTCAAAAGGAACTGACTCATATTAATCCACTGGATTCCCATTGACTCATAGCGTACGTTCCCCTCTGCATCTGGACTGCATTGTGTGTTAATTTGCTCCAAACTACACAGATATACCCCTTACAGTGTTTCAGCTAATGCGTCAAAACACGCAAATGTCAAAATAAAAGAATCCAGTTCCACATCGGGGCCGTGTGATCAAAAAGCTAAAAGGCTGCTTCGGGGGAGGTGGTCAGATCAAAATGAGAAGTAGAATGGAAACGGCGATGACAGCGATACAACCAAGTAGTTGAAAACGTAGCTAAAGCACGCAGGTTTTGATTAAAGCCTGAACTCCCTTTATCCCCGGTCCCCGAGCAACCTGAAGCCAGAAGAGAAGAAGGCGACTGAGCTGTGATTACAGAGATGAGGGCCTCAACTGAAGAAAAGTTGAAAGTGACTCAGTGAGTGACTTATTTTCAGTATAAAGCTTTAAAATCCAAACCTAAAATAGATTTTTTCTCTTCTGGGTACTACTCGTCCTCGATATGTGCCTTGATATACGTGTTAAAATATTACTTTGGTAAGTCTTAAAGTGTCTTAAAGTAGTATTTAGCTTTTTGTGGCTCCAGAGGAAGCTCAATGTAATGTGGTAAAGTTGCATTATGGGTAATGTAGGCACCAGGTTTTGAAATGGAGTAAACTGGGCTGGCATTGCACTCCTATTACACAGTTGGAGTCACTGTTGACAGTTTATAAACGAATGATCAAAATCGATACTGCAGAACCAGAGATATCGGCTTCTGGCTTTCCAAAACCTGGTGCCTACATTACCCACAATGCAACTTAGCCACTGACGGCAGCATATCAGATTATAACAAGGCGCATTAGTCATCTTGAGGCTGGCGTCTGAGTGGCTCAGGAGGGAGGACAAGTAGTGAGAGTGGGTCACTGGCATGCTCATCACTCATTGGCTGTTGTAGGCTCTAGGGCGGGCATAGAAACTCATATCTGCTCAAAGGAGCTGTCAATCAAATGGCTGCCATCGGAGGGTCTAGCTGGTACGGAGGGATTGTGACATCTGACGTCTTTCTTCAGATACAAGAACGAAAAGCATTGCAGATGCATGAAATTAAGTTAAAAAGTGCTACTTTGGCTCTGATGCAGCATGTAAAGTAACTAAAGGAGTCAAATAAATATAGTGGAGTATAAAGTATTTGCCGAGTATTAGCAGAAAATGTAAATCCTCAAGTACCTCAGAATGTGTACAGTATTTGAGTAAAAGTACTTGCATTACTGGGCCTACTGGGACCACTGGTATTTGTGACAGAGATGATGAAAAATGTGAATCTGTGCCATAAACAATAAAAACTAAAACATTTTTGCTTCCTAAATATAACATCTGAAGTGTATTATTACAACATACCCATGCTCGGGGACCCATACTTGGACTTGGACCACTTTGGACCGTAGTCCTTTGTACTGAATGAGTGTACTCTGTCATTGAGCCCATTCCTAGACTGAATTACTGCCAGAGAGCTTCCATCAACACACAAAATGAAACATTTGGCGAATAAATTGAAGACACTGTCAGTTAAGCTCCACTTACTCAGACTACAACAGTGATGATAACAGTGGGATTTCGTACAAAACCTTGACATTTTGGAGGGCTAAAATAAGACGCCCCAAAACGGGACAAGAGCTCCGTACGCTATCTCGGTCAATTGAGCGGCGACATGGTGAAACAATTACAGCGTGGACTCGCGCCAAACTCCAGGCTCCAGAGCAAATCCTGGGTAAAGTCGTGCACACTTATCTTGATTTAATTCAAAAACCTTCTTCACAGTCTGTTTGCAGTGCTGAATTTCCATTCATTAAACCTAGAAAATGTTGATTTATATGTCTTAAAAAAATCCCCAAAGGGAGTTTTTGCTCACTAAACAAACAAATGACTGCAGACTGACTTATCATGTGATTCTTTCACTATTTGGTTTACTTTCAATCGAAACAAACAAACACAAACCATCTGGCTCCTTAAGGTTGGAGATGGTCTTCTTAAGAGTTTAGGCATTGTGGCTTTTGTTTTTGCAAGGCCTTGATTAGACAGCGTTTTCCCTCCACCTTGCTTCAAAGCTTCAATCTAGGAGCACGGAGAACATTTAACAGTCCCTGCCTGGCTCTCGATAATGATCCACATGTGGCGCAGTTGTGATCTCCATCAACCAACTCTTGTTCTTTCTGTGGGGAAAAGGGTGCCACATGCTGCCACTGTATTATTCTTAATCTTCTCTTTAAATGGACCACATTAAGCGCTCACAACAAACACCATGTGAAGTGGCACTCTGTGCTGTGGTTTAGGAGAGGGGGGGATGATTCATGACTCCAGAGAAGCCAGTTGTGACTTTGGCGACCTCACTTATACACAGCATAGATGGAGAGAATGTATTAAAGGGACAGTTAACCACAAAGTCGTAAATACATATTTTTCCTCTGACCTGTAGTGTTGTGTATTCATCCAGATTGTTTTGGTGTGAGTTGCTGAGTTGAGAGTAGCGATGTCTGCCTTCTCTTGAACGGAACAAGTGTGCAGTTTCATGTCGAAACTATTTTCTTTCTGCCGAACTTTCCATCTGCCATCGGTAGCACTGCACAGAAGGAAGTGTGCCTCTACTCGTGGACCAGAGGCTCGTACTCGTGTTAGCACAGGATGTAAACAATGATGGCGTCCTCCTTGGCTAATGCTAGCTAGCTTACTTAGCTAGCCTCTTGTTCGTAAGTAAATGCACGCTGGCAATCCAATTGCCAGAATAAATGTTAGCTAAGTACATTTCTGCAAAACCACAGATAAGTTAAAACCGAACGTTTCTTTATGTTGAAGTTTGTTTAGGTTGGATTTTCTGTGTTTATGCTCTGGTTAGGTTTATGCACAAAAACCACTTGGTTAGGGTTCGGAAAAAGGATGGAGATGACCCGACTTCCCATGATAAATAGCCAGTTTTGATGCCAGAAAAATGGCGGGAAATATCCCCAGGTGTCCTTAAAAATATCCACTGTTGTGGCTAGTAAGCATATAATGTAGACATGATATGCCACGCTTGATATAAATGTCAACCTTGGACGTATCTTTGGTTTGCAGAAACGTTAACTGCTAACATTAAATCCTGGCAACATCTCTTTGGCTGATATTTCCGAGATAAGAGTAAAAAAGTGCTTTTGATTTTGGGGTGAATTGTCCCTTTAACAGCATGCAACAACTAGTTTTCCAACCATCTCTGTAAGAC
The DNA here is from genome assembly GCF_040436345.1 of Pagrus major. Taxonomy (NCBI): domain Eukaryota; kingdom Metazoa; phylum Chordata; class Actinopteri; order Spariformes; family Sparidae; genus Pagrus; species Pagrus major. Next base: position 31,674,421 of record NC_133223.1, read on the forward strand.
GGTAGCCCACAAGATCTTCTCTGTAAACCACCCTGAGACTGTAGCTGCAAACAGAGCAATCTGTGGTCCTTAAAGGGAAGCAGACCGACTGCATCCAACATACTCATCATACATGTGAGGCCACACACCAACACTGAGGAGCCTTTTCATGAGCCGCACCATGTCAGAAAAACAACACCGTCCTATTTCCAGGCATCGATACCAGTTGACACTCCATAAAAGCTGTGACGCTTCCAGATTCCCTCGTGGATTGGTGATCGCATGTCTTCTTGTGTGGTGTTGCACAAGAGTCACAGTGGGCGAGGAGGAACGTTTGCGTGCCAACTTTTCACAACAGACACTTCCAGTATGAGAAGAGATCTTCAGGTGAAGGAGCAACTGACGAGTAAAGCGACAGCATTAGACGTCTGACCAGGACCTCCCATGGTCATGTGAATTATGACTGTTTACTGGAATAAAGGATGATCTAGCGTGACCGTGGTATCTTAGGGGAGGAGGTTGGGCTGGATGGATGGGTCAGCAAAGTGACTATGACACTGGAGACCGCCGTTCATTTCTCCATTTTACCACCAACAGTTAAATCTGCTTTCTTTCAACCATGACTGCAATCTTTGCCTGACCAAGAAGAATTTGTGCCTATAAACCAAACAGCGACCACATCAGAAACAAATTATATGAATCACTTGGTAACTATGATCCATAACAGTTTTGGTGACAAATATGAAATCATCCTGCCTAAAAAGGATTAGAAAGGCAATGACAAACAATGTCTTCCTCAAAACAAATCTTACGCCTCCATTCAGTCTGAGATTCTGGTGTGTTATGCTAATGTTGCAGATGATCCAGGTAATGTTATACCCGGAAAGTCAAGCTTTTTTTGGGCTTTGTGCTCCCTTGGGACCCAAATTATAAACTACTGTGAAAAAACAACCATCAGAGCAAAATGTTAGCTTATTTCTGATGTCGTTTAGTTTTTGGTTATTTAAATTAAACATTACTTGTGTCATTCTTACATGGTTAAAACCACCTGGGGTCATTTTGACTTGAATATACAATAATTTAAATAAATCTACAGTCATTCAGACTTCAACACTTTTAAATCTATGTCTGTTTGCTTCAAAAGACAAAGAAAGGAGTTGGATCCTTTACACTTGGGTTCCCTCGTCTCCAATACGTTGGTGTTTTTAAAAAGCACTGCTAAACATAGGCTGAGGTCACCAGGAACACATTGATTGCACATCTTGGTGTGTTACAGCCACCTGTAGTTCAGTACAATGGTGTGAGATAAACAAAAACAGGGACCCATTCTTCGAAAAAAAACAGCTCTACAGCACTACCAGAGGTCTAAAACTCGACAGGAGCCTTTCATTAAAAAGATTAGTTAAAGACCAGGGACCATATGAATCCCAGTGTAGGTCTAGATTGATGGAGAGACCAAACAGGAGGCGAGCCATGATCGAGTGTTTCCTCTGTACAAAGACTCTATTTAAAGCAAACCACTCTGCCATAGGGCCTATAGAAAGTGAGCTCTCTGTGTCTGTAGCGATAGGCCGACCAACGCCATCTGATCTCCCCCTGTCAGACCGCCACTTGTCAGCTCCTATTAGAGCCAGCGGTTGCCTCTGCTTACATGTGGTACCCATCACCCCAGACCATGAGGTAGCAATCCTGTTTGGCTGCCGCAGCGCCTTGGCCCCAGGGACGCTCGGTTCACTCAGTCCTGGAATCACCTCAGGTTATATGTGCCGTGTTATGACAGCCTAATGGTGCTAGTAACTGTGTGGCAGCAGAGTGAAGAGGAGAGGGAGGAGGGAGGGAGAAAGTTAGAGAATGAAGGAGAGAGACAGAGGTTAATAAACGTACAGATGCTTGTCTTCAAGATCAGAGTTGTAGAAATGTCTGCATTAAACACAGGCGGAGGACAGAAAAGTCAAAGAATATGCTGCAGTGGATGCTTTTGACAGAATCATTTGCATTAAATGATTTGGAAATGTTCAGTTAGCCGTCTGAGGTGTTGCCTCCAGCAATAATTTTATGTAGGAAAATATTTCTCAGGCAATCTTTGCTGAACATGAGCCTACAGAAACCCCCCTGTTCCTTCTGCCGGCTCAGACTCCTGAGAGCAGCAAGGGCAGCACAAATTGCCAGCGTGTAAAAAGTATTGAGTTACCAGAGAGTAACAAAGGCAACACGTAAAGCTGCAACACAAATATAATCCTTCAGCATGAAAAACACCGCAAGAATCTGGTGTTAAATATTCATAACTAGTTTTGCGAGCTGCTCTCGTCGCCCGTCCTGGTTGTGACGACTCAAGGTGAGTGACTCACCCAAAAAAATTAAAAGCCTTGTATTATTGTTGTTACTCCATCTGCCACACAGCCAAGTTCTGGGGCAATTACACCGTCTCTACAGCTATGACAAGCCGCCGGAGCTAAACACTAACCAGTCGGGATAACACACACAGCACAAGGCTCATTTCACAAAATCACAAGCTGCCTAGTATTGACTTAGCTTAATGCACACCTGCAAAAACAGCTTCCCTTGCATGAGCACTCTGACAATGCAATAAGATGCCTTACATGATACTAGATGATTTTTTGGTGCGCAAACAAGCACAATCAATGTCCTCGATCCTGGATGCCAGATCTCGTGGGATCGTCCCATTTGTATAGATGCTCTAATGGATTAAGGGACAGCTGGAAGAAGCATGAAGCAATGATCTGAACTGCTTTGCTTTAAACTCGAACAATATTTGTTTTAGGACTGTAACAACCTGCAGATCGCTTTCTCAATTAATTGGTCCAGTCAGAAACTTTAAAAAAAATATTGATATCTTCAAATCGCTTGTTTTGTCGGATCGACAGTCTAAAACTCAAACAGATTTAGTTTGTGATCACATGAGACAAAGAAAAGCTGCAAATCCTCAGAATTAAGAAGGTAAAACTTTTATTTTTTCTTGAAAAATGACTTTTAAAAGATTAAAGGATTATCAAAAATGTGGTTAACTGACATCCTAATGGGCGAATTGATTAATCTGCTGATTTTTTCCATTTTTGAAATTTAATATCACTGGTTACCTTGATGGCTTCATGTTCTGAAGGACCTGATTCAATACACTAACAGAAGAGGACAGCTGGGAAAGTGTGAAGCATGAAGCCATGAGCTGATCTGCTTTGCTCTAAACTAGAACAATATTTGTTTAAGGGTTGTAATTAAAGATTATTTTCATAGAAATGCCCATCACAGATTCAAAGAAAAGCAGCAAAGCGTCACAATAAGAAGCTGAAACTAGGAAACATTTGGCATTTTTGTTTGAAAATGACTTTTAAATTGATTAACAGATTTCCTGTGGATCAACTAATCATTTCACTTAATTTGTTTCGAGGTGATCTCACTTGCCATAAAACCCAACAAGCCCAAGAGTGAAAACGTCTTGAGAAAAATGAACTTCCATTAAGGTTTCTGGCACTTGTCACCTCAAGTTAAAGTGCCTTTAAAAAGGAGTGAAAAACCCCCCAAACCCTCTGCACATTTATCCAGACTGAACACACAACTTAATAACGTGTTGATGGAGGGTTTTGCAGTATCCATATATTTCGACCCTACATACTTCTTGGAACATTTATGACTTGGGTCAATATTTGCTCACGTCTGTCATTATGCCTTACTCTGCAAGTCTGCATGTTAATTACCGAAGTTGTTATGAGATGGTTTTTGCATTAAATTTTCCGAACGTTGGGATGATTTTATGAAGTGATTTTCAGTCTGTAAAGGGTAAGGGTCCGCAGGGCTTTGGCAGCTTGTGCCAACCCCTCAATTCCCCCCTCGTCCTTCGGGCCCAGACGCCTATAAGTCTCCACCAGTCGCGCTGGTCTGGCCTCACGGAAGGAAATATCGTTTGGAGCGGAGCGCTAATTGGCGAGCACCCAGACACCCCACGAGTGCTAATGAACAGGCAAAATGGCCACGGCGAAGAGGGAGGGAGAAATCCAGATCGAGGCTGGTGGAGAGGGGCTCTCTGTGAGCCCTCACCCTCTGTCCGGGGCTTAGGGCTACTTCCTCCTCTATAATTAAAGGGTTATCCCGCTGCACAATGGAGAAATTAAACTGTAAAACCTTGCAAGGTAAATTACTGCTTTTCCTGGGAGTTAGAGGAAGTGTCTTGATATGTAAACAATACCCCCTCTTCAGCTGAGTACCCTCTCTCTCCTCTCCGTCACCCTCCGCCCTCCCCCGTCTCCCTCTTTGTTCCGTGGGAATTTCAGATGGGCCAGATTCTCTCTTAAGACTACAACTCCGCTGAATAAAGAGGATTTACAGTACCTTTATTGCTTAAGCATCTCAAACCTGTTTTGCCAAGGCGAACACTCGGAGAATGTGCTCTGCACTCATGCAAAAAGCAAACGCAGATACGCACGCAGAGTCTTGCCAGTGCACATGTTCAGAAAATGTGTCTTTTCCAGCTGAGCTGCACATGCTATTGCACTTTTTCTTGCAGTTATGATAAAGTCAAGATGGTGACAGGTATTGCAAAATGCACAAACAGAAACAAGGCTACGTGTGGGTTATGTGCATTGGCTGCTATGTTGTGCATCTATTAGTGGCTGAGTGTGCTTACTGAGGAGGCACCGTGCCACAACACGCCAGACAGTACGATCTTTTACCATGACAGTTGATGCCAACCTCATAATCTCTGATAAGACAACGATCTGGAGACAGACTGTGTTAAGCCGCCAGAGTCATGAAGAGACTGTGAGAGAACAAATTCACACTGAGCTGGCTATATTTAACAATGCAGTCCACACAGGTTGTTCTCATAAAGCTCTGTGTACACAGTGAAAGGCCTGACCAATAGGACGATGGCTTAATCTCCTTTTTCTTCTCCTTCTTTTGGTCAGCAAAGAACAAAACTTTGCATCACAGCCAACATCTGGTAATGCTGAGTCTCAGATGGTGAGATCTAGGGGTGCACGTTATGGGGTTTTTATCAGCCGATACAGATTACTGATAATCACCTGCTTCTCCTGGCAAATACCGACAAGATAACTGATCATTTCACATTTTTGTATTTTTAAAAAGAAGTTCACAACCTGTAGTTTATGCACATCTGAGGGGTGAGAAAGGCTGAGATGTAGTGAGCCAATAAGATAAGATTTAGATCTAATAAGATTTGTTGTGTTAAAACTCTTAGACTTTGTCCCTCCTCTCTGAACTCTTGTGGGACATATATTAAAACTTGTATTTTAACTTGTAATCATGAAAAAACTATAATCTAAAAACAGCGCATCTAACCTCTGACCTTTTGGATATAAAAAACGCTATACGTTCAACATTTCATCCACGTCAGAGACATCTATGTTAGCATGCTAACCAGCTAGCCCCTGGCCATTGTGTACCTCAAGAGGTGATGACAAACAACACCAACATTTCCCTGGTGCTCAGAGTCAACAGTCCGGGTAGAGTCAGCTAATACGGCCGCTAGCTGCATGATTAACTGAGCTTACTAGCTAACAGCAGCTACAGTTAGCAGCAGTTAGCGGTTGCAGCAGGGGCTGTGGTGTAGCTACAGCATAAAGTATGACAGAACCTAAATATGGCGGCTGCACAGGTGAGTTTAAAATCTGTCAGAAACAGATGATCGTCACAAAGTAAATGAAAGAATGTAAACAGTTAATGTATCGAATATAATTAAAGCAGAATACAACTTTTAAATGCAGCTTTAGCGTGGATGCACTGACGGTATGACTGTGTGCATTGTGAGTGTGTGTGAATGTAAGTACAGGGCTGAATCTAATGATAGTTTTCATTTTCATTATTGAGTAATCTGTTCTGAAACATGCCCATCTGAAAATCTAATCTGAAAATTACCAACACAGTTTCCCAGAGTCAAGCGTCTCCTTGTGTTGCCTACAAGTTTTCAATATACAGTGATTTAAATAAAACAGGTAAAGAAGCATCTTCTGAGACGACTTCAACAAATCAAAACGCAGGATGATGCTGGTCAAGCTGTCTGCGTGCAGCTCTGTGCACGTCAGGATCCATGTCTGCAGAGAACATGTCTGTATTCGCTGCTGAGGGGGACGACCCTGCTGCTCTTTGAAGCCGGAGCCAAAAATTCTCAGGCTTAGCTAACACCGTCGGGGAAATCACCTGGCAAACAAAACACAACAGGCTTACACGCTATGCTAACACACACACAGGCTTTCATTCAACAGCCTCTTTTCATTCGTAGACTGTTTATTAGACAGTCGCCTCCGTCCACTGATGTAATGAAGCTAAAGCAAAAAGCGATGAATCTTCGGACAAAAGTTTAATTCAGCAGTTATGGATTTTTATTTGACAGGAAATGGTTTGAGGGCATTTTTATTGTATGAATGAACAGTTTAATGCTTGGTTTAGTGGTTTTGGACCAAAATATAACACGTTAACTTGAGAAAAGAGGCTTCTCATTTCTCATTTTTATATCACCCCGTTCACATTTCCTCTGTGTTATTTACATCTTCACATATCCTTCACAGTTTAAAGTGTAATTACAAAAACAAAGACTTCGCAGTACGTCCACCGGCACATTCTGTTCAGCCATCCGAGCTAAAAACGGCACCGTAAAGCACTTTGGGACGAGAGTATCAGCCAAAGGGCAGATGTAATGTTTAGGTTAGTGAAATGAGGAGAAGTTAAGATTCAAATCTCAGACATCCTGTTTCTAGAAACCTTCGCGGCTTCTTTCAAAACCAAAAAAAAAATAAAATAAGTACCCTGCCAACCCCTGCCAGGGACAGCACTCAATCATCTGTTGCTACCCAGCTGTTACAGAGCCACTTGTCTTTATTCCTGGTTCTCCCGGCATGTTTCCTGCAGCTGTATGATGAATGACATTACAAATCAGTTTTCCATATGGCAGCATTTTGTTTGCTTTTTTCTCCGAGGGACCGTGACAACCCTACAACGGCCTCATGACAGGATTTGCTGTGATTACAGAGCAGTGTAACTAATAGTAGCGCAGTCCCGGAGCACTTTCTCACAAAGAATATGACACTGTGGCAAATGGATGCTTATGGCTGGCAGAAAATCCTTTTTTTTTATATACCCGAGTACAGAATGGTACGAGAGGAACTGTGGAGGAAACATCAGCGTCCAGTTCCTTTATTCACTTGTACTGTATGTCTGACAAAATATATTCAACTCCAAGTCCCATCTTACAGTCTTAAATCTGATTCATGGGCATGAAATTCAATTATTTTGCCTTAAATTTATAGCACAGTTAACATAAAAACTGTCCACAATGACACCAGGTTTGATTTGTTTGTGAAGCCTTTCTGTTTTTCCTCTCTAATCCAGTTTTTTAGGATGTTTTCCAGCAGCAGACGAGTTGTGGGCAGCTTCTGTTTGTTATACCTGCGTCCACTGTATTTACTCTGGCCAACCTCATCTGCTTATTTTTGCTGGTCGCATGGTTTACTGCGACTCGCCTGCGTCCTGTCCCTGGAACGAGGCCACTGGGGGGACGGGCCGGGCCGGGCCGGGCCGGTGTCACGGCCGCACACTTCCAGTCTGGAGAAGAGATTCACCCTCCTGGAGATGTGGCCATGAAAATATATTGTAAAGGTTTATTTTTCCATAAATGTTTATAGAATTCCTCCGCCTCCGCTGCAAACCCCAGCTGCTGACTGGGCAGGAGGCGTTCTGGTATTGTTTCTGGCCGTGGTCATTTTATTTAGTTCACCCACTGGCTGACAGGTGCTGTGTAAGAACAAGTCTGGCTCTGTGTGACTCTCAGTGATTAGGCTAATTGCTAAATGCTAGCAGAGGCAGTGAAACCTTAGATGTGTGATTACAAGAAGCTGCGTCTCCCTCAGGAAGAGTTTCACTGATGGCGAAAAAATCAATTTCCTCCTCTTGTATTCTGGAGCGGCTACAACATAATTAGACCAGGCATTAATTGTAATTGTCCGCTGGCAAAGCTCGGACTGAAACACAACTCAACTTTGGCTTTCTGGGATCTTAAAGGAGCAGTTCACCCAAAACTGAAGATTCAGTCATTATCGACTCACCTCCAAGTTTGGTAGTAGCTCTAAATCCCAAATACTGTAGATTTGAAAAGACAATATTTACACTCTTGACATGAGGTTGAGCTTGTGCTAACACTTTTAGCTTAGCAGTTACAGTGAAGAATTCAGCTTTAAAATGGATGTAAATAACGTCTTTTCAAAAAGAAGTTGGGATCTCAGGGCTTCTGGATGAGCTGTCTGGAGCCATTTCAAGTTTTTTTTCCGGTTGTTTAAACTTCATCCAATTCTCTTGAAGCCCCAAGAACCCAAACTGATTTGAAAATACATCACTTACACCCGTTTTAAAGCAGAAACCTTCAGTGTAGCTGCTAAGCTAAAAGTGTTAGCACGAAGTGGGGCTCACTGACGCCTTAAGGGTGTAAAAAATGTCTTGTGTTTTAATTTTATGTTTTTTTTGGTTACAAAGATGTTTTTTACGACCTTTTTAAGCCGTAATCTTCACTGTAGCTGCTAAACTAAGAGCATAAGTGTGCACCCCCCTCTGAAGTGGGGTGCACGCCAACGCCTTTAAGGGTGTACATGACATCTTTTCAAATCAATTTGGGATCTCAGGGCTTCTGGAGACTTGGATCATGACGGACAAGCTGTATGGAGACATGTTAGGTCTCCAGCTACTTCGGTTGTTCAGGAGAATGCTGTTCTGAACGCCGTTTTGCTGTGAAGCTTCAGAAATGTTTTGTGGACTATGAAACTTCACCTGACGTCCATCAGCATGAGGGTGAGGAGATAATGACTGAATTTTCATTTTTGGTTGAACTTTTCCTTTAACAGTAGTAGTAACATTTTCCCAGGAGAGATATATGCAGATGCAAACTTTCGAGGTGTATACTGTCTAACAGACTCTCGACTGATGCCTGAGTGACTGCAGACATGCACGTCTCATCGTGGGTGAGTGGGCTTTTTTTTTTTTTTTTTTTGCTCCGTGCAGCGCTGTGATTAATTCTTTTCCTCCAGCAGCGTTTCCACGAGGGCAGACCACAGCTGTGTCTGCAGCCGAGGAGGGGTGGCGGTGTGGGAGGGGGTGAGGGGACACGAACCGGAAGAGCCTGACCACAAACTGTCCGCCTCTAGACCAACTCAGCCATAGGAACCGGGCCTGTTTACATAAGCGCCTCCCGCCCGTGTTTACAACTAGCACACATTTTTGTTTTACCACGTCTAAACTCCTCGGACGTTTATTTTGCTTCACTTGAACTGTGAGTGTTGGGGCTACATTAGCAGATGAAAGTAGCCGAGGCTGGCAGGCTGGTGGCTGAGAGTCTGACGGACACCGAGGGTTACACTGGGTCAGGGAGATTGAGAGTTTGCAGCACAGAAACTCGCAGGCATTGACTTTCAACGAGTTCTTTAATAACGTGGGCCGTCTTCCCGTCAAAAGAAAAAAAGCGGTTGCCTGAGGCGACACCTTAAAGAAGAGGAGAGAGCCAGGCACCTTATTGGACCGATTCCCATCAGTCCGACAAACAAAACAGGCAGGAAGTGTCTTAGAGGCCGGGGCATGGATTACACTCTGCATGCTGGGAAAGAGCTTTCTGTTTAAGAGAGGATGAAGCACAAAAAGAAAAAGGGAAGTACAAGCCGGGGAGAAGGGAGAGACTCGAGGGATGGGGAGAGAAAGCTGGCGGACGGGGTGTTGGTTAATCCCCTAAAGCATCCATATATTGCCTCCACCTCCTCTCCCACTGCTTGTAAACGGCGAGGAATGTAACATGTTGTCTTTGGGCCCTGTGTGTGTAGACGCCTCTGGTACGGAGAGAGATTTATATTCGCCGACATTGCCCAAAGCATACCACGTTGCTTTTTTTTTTTTTTTTTTTTTCTTGCTGGCTTTGAAGAGAAGGCAGAGCTTTCCAAAGAAGCAACCAATATCAGAAATGTCCTCTCATTTGAGCCTGATTTATGTTTCAGAACCACATTAGAGACGTGCCAGAAGCTGTCAGTCCTCCGTTCAGTCAAAAGAGCCATCGGAAGAAAGAAAATACAATCCGAAGACGGCTTAATACTCGCCCTTTTTTCCGACTGTCTTCTAAGCATTCACTTAAATAAACATTTGTCTTGAGAAATTCCTTTTCAAAATCAGGAAGACGAGTCTCCGCGGTGCTTTCAACTTGTTAAGAATTCCTCTGAACCCTCTGGTTGGATTCAGCTCGCGTTTTTTTCTTTTGCTTACTTGTTTCAAGTAAACATAAAAAAGAATCCGGCGAACTTATGGATAATTCAGTTTTAAATCAAATGTAAGAAAATGGAGTGATAATACATACAGGATACGCTTCAAAACCCCCGTGTGAACAATTGCTTAACATCACTGGAGGAGAGCGCTGCCTCCTCAGTATGTAGGCCAGCGGCTCGTCTGTGATGAAGACGCCCTGTAATGAGTGATGATAAAGGCAGCAAACTTCAGCGAGTGCTAGGCGGCTCAAAAACCTATGTTTTTGGCTTTTACGCAGGACCAAAAAAACCAAAAAAACAATGTAAAAACAAGATGTCCCCCTTCTGCTTTCACTTAGCATATCTAATCTTTAAATCCAGTCTTGGCCAGCCAGTGCACAGAATGAAACTCGAGATAAGACGGAGAGAGAGAGACGTACAGAGGATGGAGGGGAGTGGAGGGGCGACTTGGAAAGCAACCAAGTTAACTGTTTATAAAAGCCACATGAATTAATGCAAGCACTGTAGAGAGACAGACAGTCAGCCATTCAAGGGTTTTTTTCAAGCAGACAGGCTGGGAATATATGAATATGTGAATGAAAAAGAAAATGGATGTGTTACATTAGATCGGTCCTGTGATGCAGTGATGAACCATTTTCACTGTTAAAACATCGTGTTTATATTCAGCTGCATCGACTGTTTCTATTTTAACTCTCAAAAAGAGACATTATTATTCTGTAAACGGTTGTACAGCGAGGAAAATTAAACAAATGTTGAGGCTGGAGGTTGAACGAAAACAATCTTAAACTGCCGAGCAGCAGCAAGTTCAGGTAAGAAAAAGTTAGAGGCTGTCACGAGAGTAACTTCCCTCATTTGTGTTTGAGGAACGACACATTCAACACTAAACTATATATGTCGTGCTACAGTTAGCATTTTTGCAAAGTCAGATGGGTTTTTTTGAATGGGTTTTTCTGTTAAATGTCTTTGGTTAGCACACAACATCCAATCCTCCAATTTACTGATAAAAAAGGAGCTGCTAAAGGTCCAACACCTCAAATTTACTTTATTTTTATGTATTATTTTGTACTTAAAGCCTCAAATAATAAATGCTCATGTGATTGTATACAGCCGTCGGGTTGTGGAATAAATGGACGCATTACAGTCATAAAACTGAGACTTTTCCAGGACTATAATCATCCATACTAAAATCTATAATCATTGCATCCCTTCCCTCAAGTTTCGGGCACATACTGGACACACAGGGCACAAAATCTTTGTGTAAACTGACTCTGCGGACGATGAAGCTCGAAGTTTTGCGAAACAAAAGGCCATGAATTGAAAGTGATTCCGGGACAGAAACAATATCTCTTGAAGTCATTCTTAGAGGAAAAGGAGCGAGTTCCTGATAGTGTGCTGCTATAGACCCTGACAGGAAAATAAACAACAGCGGGACTTGGTCAATAGGCCTTCCTGTAAGCTTGTTGCTCGCAGGTCTTCTCGAGTATCAGGAAAGGCATTTATTGATACGCTGTTAAGATGACACCTGATAGAGAGCACTGGGGAGATGTACTTTGAGCTGTTAAAAATGAAATCCATGACATGTTTTGCAGGGTTTTGGAGCCAGGGGAGGCGTTTCTTGTACGTACGGGCTTGTAACTCGATCTACAGCATTTCTTTAAATAGGAAAGACACATGAAAGTTGCGCCGCACACTTCAGGCATCAGGAGATAAATTCTCCGATTCAACTGGAGGTGGAGGGCCAAGGAGTTAAACCAAAAGAGGGGGCACAGGGGTCTGGCATGAATGCGGTCATCCCTGCATAACCCAGGCCACTGAGCCTCCTACCTCCCCCACAAACACCTCCTCCACCTCTCACCCGCTCTGTGGAACCACAGCAGCGTAAGAGCCTCATTTAGGAACATAGAAAGAAAGGCAGAAATCTCTTTCTCAGGAAGATTAGTGGCCGTCCCTTTGGAGTAGGCCTGCGGACGGGGAGGGAGCCGATGAGAGGAGGGGGTCTATTTTTCTCTGGGACATTTTTCTCTGCCAGAGGGGGGCCGTGACCCGCTCCGGAGCACCCTCCAGAGAAAGGCCAGTGCGGAGACCCCAGTGGAGACCCCTTCAGACTCCAGCTCCATCTCAGACTTACCCACGATGGCTGTGATTAACACACGGCTTCTTATCGCAGAGCCACGCTCTCCTCCCTGCAAGAGTAATTACACCAGACTTCTCTTCTTCATCCATCTACGCTATGCTGACCAGTCGGACTTGCAGTTGATCCATTTGCACGGGGGAAAGGCTCGAGGCCACGTGATTTAAAGTACAAGTGAGACGGCAAGCGTTGACAAAAGTGAGGAGATGTTTCTGTGGCATCCTCCTAAGATACATCAAACCGTGAATAATTATCTGCGGACAATGTGTTTTTTTATGCTGAGGAACATCAATCTACGTTTGCAATTCAGAAGCTGCGGCCAAACCCAGAGAAAGATGAATATAAGACACCGGTTAGGCAGAAATAATCAGTGTTAGCGAGCTTGTCTGCTCCACTGGCCTCGTACAGTCAACACCAACGTGAGGGATGATGGAAAAAATTCTCCCTGGCAAAACTTTCTCTGAATATAATAAGGGCCGTAAAACAACAAGTTGGCAGCTCCGTGTTTGAAACTGTCGCTCGTCCTCAGACGAAGGGGAAACGCAGCACATCTGAGCGTCCACATGCTCGTTTCTGGCGTGAAGTAAGAAGGAGGGGGGTGCATCAATCACAGGTATTCCTTTGAAACCCTGAGATGTTTTACAGTCCTGGTAGCGGGCACCTAATCTGAACACATGTTACTCTGACATGGTAAAGCACAAGCCGACACAGACTCGTAAATCCCGGGGGCCCGGGAGTCGGGTTGCAAGGGCCGAGCCTGTGGTAGCACGCCCTGTAGCTGCGAGACAGATGCAGGCTGTCACACCAAATGTGGGCGCTCATTTAAAACCATTAACAAGGTCCTGAGAAAGAAGCCTGATTCCTATCGTACAGGCCGAACCCAACCTGCGCTTTTCCAGGCAGCATCCCTGGCTTCCCCCTACTTCCCCTCGGACCCTGAATCACACCCTGCAGACGCTCTCACATTATGTCTTTGCACTCGGAGCGCAGCATGTCTCCATGAAACACAAGCAAAGTGAGCTCTCATGAAACGAGTTATGAGATTCCTGTCCAGCTGACACAAAGGATTAGGGCGAACAAGACGTTCTCAGGATGTTTCTGCTTAAGTTACACGGTTGTATGGTGCGGCTTCATTTACAAGCTTAAAGGAACAGTTCACCCAATAATGGAAATTTAGTCTATGCGTCCCCAAGCTGATGGAAAGTCCAGTCGGATAGTCCGAAAAAGATTTCTGGAGCATTCTCCTCAATAACTGAAGTCAATCTATTTTGCAAAGATGTTACTTAGACCGTCGATGAGCGGTGGAGATTTCTGCTTAGTCTTCGGCTGCCGTAGACTTGGATTACGGCGGACGAGCTGTATGGAGACATTTTATTTAATTCTTCGGTTGTTTCTTAACGTTTAAAACGAGTCCACATCCACTTCATTTGTTTAGGAGAACGCTGAAACACTGTTTTACTGTGAAGCTCCACTAACGTTTTGGAGACTGTAAACCTCACCTTACTTTCTATGAGCATGGGCGTCAGTAGATAAAGACTAAAGTTTAATTTTTGGGTGAATATAAAGCAGTCTGCAGGGTTTTGAGAACTTTGTGATTCAGTTTTGAATAAATAAATAAAAACAAATAAAAGAGGACCTTTCAGTGAGACGTCTTACAAAGAATGTTTCCGAGCTACTTGATTTATTCACATTTGCCCTATATCTATGTCTCCACACGCATACTAATGTGACGACCAGCTCGAATACAAAACAAGGAATAATCAAATTGAAAACAAAAGCAGAGCATTAAAACTATCTAATGACTTGCTAACGTCCTACTTTTTACTGTCCCCGTGCGACAAAGTGAGCTTTGTGATGGCAGGCCACCAGGCCCTTCATTAAACTGTAAAACCACTTGAATGATATGTTCCTGCGGTGGCCCCTCCAATGGTGCCAGTGCGTCGTTCCTGAGGGGTTTCAGTGTCCACCAGCCGGTTCCACCAGCAGGCGTTAGTAATTTATAACGCTGTGTACCTCAGAGGCCCCAGCAAGGTCCTCAAACCTCGTTATGAGGAGTTTTCATCACACATTCACTAATGAAAACATGAGCTCTCATCTTTTAATTATGACCCCTTTATAGTGGGGATCTTGCACAGCCTGCCCCCTCTGTGTTACCTCACAAGCACAAATAACCTCCTGATTAGTGGCACACTACTTTTTTTCAGCGGGGCAAGGTTAGAAAAATTCAACCCCCACAGCCGACATGACACACAATGGTCATATCTGTGTACACGACTGAATAATTCATGTCGTGGCAAGAGCAATATTTTCTTCTTTGCTGGTTTGAAAAAACTTGTGGGTTCTTTGTGGAGGTGCCAGCGAGGGTGCACTGAAACGTCCTACTTTCTCACCCCGCATCCCTAAACAATTAATGCTCACGGCTCCTCTTGTGGCAGGCCACCAAGCCCATCATTAAGCTGAAATACCGCTAACGCCACAATGTCATACGACATCTTCTTAGCATTTCAAAGGTGCTTCCCATCTTCCAGCCTTTATCCAGGGCCTCTGATACACCATGTTGTCCACTGCTATGCCAGCCCTTTTTAGTAATTCATGAAATTTACACTCGGGAGGTGAGAACAAGGTCTTTCGGCCTCATTATAACATTTTTTCATCACCCATTCCCTGACATCTCTGAAACATGCGGCCCCCATCTCTTGGTCTAACTCTTTTCATGTGCCACCCAGCTACTTATGTGAGGAGCCATAATGCTTCAGTTCACTGCAGAGTTCATGATCCTCCAGAAAAAACAAAGATTCAAGAGTGCTTTACTCTTCGAGCGTTTAAAAGGAACAGACCTGAAGTGTTTCCTCTTTCACCGAACTACAAAAAGACCTGACTAACTGTTATTCTGCAGCAGCACTGGAAAAGAGCCGTACCTCTGGTCAAAGTGGTGGGCGAGGGCTTCTTCGGGATTTCTGAGAAGCTGCTTCCATCCAGACCTGAACTCTTACACTCCTTCTTCTCTGTGGCTGTTGGAGCTGAAGTCTCCATGCTGCTGTCCTGTTCCTGTCACAACCTGGAGAGACAAGAGAGAGACAAACGTCAGAAACATAATCTGATGCTGCACAGACGTTTTTAAATAACAATCGCATATTGTCGTTTCTTTAAAATGTGACGTCAAACACAACTGCAGTAACAGCAGGAAAGATTCGCTGAGCAGTGGAAAGAGCTGGAAGATCAGCTAAAACGGTGGAAAAAGTCACCATGCACCAAGCAAACATGCACGCACATGCTCGCAAAAGTTCATGGGAGTTGTAGTTTGTTGTATGCTAACAAATTAGCCGTTTGTTGTTGCTAACTGCAGGAAGTTTTTACCTTCCAGCAAAACAAACAGACTTTCTTAGAACTAGAGATGTGATTTTAAAGTCAGGAAAGTTGCAAATAAACACTAAAATCTGAAATAATATTAAGTAAAATACAGAAACGTGACACGGCCCACACATCTTGACAAACAATGACCAAGAAGTCTGCCTTCTCTCTGCTTGTGATGCCGAAAGCGGCAAAAAAAGAAATCATGACCCGGCTACTCAAGATAACCCACAGACCTAGTTACTTGTTACTCTACTGAACTACACCCACCAGCCGCATCACTGTGCAGAAGGAAGTGTGCATCTTCTCGTGGACGAGAGGCTCGTACTCAACGTAACGCTGGCAAGCTTAGTTAGCGTTCCTCTCATCACCTACTTCCCTGTGTGCAGCGATACAGCGAGAAGATGAAACTTCTCACAACAAGATCTGTGGATTATCTTTAACCAGGTCATGATTTCTGGAAAGAGACATCGATGTTGAGTCTTTCAAATGTACGAGTGCCATCTAGTTCATTATATTCAATAAAAGGCTGATATCTCCAACACTCTGCAACTCACACCAAAACAATCTAGACGGATAAAAAGCACTTTTAGAAGAAACTGAAATATGTACTTTTGATTTTTAGGTGAACTGTCCCTTTAAACTAAATATAGTAAACTTAAATCTATTTTAAATGCTGCAGTTTTTTGTTAAATTCCAGACTATTGAAGTGTATTACAGTGTTTGCCCTGTGATTGCTCCATAGGTGTGTATGTATTTATTCTGTCAGACTAAATGAAGTCGGGTCAGGACCTGAACACACACGCAGGTTCCTCAGTTTGATGTAATGAGTTCACACAGCTCCTCTGTTCCAATTGTAGATGTGAGAGGCTCTCAGCGCCGAGGTT
This sequence comes from Pagrus major, assembly GCF_040436345.1. Taxonomy (NCBI): domain Eukaryota; kingdom Metazoa; phylum Chordata; class Actinopteri; order Spariformes; family Sparidae; genus Pagrus; species Pagrus major. The sequence continues at coordinate 31,691,028 of NC_133223.1, forward strand.
AGAGCCGCACACACACTGTGTCAATAACCTCCTCACGTCTGTGTGAATGGCTCGATGACTTGGCAACGCGCCACTTGTTTGACTTGGTGGGACCTACAAGATCATCCTCTGGCGAGAACAAACAAGACCCAGTGGCAGCCTGGGAGGGAAGCGCCGGCCTTCCACGCTCTCCAGCGAGGTCGTCGCTTTTCCACCTGCTTTCAGACGCCGGTGAGAAAATGTCTGTGTGCTTTGACAGAGCGCTGAGATGACATTATGGCAAGAGCGAGCAACTGGATGCAACCGGAGGGGGTGACTTCATATTTCACAGGTGCGGAGGGGGAAAATCTTTCCATGTTTGGGAAAAGCGAGAAAACATTTTTACATCTGAATGCTTTGGGGCATCCGAGCGAAGCGCTTCAGTTCGCCGCTCACACCTGTTGGCCGCTATGGGAAGTGAGCTGATTAAAACTTTACACGAACATACCAAAGAAGTCATTTTAAAATCTCGAGTCTTATAAAACAAAATGTGTTTATGGCTTGACTTGTGCCCAAAGGACACAAACAACACCCTGAAACAGCAATCCGGAAATTAACTCTCGCTCAAGTCAGGGAAACAAATGTGATTTTTGGCTGTAAGAAAGACCACAAAATAAAGGATGAAAGGAACAAATTAAAAACACATTCTCTCCCTCCAGTAACACTTAGAGAGCATGGGAACATGTTAATAATAATAATAATGAGCGCAGAGAATGATACTGTCAAAGGTAACTGCTCAGTGATCTGGTTACAGCCGATGTGTGAAGTGTTGTCTTTGGTTTCATGTGGATATCCAACATGTCATCCTTTATTGTGAGGTGTGTGTATTAGCAGCCGTGTCTGCGACCCTTCGGAGGTGCCAGTCGCCTGTCACCGAGCCAATGTAAGCCGATTAGAGGTGGGTGACTAACAGGTTTAGGCTGCATCTGTTTCTTTTTTTTTCCGGTGCCAAGAGCGTCCTCGGGTCTCGTCTCGGAGAACTCCGTCACTCTGACATCACCTTTGTGATAGAATTTAATGTGCTCTTTCATGGGCTTTTATCTTATTCAGAGTTGGCCAGCGAACAGGCTCCTTTTGGTACTGAACCCCTCTTGGCCCAGATAAGATGTGCCCATGAACACACCAGTGCTCGCAGCAACGGAGCTTGGCTTCCAAGCAGCCTGCCCCCTTAAAAATAACTGAGAATCCTCCCCTTAACATCAGCGTCTGATGAACATCTGGCACCACATTAATAGCTGTTTCCACGCTTTTACAGCATGCCAACTATTTGCTTTCCAATTGCCTCTGAACCTCGAGCCAATATTTTGATGAAGAGAGGTTTGGGGTACAAGCACCTGTAAAGGTCATTCACTGAAAAATAGAAAAAATGCCAGCAGGTGCAGTTTAGTGGACTGTTGGATCTGATGTGTAGCAGAGCTGGGTGATACGGCCTTAAAGGTGCAATATGTAAGAATCGGCCACCTGTCGAAATTCAAACTCAAAACAGAAATTCAAACTCAAAACAGAAAGTGGGCAGCAAATCAGCAGAGTAACCACTACCTGCTAGAAGTTAGCTGTCCAGTTAGCAGTCCGGTGTGGGAGCTCGGAGCACCAGGGAAGTGTTTACACCGTTAGCACAGGAGCTTTGGAGTGGGACAGGCCAGGGCTAGCTTGTTAGCATGCTAACTTTAGTAGATTTCTCTGCAACACTACATAGAGGTCTTAAAGTCAAAACTGTTATTTAATCACATTGTTGATCATTTTAGTTAATTTTTGAATGATTTGGAGAAAAAATTCCTACATACTGCACATTTAACATAGTATTGTGATATTTTTAGACTATATCGAGTCAACAGAAGCTATAATCTTCTATAATAAGCTAGAAGATATAATAACAACATATAGTCCAGCCCTACTGTCTCTGTAGCTCTGAGTTCATTTCTCAGAAAGTGGCCCCAACTTCACCCTGACCCCCCCACAACCCACCCACCCACCTCTTTCCCTAATTCTGTGGGGCTGTTACATTACCCCCCTCTGCCCGGTGTCTCCCTACAGGCCGGACCCGTGTTGCCCCCGATGACAGGGAAGCCCAGCTCTGACAGGCTGGTACAGGTGTCAGGAACCGAGAGGACAGATGGCAGGGGCCAAAGGCGAACAAACAACAAGGGTGCACTTCTTTTCTCATCTTCTGGTTGGCTGGGCAGCCCGGTGCAACACGAACAGGATAAGCCCCCTCCTCCTCCTCACCACCACCACCAGCACCTCCCCTCTTCTCTCCTTACCCCTGCGTCTTGTGCCATGTGACCACCACAGGCTGGAGGACTTGAGATAGCAGGGCAGGATTACCCTCATTTTACAACACACACAGTCACCAAGAAATCAAATGATCACCTCTCATTTTGCTTGAATATGCAAATAAGGCATTATCTCATTAATAATGCACACATTTGCATCTGAACATCGGATGAGGCCGTTTTTTACAAAGGGATTCTTGGATGTTTCACCTCCATAAATCAGATAATTCTGTCAAAAGCCTTAAAAAAACATCAATTTCCAGCATGTTTTCAGCTATAAAATGTTCTATAAATCAGGCTGTGAATGATATTTGAACAAACCCCTCTATGAAAAGCTTCAGAATATAGATATGGATGCAACTGGAAGGTTTGGTGTATGTAAGTGTGACTGAAGTGGAGATTTTTTGGCTCAGAGTTCAAGGAAACAGCCTTTAAAGATGTACGGAAAATTCAAAGAATGGTGAGTAGGATAAAAAAATTCATTTACAGATATCACCGTGAAATTTCACCAGTTGATTATTCACATTAAAACAATTATTTTTTGTATTACAAGTTTTCTGCTATTTATGGTTTTAATATGCAAATGAGGCTATCTAATTAAATATGCACTCATTGACATGCATGTCAAGAACAGAGATAAACACCTAAATGTGTATTTTTGGACATTTTCTCTTCACCAGTCTAAAACAAGAAGATAAACAGCCCAAAATCTGTGTGTTTTCACCTGTGTTGTCTCACAGGAAGAGAGCAGCGGTATCAAAACATACAAGTTTTTTACACTTGTAGAAGAAGATGCCCCAGGATCCGCTTTACTGTCTGATGACCGCATGATTTCTGGGAAGTGCAGAGCAAAAAAACACCAGAGCAACGTCTGTCTGCAAAATCCCCCAAAACAAGGATCTTACAGATTACTGCTTTAAATGATTTATAGTACATTTCAATGCAAAGCCGCTTTTCTTTTTCTTTTTTTTCCTCCATGGGTAAGGCGAGACTAACCATATCCGAAACCAGTTTTACAGCGAGGCTGCTTTGTTCTTGTTCCTTCCTGCCACACGGCCACAAAACTGGATGTTTTTCCATTGAAAAATGTCTTTGAATGTTTGCGATAAATCACGAAAAGGCAAAGTGAGGTTTTGCTGAAGAGTCTGTATCCGTGCGTTTTGCTTTTTTCCCCACAAATGCAAGACTTCCGGTTTGACTCTTCTGTAAGTGAAAACAGATGCCAAGAAATATGTATTTTAATACATTCGACAGGAAAAAGGCTGCGTGTATTTTCTGGATAAATATCAGATTGTTTTATTTGAATGATTCATAGCTGAAAAAAAGCAGCTTTCTGTGCTGGTTTAACACACGGGATGGCAGATATTAAGAGAGAAGAGAAACGGTTTATAGCAAAGATTGTACATCTTGATTTTCCTCCACCAGCCCTCCCGCTCTGATGGACCATCCAGACATGCCACTTAACCACACGAGACACAGGAAAAAGACTGAGGTAATGGGGAAAGTCACTGTTATATTTTCTCCTGCCAAGGTCAGTCTTCAAAATCATAAGAGGTTCTGATGATTCCACTTGTTTCCAGTGCAGAGTCACTTGTTTCTGGAGAAAATGCACATATCTTAAAACAAGAAGAGTCAGAATAATCATGAATTATCCTGCTCCGTTTGTAGATTATCTCAGATTTTAAAGATGACAGCGTCTCCTCTTTGAACTCCTCTTCCTCTCTCTTGTTAATTCACCTTCAGCCTCCCCCCCCCCCCCCCCCCACCACAGACTTTTTGTTATGAGACCTGGTGTGTGTTTTTCTTAGCGCCTCGATCAGTTTCAAGTGTTCCTCTCCACCACTACCGTTCAACAGCTCGCCTTTCACCAACACTGAAAGGAATGCAAACACACATCAAAAGAGGCCCCTCTCATTTTGAAGATTTCCAGGCTTTGCTCTTCTTACTTTCTTCCTTCCTATCTTTCAGTCAATGTGATCCGTATGCTGGTAGGATCTCTTTCCTGGCAGCGCACACACACACACACACACACACACACACGCACACGGGTGCACGCGGTGAATTCGCACACAGGCTCACCAACTGCTGTCCCACACTCTGCTCACTTGGCAAACGCGGCAGCAGAGATAAATAGGTGAGGTCTCCTGCCCCTATGCCACCTGCAGACCTCTCTGCTCAGGTTTCTGATGCTGACACTCATGCAGGTCAACATAACAAGCACCAAAAAGCCAAAATAAGGTTTGTTTTACATACTTTTGTGTCTTCATCATAGACTTAAATGTTGACGAGTTATTTTTGAAAACAGGTTTGGATTTCTTTTTTTTTATTATCATGCTGCTCGTAGTATTGTGATCTGTTTTTACGCCTGTGTGCTTTATTTCTGCTTTGTTGTGAGAAAGAAACTGTTTCAACTGTGAGATACTTTCACCTTACTTGAGTATAATACTTGTTCAAAAGGGGAAATACTTTTTACAACGCTTTCATTTATGTGTTATCTTTAATTGTTGATTGCTCTTATCAATATTTTGCTATTGACTAATGACTAATTCTATATTCACATGGATCAAAGCACACAAAGAATGGGATAAAATTGATTAAATTGAATTCTTGGTCTGTTACAGACTTAAAATTCATGTTAAATTGTTAAATTAGTGAAAGAAAGAACTGAAAAATCTAAATTATTAACTTCTCGTTGTCCAGGTAACTCCTCCTTGTGTGTTAAAATATTTTAAAGGAGACATATTTTGCTGACTAGAACAGGTTTACGTTCTTTAATGCTCAAAAAAACATAATTTTCCTCATTCTGCAGCTCTGTATTCACCCTCTGTCTGAAACACTCTGTTTTAGCTCCTGTCTCTTTAAGGGCCACCCCAAGTGGCCTCTGATTGGTCAGCTCACACACGCCTGAACCAGCACTGCTAACAACAACAACAACAACAGAGCAGCTGTGCTAAGTTAATTTTTATGTACCAAACTAGCTGCTAGGCAGAAATTATGCAAATGTGTGACATGGTGACGTAGTGTGATGTCCCAAGTCACAGAATTAAAGGCGGGACTACTGACAAGGCGTTTCACGAGCAGTGTTTTCTGTGGGAGAAAGGAGTTTTGTCGGTGTGGACATTGACCTTTTTAACGTTCAAGATGTTTTACCTGCACAAGAACCTATAACACATTGAAGAAAAGGAAAAAAGTGAAAACGCACAATAGGTCTCCTTCAACTTTGTGCAACGACATCGTCTACTGTTTCCGTCGTTGCTACTGTCTGCCTCTCTGAACTAACTTTTTCATCGTGCTGTTGTCCTTCAAGCAGTAGAAAGTCATCCAGTCCGCTCAACTCTTCCCTCCAGTTGCACCCGAAGTGAACAAAAGGCTAAACAGGACGATACACTGAGGAGGAATGCTGCAACCGTCCGATCTAATTTACAGGTGGACAGGTGGAGGAGAGAGGGGGGAGGAGGAGGAGGTGGTGACGGAGTCCACACAGGCTTCCTCTTTCAGCTGCACCTTCACTATATCCAGAACCAGAGAGCTGCTCACATAATGCAGACAGAACCCAGCTGGCTTTCCCCTCACACAGGGCAGCAGCAGTAACCACCTTGGCCAGCCTCTCTGCGACAGTTTGATGAGAAACCTTTAATTTAAACTCACCAAATGTTCCCTCCATGAGAGCTCTTTTCACTAACCAAATACTTCCTTCCTTAGACAACACAGCCCATTTTTAGTCGCTGGCTGCAGCAGGAGGTTTTTTTCTGTTTCATCTGAGACCTGCAGCGTTTACAGACCGCTCCATCGACATTTTATGTGATTCTTCTGCTGCGTGCTGCATCTCACAGCAGCCTCAAGGTGTCATCTACAAACATTTTAACATTTTTTTTAAACTGTAACCACGATTTTTAACCGCTTTCATTGCTGCAACAAATTGTTTCGTCATGTTTTCCTTACAGTAACGAGCTGGAGTTTAAGTCTTGCCCCCTCGTGTTAATCTCTATTATGTGACCAGTCTGAGCCAGGAGTCACTCGGCAGTCAACTGCAGTTGCTGGATTCTTTACTGACGTGACACACACACACACACACACACACACACACACACACACACACACACACACACACACACACACACACACACACACACACACAGACAAAGCCCACCATGAACCTTTTGGGATTTAGCTGGATTTTCAAAATAAAAGCCACAAAAGGTAAAAGGAGCTTATGGCAGGCTTGAAGTCCGCTTGAAACTGTAAACTATAGAAACAAAAATCTCAGTTCGGTCTTCAAACACACACAACACGGCCCATAATTCCAACAAAGACACTTGAATGACGCCTCGCTTTCTCTGTACATGTGAGCTCATACAGTAAACAGTAAGTCTTTGCACTATAACTCTCATTTTCTTCATATTAAGTTAAGCTGGCAATGCAGTTTAGCCTTCATCGACCACTGCTGTTCAGCTGCCAGCTACACGCAAAAACAACACAGCACAGCTACATCCAGCATTTCATGCGACGCAGTTTTAGCTCCCGGCTGCACATCCGGCAATACAAAGCGTTTCAGCAGGCAGCAATCACGCCGCCATTACTTCAGAAAATTGCATTTTCTAGTTTTTAAAACCACATCCTAAAACTTTCACCTCCTGGTTTACCACATTTGAAACTGTAATCCTGCCAGCTTCCATCCTCTGAATGTTTAAAGTTTTTGATTTCTGCCTTTTTTGGGCCGAGATGAAGAGAAGAAACGTTAATAGCCCCCTCGGGTCGTGGTGAGGTTCCAGAAAACCTTTGCAAGAACGGCTCTAATCACTTACAAAGCTTGCTATAAACTCTCTGTTCTCTTCTCTGTTCATTTTGGTAAGTTTATAGAGACAATTGGTCTGCAGTTTCTATTTATCCTCGTACACTGAATTTAATGTTATGGCACCCACAGTTACCCACAGTTTTAGACAAGGTAATTAACCTTTAAAGGAGATCCCTCAGATTGGAGGACCATTTTAGCATCTTTCAGCTATTTCTTTTGGTTTTAAGACCATAATTTAACTCTCATAGCGTTGTTTCGAGCCAAGCAGGCAGCTTGTTTTCATCAAACTGCTCTTAAAACCCAATGTTCAAGACCCAGAACCAAATGGCAGACAAAGTTAGTGACTACTGACACTTTCAGGTTTAGAGAAATATCTCCAAGATGTGTGTTGAGTAAATTTACGCCTTTCCCAATCGTATCGCATCAAAACAGTATCATATCAAACAGTAACGTGAGCTAGAATGTGGTTGAATGCTAATGTTAGCTGTTGTCTAATTGAAGCTAATTGATCTTATATGGCACCCATCTGAATATGGAGCTAAAAGAAGAATGAATATTAGTCTTATAATCATCAGATGAACGAGAACACGAAACACGACTCAAAATCAATGCTAACTTCTTGCTAAACCGTTTGCCATGGCAGTTTAAAAGAAATGTAAAATGTCGATGTTGTGTTTACAGCTCGATCCACTGCACCCAAGGGGCCAAAAAAAAATCAGTTGTACTCACAATTAAGCTAAGACCTGTGTGGTATCATCAGAAAGGAATTCAGAACTGACTGAATGTCGTTGTTTTGTTGACGAATGATACACAGCAATGGACGGCAAGTCTCAGACACCTCTGGCAGAAGACAAGTTTGGACTCGGACAGGGCACATTCTCCGCGGGTGAATCACTTGGCTTTTTGCAGAAACGATTCCCTGTGAGGATTTCGACGCTCGGGGTCTGAAAAGGTCACGAGGTAGATTGTGAGAAGTCTGACAGCAACGCATTAGCCATTAGTCTGATTCAAGGGTTGAAACAACATGACTACAGGCTGTCACACGTGTATAGATTCGGGTCAGTCAAGCAGAGTATTGCCACAATATGCATTGTCAGAACCAGGGCTCAGGTTTTCTACTCGGGCCTTTTTAAGTGCTTCCCTTGGCTCCGTAACTCACGGAAATAAATTTGTTCATACGTGTCATGTAAATGAGGGCTTTAACAAAGATTTTCTCTCCACATTCCAGGTTTTTATTAATCTCTTATCCGTTCCAAACCTTTACAATCTGCACATGGGGACTCAAATCCCTTACAACAAAAACCCAACCATCCAGTGGTTTTGCAGAAGATACAGAGTAATGAGCAGCTAACAACTGATGTAATATAAAAGGCATCTAAAACAGCAGAGAAAAGCCCTGTGGATGAGTTCTTACCCCACCCCTGAACCTGACCTTTCCTGCTAGTAAAGGCAATATCCTGTGGTTGATCTCTTCGTCTCCCTCAACCAACAGAAAACAGATGTGGAGCTCATGGCCTACACACAGTCCTGAGGCAGGGAGGAATCTACATGGATACAATTTGGGTTTTTTTTGTCCTCAGAGAATCAAATAACTACAGCGGGATGAGCAGATACTGAAGCAAGGGTAGGATAAACTTACAAATTCACAGATTTACAGACAAGTAGGTGTGGTGACATTTGTCAAGCGACAGAAAATTGTTTCAAAGGAGATGGAAATCCCTGCCGAGCTGGGATGAGGTGCAGAGTCAAACCGAGTCGAGCCGAGCCGGCACGTGTATGGATGAGACAGATTTTACATCAAGTCGTCCAACTGTTGCGTGGACAATTCACTAAAAAACTGAACATGTCATCCTCATGGTGGCGCTACAAAACAATTCAGGGGATCTCAGAGGAACCATGAAGATCTGGATACAATCTCACGGCAATCGATCCAAAAGCTTCTGAGATATTTTGGTCTTGAGCGAGAGCCACGCTGCTAATGTGGCTAAAAATGCTAACTGTGAGCATTTGCTGCTCGTCTATGTCATTATAAACTGTCATGTGTTTATTGTTGACATATAACAGCTGACTTAACACTAAACTCACGCTGTAACCATGTAACTGAGATGTGTGTGTGTTTGTGTGTCTGTGTGTAAAAGTCACAGCTGTCACCGGTGCCACATTGAAGCCAGCTTCCTCTCTGAAGCATTTGGACTGGGTCATTCATCCTAAATGTGTTGTTAGCACTCACTCTCGACTGCTTCAGCTGTCAATAACCTCAGCAACTACTTAAGCAAGACCGGCTCCGTGTGTGTGTGTGTGTGTTCCTGTGCAGAACCACAGCGGATATGCCTACGAGCCAGTCTGTAAAGGTTTGGCCCAAATCGATGTTGGCATTTGCTTCACTCAGGTTTCACTGTGGTGAAACTTCCACATTGTTTTGCGGTGAACTCTCCGCTGCAGCCGGACGGCTCGGGATAGTCGACAGTCTGCGTCTGCGGTCTGAACCAGCCGGCCCGTGCGAGGCAGCTGCTGCTACGTCCCCGGCAGATCTCAGGCCTTTGGTGACCGGAGGGGACTTCCCTTGAAGTTGTGTGTGTGTGGGGGGGATGTTGGTTTATTGTGTGTGTTAGCGTTGGCTTGTGAAGTGTCAGTAGCAGCTGTTAGCGCATGTAACCAGGTGAGATCTCCTGGTAATTTGTTACCACGTCCACACTAAGCTGACTAAATCTGAAAATGCAACTTTCTCTCACCATTTTGAGCCTTCTGTTCGCACTAAAACGACATCTTCTCGCCCCACAGCAGAGCTTTTTTGGCCTCCATGGTGGTTTAAAAACGCAGGCCTTGTGTTTTAGTGTGGATGGTGGAGATTAACCCCTTTTGGAAAAGTATGACCTGTGCCTGCTCAGACAGGTTGAGAGCTGTGAAGCAGTCAAGTGAGAAAAACAACTTTCTGACACCTCTAACCCTCCAGAATTAGCATCATTATTACGTACGTGCAACAAAAACTAACTCTTGCAATCACATTACTACTTAATTCTCCTTCACTTGCAGATAAAAACAAGTAAATCCTGAGTATTAAAACACTTTAAAGGTGATCACGGAGACAGAAAAGAGGTTTAACCAGCTGAGATTCTACAGAGTAGTGCTCCCTGTGACAAAACAAGACATCTGAAGACGTCATCTTGGACTTTCAGAAACACTAATCGACATTTTCCACCATTTTCTGACATTTAAAGACGAATATCATCAACAGATTGATTGACAATGAGAATAAAAGTTGGTAGCAGCCCTGCTTCTTTAACTTGCTTTCAAACTGCAGTCTGACTGTCATACGGCTCTCCACAACGACAATAGGAATAACATGCATGTAGATCTTCTGCTGTCTTCACCACCTTTTTCTTCCTGGAATGCTTCGCTAGGCTCCGACCACCTGTTGACACCGTGAGTTCACTCCGAGAGCAGCATTCAGACGTCATCGAGTCTCGCATGTGAAACAGCCGAGTCAAAGATGGCCCCGGCACGTACAACCGGCGTGGTTTTCACCCCACTTTCTCTCTGATGAGCTGATTACAAAACATGAGCGAAACCTCATTTTGGCCTCGAGCCACAGCGAGGGAGAAAACGAGGGAGAAAAGAGAGCGGAGATGATGGCAGCAACAGACATGTTATGCGGGGAGGAGGGGTGGGAGGTTTTGCGGAGCTTGTTGCTAAAGACAACCACATGTCTCTATATCCAAGCTCAACTCTAACTCTGCGCCTCTTGTCTCCAGCTTCTATCAGAGAGGAGACTGTGGCCTGGCACCAAGTCAGCACCATTTGGAATCTAATATCTCCCGTCGTATGGAAACGTAAGAAAAAGGAGCCCGACCGCCCTGCCCTGACTTTATAGCTATGGGAGGGCCTACAGTGTAAATCATAACTTACAAACCCACCACCCTTCTCCTCCTCCCAACACAAACCCCAAAGTTAGAAACACAAACATCCCACTGACTCCCTCTTTCTCTCTCTCTCTCTCTCTGGACGCTGGCTGCAGTTTGTTGTCAGCGGCCTCCTCGTAGCCCTCGATCTCTGCCTCTGCATCAGATTAGGGCCTGTGGCAAACATCGCAGACAATACACCATTGTCTGCGAGCCTCCGTCAGCCCATCTCTAAAGCTCACAGTCGCATAGAAAAAGGCCTGTTGGCTGTTTGATGAGGAAGTGATAATGATGTGGTGAAGGGAAATCATTACCTTTCTGTAACACTCGATGATAACCATCATAAATAAAACTTATCTCACTGTCAACAAACAACAAAATGTTTTATAAACATTGTTATTAAGCAAATTATTTATTATAAGGTTGTAACTGATGTTTATAAACCTCCAGTCAGTAGCTAGATTATCAGAGGATGGGGTGAGGAGAGCGCTCTCGTTCAACCATACTATCCCACCTAGTCGCAGAATATTTAAAATAATGACCAAAATAATGTCTTAAAATTGCCTATTTTGTTGATTTTGTTTGATCCAGGGCCGTCACGCTACATTTCACGTTCCTGGAGGCCATACATCCTGAACATTACGGTCACTGAGAGATTCATTACATGTGTTACGAGAAGAATGCAAGAAATTTTAACTCGCAGGATACGAGGTCATCTGAGCAACATTTAAAGTTAGAAAACAAAGATGGCTGCCAGTACGAGCATCGACTATTGCTGCTGAGTGAAAAAAGGGATCTTTGATTTTATGAGGGTTGTTTTGGGTTTACCGAGGCACACCTTTCTTTGTCTTCATTATTCTTACACTTGACTGACATTAATTCTCTAAATGACAGAAACGTCCAGGTTCTGGCCAGTAATGATCCACTTGAACAGTAACAAAAGCAAACTGTATTCAAACCAGGGCAGCAACTGGCCATTAACGATTGACCGGCCCATTATTTTTTGCAAAATGTTTGGTTCCCAAAGTGACGTCTTCACAACAATCAATCAAAACCCAAAGTATCTTCATTTACTGTTATAAATGATAAAGAAAAGCAGCAAATCCTCACATTTAACAACTGGAACTAGCAAATGTTTGAAATTTTTTTGCTTGAAAAATGATTGAAACAAGTAACTGATGCCATCAAAAGTTGGCAATAATCAACTAATGGATGCAGCTCTAATTCAAAGTAGTGATGCTAAACTTTAAAAAGAAAGATAATCAATCGTATCGTCACATTTCAGACGAACGTTTGCTCTTTTTACTTGATAAAAACTAAAACTCTTCTTTTCCCCAACTCCTCTCTTTCCTTTTGTTTCATTGTACAAGCGATCAATTATTTTCTCAATAAATCGACAAGTTGTAAAAAATATGAGAAAATTGTGAAAAATTCTGATTATAATTATCCAAAGCCCAGAGTGACGTCTTTGAATGTCTTGTTTTGTCCAAAACCCAAATAAATCTCATTTACTTTCATAGACCTCCATGAAAATCAGCAATCATACAGATCTGAGAAGCTGAAAACTCAAAAGTTTAACCAGAAAATGTTTTTTGTTTTCTTAACAAAATAGTCAAAATGATTGATTGGCTGGGCGGCTGTAGCTCAGGAGGTACAGCGGGCCGTCTAGTCATCGGAAGGTCACTGGTTCGAATCCCCTTTGTATGTTGTAAAGCGCTTTGAGCGGTCTGTAGACTGGAAAAGCGCTATAGAAATGCAGCTCCATTTATCAGAAATGTTGCAGATTTAATTCCTGTTTATTGACTAATCGATTAATCGACTAAAGCCCGAGGCGACACTGACAAATGTCTTGTTTTGTCTGACTAAGAGTCCACTACCTCGAGATATCTCATTTATCATCATAGACGACTAAACAAACCAGCAATCATACTAAACAATATTCAAAACAATTAATTATCACGTCCTGTCGACTGACTCATGATTCACTGTCTGATCACTGCAGCTCTGAATTTGTGATTTTATTGTTTAAGAGGAAAATGGCAAAATAAAAATGTTGCTTCCTGTTTCTGAATCATTTTAATGATCTTTTAACTTAAAAGAACAAAAACAACAACAACATATCGGGCTTCACCTTCACACTGACTGTTGTGTGAAAGTAAAGGCAAAAAAACAACAACCTGTCACTCTCCATTGTCTGGAGAGTTTATCTTGTGTGGAGATAATGAAATTAGCTTCCCCATCCCCCCCCTCCTACAAATTAAGTGACCTCCTGTGACCTGGGCCGGGTTTCCCCAGAAGACCCCTGAGCTACGAGCACTATTGTTCCTTTGTAAGCCGATAGACAATGATGATGTTACTGCCGGAACGCTTTTGGGAAATTGGGTTTCCGATGAGTCAGTGTGTGCTGAGCTGAGGAGTCGGGCCGGGTCGTGATAGGAAGATCTGTGCGCTGCGCTGCCGATGACACATCGTGCATCACACAGAGAGCGCTGTATACAAACTGATCTGTTCGAGTTTTCCTCCCTTTTGGAGAAACTGGAGCTGGAGGAGGTCTTCTTCTTCTGCAGTTAGGAAGACTGTTGTTGGACCTCGCTGCGTGATGTTTCTGCTGCGATTTAGGGGAGCTCCTCCTGTGATTGATGAGGTCAGTCCGTCCGTAATGAGCTTGTCAGTTATTGTACCGTGCAGCCCCTAACATGGCTTGTTAAATGCACATCAGGCTGCATTGACGTGTGTTTTTCAGAGGCCCTACAGTGTGAACGGGCTCTTTTGAAGCCAGTCGTAGAGCAGCGTGACCTCACGTTCTGTTCTGGGATTCGAGTGCCCACTCATAGCTGCTCTAGTGTAAAGAGGGGGAGGTGGAAGCAGGGAGGACCCAGATATGATGTGAGCCTATTTAACCTCACACACTTGAGGGAGAAAGGACAGGACGCTTTCGAGGGGGAGTGAAACAACGGGCGTTAAAACAAGCGGGGATTGTCCTGTGCAGAGGAGACGGGATCCAGTGAAGGGCTCTACACATTGAATGTAAGCAGCCATCTCCCACTTTTCCCTCCATCTGAAGTGCAGGCCCGACTGTGAAGGACGGCGGCGGTATCGCTCAACACGTCTCTGCCTTTTTACAGCCCTCTAAACGGCCATTAAAGTCTCATCAATTCATCCTGCACATGAGGAAGTCTCAGGCCTCCTCTGAGGAGCTCCAGGACACCATGACAGCAGCTCCCACTCCTGATCACCGATGACAGACTCGTATTTATTACCATCAATTTTAATTTTATCAAGTAAATTATTGAGTAAAAGTAGCAAACATTTGCTGCTTACAGACGCTCAGTTGTGACTATTATGCAGCTTTAATAGTTTAATGTTGATCTGACAAAATAACACCACATTATGTTAATCGATCAGTAAATTGGCTGAAAATTAAACAATCAATCAAAAATGATAAAGATAAATAAATAAAAAAGCATGCAGCACCTGTCCTGCATGTCAGACCCGTCTCTCCCCTGTTTCCTGTCTGCCTCTGTCACGATCCAATAAAGACAGAAATGCCCCAAAAACAATATTATTAAATCTATAATTATTTAAAAGTAATCATTAGTCATCATCTCAGAGATTTTCTTGTTTTCTCACTTTGTTGCTGCTCGGGACGCTTTACCAACCCAACATGTGGCTGTTTGACGTCCTGGGAATGAGACTCAACAATCAACTATCTTTGTGGTGCATTCAGGAACAGCTGGGACAAATCCTACTGATTCTACCTTTAACTTTAATAGTCTTTGAATTATATTAATACTTGGAGTACATTTCAGAGCCTGTACTTTATCACTTTTACTTGAGTCTTTCTGACTCTTGACTCCAGAGCGTTCAGCAGCCGGTCAGAGGTTTACTCAGTGCTTGAGGGAAAAAGCAGCAGCTACTCTTCATCCCCAGCCACTAAATTCCAGTGCAAACATTTCTCAGCCGAAACCGCCGAGGCCTCAGAATCACCCCCACCCACCCACACCCCGTTTTCTTACGGCTGCCATCACGAGGTGACAGGCGGCTGAATGGCTTCATCGGTACAGTACAGAGTCTCCGCTCAGTGAGACGAGGGTCGCGGTGGGACGGGTCGGGGTTTGAAGCATTCTCTCCTCTTTTTCAACTTTTGAGTTTACTCAGCAGGAGTGGGTGGTTGTGGTGGAGGAGGAGGAGGGTGGTGGTGGTGGTGGTGTTGGTGGGGTGCTCCTCCTCCCCCCTCCTCCTCCTCCTCAGAGTCACTCAGACTTCACCCTCTTCACCCTCCAACCCTCCTCTCTGTCCCCTGTACGCTAGACTTCATCGGTATTTGCTTTCAAAAAAAGCTGCACCCCCTCCTCCACCTCCTCCTCCTCCTCCTCCTCCTCCTTGGTCTTTACCCCTCCAACACACACACACAGACACACAGTCACTCCTTTTCCAGTATTTGGTTCATTAAATTTTCTGCAGACTTCCAGAAAAGAAGCAGAAAAAAAGAAAACAACAAAAAAGAGGAACCAGATCAATAAAGTGGGGCCTGTGCACAGAGGCGATGTGTGAAAAACAGGGGGGGCTACAGCGGCGGACATACAACAGGGGCAGGGCTGTGGAGATGAAAGTGACATGGCCACTATGGGTCCCTGAACGCTGCAGAGCGGAGCCCCCGAAACTGAGGCTGAATGAGCTGAATAGGCTCATCCATTCTTTACTCCTTTCACTCTCCGTAGGCCCTAACTGTTGGAACTCTTCATTCCTCACAATGGGCAAATGCACTAAAACTTTTTCTTTTTTTTTCTCATGCAAATCACCTCAGCCCTGACCGGGGTTGTCATCATGTGAAGCGGAAAAAACACACACATGCACACACTCAAGATCACCAGCGCTGCTATACATTTCAAACTTCTTATTGCTCTTCTTCTTTTCCCAAACTTTTCTCGGTCTGTTTCTCATCAGCATGCAAAGAAAAAAAAAAGACGAAGAAAAAAAAAACCCAAGAAGGGGGGTCCGTTTGATTTTCAAATGTGGCATCATATGGAAAAAAAGCCTTAAAGAAAACAGCTTGTTCTCAGTGATATGTAGGCCAAAACAACTAACAACAAAAAAGTGGGACTCATAAGTCCACACATGAGTTTGGAGATCATTAGCAGCGCCTGTTAGATAGGAAGGAAAAGCCAACAGCAAATATAGCTGCTTAAGGGCCCCACAAAGGCGTCAAGTGTTTGTTGACTGCTCAGGCCGGAGAGCAAACAGCAAACTTTGAATCTTTCAACAATAAGTACACATCTCCCACAGTCCTGTCACAGGCAGGGATGTATGTGTCCACGCTGCTGCTGCTGCTGCTGAGCTGCTCACACTCTCTGTGTTTGTTTCTTTGCTTTGTTGCATTAAGAGATTAAAACAGTGAAGTGAGGAGTGAAGAGCGAGAGGGGCGATGTCAGAGTGTGACAGTGGAGTTATTTTAATAAAAAGACAAAAACAAAAAAGCAATGAAAAGTGGTTTTCTTAAAGGTGGAAAGTTAAGTTTCAAAGTCACATTTGCAGGATGTTTAATTAGATTTTTTCATTTTATCAGAGATGTAACCATTAAAACAGCCTAAAGAAAAAACAGCTGGACACAAACAGCTTGTGTTGAAGCATTAAAAGCTAAAAAAAAATGAGGGATTGGCGCCGAGCTTTCTGATCGCATCTCTTCCCATATGGATCAAGTTGCAAGCCCAAGATTTTTTGGATTCCTGTGTCAGATAAGTTCAAAGTGCAAATGAGATGTGAAGCTGCCCTGAGCCTCATCTGCCGCTGACACGCACGGCAGCAGAGAGAGAGGGAGAGAAACCCAGCAGCAGCGAAACACTTTTAACCCGAACAGAAGAGCAGAAAAGACGAGTTAACAGAACCACACAGGCGAACTTACAGCGACTTCTCTCTGTCAGCATCATTACAAAAGTTTCTTACCTTCTCTGCGTCTCTTTTCACTTCGAAGCCGAGGCTCTTCCACTCTCTCTCCTTTTTTTTTGTTGTCCGAGGAAAAACTTTGCCTGGAGTCTGATTCCCGTAAAACTAGGAGTGAACTGGCACCGCGCGTAAACAAGCCTCTCCGGACTTGACGCGAAACTCCATGAAAAAAGTTTTGCAGACACTCAAACGCTCAAAAGTTTGCACGGCATTACCTCCTCCAAACCCCTCTTGTCCCGGAGAGCGACTCTCAGTGCGGAGCAGAAGTCGAGTCGAACTTTTTCTTACAATCCATCTTCTCCCCTGAGGTGCGCTCTGGTTGTGCGTGCTCTGCGCGCGTTCAGCAAACTAACATGGTGCGTAAAAAGAAAAGCTTTGTTTTCTCTTTTTCCTGCGTAAAAGTTTGGAAGTGAGCGGCGGTTTGGCTTCACTCTGCAGCAGAGACATGCGGTGGTGTTGAGATCTTCAGGCTGCTGATCTGTTTTCAATCCGACCCCCCCCTCCTCCTTCTTTCTCCTTCCTCCCCCCCCCCTCCTCTCCACCATCTCCTCCTCTCTCTCACTCCCCTCGCTCCCTGGTGAGTTGGGCCATTTGCTGCACCAGATGGGCCGGGCTAACTCTATCCAGCAGTTGTAGACGAGGGGGGGGGGGAAAAAAGTTAGATAAAGTTTCATTTATTGTTCGATTTTTCACGGGCTTAACAGTTAAGAATGTGTAATCGCAGCCAGGTTTTATAAGTCACACTTGAAGCACTCACATTTGCATCAGTTGTTGCAGTTGCAGAGCTCCATAAGCTTTTTGTTTCATCAAGTTTCCTGCAGCTGGAGAAAAAAAAAAAGAGCTCTTGAAGCTCTAATTGTGTTTTTTTTCTCTCTCTCCAGGAGCAGTGATTCTTTGAGTGGGTGGACAGATAATCAAGGCTCTCTAAGATCTTGAACAAACCAAACTCACATTCACCAACAAATACACCCAGACCCTGTAGTTATGTAGTTTAAAGGTTGCTGGTTTGAAAAAAAAAAAAAAAAGTAGTCAGCAAACAATCTTCATAATTCATGCTTTGTTTATTCCCATCCAGCCTTTTTTTTTTCATCTTAGCTGGAACCTTTTATTCAGCCGTGCAGCGTTTGCAGCAGGCAGTGATATGTTGCGGACAAACAGCATTTATTATGTGATTCATGTGTAATTCACCTAGAGTAACCCTGTCCGTGCCGGTGCATCTGAAGGCTCTCTTAGTGTGTTTTAATTTATTGTGATTTTCAAGGAAAGTGAAGATGTGGGAGTAAAGAAGAGTAAGAGGAAAATGATTCCCCCCCACTGCTCTGAACACTGTGTGCAGAACTTGTGTGATTTTATTATTGAGGAATGTGCAACATAAGAGCACAAAAGTGAAGCGATGAAGGTTTTAAAACTAGATCTGGACGCAGTGCAGCGCTGTCAAGATTAGATAATAAACCAGAACCCCCTTTAACATCTTTATCACAACCATTTATTGTGTTTTTCTACTAAATTAGCATAAAACAGATGAGTCACAGTGAGAGTCTCCAGGTAACCAAACCTTCGAATATTACAATGCAAACATGCTTCAACAGAGGAGAAATGTCTGTATGTTACTGAAGAGACGTATATGTATGAATTAATATCTGTTTAATTAATATTGTAATAACACATTCACTGTAAAAAGTCTTTACAGACTTTAGTGGAATCAACTTATCTTTTCTAATTAACTCAACACAGATATACAAGTTTTATTTGTTTTAAGTTGATTAAACTTAAAGTTTATAGTTTTTCTTTATAAAGAGACGAGATCAGCATATTGGCAGACTTCCCAGCATGCATTGTTCGAGAGGTAAGACTCTTGTGAGACCCTTTTATTTATACTTTGAAGAAAACATGTTTTGGAAACTTGCTGCTTGTCTTTAATACATTTTGAGAGAAGTCGTGGTTCGATTTTTTTCACAATAACAAAAAAAAAGAAAAACCATGATGAAGGTTAGTGTTGAATTCAGTCTTTACTTTATCAAACTTTTACACCTTTTATCAAATCATCTTGAGTTGATTGTCATAATTTCTTTGTGCAAACGCTGGAAGAAAGTGAAGAAATCAAATTTAGTCGTAACGATTGTCAGTGCTGTTGATTCAACTTAATATCTTAAGTTAACTGAAGATGTATTTTCAAGTTCAGTTAACTTTGAATTCTGTTTCACAAAAAGAGAAAACTTAAAAGAAAGACGTTGAAACAGCCCAACATTATTTACAGGACACCAGATATCAGGCTACAAAATATAAATGAAGACAAATCATTGTTGCGTGCAAACACAGAATATTTAACATGTATCTTCACCAAAGTAAAGATGTTTCACACAGAAAGACAATATTAAAACGACCTGCAGTAAACAGTTTCTTACAGACCGTTCAAGATATTCTGATGATGTAAAAATGTCCATTTTCATTAATTCAATACATTTAAATGTAAAGTCATCTGGTTTGGTTCTGCCCTTTCATATTTTGTCATATGAAGAAATGATATTAAACCTCTTTTAAAAGTTGATCTTAAACTATCAAAAATTCTATTGTCATTTGCAGGTCAGCATCATTATAATGTAAAAAGTGCATCATTTCCTGATGAAGTCGCGTTTAAAGTAGAATAAAGTGTAAAAACATATTGTAGAGAGCTTGAGTAATAAATAATACTTACCCAGTTACTTTCTACCACCGGTTCACAGGGCTGAAATGTAGTGATGGGATTTCCAGGTCTTCTTAGCGAGCCAGTTGCCAGAATAAGTGTTTCCAATGTACGTTTCTGCAAACCACATGTTGAAACTTTGAAACTCAATTTTATGTTGTGACAGTATTCTGCGTATGGTCTGGTTAAGTTCAGGCACAAACACCACTTGGTTGGGGTTCGGAAAAGATCATGTTTTGCCCTAAAGTACCACAAACATACGAATTAAAATGTATGTGGGGATTGCAGGAGGGTTAACTGTCAACATTTTATTACTGCCAACTAGTCTGTTACAGATAATTTAGCACTAAGGTCACATAGAGTCATTGGAATTAAATTCATAACCAGTTAAGAGTTTATTTTAGTACTTGTCAACCATCAAAGCTGTATTTAACGTTCCTATTTGTAAGGAAAGTAGATTTTTTAATCTCATGGCAAATAATGAAGCTTTGAGATTGTAGGTCGGGTCGGCCGCCATCCCAAAGTGTCAGTTTTTGACGAGTTGGAATGAGACTAAAGATCAATTTTTCTTACAAATTGGACCTTTAACGTTTTATTTGGGTCTTAATTTTGTAACCGTGCGAGACAAGGAACTTATTTTGTCTTGTATTCATCTGAAGAAATTCTCTCCCATCGTTAACTTAAAGGATTCAACACGTTCAGAACCAACTGATGACTAAAATTCAATGATACCACACAAGTCCTCAGAATGAGGCTGTTTCCCTTCATGGCCTCCAGACTCAATCATTCATTCTTTCATTGTACTCGTTCATCCCTGTATTCAGACTCCCGTGTTGTGTTTTTGTACACACATGCACAAACTGAGTCCTAGAATCAGTTTGTAATCTGAATGTGATCTGCCTGGACTTTTACATATGAGAGAAAGTTCCTTGAATCACATGTAAACTGCGCACAGATTGCTTCACGCTCCTTGTGAGACAGCAGTTCAGACAAAAAAGAGGAGGATGGACGTCGAGGATGAAAAGATCCTGACTCACACAGGGATAGTCTGTGTGAGGGCTCGAGGTGCTGCCACCTATTGTCTCCCCTCTGCGCCTGCATCATGCCTGAGTGCCCACTCTCAAAACAAGCCTGTGCACATGAGCGACCTCTGCGGCTCCCTGCGCCTCTGTGCCTGTGCATGTCCTCAAAAGAGGGTGAATGCCAGTGTCAGGCTCGCTGGCCTTTCTCTGCGGAGCTCGTACGGTCTTACGGGCAGGAATTTTAATGAGCGTGTTCTGATTGGAAAAAGAAGAATGTAACTGCAGAGCTCTGACAGTAAAGCTGTTGGATCACAGAAAACACATGAAGCTGAGGAAGCGAGGGGGAGAGCTGCCAGAGATGTGAAGTTTGATAGGGAGACCGTAAGATTATGGTTTGATCATGTTACCTCATACATTCTTACGTGATAACATCTGCAGCCTGTGATGGTGCAGCTCGTTATTTACTCAAAATGTTTATGAGGTACATGTTGTTAAAATGAAGTCATCACTCATGTTCCTGGATAATCAGAAACAAATTTAAATATGATGTTGTGGTCGACATCTCGCTTACAGAGTCAACTGCTGATGATCTGTTGGAAGGTTATTGCACATGTTGAGTGTACCCACACATTGGTAATCAGAGTAAACCGCCTCATGAAGGTCAACGACTGAAATGTTGCTTCTTTTACCCAATTTTTGATGCACAAGGAGATTTAAAAACATCGATGTTTAAAAAAATGACAAATCTGCAGATACTGGGTGAGTGAAAGAGGATAGAAGCTCAAATTATTCAGCTTTTAAAGTACCCAAAAGTCATACTTGAGCAAAAGCAAAGATGTTGGGTTAAAATATGCTTTGGTAAATATTAAAAAGTCATCCTATGAAAGAGAAACAGGGCCACTGTGAAAATGTATGTAACTTATTAAACTTATTTCTCAGTATTTTGACATTTTTTCTGAGAAAAAAGTCAGAACTCAATTTTCTTTCTCCTCCGTGTCATCCATATGAGTAAAAGTCTGAGAGTATCTGATATTAAATGTACTTAAGTATCAAAAAACAAGTCAATTAAACATATATTTTTATGTATATGTCCTGGGTCGACTGATTATCAGTCTGAACAATTATCAGATCCAATATTCAACAATTATGATTACCAGAATTAATGTTTTTTATTTTATTTTAAATCCAATTACAGATAAAATAAATGAATTAAAAATGTGTCATGCAGCATGCAATATGTACAGTAACTAAAAAGTTACTAAATAAACTTAGTGGAGTAAAACGTTCAATATTTGCATCCAAGATGTAGTGGAAGTAAATAAAGTAGCAGAAGTACAAGTACAAGTATCCCAAAATTGTACTCAAGCACAGTACTTGTATAAATATACAGACAAAAAGTAAACAAAAAAACTAAGTACTGATTCAAATAATTGATAATTCCCCTCAAATGCATTCAAATTAACGTAACGAGCCTGTTTTGGAAATGTAGGGAGGAAAAGTACAGTAACAAAGTATTTGTACTCCGTTACTTCCCACCTCTGTTAGTTACTTTCCACAATGTTACAATAAGATGTCAAAAACTACAATGTGCCGTATTCTTCTTGACATGTACATAAAATCTGTGACATGTGGTGAATATTGTTGTTTCGATGTGAGTTAAACTCACTTGTAGTGAGACAGTGTTGGTCTGAATGAGCCATTAGTTTAACTCTCCAAATCACAAATTTTCCCCTCAGAGGTAAAAACACACAGAACTCTCTCTATGTTCAGACTCAATAAAGCGAAGCTGACTTCACTCGCATCCCTGTGGAGCGGGTGAGGGAGGTGAGGGAGGTGAGGAAGGTGAGGTAGCCCTCTGCTGGAGCACAGTAGTGACTTTGTCCTCTTATCTGATCATCACCGGGCTCCTGACAGTCTATTCAAACAGACTGTCGGAGGCCTCCACAGCACCGCACTGTTTTCTCAACCTGCCCCTGTGTCTTTAAGGCAGGTAGGAAGGTTCAGGTTGTTGATGTGAGCGTTCAGACAGCAGCTGTGAGAGCAGAAATAAAAGGCAGAAGTCAAGTTTATTCAACATTTTACCAGGAATGTTCCCATCACAACGGAGTCGAGCCAACACAGCAGCATAACAAGTCCCAAATAAAAGAGAAGAAGAGAAGAATAAACTTAAATAATATTAAAAGATGCAGCAGATTAAATCAAGACATCAGTTTATCAGATGTGCAATCAAATTATCAGGTTTAAAGGTGCAGTATGTAATTTTAGGGGAGACATTTTTTATCAGAAAGGAAAAATCTTCATTGATTAATTTTCACGACTGAATAAACAAATAAAGGACTGGGACAACAAATTTAATGCTGTTTAACTCAGTTTATATTTGGCGGACTCTTCTCAGTGGCCACATGTTTATCTTCAAATGCTGTTCATGGGACATTTTTCCCTCTTGAGGACAGCTTGTTTATTCAGCTCTTGAAATACACTAAGCAAGACATATTTCTGAGCTTTTATTATTACATAATTAATGTTGTAAACATTATCTGAGATGAGATGAGATGAGATGAGGGTGTAAAACGTGTAAAACCTTCTATTTTTCTATGCACCGAAGAAAAACATATAAAATACTAAAGAAGTGGTTTCCAACCTTTTTTGGGTTGTGTGTTCAAAATAAAGTCCTGTCTTGTTGTGGGTGATTCAGTTGTGAGTTCAACCAAAAAATGATTCTTCCTTTTCAGATTGTCTCATTTGAAGGATTATTAGCATCTTCAGAAGGTGAAAGTATTCAGTATTTCACCCCCAGAAAAAGCGAAAATTAGCAGCAAATCTAAAAAATATTATTCATGCATCTGCTGAGTCCTTTATTACATTTTAAAAAGTACTTTGATAAACAGCTTCTTCAGTTGAAACTGAATGCACTCTGTCGATCTCTGTCAGTCTGAAGCAGTGACATGTATTTCTTTGAAAATGCTGCCCTCTCGTGGTTTGCTGAAACATTGCAGCTTGTTCGGCAGTAACAGCTCAATCATCACATTGTTGACCACATCAATTAAAATAAAGTGCATCATATTTAAAGTGTTTTACTTAAAGATAAAAACAAAAATGTTTCTCAGTCTATCTTCTTTTAAAAACAATGCCTGTTTACTACGGTGTTTACAGACCCCTCACAGCGTATTTCAGCCATATTTGAAACACTGATTTTTATGAACATATAATCAAAACCTCAACACTTTTGTTGCCTCAAACTAAACACTGACTGGATGTGAATCCTGCATTCTGGTGCTTCAGTCCTACACTATGAATGCCCACCGTCCACCCTGATCACTTCTCTCCAGCGACTCCCTCCTATTAGTTCTGTTGGTTCTGTTCTGGTGGGAGAAGCTGAACCTTCATCATCCTGACTTCACCGTTCTCTTCACTGTCACAGTGTATCATCTCATATAGAGACAGTGGCAGAGAAGATATTCTGCAACTACTACAGTTAAAAATACTCAATTACAAATAATAGTCCTGCAGTGACAATCTTTTTTAAAGGAGCACTACGTAGTTTTGGGGAAGACAAACAAACTAAAAGCTGCACAAACTGAATAAACAAACTGACCTTAAAGGACAACACATGTTTATACTGTTTAACTTTGTTTATATGTGGCGGACCCTGCCACCTTTCTAGCTTCAAACAGTGTTCTGGGACCTTATTTTCCTCTGAAAACAGCTTGTTTATTCACTTGTTATGTTACATTAATGTCATGTTACCTTACAGTACCATTCTTCATTATTTACCTTCTTTACCTAAACTTTTAGTTTTGGTTGTCCGTGTCTCAGCTGTATGTCTTTTTCTGTGTACGCACACTGTGAGCGATGTTAAACCAGAGTCAAACTACTTGTTTGTGTACACCAGTAAAGCTGATTCTGATTTCATTTCATTCTGATATTACACATATAATGCGATTAAAGATATAGTATGTAACATTTCTGTTTTAAAATGTCAAAAAACATATATCCTTTGTTCGTTTGCTTGGTGACAAAGTGTTCAAAATATGTCCGATAACAAACAGGCTACAGGATTTCATAGATAAAGGATTTCAGTGTTGAATTGGGATCCCTTGTGACGTGTGACTCCTGAAAGTGAAAGAGGATCGTCTAACCTGTGATCTCTGTGACATTTGGCCCTCCGATCTCTCGACCACAGCGGCCAGAGTGTGAGTTTTTGCTGTGACACACTCGTCCTGAGGCTTGTAAGCCTAAGCTAGGTGCCTGGTCGGGGGCATTTGTTCTGGCTCCGCTTTGGGAATCCTCATTTCCAGCATTCTCAAAGTGGCCATCACAAAAGAGTGTGTTCGTCCGGAGGTACGAAAGCTACAAAACAGCCCTATAAACTGAATGGAACTGTCTTAGTGGCCATTTCCTTGCCTTGGGTGGTAAATCACAGCGTTTGTCGCAGGGAGGTTTATGTTGTTTGTGCACAATCTGCCACCACTTCAAAGCCGTGGGAGGGGACGGAGGGAGGGAGGGGGGAGGCAGGGTGTTGTCCCCTTTCAGTGACTCATGGTCAACCTCAAAGGAGCCGGTCTATAACATCCGGTCCGGGGCAGTTTGTTGGCTTAACTAGGAGATGTGGTCAAGAGGTTGTCATTGTCTGAGGTTTGAAGAATCCAGCAGGTGGGAACAAGTCATTTCTGACGTTTTAAGACTCCAGCACTAATTTTACTTTCCCTCCACAGGAAGAATTACAAGGCTGTGACTCGGTCTGGGACTTTCCTTCATCTCCCCTCTGAGGACCATGAGAACGTCGCTCTGGACACTTGAGGTCCAGACTCCTGGCCGCAGATTGCTGCAGATACAGTAGCTGTCAGGCTATCTGCAGCCAAGGCCCTCACCACAGCAGTCACAGCTGGCTGAGTGAGCCGGCAGTACAGCAGGCCGCAAGTGCCCTGTCTTCTGACTCACGGCCTCAGTCTGGCTCTCAGAGTCACGGTAGCGTGCGGCGCAGTGCCTATGGAAGCGCATCAGACGTCAACACACACCCCGACCACTAATCACACATTAACAGGCTCTCTCAGGGGAGGACTCGGTCAGGGTTCTGTGATGTCTCCAAATGATCCAGTAAAAAGTTTCCCCTGCTGTTACGGTAAAGAGGAGCACGAAAATCACACATTAGAGGAAAGTTTACAGCTGGAGCCAGAGTTTCTTTTATAAGAAGTAATAAATGTGCTTTTACTGTTTGTGCTGAGTTTAGATTCTCACTCACAGTTGTGCCAAGTGTCAGGTGCACTACCTGGAGCGAACACTAGGAGGAACCAGTGATCTGCTTTTGCTGGTGGTTCGGTGGAACAACAACTTTTGTGGTGCATGGCTTGGAAATTATTACCTGCTTATTGTATTGATGTTGTCATGATTTTTTAGGCCAGCGTTTGTTTGTTTTTAACAGGTAAAGACATCCCGGTCTCTTTCTCTTTTAGTCCAGTGGCAGCGTGGACATGGACAGTGGACACCAGAAAAACCAGAGGATCTGAGAATATGAAACAAAGCAAGACATTTGTTCATTCTATAAGAGAAGAGCAGAAACTTAATTATAACTTTAAAATGCAGTTACAACGACAATGTCACTTAACAGTGCCCTTTAATTCAATCAACCTAATCCAATTTATAATATCAAACTGAATATCATCCACAACTACTTAACTTTATCAGATTAATCAGATCTAGGATCCACATCAAATTGCAGTCACTCAATCAACCACATAGATACGCCTGATTTTCCTGGATCCGTCTCTTTATCTGGACCAGCACCATTCTGATCCAAGACCCATCCTCCATCCAAGTTTTGTGGAAATCCATTCAGGAGATTTTGTGTAATCCTGCTGACAAACCAACCAACCAACCAACCAACCAACCAACGGACACAGCTGAAACAAAACCTTCTTGGTGGATGATCACTGGATTGCTCTTTGCTTGGAATGAACACCTCGCTTTAAAAACTATAGATGATTAGTTTCATCTGGTAAAGTCCTTGACTTCGTTCAAGTTCTGTTCCAAGAGCAGAAAGCGGTTTTATTGTAACTTTAAAACAAAGATTCGAATACCTGAATAACCCAATCTTCTGACCCACAGATACGTTCAAGCTTAACGATTCTTTATGTTGCAACTTGAAGTCTGTTTAGGTTGGATTTTTCCATTTCTCTCCTGTCACAACACTGTGCTGATGCTCTGGTAAGGTTTAGGCACAAATACCACTTGGGTTAGAGGAAGGAAAATAGCATGGTTTGGCTTAAAATACCTATTTTGATCGCCACGATCACCTCATGAAAAATAGTCGGTTTTGGTTGCCACTTCAACGGCTGGTCGTGTCCCCACGGACTCAAACTGCGGGTCATTGGTTTGGCAGCCTTGTAGCTCGATCACAAGACTTGGAGTTTAATCTAATATGCATCAATACCGCTAGCTCAAACCAATAACGTCACCTCACACTACCTCATGTCCACAATCATAACTTATTCAAGATATAAAGAAACTGAATCCCTGAATTAGGGTTTGATTGAGGGAGAAACTGAAAAAGGATAAAGTTAAGTCAGGAAAGCTCAGTTAAAAGTTAGCCTAAACAGTCCAAAAAGCATAGTAACTGTGATTTACATTACTGCTAACTAACAAAAAATCTGTTATGGAAGTGCCCTCAGATGTCACTGTGACGAGATAGCTTGTCCCTGTTCTGGGTTCAAACCAGGAGCGTTGCTGGTATACAGTAACACACATTAGAGCCCCGGCCGCCGTGACATTCTCCAGCAGACAGATTTTAATTGTACAAATTGCATAGTGTGACACAACCGCCCTGCACTCTTTCCTCAGTCTAATGATGGAGAGTGAACTGGATAACCCTGCTAAGAGGTCACGGACACGAACCCCCGACCGGCCCGCTTCACACAGCGACCGGCCAGTTGTGTGAAGGTGACTAAGGGGAGCAGGGTTTTATCATCGCATCTCACCCCGCTCTGTGATGACGGGCATTTCCTTCCATCTTCATCCGAGCGTGGCCACAGGAACATGTATAAACACATCTTTATCATTTTAGGAGCTAAAAGAAGATGTAAAACATCCTCAGGGGAATGTGAAAGGGCCGAAAACAGATGCAAAATGAAAAGTCTTGCTCTAGTATAGGAAGAGTGGGGGGCCTTTAACATGTGTGTGCCCAGGGGCCCAGTATCTCATAATTGTCCATGGCTTTAGTGGTGTATATTAGCAAACAAATTAGATATCACTCAGTTGCCAAAAACTTACTGGCACTCAGGAAAACCTGGGCCTCCTCAGAGTTCAGGGCCTCTGGGGCAATTTTCCACTTTTCTCCACATCCTCAGGTTTACAGTACATATACTGGACTGCTTTCATCTGGGAACAGAGCCGATACATCCACCACACTGTTACCAAGGTTGTCAAACGGCTTTGACAACGGTTTGGTTAGGTTTAGGCTCCAAAAGTACTACGGTCAGTCTCGTAAGTTACATCACGTTACTTAAGTTATGTCATTCACGTTTAATAACCTCCTCACGTAACATAACTAAAATGAATCACTCTTGACTCTTGGTCGGACACAATCCCCGTCTCCAGAGGGAAAGTCCAGTGTGTGACCCATCCACCCTCCCCCTGACTCAAGGGATGTTTCCACATGATCTGTCGCTTACCGTTCACTGTCTATGTAGAAAGCTGTGCAATGCATTCTGGTAGTGGAGCGTCACGTTACGAGAGATGGGGCGTCGCGTTGCCGACTGTTCGTCCAGTCAGATGGAGCCAGTATGTTTTTGCGTGGTAGTTAGCCTGTTTTGGACAAGCATGCAAAGCTGGGAAGCGTTGCGTGGCCTTGCATAAATGATGCCTCCGTGGACACGTACCTTCAGACTTCTCTCTTTCATTATACTACTGCGTTAGAGGGGTAACTGCAGCGTCATCAACCCCATGACCAGGATAACTGTTGGTTAGGTGCAAGAAACACTCGGTTAGGGTTAGAATAAGATCATGATTTGGCTCACCTGCTTCTGTCGCCACAAACAGGGCAGGAAATTGTCCCGACGTCTGGTTGGAAACATCCAGTGGTTTTGTGCTAACAGTGGTGGTCTCTCGCTTGTCCACCTCTTGACATGAAAGTCAGCTCATAAACATATAATGTGAACATGATAGGACATGTATTGTAGACGTACTGATATAATACAAGTACAGTGAACATTAAAAAAAAAGTGCAGGAACATAAAATACCAACATTTTGTTCTGCCAGCCGGGCTTGAAATCATCCGCCGTGGGGTGAAACCTCACTGAACCTTTGCATCTGTACAATGACGTCTTTGGTCACATTTTTGGAAAAAAATCTCAAAATGGAACAAATTCGATTAAAGTTCCTATTTCTGACTCTCTGTAACAAGATTACTGAAACATCTAGAGAGATAAATTGTCTCATTATTTTACTTAAACCGCGGAGGAGGAAATCACACAAACACAATCTTTGTTGATCGAATCTGCGGCTCGTGGAGCGATGACGTGTTTTGTGTGTGAAAGGCCTTTCAGCAACCCTCAGAGATCGTGGCGCTGAGAAGAACAAGGACGCATCTTCACCCACCGAAGGTCGTTTCAGTGACATCCGCTCCGTTTTAGATTTTGATTTGTGCGGCGGTTTGTTTGCCAGTTTTCCTGACAAGTAACGTAGGAAAAAAAAAAAAAGCTTTGTGTTTGGTCTGAATTACAACATCCTGTTGTTCTCTGACTAGAACAATCTGTTTGAAATTAGACCAACCGCTGGCACATTAACATAATTAACTTATCAGCTGACTGGGCCTCGAGGCTTTCTGCAAGACTTGTTGATTTATAGTTAGTCTTTTTATCTCTCCGTGGCTCAGGGGAGGCGGTTTAACAAAGATACAGCTGATGAAATTTCAAGACCTTCAATGTGTCTCTTCAGGCGACACCAGAGCGCACCGTGCAGCGCATTGTTCTAACGTGGTACTTCACTGTCTCATAAATCACCGAGCCATTGACCTATGAAGCAGCTTGCATGGCCCGTTTTGCATCTGGGGCCGCTGCTGCAGAAACGTGAGACGGCGGGCATGCGTTGAAGCCGCGCTCCCAGCTGCCGATTGTGGAGATAAAACTCAGCGACTGTGTGCGTCACTCTTGTCATGGTACTTTGAATACTATCAGCTCTCTTTCAAGCTTGCCCAAACACAGAGGGGCAGTTTGAGGAACCCCGGGGAAAGATCAGTCCAAAATATGCAGGCCAGATCGAGATAGACATCGCTGGTCTGAACCTCGGAGAATAAAAGGACAGCAGATGAGGGGAGAGGAATAAACTCTCCCTCATCTCTACATCTCTCTCCCACGTTGTGTGTGTTCAGTCTCCCTTTTTGTAACTCTTTCGCTTCTCTGTTAACTCAAACTCTCTGTGACTTCTCGCCCTCTTCAGCTGCCGCCCTGTTCTTTCATCCTTCATGAGCCTCAACGTGTGCAGCACATTTATTTTAGGTGATGACTACTGTGATTAATAATCATTTACATCGCTGGACAAGTGGACAATAAATTGGTTTTCAATGTATTGATTGATTATTTGATTTGTTTGATTTGATCGATTATAAAATGTCAGAAAATGATGAAAAATGTTTCCCAAAGTCTAAGATGACGTCCTCAAATGTCTCGTTTTGTCCACAACCAGAAGATATTCAGTTTACTGTCATAGAGGAGGAGAAAAAACAGAAAATGTTCATGTTTAAGAAGCTAGAATAAAAAAATGTTGACCTTTTTCTTAAAAGGTGACTCAACTAATTGACTAATCACCATAGTCCAAGTTTCCGGAGGCCAAGACTTCCTAAAATTGATTGTTCGGGTCAACCAACAATCTAAAAACTGAGTTAAACTCAATTTATAATGACAGAGAAATGTAGCAGGGAACCACATCTGAGAGACTGCATCCAACAAATCCTTCAATTGTTAATTTTCTGTCAACCAAGTAATGGACTAATTGTTCTGGCCAGTACTAAGGGAAGTTCTCAGATTATTTAATTATGTAAAACATGTGATACCACAATGTAAAAATACTTTATGTCACAAAAAAAGTTTTGACATTCACTGAAGTAAAGTCACAGACAAACTGTTGTCTGCAAAATATACTTAAAGTGTGAAAAGTAAAGATTCTCATATCTTGTCAGTGTTACATTATTATATATGGTACAATCATTTGTATTACTTTCTATGCATAAACATGTAAGTTGAAATCAAATCAAACTTTATTTATACAACACAAGTCATAAAAAAACAACTGTAAGTGCTGAACATAAAAGCACAAGTTTGAGTGAAAGACATTTTAAAGGAAATAATAATGCGTGATAGAGGGAAAGTAAGGTAAAATAAGAAATGAGAAAGAACAGTCAAAATATCCACAAACACCAGATAAAAACCTCAGATCCTCTGGCAGGTCCTTCCTCAGGCTGTAGCTGTTCAAGTTTTTGGAAATGACATGTTTAAATATGCAAATGACTCATCCCCAATCTAAACACTTGATAAAAGCAGGTTGAAAATTCTTGTTTGATGTTGTTGACATGTTAGAGTGAAACGTTTTTATAGATATCTCTATATATCACTCCATAATTCAGAAAATACTGTCAACAGCCATAAAAAAAATAGACTTTCGCCATGTTTTTATCTATAAAATGTTCTATAAATTAGGCTGTGAATGAACAAACCCCTCTTCAGAAGGTAGATAGGAATAAACCTGGAAAGTTTGGTTACTTGATTACTTACATCAAGAATATTATTTTTCCTACCACAAGTTTTCTGAAATTGTAATGTAATAAGTAAACTAGCCTATCTACTTAAATATGTGTTAATGTACATATAATCTCTACTGAAATAAACAATCAAATGTGTATTTTGGACATTTTATCGAAGCAAAATAGGACAAAATCTCAAAATCGTCCAGTGCATCAAACACCTGTAGTGTCTCCTGAACTTGTATCCAGTTACTTTCTAGCGGTAAGTAATTTACATGATTTGCACACGGCAGTCAAACCTTCCTGCGACAGTTAACCACTGACACTGGAGTGTGTATTCTTGTGCTGCAGGCCTGTTAGTGTCTGCCTTCTCTATCTGAACTTCATCTGAGAGCTCTCAGGCACCTGTCCCAACGCCGCTGCCCAAACGCTCTGCAGATGTACGAGATCAAGGCCATTCTTTTTTGACATGCCTTCCTCCTCTCTGGTTTTATTATGGGCGGCCTGTTACGTATTACATAGAAAATCTGGGTGACTGGCCGGCTTGATGCTTCCTCTCAACAGAGAGAACCAGGCTGTTTGTTCCAATGACTGAACCGTCTGGGAACCTCAAGCATCGAGACAGACAAGGAAATTGGACTAAGACTCTCTGCCTCCCACTTCTTGTTGTATCCTCCAGAGGATCCACTCAGATATGATCCAGTTGCCGATGACTGGCTTCCACGTCGCAGCCCCCATCACAGGGGCGGCTACAGTTAAATGCAACCAAAGCTCATGAGGCAGGAGGGGGCTGGGGATTGAAATAAGGGGTTCATGTGTGCCACATCTGAGCGCTTTGATTCCTCTTGAGAAGTCTCATAAGGGAGAAAAGGTCAAAGGTTGGGGAGTTTCCCCACTGTTTCTTGCTTTTGTTGTGGTCTCTCGCTGCAGCTTTGGTGATTAAGTCAAGGTGCTTTGATGTACCATTAGACGAGCTTGCTCGTGACAGGGGTGGGAGGGGTGGAAGGGGGGGTTTCTCTCTCAGACAGGTGAGTGATGGACTCAGACAGGTGAGTGATGATGAAAGACAACAACCATTGTGTTGTCAACAGTCTCAGCCCTACTGTAAAAACACCTTTTAGCATCTGAGCATGTTACAAAGGGGATTTGCTTCAAGAGCGCACTCAAGTCCCAAATGACCACTCTTAATGTCACTCAGACTCTTACGTATCAAGCCTTCATGCCTGCAGAGACACGTTACTTAACTGCTGTTATTCAGGGAACTTTTACATGTGAAGTATGTAGGTGGAAAAAAACATCTTGAGGGCCCGTTGTGATTGATGGCTGAGAGAGATCAGACTGCAGTGACTGAAGCAAGCCTATTGGTATCTGATACATATCCACAGAGCACAAACACAAGCCTCGGATCATATTACCTGAGCCCACATATGGCGTGTTGTGTGGGACTGGGTATTTTAAGGACAAATACTGAGAACAAAACGTCTTTTATATCCCTGAAAAACATGTTATTCCCCTTAAAGCGTGGAGAGGTAGCTGTTGAAAACTGAGTAAGCAGGTCTCACTCCATAACATGTCATGTAGGTCAGAGACATCTCTACTGTGAATCAGCCAGACTGGGGCACTGTCTGGGACTTCATTCCCCAAGTGACTGTCTCGATTGTCTTAACCCCGTTTACCTTGTGTCAGCACAGGTAGACAGTCAGCGAGTGGGCGTGCAGGAGATGAACTCGGGAAGCTGGACGCCCTCGTTTATCTTAAGACCTTTGCTTGGCAGGATTCAAGTCGCTCACCTGAGAGTCATGTGTGCCTGTGGAAGTGGCTCAGTGCCACCTGTGGCTCAGTGTCTTCTTCAGCCTTAAAGGGCCAGTGCGAAAGTTCAAAATGAAAGCAGCTTACTTAAATGTCACAAGTGAAATTTACCTGGTCACAGTTTCACATGAACTAAAAATCTAATATGTGAAAATAAAATAATTTCAAATGTGAACAAGACATTTTCACAAGTGAATTATGAGCATTAATATGTCATCTGCTTGCCATATGTGTAAACTAGCACATGAAAACACATGAAGTTTGCTTCTTCACATACGAATTTCACATTTTCACATGTGATTAGCTTTTTTCACATGAAAACTGAAATTTGAACATGTGAAAATAGAATAATATCACGTGTGAACTGGACTTTTTCACATGAATGAAGATTTCCACATGTGAAATTTACATTTTCGCATATAAATTACATATATTTATACACGGTTTTCTTTTTATTCACGTGTGGATTAGAATTTTCACAAGTGAACACATACAGTCATTTTCTAACTTACCTGTGGTTATAACTGAACATGCAGATAGATTTCTCTGCCCAGGTTTTGTGATATCTGTCTCTGAGATTTCTGCCACTTTTCCAATACAGAACAGATTATTGAATAGAGCTCCATCACAAGAGTTTTACTGAATGTAATCTATGACATTCGTGTACATGGGCATGAATTGTCCATTGTCTTCGTCTCGCCAATCAGCTCGGGTTCAAAATTTAATTCTTGACGCATCCCCAACATTCGCAATTAAATTCAAAATATGACATTTTCTCTGTATTTCAATATTTAATTAACATATTACCAGAATCACAATCACATTATTGATTTAATTTCATTTTTTACAAGATGAAAATATCTTTTTCTGAGCTCAACCTGACCACAGAGCGAGTGTTTGGTTGTGTTCTGTCTGCCAGAACCCGAGGTTACCCAGCAGAACATTGAATTATATCGAGATGATCAATGTTATTCACTTCAGCTGTTAGTCCTTTCAATGTTGTGGCTGATCAGTGTATATTTCAGTTGTAATCTGCACAGCCGGTCTATACTTTTTCACACGTACTGGGGGAACTGAGTATCAGATACCTTGCTGGAGGGTCCACCAACAGGACTCATGACAGCACGAGCTGATTGACTTTACACGATCAATCTTTTGGAAAACTGATGATCTAGTAGTCTTTCGACGGCTGCATCTTTCTGATGAAATTCTCCTTTTTTTTTTTTTATAAAAAGAGTAGGAAAAGCTAAATCCTCCCTGCATGTTAAATGTGCCTGATCCATTGAGGAATTCGACCTGGCACATCAGTGAATGAAACCAAAGCCTCCTGGCTACCCAGAAAGCCGCCCCGTATTACAACTACAAGTGTAATCACAGTAATCTGGCTGAATCCCATTATAGCCCTACCAGAGTCTAGACAGCGTGATCTCTGCACCGCTCCAAACTCTGCACTCATAAATGACATCAGTGATTTTTTCTGCCATTATATTTATAAGAGGTTGCCTCCACAACACACACACACACACACACACACACACACACACACACACACACACACACACACACACACACACACACACAACCAACCTCCATCCAAAAATCAACACTGCATAATATCAGACAGAGGGGTTAGAGGATTTGCGGCCTTTCTAAAAATACAACGTAAGAGATGAATGAGTGGAATCTGGCGCGCTAAGCTGCATTATACATTCGTGTATGCACATGCATTGTCTTCATTTACTGACTCTTTTCTTTTTTTTTTTTTTGCTTTTCAACTTTCACCCTCCGTCTCCTATCGAGTATGTCCTCTGGTTTCTCAGCAAAGTAGATTGATTGTGCTTAATAGTCTGCTTTGTGAGGCGGGACATGTTCCAGACAAACACGTGGATTAGAGAGCGCAGGGACACATTGTAACTCGAGCACAGGCAGATGAAAAATGTTCTGGATTTCCTCTGCCGAGCTGAAGATAAAACTGTCCCCGTGTACAAGAGTTCACGTCCTTTTGTGTTTTCACTCATGGTGATGATCTGCTGTCCTTAAATGGAGGGCATCAGCGCCCTGACAATGAGGAAATGTAGGACAACTGAAAACAATGAGTGTCCTCAGGGACAAGATAATGTAAATCATTCAATGCATGTCCGGCCTCGGGCAGCGCTTTATAATGTGGATGTAACAGAGTGTAATACAGTTTTGTCCTGCTGCAGGACTGTGATGTTTGTAGGTTGATGTGTTGATCCAGAAGATGTGACACTCTGTGTTCACTGTCCACAGAGCATGAGTCTAGTTCTGGTGACCCCTCTGAACACCATCGAGTCAAACTGTTCACCTGACAAACACTTTTGCGTCAAGGAAATTAAGTTTTTATTCCTCTACAATAACCCTCAGGATGAATTTTATCTTTTGTGACCAGAGTTTAGACCAGGAACAAGAAGCACATCAACATTTCTGTGATCTGCTTTGATTTATTTGTACCTGCACTTAACAAATGCTGCAGAATATTTGGTCTGTCGGTCCGACTTTTCAAGCCCGATGGTGTGCGTGTTGTGCCCGTCTTTACTGAATCTTTCCAGCGTCCGTGTACGTCTTCTACCAAGACTGCTGCACTTGAACTGCCATAGT
This sequence comes from Pagrus major, assembly GCF_040436345.1. Taxonomy (NCBI): domain Eukaryota; kingdom Metazoa; phylum Chordata; class Actinopteri; order Spariformes; family Sparidae; genus Pagrus; species Pagrus major. Next base: position 31,726,822 of record NC_133223.1, read on the forward strand.
TACTCTAGGCCAGTCAGCTTCTCTGATGATGCTGGTTCCTCTTCAAAGTAGCAGGCCTTTGAGACACTTTCAAGAATTTGTAATTAAATCTGAACTCAGATATTTGGATACCTCAAATATATTGAGACCTGTTGATTTTTTACATTAAGAGTTAAGCATTTTTGAGAGTTGCACCGATAAAATGACACCTGTGAGTTAGTTTCAGTAGACAACCTGGGTGTTACACCAATACATGACATGATTTACTCCCTGTAATAAATACCCTGCTCACCCTCAGCAGTAAGGGTTTCATATCTGGTGTCTTTTCTCTGCTCTGTCTTTTGATCTGCCATGCCTGCTCATCTGCAATCACATGCTGTTTGTATAGCCTGCTATAAACTCCACCTCCACCCCAACATCCACCTGTAGTCTCTAAATCATTATCGTCACTCCCTAATCTTTTGCTGAACCCTTGCAGGGAGTGACAGGGTCAGAACTCACTCTCCAAATATCTGCACATAATCTGCGCTCACATGATAGTGTGTTCGAACGGGGTGGCCGACTGATGGCTCCATGATGGGCTCGGTGGTCGCTCCCCACTCGCACATGTTGGCATCACGGAGCACTAGAGTACCACTTGATTTGAAGAGCTAAGCAGGTCTGGAGGCCTGCCAACGGGGAGCTCCGATTGCAGTGTTGACATTGCTCATTCTCATCCTTCACCTGCTATCTATTAGCTCTGTCCTGGTGATACTGGTGATACTGGGGAGACGCTGCATTGTTTGTCCACTTGAGTCATTTTTGCCCCGGGGGCTAGTTTCACTGTGTCGGACCCTGAGAAGATTGGTTGGAATTTACCGCAGGGGTCCTCGTAGTATCATCAGCGATAAGGAATAATCTCCAGCTACAGTTCTGGTGAGAGGAGATTTTATCTGACAGTGATGAACCATTATAGATGTATTTTTCATCTTCCCAGAGCCAATAAAAGCTGCGATAAATTAAAAAATGTATCCCAACTGATATGAAAGTATGTAGTGCAATGTTTTTTTATCCCGCAGCGATACGGTCCGTCTTTGTTCCAATCGTGTGAGAGGCCACAGAGGTCTCTGTTGTGAAACAGCACCCAGCTTACACCTTCTATACTGTTATTATTTGGCTTCGTGTTCCTTTGTGTCTCCCTGTAGTATCAATAACATGTGAATTATAAAGGCATTGTTCTGTGTTTAGCTCATGATGCCACACATATTTCAGATTTCAATATACAGCAACTCCTCAGAGAGAAGTGTCATGGCGGTGTGTGTTACTCCCCCCCCGAGGACAGACAGGTATTCGTTTACACACACATACAGACACTCAACATTTACTGTATACACACAAATACACTACATGTATGCATAGGCACATGCACACACTCACACACACACGACAACTTCAATAGCATCATCTCTTTCTCGCTGCACGTCTCAAATGTTGGGATTACGCTTTGTAAAGGTTTTTCTTAATTTGAACTCTGTCCAAACAATTTATACTGACGCATTTTACTAAACTCTTCAACTGGGCAGCTGCAGGTTTGAGTGGTTGGTTCACCTCAATGACAAATATATCGCCTCTAACGTAACGTCTTTCCAGGAACAGCGTCCCAGTTACCTCGAACAGTTGTTCCTATTGAAACTCCATCCCACTGCGCAAATAGTTTCCATGAAAACAGTTGACAACTTGTTTTTTGTGGATCAACCAGAGTAACAAGACACTGTTCCAAGACGCTGCTTTTGATTTTACTTTAGTCTCATTTTTCATTACTTTCAGCTCCACAACACAATTCCATTCGACCCCTTTAAACTGGCAGAAATCCAATCGATACATATCCCCTGAAAAATTGTTTTGTTTGGTTGCCAAAGGTTTATTTCATTCAGTGTAATATCACAAATGTGCCTCAAGGGGCTTGACTGTAATCCTTACAGCCAACCCAATCTCCAAAATCAATGTTGGCAATGTATGTTTCTGCAAAACCACAGATATGTCGACACTTTATATTTCTTTGTGTTATAACTTTACAGTTCTTCTATTTTATGTTTTATGTTGTGAAAACGCCGTGTTTGTAATCTGGTGAGGCCAAGGCACGAAAACCACTTGGTTAGGGTTAGGAAAAGATCATGCTTTGGCTAAAAATATCTGCTTTTGTCACACAAACACACCTGGAAATTGTCCCGAGGTCTTCTTAAAAGAACAAATGTTGAAACTGTGGCTCGAACTGCCGTCACTGGTCTCCTCCACCTCTGGACATGAGACTAGGCTGATATACATGTAATGTGGATGGGATATGACATGTAGTGTCGAAATGTCAAAATGGTACATATGACACTTGCGACCAAGAGTGACTAACTTAAGTTAGTTAACATGCATATAGGTAACATGACTTACCTTACGTGACGTATTTATGTTATGTGACATGAGTTATGAGGCTGAATGTTGTTAATTTAACCCAACGTGTGGTCTTTTCCTAAACCTAACCAAACTGTAACTGTTTCACAACGTTAATAACAGTCCAAAAGTGGTGATGTGAATTGTTCATCAGTAAGCTTTATTTTGAAAGTGTAACCGTACATTGCATATTACGTTTTATTGCAAACTTGACCGGGGAGCCCTTTAACTGACGCTAGACGGGTAGAGTGTCATAGTAGTCAACTTGTTGGACGTGCAGTAGATGTTGCTGCACAGATTACCTCATGGACAATCAGAACGATACATTTATAGACTGTAGACATGCAGGAAGAATACGATCTGGGACACCAAGCAACTTCAGGTGCTGCCAGGTAGGCGTGAGCCGTATGACCTCTTAACAGACGACACACTCACACTGTAGACACAACTCAAGTTCACCACTCATGCAGCGGTAGAAGAGACAAGAGGTGAGACTGAATCTCCTGGAAGATGAAGGCACAGATCCAATATGTGTGGAATGAGGCACCGACAGCTGGTGAAGGTGAAGGTCCCAACACTTCTTCATGTCCGTTATTGTTGTGATTAGATTTTAGACCTTATGAGAACTAGAAGCCTCACTACAATATTTTTTATCAGCATATTCCATCCTGTACAGCTTGCTGTTTCCCTCAAAAACAAACAAACAAACAAACCAAAAAAAAAAAAAACCTGAGGTCAAATTAAGCAAAGTAGCAGTCAGTCTGCAGAAGGGAGGATTAACTCGTGTGCTGTACAGGCTAAGTCAAAGAACCCTCCACTGTCCGTCCCTTAATGCTTATTAAGCGGTCGCTGCCTCAGTCAGCTCCTCGTAACACGAACACGCACGCACACACGCACACACACGTACACACAGAAATATGCATTAGCACAGGTGTGATTTTGTGCCGTATCACTTTGGAGTGACTTTATTTAATTGGCTTTATCAGGTGAGAAAGGTCACAGGTGTTGGACAGACAGAGCTATATACTTTAATTTAACTGCAAATAGCAAATGCAGTGAAATACTTTAGAAATGTGAAATATGCACATGTGTATTAAATGCACACAGAACACAAATTCATATCTTCTTATGCTCATACACAGCCAGCAGCATGCTAGTTCACATACAAACACAATACTCAAAAAAGCATGTTCAAGATCTTCAGCTGCCAATTTTGAAGTAAAATGCACTTCCTGAATGAATAAAAGTCTAAGTGAACTGTTCCCAAACTTGATTGACGTGCCTTCGTCCTGAAGTCCAGGTGGTTAAAGAATAATCCAGCCTTGTGAGGAGAGAGAGCGCGAGTGTCGCGTGGCGTCTGGACAGCATCCTTGGGACTGACGGCTCTGCACGGCAGGTCCAGACAGACCTAGAGAGGGGATTTGGTCACGCAGGAGTGGGAAACTGGGGCACACTGGGATCTATGGTCCTTCAGAGTGGAGTGTGAATGAGCCCTGGGCCGACCTAGCAACGCTTGCTGCCACGTCCCATTGGTCCAGCTGCAACTGGTGGCGTGCAGATATTGGGTATCAGCTGTTGTGCTGGCAGCTGTCAGTCAGTCACCACCTGCCTTTGCGCTGGATTGGCTTCTAGACTGGCTGTGTGGCCGGTCTTTGGACTGTGTGTGTGTGTGTGTGTGTGTATGAAGACAGGTTATATATCTATGACTGGGACTCCAGATTTTCACAAGGATGATTTTTGATTTTCTTTTCAACTTCATTGGATTAGGAGAATCATTGGAGCAGCAGCATGTGCACTTCCAACACACACACCTGAGGTGAGTGGAAATAATTTACCAACAGATTGTTTGTTTGTTTGAACAAAGTGTTGGTTTGACTTGATTATGAGGATCAATGTGAAAGTATCCCAGTTTATTGTCCTTTAAAGGGATTTACTGTAAAAAGTCTTGTTGAATTAAATTATCTTTTTTCATTAACTTAAACTTCAAAATGTGCAGTTTTAACTTGAACTTGAAATGATGAGTTGGATAATTGGTGAACATACTGTAGAGAGTTCAGTCAACTCAATTAAAATAAGTTTCCAAAAAAAACCAACAAAAAAACATGTTCAGCATATTAGCAGACTTCCCAGCATGCATTGTTTGACAACTTGCTGAGTGTCTTTAAGACTTTTTAAGATGAGTCATGGTTGTTTGTTTTCACAATGATGAAAACATTGCTCACCATGATTAAGGTTGGTACTGAATTCAGTTAACATGTCAAGTTTACAGGGAGCGGTCTCACCATCGGACTGGTGCTGTTACTTACAGTGATGAAGTTGATATAACTTAGTTAGGTTCACAAGATAATTTAAGTAGACTCATCTGTAGATAAAGTATTTTCAGCTTTTGAATTCCAAAGAAATTGAAAGATTGTGTTGACTCGACTCGAGAATGTTACATAAACCAAAGAATTTAAGTACAACTAAATTAATATCGAGATTATATGACGAGAAAATTGTATTTGTTTTGAATCATTACAAAATTACCTCAACTTGTCTATTCAAATTCAGTCAACTTAAAAATTTAAGGTAGCTTGGACAAACAAGTGTTTTCCTCTGTAAAAAAGGAATAATAATAATTTAAATATATATGTATATATATATATATATATATATATATATATATATATATATATATGCAATATGACCAAGTGCAATTTCCAGACAGTAGAAGAATAATTTTCTTAAAAAAAGTGAACACTTGCGTCAAACAGCATTATTATGTTATGTTAAGTTATTTACTGTACTTCTCCAGATGTAAGAAAACATGTTTATTTGACAAAGACCCCAACAAATGTCACATCATCATGATTTTAATAGTGTTTTCAGTATCAGAACAAAACAAACACTCTGAATCAGACAGTATAAATATATATATATATATATGTATATATATATATATATATATATATATATATATATATATATATATATATATATATATATATATATATATATATATATAACAACTATAACACTACAATAAAAACATTGAACAGTTTATTACATCATATGTAGGAAAAATTTTCCATATGTCACTCAAAATGTACATAGTCATGATAATGTTACCATAAGAAGATAAATATAGTAATATGAACATGAACATATCTTCTACAAGACACTGAATTAGGCAAAGAAAATATAACCACATAGGCTACGAAGAAGCTAACAAAGACAAAATACAGCATTAAAAAACTATATTTCAAATAATTACATTTGGAAAAATACAATATAGATAATAGGCTGTGTCTGTCAGAATATCTCATAACATCACATTAAGAAACAGCAAAGAGACGATCCAGCAGGCTTCACATCTCTGTAACAGCCAGTGAAGATCACTACCTCCAGGTTTTGAGTTTTTTCCTCGATCCTTTGTGCAAAAGTTTTGCTCTGTGAAAATGCAAATTGCAAAAAATGTCATATGGCAATCACAATATTAGTCAAAGTTAATGCAACATGATTTTTTGTAACCACACTGTGCAGCCCTGAGTATAAAGCTCTGATACTGTGGCTGCAGTGTTTGCATCGGTAAGTGCTCGTACAGCCACCGCCTCGATCCTGCAGGGGATACACAGGAACGAGAGGCCAATTAATCACATTATAGGAGATATAAGCAGGTTACTGGCGTCGCTGGCCTTTCATGTGATTGGAGGGCGATGCTGCTATTGGATTAAAACTCTGACTTGTCTTAACAAGACTGAAAAAAAAACTTTCTTCTGACACTGACGGGCATACTTTCTTAATTGATCATATATCTCCCTGTTTCTCCGGGGTGATGCCAGGTGGCAGGTACTCCACTCCCCGCCTTATTACCGAGCCTCAGTTGATTACTTGTAATGCCTGAGTGCGTATGGCTGAAGGCGCACGCCGGTGTCACGGGGAATGCCCTCTTAATGGGGGCAGCAATCAGGCAGCCGTCGCCACCGAGCCGAAGGAAAACACGCAAGAAACATGCAGCATGTCAGAGGCTCATTAGGGAGCGGAGCAGCGTTTATAACACTGCTGAGAGGAACAGTAAATCACTGTGCTCCCCTAGAGCGCTGAGTGGAGGGAGTCCTGCCTGCTGAATGCACTGGTCATCATTCTACACACAACACTGACTCTGTGTGTGTGTGTGTGTGTGTGTGTGTGTGTGTCTGTGTGTGTGGTGTGGTGTGTGTGTGCTCGACAGCGGCAGCAGCAGAGGCCAGCTTTCTTTCTGTTTTTATGTTTTCAGGTCTCTAAAGATCAGGGCTAACAAACTCTGTATGTCATCCACATAATGATGCAAGTAAAAATCTGTGTGTGTGTGTGTGTGTGTGTGTGTGGCTGAGTTGGGCATAATGTTTGTGTGTGAATGCTTTGCTTCAGATAACTTGGCGCCAGGTACCACGACAAACAGAATATAAAGAGACATACTTAAAAATATGTACAATTTCAGACTTCTCTGAGTCGTTTAAGGCCCGCTGAGGTACGGTGCTTCAACATGTTGGAATCCCATCATCATAAACATTTAAAATTGGAATAAAAAGTCAATTTATGAGGAAGAAAGATACTGAAATAAAGGTTCCACTGAAAGGGTTTAACCATCATGCTATGAAACTGGAGTTTCTCAGCTTTTCAGTGGTATCACACGTGTTGTTTGGGCACTCAGGGGCTCCGTAGAAAACATGATTACACGATCACGTCCTGCAGCTTTTATTTGTCAAGGAAACCCACGTAGCTTCTTCCTCTGGGCCGATGGGCCAAGTGGTTGTTCATGGATAATATATTTCTTTCCCTTTTGCTGCAGTGTCCACTGTTATGATTTAATAACCTTTCTTTTAATTCTCGTGGTCAGTAAATGAAATATAGGATTACAGCTGTTTTTTTTACTGATCGTATTAGTATAGACGGCCGTATCTTCCTCAGGAGAGGTCAGATGAGTTCACAGTAAAAAAAAAAAAAGGCGCCAAATTTTAATTGGCAATTAATTCATCCATTCTCAGACACAGCGAATGTAAAATTGGGACTTTAAATGAGCCGGACTGACACGTCAGTCATGTATGGCACTTCATGCTGGCTGCTAGAACAGGGGAGGAAAGACAAAATTAATAAATGAGAGTCAGACGCCCCCCAAAAATGATTCCAGGGTTAAAATGACTAAAAGGTTAAAGTCATTTCGATCCTGCAACAGGTTTGTTTGGTTTTCAACTTCATTGTTTCAGTCTTTAAATGTAAAAAGACTAATCTGAAACACCTGCAACACAAACTCTGAACTCAAAGGACCAAACCAAGATAGAAAACATCACAACATCTCACTGCGCATCACCTCATCCCTCTGCATCGAATCTTTTATATAAAGAAATTACCGGAGGAAACACACTGTGTACGGTCTGAACCTGAACGCATCAGTTCCTCAGACATTAGCTCTTGATTAACTCTTCCAATTAGATAGCCATCAGCAGCTCTGGGGCCCTGATACAAACCAAATGGGATGGCAGACACACAGCCGCAGTGAATTGTGTCATTGTACGGCTGATAATGGCCGCCTTCTTACACACATTAAATGCGAGTCAGGGGGGGCCCTCGAGGCCCCTGGCGGCCTGTTTTCACATGAAGTAAAATGCCTCCCATTGAATAGGGCGCGGGCTGCAACGTTAAACATTTATGGAGGTTGTTTAAACAGCCGTTAACTGCAGATTAAGTGAGATCTGCGCTGCTGGTTTGGAAGAATCTGCCGTTCAATCCTGCACACACACACACACACACACACACACACACACACACACTTGCACGTGAAAATACAAGACAGCATGCAACAGCACACACCCACATACACATACATGAATGAAACCATGGCATGTGCATACGAAATCACACACACAAATGACAGGAATACAAGCCGCTTTGTGTGTGCATGGACACACACACACACACACACGTACACACGCACACACACACACACACACACACACACACTGATCATTCATGCCCTGCTCTCTCGCTCTCCTCTGGGACACCACTGCTGGAGTTTGAGCCTCTCATGTGTAACCAAAGTTTGAGACTCCCTGATGGATTGTTAATGTATCTAATAGGTGTGAACATATTTAGGATCAGGCCAGTTTTTCCACCTCGTAGTCAAAAATATTATCTTGCATGTCGTCCCAACAAAGAAGGAAAAGAAACACCTCTAGCTGCAGAGAGAGAGAGAGAGGGGTATCTTTACTCTTCATCCTTCTGAGTGATGGTTGACATCACTGCTATTCATACTTTATCACCAAAAAAGTCTTATGCTGCGCTCACTGAAAGCTGTTTTCCAAGTTAGAGACACATTTATCGAATGAAAGTTTCGGATTAAAGGAAAAGTTCTCCCAAAACTGAAAATTCAGTCATTATTTACACACACCTATGTGAATGAAAAGTCAGGCGAAGTTCGGTAGTTGGCAAAACAATTCTGGAGCTTCACAGCAAACACAGATAGAAACATAAAATGGCTCGATACAGGTCGTCTGGCGTAATCCGATTACAACCTTGACGCACAGTTGAGCTTGTTCACCCACTTCAGATGAGGTGAACGCTAGCGCTTTTAGCTTAGCAGCTGCAGTGAAGATTCGGCCTTAAAAAAACATGTAAATAACGTCTTTCCAAATCGTTTTGGGATTTCAGGGCTTTCGGTGACTTGGATTATGCCGGACGAGCTGTTTGAAAACCCTAACCCTAACCCCAGCTACTTCACCTGACTTTCCATCGAAATTGCGGAGTAGATAATGGCTGGATTTTCATTTGTGGTTTTACTGTTTCTTTAATGATGGGGATACAAGGAAAAGGTGAAACCCATTTCCTAAATGGTTTCCAAATTTTGTTGCCAGTAAAAGATAAAAGGCTCTGCAGGACATTGGTTTGTGTCAGCCAATCTGGATATTTTGTCAACAGAAAGGAATGATGATGATAGCGACAAATCTACCCTTTAATTATGCGTTAGGAGTGGATATTAGAGTGGAAAAATGAAATATGTTGACAGTGAGCTTTTTCCAGATAGTACAGCACATTTCCTCTCTGGTTGGTGTTACGTTTCATGAGAAACATATTTCTACTTTCTACTCTCCTCAAATGTAATTGTTTGGGCTCAGCAGCAGAATGTTAGCTAGTCATGCGCCAATACCTTTCACCAAACGATCCTTAAGTGCACAGGAGAGGTTGCATAATTCTCGAGATGGGGCAACCATTTGACATCCACACGTGACGCGCTTTGCAAAAAAAAAGTTTCCCCCTCAAGGTCCACTAAAAAGTATAGGAGTCGTTTGTTTTCTGTTTGGGTCCTCAGACAGTACGTCCACTGCCCTGGTGCCCTGATATTGGAGGGCCAATCTATTACCGTGTCCTATTTTTCACTTGCCCTTTTTGTGGCTAATCTGGCCTTGAAACCTCTGTCCGAGAGGACGAAACCTGGCTCCTCTTCAGAGGATGGGGACTGAGACTGTGACCAGACCAGATTATCTTGCAGGTCCTTCCCACTGTCTCATTCTCAACCCAGACACAAACGTGACGTAAGGCTGAAGTTGTGCCCGGGGCTGAGTGCAGCAGCACGCTAGCTCCGTCTAATATGGAGTTAGCCTCCTTTCACCGCTCTGTAATTAGCATCAGTGGAGGGAGGGTTGGGAGATGGACTGTACGTGGAGAGGAAACACCATGAGGTCATGAGGCTGCTGGTGGGTCACTGTCAGGGTCAGGGACTTGTTAATGAGGCGAGGATGTTTTGACTGCACGGATGAGTTAGTCGGCCTGTGGAAAGAACTGGAGGTGATTTGGAAAAAATACCAAACGGGAGCTAAGAAACATCTCATTAATATAAAAAAATCCACCAACAAATCCTGCTTTAAATTAGCATAAACCTGTAAACATTTTGAATATTTTCATAATCTTTACCTCAATTGTATCAATGAGAGCAGATTTTGTAATTGCAGTGTTTTATTTACATCCTCTGAGCCAGTGTTTGAGATATGGTAATAAGCCTGCTCACACAGTTGAATTGGCAGCGCACACAGTTGGCTCGTTGTTGTTTTGGTGTTTTGTGTGGGCTGGGGCCGGGGTGCCTGCCGAGGCGCTGGTGTGGACAGCTGGCCCGTCTGATCCCTCTAGTCTGCTCTTAAATTGGTTTTAGCGGCAGCACTAATAAAGCTGATTATCTGTGTGGCCCAAGGCCCCACTAACCCTGTGACACTGCTGGCAGCTGGTGGGACTGGGAGCTCTGAAGCCATCCACGCTGCACAAAAACGAGGCATATTAATTAGTAATTTTTGTCGTACAACATCTAGATATCACAGGAAGGGAACACAACGTGGGCACATCACGCTAGGACTTCACAACAGACAGATACGCTGTGGTTTCTTTTCTCCTTCTCCATAAAAGAATTAAAATGCATGAAGCTAAATGACATTTTTTGCATTTTTTGGAGAGTAACACTGCCTCCTCCTCCTCCTCCTCCTCCTCTTCTTCTTCTTCTTCTCGATTGACAGCTAAGACTCCATCCTCCCTCCCTCCATTCCTCCTTCCCTCGCTCTTTATTTCTCCCTCTCGTACAGTCGTCACTCTCTGGGCAGCTGCTGCTAAAACCCTCTCTGCTGCTAAACCCCCACCCGTCATCACCCCGTCTCACCCCCATCGTCACCGCTTGCTCCCACTTCACCCTCTCCACACATTTCACATTTCATGCACACACTCCGACGCAACTTGTGCATGCTGTACGAGTGTCTTTTGGCACGTAAAGCACGGTTAATCTATTCATTTTTTACTCGTGCATGGTTATGTTCAGCACCGTATGCACATATGTGACATATGTGTAGTCCCATTGTTGAACATGGGTGGACACGAAGGGGGAGGAAGCGGGGGGTGTGTTCCCCTTTCAGAGCCTAATTGTTTAATGTGCTAAATGTGTGCTAAATGACTCGCACAGACTGTGTGAGGCGCAGGGCACTGACAGTTGGATTTTTTCCCCCTGCACCCAGAGAAAGCACACACACACACACACACACACACACACACACACACACACACACACACACACACACACACATGCACACACACCCAGAGATTACGGCATCTTAATATTCATATTGATTAGTGTGTGATGTTGTGTTGGGAGGGCAGCAGGGGACAGGCAGCGAGCGCCGGGGTTATTCCAGTCAAACATCATTCAAATAAGACTTGAAAGCAATATTCACGCAGAACATTCACAAACAACTCGATTACAGTGAAAATCCAGATTATGTTAATAGATTAAAGTCTTTATATAATTCGCAGTGACCCCAAACTTCACAGTTAATAGTTCAGTTATTATCCAGAAAGACGCAGAGCAGCAGAGAATTAGGATTTTGTCCATGAGTGGAAGTATTTCCAGCAAAAATCGCTTCAATGAGTTTAAAACCATGTGATTACCTCTCTGTTATATTTACATTAAGACGATGTGCATTCCAGGAACAGGAACAAAGCACGCTTGTACTGAACGTAATGCAGAAGAAAACGTGATCATGAGCTCAGACAACATTGGTGGCTGAACCTCTTTATGAAAACAAGGTGACACCATGAATCCTCTCAGCTCTGTGTTACTGTGGATGCAGTGTTTAGCCGCTAAGGGCTAAAAAAACGTCATTAACTCCATCCTTTACGGTTTTAATCTTTGTAGTTATTTTAATTTACTCTGTTTTTATCATAGCTCTATATTCTTTTTTATTATATTCTAAATAGATTTTTATTTACATTTAACTGCTGTTATTATTCTAACTCTTATATTTCATAACATTGTTTTTATCTTTTATTCTTCATCTTTTATTAATTTAACTATTCATTTTATTGCAACTGTGTGCAATAGTCTCTAAACCTGTTTTTATACCATGTTTTTTTCAGTCACTTGTAAAGCACTTTGAATAAAGCTTGATTGATTGATTGATTGGTTGGTTGATTGATTGATTGGTTGATTGATTGATTGGTTGATCAAGGAGGTTATGTTTTCACCTGTTTGTTGTTGGTTGGTTGGTTTGTCAGCAGGATTAAACAAAAGCTACTGAACAGATTTCCACGAAACTTGGAAACGTATATATAATGAACTTATAGGGTCGATCTGTAATAATCATTTTTTCTGGGGCTTCGAAAGGAAAAATCGCATCATATATGTGTTTTTATATACATTCATGCTACATTTTCTTTTAAAAGTATAATAAGGCCATGTAATGTTTCTGCATTCAAATTTTGTTACATATTTTGTCGAGTTGTGTTTTTATATTATCTCAAATGTTTTCAACAATGTTCAAACCAGAGAAATCAGTCATTTTGTCCAAGCTAACGTGACCTTTCACTTGGTCACCTGTTGCCAGAACGTGCAGAGAAACATTGGCTATTAGCAATCGTTATGTAACATGAAGAAAACCTTTTGAGTCACTTCAGATTTTCCTTGGCAGTGGTGGTTGTTTAGTGATGACGGTTAACAACTCCCATAATCTCACACTACTTCATGATCAAACTACGTCTTTTGTTACTCAGGTTATGTTTTTGCCTGTTTCTGTTTGTTTGTCGGTTGGTGTGTCGGCAGGATTACACAAAAACTACTACACTGATTTCAACAAAACTTGGATGGAGGATGGTTCTCAGCCCAGAATGAGCCCCATTAACTTTAGGTGCAGATCCAGGAATGGTTTCTCACTTTCTTTAACATTGTAAGATGGGGTGTTTTTCAAACCTTTTTTTTTAAAATTATCAGGGAATAATACATCGATCTTGATGAAGAAAAATGAGGTGTATTTAAGTGCCTGGTATCTATGAGTGAGTAATAATACGCTTACATTATGGTCCAGCAGATATGTGTGGTTTAGCATTCGCAGGGCGATCGAGTTTGATATTTGGACTTGTCGTTCAGATGTCAATAAATGTTATAAGGGTAGTTTGTGATTGAGTTTTACTAACATAAATAAAGTGTTACTACCACATTACGCTACATTCATCACCTGCAATACACTGGTACGTTGACAGATATTTTAATCGATGCCGCTCATCATACTCTGATTACATAACACCGGGAAGGTGTTCATTTGACAGCAGTAATCAGAGTATTGCTCTGTGCTTGTAGGATCAAATTACTGTTAGACAAACACAGTGACAGAGAGGATGTTTGTCTGTCAGCAGATACAAACCAGAGAGATAAGAATCTTTATAAATACACCGTCTGACGTCCTGATCTGATTTTCCTGCCGTGCTTTCTCAACAGGACTATTAAGGTCAGAGATTGTATCAACAGTTTACAGCATGCTAACATGATCAATCACAAATATGGATCAATAACAATATTTAGGCAACAACAGAGGAGCTGTTATCCTCATATCGAGTGTAATGGCTGTCTTTGACTCACTGCTCCCGTAAGCTTTGCCATTTCTCTGGTTTCACTCGCTGAGAGCAGCTTGCTTGACTTGGCCAGGGGCCGGAGCTTCCTATAGGCCCCTAAACTCAAGAAAGCCAAGCAGTTTCAGTCACTCTGCACAGAAAGAAGAAGGGGAATTATGACGGCAGAGAATACTTCCTGCAGCACAGATCTGTAAACAGAGAAAGGCTTCTTTGTGTTTGCGTCAGTAACAGATCCACTTGAAAGGCGCTTCTTCTTCTTCACTTACTGGAGGAAATCTTCTTTATGACTGTTGCTGTTTTAATTTCAAGTGCACTTATCAAGTCATTTTTGTGATGTCACATGTTTTGAAGTAGATTTTTTTATTGTACATGTCAAAAGGAGACAGTTGAGGTGGTCCAGGCATCTGTTTAGGAAACCTCCTGGATACCTTTAGAGGTACTCTGGGCACGTCCTACAGACTCCAACTGGTGGGATTATATCCCACCCGGCCTGGAGATGCCTCAGGATCTGCTAGAAAGAGCTGGTGGACGTGGTTGGAGAGAGGGACGTCTGATTGTCGTACTTATGCTGCTGCTCCCAACACAAGGACCTGGATGAGTTGGAGAAAAATGGATGTGGTTGCTTTTTGAAGATGATGTAGCTCTGTTGGATTACACTTCACTGCTGAAGGCCATTATACTTGCAGTATATAAGTTAAAGTTATTTATTTTGGATGGAGTGTTGTTGTAAGGGTATCAGTAAACCTTTTACAGCCGTGGACACTTGAACCTCACAGAAGCCTGAGGCCTCATGTAAAGAGCGATGTGGGTTTAAGATGGAACTAGAGATTGACAGTGGGACTGGTGCAGTGTCAGCAGTGACGCAGGCATTGTGCTTAATACCCTTATTTATTCTTTGAACTCTGGGTAGTAAGAAGATAGATACAAGCATCTGAGGTGAGATTTGTTCACAGATGAGGAGCTCAGACGTCAGGAAGGAGTTTAAAGTCGATGCTCTTTTTGCATTGAGAGGTGTTGGAACATCTAATCAGGAGGACTCCCGGCAGCCTCCCTGAGGAGGGGATGCCCACCTGGGAGGAAGCCCAGGGCACATCCGCAATACGCTGACGAGATTACATATCCTGCCGTACCGAGGAATGGCTTGTTTTCACCAAAGAGAAACTGGAGGACAAGGCTGCAAAGAAGGAGATGGAGGATATCTTGCTGAGCCTCTCACCACTGCAACACTCACACAGTAAATGAAGGAACTTTACTCATTCAATAACCTCAATGACACAACGTAATTCAAAGTTTCCTGTCTAGACAGCACGGCATTAATTATGCATACTCATCCTCAAATAACGGCTCTATTTGTGATCTATTGCTCCCCTAGTCAAGGAGGTTATGTTTTCACCTGTGTCTGTGTTTTGGTTGGTTGGTTTGTCAGCAGGACTTCACAGAAAATACAAAATGGATTTTCCACTAAACTTGGACGGAGGACACGTTTTTCAGTGTGGGTCCAGATAAAGGAACATTTTTCTCATTTTCTTTAACTTTGCAAGACATTTTTCATCTTGATGGTATCTACGAGTGAGTACAGTTTGATGCGGATAAAGGGGACCTGGCCTTGGCAGAGGTATGCGCTCTACTGAGTATCAGTGTAGTCCACTCTGTTTCTGTGTGCATAACAGAGAACGAGCAACTCATTTCAATTTTAGAGGCCAATAACAAGCGGATATTCTCGTTATTAGTATCATTATTTTTAGTTTTATTTGTGGGTTCAGATCAAGGTTTAGGTTCTGTGTGACATGTGCACTCCTTCTGCTAAGGTGACAAAATGGAGACTGTAACCCAGTTTTGTCGGAGTCCGTTCTTACGGCACGCAGCTGGAACTGTGCACGCTGCTCGCGGCGAGTTTCTTGCCCTCAGAGAGAAAGAGGAGCCCCCTGACACGAGGAAGTGACTTCAAAAGACTTCTGAACGTTTAGGAAGTAAACAGAAAAGTGACGCAGGCGGCTGCACTGTAATTGCCTGGTTCCTTTGACTGTTGCCTGGACTTTGGGCTGGAATGTGCAGCGGGGAAGAACTGTGTTGACATTAAGCTCGGCCCGGCCGGACTGTCTGCATGGACGCCTGCTATAGATCTGTAGAGCGTGTGGTTGGTTTGATCATCTTTTAAATTCATTGAATGAGATGAACCTTTCTGTGCGGTTAAATGTTTGAATATTTGTTGTTTTTTACGTTTGTCATGTGACTGAAGGAAGTCCACATCTGCAACCAATAACACTGTTTCTTTTATTTTGAAATAAAATAAAATACATGCCAGTTTCAGTAACACTACTACAGGTGTAACATTCAACAACTTTACAGAACTCAGACTTAAAAAGAGAAATGCATCACATGTGATGTGACCTTTTGCACCAACAGTACCGCAAGGCATTTGGCAAATTTGCTCGTTTGCTCTTCCAAAAAAAAAAAAGACTTCAAATCATTTGAGACGTCCAGGACATGTTTAGCGTTGACATCACTTGAGCAAAAAGACAAAGAATGAAACAACGTGCACTTTGATGAATCCATGGTTGTTTTTCTGTTAGTTATCCAGCTGACATAAGTGTGTTGAGTAAATCAGCAAACCACAAAGTTTTGTCAACAGTCAGGTGAGTTTGTGAAGCCAGCAACTTGATGAGACAGGTTTGAAAGGGGTGGTAAAAATAAAACCAAAACAACAACATATTTTTCCTCTTACCTGTAGTGCTATTTATCTATCTAAATTGCTATTGTGAGAGTTGCCAAGTATTGAGGATGTACTGCCTTCTCTTCAGTATTTTGTAACTAGACGTGACAGCGTTGGAAACATTAATGGCGTCCTCCTTGGCTGAGCTGTCACACTAGCTAGCTTAGTTAGCTCGCCTCTAGTCTATGAGTAATTGCACCCTTACCTCAGCACGGTGACACAGAAATGAAAGAGTTCTGGCATGAAACTGCTCACAAGAAGATCTGTGGATTATCTTGTGTAACTGGATCATGATCTGGCACTTTGAGCTCCACAAGCAGAGTGCTATCTAGTTGCATTATATTGGAGAGAAAGTAGACATCTCTAGCAATCTAGACAGATAAATAGCACCACAGGTAAGGAGGAATTTGATTGATTTTGGAGTGAACTGTCCCTTTAAAGTCACAGACGAGTCATTGAAATTATCACCCAAACTGCTCATTTTAAACGTCCATCACAGTTTATGGCTCGACTTCCTGGTTTGCCTTCGACCTGCTGTTTCAGCTCCGCGCATTTGCAGTTTTACCTCTAAATAAAGCAGTTAGGAAGAAAAAGTATCGTGATGACATGTTTGATTCAAGAGGCAATCAGCAAGAAACACAGCACAAAGAGGTATGTAATGGATCTTTATGTGTTTCAGTTTCTTGCCTGCAGCAGCCAATATACACCTTGATAATGTTGCACAAAGCCACTGTAAAAACTGAAGGAAAAACAAAGCAACATCATAAAAACAAGTTTATGATTTCCATTAATCAATTTTACTGGGGAGCAAATCAACTTTGTGTGCTGCAGGTCGCACGATTCATAACAGTGTTAAATATTTAAACACTCTATATAGAAATGACATAATCCCGAAAATGAAAGGCTGAAAACAAGAAGCATACCGGAGGGATTTTATTTGTCAAGCAGCACATCATAAAACCTGAGTTACTACTGACAAAAATGTGGCATGCAAACACTGTTTCTGGTATTCAGGGCTATAAAGGGCAGTTACACAGTTACAGTAATCGACCATAAACCTCTGCAGCACTTTGTTCCATCTCATGAAACAAATACATCTCGAGATAAAAGTACCAGAATATATCTCCTCTCATAATATTACCTCTGAAACTGTCCATGCTGCCAAGGAATGTGTTTCGGTTTACACGTTTCATCACTTAGAGATGATGGATCATGTAAACGAGAGAACATTCTTTGGCAACGTGACCACGGTGAGATTTCGCGATGATGAAGAGAATCATTTTTTCACACCACGTAATCCACATTCAAATGAGTGACACATGGACACCGGCCTTCTATACCGTCCACATTTCTGCATTTCATTTTAGTTCATTGAAATCCCATATAGTGTGGTCTACAAAACATCTGTGTGAAGTTTTCACTGGACGTAAAGTCATGGGGGGAAAAAAATCCTGTGTATATACAAAAAATGCTGAAGAATCACTGGGGGGAAGCAATAATGCCTGAAGGCAGCTACTGGAGTAAGATGGAGACCAAGTAAATACAGTGACACGTACATCTTCATGCAGGACATGTACCGGAAGCTTTTTATTTTGTCTCTTTTGTTGTGTAGTTATTTGCAGCGAACACACTTCCTGCACCTCAGTGGCCATTTTAAGGCCTCATTCAGGCCAGAATCAGGCATTGCATCGATTAGCCACAGGGTTTCTGCGGCAGTGTGGGAGTTACATTCCATGACCTGTTTGTGTGACGTAATGTTTTGAAACTTAGCACAACACACACACACACACACACGCATACTCGCCACCCTTGAGACCTCAAAAAAGGGAGGATTTCGAGGATTTCCTGCATTCTGGTGAAATTTAAAGGTGCAATAAGTAGGAATTGGCCACCTGTTGAATTAACACTCAAAACAGATAGGGGGCAGCAAATCACCAGAGTAGCTGCTAAGTTCTGCTAACTGCAGCTGCCGTCAGTAGGTTAGCTCAGTTAGCCGTCCAGACCGCGTGCACGGAGAACCAGGGAAATGCTAGTGTTGGCAAGTATGCACACCTGTCCAGAAGGTGGCAGTAATGAAAAAAACAGTTTGCCAACACAGGAGAAGCTGTTATGTTGCTACGCTAGCATGCAGGTCCTACAAGTGATTGTGTGTCCACATGGATAGATTCATATAAGAATTAGATACCAGATGCACAGATGGGGCCCATTCAGTCCAATGAGAATAGCGCATACGCCAAAAAAAATTCTCTGGCTTCTGCGTTTACTTCCTGGTTATACGGCCCCTTAAATATACGCAGTAGCTTGGCCTCCATGGATCAGAAATTAATAATAGAAAGAGTCGTAATCGACTTTGTTTGCAGTTGTTGGCGTCCTGTCGACAGTTTTACAGACGGTGCAGGGTGCAGGGGAATATTTCACTGCAATACCACGAGTGGCCACCGGGCCAGATTGTAGGCAATGCTGAGCAGCACCCTTCTAGTTGTGAAGAAAGTTTGAGAAAGTTATCTTCCATTTTCGCTAATTAATTATGTTTTTCTAAAAATTCACGCGCTAAAATGGCGTCACAATGTTTAATCCATTTTAAGTGTCTCGGACCCCCCCCCCTTCAGTCCCCACTACATTGGACTATTCCGTCCTACTGCGCATGTGCAGAAATGATTCAGGAAGTCAGTAGCAAAAACAAACTTAATGGCGCGGTGGACAAACGAAAGTCACCGCAGCGGGGCAGAAACACGGAGGAAAACAGAAAGTTTGTGGCAAAACTACCAAAGGTGACTACATTAGTCATGGCGGATATCACCGATGACAACATTACTGAACAGCAGTAAGAAGCAGGCGCTGCTTGTGTTAGCACTAGCGGTGCTAATAGCGAGCAGCTGCGGCTGGAGGTGGTAGCGAAGGTGATGCGTTCACGGTCCCTGATGAAAAAACAACTAGTGAGTGTTAAAACTGTCAAAATGGTAAATTATCTTGAATATTGATTAATAATCAGATCAGTTATTCAAGTAAAAGTATTAATACCTAATAACTATGTGTGAAAATACTCCATTACAAAAGTTCTGCATTTAAATCATGCAGTAAAATCTACCCTGACAGTTTTTTACTATTATATCTGATGTTTTTTGATTAATATTACTGCTGCATTAATATATATCTGCCATTTTACTGCTATAGATCTTTAAGGTTGAGTTTATTTGAACTGCTTTATATACTGTTTAATCTACAGCAATACATCATATACTATATTTATGTTTGTGTGGCTGTCCTGTGACAACCACGGCTCTCTAAAAACTCAGAAAAACAGCCTGTTTTCAGCTGTCTGCGGCTGTTTTCCAGCTAATCCAAGAGGATTTTCAAAGAATTTAATTAGCTGAACAGTCCTTCAGTTTATCAGAAACATTCATGTACAAGTAAAGTAAAGTAAAGTAACTAGTAACTAAAGCTGCAGGACAAATGCAGCGGAGTACACATTATAATATACGACTCTGAGATGTAGTGGAGGAGAAGTATAAAGTTGCATGAAATGGAAATTTTACATATGTATGTACATAAATATGTCAAATTTGTCCTTGAGGAAATGCACTCAGTTACCTTACACCACTGGGTACACGCCTTCCACTGTGTTGTGTGTGTGTGTGTGTGTGTGTGTGTGTGTGTGTGTGTGTGTGTGTGTGTGTGTGTGAGAGAGAGAGAGATCCAATGAGAGATCTCCCACGTGAATGGACATTAAAGTCCATTCTTATCCTACAGAGATCACATTGTTTGTGAAAATAAGATGTTACAGTGGGTGCATTTGTTAACATGAATGTTTCGTTGTGTTTTTCAGAAATACAGTTCCAGATGTCTGGAGATGATTGCTGTGTCAGTGATGGTGAAGAGAAGATCAAGCTTGAAGAGAAAATGTTACAAGTGGGTCTTAATAAGGAGTGATGCCTGTGTCTTTCAATTAATAACCAAAATACGAAGCATACTGTTTTGGTGTGCACAAGGCTAAACTGACTGACTTCACGTGAAACATTGAGTTATACTACATTGTATTTTCGGTCATTCATGCTGCTAGCATTGCTTGCCATGCCATGCTTACAATTATCGAATTTGGGGGAAAATGATATATGGGAGCTAAAACTACGACACATCTGTGGTAATGGCAGGTCATGAAGATGCAGCGGCCGGTAGCTCCTCCAAATTATTTCGGCTTTATTGCTGAAACACGTTCTGCCTATAGCAAAAAAACTGTCATCAGACTTTGAGACCATCACGGCCCGCGGCCTCTTCAACCATTCAACCTGACTGGCTGGACCGTCCCAGGGAGAGTCAGAATAACAGCCGTGCTAATCCAGCTTGGTTTGGTCACGGGAAAAGGAAATGGACAATATGTGACTCAGGCTGGCAAAACAATATGAAATCAGAGACTCTTGGGTCCACAGAGACCTGTCTCCAACACAACATCTCGGATCAAGCTGTTGGACTCGACGAGCAGACCGTGTTCTGAGCAGGACTACAGCTGGACGAGGAGAGGAGGACTCTGTGTTTATAACATCGATGCTTGGTGCTTACACACAGTCAAAGCTGATGGACAGTGTTTCTCATACTTCAACTTTTGATATGAAGATGCCGACCACGTTATCATCACCATCTTGTTGCTGTTGCTTAAATACACCCTGACCGAAGATGCCCTATGTGTTCATGTATATTTTGTATATGAATAACTGTATATATGTTCTGTTATTTGTGTAGCACAAAGGAGTTTGCAAGCTTTAATTTCAGTATGCAACCCTGTGTCGTATAATGAAATATAAAAATATATTTGTACATGCCCTGCTATGTTGAAGTTAATACTCTTGCAAAGTTTGCCACAACACCATGGCAGCACCTCTGACATCACTGTAATGTAATGGGCTCTACACTGGAATATTAATGGCCCAGCCCCATATGAGACCCATGGAAACATCCTAATTGGAGTAGAGCCTTCTCTTGTTATTATCTATAATTGGATTATTATGTGCATGCAAACATAGTCCAGGGGTTCAGGGTCGTAATGTAAAAAGCAGACCTTGTTTGCAGCAACAAAGTAGTCACCATAAAACCTTTGGTTCATTTAAGACCACCATAATTGAGTTGTAATTATTTCAGGGATTGAGAGCAAAACTAAAAGACAAAGAACAAAAGGCAGTAAACAGTCAAGCACAAGGCATTTCTTAAGGGGCACGCCACAGATTTTGACACTTAAAGGTCAGATTACACTTCGTGGGGACTAGTGTTTAGCCTATGAAAACAGTTGTATAATGTTTGCTGTGGCTCTGAAAGAGATTTGTCAAGTGTGGGAAAATAATCCCTTCTGATGTCATCAGGGTTATATCAGTTCAATCCCCCAAAACTCACGTGGAATGGATAATAATTATGTGAGTATAAAACACGTACAGTGATGATATTTGGTGTTTAGGTTCTGAACTCGTCACTCTCCACAAAGAAGAAAAAACTGATCTCAGCACAGCAGCGAGGGGAGCGATGATGATAACTGTGCTCGAGGGGATGACTCAGAGCCTGCAGGTGGAGGCCGGGGTGGAGGTGGGGCTTCAAATGCTTCGTGCACAGCAGCAGTGGAGGCAGCAGCAGCAGCAAGTGACACCACAGCTTTCAGATGAGCTGGCGAGGCAGCAAAAGACTGGGCAGAGGACTGAAGGCTTCACAGAGCAGCATTGTTTAGTTTAAAAAAAGAAAAGGCGTCAGAATCGATTCAGTAGACACTGAGCTATATTTACTCTACAAATTGTTTGTCCTCGTCAAACCTTCTTCCTTTTAAACTCAGCAGTCACTTAAGGACTTCACACAGCTTACTATGAAGACACAAGTGACTTAATGCACCCACAAGAACACCAAAGAGCATTATGAAGGGATATTAAGTTCATACATTAACTTATAAACAAATAATGAAGTTTTCTGAGGACAATATTAACGAAGCAAATAAAAACAAATAAACAAACAAGCACATAATTAAATTAATGAATAAATAGAAGATACTTCTCTGAAGACCAGTTTACATAATAACTAAGTGCAACAAAAAATATTTGAAAAGTTTCATGTGAATTCAATATGACACAACGTTTATGATTTACAAGCAGGCCTTGAATGCACCATGTGGTTAAAATTTAAAGTAAAAGAAATAAAGGTGTGACGCAGCGGTGGCAGTCAGTCGGTTGGAGATCGAGTGTCGTGGTTCCCAAAGATGAGACGGTGACATCAGGCCAAGTACATTTGTGTTTGTTGTGGCTTCGGTCTCACTTTCAGAATCTTTACACCATTAATATCGTGGAATAAACCACTGAACTAGCTCTCAGGGTTCACCTCCTCTTGGGATGGTGGACTACAAATCTTTACCAGATATCCTGTTGAGAAGTGGGGGTCAACATTTGGAAAATGTGAGCATTAACGTGGTTAAACAAAAGTTATGGTAAAGAGTTTTATTATTGGAAGTGTCGCTTTGCTGTTTTTATTGTTTTGCACAATGACAAAGACTTCTTGAATCCAAAGAAGAATATCTTGGCTTCTTGTGCTTTTGACGGTTCTTTTGCGAACCTCAACGATATGGTTGAGCTGTGAAACCACTGGATATCTGTAATGAGATGTCAGGATATTTTCCAGCTGTGTTAGTGGCTCCAGAACGAGGTATTTTAAGCCAGAACATGATCTTTTCCGGACCCTATTCCAGTGGCTTTTGTGCCCAGACCAACCGGAAATTAAACCTAAAAAGTGATAAAATTGGAACAAATAGAGCAATAAAGTTTCACCAAGTCCATAGTTTGCAGAAATGTAAATTACCAACATTTAATCTAGCGATCAGGTTGGCAGTTGAAGAACCAGTGATCACTTGAAGTGCCTTGCTCATGGGTATATACGTGCAAGGCAGACATGAGAGCATGTCCCATCGGCCTGCAGATTCTCTGACCTCTGGCAAACCTCAGCACAGTTTGTTCTTCTGTACAAACAGAGGTAATGCAGCAAACTACCTCACCCTCCTCAGAGCACTATAAAACGGCCGCGTGCAGCTTCAGAACATGGTATGCTTCCATAACCCGGCTCCTAAAAGGCAGTTTCATAACAGCTGTAAATGAGTCAGTGAACACAGGACAACCGTGTTACTGGGCTGTGGTGACAGACAGCATCCAAGCTGTTTACATTGAACCGAGTCTGACATAAACACACACACACACACACACACACACACACTCTCTCTCCCTCTCTCTCTCCTCCCCTCTGGACTCAACACTGTGGCTTCTTCTCCTGGCAGGCCTCTCAGTGGTGGTGCAGAGGGGTCAAAGGTTAAATATGTGACCTGGCCTTGTCAGGATCTGCTCTGGGTTCATCAGGACTAAAGATAAGACTCTGCCTCGCTGCTGGCTCCCTCAGTTTTTTATTTTTTTGTTTTGAACTCAGCCATCACGGACAGAACCTGGACTGTTTTGCTGCTCAGTGTATATATAGATGGTACGTACGGGTGTGTCTCTGAAAGTGTGCGTGTGAGTGTCCTCGCATGGTGAGGTAGTGTATGTGAATTTGTGTAAACAGCAGTTGAAATGCCTCCCCTATATGGTTCATAGCCCATCCCTCTCTGTCTCTCTCTCACACACATACATACTGTGACTGTGAGTCATCAGTCAAATATCCAGAATCATTGTTTACTGAATGAAAATAACAAAAATACCCTCACACTCCTCGAGACACGTAGCAGTTAGACGATTAATCAATAAGTCGGTCAACAGAAAGTCACTATGCAACTATTTTAATAAACAA
Source organism: Pagrus major (assembly GCF_040436345.1). Taxonomy (NCBI): domain Eukaryota; kingdom Metazoa; phylum Chordata; class Actinopteri; order Spariformes; family Sparidae; genus Pagrus; species Pagrus major. The sequence goes on from NC_133223.1 coordinate 31,751,117, forward strand.
CTAATTATTTTTCAGATTGTTCAAGCAAAAAAACAAAAAAAACAATGGCATGTTTTTCACTATGTTTCTAATAGACTTATCCATCAAATGTGAGAATAATTGGCAGATTAATCAGTAATGAACTCTCTATGTAGACATGATTGACACACAGCCTTCTAAAGGAAAAGTCTCTGAGTTTCATTGTAACTAAGTACATTTACTCAAGTACCTGTACTTAAAGCACAATGTTGAAGTATTGTACTTGTACTTTTCTTAGTAATTCCAATTTCTTCTACTTCATACTGGAGGCAAACATTGTACTTTTTACCTCACTACATTTATTTGAGAGTTTTAGTTGCTAGTTACTTTGTGGACTGCATGCTGAATGAGAGCCAAAGTGCCACAAATTTTAATTGAATTAATTAAAATCAGCTTAAAAAAACAAAACACTGATTCCTATAATCATAAAAAAAGATTAATATTAGCTAACAGGGCGACCCATCGTATACAGTCATGCATGTAGACTTAGGGTTTGTATATTTTTATTATATATGTTTATTGCCAGAAATGTACTTTTGATACTTAAGTATATTTAATATAAGATACTTTCAGACCTCAGAAGTAATATTTTAACTTCATTACTCCTTTACTTTTACTCAAGTAAGTGCACTGCTACTGTTTAGTACTTTCCATGATGTGTTTTCTCCCTTGTATGTTAAATGTATTTATTTTTTCATTTATAAACATTGCTTTAAATGTGCTAGCGTTAGCCATAAGGCTGTTTTTCATCTGCTTCGACACATTTTACAAAGTCCTTCTAAAAAAAGACAACAGGATAGCATTTGAAGAAGTTATTGAAATAGTTTAAAAGCATGTAAAGCACTGAAAAAAGACTATTTATGTTAGTAAAGCTCACTCAGAGCATCACTATGCTACACTGCTGTGTGCTCATTTAAAGTGGATTATATGTTACCAGACATATATACTGAACAACACAGCAGTGTGCAACATAATGCACACACTAATTTAAACATGCGACACAGAAACGTACCACATGAAAGCTACACATACATAAAAAACACGTATATCACTGCCACAGTGAGAGCCACAATGAGAAACATACATGAAGCATGTTTCATCTTTTATTGCAGATAATTACAAAGCACACAATTTAATATGTTCCTGGTGATTACCCCTTCATTGTTTCCTGACCGACATGATTTCATCATATATGGCTCGTATATGATGTGCAATGAACAGCTGTCAAGTGCAAAATGGAGCTGATGAAGTCGAGGTAGATTTTGTTCTGACAGAATAAATGTCCCAGAAATGATTTGAACACAGAGGTAAACTTTCTTGGGGTCTATTTAAGATCTGAAATCATTTTAATTTCATTTTCATTTTCATTTTCAAAGCTGCTCTGACCTGTTCTTAAAACAGGGAGCATACAGATTTGAGAAAGCCTTCACCCACAGTCCTGATCCAGGACAAAAAACAAGGACAAAACCCTCTTCTTTCCTGTTTTTATCACAGCAGCACTGAGGTGCTCAGCCACTTGTCTCCAGACCTCTGTGTTGTAAGCTGTGCTAGCCTTGACCTTGACAACCAAGCAGCCTGCCATCACACCTCATTAACATTAACAACAGTCTGCCTGGTGTGAAGTGCTGGCTATGGGAACCTTCTGGACTTTTATAGCTCCAATTGGCTGTCAGGTTCTAACATGTGGAAAGAGGAAGTTGTATTATCTTCACTGCTAAGCTAATGGTAGGCTGCATTCATGTTAGACATGCCTCTCAGTGTGCAGTGGTTAACACCCACACCTCAGAGCAGTGCTGTATCAAATTTAGCTGGAACATCAAGAAAACTATTGTCTGCACTTCTACTCTTAATACTTTTAATGCTCCAACTAATTGTACGATTAATAATAATAATATTGGATTGAAAATGCAATAAGTTGTCTACCCTTTTCATGTGTTATCATGATGGCAATGATTCTTTAACCAGGGACAACTGCCTGGAACATTAACTGATGAGATTTAACTTAAAATCTGTATGGAGGTGGCATTTTGAACTTGATCTCCTCTGTGTCTTCTCTGCCTGGTTTTCCTTTTCTGAAGGGCTTGAAATTCACATTCTACTCATCTTCAACCATGAAAAAAAAGAAACATTGGCTCACGGTTGCACAGAAACCGCAATCCAATCGGCAGAATAAATGTTTGCGACGTATGTGTATGTTGCACCTTCACGTGTCTTTCGGTTCAGTTTTCAGTTTTATGTCGGGGCAACGCTGTGCTAATGCTTCGGTTAGGTTTAGGCGTATAATACTTGGTTTTGTTGCCACAAACACAGCTGGAAAATGTTTTGACATCTCGTTAAAAATATCCAGTGGTCTCACGCTTACAAATGTTGACACTGGCTTTTCTTCTCGTGCCATCAGCAGGTCATGATTTCCACTTATTTGATTACATATCTCAACAGTTTCTGGATTAATTGGTACCAAACTTGGTGGAGACATTCATGGTTCCCAGATGTTGAATCCTAACTTATGGCCTGGATAGGTTTAGGCACAAAAAACACTTGTTAAGGGTCAAGAAAACATCATGTTTTGGCTTAAAATTCTGGTTTCAGTTCTGTCGCCACAAACAGAACTGAAATCGTGGTCTCTGGTTTGGCACCATTCTTACTTAAATGCTACGCCACCAACATAGAAGTAAGCTTATACATGTATATGTATTGTGAACATGATATGACATTGAAGTTGACATGTGTGACACGTATACATTTGAATGTATCCGTAGATTGTAGAAACGTAAAGCAGCGACATTGTACTCTGACGACTGTGACAGGATGTGGCCTCTTTTTGAATAAATAGTTCAATGAACTCAGGTAAACTAAAGAAATGAATCCTGAAACTAATAGTCTTGTCAACACATTTTGTTTTACGCTCCTGAACAACTAATGAACTATAGAAAGTTATCATGTAGTTTACTGTCGTATAGCTCTGTTCTTTAAAGGTCCAATTCATAAGGAAATAGATTTTTGAGTCTCAGTCCCAATTTTGGGATTGCAGGCCGGGTCAGCCACCATCCCAAAGAGTCAGTATTTGAACTTTATGGGGGCCAAGAACAATGAACAACTAAACTAAGACCCTGGTCTCTCTGCAACGGTTCCTGAGATCCTGAAAACATTTTCTTGGGTTGGTGGAGAAACTCCTGCTTGAGAAATGGACTATGAATGTTTCAGAGTTAACTAAGTGAGGGGACAATGCCTTTCTGAGGCGCTCTGTGCAAACACCAGTTAATTGCTCCTGGGCTGTAACTGTCCGCATGGCAGCGCTGGCAGAGTGCACTGTCATGAGGGTTTTCTCATGATGTCGGTCATGAGGGCATGAAGGCCAAAGTCAAAGAAAACATAGGAAATGTGGAAGGAGTGGACGGGAGGGATGTAAGAAAGGGGGGAGCGATGGAAACTGGAGACATGAATGTAGAGAAGGAAAGGAAGGGAGGCAGAGGAGGGAAGAATGCAGGGAATGAAAGAAGGAGGAAGGAAGAGATGATAGGGGTATATTACTTCATGTATCTGTATAGCCAAGGAAAATACAGGAATAGGTATGCAGGGAGGGAAAAGGGATGGAGGCAAGGATGCTTCTCTCCTTTTCCAACTGGAGAAAGGAAGCAAGGCAGATGGGACAACAAAGAGGCAAGCGAGAGTGGAAAGCGTGAAGGATAGTGGGTGAGGAGGAGCGGACAGATGGGGGGAAGATGGACATGACAAAAGAACGACGAAAAGGAACCGAGACCGGGACAGAGGAAGGATGAGATCAGCTTTTTACAAATGGCCGCTGTGCTGTGAAATATCTAAGGCCTGGAACGCTTCTCGTATGTCAGAAAAAGAAATCCCCGAGCGCCAAAAGGTGACCCGGGAAAACAAACAAGGGCACCTTAAGCTCTGGTCGTAAAATAAGCTTCTTCTTCTCTCGTGTTATCTCCTCAAGGTTAACAAGAGTTAAAGCGAGGATAACGGTATGTGAGAGCAGGGAACAACAACAAGGGAACAACAAAACGAAAAGTTGACATGGAGAGATTCTGCAGAGCGCAGGGGGGGAATGCACGGTAGTCAGCTGGATTTTAACTGCCTGCTGAGGAAATGTAAAAGATTTTATTGGTGTTTAAAAGAAGATAGGGTGAATGAGGGCCTATTGTAAGCAGCTCTGCACAGGAGCGGGGGTGGGGGTTTTTGCGGGGTTTGGAGGATTGTGCAGGGCTCAAGAAGCTTTGAAACACAGGGGTTCAGGATCAGCCTCCTCAGCTGTAAAAAAAAACATGAAGGCCAAAGCTGTTTTATTCCACCGTAAAAAAAAGGCCTCCTGCTGCACAGCGCTGTTTACACAAACGCCTTTTATGTAAAGTCACCAAACTAGAAGTGATGGTATTAAGAATGTACAAAAAATTACATTGTTTCCCACTTCAAAGCGGAGGGAAAATCTGCCCCCATTAATTGCATAGTCTTAAATGTGAGCTTTGAGTGAGTATAAACATTTGTGCGTATGAGTTATGAGCTGGCTTTTGTTTATGAGTGTGCCCGTTAAAAAAAACCCCAAAGCGGTTTAAGTTTGGGAATGCAAAGAAAATTGTGTTAGTCATGCAACTTCTGAAAGTCTCTTCCAAAGTGACAGCACGGTGACCTGCTGACCTCTCTCAGAAACGCCACGCCGTGTTGCAACAATGTAGCTCGTAACAGTTTAAATGTTCTTATATAAAATCCAATTTATTCAAAAAAACGATAAAAACTACACCAATAATGATAAGCTAACTGATTCAGAAACCTTACAATATCCCATATCCCATATGCACATTTCCAGAAAAAAATAAGCAATTGTCATTCGGTTAACAGCTCTTGAACTTGAACTATTAGACGGTTCTTCATGAAATTTAGTTTGAGGATTCCTGCCCCTCGTATGAGATGAATGGTAGTGACTTTTGCGATCCCTCAATCTTTTATCTAGCACCATCATCAGGTCATCGATCTGTCAAAAGTTCAACTCATACTCACACAGCTGCAGGCTAATAGAGCCACAGGTTGGGCTTTCCAATATTCATCACAGCTTCAACAACATCAAGTTGCGTCTATAACAAATGAAGTCTTCTGTTGATGAGGTTGAAAAGCAGCCGACTGATGGCTTTCAATAGTGTTCAAAAAGCAGCTGTAAACACACTTCCTCCCTTCGCTTCTGTTGAGTATCGCAACAGAGGCTTGCTCGAGGGGGTGAAGGTGGTCGTCGTTAAAAGACTTTACTGCAGCCCGCTCGGAGGCGGATCGGGCGGGTATCCATCCCACTTCGGAAATAGTCCATAGTGGGTGCGGCTCGGTTCAACTTGGCACGATTAAACTGATAATGGTAAACGCAAATCAACACGGCATGGTTGTGATTCGCAGCCAAAAGCGCCAATGGAAAAGTCCCTGAACATGGCTGTTGTTTCAGTGTTTACCAGATAAAGGGCAGTCTCTTTCCTGCTGTGTCAGGATCACTGAAGGAATGTCTCTGGATTTTTTATTGTTATTTCTGAGGAACACATATCACTCTGTTCCTGGGAAAACAGTGATTTCTTCACCATGAACTTCGATTTTAAACACAGAACTGCAGATAATGGTAGTTAAGTGGTTGAGACATAGTGGCATTACAGAAAAAACATCCGGGCTGCTTCACACACCTGGAGAATACTTTTCCCTACACTTGTTGAGTAGAGGCCTGCATGTTCGGTTAAGCTGCTTGTTGACCTGCCTGTATTTTCCTATTCTAGTATTTTGTCATCCTAGCATTAAAAAAGAAATTGGAGAAATCAGCTGAAGGTTAAAAATTTGATCCAGACACAAAAGCACACACACCTGCTAAACATCTTGTGTTCCCACAGATATTTCTTCCTGGGAAAAGGGTGTAGATGTGAAGAAAATTCCTCAGATCGTAATTCCTAGTATTCCACCCAACTCTACGCTTCTTTAATGTGACATAATAAAACAAGGAAACAATGACATAATCTGTTGGCTTTGAACAAAAATATGTTCTGTGTTGAAATACTTCTGTGCTCTACTGGAAGTATCTCCAGGTTTGAGCTGTACAAAGGCCCAACATCAGGGAGGATAACAAGATACAATCTGCTCAGGTGGCAAAGATAGTTGGGAACAGTTGACATTCCTCTTCATATCCCATATCACAGCTTTAAGGAAGCGCAGAATGTGAATGTTTAACTGGCATTAAGGGAGTTGCCCTCGTGCAGCATATTATGAGTTATTTGATCATGAGTGCTGTGATGGCATGCAATGAGAAAGTAATGCAACAGCGGACGACGGTTATGATGCCTGAGGCGTTACTATTTCTGTCGTGGCAGTATGTACACAACACATGCACAAAAATACCTTGTGCATAGGAAAATGTTATCTCCCGGTGTTGCTAGGTGGAAGTGTGTTTTATTTGGACGTGTGCTTGTCTGTAGTCAAGCAGCAGCTTTTACTGTTTTGGAGTATGTCTCCGAGCAGAATGTGGAGCCTCCGGGCTGACTTCCCTCCTTTTCATCGTGTGACTAAGAAAGATCCCAGCTCCGTGTTTTGGTGTCCTCTCTCCTTTATTTTTTATTTTTTCCACAAACTGTACATTTGGCTGTTTACTCCCACAACGCTCAAAGCGAGGAAACACTTCCAGATAGAGCTGTATGGGCGTAACCAAAGCTCAGGGGATAGCTGACGTGTGTGAACACGTCCTGTCAGAGAACAGAGAGATCCCAGGTGATGTCCTCATGGACAAACACATGACTCACTCAAGTCCATGTGATATATGACCATGTGACAACGCAAACATAATAATTAAAACAGTGAGTAAATAATTCACTTTATCTGTGCAAATGTTTGTGTTCTTAGTGATTTAAAGCCCCACTTTTTTCCTTCATAGGAACACCACGCTGTTTAAAGTCTTGGTTGATCTGATGCGGTCAGATGACGTTTACAGTGTGATGTTATTCAGGTCAGAGGCAGTCCAGGTGTTTTCTTTATGGCTCGGAGGAGGGTGGCCTCATCACAGGTGCAGTTCAGATGGGCTGAATCGGCACCATGATGTCACTCTGCAGGGCTTTTCCATCCGAATTAGCTCCGACATCAGGAGGAGATCCAAGAGGAGAACGAGTGACTGTAGCAGAAACCAGCTGCAAAGTTACTCACAAGGTCCAAATCAAGGCTTGTTTGAGGTAATGATCACTGACACTGTGTTTCAATATGTTGTAATGTCACTGCGGTTTTTCATTGATGTAACACGGTGGTGATTCAGCCTGTTCTCACTTCATAAAAGCTTGTTGGTTAATTGCTCCGAAAAATAGAAAATATCTTTTGGAGAAATCAACGAAAATGTCGAAAAACCCCCTATCATGCAATGTTAAAGAAAGTATGAAAAAATTCCTGGATCCCTCCCTGTAATTTCCCCCCGGAGACAAATAGTTTTTTGAATTGAATTGAATTGAATTTATCCAGATTCACAACAGAAGTTTGTGGGGTCTATTCTGGGCTGAGACCTGTCCTCCATCCAAGTTTCATGAAAATCCATTCAGAAGTTTTTTAATCCTGCTGACAAACCAATCAACAAACAGACACAGGTGACAACAAAACCTCCTTGACAGAGGTAATAAAGTACATGCAATGTATTATTGGTATATTTCAAATGATATATTCCCTATTCATTGACAAATATACCAATTTTTCATATAATATTTTTATATTGCAAAGAATATTCCCATACAGTTTCAAAAAACATATTATCGAGCAATAATATTTATTTTTTCAAGACAAAAATGGAATTTATATTAAATTTTTTTCAAAATTATTTTTTTCATTTATTTCATGATACTTTTCTACTATAACTATACTACGATACTACTTCTATTGCTGTTTTTCATATATTGATAAAAAATATTCCAATCCATTTTTCATTCATGGATCTTTTGATTATCAAGAATGGGACTAAATATATCAATTTGTTGCCAACATGGTGCCTAAACTCTTAAATTCAACCAACGTGAATCATTTTCTGCTGTATTGATGAGCTCGCCATCCGCCCAGACTGTTGAACTCTTCCTGGGTTTCCTCCCAACGTGCTCCTCATTAATCCCCAGGAGAAAAATCCAACCAGATTCCAGTTAGTTCACCCACATGTCTGCAAACAATTAAGCAATCAAAATGAACCATTCCTGGAGGAAGCCAGCCTATTATTCTGAATTACAGTGTGAGAGATTGTATTTCCTTGTCTTGTTTCACTGAGAGCTGAATGCTCGGTAGGACCCGTGTCCCATGTGTCCCTGATCAACACGCCTCTCTTGGTTAATCAAGCTCACATTCTACTTTGACCCGTTCTTCCTTCTTTACTGGCGAACATTCATCTGGTCATTTGCCAAAAATCCAAATGAACCTACTGTGTAATCCAAAATGTGGTAGACCAGCAGATTACTGAAATAATATTCAGAGGTTTTTTTTTTCATCCTGTGTTAAGCTGTAAAGTCTTTCGAAATCTAAATTGTTAAATCATTTACGGTTCTGATTAAATTGCTTGCTGGGAAAGGATTTTTTTTTTCTTCTTGCGGCATATGACCAGGAGATGTGTGGTTTACCGGAAAGCAGCAGGATATCCCAACAGCATCGGGAAGGACATCCGCGAAACTAATCAACCCAAAACCGCAGAGCCCCTTAAGTGGCCGGATTCACATATCCTTACGCATGGGATCACCCCAGCCAGATCCTGTATCTAATAGGAGCAAAGTCCACTAATCGGGCTTTAAGTCATCTTTATTGACCATGAATTAATTCCAAAGACCCCCCACATATAACTTGACCGAGATGGACGTTTAATGGCTTAATGATGGAACAATTAATCTGTCTAAGAGCTTTCTTTCTCCAGTTCTGAATGTAATCCACATTGGGCCACAGATTTTTGAATTTCTGTATTTTTAGTCACGGTATTATTCACTGGATGGCAATGACGGTCTGTCAGTGGTGGTCAGTCTACAACCCAGTCGCCAGGGTGAATGTTGACTATGTACGTTTCTGCAAACCTTTGATATGGTGAAACATTTCTTCATGTTGCAACTTTACGTTTCTTTAGGTTCAGTTCTAGGTTACGTTTCCATTGATGAATCCTGATGAATCCTGATCCTCTGACTTTTCCTTTAGCGGTACCGTGAAGCTGCCTGGCGGGTCTGAGTGAAATGTCTCAACAACAATTGGATGGATTGTGATGAAATCTGGTATAAACATTTGTGTTCCCGTTCATAACTTGTCATTTAATGCCACCACTGCCAAAACCAAGGATCCGATATCCTCAAAACTATGTTTACTGCTAATTAGTAAATGTTAGGATGCTGAAAAACCAAAGAAGAGACATAGTTAACATTATAACTGGTTGACATCAGCATGTTCACTTTGTTATTGTTCTTTTTTGTGCAAATGCAGCTGGAATAAGTTTCTGAAAATCATTGAAAAGCTCAAATTTGTACATGTCATACGCACCACATCAACATTTCTACAAACGTCATCATATCATGTTCATTAAATGTATATTAAGTTACCTCCATGTCAGGGAGGTGGTGGCGCCAGAGATCACCGTTCCAGATGGTGTTTTACATTTGAAAGCGGAAAACCACTGGATATTTTTAACACAACGTCAAGATATGTTTCCTACCGTGTTTGTGATGACAGAACGAGGTAAAAGTCCAACAATAAAGGAGTTCATTCTGCTCGCACTTTCCCCCTCTGCAATAAATGTATTAATTAAGGTTGATGTTTCACAAAGAGCTTGATCATGACAAAACAAGGTAAACCAAAAATATTCTTTTCCTTACCCTAACCAAGTGTTTTTTAGTGCCTCAACGTAACCAGAACATACATTTTCAAGTTTCAACATATAAAATATAAAGTAAACATTTCTTCTGGCAGTTGAGCTGGATGTCTGATATTTAGTGTGGCTCCTTGTGCAGTATATCATGAGTTATTTTGAATGTGTTGTCATGGCATGCGTTGCAACATAAAGAAAAGTTTCCACATATCCGTGCTGTGCAGAAGCAATACATTGCCAATGTTTATTCTAATGATTGGGTTGGCAGATGTTAGAGGAATAAATTCTGTTAAACATGACAGGCCAAAATAGAAAAAGCCAACATGACGGACACATGGTGCTTCTCTGATAATATCTCTGATATCTGGAGGATAACACAATGGGTGTTTCTCTAACATGTTAACACACTGTGTCAACAACGATGCCACAATCTGTTCCTCAAAATAGACATTTCCTGGAATCAATTCACTCAGTACCTCAGATTGGGAATTGGAGTGATGGGAGGGAGGGGGATGCCAGGGGAGGGGGGAGGTAGGATCAGAGCCGGATTAGAGGGAAGCTGTAGTTTACTGACTGGGAGCTGGGAAAGAGCTTCCCAGCATCGCCAGCTCTTTCTCAGGTCAGCGCCCTCGGGCCATGGAACCACGGTACTCTACTTATTTTTCTTCTTATTTTGAATTCGAAGAAATGGTGTACTTAACGGTTTATATATGGTACTTTGATGGCAAGCATCGGATTTATAACTCAACATCTGTCCCAGGATATAAAAAGGAATTGTTTTTTCCACGTGCGGACGATGTTTTACCTTTCAGTCTAGACCTCACCTGACTACACAAAGTCCAGTTGCTTTTTGTTGAGAAAACCTGCCTCATAAGAAATGCATTATCCTCCAAAGCCTTAGATTAGGGTTTGTAAAATCCGTATTCTGTGCCAAGCAGTTTTTCGCAAATACCTTTAATGGTTTGTTTTGGCATACGTGCTGTAGATACCAGCTGAACTGATGTTTAGACAGTCACAGGGAAGTCATTTGACTCTGGGAGTTTAAGCAGATTAAAATTTCATTTAAAACTTGTAACAGCCATCCTGCCTATTTGTGGCTGCGGCGAGTGTGTTTTCCTCTCACTGTTCTTGACGCAGATGCAAGCAGCTGTGCATCTCCCCCCCGCCCCCCGCCCCCGCCCCCCAGCGATACAGTGAAAGCACCTGCCGGCTTAAAGCTCTGTTGTACAATCCTGATAAACAAACAAGTAAGCAAAAGGGGGCAAATCGGTGTTAAGCCCAGTAAAGACGGCTGCTGTTAGAATAACCCCTGGCGACTAGAGAACCAAAGAGCGGCTCTTACTTCCTGACTCCCTCTTTCTCTGCCCAACACAAGGGTCAGAGTCTGGGCTTACCCAAGTCCACCCTGCATGGTGTCTGGGTTCATGTGGAGAGCCACCCAGGTCCGACAGCTCTTATTCTTGCTGTTCTAACTGTGCCAGGAATGTGGGAGGAAGGACATGCCACCTCAAAAATATGTGGATATTTGCAGTGAAAAAAGTGAGTGGGTCTTTTCCTTTTCTCTTCATTGTTGAACCCTCATACCTGACTCCGCTGAGTTACGAATGAGTTGTGGAGATTAGGGGGGAAAGGCTGTATAATGCAGCATCTTTGTTCAGTTGTTCAGTCTATTTTGCCCTGTCCCTCTTTTGAAATCTTTTTTTTTTTTATTCCAAAGGTCTGCCCCCTCCGCGCAGAGAAATCCACAGGGGTTTTGACCATCCCACCTGCAGAGAGAATAATATCCTAAATCCATATTAGTGCTCTTTCCCAAAAGCTTTGGTCAACAGATGGTTTACCCAAATCCCCTGGACCTCCCATCTAACCCACCCCCCCTGCCCCATTTGACTCTGAGCTTGGACATGTGTTGGCAGGGTCCTGTTATACCAAAAAAGGAGATTCCATGATTCCCTCCCAAATGTTTTTTTTATCTATGTATTTAATTGCAAAGCCTCAGGACAGAACCGGTTTTGAGAAGGATCTGGGTCCAGGGATACTGGATTTGACTTCCTGTTAATATAAGCTTGCATCACATATATTTTATCACACCAATAAAAAAAAGCTTTGTGACCTTAAGAAGAGCAGGACAATGCAAAGTCAAGGGACTATGATTAAACCTGACAGCATAAAAATAAGCCATTTCATCAGCTGTGTTGCTCAATCTGAATTTCCTGCAATCAACATGTTTTGATTCACACTTCACTGGTGATTTTTCTCAGCTGGCTATGAGATAAGCAGCAAGGATTGCTGTGCCAGAACCAATTAGGGCTGACCCGGCGCTGTTCAGGAAGTGTCCCTGCTGCTGGCTTTTGCAGTGTTCGGTCATTAAGCCCCAACAGGAGTGGCTGGTTAATTGTAATCCTTGGGCGCTGGAACAACAGCCACACTGTGGTGAACCCAGTGGAGCACCCCCCTCAGAAAACAAGTTAGTTCAAGCTGCTTGTCATGTGTCGAGTGGCTTTGCCGCTCACTTGTTGTCCCGGGAAACAGCAGCGACCAATCAGTGCTAATCAGGAGTCATTTCAGCATGTGGACGGGCAGATAACACTAATCTTACATCCTAGAAACTGAGATATTTGAGTTTTTTGGTCCACACCAGTTGGACAGGGTGTTACACTTTATGACTTCTATTGGTTAATCCTGTAAAAAATAGTGGACGGAGCCACCGTGACGTCACACATTGGTTTCCTAAGAGCCAGTGTGAAGATCACAGTGGGTTGCTAACTCCGCCTAACTCTAGCTAACCCTAAAATGGGCAAAGAGGTGGAGCGTGGGTGGAGCTGAATCAGCCAAATGAAGCCCCATTACTAAAACATGGCCACCTCAAGGCAGATTTATTAACTTGAGTTATTTGGCAAGGTTTATTCGTCCCAGTCTCAATACTGTGCTCCACATTAGCCGTAAACTAGCGAGCAACAGCATCTTTGCTGATTCTTTTCTTTTCCCATCTTATCTCTGTACATGTCTGTACGTGCACATTTCCCCTCCATTGACCAATTAGATAAGAGAGAATTAGCGTCACCTCACATTACAATGGATTTAAAGCACCTCCACGGCTCGTTGCTTTAAACAGATTGAGAAAAGAGAGCAAAGTTTAAAAAACAAACTCTGTGCTTTCCTCAAATCTGGGTGTTTACTCCTCCGGAAGCTCCAGGCTCTGCCAAGGGCTGTCTCTAGCAGCTGTCTGCCGGTTAACGCTAACAGGGCTAGCTCGTCAATCCAATGCATGTGTGCACAATTAACTGCACAGCGTGTTTGCTTTCAAAAACTCGAATTAGCTGACCTGAAGCCTAGCAAAATTGCGTGTGTCTATATACTTACTTATATTAAAATAGGCTGTAAACATTTTTATTTCTGCTGTAAAGTTGGGAATTTTAACACGGTTTCTTCTGGCGATTGACTCACTTTTGGATCCAGCCTCAAGTGACCGTTTGTAGAACTGCAGTTTCCGGCACTTTGTAATAAATTCAACAAGTTATAGCAGATTCATTACAATTGTATTGTGAGAAAAATAAGATCGATGTTGCTTTAAAGATAAACTAGCAAAAAGAAAACAAAGCCAATTTTCTTTACTCTATAACATCACAATACACCCATACCAGGTAGCAGTCCATTAAAGATGCTCAAGAACATTATGTGCTTATGTCTCTCAGCTCTAAGTATATTGTACGTCTCCCCTCCATGTGCTGCCTACAGTATAAAAGGCAGCAGAGTATTTTTTGTTAAAACTTGCCTCAGGAATGTTGTCTTGTTTTGCAGTCTTGGTCCCATTCTGTGGGGTCCTATTTGTGCGTTCCAGGGAGGAATGCCAGGAATGGCAGCATTGCAACACAGACACATCACATGGGACATGCCAGGCAATAAATGAGAGACTGATTGATGCGCCATAGTCAATATTAAAGAGTGTTGATGGCATTTTTATTCAGTTTCTGACCCTGGTTGCAGATTTGCATGCTGACAAAATCACTATAAATTACATTATTAACAAATATTTTTAATAATACAGGCTTTGTTCGCTGTTTTCAGTCTTTTATAATTATATTTATATTGTCCCCAGGAGCTTTTGGAACAGGTGGCATCTTATCTGATGTCTGTGTGTGTTAGTTGCATTATGTGCTATAATTTGTTGCTGTATATGTGCACCGATATGATTGTGTAAGTGAATGCGTGGTGTTTGTATACTTATTGTACTGTACATAGTATTATATTACACTTTCAGTGTGCTTTAGACCACAGCTCTGTGTGCACAGAGCTAGCATGCACAATGCAGCATGTACAGTACATTACGGAGCATGTGAACTTGATCTGTTTGATCTCTGACAGGAGATGTTAACACAGCATGGGAGTGTGACACTCCTACTGTACCCGTCAGCGTGGAGTGTCACCTCTCTGTGGCCTGTGCGTCCAAAGCTAGCATGCGATCCTGTGTCAGCCGCTGTCAGAACGCTGCAGGTGCTTTCTGCACCAGCTTTCCCACACTGAAGGGCACTGGAGGGCATGGACACCTTAGCTGCCTATTCAGCCAACACACTGCACAGGGCGGGCAAGCAGGGCCGGGCCCCTCCCCTCTCAATAGCACAGGGCCGCTCCTCTCCCCGTAGCCCAACAATGGGCACTGCTATCACTGCTTGGCTACACAAACCAGGGCGGGGACCCGCCAAGTGCTCATAAAAGAACCTGTCACTTTGACACTGGCAATCAGAGAGCTTGCCTTTATGAAAACCATAGAGAGAAAAATGGGGCTTTCTCTCAATCTCTTCCTCTTCCCTGCTCCCTTTCCGATTGTGAATTCCTCCCTGGCCTTTTGTCTCAAGGCTCACCTGTACCTGATGTGACATGTTGAAGATTGTGTCAGATGGTTAGATGTCAGGAGATGTACGATGACGAAGTGTATGTTGTTGGAGAGGCTTCTTCGAAATCTTTTAAGATAGTGGTGTTTGGCAGATACAGATTCGCAAATGCTTCTAAAAAGATGGATCATAAGGGCGACACGACACTTGACATTGGCAACCCCAATCCTTACTGGTCACATGCTACTCTTTGTTGATGCACACAGACGTTACCGGTGTGTGAAAACAATGCATGGATGCGGCAATGTTGCCAGCAAAAAAAAAGAAAATCACAGGATTGAGGTTGAGTAATGTTAACATGTGATCTTTGACATGTTTGACAAAGTGGTTGTCAGCATAACTTTTTACAGAGTTGTAAAATCCTGTCTCATAGAATAGATCAGACTGATGGATCTGTTATGCAAACTGGACGTCCTGGATCATATTTCACGTCTCACCCAAATGCAGAACCAACACTTTTTAAACAGGTATTTTTTTGTGTTGCTTTTGCCGTGTTTGTGGCGACCAAAACAGATATTATAAGCTAAACCATGTTGTTTTCCTAACCCTAACCAAGTGGATTTTGGGCCTAATCTGAACAAATCGCAGTGTTGTGATGAGAGAAAAAATGAAATGTAAAGTTTTAGCTAATCTATAGCTGTGCAGAAACATACTTTAACAACATTTATTCTGGTGATTGGGTTGGTTTTAGGAAACAGTGAAACGTTTTACACCTTTTTATGACATTTAATAGACCAAACTAATAACAAAACTAATCAACTGAGAAAGTATTCAACAGATTAATCAACAATTAAAATAATTATTTGCAGTTATGTGTATACAATTGGGTTGTGATCCATAACTTAAGTATTTAAGGGTGAGAGTACTTAAATAAGTGCCCATAGTTATTTCACTAATATGCATTTTAAGACACTGTATTTTGTCAGAGGTTTGGACACGCGTGTGCTTGCGTGTGCATGACTGAAAGAGCCATTATTGTTCTTTTAACTCTGACACGCATATAAATAAAGAGCAGATGAAAGTATGTCAGGTATTGTTTATTAGTTCTGTGCGGTACAAAAGCAGGATAGTTGCATTATTCTCAAGCCTTTGTTACTTACAAAGTACTGCTTGTATAGTATCATGTGCATCTACCTTGGATTAGCTTTTCAATGTTTGACTTGTCGAATTTTACCATAAAACGGATTTTCCCCAACAAATATTTAGTTGTTGCCGGTGCCAAGCGGGCACACAATGTGTTCATTCTCCCTCATACTCTTAATTTTTCTTGGCTGGCGAACCTGCAAGAAAAAACCTGGTGACAAAACGTGATTCTGTCCTCGCCTCTCTCCCAAAACCCATTAGGAATTCATTAATACACAGATTAATATCTGTAATGTGGTTTGTTCCATTGTGAACCTGTGAGGAATGTGGCACTGGAAACTCTAGCATGCTTATTTCCACTGTTGCAATAAAACCACGCAGACCAGAGTCCATAAAATCCTTAATTTACCTCGCTCTCAAAATTGCCACTCGCTCGCATCACCAACTACTGTAAAGCACACCAAAAAACAAACAAGCACTCGCGCCTGCTTTAGGATCACTTAACAGATCCAGTGAGAGATTTACGAGGACAAGAGTCAAAGCTCCACTCTTCTCTCTGGAAAAAGCCTGCAGTTTAAGTGCAGCCTCAGTATCTGTTCATTATTTCATTGTGCGCCCTTGTCGCCATGTCTCATGTAAAACTCGAGGGAGGCCGTAAAGCAGCTTCTAAAACAGCACCTCACTGTACACGTTTAGCACTTTTGTCATTTTCATTAGGGGAAAATGTTTTTTTGCTCCTGAGACTCCCATGAATGCCTTGTATGTTGTCGACGTCCCGTGTGGCACCGCCGTAAAAGTTACAAGAGTTTTTCAGTCCCTGATTGCTCGTTTAATACAAACGTTTATTCATTTTGATTCCCTGACAAACGTCTGAAAGGACATTCTAGCTTCACGATGCCGCTGTTCTACCTTCATGAACTACAATAAGCTGTCTGTCGTACTGAGGTGCTGTTCACAGCACTCATTTAAACATATTAATCTTAGATCCAGGCAGCTCCAGCCAGACTGACTCGTACTGAGCGAGACTGGACATACATTGTGTCACTCAAGGTCAAATTTTGCCACTATCAATATATCTGATTGTACTGAATACAGTGTAGAATTACAAACTCATGCCATTAATGCACCACAAGAATCACTCTCATAAATTTTACAAAACCTCTCTTTGTAGGAAAGGATAAACTTTATGACGGTTGGATTCGGGTCGGCGTGTTCAGTATGCATTGAGAGGCCACACTGAGGCCCAACGTCAGCATCAATCATTTGTCAAATGCTGAATTATGAGCTACGTTTACACTTAACTGACAAGGACCTCGAGCAGTCCTGTGATTTATGACTACTGCCTGTCTGGAGCAAAGGTGGAAGTAGGATGACATTTCTATAGAGCCATGACGGAGGGAATGATGGATCGGCCCAGTATCCGAGGAATTCCATCCATATTGGACGCATCTTCACCTCATTGTTTACCTCCGATGGCGTGTCGACACAGGAGGCATTTCAGCCATCTGTCACACGCTCATCTGAGAGAAAAGGATAACCGTCTCTTTTAAAAAATCAAGCTCTCTACACTTGTGCAACCCAAAGTGTATATTTATGCTTCAAGCCGGTTTTATTCTGTTTCATGCAAATCTGCAGTGATTGTGTTTTGGGGTCTGAGCGCTGCCAAAACATGGGTGGCCGACATTTAATACTGTGCCTGAACGCATCCCGTGTAGCAGTTTTCTCACGGAGTAACCGCATATATCTCTACATCTCAACCATATTTCAAATGAGAGAAACCTCAGTGATTTTCTAGGCTTTAATAAAGGTTTGAATGAATGATTGGATACTGTCACCGTCTTTCATGGCCTGACTTCAACCATTCAGATCAACGAACCATACGACTAAATCAAATTTATGCCCGTGTCATCTGTTTTGATTGCATACGGTGCATTGAAGGACTTAAAATGAAATCGATAGGCATCTAAGTAGACAGAATTAAAAAAAAAACCCAACAACCATCATGTTAGTAATTATAGAGACTCAAAGGCAGTTGCAAAATAATGAGTCTTAATGCGTCTTAAATGAAGAGATGTCATGAAGTCATGGTTTTATTCTCCCGTGTTTATGTAAAAACTGTGTCTCACTAAGTTGCTTCATGTCCTCTGTCAGTCATGGATCATAGCACAATGGCAATCTGAACCATCTAAGATGCAATTACAAACTAATTACAGATTACCCCCTCCCTGCCTTCTCCTCCTCCCAACCCTCCTTACCTTTCCATAATCCCTTCTCAATCCTCCCCTACAGCTACAGTAACTCCTCCAATTATGTGCTCCCGCTCATGTCAACTGAAGCCTGTTTTTATTTTCTATTCTGAGACGCACGATGTCATACACTTTAAGTCTGACAGACGAGTGTGTGACGTTGACAGGAGGGCTACATTTTGCGGTGCTGGGGGATTTTGCGTTGTGTGCATGTGTTGATGGAGATAATGCGCTCGCCTAGTCGAGCATGAGGCCGAACAAAAGACTGTTTACTCTGGGTAAATTATTGAGCATGTGCAAATGGTATCTGGGCCTCATAAGATCATTGAAGACACTTAAGCATCGAAGGCAAACAGCAGGACGTGTTAAGTGTATAGTTTTATATCTTTTCATATTAAGTTATATAATATCCGGGTGTAGCATGAAGGTGGTGCAGATAGGTGTAGAGTAGATGAGTTTTAAATGCTGTACTGATCAAACAAATGACTCATAAAATGTCCATTTTTACTGGAATGTAGCAGTAAAGAGGGACCACCACGGCCAAAGATTTCAGTAAACCACAGACATTTACATTTTTCTCAAAAACTGCAACAGAACAGCTAAAAAAAGAAAACCCTCCCATGATCCACAGCGCAGCGTTGTGTTTACAGGACGTGCTCTGTTCTGCAGACGGCCATGACAGAATGTATACAGTTAGTAGCCACCCAGCATCTGGATGTTTTGACTGCATACCATGTTGTATCCTCATGTTGTATATTATCTGCTTCACAATCTGGCTGCAGCTACCCTCATGTACATGTGCATGTGCACTCACAGCACCCCGAGGGATACAAGCTCACATTTTTCATTAGCTTTATTCTGTTTTTTATCTGTCGTGTGTCTGGGGATTATCGACTGAGAGATGGTATTTTACATCATTGTACAGGGATTAGACCTGGACATGGTTATATTTTACATACTTCTGAGGGTTTCCTAGTAACAGAGGCTCTTTATGACGGTGACAGGAGAGCAAATATGTTTTTTTGCATGTGGAGGGGGCGGATATGTTCCACCAACTGACTTTATTCACATCCGTTGATTGCATTTCTCTTCATCCACCGTGCATTGAACACATATATATATAACATCTCACTGATAACTGACGGTAATGTTCTATTTGTTTGACTTTCTGCCCGGGGAAGAGCCAATCAGCCAGCCGCTTTTCAGAAACAAACAATGGTCCTGTGACTCGTGCACACGTATCACACAGCCACTGACTGGAGGTTGCAGCAGCACGGTTTGATGGTTATCATACCATGCATGTGAATTTTCTTATCTACGGTAGTGGGAGTCCCTTCTGTTTTCATTCTTTTAAGGGTCACTGAAATTGTGAAGAGTAATGTGTAACACAATATACTTTGAAACCGTAATATTTTCCGAGATGGTTATCGCAATGTGAAAATCTCATACTGCAGTAGCCTCATTTTAGACATGAGCAGTGGATGAAAAATACATCCTGCAGAGCCTCACTACTATGTGGACACGAAGTAGAGGTTAAAATGCTATTTCTTGCTATGAAATGTAAGTTTCCGTTTTTATTGTAGTGATTTAGTAAACATCAGTTCTCCTGCTTCCCTTTAAAGAAAACATTTCCAGAATTTCAGGTCCATGAATTTCTTTGCTCTGACCATGAAATGTTAATGTGAAATATTAATAGTAACTGTTTTCTACTGACTTTAATTTCAATGAGTTCTCATGCTGCCTAAAAATATGGTGGTGCACTGATGCACGGCAACATGGAGGATGATTTTAGGTAACAGTGAAGCATGATTTGAGAGGTCTATGGCTGCGTTTCTCTCACATTGCCTCAATAGCAGATGCACTTCGAATCGATTAAAATGTGGGCACATTTCTGCAAACCACGGATATGTTCACATTTGTTCGTGTCATAGGCTCGTTCCATATTGATATTCCTGCAAAATGCGTCATATATGACCTGACTTTTATACCATGAGGTGGAGGGGGCGGTGGTTAAGTTCCAGGCGACAAGGCTGCCAAGCCAGTGACCACAGTTTGACACTGCGTTTGAACATTTGTAAGCGTGAAACCTCAGGACCATTTCTGTCATTTTTGTGTGCAAAAAAAACATTTTATTATTGACGAGAAGTCTCCAGCAGAGTCTGTGGTGACTAAAAGAGGTATTTCAAGCCAAACCGTGATATTTTGGGCTTTTTGTGTTGTAAAGTCGTAACATACAGAAATTAAAAGTTTCAACGTACCTATTGGCTGAGAAATGTAAATTGCTAACATGTGTCTGGCGATTGGGTTGTTTTATAATATCAGTAAATAAATCTGCTGTACGCAAAAAAAAAAAAAAAGGCAGTTTGTGACCCGAGAAGGTGATTCTCTAATGGTCAATACATGGAAGTGGCTTTAAAGATTCAAGAAATTCAAGAAACAAACATGCGTCGCTCTCGTGTGCAGATGCATTCTGCTGGTCTGAAGATTAGAACCGGTGACCTCTGACCCTCTGGCTGCAGTTGCCCTCAAATCATGTGTCTGCACGTCATGGCTCGGCCCTGCTGTCCGAAGTCTGTCCCGGCTGATGGTCTTCAATGTGATGATAACAACCAACGTCACCGCCCAGCGACTAAACTGGCCGGATTCCATCTCTGTTGTTGGAGTTAGGCTCAAAGATCCGTAGCCGGACAACAAAATGTGGATGGGGGAGGTTGTTGTGGGCTGTGCTTGCACTGTTGACCTGGGTAACCCCAGTGACCCCTAGGCCCATGTCCCCTTAATAAGTGTTGCCCTCCCCAGTGGTAACAGAATGGTCAAACATTATGTCAAGGGTAATTAAGGTCCAAATGCTCCTGACCCTGATATAATCCCCTTTGAAAGGATCTCCAACTGTTTGCTGTGATTAACAAGGACTGCTGCGCTGGGAGGATCTGCCGCTGGTGAGAAGGCTTTATTGGGCCCTTTTTTTTATCACCACATAAAGTGGCCTCCAAGAGCTTCAGAAGATGTCCACAGGTCCCAGAGACAACAAGTCGGTGCTTTGAGCTGTCATTGAACATTACCGACCAAATGGCCGGCTAGTTACAGACTTCGGAAGCTATAAAGGATTCCCTCAGGTCTGAGCACTCTTAAAAAAAGCCTGTAAGGAACCTACTGAGAATGTAACCTCTCCAGTGCGGAGGGTGTTTTTCCACAGGTGTTTCTTGCATTCTTGAAAACTGCTGTGGGCCAGTTTGCTCAGATCGTTGCAGGAAGTACAAGCTAGGGAACTAGTTTCTGACTGAGTGGTTGTGACATTTAAAGGTCCAGTTTGTAAGAAAGTCTAAATTTTTAGTCTCAATCCCAACTTGTTAAATACAAGTGCCGCTTTGTGATTGCAGGTTGGGTCGGTCACCATCCCAAAGCGTCAGTATTTAATGAGTTGGGAATGAGACTCAAAAATCAACTTTCTTACAAACTGGACCTTTAAGTACGCCCAGAGTTCTGTTTTAAAGGTTTGTAAATAACATCTTTTAAATCTCTTCTGGAGAGTTGGATTACACCAGGCGAGCCATTTTAGTGTATTTTAAGGTTGTTTTTTTTTTTTTTTACGTTTTAAAAAAAGTCTCCAGCTACTTCAGTTGTTTAGGAGAATGCTGCAACACTTGTTTTGTTGTGAAGCTCCAGAAATGCTTTGTGGACTACGAGACTTTCCATCAGCATGGTGAGGATTGTGAGGAGATAATGACTACATTTCCTTTTTTTTCCTGATCTTTTCCTTCAAGTTTGTCAAATGTTTTTCTGTTGTTTTATATATCACATCATCATATCTGAAAGTGGCGTAAAGCAATCAGAGAACATTAAAAAGTAACGACATTGTGGACAAACTGGAGCTCCTGTTGTTTCGTGCAGGCAATACGACTCTAACATCAGGCTTCAACCACAATTGTCCTGCTGTGTTTCTGATGCTGCACGCAACACCCCTCTTCCCTGACAAACACACCCCGCACCCCACCTTGCACTCGCTCGCATACAAATATTGACCACACGCACACACCACACCGGAGTCCGAAATGACAGACTGTCCTTGCCATGTCCACTAACGGTCACTTTAATGCGCTGGAGGTCACAGGATTAGTCTCGGGGGTCATCTTCACAGGGCCGGAGTTTTTAATATGAATCCTACAAAGAGGTCAGTGTCCGAGGGCGGGAGAGGTTGCTGGATGATGAGACTCCCCCACACATGCACACAGAGGCCTCAGTATGTCCCCTCTCCGCCCCTTTCCCCACAACCATACCCTAACTCTCCACCCGTTCCCTCCCACCTTCTTGTAACAACCCCCCCCCCCCCCCCACCACCACCTCCTCACCCACTCCACCCGCCTCTCCATGAGGACAGCAGCACCCCATCCATCCTTTATCTCTGGGGGCAGCGCAAGTCATGCAGAACTCACGAGAGGAACATGCTGAGTGTGAGCTCATCGGATTAGCCTTCAAGATAGGGGCAGGGCGCCTCCGAAAGAGTCCGTGTGGCTTCCTCTGCCTCATGTGTCTTTACTTCACGGCCAACATTTGCACAGGCAGAGCCGGAAGACAAATAAGCTCAGATCCAGGCACAGGACACACCGCGTAATGATAGTTGAAGTCATTTAAAGGTTGGGGGGGTGTATTTCTTTTAAAAGTTCACACCTGGCTGCTATTTTGCACAACAGAAAAACTGAACTGAACTCTTCACCCTGCCCTGAACTATGATAATGTGAACTCTTCAGAACGGTGAGAAGCATCGACAGTAAACAAACCTGTGCCCATATCAAAGTAACTTCTCAGACGGCATTAACAACAAAGGCATTATGGGGGAATATTCCATCACAGTGCTAATTTGCGGTGATGTGCTCAAATTGGGCTGTGTGAAGATGAAATATCAAAAGCTTAATAAAGCGAGATAAAATGAGCCACGGGTGAGTGTGGGTGCAGATATGGTACAGATCACAGATCAAAGATGACTCTCGGTGTTGAATTATCCCTCCTTGAGTTACATCAGATCTGGAGATGCTCACCGTGCTTTGTTAGATGCCCAAATGCCTGAACAATTTGACTCTGTTACAGCTTTGACGGGAGCAGTGTTCTGTGATGAATGGGGTGAGGCACAACCTTTTGAAGTAATAAAACAAAGAAAAGTAGGCCGATGCATGGCCGTGTGCCAAAGTTTTAGCAGGGGGGCAGAGGAGGGGGGGGAGGAAAGCACATGATCGCTAACGGGTGATGGCTTTGATCATGCTCCCAAACAAACGGCCAGATAAAAAGGGTAATCAACACCTCTGGCCACAAGTCCAAATTTGCTCCTGCCAGTGTCTATAAATTACCCACCATTAAAGACGAACATTTGGCATACATTTGGCATTGTTACACCACTCAGGAGCCCAGGCAGTGACATGTGAAGGGCGTAGCCTACGATAGGAGTTTTTAGTTACGCAGGCAGGCAGGAACAGCACAACGGGACGGAGAGCAGCTTCCAGCTCGTCGAGCTTGTAGCTGGGAGCTTGTTGGGATCAGTGGGTGCGAAAGAGTGAGCAAGACGATGACCATGGCTGAATAGTGTGGGGGGCTTAGACCTTGGTCTCTGAGTCGTGACCTTTGTTCTCCTCTCTGTGGTTTATGTGTCCCTGTGGACAGTCTCCCAGGCAGCGTTGCTCCTGCCAAATGAGGGAATCCCTCAAGCTGAATGTCCGCTCTGGATCTCTCACCACTGCTTTTCTTTTGCTCAGTGTTTACAGCAGAGAGAATACCCCACTGTGCTTATGACAGTACTGACAGATTAGCATTTTTGCACTTAGAGAGTGCTGAGTGATTTCAAACTTCTGGCAAAAAGAAGCACTGAATTTCTATCTGTGTCTGACCAGCTATCTGGCTATAGCTTAAAAGGTATTTGGTTTGATGTGTATGGCAGAATGCAAATAAAGAAAATGTCTTTTTCTTATGTTGCAGTACAAAGAAGGTATTCATGCAGAATTATCACAAAACACTGCCAGGAAGGCGATCAAAGTTGGGGTTGCTGAGGAAAAGCTAGCTACCGTAAATGCTGAAGAATGTTAACTTTAGTCACGATGATTTACAACAACTTTTACAAATGTTTTTGGCCAATTTCAGAATATTTTAGATGACAGAAGACAAAGTTTAACACCACATATTTCATCAGGGATGCACTGATTGTGAAATTCTAGGCCGCTCCAGATGTTTAAAATAACCATTTGGCTCTTTTGGACTTTTTGTTGTTCATTTTATTTTAGTTATTTATTGCCCTGTTTGTGCCAGGAAAACAAAGTAACCTCAATTTAAAAAAAACATACACATTAATAAAGGAACCTTTAAAAGACCAATTGGTAAGAAAGTTGATTTTGAGTCTCATTCCCAGCTTATCAAATACTGACGCTTTGGGATAGAGGCCGACCTGACCTACAATCCCAAAACATCAGTATTTGACTAAATCAACTTTCTTAAAGAGTGGACCTTTAATTTTGATATGAAAAACAATAATTTTTTTGAAAAGTTATTTCTTTAAAAGCCTCTCTAGCCTGCTATACAACTAACTACTTAATGATAAGAATCTTTCAGCATTGCATACCCTTACAAACTGATGGCAGGGATGTCATGAGCCAGCAGCTCATTAATTTCCAGCAAAAAATTGATGCAACACAACAGATAAACATCGGCCACTGCCATTGGTGAATGCCATCATATGTGCCGATGGGTCGATGGCGGTCAACAAGGAGAATATCGGCAGGTAACGATGTTCAGCTGATATATCGTGCATCCAAAATAGTTTCAGCAAAACTTCCCTGAACACAGTGTAAAAATAGCAAGAGCTGGAGAGAGACGTTCTTAATGTTCATAAAAATGGAGGGCAATTAGAAAACTTTAGAAACCTTTCACTAAAATCCTTCAGACTTTGGAGAATCCCCTACAGTCTCACATCTGGGTCTAAATCATGAAAAAGAACTAAAACCACATCGTTACATCTTAATGAAATACAGCGTAATCATGACCCATACATGATTACTGCACAGCAGCGGGATTAACGATAGTGTTACCTTATGCTGACTGTAGACTTTCCTTTGCTAATTAGCTACTGTATGTGTGTGGCTGGACTGAACTTGTCTCTCTCAAATTTAGGACTCTGTTGGAGGGAGAAAGAATGATTACCACATGTGAAACATAATCGCAAGATTACAATTAAATAGAGACGACGTATTGCTGACTATACGGCCCCCAATTATATTGGTATTTTTTAACTGATGATGTAAGAGATAGTAAAACTCCTGTGGATTTCCGTTATCATAAATGTGAACAGATTTTTGAATCTTTTATACTGTATGTTTATGTATTTTCTCTATGTTTGTGGCCAAATTTCCAATTTTGGTGTTTGGATGGGAACTATATATGGAAATTAAAAAGACCGAACGAAATCCACGGACTGCCCCCTGAGGCACTCATGCTGTGTTGTAACTCTGAACAGACGACTGCACCGTACGATTGCACCTGATTAAAGGAGATCTAAAAGAAGCTTAAAAAGGAAGTTGTGTTCTTGACGTGGTAGAAAAACCTTCTGCTTTCTTCTGCAGGGGCATCGACCACAGCCACATTGCAATGAAAAATAATAATTGACTAAAAGGCTACACATTTCTACATGAATAAATAAATGAAGACAACCAAAATAAAAATCCTCTCTTTCCACAGGTAATGGTTGTACACACAAGTACCCCAGATTTAAGAAAGAGAAACTACATATCCACATTACCAAAAGTTTTATAATGATGAGCTATACAGATTGTCACCAGAAAACAATGTTATGAGAGCAGTGACAGTCTGATTATCAGGATGACCATAATACAGTTATTTATAAACATATCTATATATATGAGCATGTATGTACCCAGGAAATAATTATGTAGAGACTCTACCACAAGACAGGTCTCTGTAAAGATGTGGTGGAGACAGGTCTGTAAAGATGTGGCGGAGACAGGTCTCTGTAAAGATGTAGTGGAGACATGTCTCTGTAAAGATGTGGTGGAGACAGGTCTGTAATGATGTGGTGGAGACAGGTCTCTGTGAAGATGTGGTGGAGACAGGTCTGTAAAGATGTGGCGGAGACAGGTCTCTGTAAAGATGTAGTGGAGACATGTCTCTGTAAAGATGTGGTGGAGACAGGTCTGTAAAGATGTGGTGGAGACAGGTCTCTGTAAGGATATGGTTGAGACAGGTCTGTAAAGATGTGACGGAGACAGGTCTCTGTAAAGATGAGGTGGAGACAGGTCTGTAAGGATGTGGTGGAGACAGGTCTGTAAAGATGTGGTGGAGACAGGTCTGTAAAGGTGTGGTGGAGACAGGTCTCTGTGAAGATGTTGTAGAGACAGGTCTCTGTAAAGATGAGGCGGAGACAGGTCTCCGTAAAGATGAGGCGGAGACAGGTCTCTATAAAGATGAGGCGGAGACAGGTCTCTGTAAAGATGTTCAGGTTGGATTGTCGAAAGATGTTGTGAGCAGTAATCGTCTCTACTGTAACTGAATCAAAATATTTAGTTTCGCAGTCAGTGATATTTAGGCCAACTTCTATCAGTTGTAAGTCAGCTGTGATGTGCACCTACAGCACTGTAAAAAATCATTAAAAAAGAGTGACAACCCTTAGCGCTACGTGTGCAGAGGTGCGTGCAGAGGTTTTATAGCGTACTGTCAAACCTCTGCAGAATTATTATTATTTTATCATGAGAAATATCTCTAAGAAGGAAAGAAAATACTGCAGGAACACCTTTGAAGCTACTCTGCTGTACTATCAAATGCATGTGTGAGCATGCCCTCATTTTAATGTGTTTCAGTTCAGCACAGAACAGTAGATTACAGTGCTTCTCATGTCATAACCTTTGCAGATGTTGAGCAGAGTTGTGTGCGAATGTGTGCGTGAGCAGTTGAGTTTAAGGTTATGGGTTGAGTTGTTGATTGGTGGATCGGTGACAAACAGGAAATAGCCATCGAACTGTTAATCCAGAACCGGTTTAACACTGAACGCTGCAGCACAGCAAACATTCCTGACATGCAAACTTCTAATGATGCTCGCAGACCAGTGCAGTCACATTAAATTAAAGATATTTATGGATGTTTACAGACAACACATGAGCCCCACCACAGGCCATAATTGTGTTCAAGAATGTGACACACTTTAATGTAGCTGGCATTTCAGAGTCCTGTCTCGTTTGATCCTAAGTGGACTGTAAAGATGTTTAATTGTAACTTGAAGGAGAAGAATAGTGTGCTTTGTCTTGATGCCAGCTTCATCCTGTTTTGTCATGACACACATAGAATTGAATGGAATTTTGTTTGGGATAAACTCATGATTTCTGCAGTAAACACTTTGAAAAATGATACTGCAGATGATCCATCGGTTATTTCCTACCTTCCTCTTCTGCAGCATTAAGAAAATAGAGTCCATTGTTCCAACACATCTAATATCAACTGCCTTGTGTAAGATCTGGGGATTAACTGTTAGAGCTTGGCACTTCTCATGGACTTTGAATGACACACACGTTATTGTTTTTCTATTGCGACATTACTATGAACAAGATCATCTGTGACAAACAATGTTTATAGTTTACAGGAGAAAAAAAGTCCCACTCTCACGTCATCAGAAGAGAAAGAAACATGTTGCTGGAGCGTGTTCCAGTTGATTTATCTGTTTAAATCACAGGCCCTAATGTTTGGGTTGGAGATTGTAATTTCTTAATGGGTGTTTACATAGCTTTAGGGCTGGCACACAGACAGTGAGAACAAGCTGGGAACACCTCACGCACTGTTCTTTAACTGGATGGAGCTGTGTACACACTCATCTATACATTCAACAGTTTAAGTATTTTAAGTGTTTGTGCTGATTTTGTAAATTACTCAAATTGTTGCTTTTGTGCATCGGACATCTGTGGACAAAGTGTCACGTTTCCTTCTGGGATTTTTTCTTCCGTTGCACACAGTGTCACAGTTATTCTCACGTTTCACATGGAGATAAATGTCCTGTGAAATTGACTTTGCTAAAACACACTGAGTTACTGGACAGAAAAGAAATATGTGCTGGTCCCAGGAAAGATTTTTTTTACCATGACACCATCCCACACAGAGAACTGCTTCTCTCTTGGCATTTAGGTTATTGTACAAGAGA
Organism: Pagrus major; assembly: GCF_040436345.1. NCBI lineage: Eukaryota > Metazoa > Chordata > Actinopteri > Spariformes > Sparidae > Pagrus > Pagrus major. The sequence continues at coordinate 31,779,356 of NC_133223.1, forward strand.
GATTAGGATAAAAGCGCAACACACCACAGATTTAACTGCTGTTGACTGTTGGATGAATTCGGCCTTGACCTAAGCACTCAGGTGCTGATGTGCATCCGCAACCCAATCGCCAGGATAAATGTGAGCCAAGTACGTTTCTGCAAAATCAGAGATAAAGTCTTTTTTGTCTGAGGACAGGAAAAGAAGTCACTTACTTTCTAATGAATGTTGACCAGAAACAAGATGGCTAACTGAAGGATCATTTCCAGTATCCGTGTCATGTGGGTTTCGCCCCTGTCCCGCCCCTTAAAGAGACTAGTGACGATCCAGAGTCTATTAACTCCAATGGGAGAATCGAACGTGAGCACAGATTATCACTGTTTTGTGAAAACACACAAATACAAAATACACACACACATTGACACAAACCTGTCATCAGCTTTAATAGTGTTTTTCATTAGTGTTTTTCATGTTGCTGCTGTGTCCAAATGCTGACAGAGAGGTGGTCAGATAAAGATTTTTAAAATTGTTGTTTTCATTTCCACAGACCTGAATGTCACACAAGAGATGAATATTTCTGAATGAGTCAGTTTTATGCTCTGTCAGTCATAAATCGAGATTTAAAAGCCGTAAAAACATCCAAAGATGACAAATGTAAATTCTGTGCAGGTGAGATATGAAAATTGACTTTATATTAAAAATAAACATAACATAAAATAAAATGTCATCAGGAGTCATGGTCAGTTTAGGAGTATCTAAAATCAGACATGCTATCATCATTTAATGACAGTGTAGATAATGAGAAGCTGCCTTCAGGCCGATGCTAGACAAGCCTGTGATGACAGACGCTGCCTTGCGCTCGGCACAACCTCAAATTAAAGCTAATCCCTAAATGTTTTTTCTTGAGATTACCCTTTCATGGAGCCGGGCCCTGCAGTTCTCGTGCTACATCATCCTACATGAAATGAATAAACAATCTATTCTTTTTATCTTGGTTCATCTCCGCTGGCTGTTTACTTTAGGTCGAGCAGGTCGCTCACAATGGTTGTTTTGTGTGACATAATCAAGACAGCTGCATTTGGAGGAAGAGACGATTGTGTCTCATGTTTCATTCTTGGCGAAACAATCACGGATCTTAAACATGAGCAGACTTCCAAGATGTCATCAACAGGACTGGAAAAATGATTCAACATTTCAACATTAACAATGACCAACGTTTGACGTGAAGAAGTGATTTATTTCATTATTTTTGATTACCAAATAGTGGGTGTCTTTGATTTTGGTGCAATTTAATTTATTATTTGTTCATTCAGGGTTTTGAGTCGGTCATGCTGTATTATGTCGGATTAGTCCAGGAATTCAGGAAACAATCAGTCATCATCATGTCTGAAGGAAACAGCAGAAACACACATGCACACACACCACTGAATCATGTCGCAATCGCATTTTTCATGCACTCTTTGATTAATCATCTTTATGCCCCTAATTTGTTATTTTTTTTGTGCTCTAGACAATGAGATCAGACGGGGGTGGGGCGATGGGGTTTTTTCAGCTTGTCCATTGTGACAGCTCAGACAACAATGGTCTGATTTCAATGAATTATAGTGGTATGATGCTGTTATGAATTTGTGAGTCCTTCACTTGTACTGCATGTATTTTGTTATTGCATTCACACATAAATTGGCATGATGATGCTACAACATCCCGAATCTTAAACACCTCACAATCTCACATTAATGGGTCTGAAGTCGAAAATATTAGATTTTTCTGTCAGTGTTTTACTGCTGGTTTAACCACACATAAAGATATAATATGTAAGAATAGGTCTGGTTGGCTGCCATTGCAAAGCGTCAGTTGGGAATGGAAATCAAAACTTTCTTACAAATTGACCTTTAAGGTAACGGTTTATTTTATCTGGTTGTCTGTCACTATAGTCGGTGGAAGAGACTAAACATAACGTGAATATTCACATCAAGCTCTCACTTAACTCAGCACTCACCAGAGACTCTGGTTCACTCTTTTCGTTACGTTATGTTCATGAAGTAAAGCACATTTCCTCTCCAGCTCCAGTCAGCAGTCAACATTACTGAACATAAACAACCGACAATGGAAGTCACCTCTGCGGATCACTGCTGCAGTCAGGTTGATAAACAGGAGTGAAGATAAATCCACTTTTTAATCCGAAATGTTAAAAAGTAATCTCTGAGCTCTCGTCCTGTCCAGATCAGAGCAGAATCTGATGTGAGTCAGGGTGTTTGTATCTCCAGAAGGCCTGGCTCTCTCCTCCAGAGACACCGGGACAGTTTCCAGCGTTGTCGCAACATAAAATCAATGTAAAAAATATCAAACGTCAAGTTTCAACATATCCGTTGTTTGCAGAGATGTACGTTACCAACAGATATTCTGACGATTGGGTTTTAATATCACATAAACAGCATTCGACACGAGCATACCAACTCCTAAAGTTAAAAAAATAAATACAAATCTGTAAGTGCAATAAAGTGAATCAACAAAAGCAAAAAATACAATAAATGTATCACTGCATTGAAGGGTGACATTTACAGTAAATGTGAGAGTCGAGTGATAAGATATACTCAATTTCAGGCAGCCAGTCTGACCTTTCTCACAGTGTGCAGTTGACACCTCATAACTCACCGTGTCATTGTATCATAGCGTGACACAGTTTATCACTTATGCCACCACTTCTGACCTCCCACTGGGACCAGCCGTGGACACAGTGTGTCTCAGGTTTATTCATAGTCCCCTCAGGAGGGATCACATAAATGCAGCCCCCTCACTTAACCCCACTCCAGCCCTTGGTGCAGGTGTGCGACCACATCTCAGGCTGTCCACGTCATTCCTCCGTGCTTCCTCATCAGATCCCCGTGGAACAGATTTGTAACTGTCCATTACTCAGCGAGACTGCGGGGTCCTGCCTGCTGATCCCTGTAAAGCCTTTACTGGCCGCTGCCCACTGTCGGCCTGCAGACACCTCGGTGTGCTGCTCGGAGGAGACAGCTGTCACAACATTCATCAACTGCTCAGGGAAATGTCATTCCACCCTCCCATGCTGATTTGATTTCAGCCATATATCAGCATGAAGGTGGATGATTTACTGCTGTCAGTGGGATGCACTGAGCAACACGTGAGCTGGCTGCCTGTACAGATGTGTGCATCATAAAAAAAAGAAAACACTGCGTATGTCTTAAGAGAAAAGAGATAAATTATGACATGCTGTGTTTATTCAACCAGATCATAAATGCTAGATTTGCTTTTTTATCAACCCGTGGTGTCTTTGCGGGGAAAGATTTACTGCCACGTATGGAATATTTTTTTTCCCTGAATTGAGTAAACTGATCATTCTAGGGAAAATGATGATGCCTACACCAGAGGAAACACTGACAGTATTTCTGCTTTCCTGAAACTTGTGGCTGGTGCAATAGTTATTCCTCTTGCAAAAGCAGAAGTAACGTGACGTTACAGCGGCTTTGATACAGACCACAGTTCACATCCTGAAAATAACATGAAGATGTCACATCCGAAAACACTCATCTGCATGTCCAGAACAGTTGAATGAGTTGTTTTGGATGCTGAGATAACACTGAATTACAGGAATTTGAAATAAATTAGTTACTCAAAGTAACTCTCCATTGCGTCAATGTGTTGGGGATCAGCTCATTTGCTCTCTTAGGACTTGGATGATATGATCATCAAACAACTTTGTCTCTCTGGAGAGACTGATGCTAAACTTGTGAGCATCACATGGGTGCTAACGTCCATATGATGTTTAAAGATATAATATGTAACATTTCTGCATTAAAGTGTCTAAAAACAACTAGGTCTTTGAAATATATTTTGTTAGGTTTGTGTATTTCCATTATCCCAAATGTTTCAAATGTTTTAAACCCAGAGAAATCTACAAGTTTACCCCAAGGTAACGGTGTATTTCATTTGGTTGACAGGAGAGACTCAGCGAGAGAGGAAGGAAGTCAGCATACATGACAATCATAACATGACATGAAAAAAACACATCCGACAGCTCTGCAGCTGTTCGAAGGCACCTTTTGATTGAGCCAGGTTGAGCAACAAAAAGTACTTTAATGGTCTGAACATGAGACATCCTTGATTCCAAGACTGTCCCTTTTCCAACACTTCTATTTAGAAAATGACTTTGCACAAACTGTCTGGAAATTTCCCCTCGGATATAAATACTCCAGGAATTTGATATCTCTGAAGAATTTCCTCTCAAAACACAAAAATGCTTCAATTAAAGCAGAACACGAATTCCAGTTTGCCCACTTATGCTCTCAAGGATGGTAAATATTCCTCATCCTGTTTATCAGACACATACTCACACCCTCCTGTCAAACTCTTAGAAGTGGTCAGAATGACTTTCTCTTCGGCTGTTAGCATTTTTCAGACCATCCACTTGAGCCCGTCGAGACATTAAGTGACACCAGAGATATTAGGTCTGCAGTGGAGACATTAAGAGGCTCTTTTGAGACATTTTAAACAACTCATGAGCCGTGAAAAAATCCTGTGGTTAACCAAGATAACTAGCTCTACAGGACAATCTTCTTCACTCGCTAGCAACATTTAAGCTATGAATCATTGATGCAGTACTTTCTTTCTTTCTTTCTTTCTTTCTTGATACTCTTAGTAACGCTGGACAGTTTTGGACATTGCTAAGTCAAAAGAGGAAGAAAAGAGTGAGAAGGCTTCCAAAATAACTCATGATGGATTCACAACCTCAAACAGCCATCTTGGTACACTGAACCTCAGGCAGCCGTTCCTCGTGAAACACTCAAATATCACTTAACAGCCCTCACATGCCATTCATGCGCACACAGAACTAACAGCCATCGATTAGTGGATTCAGGTGCACTAATTCAAGCGTAGAACAATGCGGGTACTTGAGGAATAATAGCCGCTGATCTTCAAAGTAGCTCGACAGTTTGATTCCTCAGTCTGTACTTTGGCTGTGTCACAACACAGGGAGGCGTTCGGGGGCAAAGTGAAGACTCCCAGCTGGATCTGACGACCCGGAGAATCAACACAAAACCTGTAAGAAGGGGATGAAAGAGGGGTCTAATCCCTTCCATTGAATGTTCGCTGGCAACACATACGAGGGTCTAAAGTGTGTGTTAGATGTGGGTAATGAGGGTAGGTTATTATTTTGCCCCCGACCGGGTTAGTTCTTCGTACGCAAACATTGTTCATACACTTCTGAGCTCTCTGCTTGGATCAGAATAGCAAGCGGTGGAGAGGATATGGGTATGAAAGACTTTTGTAGCTCAGTGGTTGAGTGTAGGAGGGAGACATTCATCATAATTGATTTAAAAGATTATAAATGAAAAACAGAATTCAGCACATTTTCCACTGAAATTTATGTAATGAGCAAGGACGAATGTAGAAACTTTGGATGAGGGCCCAGACTGTGACACAGTTTTTTAAAGTTACTCGGTGTGACCTACATAAGCAAACAACACCGGCAGCGAGAGGACTGAATATATCTGTAAAGTTACTATTATTCTTAATGACTGTTATCGGGTCGGATTCTGACTTGTCTTGGTTGGATGAGTCACAAAATTGAACCTGCTCTGTAGTGGTAAACACTAAAACAACTTTGTTTCCATCATCGCCATATTCAGTCTTACATATTCACAAATAGATACATGACCTCATCGTCATGCATCCTGCAAACAGCTGTGTTTGAAAAAGAAAAATAGCAGTAAAAATATGTTGTGTCTTCTTTTTACTCGCTTTCAAAACAAATGCACCTGCTAGATTTTGTACAACTCAAGGTGGTTAAGCTTGAACCCGTTTCATCCACAGGAGGCGCCAGAATCAACGATAAATGAAAACTTCTTGTAGCAGCTTTAAAGATGTTATTCAACAAATGCCAATTTAGCTACTTTCAATATTCAATAATAAGAAATAATATGAAGCTGCTATTTCAAACTTTAAATGGCATACAGCCATGGACAGATTATGGGACAGTGAGCCCTTGGACAAAGACATAAAAAAAATCGTGGCAGCAGTATTTCTTGTCCTGCGGGCCGCTGTTTCTCTCAGTTTTATATAGTTTATTTAGCTTAGCTTCCTTGGCTAGTCGGCCAACGTTTTTTTATGCATATGAGGCTGAACAAAGCTCAGTTATGGACATGTGCTGCGGAGACGAGGACGCTTTTAAACCTGGCACAGGGATGTATGTCGGTGGTAACGGGAGATAGTTTCCTCTGCAGGGTGAAACAGTTGGAGATTCATGTCAGAGCAATGGTGGGAAACAGCGGCGGCTACAGTGGTGAGCTAATACGCAACTGCTGCCTTACGACAACACTGAGGTGTCTCAAATTCGTAAACAACAATGTCATCTTTACTGGCACGCAGCTCAGCAAAACACAATATCTCAAATCCAAAATGCACCAACGCAACACAAAACACATGACACACATTTCAGGGTCAACTCTACAGTCAGCAGAATTTCCAGTAATACAAAACAAAACTACAATTTATTAATTATAACCACAACAGTGTTCGTCAACCCTGTCTTTCGGCCACAACTTCCCATCCACATCACATCCTCTCTTCTGATGCAAGGTCCATGAGCACAGTGGTTGAGTTTGAGTCAGAAAACCGTTCACAGAATTTGAAGGATGTGGTCACTGAATGCATTTCGAATAAAAGCAAGGAAAAGTGATCCAGTTTAGTCCACATTGATTTCAATGGAAGGAAATATGGTCTTACACAAATTGTTGAGCTCAGTATTTCAGCTTAAAGTCGGTCACTTCCTCTCCCGTACTTTCTCACAGTCGAACTTCCTTTAACGTTGCCAGCCATCCTCTCTTTGAGTGCCGGATTCCACATGTCTTGTCAAATCTGTCAACATAGATTTCAACAGATATAAAAAGAGAAAATAAAGTGCATCTAATTCGGTCTTCAGCTCGGCAGATCTCTTTCCGACACCTCTCATCTAAATATTAGTGGTATTGTTGGTGTAGCGTGTCACAGTTGGCTGCTCATCCGCCCGTTTCCGGCTCATGAAAACGCTCTGATGTTTTTTTTTGAAGCGATCTCAGCCAGACAGCGGTCATGCCTTTCATTTGATGGCAGGGAATCCTCAGCAAACATGATGCTGAGCGCTCCAACTTGATTGATGACTTGCTCTTATTGATACAATCTCTCACATGTGGTTTGGCCATTGTAGCACATGTGGTTACCCAATAAAGAACAGATCTAGCTTGGATGCGAAGAGGACATGCAGATTACAGGCTTTGGTTCCTGTTCTAATTCAACGCACTACATTGTCATTGGCTGGTAAACGGACTCCAAAGGGCATGTTATATTTTTCAACCTGTCATTATTGTACCTCAGAGGTTTTTAAATAGGATTTTCCGTCATGCTTCGTGTTCCCAATAGCAGGAGCTAAGTGTCTTTTCTCATGACATACAGCAAGTGAACACAAGCAGCAAGAAAGTTTCACTTCTTTCGCCATTATTCCTAATGGAATAAAGACATTTTGCCATGTCATAGAAGAAAAAAGCACTGGTGTATTTGATAATAGCTGCTTTCCACTTAAAGAAACAGTTCACCTAAAAATATAATGAATTCAGGCATTGTCTCCTCACCGCCGTGATGATGGAAAGTCTGGTGAAGTTTTGTAGGCCCCAAAACATTTCTGGAGCTTATCTGTTGCTAAGCTAAAAACATTAGCACGCTAACAAAGTGGGAGTGCAGAGACATGTTATGCTCATTTTCAGGTTCATAATTTTATTTTGGATTACTACTAGAATACATTTACATGCTTTAATACTCAAAAAACACATAATTCTTCTCCTACTGTCTTCCTCCCTCTGTTTGAAACACTCTTGTTTCAGCTCCTGTCTCTCTGAGGCCACCCCCTCCCAAAAACTCAGTCTGTTGTGATTGGTCAGCTCTCACATGCCTGAGCAAGCACAACTAACAACAACAGAGCAGCTGTACTAAATCAATTATAAGTGCTGAACTCGTTGCTAGGCGTACATTATGCAAATACGTGATGTCACAAAGGCGGGACTACCGACGAGGCGTTTCAGGAGCAGTGTTTTCTGTGGGAGAGAGGAGCTTCTGTTGGTGTAGACTTTGGCCTTTTGGACTTTAAAGATCTTTAACATGCACACGAACAAATACAACACACTGAAGGGGATAAAAAAACAGAAAAAGCATAATATGTTTCCTTTAGAGTCCCCATTCAAACATGGCTCTATCTACAAGCTAAATTATAGCAATAAGTTTCTGTTGCTGTGACAGGAATAAAAGCGATGACATACTACCAATCCTGGAGGATGATTCAAACAGTTGCAGGGCAGGGTGGGAAATCCAGCATACTTGTCTGTGATCAGTCCTAGTGACCTAGTTTTTGGGGATTCCAATTTCTCCACTTTATTTTGGAAGTGCTGTGTTTGACAAGGGACTTGCCTGAAGGACACTGCTGCTGCTTGTTTAAAGGCAGTTAATTTAAAGGGCCCAGCCAAATAAAAGTCTCCCATACATGTCTGTCTCCATTATGATGAAACAGTTACCTGCTGGCGTGTAGGTTTTCAGCTCAGAGTGGGAGCAGCAGTGTTTATTGACTTATTGTGCCGACTCAGGCCAGGCCTCGGCTTTGATCCTGTTTATCACCACCTTATGTGACTCAGGCTGTGTCGAGGAAAGCTTTGCGTGCTTGCTTTCTCATTTCTGCTTCATTTTTTAGTCAAATTAGGCGTTTTATGTTTGGGTGGATCGTTATTTTTGCCCTACCCAAACCAGTTGGTAGATAGGGACATAAATCTCAGTCAATGCAGACGCTGCATGCAGTCTGACTTATGAGAGGTTCACATGTTTGTTTTTTTTGCACCTCAATCACTGACAAACAGCAATGACTCATCCACATTTGTCACCATGTCATGGCTAATACAAAGGGTGACTGACAAGTTCATAGCCTGAGGTAGAAGGAGATGAGTTTTAAAGCTCCATCCGTTGTAGTTCAATTCTGTGAGAGTGATTCCGCAGGAAGTTTGACGTTAAAAACTTTTGTGGCATTTCTGTCTGGGGAAATTGAAAATTAAAACCAGAGTGTTGATGGAGTCCATCCTGGAAATCGGATATGAACTCGTCCAACATCCGTCCTATTCACCTGTGATAATGACACTTTTCCGGAGATGCAAGACGCCGACTTCTACAAAGAATGATCTATATGCTCCTCGTAAATGTAGGAAGGGAATATGTTGAAAAGCAAATGTGCCAGTATTTCTGAAATGTTCTCCTTCAACCTCGGCAACAAGCTTATCAGTCACCCCTCATATCTGACACATGAAGATTCCCATCCTAAACACCGCTTACAAAACCCTCATTTGCTCAGTTGTCTTTGCAACCAAGGGAGTACAATACCAGAAAAAACTCAAAGATCTGACCAACAATGCAGAGACAGATGTTCCAGAATGAACTTGGCAGTGACGGGGACGGCATAAAAACTGCTGTAAGGAGGTAAAGTTGATTACATTGGTTGACAGTTCACAGTCCACATGTTGAAATGTCCTTGAGCAAGACACTAAACTCAAATTCCTCCTCATGAGAGGCTAACTGAAAAGCTCTTTCTCCACTAAGGTCGACAAAAGCTATACACAGTTAGTCCAGTCCACTTATCACAAATTCAAGATTCAAGTTTCGCTGAATTATCCCACATTGTTGGAAATTTGGATTGGGCATCCATCCATAAAAACAATCCACTTACATAAAAGACAGTTGATTGTCGGCAACTTTCAAAACAACCGCTGGCAAAAAAACATGTCGGTTGCAGTGTAACAGTAACAGACGTACTGGATCTACATTGTACACTCGCAGAATGGTTAGGTTTAGGCAGGAAAATGACTCGGTTAGGAAAACATTGTAGTTTGGTTTTAAAAAAAACTATATCCCGTCCCTCTTCCTTACACTTACTTTTTTACTTTTTATACTACTTTGCCTGACTTCCTCCTTTGCAGTCGTAATAATTACTATGACCCTTACAGGTCGTCACCAAAAAAGACACGTAAATAAGGGTCGTAATGAGCTTTCAAAGCCGACTTATATGTTTGTTTTTCTGATGAGGATGAGCTAAATGGCTAGCGAGCTATATTACAGAGAAAAAAGTCAATGAACTATAGTCAGTCACCAAGTAAAAAAGTAGGGAATTAGTAATAAAATAAAAATAAAGCTCAACGATTTGATCCCTATTTCATCATCCACCATTTAAAATATTTATTGAAGTAGGGATTAAAGAGTTTTGCGTGCCAGAAATTGTCTGTCTGCTGAAGGAACGAGGGGAAAGTGTCTGAATCCACATGGAGTCTGCCGTCATGACTCAGCTGCTGCAGTCTGCTGCTGCTCTGGTCCATTCCTGACTCATCATTGAGACTGGCTCTCTACTGTAAATAATTTGTAATACTTGTCTGGACGATTGATGATTTAAACGTGCTCAGCCCCGCTTAAAAGACCAAAGCACTTAAGAGATTTTTTTAGGCCCGAAGGTAAAAAGGTTGGTGAATATTTTCCCCATGATAAAACGGTGATCAGCTCAGTCACCAGGATTAAATGTGAGTAGTTTACATTTCTGCAAACCACTGATAAGTCCAAATGTGTACACACACGTACAAGCATTGTATTGACATTTGTACAAAATGTGTCATATCGAGATCACAGTACATGTTCACTACATGGCTTTCATATCTGGAGGTGGAGGGGACGTTGAGTTACAGGCGACACAGCTGCCAAGCCAGTGACGGCAGTTAAAGACAGTTTTTCAGCATTTTGTAAGTGTGAAACCACTAGAAATTTCTCGGAGACCTCAGGAGAATTTCCAGCCAAAAACCGGATATTTTTAAAAAGGAATCTGCAGCTGTGTTTGTGGCGAACCGTGTGCTTTTAAAGAGACCTTGGGACGTCTCCAGGCGTGTGTGTAGCGACCAAAACAGGTACTTTAAGCCAAACCGTGATGTTTTCCTAACCCTAACCACACGCTGTTTGTGCCCAAACCTAACCATAGTGTGAGCACAGACTTGTGACAAGAGAAACATTTTACATTCAACCTACGGAAACCCAACAAGAAAAGCCACATAAGGAAAGTTTGAGCTTATCTGTTTAACATTTATTGTGGGGCTGGGTTGATTTCAATGGTTTTAACAGATAGTAATCAAAGGTAATTTTGATAATTAAGAAAACAATGCAGCAACTACTTTTGATGCTTTGACGTTGAGAGTTGCTTCCGTCAGCTTTGTTTCCAGCATTGTCTAATTAATTTATTGCTGAAGCGTTAAATGTCTGATTGATTTATTGATGGCTGACGTGTCAACAACATAATTTTCTCAGTAGCAAGCATGATAATTAATTTCCTGTGAAAGGGGGAACGCCCTCTGTTTGGACGGAGGTGAGTATGTTGTCATATCTGTTGCTTTTTTTAACTATGTCTTGATTGACTGCCAGATAGTCCGGTTGCGAGCCAGGTGCCGGCTTCTTGTGGTTGTCAGGACAATGACGGGCGGCAACCACGTCAGCTGTGTGAATGTGTGTGTGTGTGCACGTATGCGTGTGTTTAAACCTGATGCATTACTGACAGGAGCGGGCCCTGGTGCAGCAGTGAGCCATTGTTTTCCTTGGCAGAGATTAGCGGCCCCCAGGGGCCCGTGCCACAAAGAGAGCTCTGTTACCCACTAGAGTGCTTTATTGTGCCCCAAATTACCCCCGTGGAGAGGGGAAAAAACAGCATGGCAAATATCGAGCATGCATAATGTCAATGAGCAAAATGACAGCTGCTCAGTCCACAAATTCTGTGCTGCAGGCTTCACAAACGCTGCTCGTCCTCTCGTGGCGATGGTGTTAAAACACTTCCAAGTTGTGAACTAAAACTAATAAATCTTGTAAATGAAGCTCAAATGTGTTCTGAGTCTTTATTTTTTTTAAAAGATCTTTATTACACTTGTGAAATGTATGTGACATTTTTGCTTGGTTTCCACTTTGATTCTTGTGTTCGGGGCCCCTTCATTTTATCACATCGGAATAAAGAAACCACATTGTTTCATGTGGCTTTCCTCCCTCTCTAAAAGCTTGTTCTTTTTCATCTGAAACATGGGTACAACTTTACATCCCCAAATTCCTCTAAGACGGCTCAAACCTCTCGAAAAGACGAATGGGGTCATGTCTACAAAGAGCAATAATCTTCTTTTCTCCGCGGCCTACAAACAGGCCTGTCAATTGGCTTCATTGTCAACATCCTAGGGGACTGGTATTTAAAAGTGTCAAGATCAAAAGGCTTGACTGACAAAAGCACGCTTTTTATTATTGCAGTGGCAACCCATAAGCTTTTAATGTTGGAAATTACAGTCATTAAGTACAAGCTGTACAAGCCTTGGATCTCCACGGAGCCTTTGAGGAGTTAACCACAAATCAAAAAAACAAGCCCATAGCTGAGATAAAGAGGGTTGTATGTAAATATGAGCCCTTTGTACTGGTGAGCAGCGCAAAGAGACTGTCTGTGGTGTCTCTTATCGTCCCAAGCAGCATGGGATTGATGAAATTTAAAGAGATGGTTTCTTTGGGTTAGAATGAAGAGAAAAATGAGGACAGAAAGAGGAAAAAAATGATAATGAAGCAGGCGGGAGAGAGATAAAAAAAGAGTTGCGGTTGGAGAATCAAAAGTAATAGGATAAAACATTTAAAACAAAAAGATAAAAAAAACATGCAAACGCTTGATAGTAACTGTTTGGAACAACCTTAATGTCTTTTCATTTTGCACCATCAAATGTAAAAATAAACAGTTTGAGTCTTTACACATGGTGATCTGCAACCATGTCAAGGCCACAAATACAACATGCAACTTCTCACAAAGTGCTTGCCTCCCCCCCGTCACTCATCTTAATGGCTTTTTCTTTCAAAGACCCATACTGGTATTGGGCGTATTTTGAAGCTGAAGTTATGGTTGACCTATTGTTTGCTCAGGGCACTCTTGTTTTTACTTTGCTTTGTAGTGGTTTACCCATTCTGAGTTTCATCCACTGAACCAGCTGCCATTTTCTTCTACTTTTCTTCCATCTGAGCTTCTTGCAATCTCACTCTTTCCACTACTTTCTCTGTCCACTGTGCTTAGGTAAAGGGGTTACTTTACCGCATATTCTTGTGATAGCTTTTTTACTGGTTATTAAAAATCTTTTTAAAGGGTACCTGTCTCCTGTTCATTCATTTTCTTCAGTACAAATCAAATTTCGCAGATAGAGGACCATGTGGCACAAAGGGACTCATATATATTCCAAAACATTAATATTTTATGGCATTTCCTAAATATATGTGTGTATCTTAAACTTGATTTAAAGATTAGTTTGACTTCACTTTGTTACGTAGATTGTTTGTATGACACATCCTACATGTACGTGACAGAACATCACTATCTTATATTCAAACAATGTGACATATTAGCTCCTTAACCTGATAAGCAGCTAATATGCCAAATTCTGTCAGTGTTGAAATTACTTTTTTTAATATAATATAGGTTTATAGGTCAACAGGTTTTCTGTTTTTTTTGGTTTTTATAACACCTGACATGTGATTTTGGTTCTGGCAGCAGTTAATGTGACAAAAGTTGCAGCTTTCACTGAGGACATGGATTGTTGGTTACACAGAGTGAGAAAGACAGAGCTAGCTTGCAGTGCAGTGTTTGGTAGTTGCCCTTTGAGTGGCCGCTGCGGTGAAAGGCTGGTGGGCCGGGGTGACTCGGCCCTCTCCTTATTGTTCCCAGAGCTTGGTATTCCTCTCATAGCATGCCCCGGGCTCTAGAGGATATGCTTTTAAAGATCTCAGGCCCTCCTAATGGCCCCACTCACCTCCCCAACTCGCACGTTTTAACAAACACACCCCTTGAACTTCATTTCAAAATGGGAGGTGAGTTCATTCACAGGAAAAAATGCAGCGACAAAAATAACAAAAGTCCTCCTCCAAGATTATTTGTTTATGTGTTTTACTCACACCCCCACCTCCACCTTCTCCATATATCCCTCTCTTCCCCGCTCTCTTTCATCCTTCCTCTCTCAGGCCTCTCTCTCTCCGTCTCTCCTTCTTTTTTGCTGAGTGTCCCGCTCAGCTGGCCAGCACCTTTTCACTCTTTGCCTGGGGAATTGTCCCCTGCATGTCAAGTGTAGCCATTAGAAGGAAGGGTTTGGATGAGAGGTGCTTTTCACGTCCCCGTCCCCCTCACCTTTGAATGGAGACAATAGAGCTGTTCTTTATGTCCAGATGACCACACACAAATACACACACACACACACACACACACACTGCCAGGAAACTTTCTAGTATCCTGCAGCAGTGAGGGCTCGTACGCTAAACTCACATTTTAAGGAACGGGTGTATTACATAACAAAGCTTGTCTATGACTGCGTTAACCACTGCTGTGGTCAAGACAACGTTACTCGAGTACAACTTCCTAAAAAGGTCTGCAGTACAGTCAGAAACAAGGGCAGATGTATCCAAGTCAAAAATAAACTAAATCAGAAGGGGTGCCATCTATGGAGACTCACATGAGAAGTCTGTGAAGTTGCCCTTAGAAACAGTTCGGAAAAGGGCAGGCACTTTCAAAAGATACTTTGCAGATGAACCAACCAGTGGAGCCAGTTGGTGAATCAAACTCTGACCAAAGCCACTCAAGAGAAAAGTGAAAACATCTTTTCATTGTAGAAAAGCCTTCAGTGCCAATCTTTGCGCTTCTTTCAAGGAAATATCCTCTCCAGTTCTGCTATAACTGATGCTGTAGCTTCTATGCTACATCTTCAGGAGTCGCCATTGTTGCTCTCAAACGAACAGTCGCTTCTCTGGCTGGTCGTCGCATCTACACCAAGCTTGTAGCTGCCAGTAGCTCCTCATGGGATGCTGATTGGTCCGTATCACTGCGGTTCAGTCACAAGTTCATAGCTTGAAGCCTGGCAAGATGGATCTACTAGATCACATGATCTTTCGAATCCAGCTGCCTCGCATACTAATGCAAAAAGGGACAGAAATTGGTCAGTTGTTCGATCAAAAGACTTTTGTTTCTCGGAAGCAAAGGTGGAAAAAGGTGTAACATTGCTCGGATGAGACAGAAATACGAGGCCGCTGTCCGTTTTCCCATCAGCACTCAACTTGGGATCTTTTAAGCATGACCTAATCCTACCAAAGTAGCTCTTCTTTTAATCGTAACCAGGAAGGTATTTGAGGACCTGGGAATGAGACTCATCATTCTATCTTTTTCCAAAATTGCCTTCCCTACCTTTAAACCAAGACGACAGCCATCACTCAACCTGAAAGCTGCACCACATTTATTATTTTTGGCTCTGTTTTGGTCTGAACCAACTCCTGGGGGAAATATCCGTCTCTCTCCAGCCCCCAGCTTTGTCTGTCAGCAATGTGGTGCTGGGCTGGAGGCGTACAATTGTTTATCAGACCTTTTCTGAAACAGTTGAGGACGGATTTTGCAAACCATAAAACCAAAACGATGAGCTAAAAGATGCAAAAAGATGTTGTACAGCGGAGGAGAACTGCGGCGTAATTCTCTGTGAGCAACACCTTTCACGTTACACAAAGTACATTTCTAAAGAATGAGCAAAGATGAAGAACAACCCTCCGACATTCACTTCTAATGATCCTGTACCAATTACTGCTTATATTGCAGTATATACTGTTATTAGGAATCTATTGTAAGCAGGTTTTTTCATGTAGTTGAAAGAAAAAAGTTACATGTCTGCAAGTCAATTGTTTATTTTCATCATGGCCTGAGGCTGGAGTCTTAACACAACAACACGTTCCGGTCGACTGACTTTCACTGGCACTTCTTCTAATGAGACCAGCCGCGCCAAAGATTACAAGAGACACCTTTAATTCTTTCGCTTCCTCCGTGGCAGCCACTCTTGCTCGGGCCACGTGGCTTTTGGATTTGTCTGTCTGAGCTTATTGCCGGAGATTCACACTTTGAACTTCAGGTCTTTCTCGGCTCCAAAAGTTCCAGTTAAAAGAAGGTTAGTGGAAAGTGCTGCTGAAAGTGATAAGTGATAAGTTCAGCATCACCCCTGAAGTGCTTTGAGTGGTTTATAAATTGACTTAAAATGATAGTGTTGAGGGACTGCAACCCCCATTGCCAGAAAAACTGTTGGCAATGTACGTGTTGGCTAATAACGAATATGTTGAAATAACAACTCTAACTCGTTGTGTAGACACTTTCAATTTCATGTTGTGACAGCGCTGTGCTTATGCTCTGATAAGGTTAAGGCACAAAAACCACTTGGTTAAGCTTTGGAAAAGATCTTGCTTTGGCTTAAAATACCTGATTTTGTCTCCACAAACATGTCTCGTTAGAAGTATCCAGTAGTTTTCACGCTTTTGATGTTCTATATTCTAGAAATGCTGATCAGTCCGACTGGACTGGGGACTAAATTGCCGTTTGATTTTCACTTGAATCCCTGAAAATATCAGATGTTAGTCTGACGTTGTTTGCTTTGACGAGTTTTCAAAAAGGAGAAACAGACAACACCAAATATCTGGAAAAAAAATAGATTTTAAAGATGTTACTTGATCAAAAAAATACCCCAATACTCACTTTATACAACAGATTTCAAGGAATCAGACATTATCCAAAAGAACTTGAGACAAATGGCCATGAAATCCTTCAGTTAATGTTATAAATGTTGCCGTTGTTTTGTTTTTTTCAGGCCTTATAGTAGAACATTATATCACAGCCAGTGTGACATGGAAATAGGATCCTGGCCCAGACATCATGCTTGGCAATCTTAAGACCTGAAACTATGAGGAAGCTTCTGGCCAGGAGACGTAAAGCACACTCTCTTTAGGGACACAATGCAAACTTGGCATTCACAGCATTCTCCACCAGCTCCTTTAAAGCCACGGGTGTCAGGACACGTTACTCTCTGCAAACTTTTTACAAGATGTGGCAGTGTGCTTTTCTGCGGAGAAGACCTTGACAACCTTATCTAAAAGGGCCCTTAAGTGCCTGGCTTTAGAGAGAGTGACTTACAAGAATTTTAAAAAACACACATTACAACAAGCTGGAGGCGAATCAGAGAATGGAAAGGGGTCATTGTAAGCCGCACGACAGCATTCCCATTCCCACCACCACGGGTTTGTATAAGCCCCTTACTGATAATGCGCCGTACAGTCTGGCCCCTACTGCCTCCTTGACTGACAAAGTCAATCATACCAGTGGATTAGCAGGCTGCACAGGGGCCCTCCACCTCTAAATGGCAGAGGCTGTCTGTAATGTGCCCATGATGGACGTGCTGCGACATGTAGCAGCTAGTTCCAGCGCTCCGCCACCCTCCACCTCTCTGTCCCTTTCATGCCTCCTACCATCCCTCCCCTCCATCCATTCTTCACCTCGTTGCTACATCTGTGTTGAGCGGCGTGAATCAGGTGGGAGGCCCATCCACCTCCCCCTGCAGCAACAAGAATGTCAAGATAATCTTCAGGTGGCTGGTACACACACCGGCTTATTCCCACTTCTGATTGCTGACCTCTCCGACTAATACACTAAAGGCTAGAAAAACACAACTCCCGAGGAAACATGTTACCCCCCTGCCAGGGCACGACAAGCCCCGCTGCTTACATGCATTCCAACTGCATAAACACAGAACTGAGGCTTTATCCAGTAAAACCCTCCTCCTTGTTTTGGAGTCAGCGTTGGATTGAGTGGTCCTCTGAGCTAAAGCTGACAGGAGCACGGGTAGGCCTATAATTATTCCTATTAAATGGAACACCACCTGTGAATCGAATGCGCACTATATCATTAGATGTCATGTGTAAAGACAGATGCTGAGAGTGTGAACGGCTAGATTTCTTCATCATAGCTCACTTTTGCTTTCATGCTTCATCACCCCTCAGCTTTTTATCCTTTCGGTTGAGCTGTCCACGAGGTGTAACATGTCGCCCTTGTTTTTAAGTTTCCGCTGAAAGGACTTCAACTGAGACCAACATTTAATCTAAAGATGCAAGATTAAATTGATATTCTTGCCGGGTTTGGCTCCTGGCACTCCAGGGGCTGAGTTAGCAAGTAGGACCACTTAACTTAGCTGAAAGGCTAACAGAGCTTACGAGCTAATGGCAGCTACTTGCAGCAGCAATTAGTGTCACTTTGGCAACAAAGCTGTCCATCAGTAAACTCCATAAATCCCCTCAGTAGCTACTGTAACTGGCCTCCATCTTTTTCGGAGGCTAAGTACGGCCCCAGTCCGGAGCTGTTTATTTGGAAGTTAGTAGTAGCAACAAGTAAAGCTATCTACCCATGATCCAGTTTCACCCAAATCAGTGAATAAAGCTACAAGTTGCTTTTTGATTAGTAATCTGTGAGGCCCACTCCTCAGAAACACTTTGTAAGACCGATGTCCTCTGCTTTATACATCCATGACAGTGTCACAGAAAGTGTTGCATGAGTCATCAACATCTTCTTTATCGTTTTCCAGTAAATTTAAACCTCAAAATACTATTTAAAATACCTACAAAATGAATGTTTTGGGCATGATACTGGTGTATACAGGAGATACAGAGTAAGACATAATGATAATGTGATAAAAACAGATGGGAACTTTGAACAGGTGTTGATTGACACCAATGGTACAAATTTATTACAGAGACTTCACTAACTAAAGGAGTTAATTGAAGGCAAATGACTATTTCACATTATAGGTCTTTATCCTCTCTGCTCTTAGTATCCAATTACATTCAACAGATAGTTTGCTGAACGTATTGTGTGAATGAGAAGTTGTCCGATGCTGCTCTTAATAACAACTCAATAATCCAACATGAACAATCTTTTCTTCCACAGGTTGAAGCATTCGGACAACTACCCAGCTGACTTGAATCCTGGTCCCCCAGTTGAGGACCGATCCCTCTGACCTCACTGTGCTCATCAGTTCATCATGATGCATCTGTCAGGTGAGGATGGTTTTGCTCATTCTGATCAACCAAATTTTCCACCACTCACGGAAAATTACATCAGTGGGTTGTTATGGTGGGTGAAATCATAATATACAGTCACTGCAATGAATGTCCATTGCAGATGTGATTGAGCCACAGCTGTCTGGGTTAAGAGCTTCCGACTAATGATAAATAAGGCATACCTGCGTCTTGTGTCAGGCGTGTGTCAGTCCTGCGTGTGCTTCGTAGTCTAACCTTATAAGGGCTGCTTCCCCCGAGGCCTTGATTCAGCCGACCTCCTGCGCGTATGAGTTATGAAATGACTGTCTGCGAGTTGTCAGCGTGTCTTTAATTGTTTCAAACCCCTCCCTTTCCCTGCTGCTTACTTTTTTGCTCAAGTAAGTAAGTAAGTAAGTAAGTAGTTTCCACATTGCAACCTCATCCGTTCTGTGTGTGTGGGTGTGTGTGTGTGTGTGCGTCTGTAGCCAGACTAATGTCTGGGGCCTTGCCTCAGCAGCTGCTGAGGTGGAGCACCTGTACACTGACTTACTCATTCACACACACAGGGACTTACACATACAGTAGATACACACAGTCTAGATTGTCTGGCCTTGGGATTACAACTGGCTGTCTTCCTCTAATCATTTGAGTCATGTGGAGTGTTTGAGACGGTCATGATAATCCAAATAATTAAATCATTTTTACGTTCGGTTTCCAGACAACCTGAAGTTTACTTTCAGTCTGCAGTATTAATCTCACACGTCACTTGTGAAATAAACCTGATAAAATCAATAAAAAGCCTTGAATCTTTAGTTATCCAGCGTGTGCACTGAGAAGATTGGCTTCAGCTTCATTAAAGTCACAGTTAAAACAGCTTTGACAGTAATATGTTCACATGTCATGTCATTTTTATGATCAGCAAACACCCAAAAAGACTTGCATCGTGACTGGCAATTTGCTTATGAAGACTTGGGACTTAATTTGGCCCTCAAAGACCACGTACATGGTGTGACATGGATGACTCAGAGCTCTAATGAGTTGAGACTTCACTGGAACTCATTAACTGGTCTCATTATTGCTGAGCTGGATGGCTTACAACTTAAATGACTTGGATAACACACGAAACATGAATTGGGTAACATTTAATTTCAAATTAGTTTTGATGTGGACTTCCCCTTGAAGGGAAATTCTGATATGTGTAAACGTGTGCCCAATGTTTACATGTTTTGGTTTGTAAAATGATTCATAATTACCAAAAGATTTGGAGCCGGTCCAGCAGATCTACTCAGGTAACAGCGATGACACAATGTGGGGTGATTTCAAGAGCAAAACAAGAGTAAAACAATATTCACTCACACGAAAGGTTCAGTTATGTAAGATAGTTGATCACTGAGTCTGATTCCCAGCTCATCAAATATTTACACTTTGGGTTGGTAGGTCGGGCCGGCAACCCCAAAGCGTCAGTATTGGACAGGTTGGGAATGGAGACTTTAAATTTTACTCATATCAAACTTAACTATAACTACATTAACATGCCTTCATGTCTTTTTTTTAATTGTTCCCAATGAGAAAGCAGCAGCACGTGGACCCTGCGCCTTTTCTCAAGCGCTCTGCTTTTTGTGTGAGCCCGATCCGAGCGCTTCTAGTTAAAAGTCTAAGAACTTTTCAGAAAGGTGCCGGTGTTTTTCTGCTGTTGCTCTTTTTCAGGCCACCAGTCATATATTTAACGGGGCGGGACTTGTTACCCCGTCACCCTGGTAACCAAGATGGAGGAGAAACTTGTTCTTTCTGTGTCTGCTTTAACAACAGGATATGATATTAGCAGCTAACGCTTCTGCAAACCACAGACACATCCGAGGTTGACATTTGTACCAAACGTGGCACATCATGTTCTCATCATATGCTTATTAGTCACCTGTCACAGAAGGAGGTGGAGGGGCAAACAGCCAACAAAGCTGCCAGACATTTCCATCAGTTTTTGTTGAGACCAAAACCAGCTATTTTTCACTATCAACCAAGTGGTTGTTGTCCCTAAACCTAAGCAGAGCATAAGCACAGCATTATGACTAGAGAGAAATAAAAAAAAAAATCAACTTAAACAAAGGTAAAGCTGAAACGTTCAATTTTAACTTCTGTGGTTTTGCTGAAACAAACCCGGCTAACTTTCATTCTGGCGATTGGGTTTCTATAACAAACCGAAACAGAAACTAACTCACAGACACAAAAGCCCATTTGTGGGAGCAGATCTTTTGTTTCTCTAGAGCTATGTAGTCAATCCTCTGTTACCATGGCATTAGCTAATGTCAATAAAATCAATGCCCTAACTCAGCGCCCACAAGTGCTTTTCTGCTAGAACGAAACGTTACGTGGTCACAGGCCCTGAAGCATCGTAAACAAGTGAAACAAAGCCCCATCGGTCATTAGGGAGAACGGTAAACACTCACAATTTGATGCTCATGTGTCAATTGGATCACCATAGTAACACACACCGAGGTGTTACATCCAAATGCGTAGGTGGACGCGATGCTGAGACTTACAGGAAACCCTCGGTACCATGACAGCACATTCCAGACAGGTCCACTCTGTGATTTGCAAGGGAGAGGGTGTTAACTTACTGCTGCTGCTTAATATGTTGATGATACCCCTTGTGTGGATTTTGTGTTAAATCCCCATGGCTTTACTACCGCTTGGTTAGACTTAAACACAACCCTTCCCTGTTATTGCAAGGGATTCTCAATAAAGCCAACCCCAGTTAGAGCTACAGTTACCACTGATCCCGCTGGTGTTGGGAAAGCATGCAAAGCATCTGGGTCTGTCCCGGCGAGAGCCCTATTACTCATGGTCGATAATCCTGCTGGTCCTATAAGGAACATTCGGATGAAACACACCCAAAAAAACAGAGGGGAAGGGACAGGAGAGGACACAGGAGGACGTAAGGGGGGATGTGGATAGGTGAGGCCAGAGAGGGTGAAAAGGTGAGGGAGAAGGAGAGGGGATGAAAGACAAAGAAAGGAAGAAAGGAAAGGAGTTGAGCTCTGATAAGATGGAGTACTTGGACTTCTGTGTGTTTTGACTCTGAGATTTCTGAGTCAACACTCGAGGGGAAAGTTTCCTTTGTGATGAACAAATCATGACGAGGTGAGGACGAGATATGTGTTGTTAAACTAAAAGATCGTTCACAGGCGTGAAGTATTAGCCAAAAGCAACAGCAGCAGCCTTTTCTTCACACACAAAAACACTGCTTGTCTTAACCTTTTCCAATCTTACATAAGGTCTCGAAGATAAGGACCAAATGAGCATATTCTTATTAAAATAGACTGTTGACTGTGTACATGTGATCCACTTTTACCCCCCCTGTGCCACCTGACTCTAGAGGCCCAATCTAATCAGGTCACTGCAGCCAGCCTGCTGCTCCAGGACCAGGCCACTCCATCCTTACCTCAGCTGATATGCATGTGGTCAAGAGAAGGAAGTGGCTGAGATAACTGAGGCGTTTCTCAGTCAGACAGGCATGAGGTAAGGCATCAGGAATCTCTCACAGGGCATTACCTCAGTCTGCAGGCCTACGAGCCGCTGCTGCAGTGACGGCCGAGAAAAAAATAAATAGAAGACTTAAAAAACACACCCCGGAGGTGGTACCTATTTTAGGCACCCTGCCCTGATTCATTATGATTGTCTGCAGTGGTGGGAGAAAACACTGTGACTCATAATTTCACATTATGAGCTTGGCTGGGTTCGCATGTAATTAAAGTCCATGCCTGCTCTTGTTCGAGCAGAGAGTGTGTCAATTTGTTAAGTGTTTTAACACCTAAGAGCTGAAATAAATAACAGATTTGTTTGGGGAGTGAAGTGCAGGCTGAGATGCATGCTTAGTAGGCCGAGTTCTCTCCTTTCTGAGTCCTTGTCTCGTCTTGTTATATCCTCAAAAGCAATAATCTTGTTTCTTCTACGACAGTAACCTGTGCTGCTTCCTGGCACGGCCACAAGGAATGTTCAGAATGCACCTGAAAAAGTCAACAATAAAAGTATTTAGAAGACATTAAATTGCACACAATGACTGCCTGGCACAACAGATGCCTTTGTTGTGTGTACTCTCAGCTCACCGCAGAGGTACAGCACAGGCAGGGATCCTGTTCCAGCGCTGTAATCTGAGATAAAAAAAAGAGAAAAGAAGAAGAAGAAGTGTAGGGGAAAAAGAGTTTAGAGGGTGGGTTACTTCAGATGGTATCTCATCTTCTGCATCATCTGAGCCATCAGAGACAATCAAAGACTGTGTGTGGCACACTCACTCACAGTGATCCTGAGCCAAGGCGCCGCAAAATTAATTTTGATCTAAGCGATATCCACAAGCCCGAGCCATGCGTGCACGCCCAGAGAGGACCCCACAGCCAGAGCCATCCACATCCCTTGGCCTCTGATGATTTTGACTCTGTGTACTAGGCAGTGGCTCCTTTGCAAGAGCAGCTAAATCTACAGGAATGTCAGTATATCACCCTCCCGCTCTGATGTGCTACGCCTACGGAGCTATGTGAACTTGTCCCATCTGATAGCGAGCACAAAGTTACGATCACGCTGTTCATCACCCAGAGATGTGAGGGATTTGTTGTTTTGGTTTATGTTTCTTCCTCACCTCTCGGTTTTATCTCCCCTGGCAGCTGGCGCCAGGCATGTGTTTGGAAGAGTGGAGCATTGTTTTGCTTCACACTGTCAGGGAGCCTGTTTGAGCCTCAATTATATTAGAGTTACGTATATAGGTGGTGGATACACATACAAACATGCAAATATATTGGATTTGCATATTTCTGAGAACTTTGGAAGGCTCACTTTAATATCTTTTAGACTTATCTTGTATCTAATCATCGCAATTAACCCCAATTCAAAAAGAAAACATTTCAGATTGTGCTGATTGCACAGTATCAGGCCATTGTTAGGGCCCAGACCAACACATCCTCATACCTTCACGACTCAATGGGTTGATTGCCGGTGACTCCCAAAACGTCATATATCACTGCTCCGAAAACAACATGACCTTTGCAGCGTACCAGCGGCAGGTGTACCGGACCTTGATCATACACTGGCTGTTTGGTTAGGTTGATGAAAACATTGTGGTTTGGAGTGAAATAACTATGTTGCTTATGTCAATTTAGTTAAAAACGTAACAACATTACGTACATAGCTTAAGTTACGTTAACTACGTAAAAATAACTCACAACAGGGGTCTCCACGTCCTCCAAGTCCTGTGCTTGACTTCCCCTGATCTCCTCCTTTGCTGCTGTAATAATTACTACAGCCACTAGAGGTCACTGCCTAACAACAAACGTCAATAATAAGCTGTGATTAAAGCAGTGTTTGCCTACCATTATTAGCTCCACTCTCTTCTCGTTGGCACAGTGGCTAAAGTTGTGGGTTCAAATCCTGGCTGTTGGTGAGGCCTTTCGATGTGGAGTTTGCATGTTCTCCACATCCTTGAATAGGTTTCCTCCCACCATCAAAACATGTGTAGAAAGTTAATTCTCTGCTCCTATGGGAGGGTTTAAAGTTAGAGAACCAGCTTCACTGCGTTTTACACTGTATGATTGTATTTGTTACATAAAGATTTCTCTTCTTCAAATTGAGAATTTGATACTAAGTTTCAACTAGCACTGGTGTCATCAGCCTTTGGTCTTTTGGTCGTTGGAAACATAGATACGACAGCGACGGGCTTTCTTTTTCCATTTCTTTTCTCGTGCACTGATTCACCGAGCTGAACAGCCAATTAGAGGGATTTGTCTCACCTAAAGGCTCCGAAAAACTGCCGAAAAAGGGCCGACTAGTGTCAACCGGTCCGGGACACACAGCAAAAACTAGGGTCATAGATGCTCAACGATGGCAAGACATTTGCTAACGGCTGACAGGCGACAGAAGATTTAAAGAAAAAGGTTAAAATTTATTGGCATAAAAACAAAAACAGAAACATGTTGCAAAACAGAAAACACAATTTCTCTATTTTGGTTGTCGTTCTATATTTCCAGACTTTTTCAAAATAACAACAACTTTATTCTCATAACTTCATGACTTTTCCCAAATTATGACTTTACATTTACTTTATTACAACCTCATTGTTAAAATCTCATGTATTAACACTAATAACATAAAACATACTGGGACCACCTCCCCTGGCTGGGGCCACACACACACTGTGTGTACATATCTTTATATCTGCTGGCTGGACACGAGTAAGACTCACAAACACTCATGCATCGCCAGATTAAAACACAAGAGCATCAGTTGTTCTTCTATTATTGAAACATCTGTCAACAGCTCCTTTGTTGTATTTATTCCAGACCAAAAGGACTTTCCCATGAGGTCATACAAAGACACGCACAGTCTCTCACACAGCAGGGGATGTTAGTGCCCTGACAACATAGCAATTTCTGCAAACCACAAACCTCTGACAATACAAGGTGAAGTTCATCTGACATGACCCAGAAAGAGAACAAAAAAAAAAAAAGTTAAGTTCAGGCCATCTGGAGGACACTCCTGCAACATGAACCGCTGCAGTTTGCCCCCATCATGTTTTCATTCACAATAAAACAATCATCCTCACATCAGCGTGTCTGAATTTTCTCCTTTATAGTGGCGACGATCACCACATCCCACCGCTCTAACCACCAAACATCTTAACAGCTCCCATTCTTCCTCTTCTTCTTCTGATATGCGGCCGCTCTGAACAAAGCTTCTTCTCTTCTTTTGATGCCGCAGAGTCTTCTTCACTTTGACTCAGGCCACCGCCACCACCACCCCCTCTCCTCCCTGCCCTCCTCCTCCCTGCATATTTTGGTGTTGTGTTTTTGGTATGCTCATGAAAAGGCCCGCAAAGACGGGACAATAGGGCACCTGCCAGAATAATGAGCCCTCAGAGAGAAATGCAGCTGGGGCCGAGAGTCATACAGGAACGCTGATGATGGCCCCGCTTTAAAGTGGTCAGAGATGATCCTCAGCCACACCTTATATCCCCCTGGCTGGAATTTCCCCTCTGACACACACACACACACAAAGCAGTCATGCTCTCATACAAGCGCACACACACATACACAAGGTGCACACACTCATCCTGCACAAGGAAACTTTTATTTTTACTTTTTCTTTGTTTCACATTTGTCACAATGAAGCATTATTGTTTGTCTTTCCCTCAGAGTGTGTGGGTAGGTTCATTCAGACACGCCGCCACCATCACCGCCGGCCTATCAGTTAGCCGACTATCGCGTCCGCTACGTCACTTGAATGCGGACAGAAACTATGCTCCTCCTGGGAGAACAAAAGCCAGACTGTTTACACACTGCTTCTACATTTAACTCCTAAGAGCACACTGGACGTTAGTCACCAGGATTCCTTTCCCTTTTTAAGATTGTAAAAAAAAGAAAAAAAAATTCCCCCGTCAATTCAAAATACCAGCAGCGAGCTAAATTTAGCTGGTCAACAGGTCCGGGGGGACAAAAAACAACAGCAAGATGTCCAAAGGCATGAATAATGAGGAGTGGAGGGGGGGGGAGCTGATTATAGAGCCACATGTTGTGTTCACACCGAACATGTTGGAGCAGTTTCTTGTTTTTCATGCATTGTTGAGTTTGGCCTATTTTGCTTCCATAAAATGTCACATGCATTAATAAAAACAGCAGTCTCCTCACTGATGGTCTCGTTCGCTGTTACAGGTCATTTATAATCATCAGAGGAATCAGAGACTGTTTCATAAACACTTAAAAGTTCCTCGTAGACACTTTAATAGATAATACTCCATTTACATATTTACATAGTCTCCTCTATGTAAATCCTCTCCAGAGAGCTAATGTGAAGCCGTACAGGATGCTGCACATGACACAGGAGTTTGATCACAGTTATTTCTGATTAATAATCAGTTAAAAACAATAATCATTTAAGTCTTTTACCCAGTAAAGACACCAAACACTCTCTGGTTCCACCACAGTTTATGAGGTGGACTGATTCAGACAGACATAATGATTAATCAATTCAGTGTTTTCAGTGTTTAGTTCAAAGTTCAGTGGTGCATTTACTGAAGTACTTTAACTGGTATAATTTTGAGGTACTTGAATATTTCCATTTTATGCTACTTTACACTTCATTTATCTGACAGCTGTAGCTTCTAGTTTGTTTTCAGATTACAATTTGATTCAAAGAAATATATGTTAAGATGATGTTAAAGATTAAATCAGTGGTTTTCAACCTTCTTTGTGACACCAGTGATTAGTTCAGACGTCTGTCAGTCGTTAGCAGTTTTCAAAATTTCTTTGAGGCCCAGCTGTGAAATTATCGAGTATTTCACCAGAAAAGCAAAGAAAATGATGAATTACTTTACAGAGGTTTTTTTTTTTTTTCTGGTAGAAACTAGAAACAACACAGAACAAAACATCTGCTTATTCATTCATTCTGTCTATAATGAAGACATGAAAGCAGATAAATGGTGCCAGGCTGCCAGCCGGACTGAACCGACAGTCAGCCTTCATTTTCCCACACGATTTCATGCCAGGCAGCAGACAACAAAAAGCACAGTGAACTTGAGCTTTATAGGAGGCTGAAGGTGTCATTTTTCTACAACCATTACATTGTGCAACTAACATTTTTCTTCATAATGATATGTTAAAGCAAAAAACTTGTCTACTGCCAGTTTGAAACAGTGTTCAGCTTGTTGATCCACTGAGTCCGAGTGACTTTCTATACAAACCCTGATTTAAACCAAACGTTTATATTCTGGTCTGGAGGAAAAGAGCCCACACTGAAGGTGAACTTGCACCCTTAACTCTCCAACCATGGCACCACCTTCACTGCCTCCTTCCATTCCCAGGATCACATTGCCCCACTCACTGACTGGAGGCGAGCGGAGACGATCCTTTCGGCAGACAAACACAAACGAGAGCTTTGTGGCCCCTGAGTGTGCCTTCAGTACTCTGGGAGTCAGTAGGTCAGGACGGTGGAAGGTGGGGTGAGGAGGTGAGAAGGTTTAGGGGCTGACGGGGAGACATAGTTTGGAGGGGAAGCGGGTGGAGGGGGGGAGGCTGCGTTTGGCGACAAGGCTTCAGTTGTTTTGCTAAAATGGGCAGAAACAACCCTGACATTATGACATTGTGAGCTCACAAAAATACACGCACACACCATGCATTATGGCGCGTTGACCCCGTCACCTCCTCCGCTACGACGTTCAGGAGAGAGAAAATAGAATTACTGATCTGGTAACGACATACAGAGGCAGTGTTAGCGCTGTTTTCTTAATGGCGGACGTTTGTAAAAACCAAGAGTCAGTCAGAGCTGGTGTCAGTCATCTCGTCTCTTTCAGCTCCCTGTGATAAAACACGTTCACGTGCACATGAATATCTTAGGAAACTGATTACAGAAGTTATGTTGCAGATGAAATCCAATCAATATATTCTACACTGATAAATAATGTGTCATATCTGTAATTTTACAGATTTTCACTGTATTTTTTAAATACATGAAAAATGTCTTTAAAATACAAAAATACTGTAAAAAACATGAAAATTCTGTAACTGAATAACCATAAAATTTTCATTTTTTTTACAGAAACTATTTTTTTTCCACATTTCCACTTTTTTCATCAAAAATGTTACATTCAAGTTTAACACTACTGTATTTTGACATTTTTAAAAACATAAATCTTTCAGTGTTACATCATTTTATCACATTGAATATTGATTTAATATGCAAGATTTTTCACAAAAAGTTAAGTAAAACTCATCTTATAAGACTCTCATAGCCTGATTATTTGTTTTTTGATAGTGTTCGACTGTATTTGAAGGTAATTTCATTGTTTTATACGTGTTAATATTCTAAGTTAAACATTAAATTAAAGATCTGGTCTAAGGTTGATCCTTCTTACGTCCAGCCTGTTTTCGTTCTGTGCTCCATTAACAGCTGAGCACGCTTCTTACACAGATGAACCTCGTCCATTGCCTGTTAAACTTGTGTGTGCTATGTGATTGGTTTGACTGTTTCGACTCTGATCCCGTGGAAGGCGTTGCATTTATTTCCTACCGAAAACCAAAGACAAATTTTGTCAGTGTTGCATCGAGAGTTTGCGTTGTTCTTATTTCTGTGGTGACGTTTAAAAGATTTGGAAAAGGTTGCTGACGCATTTTTAAGCTGACATGAATTATCGATCGAGGCCTCTCTTGTTTTCGTTGACACTGCAATGACTTGGCCTCAATTCACGACATTTTGCCGTGTTAATGTCGGCTTTTTCAAGCTATATCACCTGACCCCCATCTAATAAACACTGCAGCACCTGGCTGAACGGGACAGACATCACATCGTCATGTTTCTCATTGTCATGCTAGTGAGACATGGCAGCAGCAACTAAGGCGGTTGGGACTTTGGATCGGTCAATTAAAGCTTAAAAAATGTATTTTGATTACAGAAAATGGCCATGTTATTTATAGTAGTTATAAATAGTTTGTTATTTTAGTTAATCAGTGTGTGTTTTTTCTGTTCTTACTGTCTTTTTACAACAGAATGACACAATTTTTTGAAAAAAAGTAGAAAAAGAGAGGGAAAATATGCGTTGATACAGAATGCAGCCATTAAGAATGATAGGATTAATCAAGTTTTTTGCTCATTAGTGCTCACAAATATGCTTTCAAGTTGCAAAGCCCTTTTTACTCCAGTAATCCGCCTGTGAGAGAGAGCTCGCAGGGACCACAGTCCACGTTGCTCCAAAGGTCAAAATGTCACTTCGGGTTGTAGGGAGAAGTAAACAGGGGTGGAATAAGCCTCCTGTCTTAGGGGGCCCACACCATAAATCCTTAAAATAAGAGTGCCTCTACACGGTCTCTAGAAGCTGAAACAAAGGGTCAAGCTTTAATCGCCGGTAATAGAAATCCTGTTGAGTTAGTTCAGTGAACTTACAAAGGGCTTGCTGGAGGGGGGGTGGAACAAATCTTTGACGGAGTCAGATACTCGAAAGAAAATGAAAACTTCTTGAATTCCTCTGGTGAAAGACAGATGAGTGATCAAGAAAAATAATCATCAACACGTGTGTTGCATCGCTGGGAGCCACAGGGCTGAACACAAGCGAGGTGAAGCGGAGGAATGCCTGGCCTCAGGTGATGAATAGTCATAAATTCATTAGTGAACGTGTACCAGGCTGATTTGGAAGAATGAACGCTATTGCGGCGATAAACCAGTTGACCCCGTCAACTTGGCAGCTGTCATGACCTCAACCTGTGGTGGTATTAGATGAGGGAGGGCAGAGGGACAATATTTGTTTAAGCTGATAACCAGGGGTTGTAAAGGTTGTGTGTATGTGCATGCATATTCGTGTTTAGTGTTTATAGTGCATATGTGTGGGAAAGAGGACATGTGAGAGAGCATGATCATGTATACAAGTCTGCACATGAGCATGCACAGACATGGATTTTATTGATACAAACAGTGCAAACACACACACTTGTGATGTGATTCTGCATGAGCGAGTGTGTGGCCCTGAGTGCAGCCATGACCAGCAGCGCTCCTAATGGCCTGCAGCTCTTGCACGGCGTCATTAACATTCCAGCTGTGGAGATTTTTTGGCATGCGTTGGGAAGCATGACAAGACAGCTACACATCTCCCTCTCTGCTCTCTGCACAGGCTGTCATTTGTCAAAGGCTCCAACCAAACCTCCGTTGGCCTCAGATCATTTCTGACAGATCATTTATCTTCTCGTCTGCCTGCCTGTCACTCACACGCACAGTCATCTTGATTTGTTTTCTGTTTTTCTTAGAGAGACGTTGCTGCCGCCGCCGCCGCTCCTCCTGACTCAAGCATCCAGCTACAGGTAAAGAGTTATTTACGCTGATCCCTCCCTAGTGTGCTATTCGCCCCGCGGGCAAACAAATCTCATTGCGCTCCTTGGCAGATCCTAATAGATACATTTAGAGCAATTATCCGACAGATATTTTACAGGGACACGTGATGTGTTTTGATGGAGCCTCGCAGAAACATTACATGTAATCTAGCCGTTGGTGGGTGTTGGCACAGGGCAGATATTCAGTCGGGCAAGCCTTGTGCTGTTGCACAAAGTGTTGACACACTGACATTATGGCAACTGTAAACCTACCTTGAGAAACAGAAACACTGAGAGACGTGTTGCGGGGGAGACTGCTCGGGTGTAACAGACTGCGTGGCTGCCAGTTTCCTAACGCACACACTAGAGATACTAATAAACACATAGCTACATGCACATGCAGACGCTTTAACCAGAGGAGCAGTTACATGAAGGTCTTTATGCTGGCAGCATTAATCACAGTTGTGAGGCTGTTAATCATAGTTGTAATTACTGTTCTACAGCTCCAGCACACGAGAAGAGACTCTCGGGGGGAGAGATGTTTTATGTTTCAACCAGAACGGACAAAGACTGAAGTCTGCGTGTGTTCTTCTCGCAGCTATTTCAGCCCCACCTTTGCTGGTTCTAAGGAAGTCTTAGCCCAAAGCACCTTCCATACCTGGCAGCAGTCCTGATTTTGGCGGGAGTCTTCCTGTCTTTAACCCTTTCTCTTGTGTGCTCCCCGGATTCATTTTTCCCTGTTAATCTCAGATGAAATGGTTGTTTTTTTCAGTTTCTGTGTGGGATGTGTATCGTGGTAGCTGGCAACCCAACGCAGACTCAGAGGCGAGGATGCCGCGCGCAAACGACCCTGCCTGATGTGCGTCTCGCCTCATCGTTTTTCCCCGAAAATGGATGAAACAGCTGCAGAGGAGAAGAAATACACTTACAAATCACTCGACTTTGCATTATTTTATCCTTCCTCTTCTTCTTTTTAGAGGTCTAACTGGCAATTATGGCTCCTCATCACACAACTCTGTCAAAATCCTTGAATTTGATTTGTTATGTTGACTTTTGACCACCTTTTTATTTTATTGTAAACGATGAATTTAAGACTACTTAAATTTAATTTTACTTTCACATCCTTGTATTTATTCTTTAAAGCTGTGGTGTAGGCAGGTTATATGGGGGTGTTGAGGGTTGGTCATTTTTCCGATACCCCAGAAAACGTTGGCAGGTTTTTGATCCAATCCGGACAGAAAAACACACACACAGTCTCAACAACATGACGCAGGAAAAAAATGTAAAGTTACAAAATATTTAAGAAAACATTTTATTTTACATAAACTGTACAGATGACATTTATTTGACTAAATGATTCTTAGACAGGAACTAAAAATAACTTTCTTATTAAATAGAAAACTGAAACAAAAATAGAATTAAAAGATGAAAAAAATGAAGTGTTGCTTATTGTACAAAACAGAGAATGAAAATAGAGCTAAGAAATGAAATCATATATCGTACCCTGATACAGTGGTAGGCCTATTGCAAATGATCAAAAACAGTATTGTACACAGTAACTCAATGGCCTTGCCATCTTCGTACAATAGCTAAAAATCTTGGCCTCTTTGGTTCCATTAATTAGGTAAAATACATTTGAAACAAAATTCAATTTACTTCTATAAAAATAACTTTTCAATGGCAGTTTTTTGTTTCACTAATCCCGCAACTTTTCAGTGCAAACGTCACAACAATCATTCGCTTTGGAAAGGAGGCGAAAGATTACATTTCAAGTATTGATAAAGAGTCGAGGAGTGAAGAGAGAAAGAAGGAGAGAGAGCAAAGATGGAAAGAGAATTCAGTCTAATAGAGCATGTTGAGTATGGGTATAGGTTACTATACATTGCATAGCTCATGTGGCACTTATTTAGCGATAGGACAGGACACTCAGTACCCCTTGGAAGGCATTTCTTTATACAAGTGCTATTCAGGGTGTGCATTTCAGTTTCTGCAAGTGCTGCACTGCACTGTGGCGACCCACTGGGCCAAAACTAGAGTCTCCACGTCCGCAGGCCCACTTCTACTGGACCTTAGGGGGGGGCAGGAGGAAGCAGTTCTCTCTCTGTCGCTCCCAGTGCACAAGTGAAGTGCACTTATGAGATCAATCTTCACCTGGTTGTCATGGTAGCAGGGCCTGCAGCACTCTTAGGCAGGAAGTAGAGGTTGAGGCCCGTAGTCAACAGCGAGAATGACAACGACAGCAGCGGCAGCAGCTCTGCGGACGACTTTCTTTTGCCTTTCTGCGGAGGGTATAATCCTGCAAGGCATTAAGCGCTGCCGGTCTAATTCCACCAGAGAGGACAGTCAGACTGTGTCTGTCGGCATAGTAGGGAAGTGCTGGTGTTCTGAATTGTATAAGCTGATGAATTGTCAGTGCTTTATAAAAACAAAAGTCTGTCATGTGCTTAAAGTACTTAAGAGGGTCGGAGGAGCGGGGTCGGGAGCGTCGGGGTGAAGCCGATAATGTCATCAGCTGATCCTGTCACTTTCCTTAAGCGCTTGTTATCTTCATTCAAGAGGAGATGATGAGCCATTATTTTTTGACTAGAAATGGCAAACTAGAGCAAAGTATCATTTGGTGATAATCATTCCCTTCTCGTCCCATCGCTGTCGCCGAACGGACAAAACTCGGGCAGCAAGCATGTCACTCTGATAAATACACACACTCGCACGCACACGTGCAAACGCACACGTGCACACATGGACACAACACTGATACTTTGCTAGATTGTACCAGTGTGCACGCTGCTCGCACATACAGTAGGTATAGATATATTGTATATGTGTACCGTACAATAACGTCCTGTTTGTACAAAAGGCCTTTCTGACTGTTCCAAGTTCAAAGGTCATGACGGGCCGGTGTGGACTCAAGCACAGCCACACTCCTCCACGATCATGTTGGGCACGTCCCTCTTTACGATGTTGTATTCATCGTCAAAGTAGAGCATGGACATAGTACTGAGCTTGGTGGGGATGCAGCAGGAGTTGACTGAGCCAGGGCTCATCCCTCTCATGCGGTACTGGTTAACTACTGCAGTGTGGAAGGACGAAGCAGAGCCCGGCACACCTGCCATGTAGGCCGGGCAGCTGCCCTCACAGTAGTTGCCGTAATAACCAGCTGGTGCAATGATCCAGTCGTTCCAGCCAATAAGGCGGAAGTCTATGTAAAACTGCTGCCGGCAGCAAAGGCCCCCGCTGGTGCCGTCACACTCCAGCCCCCGCTTGCGAATGCGGTGCTTCCCGTCCACCTGCCTCGCACGCACCACCAGGAAGGGCCGGTGGGACGGATCGCCTGGGTCCACCAGCACCGGAGCCACGCCGGCTGTCTCACAGCCGTCACAGTGGACCTCCAGGTCCTGCCGCCGGCTGCCTTTCCCAAACACAGCCCGCACCACCTCCGAGAGGGGGAACGTATGCCAGCCGCTGCGTTTCAGATCCACGCGCTTCTCCACCAGGGCCCAGCGGCCTGTTCCCCCTCCACCGCCGCCTCCCGGGCCTCCCTCTGCGCTGCTAGTAGTCCCGGCCTCCTGGTAGTGGATCTTGACAGTCACCTTTCTCCGGATGCCTTTCTCAGGACCGGCTGGCAGCACACGGAAGTAGAGCCACAGGTTGGCCTGGGACACGTACAGGTTCTGGTTGCCCTCGTTGGAGACGAGGAAGAAGAGACCGGTCTTGGAGGATGTGTGGTCATCTGTTGGAGACAGAAAAAACAAAGACGGGGTTAATTCTCAATTAACATTTATACATCATTAATAATTCAATGTAATGTAGAAAAACGTGGCAGGTTCTTTTAAAGGCAAAATGAGGAAGAAATAAGTCAGTTCGTGTTCATGTTCAGCTGGACACAGCTATAGCCCACATGAGCAGATGAAATTTAGGCTGCCCAGTTGTCATGACACATCTGATGTCAGAGATCGTGCTCGCCCACCAGAAGTCCACCAAAGTTTCACACTTAGGCCGTGCGATAACTGAACCATCTCCAAGACAACTCAGCATTTGACTGCATCGGCTGTCCGAGTACATTTTGTTTGTCAGATATATTTGTTATTTTAGGAGAACGGGCAGCAAAATGTAAATTGGTCGTTGCTTCCTTGTTGTTTTAATGTAATTAATGAAACAGTGTCAGTCGTATCCTGGTGTGCGCTTGAATATTGATGTTTTTTTGGTCCACCACAGCTAATGACTGTTTCCCTTCTTCACTCACATAAACACACACAACATGTGCCCACATAGAAAGCAG
Source organism: Pagrus major (assembly GCF_040436345.1). Taxonomy (NCBI): domain Eukaryota; kingdom Metazoa; phylum Chordata; class Actinopteri; order Spariformes; family Sparidae; genus Pagrus; species Pagrus major. Next base: position 31,814,387 of record NC_133223.1, read on the forward strand.
AAAGCCTCCCAAAAAGGCCACAGCTCTGTCTTTTAAGGGCCTTGTTTTCTCTGTTCGCCTCAATCACTGTGTCAGGTGACCTCTGTGGCAGCTCCTGATAGGCCAGCTGTGACGAGCCAGTTCTGGGATCAGGCCAGTTGGCCTCGGGTCCAGCTTTGTAAGTGACAGGGCCAAGAAGAGAGAGAGCGAGAGAGCGACAGGGAAGAGGAAGACCGAGGGAAGGAGGAAGGACGCAAGTGGAAAAGGTGGGAGGCTGGCAGACAACGCCAAGGCTCCCGGGGGGTTCATTGAGTTCACTGTTAGCGCCCCCTGAACCCCCAACCCCACCCTACCCCACCCCTTCCCCCCTCCCTCCAGTGTGAGCACCCTGAGAGTGACAGCACAAAGCCCCTGTGAGGCACTGGGAGACAGCCGCGCTGCAGCCCCGCATTGAAACGCGTGGCTTTCCAGCAAAAAGCATGATGAGGCAAAAATAAAAGCCATTTACATGACACTGGCCACTTTCTACAGCAGCACAATGAGAGATCCCGGGAGTCTTAAGGTGGCGATGGGCTCCCCCTGGCAGTATTTTTTTTTCTAAGACTAATGATGTCTTCCAAATTACCCGAGGTAACTTGAAAGGTTTCTATTTCAGGAGATTTGGTACAATGTGCTCAAGCAGAGCAGCGCCTTTGAAAGCGGCTAAATTACTTTGTTTGCCGACTGATTAGTGTGTGTCAGTGTCAATAGGTGGCCACCAAAGACGGGCCCCCTCTTTAAGGCGCCTCACGCCTCTTCCTCCTGTAAAGCACAGCTTTACATTCACACAGAAACCTGTTCAGACCAGCTCTCCACTCTGTAGCATGTCAGCTGGGAGCTCAAGCACTTCACACACACACATTTGCATCCATCCGTGCACACACTCACTCACACACACTCACACACCCAACCCCACGGTGAGCAATACATTAACTATCAGCCGTCTCAATAACCAAAGCCTGTGGGTAACGTATCAAGTGCAGCCTGAGTACAGATTGAAATGTGTCTGAAGTGAAGGATATAAAGGAATCAGCTGAACTGCTCTTGCCTGCCCTGACTGCCGTGAAGGCCCCTCAGGGCTACAAGTAACTACCCTCACCTCATTCAGCGCTCTGCGCTCTTACGTGCCTCGACAGCTCCGAGCTGAGAAAAACCGGAGGATCGCGCAGCAGCAAGCGCAGTGACAGAGCGATAGACAGACATGCAGTGAGCGAAGCCTGAAAATCAAACTGACCATGAATCAGACTGCTCAGCAGTTGTTTGTTCAGCGTGATGGATTCACATTCAGGATATCTGCGTTCTTCAGGATGGGATAAATCATGTGCAGTCCAACCTTTCTGGGCAGAGCTGCAGGACACAACTGATGCCTAAAGACAGTTCTGGCATTTTATCAACGTCTCAGTGTTGTTATTGCTGCTCAACATTTGTAGCTTCTCCTAACTTTTGATTTCATTGTCGATTATCTGCTATTATTTCTTTAATTAATCGATAAATTGTTTGGTCTATTCAATCATGAAATAGTGAAAAAATGCCAATTACAATGTCCTAAAGGCCAGGGGTCTTCAAATGTCTTAATTAGTGACATCACAGTTTGGAAGCCAATCCTGGTCCAATATTCAGCGTACAGAGGTGTAATGTGGAAAAGAAGACATACTTTTTTTCATGCATGCCTTCATACATGTGTGGAGAGGATCGCTGCAACTGAGAGGCTGGGATAGGAGAGTAAATGATTGCCTTTTTGGGTAGAAAAATGACAGGATTCATCAATTATTAATGGAATAATTTGATCGTGTTGAAAAGGACTACAAGACGCAGTGCTTATGTTGTAACAGACGTGTAAAAGTATGAATAAACTGATGAAAGCATCGACACCACTGCACTGAATGCAAACACAAGAGTAACTTAGGATTATGAAATGTTAAAAATATGAATATAGTGCTGATCTTTGGGCACAACAACTACATTAACTCTTTATTTTTCCAGATGGCAAACCAAACTCACCTCAGGTTCACATGAGCAGCTGCTCTGGAGCTTTCAGTCACGTTGCATGATTCTCATCAGGAGACAGTCGGCTGTTGTCATGGAATTGTAGATGGATCTATTTTTTCTTGTCCACGTTTGCTTGAGAGTTTGATCTGAAAAAGCTTCAGAAAGTGGCCGAACTTGAGCATCTACAATTCTATGACAACTGGCAGACGTTGATGAGGATCAAGTGATACGGTCGACAGCTCCAGACCAGCTGCTAAACAGACCTTGAGGTGACTGTTCTGTCAAAAAATGACCTGTCAAAATTTATTTTTGAATGATTAAATGAAACCACAACAGTTTGCCCAGCTGCTGCTGCTCGGGGACATGAAGTCCTCACTGAGCAAGAGTCACCCTCGGCATCACCTCTGCACGACGTGTTTTTCACGCTGTACACCGGTTTGATCATGTGGCCTCCTTAGTATGTAGAGCATACACCGACATGCCACATGACTGATTTCAACTCAGGTCCTTCTAAGCAACAACTTGTTCTTTTCATCCAGTGTTAGAAACAATGTGGAGCTGGCCCCGACACGCCTCGCCCTGACCCCGCGGTTGGAAAAGTTGCGAGTGAGTATCAGCAGGCAGGACACCTGGGTGGGCTTGTGTGGATAAAGAGCTACTTCAGCATGTCCCCACCTGCGCCACCAAGTCAGGGAAGAGGCCGTGGAGGCAGGCAGGCAGCTCCAGAGCTCATTACTCAAAGCTGCTGTCGACAAGACCACACGCCGTGGAAGGACAAGGGCGCGGCACGGAGCGTTCGCCGCTCTGACATGAGCGGAGGCGTGCGTGCGTGTATGCAGCAGCCTCAGTCTCAGCACTCCAGGAATTCCTCATAGGGAGGATGGAGACGTCGGGCTGAGTCGCTGGCCGGGGTTAAAGCTCCTGCAGCACTGGCTCTGTCGTTAAAGCTTTACTACAGAGGCATTTTTAATAATGTTGCATAAATGATTTAAAGGATCACAGAGCTATACAGAGGCAGCCAGGCCCATTGAGGACTGAAACACACACTTGTGAGTGAATGTGGAAAATGTCTGGATCAGGTCCAGGATGGCCGTGACTGACAGCTCCTCATGAAAGAGTTGTATCCTGAAGTGAACCTGCCAACCCGATCCTCTGGAGGAACCGGGCCGGAGTTAATGACCTCCCATAATGAAGTCTTAATTCCGTGTCTTGGACCACTCGCCGCGAGTTCACTGGGTCCGAACGGCTAGAGCGAGCAATCAAGAAGCGCCGATCTAAACTTCTCCGTCGACCCCTCTCTCTTTCGCCCTCCCTCCTTCCCTGCTTGTGTTCCCCGCTCCGCTCCCGTGGATACGGGACACCGAATCCCTCAGCGAGGACCCACGGGACCATGTCAGGGGAGAAGGGAGATTGGCATCGTCTCCCTCACCTGCCCGGGGCCCGCTTGGCAGACCTCTTACCTCTGCGCTACCGCAACCGGAGATAAGAAGCCGGCTCGCTGGCTGACAAGCGCACAGTTAACCCTGTGCTGAGGGGGAGGCGAGCTGACCTCACCGCTCCACACATAAACACCTATCCACATCCATTTACTGGCTCGCTGTTGGCTAAACATATGCCAACCTCACCCCCCAACCCGCCCTGTCCTAAACTGTGACAACAACAATTCAGGCTCCCTCATGCTTGGGGGACAAGCTCCCCTGGCTTCAGAGCTTTCTGGAGACCTTGCCTCTGAGCCATGCCCCGGCTGGCAGCATCCGATCTGGGGGGCGTGAGCCAGCTGGCCAGGAGGCAGACGGGGTCTAGGGAGCAGGGACCCAAGCCAGCTCCATGGTACAATGCCACACAAAGGCTCAAAGGTGTGAGGAAGAATAGAAGTAGGAAAAAAAAACAGAAGTAGAAGAAGAAGAAGAAGAAGCAAAGGAGCCCAGCGAACCTTTAGAACGACAAAAACATTCTTTACAATACTGCAATATGGGCACACACACACACACACACAATATCACCCCCCCTCCTCTACCATCACCAACACCATACCCCTCCACCCACACTCCCCCCCCCCCCCACCCCAACACAACCCTGCACCAACTCAAATGTCTCATGCATTATTCTGATTTCTTTTGTTTTCTTTGCCCTTTTTTCTGCCTAACGTTGACATGTTGGGTTCAGCAGGAACACATAGTGCTCTTATAATAATTGCCTGGCTTTTGTTCCCTTGTCATGAGGCTGCTCAGATCATTCCCATTGGAAGGCGGGACCTCGCAGCCCCATTCAGGCTAATTGTACCGGCAGGGCCAATGGGAAAATGTGCGTGCATGTGTGTGTGTTTGTGTGTGTGTGTGTGTGTGTGTGTGTTTAAGACGTCCTATTTTGGTGTCTTTAATTATATGTTTTATTTTCCCTTAAACTAACAGTTTGTGTCAAAGAAGCCGTTCTCACCGTGCTAACTGACAATTATTGGATTCTGTCAAGCGCAGATGATTTTAAGGTGTGTGTGTGTGTGTGTGTGTGTGTGTGTTTGTGGAGGGAAGGGGGTGTGTGTTTGTGTGTGTTTGAGTGTGTGTGTGTGTGTGTGTGTGTGAGAGAGAGAGAGAGAGAGAGAGAGAGAGGAAAGGGTGTTCTCTTTGGACTTGTGAGAATTAGTTAGATACACATTGTTAGAGGAAGGGATAAATGGCCAATTGAGGGACTTTGTCCGTATTTAAAAGAGGGCTTTATGCATTGGAGTATTGAGTGTGAGCACAGCTTTAGTGATGAAATTGGATTCAGAGGTTCTTTTGATCCCCTAGACAACACATGAGGGTAATTTAAGGACTCTGTCTTTAGTTTCATTTCTTTTTAATTGGGCTAAAACAGGAGGATTTAACAGCAACAAACCAGCGGCTGCACACAGGAGCTGTGATGCAATAAGATGAAAATGATGACTGACTTTTTTTTTCTTTTTAAAAAAACAAGAGTCTGTCTCATCTCCTCTGACGTGATCAGCTTCACAGAATGAAATTTCATCCATGAAATGAGGCTGATTTTAACTTACTAAGTCACCTGCTCCCCCTCAGGTGCCTGTTACATCAAGTCAAAAGGTGAATGGGTTCACCAAGAGGTCGATGCGTGTGATGAATTATTGATTATTACCTGATTCGGCGAAGCTGATAATCTCAGAGGTCTCCGCTTGGACCTCGTTGTTGTACGCAGCCTGTCCGTCAAAGCTGGGGATCTCCACCCGGCCGTCCTCTCGCACTTTCCCGGCGTGCAGCCTCCTCAGCGCCGTCACCATCGCCGCCTTGGGGATGGGATGCGTGATGTTGGGTCTGTCTCTCATCTGCAGCCGGTTCAGTATGTGTCTCTTCACCGCCTCCAAGAAGTCTATGTTCACCCGCTCCGCCTGGTCCGGCGCCCTGAGGCCGCAGGACGCGCACGACTCCTGGGGCGAGCTCTGCGTGTCCGTCCCGGCCACCGAGCTGCAGCGCACGGAGAGGACGCACGCAACTAAGCAGGACAAAGCCAGACTGTATAAGCTCATTTTTTCTATCAGATTACAGTCCAAACGCTAGGGAAAGAGACGGGCGAATGTTTAAACACACACAGTGAAGTTAAAGCTAATTTTAATTTTTACAAGGATTCCGGGAGAACATCCACTTTGTGCTCCAGCAGCGAGACGCCTCAAGACATCCAGAGAAGCCAAAGAAATCTTTGTATTCCCAATCACACAAGAGGCTCTTTAACTCCAGTCATTATGCATTCAGCTTGTTATCCAGCAAAGCCCAAAATAAAAGTTCATCTCTGTGATTGCGAGGCGCACTCGGGACTTGTGATTGTTGCTGTCACACCACGCTCACTGCGGACGTGTAAAAATCTACCAAAACAAAACGCCGAGAAGTCTAAATGATAAAATAAGGAGCCCTCCGGTGTCCAGACGCGCTCCCTCCGCTCTCTCCCATTCAAACAGCACGCACAAAAACTCCTCTCCTCCAGCTGCAGCCCCGCAGAGAATAAACAACTCTCGGCGAGTCCCGCGTCTTTTTTTTTTTTTGTTGCGTGTATGCGCCTGGGTACCGTGTCCGGTGCGCGCGGCTGTGGATGGCCCAGCTCCGTGCGTCCTCGCAAAGATGCTGCACACTGAGACCCTGTTCCTCCCCTTTGCAATCACGACAACAGGGGCTCCGCACACCCAAAGTTTTTATACAGGAGTGGAAACCACGTGGGGATTTCCACCAACTGGACGCAAGATTAAGATTATTAGTCTACTACGTCTCCACAGACACGACTCCTCTGATGGAACAAGATTTTATTATGGTAACACAAACACGCCGGTGGAGCAGAGGTTGCGTAATTTCTTTTTCTTTACCCAAAAAAGGCTGATAGAGTGAGACACGCTTTGATCATCAGACTTTAAGAGCTCAGGTTTAGTTTGAGTGCTGGGAGCAGTCCAGACTCTGCAGACTGGAGACTGTGACTGATGTGAGATCACAGGTTATATATATACTGATCATAAAAAACAAACTCATATTTACATTTTAAAAAACATGATTAAGACAAATATTAAACCCCCCACGGGATCCTTTCAGTCTCTGTTCATCAGCCACACGTCCAGGTTATGAAAACTTTTTTTAAAAATATAAAGAAAATACTTAAAATCAAAAGTAAAAACCAATAAAAAGTCAAAAATATCAACAGAAATGTTCAAACAAATGTGGGAGAAGGAATAAATAAAAGTGGGGACTTGTGTCAAGTGAGTTCATGGAAGGTTGTAATGCTGATTAACGAACGCATAGCGCCATCTACCGACACACAGCTGCCATTACACCCTGCAGCTGGGATGGAAAGAAAAAGAAAGAAAGAAAGAAAGAAGATTGACGGATGACAGAAAATCAAGATAACAATTTATTAACAAATCATTAATAAGTGTTACATTTATAGTTAATTAAACTTTAGTTTGTAGTCATTTAACTGTTTACAAGCAATTAAATCATTTATAAACTATTTATTAAGAAATGTTTTATTATAAAGTTGCAACTGATGTTCATCAAACTTTGTAAACAGATAATAAACTGTGAAGTTCATCTATATTCATGTTATTTGTCAGGCCGTTATACAGCTGCAGCAGATGTTTATAAACCTTGACAGTAAATGGTTTGTAAAACATTTCCTTCTTTGTTAGCGGTGAAATAACTGTTAACTAAAGTTTAATGAACACGTTAATGTCCACTGTGGAGTTTTATCATTTCATTTACAGAACTTAAAATCCTGTGATAACATCTAGTTCTCAAAAACACCTGTAAAACAATAAGTTAACACACACTGTCTGGACTAGAGATGCACATTTTAAGTAATGTCTTCAATCGATAGTCGGCTGCCTTAACAATCGATTATCCAATAATCATTAACAATATATGAAATATGTTGAACATTTGTCCTTTAGCAAACTGTTTTAACCGCTGACATGATCTGTGTTTGATGTAAAATCAGACTGAGGCGACTACATGGCTCAAATGTCATCATATCAGTTGATGTTGAATGTTTTGTATTTTTTAAATGACAAATTACTTATTATTTTAATTAAAAACATTTTCTCACACCAGTATTTTGTGTTTTATTTGGATATATTTGAAAAACAAGTATCTGTCATCTGTTCTTGTAAGATACTCTCTGATTCGATTAATCGCCATTAAGAATTTAACCAGATCAGAGGCGCAACAAATACATCATTTAGATTCTGACTCACGTCAGCTGCTCACGTCAGCTCAGCTCTGGCTGTCAGACACAGAGCTGCAACAATTAATCAATCAGTGATCAACTCTTAAATTAACCGCCAAGTATTCTGATAATCAATTAATCGGTTTGAGTAATTCTTTAAGACGTACGAGTAAACGCACTTGTAGTTTTCAGAGCAGGTGTGCGTGAGTGTGGGAGCAGTAATGTAGGTAAATAGGCCAAGTGAAGTGAGGCGCAGCAGCAGTGATGGATTAGAGGAGAAGCTGCTGCGTCACAGCTGATTAGTTTACTTTCCCAGCAGAGATCCCAAAGTTTCCAGAGATCCCAAATATGTCAGTCTGAGTGTTGGGAAATGTACGGAAGCCACAAGAGGCAAGTGGAGATCCGTTTTCTGATCTGATCTAAATAGTTTTTGCTCCTGTGTTTATGACTTGAGAACTTGAGAATTCTAGAGAAAATGTGACTTTTCATGTGTTAAACCAACTGAACTATTAAAAATGTTTGAAATCGTTTTTTCTGATCTTTTGTTTTTTATGTTTGAAACGGACTAAAAAAAATTGAGTGAAAAAAACTTTTTCAAAAACAATTTTTCAAAAGATTTTTTTTTTTAAAAAAAATGTAAAAGTGAGAGAAAAAAATGGGAGAGCTTTTTTTCCATTTGAAACTGAGGGATTTCTTTTTTTTAGGAGGGGGATGAAAAATTAATTTGTATGTACAAACCAGTGAAATTCTTTTTTTTAAATTCATTTTTTTTTTTAAAAAAAAAATTCTTTTTATGTGTGAATTTTTCAGAGAAAAAAAACTTTTTCTTGAAGATTGTTTTAAAGATTAAAAAAAAAAATCATTTTTCAAAATTTATTTTTAAAGTGAAAAGAAAATATTAGAGAATTTTCTTTTTGTAAGGCTCATTTTCCTTAGTGTTTGTTTTTGTAATACTCATTTTGACCACAAGAGGCTGAAGAGCACCACAACTCATGTCTTTTTCAGGAGGGAAAAAAAAAAACATGAGAATTTTGTTTTTCATGTGCGAAAAAGTGATTTTTTTCAGGAGGGGAAAAAACATTTGTATGCACAAGCCAGTAAAATTGTTTTTTTCCCCAAGATTTGTTTTTCTTTTTTTGTGTGAAACCATGAAAAAAAAAGTTTTTTAAAGAAAAATAAATTCAAAATAATTTTTTGGGAATTATTTTCTTTAATGTGTGAAACTCAGTGAAAAACAAACCTTGCAATTGAAATTCTGTTTTTCATGTGCGTAACTGAGAGAAAACAAATGTTTATCAAAAGAAAAAAATTAAAAATAGTTTTTTTCTGATCTTTTTTCTTTTATGTTTGAAACTTTTTAACGATTAAAAAAAAAAATTATTATTTCTCAAAAGTTTTTTTAAATAATTATTTTTCTTCTAGAAGATGTTTTTCCTCCTATCAGAATTATTTTTCCCACTCAGTACCAGTGTCACACATGAAAAGGAAATCTATGAAAAAAATATCTGAATCTTTCAGATTTCTCCTAGACAAAAAGTCTGATTTTTTTTTCCAGAGTCAAAACCTCCAAGAAACAACCTGCAGACATCTCTGACTGAGTCGCTCAGTGTGTAGAGATGCTTCCTCCAAGATTTGAGGTTGTGGGTTTGATCCTTGAGTCACTCCAGAAACAAAACATCTGAATTATTTTTCTTCGAGAAGATGTCTTTCCTCCTATCAGATTGTTTCCCGACTCAGTACCAGTTTCAGACATGAAAAGGAAATCTACAAAAAAAGAAAATTAGAAAAAATATTTGCCAGTTTTTTTCCCTTCAATAAAAAAAATCAAAATTTTTAGATGAAAAAAATCTGAATTTTCAGGGAAAAAATCTGAATTTTTAGGGGAAAAATCTGTATTTTTAGATTAAAAAATCTGCATTTTTAGGGGAAAAAAATCTACATTTTTAGATTAAAATCTGAATTTTTAGATGAAAAAATCTGAATTTCTTGGGGATAAAATCTGAATTTTGAGAGGAAGAATTTTAATCTTTAAGGCAAAAAAATTGAATTTTTAGATTAAAAAATCTGATATTTTAGGCAAAAAAAATCTGATTTTTTTGGCAAAAAAAATCTGAATTTTTAGATTAAAAAATCTGAATTTTTAGATTAAAAAATCTGAATTTTTAGGCAAAAAAATTCTGAATTTTTAGCCAAAAACATCTGAATTCTTTTTCTTCTATAAGATGTCTTTGCTCCTATCAGATTGTTTGCCCACTCAGTACCAGTTTCACACATGAAAAGGAAATCTACAAAAAAGAAAATTAACTTCACTGAGTCTCATAAGAACCAAACCATCAACCCAATAACTTCAGAGAAGTCGTCTATCAGCCTGAGCTGTCTGATTAAACTGATGATCTCTGTCTCTCAGAGCTTTTCACTCTTTCTTCTGGGCACCAGCCTTCAAAATTCAACCAAGCTCAGTGAACCTGAGCAACTCAAGGATCAATCCCACAACCTCAAATCTTGGAGGCAGCGTGGCTACACACTGAGCTATTCAGTCTAGAATGAAAGGAAGTCTGAATTTCTAGGGAAAAAAAAATCTGAATTTTTAGGCAAAAAATCTGAATTTTCAGGGAAAAAATCTGAAAAAATCTATGTTTTTAGATTAAAAAATCTGAATTTTTAAGACAAAAAAAATCTGAAATTTTAGATTAAAAATCTGAATTTTTAGGCAAAGAAATCTGAATTTTTAGATGAAAAAATCTGATTTTTTAGATGAGAGCAACTCAAGGATCAATCCCACAATCTCAAATCTTGGAGGCAGCGTGGCTACACACTGAGCTATTCAGTCTAGAACAAATGCAAGTCTGAATTTCTAGGCAAAAAAAATCTGAATTTTTAGGCAAAAAATCTGAATTTTCAGGGAAAAAATCTATATTTTTAGATGAAAAAATCTGAATTTTTAGGGGGAAAAAATCTACATTTTTAGATGAAAAAAATCTGAATTTTTAGATGAAAAAATCTGAAATTTTAGGGAGCAACTCAAGGATCAATCCCACAACCTCAAATCTTGGAGGCAGCGTGGCTACACACTGAGCTATTCAGTCTAGAATGAAAGCAAGTCTGAATTTCTAGGCAAAAAAAATCTGAATTTCCTTGGGGATAAAATCTGAATTTTGAGAGGAAGAATTTTATTTTTTAAGGTATAAAAAAATCTGAATTTTTAGTAAAAAAAATCTGATATTTTAGGCAAAAAAAATCTGAAATTTTAGGCAAAAGCATGAATTATTTTTCTTGTAGAAGATGTCTTTCCTCCTATCAGATTGTTTTCCCACTCAGTACCAGTTTCACACATGAAAAGGAAATCAGAAAAAAAAATCTAATTTTTTATGCAAAAAAAAATCTGAATTTTTAGATGAAAAAATCTGAATTTTTAGGGGGAAAAAATCTACATTTTTAGATGAAAAAAATCTGAATTTTTAGATGAAAAAAATCTGAATTTTTAGATGAAAAAATCTGAATTTTTAGATGAAAAAAAACTGTATTTTTAGATGAAAAAATCTGAATTTTTAGAGAGCAACTCAAGGATCAATCCCACAACCTCAAATCTTGGAGGCAGCGTGGCTACACACTGAGCTATTCAGTCTAGAATAAACGCAAGTCTGAATTTCTAGGCAAAAAAAATCTGAATTTTTAGGCAAAAAATCTGAATTTTCAGGGAAAAAATCTATATTTTTAGATGAAAAAATCTGAATTTTTAGGGGAAAAAAATCTACATTTTTAGATGAAAAAAATGAATTTTTAGATGAAAAAAATCAGAATTTTTCGGGGGGGAAAATCTACATTTTTAGATGAAAAAAATCTGAATTTTTTGATGAAAAAAATCTGAATTTTTAGATGAAAAAAATCTGAATTTTTTGATGAAAAAAATCTGAATTTTTAGGGAGCAACTAAAGGATCAATCCCAGAACCTCAAATCTTGGAGGCAGCTTGGCTACACACTGAGCTATTCAGTCTAGAATGAAAGCAAGTCTGAATTTCTAGGCAAAAAAAATCTGATATTTTTGGCAAAAAATCTGAAATTTTAGGCAAAAGCATGAATTATATTTCTTGTAGAAGATGTCTTTCCTCCTATCAGATTGTTTGCCCACTCAGTACCAGTTTCACACATGAAAAGGAAATCTACAAAAAAGAAAATTTGAGATGTTTTTTGCCAGATTTTTTCCCTCTCAGAAAAAAAATCTAATTTTTTATGCAAAAAAAAATCTGAATTTTTAGATGAAAAAATCTGAATTTTTAGATGAAAAAAATCTGAATTTTTAGATGAAAAAAATCTGAATTTTTAGATGAAAAAATCTGAAATTTTAGGGAGCAACTCAAGGATCAATCCCACAACCTCAAATCTTGGAGGCAGCGTGGCTACACACTGAGCTATTCAGTCTAGAATGAAAGCAAGTCTGAATTTCTAGGCAAAAAAAATCTGAATTTCCTTGGGGATAAAATCTGAATTTTGAGAGGAAGAATTTTATTTTTTAAGGTATAAAAAATCTGAATTTTTAGTAAAAAAAATCTGATATTTTAGGCAAAAAAAATCTGATATTTTAAGCAAAAAAAATCTGAAATTTTAGGCAAAAGCATGAATTATTTTTCTTGTAGAAGATGTCTTTCCTCCTATCAGATTGTTTGCCCACTCAGTACCAGTTTCACACATGAAAAGGAAATCTACAAAAAAGAAAATTTGAGATGTTTTTTGCCAGATTTTTTCCCTCTCAGAAAAAAATCTAATTTTTTATGCAAAAAAAAATCTGAATTTTTAGATGAAAAAATCTGAATTTTTAGATGAAAAAAATCTGAATTTTTAGATGAAAAAAATCTGAATTTTTAGATGAAAAAATCTGAAATTTTAGGGAGCAACTCAAGGATCAATCCCACAACCTCAAATCTTGGAGGCAGCGTGGCTACACACTGAGCTATTCAGTCTAGAATGAAAGCAAGTCTGAATTTCTAGGCAAAAAAAATCTGAATTTCCTTGGGGATAAAATCTGAATTTTGAGAGGAAGAATTTTATTTTTTAAGGTATAAAAAATCTGAATTTTTAGTAAAAAAAATCTGATATTTTAGGCAAAAAAAATCTGATATTTTAAGCAAAAAAAATCTGAAATTTTAGGCAAAAGCATGAATTATTTTTCTTGTAGAAGATGTCTTTCCTCCTATCAGATTGTTTGCCCACTCAGTACCAGTTTCACACATGAAAAGGAAATCTACAAAAAAGAAAATTTGAGATGTTTTTTGCCAGATTTTTTCCCTCTCAGAAAAAAAATCTAATTTTTTATGCAAAAAAAAATCTGAATTTTTAGATGAAAAAATCTGAATTTTTAGATGAAAAAAATCTGAATTTTTAGATGAAAAAAATCTGAATTTTTAGATGAAAAAAATCTAAATTTTTAGATGAAAAAATCTGAAATTTTAGGGAGCAACTCAAGGATCAATCCCACAACCTCAAATCTTGGAGGCAGCGTGGCTACACACTGAGCTATTCAGTCTAGAATGAAAGCAAGTCTGAATTTCTAGGCAAAAAAAATCTGAATTTCCTTGGGGATAAAATCTGAATTTTGAGAGGAAGAATTTTATTTTTTAAGGTATAAAAAATCTGAATTTTTAGTAAAAAAAATCTGATATTTTAGGCAAAAAAAATCTGATATTTTAAGCAAAAAAAATCTGAAATTTTAGGCAAAAGCATGAATTATTTTTCTTGTAGAAGATGTCTTTCCTCCTATCAGATTGTTTGCCCACTCAGTACCAGTTTCACACATGAAAAGGAAATCAGAAAAAAAAATCTAATTTTTTATGCAAAAAAAAATCTGAATTTTTAGATGAAAAAATCTGAATTTTTAGGGGGAAAAAATCTACATTTTTAGATGAAAAAAATCTGAATTTTTAGATGAAAAAATCTGAATTTTTAGATGAAAAAAATCTGTATTTTTAGATGAAAAAAATCTGAATTTTTAGATGAAAAAAATCTGAATTTTTAGAGAGCAACTCAAGGATCAATCCCACAACCTCAAATCTTGGAGGCAGCGTGGCTACACACTGAGCTATTCAGTCTAGAACAAACACAAGTCTGAATTTCCAGGCAAAAAAAATCTGAATTTTTAGGCAACAAATCTGAATTTTCAGGGAAAAAATCTATATTTTTAGATGAAAAAATCTGAATTTTTAGGGGGAAAAAATCTACATTTTTAGATGAAAAAAATCTGAATTTTTAGATGAAAAAATCTGAATTTTTAGATGAAAAAAATCTACATTTTTAGATGAAAAAAATGAATTTTTAGATGAAAAAAATCTGAATTTTTCGGGGGGGAAAAATCTACATTTTTAGATGAAAAAAATCTGAATTTTTAGATGAAAAAAATCTGAATTTTTAGATGAAAAAAATCTGAATTTTTTGATGAAAAAAATCTGAATTTTTAGGGAGCAACTAAAGGATCAATCCCAGAACCTCAAATCTTGGAGGCAGCTTGGCTACACACTGAGCTATTCAGTCTAGAATGAAAGCAAGTCTGAATTTCTAGGCAAAAAAAATCTGATATTTTTGGCAAAAAATCTGAAATTTTAGGCAAAAGCATGAATTATATTTCTTGTAGAAGATGTCTTTCCTCCTATCAGATTGTTTGCCCACTCAGTACCAGTTTCACACATGAAAAGGAAATCTACAAAAAAGAAAATTTGAGATGTTTTTTGCCAGATTTTTTCCCTCTCAGAAAAAAAATCTAATTTTTTATGCAAAAAAAAATCTGAATTTTTAGATGAAAAAATCTGAATTTTTAGGGGGAAAAAATCTGAATTTTTAGGGGGAAAAAATCTGAATTTTGAGATGAAAAAAATCTGAATTTTTAGATGAAAAAATCTGAAATTTTAGGGAGCAACTCAAGGATCAATCCCACAACCTCAAATCTTGGAGGCAGCGTGGCTACACACTGAGCTATTCAGTCTAGAATGAAAGCAAGTCTGAATTTCTAGGCAAAAAAAATCTGAATTTCCTTGGGGATAAAATCTGAATTTTGAGAGGAAGAATTTTATTTTTTAAGGTATAAAAAATCTGAATTTTTAGTAAAAAAAATCTGATATTTTAGGCAAAAAAAATCTGATATTTTAAGCAAAAAAAATCTGAAATTTTAGGCAAAAGCATGAATTATTTTTCTTGTAGAAGATGTCTTTCCTCCTATCAGATTGTTTGCCCACTCAGTACCAGTTTCACACATGAAAAGGAAATCTACAAAAAAGAAAATTTGAGATGTTTTTTGCCAGATTTTTTCCCTCTCAGAAAAAAAATCTAATTTTTTATGCAAAAAAAAATCTGAATTTTTAGATGAAAAAATCTGAATTTTTAGGGGGAACAAATCTGAATTTTGAGATGAAAAAAATCTGAATTTTTAGATGAAAAAAATCTGAATTTTTCGGGGGGGAAAAATCTACATTTTTAGATGAAAAAAATCTGAATTTTTAGATGAAAAAAATCTGAATTTTTAGATGAAAAAAATCTGAATTTTTTGATGAAAAAAATCTGAATTTTTAGGGAGCAACTAAAGGATCAATCCCAGAACCTCAAATCTTGGAGGCAGCTTGGCTACACACTGAGCTATTCAGTCTAGAATGAAAGCAAGTCTGAATTTCTAGGCAAAAAAAATCTGATATTTTTGGCAAAAAATCTGAAATTTTAGGCAAAAGCATGAATTATATTTCTTGTAGAAGATGTCTTTCCTCCTATCAGATTGTTTGCCCACTCAGTACCAGTTTCACACATGAAAAGGAAATCTACAAAAAAGAAAATTTGAGATGTTTTTTGCCAGATTTTTTCCCTCTCAGAAAAAAAATCTAATTTTTTATGCAAAAAAAAATCTGAATTTTTAGATGAAAAAATCTGAATTTTTAGGGGGAAAAAATCTGAATTTTTAGGGGGAAAAAATCTGAATTTTGAGATGAAAAAAATCTGAATTTTTAGATGAAAAAAATCTGAATTTTTAGATGAAAAAAATCTAAATTTTTAGATGAAAAAATCTGAAATTTTAGGGAGCAACTCAAGGATCAATCCCACAACCTCAAATCTTGGAGGCAGCGTGGCTACACACTGAGCTATTCAGTCTAGAATGAAAGCAAGTCTGAATTTCTAGGCAAAAAAAATCTGAATTTCCTTGGGGATAAAATCTGAATTTTGAGAGGAAGAATTTTATTTTTTAAGGTATAAAAAATCTGAATTTTTAGTAAAAAAAAACTGATATTTTAGGCAAAAAAAATCTGATATTTTAAGCAAAAAAAATCTGAAATTTTAGGCAAAAGCATGAATTATTTTTCTTGTAGAAGATGTCTTTCCTCCTATCAGATTGTTTGCCCACTCAGTACCAGTTTCACACATGAAAAGGAAATCTACAAAAAAGAAAATTTGAGATGTTTTTTGCCAGATTTTTTCCCTCTCAGAAAAAAAATCTAATTTTTTATGCAAAAAAAAATCTGAATTTTTAGATGAAAAAATCTGAATTTTTAGGGGGAACAAATCTGAATTTTGAGATGAAAAAAATCTGAATTTTTAGATGAAAAAAATCTGAATTTTTAGATGAAAAAAATCTGAATTTTTAGATGAAAAAAATCTGAATTTTTAGATGAAAAAATCTGAAATTTTAGGGAGCAACTCAAGGATCAATCCCACAACCTCAAATCTTGGAGGCAGCGTGGCTACACACTGAGCTATTCAGTCTAGAATGAAAGCAAGTCTGAATTTCTAGGCAAAAAAAATCTGATATTTTAGGCAAAAAAAATCTGAAATTTTAGATGAAAAAATCTGAATTTTTAGATGAAAAAAATCTGAATTTTTAGATGAAAAAAATCTGAATTTTTAGATTAAAATCTGAATTTTTAGATGAAAAAAAATCTGAATTTTTAAGGCAAAAAACCTGAATTTTTTGATGAAAAAAATCTACATTTTTAGATTAAAATCTGAATTTTTAGATGAAAAAAATCTGAATTTTTAGATGAAAAAAATCTGAATTTTTAGGTGAAAAAAATCTGAATTTTTAGGTGAAAAACATCTGAATTCTTTTTCTTCTAGAAGCTGTCTTTCCTCCTATCGATTGTTTTCCCACTCAGTACCAGTTACTCACATGAAAAGCAAATTTATGATAAAAAGGAAATACATTTTTTTCCTCCTAGAAAAAGAAATCTGAATTTTTAAAAATTCTTTAAAAAGAATTTGGGTGGAGGAAAAACATCCTTTTTATCATTAAAAATTAAGCTTGATTTTGCTTTAGACTGAATAGCTCAGTGTGTAGCAACGCTGCCTCCAAGATTTGAGGTTGTAGGATTGATTCTCAAGTTGCGCAGGTTCACTGATCTGGCTTGAATTTTGAAGGCTGAAGTCCAGAAGAACGAGTGAAAAGCTCTGAGAGACAGAGTTCATCAGTCTGATTAGACAGCTCAGGCTGATAGAAGACTTATCTCAACTTCTGAGGTTGACAGTTTGATTCTTATGAGACTCAGTGAATTTTAAAGTCCAACACCCAAAGTGAGAGTGAAAAGCACCCAGAGAAGAACTGTCTTTGTGAAGAGGACTTGGTGGAGTGGTGGGTTTGTTCTTGGTTGATAGTAACCAGAGGAGCTTTAGCAGGTTCAAATCCTGCTGCCTGTCAGTACCAGATGCCATTTTCTAAAAATTCTTTTTTTTTTCTAGGAGGAAAAAACATGCAGGGATTTTTTTTTTCTTTCTAAGAATTCAGATTTCTTTATTGCGGAGGGAAAAAAGATGGCAAAAAAATTCTGATATCTTTTTACGTATTAGAAAACATCTTTGTCTCATAGTCCAAAACTTCCATCTATGAGAACCCACAGGAGGTGACATAGCCCAACAACTGAGGATGCTCGTACCAGCAGTCAGCTGGACTTGAACCAGAGTGAGCCCCTCTGGTTACTACCAGCAGAGAACAAACACAACACATCACCAAGTCCTCTTTAATACTGGGAGCTCTTCTCTGGGCACATTTCACTCTCACTTTGGGTATTGGACTTTAAAATTCACTGAGTCTCATAAGAATTGAACTGTCAACCTAAGAACTTCAGAGCAGTCATCTATCAGCCTGAGCTGGCTGATCAGACTGATGAAATGTGTTTCTCAGAGCTTTTCACTCTTTCTTTAGGACATCAGCCTTCAAAATTAAACACAGATTAGTTTCCTGAACTGGAGCGACTCAAGGATCAAACCCACGACTTCAAAACATGGAGACAACATCTTTATACACTGAGCTATTCAGTCTAGAATGAAAGCAAAACTGAATTTCTAGGCCAAAAAAAATCTGAATTTTTAGGCAAAAAATCTGAATTTTCAGGGAAAAAATCTGAAATTTTAAATGAAAAAATCTGAATTTTCTTGGGGATGAAATCTAAATTTTGAGAGGAAGAATTTTAATCTTAAGGCAAAACAATCTGAATTTTTAGATTAAAAAATCTGATATTTCAGGCAAAAAAATCAGAAATTTTAGGCAAAAAAAATTCTGAATTTTTCATCCAAAAATTCTGAATTTTTCATCCAAAAATTCTGAATTTTTCATCCAAAAATTCTGAATTTTAAGTTAAAAAAATAAATAATTTTTAGGCAAAAAAAATCTGAATTTTTGGATGAAAAAACCTGATTTTTTGGGGGGATAAAATCTGCATTTTTAGATTCAAAAATATGAATTTTTAGGGGATAAAATCTACATTTTTAGATGAAAAAAACAGATTTTTTGGGGGGATAAAATCTGCATGTTTAGAATAAAAAAACATGAATTTTTAGGCAAAAAATCTACATTTTTAGATTAAAAAATCTGAATTTTTAGGGAAAAAATCTGAATTTTCTTGGGGATAAAATCTGAATTTTGAGAGGAAGAATTTTAATCTTTAAGGCAAAAAAATCTGAATTTTTAGATTAAAAAAATCTGATATTTTAGGCAAAAAAAATCTGAATTTTAAGATAAAAAACTTGAATTTTTAGGAAAAAAAAACAGAATTTTAAGATAAAAACATCTGAATTCTTTTTCTTCTAGAAGATGTCTTTCCTCCTATCAGATTGTTTGCCCACTCAGTACCAGTTTCACACATGAAAAGGAAATCTACAAAAAAGAAAATTAACTTCACTGAGTCTCATAAGAACCAAACCATCAACCCTATAACTTCAGAGACGTCGTCTATCAGCCTGAGCTGTCTGATCAAACTGATGGTCTCTGTCTCTCAGAGCTTTTCACTCTTTCTTCTGGACACCAGCCTTCAAATTTCAACCAAGATCAGTGAACCTGAGCAACTTAAGGATCAATCCCACAACCTCAAATCTTGGAGGCAGCATGGCTACACACTGAGCTATTCAGTCTAGAACGAAAGGAAGTCTGAATTTCTAGGCAAAAAAAATCTGAATTTTTAGGCAAAAAATCTGAATTTTTAGATGAAAAAAAATCTGAATTTTTAGATGAAAAAAAATCTGAATTTTTAGATGAAAAAAAATCTGAATTTTTAGATGAAAAAAAATCTGAATTTTTAGATGAAAAAATCTGAATTTTTAGAGAGCAACTCAAGGATCAATCCCACAACCTCAAATCTTGGAGGCAGCGTGGCTTCACACTGAGCTATTCAGTCTAGAATGATAGCAAGTGTATTTCTAGGCTAAAAAAATCTGATATTTTAGGCAAAAAAAAATCTGAATTTTTAGATGAAAAAATCTGAATTTTTAGATAAAAAAATCTAATTTTTAGATGAAAAAAATCTGAATTTTCTTGGGGATAAAATCTGAATTTTGAGAGGAAGAATTTTATTTTTTAAGGTATAAAAAAATCTGAATTTTTAGTAAAAAAAATCTGAAATTTTTGGCAAAAAATCTGAAATTTTTGGCAAAAAATCTGAAATTTTAGGCAAAAGCATGAATTATTTTTCTTGTAGAAGATGTCTTTCCTCCTATCAGATTGTTTGCCCACTCAGTACCAGTTTCACACATGAAAAGGAAATCTACAAAAAAGAAAATTTGAGATGTTTTTTGCCAGATTTTTTCCCTCTCAGAAAAAAAAACAATTTTTTTATGCAAAAAAAATCTGAATTTTTAGATTAAAAAATCTGAATTTTTAGGGGAAAAATATCTATATTTTTAGTTGAAAAAAATCTGAATTTTTAGGGGAAAAAAATCTATATTTTTAGATGAAAAAAATCAGAATTTTTAGATGAAAAAAATCAGAATTTTTAGATGAAAAAAATCTGAATTTTTAGATGAAAAAAATCAGAATTTTTAGATGAAAAAATCTGAATTTTTAGATGAAAAAAATCAAATTTTTAGATTAAAATCTAAATTTTTAGATGAAAAAAATCTGAATTTTTAGATGAAAAAATCTGAATTTTTAGAGAGCAACTCAAGGATCAATCCCACAACCTCAAATCTTGGAGGCAGCGTGGCTACACACTGAGCTATTCAGTCTAGAACAAAAGCAAGTCTGAATTTCTAGGCAAAAAAAATCTGAATTTTTAGGCAAAAAATCTGAATTTTCAGGGAAAAAATCTATATTTTTAGATGAAAAAATCTGAATTTTTAGATGAAAAAAATCTGAATTTTTAGATGAAAAAATCTGAATTTTTAGAGAGCAACTCAAGGATCAATCCCACAACCTCAAATCTTGGAGGCAGCGTGGCTACACACTGAGCTATTCAGTCTAGAACAAAAGCAAGTCTGAATTTCTAGGGAAAAAAATCTGATATTTTTGGCAAAAAAAAATCTGAATTTTTAGAGAGCAACTCAAGAATCAATCCCACAACCTCAAATCTTGGAGGCAGCGTGGCTACACACTGAGCTATTCAGTCTAGAATGAAAGCAAGTCTGAATTTCTAGGCAAAAAAAATCTGAATTTTTAGGCAAAAAATCTGAATTTTCAGGGAAAAAATCTGAATTTTTAGATGAAAAAATCTGAATTTTTAGATGAAAAAAATGTGAATTTTTAGATGAACAAATCTGAATTTTTAGATGAAAAAAATGTGAATTTTTAGATGAACAAATCTGAATATTTAGGGAGCAACTCAAGAATCAATCCCACAACCTCAAATCTTGGAGGCAGCGTGGCTACACACTGAGCTATTCAGTCTAGAACAAAAGCAAGTCTGAATTTCTAGGCAAAAAAAATCTGATATTTTAGGCAAAAAAATCTGAATTTTTAGATGAAAGAATCTGAATTTTTAGAGAGCAACTCAAGAATCAATCCCACAACCTCAAATCTTGGAGGCAGCGTGGCTACACACTGAGCTATTCAGTCTAGAACAAACGCAAGTCTGAATTTCTAGGCAAAAAAAATCTGATATTTTAGGCAAAAAAAATCTGAAATTTTAGATGAAAAAATCTGGATTTTTAGATGAAAAAAATCTGAATTTTTAGATGAAAAAAATCTACATTTTTAGATTAAAATCTGAATTTTTAGATGAAAAAAATCTGAATTTTTAAGGCAAAAAACCTGAATTTTTAGATGAAAAAATCTGAATTTTTAGATTAAAATCTGAATTTTTGGAAAGAAAAAAATCTGAATTTTTAGAGAGCAACTCAAGGATCAATCCCACAACCTCAAACCTTGGAGGCAGCGTGGCTACACACTGAGCTATTCAGTCTAGAACAAACGCAAGTCTGAATTTCTAGGCAAAAAAAATCTGAATTTTTAGGCAAAAAATCTGAATTTTCAGGGAAAAAATCTATATTTTTAGATGAAAAAATCTGAATTTTTAGATGAAAAAATCTGAATCTTAGATGAAAAAAATCTGAATTTTTAAGGCAAAAAAACTGAAGTTTTAGATGAATAAATCTGAATTTTTAGATGAATAAATCTGAATTTTTAGATGAAAAAAATCTAATTTTTAGATTAAAATCTAAATTTTTAGATGAAAAAAATCTGAGTTTTTAGATGAAAAAATCTGAATTTTTAGATGAAAAAAATCTAATTTTTAGATTAAAATCTAAATTTTTAGATGAAAAAAATCTGAATTTTTAGATGAAAAAATCTGAATTTTTAGGGAGCAACTCAAGGATCAATCCCACAACCTCAAACCTTGGAGGCAGCGTGGCTACACACTGAGCTATTCAGTCTAGAACAAACACAAGTCTGAATTTCTAGGCAAAAAAAATCTGAATTTTTCAGGCAAAAAATCTGAATTTTCAGGGAAAAAATCTGAATTTTTGGATGAAAAAATCGGAATATTTAGATGAAAAAAATCTGAATTTCCTTGGGGATAAAATCTGAATTTTGAGAGGAAGAATTTTATTTTTTAAGGTATAAAAGAATCTGAATTTTTAGTAAAAAAAATCTGATATTTTAGGCAAAAAAAATCTGAATTTTTTGGCAAAACATTCTGAATTTTTAGATGAAAAATCTGAATTTCTAGGGGAAAAAATATGAATTTTTAGGGAGCAACTCAAGGATCAATCCCACAACCTCAAATCTTGGAGGCAGCGTGGCTACACACTGAGCTATTCAGTCTAGAATGAAAGGAAGTCTGAATTTCTAGGCAAAAAAAATCTGAATTTTTAGGCAAAAAATCTGAATTTTCAGGGAAAAAATCTGAATTTTTAGATGAAAAAATCTGAATTTTTAGATGAAAAAAATGTGAATTTTTAGATGAACAAATCTGAATATTTAGGGAGCAACTCAAGGATCAATCCCACAACCTCAAACCTTGGAGGCAGCGTGGCTACACACTGAGCTATTCAGTCTAGAACAAAAGCAAGTCTGAATTTCTAGGCAAAAAAAATCTGATATTTTAGGCAAAAAAATCTGAATTTTTAGATGAAAGAATCTGAATTTTTAGAGAGCAACTCAAGAATCAATCCCACAACCTCAAATCTTGGAGGCAGCGTGGCTACACACTGAGCTATTCAGTCTAGAACAAACGCAAGTCTGAATTTCTAGGCAAAAAAAATCTGATATTTTAGGCAAAAAAAATCTGAAATTTTAGATGAAAAAATCTGGATTTTTAGATGAAAAAAATCTGAATTTTTAGATGAAAAAAATCTACATTTTTAGATTAAAATCTGAATTTTTAGATGAAAAAAATCTGAATTTTTAAGGCAAAAAACCTGAATTTTTAGATGAAAAAATCTGAATTTTTAGATTAAAATCTGAATTTTTGGAAAGAAAAAAATCTGAATTTTTAGAGAGCAACTCAAGGATCAATCCCACAACCTCAAACCTTGGAGGCAGCGTGGCTACACACTGAGCTATTCAGTCTAGAACAAGCGCAAGTCTGAATTTCTAGGCAAAAAAAATCTGAATTTTTAGGCAAAAAATCTGAATTTTCAGGGAAAAAATCTATATTTTTAGATGAAAAAATCTGAATTTTTAGATGAAAAAATCTGAATCTTAGATGAAAAAAATCTGAATTTTTAAGGCAAAAAAAACTGAAGTTTTAGATGAATAAATCTGAATTTTTAGATGAATAAATCTGAATTTTTAGATGAAAAAAATCTAATTTTTAGATTAAAATCTAAATTTTTAGATGAAAAAAATCTGAATTTTTAGATGAAAAAATCTGAATTTTTAGATGAAAAAAATCTAATTTTTAGATTAAAATCTAAATTTTTAGATGAAAAAAATCTGAATTTTTAGATGAAAAAATCTGAATTTTTAGGGAGCAACTCAAGGATCAATCCCACAACCTCAAACCTTGGAGGCAGCGTGGCTACACACTGAGCTATTCAGTCTAGAACAAACGCAAGTCTGAATTTCTAGGCAAAAAAAATCTGAATTTTTCAGGCAAAAAATCTGAATTTTCAGGGAAAAAATCTGAATTTTTGGATGAAAAAATCGGAATATTTAGATGAAAAAAATCTGAATTTCCTTGGGGATAAAATCTGAATTTTGAGAGGAAGAATTTTATTTTTTAAGGTATAAAAGAATCTGAATTTTTAGTAAAAAAAATCTGATATTTTAGGCAAAAAAAATCTGAATTTTTTGGCAAAACATTCTGAATTTTTAGATGAAAAATCTGAATTTCTAGGGGAAAAAATATGAATTTTTAGGGAGCAACTCAAGGATCAATCCCACAACCTCAAATCTTGGAGGCAGCGTGGCTCCACACTGAGCTATTCAGTCTAGAATGAAAGGAAGTCTGAATTTCTAGGCAAAAAAAATCAGATATTTTAGGCAAAAATTTTTTTGAATTTTTAAGGCAAAAAACCTGAATTTTTAGATGAAAAAAATCTGAATTTTCTTGGGGATAAAATCTGAATTTTGAGAGGAAGAATTTTAATTTTTAAGGCAAAAAAATCTGAATTTTTGGTTAAAAAAAATCAGATATTTTAGGCAAAAGCATGAATTATTTTTCTTGTAGAAGATGTCTTTCCTCCTATCAGATTGTTTTCCCACTCAGTACCAGTTTCAAACATGAAAAGGAAATCTACAAAAAAGAAAATTTGAGATGTTTTTTGCCAGATTTTTTCCCTCCCAGAAAAAAAAATCAAATTTTTTATGCAAAAAAATCTGAATTTTTAGATGAAAAAATCTGAATTTTCTTGGGGATAAAATCTGAATTTTGAGAGGAAGAATTTTATTTTTTAAGGTAAAAAAAAATCTGAATTTTTAGTAAAAAAAATCTGATATTTTAGTAAAAAAAATCTGAAATTTTTTAATCTGAATTTTCAGGGAAAAAATCTGTATTTTTAGATTAAAAAATCTGCATTTTTAGATTAAAAAATCTGCATTTTTAGATTAAAATCTGAAATTTTAAGGCAAAAAAATCTGAATTTTAGATGAAAAAATCTAATTTATTTAAAGAAAAATATGAATTTTTAGGGGAAAATATCTCAATTTTTTTTCTTCTAGAAGATGTCTTTCCTCCTATCAGATTGTTTTCCTACTCAGTACCACTGTCAAACATGAAAAGGAAATCTATAAAAAAAAGAAAACTAGAAAAAATATTTGCCAGATTTTTTTCCTCCCAGAAAAAAGATCTAAATTTTTAAGAAAAAAATCTGAATTTTTTAGATTAAAAAAAATCTGAATTTTTAGATAAAAAAATCTGAATTTTTAGATAAAAAAAATCTGAATTCTTTTTCTCTCAGTACCAGTTACTCACATGAAAAGCAAATCTATGATAAAAAGGAAATACATTTTTTTCCTCCTAGAAAAAGAAATCTGAATTTTTAGAAATTCTTTAAAAAGAATTTGGTTGGAGGAAAAACATCCTTTTTATCATTAAAAATTAAGCTTGATTTTGCTTTAGACTGAATAGCTCAGTGTGTAGCAACGCTGCCTCCAAGATTTGAGGTTGTAGGATTGATTCTCAGGTTCACTGATCTGGCTTGAATTTTGAAGGCTGAAGTCCAGAAGAACGAGTGAAAAGCTCTGAGAGACAGAGTTCATCAGTCTGATTAGACAGCTCAGGCTGATAGATGACTTATCTCAACTTCTGAGGTTGACAGTTTGATTCTTATGAGACTCAGTGAATTTTAAAGTCCAACACCCAAAGTAAGAGTGAAAAGCACCCAGAGAAGAACTTTCTTTGTGAAGAGGACTTGGTGGAGTGGTGGGTTTGTTCTTGGTTGGTAGTAACCAGAGGAGCTTTAGCAGGTTCAAATCCTGCTGCCTGTCAGTACCAGATGCCATTTTCTAAAATTTCTTTTTTTTTTCTAGGAGGAAAAAACATGCAGGATTTTTTTTTTCTTTCTAAGAATTCAGATTTCTTTATTGCGGAGGGAAAAAAGATGGCAAAAAATTTCTGATATCCTTTTACGTATTAGAAAACATCTTTGTCTCATAGTCCAAAACTTCCATCTATGAGAACCCACAGGAGGTGACATAGCCCAACAACTGAGGATGCTCGTACCAGCAGTCAGCTGGACTTGAACCAGCGTGAGCTCCTCTGGTTACTACCAGCAGAGAACAAACACAACACATCACCAAGTCCTCTTTAATACTGGGAGCTCTTCTCTGGGCACATTTCACTCTCACTTTGGGTATTGGACTTTAAAATTCACTGAGTCTCATAAGAATTGAACTGTCAACCTAAGAACTTCAGAGCAGTCATCTATCAGCCTGAGCTGGCTGATCAGACTGATGAAATGTGTTTCTCAGAGCTTTTCACTCTTTCTTTAGGACATCAGCCTTCAAAATTAAACACAGATTAGTTTCCTGAACTGGAGCGACTCAAGGATCAAACCCACGACCTCAAAACATGGAGACAACATCTTTACACACTGAGCTACTCAGTCAGAAGTGGAGCAAAATCTGGGAGAAAATTTCAGATTCTTTTTTTTATAGATTTCCTTTTCATGTGTGAAACTGGTACTGGGTGGGGAAGCAATCTGATAGGGAAGACATCTTCTAGAAGAAAAAGATTTCAGATTTCTTGTTTACTAAAATTTCAGATTTTTTTTATCATAAAATTTTGATTTTTTTATAGGAGGGAAAAAATCTGGCAAATATTTTTTCTAATTTTCTTTTTTTATCATTTCCTTTTCATGTCTGAAACTGGTACTGAGTGGGGAAACAGTCTGATAGGATGAAAGACATCTTCTAGAAGAAAAATAATTCAGATGTTTTTTGAATAGCTCAGTGTGTAGCCATGCTGCCTCCAAGATTTGAGGTTGTGGGATTGATCCTTGAGTTGTTCAGGTTCACTGACCTGGGTTGAATTTTGAAGGCTGGTGTCCAGAAGAAAGACTGAAAAGCTCTGAGAGACAGAGAACATCAGTTTAATCAGACAGCTCAGGCTGATAGACGACTTCTCTGAAGTAATAGGGTTTGAATTTTAAAGTCAATCTGATAGGAGGAAAGACATCTTCTAGAAGAAAAAAAATTCAGATGTTTTTTCACCTAAAAATTCAGATTTTTTCCCTAAAAATTCAGATTTTTTTAATCAAATAATTCATTGTTTTCCTAAAAATTCAGATTTTTTCAGCTAAAAATTTTGGGTTTTTTTCTAGGAGGAAAAAATCTGGCAAATATTTTTCTAATTTTCTTTTTTATCATATCCTTTTCATGTCTGAAACTGGTACTGAGTGGGGAAACAATCTGATAGGAGGAAAGACATCTTTTAGAAGAAAAATAATTCAGATATTTTTGCCTAAAAATTCAGATTTTTTTGCCTAAAAATTCAGATTTTTTAATCTAAAAATTCAGATTTTTTCATCTATAATTTTGATTTTTTTTATAGGAGAAAAAAAATGTGGCAAATATTTTTTCTAATTTTCTTTTTTTAGAGATTTCATTTTCATGTCTGAAACTGGTACTAACTAGTTCTCTAAAAATTCAGATTTTTTATCTAAAAATTCATTTTTTTAAATCTAAAAATTCTGATTTTTTTCCTAAAAATTCTGATTTTTTTCATCTGTAATTTAGATTTTTTTATAGGAGAAAAAAAATGTGGCAAATATTTTTTCTAATTTTCTTTTTTCATAGATTTCCGTTTCATGTCTGAAACTGGTACCAACTAGTTCCCTAAAAATTCAGATTGTTTTGCCTAAAAATGCAGACTTTTTCCTAAAAATTCAGATTTTTTTCCTAAAAATTCAGATTTTTTTATTTAAAAATTCAGATTTTTTCCCCCTAAAAATTCAGATTTGTTTATCTAAAAGTTCAGATTTTTTAATCTAAAAATTCAGACTTTTTCATCTATAATTTAGATTTTTTTTATAGGAGAAAAAAAAATGTGGCAAATATTTGTACTAATTTTCTTTTTTATCATTTCCTTTTCATGTGTGAAACTGGTACTGAGTGGGGAAACAATCTGATAGGAGGAAAGACATCTTCTAGAAGAAAAATAATTCAGATGTTTTTCCCTAAAAATTCTGATTTTTGCCTAAAAATTCAGATTTTTTTAATCTAAAAGTTCAGATTTTTTTAATCTAAAAGTTCAGATTTTTTAATCTAAAAATTCTGATTTTTTCATCTAAAAATTCAGATTTTTTCATCTATAATTTTGATTGTTTTTATAGGAGAAAAAAAATGTGGCAAATATTTTTTCTAATTTTCTTTTTTCATAGATTTCCTTTTCATGTCTGAAACTGGTACTAACTAGTTCCCTAAAAATTCAGATTGTTTTGCCTATAAATGCACTTTTTTCCTAAAAATTCAGATTTTTTAATCTAAAAATTCAGATTTTTTAATCTAAAATTTCAGATTTTTTAATCTAAAAATTCAGATTTTTAATCTAAAAGTTCAGATTTTTAATCTAAAAATTCAGATTTTTTTATCTATAATTTAGATTTTTTTATAGGAGAAAAAAATGTGGCAAATATTTTTACTAATTTTCTTTTTTTATCATTTCCTTTTCATGTCTGAAACTGGTACTGAGTGGGGAAACAATCTGATAGGAGGAAAGACATCTTCTAGAAGAAAAATAATTCAGATGTTTTTCCCTAAAAATTCAGATTCTTTTGCATAAAAATTCAGATTTTTTTAAATCTAAAAGTTCAGATCTTTTAATCTAAAAATTCTGATTTTTTAATCTAAAAATTCAGATTTTTTTCATCTATAATTTTGATTGTTTTTATAGGAGAAAAAAATGTGGCAAATATTTTTTCTAATTTTCTTTTTTTATAGATTTCCTTTTCATGTCTGAAACTGGTACTAACTAGTTCCCTAAAAAATCAGATTGTTTTGCCTAAAAATGCACTTTTTTCCTAAAAGCTCAGATTTTTTAATTTAAAAATTCAGATTTTTTAAATCTAAAAATTCAGATTTTTTTATCTTTTCTATTTTATTTTTATTTTTTGTCATTTTAATAGATTTCCTTTTCATGTGTGAAACAAGAGATACTCTACAAGTTGACCAGCTGGTGGCCCTGCATTTCCACAAACTCATGTGACACTGTTCCTCATAAACCCACTACAGTAGGCTGATAACTGAAACTTATTACTGCAGTTATAGATCAAACAGAAAGATACCTGAATGTTGAGCTCTGGCGCCATCGTGTGTAAATTAGGTTTTATTAAAGGTATTTTAATCATCTCTATGTTGTAGTAAATTAAAGCAGTTGTGCAATTTATCTCCACCAGATCTGGTGACGTGTGGGGCTGAAATGTGTCAGACCTTTAGTACAAACTCAGACCAAAGTGTCACAGCAGTGAAGTTATAACAACAGAATCCAGTATGTTGTGAAGGAGCAGGCACAGTCGGAGATGTCGTGCCATTTTCTGAAAATTTATTTCTGCAAAAAGCAAATGTGTAATAAATGCATCATTTCACACCATCAGAACTCACAACACAAGTAACAGTAATATAAAAATATTTTATGTTATTTTCTTCACAAAGTGTCAGTAAACTCTTTAAACATACAATTTAACAAAGGTAAAGTGATAATATAACACTGTTTTTCATATAGAGAAAATGTTTGTAACGCTTGTTGTTCACAGGCTGTTAGGAGTCAGTCAGAGTCATCTGCCACATGGAGATCGGGCTGAGTCCGGTGCATGGTCTTCCCCCCAGAACCAGCAGCAGATCAGGCAGGTGCTGGGCCACATCTCCATCCTCCTCGTCGAGCAGGTCCTCATCTGTGCACGTATTCCTGAAAGCCTTGTTCTCAAAGGTCAAACAGCTTCCGATCTGCAGTGAGTCTTTCTCCATCAGCCCCTCTTTGCTGTTGACCAGTTCTGAGGACTGTGTGAGTGTTTTGCTGCCGTAGCATCGGTCCGGGCTGAACGTCTCCAGCTCTATACCTCCCTCTGATCCCAGAAAACTGAGCGGGGCAGGGAAGCACTTGTTCTTGAAGGGCCTTACTCGCCCATCCAGCGGCCTGGGTTGGAGTCCTGAGCTGGAGTAGGGGCTGCTGCTGTTGGACTTGTAGCTGGGGCCCAGCCCAGTGCAGCAGTGGTGAATCTTGTCGGGGGCGTTGGAGCCTGGGAGTGTAGCTACCTGCCCCCAGGTCTGAGTGCTGAAGTTGTACCTCCACAGGCAGTTCTTGGGAGAGTTCTGGCTCTCGCCTCCCCCGAAAAGAAGCATACTGTCCTTGTAGACGGCAGCCGAGTGGCCCATCAGTCTGGAGGGACCGGACCTGGGGAACACAACCATGGGTGGCTTTAGCAGGAAGGAACAGTCAGAACAATCACTACTGAATGCACTGGCCGTTTGTCTTTTCATGTATGTAATCTCCAGCTGTGACGGGGAAGGGGTGGAAATCCTCACATTATACTGAACACATACAACAATATACAATTATCAATATACAGTAGGGTCAAAAAGTTGGAGACCACAAGTCGGAATATTTGTATTTTGCATTTGCTTCGAGTTTAATACTTTTTAAAAAAATTAGAAATGAAAATATCAGTTGAACAGTTTGAGTGAAAATCTTCTTAGTCTATCTCAGTATTTGGTTTGTCCCCCTTTTTGCTTTAATGACAGCATGGACTCCACAACTTTGACTCATGTGATCCCAGACAGTGTTCCACAAAGCGTCTGGGGTCTTCAAGGGCCCCCACACCAGGCATCAGGTTTTGCATAAACTTGTGGAGTCCATGCTGTCATAAAAGTAAAAGGCAGACAAACCAAACAGCATTCCGAAGATTTTCTGAAATTCAGTTACATTTTTCAAAGATTCACTCAAACGGTGAAGCTGATATTTTCATTTTTAATGAAAAAAAAAAAAAAAAAAGTATAAGAATATAAGAGTATAAGAAGTATTTTGACTCATGGTCGCAGACTTTTTGCTTTTTGGCCCTACTGTATGGACATGACTGCATTTATTAGGGTTTGATATGTATTTCACCATTTCACTACCAAAGTCTATAAATTAATTGATTACTAACTGATTTCACCTGATTGATCTTTTGTTCCCTGTTAAATCTTTGTTTTCTTTAGTTTTTAAGGATTGTGAGCAGGTCGAGTGAAACCAGTTGAAAACTCTCCAAATGTCACTGCAGGAACTCTGGAAGCCCTAACGAGCACTTGAGAACATTTATTTTTCTGGTGATCCATTTTCTAAGTCTGATCTAAACATGTGAAAATATATGGGGGGAAAATAGCTGAAGAAGAAAAACAAACATTTTTAGGAGATTTTTTTTTTCTTTGTGTTTATGACTTGGGAACTGAACTGAGAAAAAAAAAGCTTTGGCAAGATAAAGTTTCTTAATTTTTTATTCCTACGAACATGTCATATGTGAAACCAAGTAAAAAAAAAATATTTTAACCTCAGTGATAGTGAAAAAAAAAATTCAGGAGAATTTTCTTTTCTATGTGTGAAACCGAGTGAAAAGAAAAAGAAACTTGGTAACACTCGGTTACAAAACATTTTCCTGAGAAATTTTGTTTTTCATACTTATACTATAACAAAAATTCCCAGGAAAATGTTTTTTGAAAGAACAAAAAAAATGCCACGAGAAAAAAAAAAAGTTTTTCAGGTGTTTTTTAAAAAAAAAATTTAAAAGATTTTTTTTTTTTTTTAAATTAAGTGGAGCAGGGGAGTTTTAATTTCTCCATTTACACTATAATTGGCTCTAACCTGTGTTCAGCGTCACGGGTGGAATATTGTGTATTATCAGCACAGAACATGTTTTTTTTTCACTTAGTTTCACACATGGAAAAAAAAAAGTGCTCTCCTAAAAAAGGAAAATCACTCAGTTTAACAGATGGGGAAACAAAAACTTCACTCTGGCACATGAAAAAGAGAAATTTTTATTTTTTTATGGGTTTTCCTCACACAGGACCGAAAACATTTAGTTCAGACTTAGAAAAAGGATCACCAGGGAAAACAAAGTCCTTACCTGTCCCTCAGGGCTTCCTTAAGAAACAGACCTGTTTGACAAAGAGCCAAAAATTACCACTGTCACACACGATGAGTTCAGAGAGTCTGAAAAATGCTAACTGTCAGAAGAGATCATCTTAAACGTTGACAGGAGAGTGTGTACCTGTGGCTGTGTGCACACTGTGTCTCTGGCTTCCTCGGCTTAGTTACAACCTGCCTGATCGTTGATATGATAACGGTTTTTGTTGTTGAATTGTGGTTTGGCACCGACACAGTGTTACGGTTACAGAATTTTTGATTTTTTTTAACTGATCATCCATTACTCTACTAAGATTTTGATAAGAATGTTACTCTAATAAACTAAGAAAGTAATTCTTATCTATAATTACCGACGACTTTATTAATGCTTTACTTTTTAATGTCTTCATACTACTATAGTTATTAGCTCCACTGTATAGCCTGACAGCCTCTTTATGTCACCCTGTTTGCACAGCACAGCCAGCTGAAAACTGATCCCTGGCCGTTCAGCAGGTGTTGAGTGCTTCAGTATTCATATCATTCCAACAGGATCAAGTTCCTTTTCCACCAGTTAAATGTGGACACGGCCCAATGAAGTCCTTTGATAAACTGCCTGTCAAGTTTGTCGGCATGGGCTGATGATTCTGACCTGGATGCAACTTACATGTACTGCAGGGCCGTGCTATATCGTTCATGATAATATCAAATGATGTCAGAAAAATGTGTCTTATCACGGTTTTTACACAAATGTATGCTTTTCTGAGATTTGAAGCTGACAAGTTGACAAATCAACCTGCAATGACATACATCAGTAGGCCTGGTAGAAAATAAGGTTGTTGTTGAAGGCAGCAGAAGTCTTTGAGGAACCATCTAGCCAGCGTTAGAGTAGCAGCATGTTGCACGGTCAATACTATGTTTAACTGTTGACCCAAGCTAACTCCTGAAAGGGACAAACTGACAGATGACATCTGTACTCACTTGTTTCTGAGGGAAGTCCACATGTGGCTGGTGGAATTCCACTTCCAGAAGTCCCTCTGCTCCCTCAAGCCTTTCAAGCCCCCGAACAGGTACATGCAGCTCTGGTAGGCCACGGCTGAGTGGCTGTGTCTGGGGCCCGGGCCTAATGAGCCCTGCTGAGAACCATGCAGTAGGGACCAAGCCATGGTATCTGTCATGCATATAAATACACAAATTAAAAAAATTACACCCTTTTACTGCATCTGTCTCATCATCAGTAGAATCTGGTTGATAACTGACTTACGCCTGAAATAAAACAGGAGAAGCAGTATTTACATCTATTTCTGTGTAGTTTTGGAGAAGAAATTCAAACTCAGTATTTTGATATTTATGATATCAATGAGGTAATAATATAAACTCAGAAATGTTTATTTTTCCATAAGTGAATAAACAAGCTGTTCTCAGAGGAAAATAATGTCCCAGAATACTGTTTAAAGCTGGAAAGTTGGCAGGGTCCGCCACATATAAACAAAGTAAAACAGTATAAATTGTGTTGACCTTTAAGTTCAGTTTGTTTATTCAGTCATGAAAACAAAGAGTTTATTTAGGGATAAAAAAAAAGGCAAAATTCTGATGACAATTTCTTCCCAAAGACACTGCGAGTGTTTTTGTGTTGCTTTTGTCCCCTCAGTGCTGCCAACTTAATGTAATAATACAATAGATTCAAATAAGAAGAATATACACTGTGCATCCTTGTTTAGCTGTACCAAGAATTAGAGTACTACATGGTAATAAGAGCAACTCAAACTCACCAAAATCCAAACTCCAAAAGTCCTGCGAGGATCCTTTCATGTCTACGAAACCTCCGTACACCAGCATGGCAGAGCCGACCACCACGGCACTGTGCCCTTTTCTGTTGGTCGGCGTTTGGGTCTACACACACAGACAGACACACAAGCATGAACACACAAATGTCTGTAAGAGTTGGCAGATTCATTACTAACAAACCCAAGGACTCTATTATCACAAGTGACTTAAAACTATCCTCAATTTTTGTGTTTTGTATTTTATTCAGTGTTTTAATGTTGCTTTTTGTCTTGTTCAGGTTCTATGGAGCCAACAGAACTGCAGATCAGATGTCTGCCATGATTTGGACCGGGTACACCTGAACAGGTGCTGCTGTGTTCAAGACAACTGGGAGCTGAAAAGTTTCTGACTTCCATGTTGAACAAAATCCACTTTCTGGACTCTGGACGTGCTGAGAGCTCAAGTTCCTCTTTGAGTCTAACAAATTGCCTGTTTATTAATACAGCATCTACCACCACAGATACATACACCTGTGGAAATCTCTTTTCATACATTTACCCTACGATAAATTATGTTTGTGATACCATCACATATCAAGTCATTCATTTAAATGTATTTGTCATAAAACTGTTACATTTGTGAATAAAAACATTAAAGCACTGATCAATAAAATGACTTTTCTTGGGTTTTGTTCAGGACTGTAACGTGTTTCTCTCTGAAAGCCTTGTTGTTGTCACTTCTGATGCTAACAAAGCTGTTTTTCTGCTACAGACTGAAGCTGGAATGTAAAACAGGGTCATTTCCAGAAAGGACCGCCTGTATCTGATGGCAATCTTGTTGTTTTCATTCACCAGCTAACTTCAGTACAGCACATAGCACACTAATGTGTTGTTAATTCTTCTCATCACACTCCCAAAACATGTAATTATTTACATGGCAATGTTGTGTATGATCAGTTTAAACAGGGTTTAATCCTTGATGACTGTTCTCAGGAAGAATGCAGAGAAAGAAACTTGGCACCAGGTTTCATGTCATCTGTTACTACTTCAGATCATTGCCATATGAAAGGAGCTCTGTACCTGAGGGGAGCTCGTCTTTCCCTGGCAGTGAACCCACTTCTGCTTTGCTGGAACACACAACAAAGGGAAATTAAAATAAAGCAGAGTTTCCAGAGATCAATTATACATTAATGATTACAAGTTATCGTCATGCAGACAGCTGATGGCGATG
The DNA here is from genome assembly GCF_040436345.1 of Pagrus major. Lineage (NCBI taxonomy): Eukaryota > Metazoa > Chordata > Actinopteri > Spariformes > Sparidae > Pagrus > Pagrus major. Next base: position 31,848,785 of record NC_133223.1, read on the forward strand.
TATTGACAGGTCGCTTTGGATTTCTTGGTCTGAAGTATGTGCAGATTTTGAATCATTATCTCACATATTATGGTATGTTCTGGCCCTCCAGTGGCAATGTTCTGCACCAAAGTTTAATAATAGCTAAAATATTGTCGTATAAAAGCTGAATTGGACATGCAAACAGTCCTTATGGCTGATTATTTTACTCTGACTGAATTAAACCTTTTATAATACGTGGCATGGTGGAAATATTTACTGCACAAACCAATATCAAGTACAAGACAGCAGGGCTGAAATAAAACTTCAAAGCCTCTACCTTTGCCAAGGTGATCAATGTCCAAATCAGTATCTTTTACATGTCACAAGTCATATCATATTGATACAGAGTGCTACTGTGCACCGGGACTGGAAGGGAAGGCAGCAGATATTGCCAAAGTTGCAATAAAAATCATTATTTTATGATCTAATTCTGTGGTGAAAATTTTTCAGTTACACCACTGAAAATGTCTGTGAAAATGAAGGTCTGCTTCGAGATTTAGGAAATTATTATTTAAAACAGTAAGAGTGGCAGTAAAACTGTATTTTTATTTGTATAAAATTTTGCAATTAATCTGTGGTTCACCAGCGTGCCAAACCTGGTGGAGGTGGTGCTGGAGGGTCTGTATGGATCAAGGATGAACTGCGTTCCGCAACAGAGCATTTCTGCTCCGTGTGCACAGATGCTATTCTGTCACTGAAGCTTTGAAGATGGTATTCAGGACAGCCCTACAACACAAGTGCTGATAGATTTAGAAAAGGAGCAGGTGAATGAGGAACAATTAAAGCTGTGTTGAACCAGGGGGAGACACAGGAACCAACAAGTTGTGGTATTTGCAGAGCAGGAAGCATGTCCTGTTAGTGTGTCTCCAGGACATTTAGCTAATGAATAGTAGGAAGTCTCCTTGACACAGTTAATCTTTACATAATTAGTATTTGTCAGCATAAATTAATCATTTTAATGTTACTTTTGGTTGAAAAGCTGACTTTAACGTATAATTTGGGGCACAGGTTTCACACACAGCTGACCTACGGGACTGAATATTTTCACAGGGGCTTGGAGGCGTGGGACCTGAACCGACATGCAACAACAGGTTTTGTCTGTCAAGCCTGAGCATTTGCACAGAACATCGCAACACTGGCTGCCAATAATACAGTAGGTGTACCGTGCAGTGAAACTCACCGATGTCAAACACCCAGAGGGGACATCTCAACTTGGTGTATGCAGAATCCAGCATGCCTCCGAACACGTACAGGAAGCCCTGAAAAGGTCGGAGCTGGTGAACATATTGAACACACTGACACACAAAGCAGCGTAGCATTAGCAGAGAGATTTGAGCAACATATGATTGTGAGTTTGTACCTGATGAGCCACCATAGAATGTTCCTCGAGATCATCTGGTGCAGCTTCACTGGTGCAGTTTAACTCCGTCCACTCGTCACACACTATAATAGCACACAGAGTCAGACGTTTGATTAGACGCAGCATGCACATTTTATACGGGGGCAGTTCTCTATATATTTCATGCATCATTTAAAATACGGTACACTGTTTTAAATTCAACAAATCCTTATTTTTTGGCATACGGTGGTAAAAATCCTACTAGTCTCAATACTAAAATAAATGGAGCAACAGTTGTGACTCTAGCTCTTACCCACGCTGTACCTCCAGAAGTCCCTCAGACAGCGGTTGTCTCTTCCTCCCAGGATGTAGACATTTCCGTCGTAGCTGCAGCAGGCGTGCTTGTAGCGGTCACATGGCGACCGGCTGCTCTGAGGGAGCTGAGTCCACAGGCAGGGACTTTGACTCATAGCTGGCATCGTCCACTGTCACTGGACCATTTCCTGGAAGAAGCAAAATCAGAGTATTTAGAAAAGTTACCGAATATTTTTCAGTGCGAAATGTTTCACTTTCACTACTTTTATTCCCTTTTATACTGTCATATGAATATGCAGACAAACTTAATTGCTTGCAAATAAATAATAAGTATTTTTGTACTTTGATCATGCAGTGGTGCGAGTCTCAGAGACACACAGGAAGTGAAAGTCATAGAAGTGCTGCGATAGCTCGATTCTGTTGTTCCCACCATTAGAGCAGTTTTGTGTCAGTTCAATTCAGCTCATATGCTCTTTTCTAATCACACATAGAGTTTATCTTGATAAAATCCTCATGAATTTATAACATGAAGCTTTTCATATGTTCCTGGAGAAGCTTGGCGCTGCTTCTTCTGCAAAAATGAAGTTAAAGGGACCATCACCTGCAGGGAGGGCCTTCTCTCCTGCCTGTGTGTGTGTGTGCTATCTCTGTCTATTTAGACACAACTCACAAACATGTGGAATAAGTACATAATTTGAAAAACACAGCCACAAACAGCAGTGATACTATCTCTAATATGGGGCAGATTTTGTTTTTTTCCCACGTTGGTGAAATTGAGAATAACATCCTGTGGCTGCGGCTGAAATGCAGCATGTGAACCACAAAATAACAACCAGTGGAAAACCTGCTTCAGCACACTATAAACTACAATCATGCTGAGATAATGACAGTCAGGTGCTCTGTGACATTATGGCTCTGACGACAGGACGAGCGGGCTTCTGTTTAATGATCTGTTATCTTTCCACATGTGACGATACCTGATATCCTCTGTATCTCCAGCCGCTGGAGCCTACAATGACGAGACTGGTCTGTGTGTGTTAGTTGTTATGGTTGTGAAGAGCTGGTCTCCTTTGGGTGTTCTGCTGGGACTGTGACTCACAGAGCACCTGACTGCTGCTGTTGGCTCTGGTGTCAGGAGGGAAATACACCGCCATAAAAAGAGTGTGAAGCATCTCTCCGGGGAGAAACTCTCTCGTCACCAAATGTTCTCGTACAGTAGAAAACCCATCAAACTATAAGATCATGATTATTAATATCTGAGTTTTTATTTGATTAATTTGGTTGAAAAATATAAATTTACAACACTTTCAGTGTCGCAGTCACTTAGATGAACACTGAGACTAATATCAGCTCTGTGGATCTTCTGGATGAAATAAAAATAATGATGCAACACCAGTGAAAGTTACATTTTATATTGATTCTCACTGTAGCCAAGCTTTAATTAATGGCCAGCTGTAAACCTGTAGTACAACAAAAAATAGTTTAAACAGAAAAAAAATCACAATATTGGGGTTTAATTTTAAAAAAACTTATAGAGAAACAGTTAATCTACTTCTTTGGAAAATATTAAAATCAAAGCCTGTGGTTTGTGGTGCGATACCACTGATTTCCTTTCCAATCTGATACCAAGTAAAACCCAGGATGGTGTTGCAGATACAGATACAATACCAGTACTTTGTACAAAAGCTTAAAAAAAAGGCATTACGTAATTTTAAGAATGAGAGAACTCCCGTTGTTTGAACATCAACACACAAACGAAACCTAAACAGCCAAGAATCACTTTCCCACGGTCAGTGACGGTGATTAATGTCACCAACAGCTACACTCTCTGTCTCTGTTCCTAGATAACGCCTTTCCTCTCCTCTTCTTCAGACACAGCTCTATAACCTCATTCTGCACTGTGATTTAATCTCAGATGCTTAACAAGGTTTGTGGTGTGTCGTGGTGTTGCTGTCCTGACAACATGACTGTGGTCAGCTATCGTCAGTGTCAGCACTCTTTCAGCGGCACCTTAAGCATTTATAGAGCTGATTTGTTTGTTTGTGTAAGAATAGATCGATCAAATCTGTCGATATTGACCTATCACAGATATATTGGTATCGCAAACTGTAAAATATCCTGCCTCCGTTACATATGCATCTTTGTGACTCATGTATCCACCTCTAACTAAACCACATAGATAGCTGTAGCCTTTGAAGAAGCCATAACTGGTTTGTGACGACGGACTCAGTGGAAATATTCATTGAGAAAACTGATGACTCGCTCCAACAAACTTTTACAATATTCATGAGGAAACAGTACATGTGAGGGTGGGGTTAACATGCTCTTACTGTTACAACGCAGTCATTTTCCAGGAGGAACATTGAGCTTTTCCACAGTGACACACTGACAATAAGCTGCTGCAAAGTTATCTCACTCTTGACCTTGCCAACGTTGTGGTTTCTTTACCACGTCTTATCAAGGTGTCACATGAGCAAACAGCTCGGAGGTCGTGACATTGTAGTAACACACCTCGCTCCCCCTTGTCCAAACACCTCATTGTTACCTGTATAAAGAGCTAATGCGGTTTGTTTGTTATTAGAGATAAAAGAAAAATGTCACACTTCATTCATAGGAAAGTGATTGAGCAATGCGATCAGTAACTGTAACTGTATAGCAAGATATTTACATTCTGGCGAGATATAACAAATAAACACTTGAGCTCAGTCACAGATTTAAGTACATTAATACCAAATTAATTTGACTCATCTGATACCTTATCTTTAGTAGATTAATTCACTGATTCGTGTTTAATTTTCTAATCAATCTAATCAACAAATAACTAATACATTAGGAAAACATCAACCCACACTGATAAAAAGTAAGTGGTTTGGGTTTAGTAACTTAATGATTTGGAGGACAAAGTTTGTGTACGCTTTAAACTGTAAGACATTTCTATTAGCTTTGCTCCTCTAAGTGAGGTGGATAAAGGGTCAACAACAACAGTTTAACAAAGTCTTGATTATTACTAACTTATTGAATTGTAAGATGTGTCTATTCTTCTGGTAACACAGTGTATTTGCAATACATTTCATCAAATGGCTGTGTTTCTATCTAATACCCCGAAATAGACTGAATTAAATAAACACAATTGAGCAACAACACTGATGCAGCTGGTCAAATACTTGTGCCAAAGATCTGTTAAAGAGGCAAGATGTTTTACAACTTAACAATAAATTGTCTAAAATGACATCAGGCCACTGAAACAATTAACTTCCCTGGGATTTTAATAATTATCTTTTTCTGTGTTATAACAACAAGCTTTTATATTTGACGCATATCGGCCCACATGAATAACGATACTTGCAATGTTATGACATTTTCGGTATGTTAACCATCTCAGAAAACATCCCGGTTTCACAATATATGGTTTTGCACAATCATTATTAATATTATTGTCAGTTACAATGACCCATAAGGTTTTTATCGGTTGAACAAACACTTTATCAGAATTTGGCAAAATATCATTTCCTGATAGACAAAAAACTTGATATAAAACACTAACATCATGGTAGAAGTCTTTACTGTACACAAGCAAATGTACGAGTACTTTGAATTAAAGACTTGGTGAAGAGGAGCAAGATTTTATAAATAAGTCCACGTTGTCTTGTCTGATATTTCGCTATAGATTCAATTTGTTTAGCTTTAATCTGTCTGTGGTACTCACTGAAACTTCTCTTCCTTCATGGAGCTCCTGTCGTGAAATCCTCACAGAATCGGTTGTTCCCACATGTATCTGTGTTTTTGTTCGGTGTTGGTCAAGTCTCTGCCTGCTTGTGAATGCTGTGAATTAATGAAGGTTGGTAAATGTCAGTGATTGCAACACAATGTGTCATCATCCTGGTTGGAGTCATGTCGCTGCAACAACTTAATTTGGATGCAAATTCAAGTTAATCTCAGTTTACCACACCAGCAGGAAGTAGCGTGGAAAAGTACAGCTCAGACACAACATGGCACACAAACAAGTGCCTTTGTTTTTATTCAGGACAATGACAAAACCTGAATGTTTTGATGAATAAAATATCAAATATCAAGTGTTTTCTTGTTTGCTGTGATAAAATATCACTTTCCTTTCAGAGACTTCACATCTGAGCTCCTTTTCAACACTTACTGACACACCCAGTACCAACACACTGTCATCATATGACGTCAGAACCAGTGGTTAGCCCAAATACACACTTTGGACCAACTCCTAGCTTAACTTCTAGTATCTTAAACTTCACGTTACATTAAATTATTCCCTTCCGGTGCCGTGCAGACTTTCTCCTCCTCCAAGAGGACCAACTTAACTCCCTTTAATATAACTTAAACATCGATTGGCTTAATATCTTTGACGCTAAACATAATTATTGCGTGGAAAACATCTTTACGAGGCATCAAAGCTAACAAACATTAGCTGCTGCTAACGTCGGTCAACACCATGACAACCGCTTCGGGAGGAATGCGACCCGTTAATTCAGGGTCCAGTTTCCTGGCAGCATCAGTCGCGTCCACTGAGCTGTTTACTAGTTAAAACCAAGTAACTAACGTTGTTTGAGTAAGTTGTTACTGTAACAGTCTGATGAATCATCTCGACGAGGCTGAATAATAACGGGAAAGTTGAAGAAGGAGAAAAAAGAGGAAACGAGGAGACGAGGAGACGAACTTTTCTGGAGCTTCTTCGCAACGTTATTTGGTAAAGTAAAGATACACGACAGCTCAAATTTCAAAGTCAAACTGTCTGCGTACTGTAAAATAGTGTGACAGGCTGTTCATGTGTTAGAAAATGCTGCTGTAACATAAAAAAGATGTGTTACTTACTTACGACGCGGCTGCTCCGTCCCACTGGTGTCTCTCTGTAAACGAAGCCGTGCTGCGTTCAGGGTCTCTGCGTAAACTGCGCCCCCGCCGTTGGAAAGATGGTGAAGATAACCGCGATGCCTGGTTGGACGTAACATTGCAAAAGTGGACAATTACAGAAATATAGTGATATTTATATTGTAGATGAGATTGCGCCATGAAACGCACTCTACATGGAGTGTGACTCTTAAGAACACAATAAGTTAATAACAGACCAATCAGGCCATTTTGAAGCGGAGGCTGGTTTGACCGCAGTCAGAAAATGCAACTGATGCAACAGCATTATTATGAATGAAGAGTTTAATTAGCAACTGTCCCTAATAAAGTCATTCAAATGGCAAAAAAGTGTAAATTAAATGTACAAATTATATATTTATTTAGTTTAATATGATATATTTGGGGCATCTCTTCTGGTGACATGCTACATGTCTGCTAACCTATTAGCCATAACTTGTTTTAAAGGCTTAGCTTCAGGTTTCAAAGCTCATGACTGAAAAACTATGCAGCTTTTGTGGTTTTAAATAAATGTGCCATGAATGTTGATTTTTTGAGTCTCATTAACAACTCAATGTTTGAGATTGAAGGTCAGGTTGGGAATGACGCTCAAAAATAATACAAATAGGACCGTTAAGCTATTTAAATGGTAAAAATGATTAAATTACTAATTAGTGTGCACAAGTTATATACAGCTTGATATATTTGGGGACACCTTTTCTGACGAATGTGCCGATTAGCCTATTAACAAGCTAAACATTTGCTAACACACTAGCCATAACTTGTTTGAAGACTCATTGTTAGTTTTCAAGGTTCAGGACTGTGAGACTATTAACCTTTGAGGTTATGTGGTTAAAAAAAATGACAATGCACATATATAATCATAGATTTATTGAACAGGGACGTTACAAATCATTTAATATTACTGTTGATATTTCACAAGTAGCTGGTCTGTAGTTTCCAAAGCCAACACAGCTACCTGCTGCTTAAATGAAATGAAGACAGATACAGTTGTACGTAGGCTAATGTGTCACTCACCTAGAATATAATAGCTCAACTTATAATATAATAGTATTAATATTAAAGACACAGAAGGCTACCTAGACTTGTTTGCTAAATATTAGTATTAAAAGGCCCTGAATATAAAAAAAAAGGTGTTTTCTAATGATAAAATGTCAACTTGTGGACTTCCAACAAATTTAAGATGATGATCAGAGAGAAAATAAGAGGAAATATGAGAATTCCCACTACATCCAACAGTAAGTGAAGGCAGCTTCAGTGTACTGATCCGGAGGAGGGGCGAGAGCGTGGAAAGGAGGGTGTTGGTCCAGCACGCTCTGAAGTTCTGGGACATCTTTGGCTCGGCACTTCAGTTATGTCACAAGCAGCTGGACACGTTTATCATCACATGACAGCACTTAAATTTTATGTACTTTTGTGATTATTTTATGATGGGAAAGTTTCTGACCTTGAGCCGGGCCTACGTGTTCTGTACATAATGTTTTATTACATCACTATAGAAGAGGAAATGCTACATGTGCTTGTTTTTTTTCATGAGGGCATAGGGGTCGTTTAAATATTCTCATATATTCAAAAATCCTTCTACATCGATTGAACACATACAAAAAGGTGTAGTTTACAAATATTAAGATGTTTATTGAGATGAATACTAGGACTCATATCAAAAAGTGAATTATTACAACTAAACAGACAAAAATGTTCAGAGAAAAATACATTATTACAGAAGGCACAGTTGTAAAACAGCGGTGAACAGGACAGCACAGAGGTTTTGTAAAATATTTTCTTCTTTACATCCATGAAAAGTCGAGCTTTCCTATTGAAAGCACTGAGAGTAGATTAACAGAATAACAACCAGCTATGATAAAAACTGCTATTATAAAACACTTGGATTCTTGCACAGTGAAATGGCTGCAGGGAAATAACACCTTCCGCGTATACACCTTGTTCCCACCATGATATTCGGCCTGCCACCAGGCCGGGTATTTCCTGCAAGGCAAATTACAGAACAAAGGAATCACGTCTGAAATTGCACGACTAAAACAAGAAGAGTCATTGTTTCCCTGGTCTCTATCCCCAGGTAATGCTGGAACAACTGGAATAACTGTGGAAACTCTGCACTGCAACAGAAAAAAGAAACCCACTGAGCGAGGAGGCAAAGAAGGTGAGGAGGGAGAGTGATGGAGACCGAGGTAAAACAAGAGTGAACGGACGGGCATTTGCTCAGTGTTGTGTCCAAGTCTGTTCCCTCGCTAATATGTGTTTCCTCCCACCACCAGGCATTCGTTCTACGAGTTCAGTCAGTAACAAAGCTCATTAATAAAACCAGGTATTTGACTGCCTTTTCAAAGCACGAAGACCAGGTTGAAGGTCGAATCAGGATTCTTACAGTTGTTTTTAGCGATGGACAGTAGCCATGTTGCTAACGCTGTCTTCGTGATATTGTAATACCACGCTGTCTGTCTCAGCTTTAAAGTTTGAATATGTATCATAAATATACTGTAATCATAATGTTATACCCGTTTCTTCAGTTGGGACAGATATTTGACAAAAAGTAGCTTACGAAATGTTAAAAACTGGAAAAAACTGAGCGTTGAATGAGTCTCAAACCGCTATAAACCCTATCCTTTAAAAACAACTCCTACATCTATTCATCCACTAACATAAATGAGGTATAGAAGAACTGAAAAAGAGGAGAACCCACAACAGAAGTTTGTGTTAGAGGCCCAAAGCTGGGCTGTAAAAAACGCTGATTTCATCTGCTACATCAGAAAAGAGAACGAGGATACAAAATACATAACCTATTAGTGTTAACACATAAGTGTTAAAGTCTGTCAGTGGGATCGACAGCAGGCTGTCAGATGTGCACACATAATTCCCCTCATGTGACACAGCTCGGTGTCTTCTCAGATAAATTATGAACGTCTCATAAACATCTACAGTATACTTATATGTATGCGGACCAGTTTAATCCACATAAATAGCTTAAAATATTCAGTTTGAATTATATCGACATGTTAAGTGGTAATGTGTTGATCAGGGAACACAACAGGATTTCTGACAGAGCATACAGAGTAAAGTCGTTTTAAATAATTATATGAATAAATTAAGGAAAGGACGGCCTAATATTAAACTACAAAGACAAAACAATTCAACACAACAGAATTCAGTGTCTAAGTCTCTGCACCCTCCACTGCCGATGGTCATTTTTGGCCGTACTGGTGAGGACGTGTGGGTTTCACCCCTCCGGCCTGCAGAGTGCAGTGTGTGTTCACAGTTGAGTCAGGCTCTCGGTGTTCATACTGATCGTCCAGAGTCTGTGATTTTAAAGGTGTGTGAAATCTCACAGCTGGGTGTTCTTGTTCGTGTCCTTATCCTTCTCTTCACCGTTGCCAAACTCGTCACACTCAAAGGCGCCGTTCTCCACAGCACAGTCCTTCTTCTCGCCATCGCCGACTTCAGACTCATGGTCTTCTTCAGGTGAACCGCAGCGCAGATGCTTTTTATATACCTGGTAGCCTGTCGAGTGAAAAAACACTCAGATCAGTGACCTTGTCATTTATTTTTTAAAACAGCGTTAAAATTGACCAGGTTTCAGTGAATAAGCCTTTCCTCCGGACATTTTCTGTCATTTAGGGGTCGACTTTTTCTGTTTCTGCCATTTAACTGTTCTTGTTTGGTAAAACAGGAAACTGTAAAATCTTTAAAGGGATGATAAAACAATGATTGAAGGGAGTTGTCTACAACAAAGAAGGCTTTACTGCCACTAACTCATTTTTACTATATCAAGATCAAGCCTTGTTTGATTGCATAATGTGTAAGTTTTCAGCAAGCAGTTACGGGTCTTTAATTTCATTGTTTTGGGGTTCCTTTTGAGCCCTCGGGAGGGTTTTTCCTCACACATGTGCATTTTTTTTGTTATTAGCTATTAGTTCGCTTTCATTTTATTGTATTTAAATACATAGAAGACATAAATAAAGATAAATATAGCAGGGACAGAGCTGCAAGCATAAGCTAGAAGCTAGCACAAGGGCTAACAATAGCTGTCTGTTTTATATAAATTATACAGCTTCTTATCAGATCCTTTATTGTCGTTAAATCTGATTATTGTCCATGAACTCTATGCAGACAAGCAGCATCTCTCCTTCTCTGCTCGTATCATTTTTCCTTGCAGTTATATAAACACAGCTGATCGTATCAAAGAATCAGATATGAACAGGTATCAGGTCAAGAATCAGGTATACAAACCACTTCTTTTCTAGTATTACCTGACCATAAAACTTTCCAGTGAAACCTTGAAACTGTGTACGGAGGGGTGAGACAGCTCCGGCCATATGTTCACCTGATAACAGGCCACCATGCACTTCTCACGATATGCTACTAATCCTCGAAAACTGCAAAAACTTTTGCCATTTGCCAAGAATTGCCATTCTTAACTTCATATGTCTGCCTTGCTATACTCACTTCCCACAAATAGGACTGCCACCACCAGCTGGAAGATGCTGTAGATGAGAGGGAATGCAAACATGATCTCCAGCTCAGCGGGGCTGAAGGACAGCTGGACGATGGTGCTGCACAGCTGGGAGTTCTGGAAACCCGTCTCCAATGCAATGGTTCGACATCTGAACAAAGCAGAGAATGATAAACAAAGTAAGTATATATTTTTTTTGGAGATGTGTTTGTTGATGCAGTAGCAGCCCGCTCGCCAGGATAAATGTTAAACGTTTCTGCATGTGCACGTGTCGCAAAATGTGCCGAACCACGTTCACATTACATGTTTACGACACTTTTTGACGGGAAGCTGGGACGTCCCCAGCTGTGTATGTGCCACAAAATAGGTATTTCAAGCCAAAACATGATCTTTTCCGAATCCTAAATAAGTGTTTTTTTGTCGTTGCAGCATTAAAGCATTAAACTATAATATAAAAAAAGCATGTTAGGGGAAAAACGAGGAAACAGGCTTTTTATAATTAAAATTATTATATGCAAACCCAACGACAATGCTGCCACCTTACCTGTACCAGGGTTGACCTGCAATGCGGGCGAGGATGAAGCCCAGGCCGAAACCAATAAAGGGGTAGATGGTTCCAATAATCCACAGGGAGGGAGCGATGGTCCAGGAGGACTGGTAGAGAACTCCACCAACCACGGCTATGATGACAATGAGAGCGAAGCCTGCAATGGACCCGATCTGTGCACAGCAGACACAAAGAGAGTCACAAAATTTAAATGTTACAACAAATCCCAAAAATGATTTCTCGGTTGAATCGGTTTAGATGTCTGGATGCATTAAACATCAACATAGATGCAGTAAGTTTCAGTGTATTCCTACCCTGAGAATCTTCTTTGCAAAGCGGGGCCACCTCTTTTTAACATAAATCCCCAGAGCAATCGGGATGAGAAGGGACACGAGAGTGATACCTGAGGATACACAGATTTCATATCATCCAATGCAGTAGGATTGTAATAAACATGTTTAGTACTGTTTGGAACAGACATCATCATCATCAGCCATCATCTCCTCCCCCCATGCTGATGGAAAGTCAGGTGTCGCAGTCCACAAAACATTTCTGGAGCTTCACAGCAAAACAGCGTTTCAGCCTTCTCCTAAACAACTGAAGTAGCTGGGGACTTGTTTTATAACATAAAAAAACAACAAAACATGAAATGGCTCCATTCGTTTGAAAAGACGTTATTTACTCCCTCCACACCCCGTCGAGCTCATACACCCATTTCAGACGGAGCCTTTAGCTGAGCAGCTACAGTGAAGATTATGATCTTCTCACATCAATGTGGTGCTTAGTTGTTTTTTTCATTTTAAAACAAGTCTCCAGCTGCTTCAGTTGTTTAGGAGAATGCTGTTTTGCTGTGAAGCTCCAGAAATGTTTAATGAAAACATATAGTCCCCCATCAGCATGGGGTTTGTAGATAATTAACTTTTTCTTTAAAATAAACCATCCATATACTTCTATTCACATATATACACATACACACATACTATACTGTATATGCCTTAGAAAGTAGACATGTTAGGGTTTTTTTGCTGTATGGACAAGTATAATCAACTGTTAGTTTTTCTGCTTACCAATACTGTCGTATGGGATCTGGATGCTGCCGCTGGAGGTCCAGATGGTGGTGTAAATGAGCAGACAGAGAGGCATCATCCCCAAGGCCATGATCGACGAACAGGCTGTCATACTGATACTGAGGATGAGGTGAATACGGACAAGAAAAATGTCAAACACGCTTCTTTAATGACATTTCATTTTTCAAGCAGCAGCACATGTTCCAAAAATAACGAGGTGGTTGAAAAATGCAACCGAGGGATTTTGTTTGTGGGTCTTTTGGCCCAAATATGACCTCATACTATAAACTTTAAGACACAAGAAGAGGCCCATGAGGGTCCTGAGAATGATTCCTCACATGGTCACCACATGACAGCCTCATTAGAAACTCACATGGGAACACACATTTAGGTTATAAATGGGGCTATGTATCGAATATTTCACCGAGTTGCCAACAGGGGGTTAATTAAATGTTGTTCTGTCTCAAACCCATGCTGAACACACACAGACAGGTTTACTGTGCAGCTTTCTGTGGTTTCAAATTAGCAAATGTATACATGCGTAATCATTTTGATCAGTGACAACTCATATATCACAATAAACTGTATAACTGTCTTGTGCTCACAGTGTTCCTTTAAACTGAGAACAAGCACCCGTCTCTCCTGTCAGACAGTTAACACATCATGTTTTTTAAATAGCTTGACAGCATTCAGGCATCTAAACAACACATTTAACTAACATTAGATTATCCACTGAGCCAGCCGGCCCAGCTAGTTCCTCACCTCAGGTCCATGTCTCCATCCAGCCAGTAGCAGATGATGTTAGAGCCGGTGCCGCCGGGACAGCAGCCCATAATGACGATCACAATAGCCTGCACAGGCAGCACATTGAAGGCCAGCGACAGGGCAAAGGCTGTGAAAGGCATGATGCCAAACTGGCAGAGGAAGCCGATGAAGATGCCCCACGGTCTCTTGATGTGGCCCCACAGCTTCGAGGCCTCAACAGTGCAACCCATGGAGAACATGATCATAGCGAGCATGACGGTGAGCACCGAGCTCAGCACCACGCCCAGGACCGCATTGAAGTCACTTACAGGAGCAAGGCAGCCTTCAAAGTCAGCGCCTGAGCAGACTGTGGCGAGAGCGTCGCAGCCATCAGGCACCGCATATGTCGCCATTGTGGTTAATATGACGGGAGAAGAGGAGGATGATCAGCGAAGACTGGAGGAGAGCTTCCTCAGAGTTCATAAGATTCCACAGGACGACTCCAGTTTCTCCTCCTCCAATATCCAAGAGGACGATAGCGACAGTGAGGAGGAAGCGTCCAGCTCACTGCTCTTTATGCCCACACTGCCACAGCCACGCAAAAGTGGGAGGAAAAATCGGGCGAAGAAAAATCAAAAATTAACCAATACTTCTTTTGTTTTATGGGGTCAGTGTTCAGAAGCACATGCATATAAAATAATCATTCTCAAATGTGCAGTGTGATTGGACTGCAGCTCCAACTTTTATTGCCCTTTGGTGTGTAAAAACTTTATTGGCTGCTACGCTATGCAGCATCATCACCCTGCAATGCCAGTAAGGAAGGAGGATGCTTTAGACACACCCTGTGTGCCAAGGTTCTTTGCACAGTGCCTATAAAAATCACCCCCTTGACCTCCTTTTATCTATTTTGTGTCATCAAGTCACATAGTGGATAACTAAATAAAAGAAACATTCTGAAACATTTGCCATCAGGTTTAAGGAAGTTGGCAATAATGGTAAGTTCCCCCCGAGGCAGTGAAAGTCTCAGAGTTCAGGAAGGCCAATCAGGGCACAGCTGTAAATAACAACAACAACAACAACAACAACAGTCTGTGTGAGAAGACGCCGACTGAGTTACAGGGTTAAATGGCTGATATGGAAGACGATACAAACTGTATAGCACCTGTTGCCCAGGTGATTCCCTGCTCAAGCTTTATTTTACATCTTTTCTTTTAAATCTCAATTTCCAAGTTGCTGAAATTGATTAAAAAATATTTACTGTAAGTCTTATTGATAAACAATCCTAATGTTTTCAACCTAATCCAGACTTTGTTGCTAAACCTGATCTGTGTTTTGAAGAATAAGTAAAAATGAGTGTTCATATAACTTCACAGCTGTAATTTCTGATTAGGATGCATCTGCTGCATACTGTATTTATCTGAAGGAGGTCAACACTTATGCAACTAGACCTCCGCCAAGGCCAAACAGTCGACCTTTAATCCAGTCAATCCTAAGCGAAAATCAAATAAAACATCAAATCAACTAGATCTGGATTTTTATTTGGATCTGCATCAAGTTGTGCTCACTCACAGGTACCAACCACCTTGATAAACCAGGTTTTTTTCATCAAGATCCAAGCAAAAGCACCGTATCTCACTTGTTAAAGAAAACAAACATTCCTTCATCTGTTCCTTTATCCAGATCCGCCCTAAAAGCTAATTGGGCCTATTCTGGGCTGAGACCCATCCTCCATCCAAGCTTTGTGAAAATCCAATCAGTACTTTTTGTGTAATCCTGCTGACAAACCAACACGGATGTATACATAACATCCTCGGTGGAGGAAAACCATTTTGTGTTTTATATTTATATTTAATTATATCAGTTTGTTTTTTCAATGTGACATTTAAATCTTTTTGGTTTTATGTCACCTGTAAAAAAAAAATAATAAAAAAAAGTTATAAAGTGATAATAATAAAATAAAAAAAGGTCCGAGTGGGAAGGAATCATTTTTTATAGGCACTTTGGGTCAAACTCCCTGCTGCTCAAGCCAAGTGTGATAAAAATGTCTTTCTTCAGTTACGTAAGAGTGTTCAAAAGTTGACGCTCATCGTCTGTGCCTTCATGGACTTAAACTTTTTTTTGTAACACCTCGCACAAACACAAAACCTTCTGCTTTTCTTAAGTTTTAAATTTTTTACAAAAGTGGGTCTTTCTTACCTTCCAGGGTCCTGCTGAAGAGGTTTGTGTCTGCCTCAGGATGATCCGGGTAATCCTTAACTCTAAAGTTAAAGGACAACCAGTCAACACCATAAAGAACGTGTCATATATAAAAATATAAAAGCTGCTCAAGCCGCTATTAAATAAATGGTGTGTCTGCAGTCTGAACAATGGGGAGCATTAGGAAGATTTTCACGCATCAGTCACATTTTGTGGACACGTTTGGAAACATATGCAATAAAATGTAGTGGGTACAATAAAAGCAACAATGTCATCTGTGCATTTTCTTGCAGTGCAACAGTGAACCAGGCAATATACACAACCTTTGCAACACATAAAATTGTTGAATCACTGCCAGATAAGTTTGGTTCAATGAGGACATTTAAACCCAGAGTTTGTGGTTCTGTTAAAGTCGATTGCAACGTGTGTGACAGTCGGGTGAAACAGCTGCCAAACACGAGACGGCTGTTGGAGACAGTGTTTCAACATTTGTAAGCGCAAAACCACTTTTACCAGCTGTGTTTGTGGCAACAAGTGAAATGTTTTTGACATCAGGACAATTTGTAACCAACAAAAGATCTTTTCTGAGACCTAACACGATGTTTGTTTGTGCCATAACACATCCAGACCATGAGCACAGATATAACAACATAAATCTGAAAATTGAACCGAAACAAATGTAAAGTTGCAACATAAAGAATTGTATAGTCTCAACACATTAGTGGTTTGCAGAAGCCTACATTGCCAACACTTTTGCTGCAGACTACCTGCATTTTTCACAATACAAATTTCCATCAGACTAACACTGGAACTGATATCCAATCATTTGAATTTGATTTTGTCTGTAATGATTCAAAGCAATGAAATTCACAGTACATAAGCATACTAGCAAGCCAGGCTGAACAGATAATCATGACACTACAACTTCTGTAGAGTTATGTAAGGAATCACTTTGGATTCTGAGATTAAAAGTTGTGGATAAAGACGAGGTGGTTTGCTGACACAGCTTCCAGAGAGTCGTTGCTCCACCTGTGCTTCTCTAACCCTGACCACATCGTGACAAGTCAAAATGTTTGCAAAAGGCAAAAATCTGATTTATTTGGGAGGTAAAGAAACATGTGTTCTCTGAAAGTAGAAATATGCTGAATATGTGACTGACTCATGAAAGCAAAGACATTAAAACTGCTCAGTGAGAGAACACAAAGGTCTAATCCAAAGTATAAAGTAATCGTTGTTGCATGTCGAACTTTTTTGGCGTCATGCACCACTGAGCAGCTTTCAGAGGAATGAACGAGGCCTCACCTGTATCCAGTTTTCATTGTACGTCCATGACTGTTAATATTCTGATTAGCGACCTGAGACATGACGTTGCAGACATTTTGACTGATCTCTATAAACAGATATTTGCAAATGTGTGCAGCTATATTTAAATAAAGCTGATTAAAAGTCATCTGATGACAGTTGATGGCTTCCACAAATACATTTCGTCCAATGCGTTCCACCTCTGTTGCTTCTCCACATGGACTAACTGGATACAACTAAAGCCCGCTCAAAAGTGCTACACACAGAATACAAACGGAAACCAGAACACTTCTGATTAAAGAATCTTTTACGTTGCTTAAAGACGTCTGTTTATAGTGATTATAGAGAGTTTTATATTTGTGACAACAAGAAATTCCTCTCACATTTATTTGTGATTAAAAAAACAAAACACAGAGGGTTCAACTTATAGATCTCCTCCAAACACAGTCCATTTAAAGACAAACAAAAAGACTCTGCTTCAAAGTTTGTGTCCGATATGTTTTGCTTTTGCATGGAAACATGAACTCGTTAAAATGTTTATTGGGCTGTACTGTAGTTGTGATGTCACAACATAATCTTTGTACGCACACGTGTTAAAAAGTTCAGGTGAGAACAGAGAAACTTTCCTGCTTCAGCAGATGAATATAAAAACAACTGTTCTGGTGTCAAACTGCACAGTGAAGGTCATTTTTGAGGAAGTTGTTGAGGGTAACTTGTTACAACGTAAGCCGTTAGAGTACTCGGATAGTAGTTAGTGCTGCAAATCAAGTAATCTGTTATTTATTTATTTTAGTTTTTCATAAACGTAATCCGATACTGGAAAGAACTGCTGGCTTGTCCTTTCCTTTCGTCGCCACAAAAATAAAATAAAATCCCCGAAGCATCGTGTTTCATTGTATTTGTGCTTTTATCGCTTCTATGTAAGCACTCATTAGTTTGTCATTAGTTGCATTTTTAAACATCATATACTCGTCTATAAGTCTGTGTTGTATTGTTCCCACTGAAACAGCTGTGCCTAATACTGTCTGCCTCTGCCCAGTTCACTGTCAGATTGTTAGCAGAATAAAGATGTAAATGTTATATCGGGTCTGTCATTCCTATTATTAGGCTGCAGAGGTACCGACTGTGGGCCGTAAAGAAGGCTACAACATGACGGTAGAGTCAACACTCAAAGGTACATGTACAGTTGGCTCCATGCTGTCTGGACAATATAACCAACACACGCAACCAGTCACAAAGAGGTTTTACAGTAATTTTTGGTAACTCTGAAGTACTCTAACATGTTACTTTTCTCAGTAGGTAACACCGTAATGTC
Source organism: Pagrus major (assembly GCF_040436345.1). Lineage (NCBI taxonomy): Eukaryota > Metazoa > Chordata > Actinopteri > Spariformes > Sparidae > Pagrus > Pagrus major. Next base: position 31,866,992 of record NC_133223.1, read on the forward strand.
ACAACTTACTTTTAATGGCAGTAATATTGTAACGTCACGAGTGACAAAACTAAACAGTGACCCTGAAACAAGATTTTAGGGACTTTTGTAAAGATCTGATAACTTGCCTGACAAAAATCCAACATTTTAAGATCCCACACATTTTCAAGGGTGTTCGTGACCTTTAAAAGCTTCATGCAGTGATTCAAGCTCTTGTTTGCATTTCATAAACTGTTAATGTGTACGCAGAGAATCATTCTTTCTGTATGTGTAAGTGAGGAAAGGTGGAACACTTATGGTAGCTCTTCAGAGAGTCTTATCAGTCTTTATCTGTCCCATCAGTTTTTATCTCTCCCTCTCCATCTGACATGTCCTTCATTCAGGCAGCAGTAAATTTTAAGTATCGTTCTGCGCTCTATGTGTGAATGAGTGTGTGACGGCTTGTGTCAAGTCACTGCCATTATCTTAGTTTGATCTGAGAGATAACAATCTAATCTGATATGTCCGTGTTGTATTTCACCACCACGCGGACGTGTTCTTGCGCCGGTGTAAAATGAGGAAATGAAGATAAGAAAACTTTAGAGAAGCTCTCCCACTGGCTGAACAGAAGACCGAGAGGAACAAATCAAGGAGGATACGATGAGGTTTTCATTGACCTTGACCCCTTGGCAACTAGATTCTATAAAAAATAATGTTTACGACTGCACGTCTGCTGATGTGCTTTGCATTTTTAACCTTCCACCCTTATCGTTCTTTGCAGACTTTATGTTTCCCATCAACTACCTTCAGTGAGTATTGTGTCAGGTATTGTCACAACTCTGCTGACAAGCTTTCGCTGAATATACAACTGCTGCTCACCAGAACTCTGTGAACGTGTGTCTGCATACAAGTGACTGAATAAGTCACAACAGCTTGTCTGAGATTTCCCATTTTATGTTTGTCGTTTGCTTCTCGTCTACAGTGTAGAGATCTTTACAGAATTAGAATAAAGAATCGACGGCTTCTGCAGAAAGAAAGAATGAAAACCTCAAGGACTTTCACTTCAACACACATTTTTTTTAAATCTCTACCATCAAGTAGATAGACACGTTTAACATACATGAAGAAAAAATAACTCATGATTATTTTCTTGATTAATCAATCAATTGCTGTGTCGATGAAATATAATAAAACAGTGGAAAATGCATATGATAATTTCCCAAAGCAGAAGGAGATGCGTCAGATTTCTGGTCTATTATCATGTTTGACAAACAAAAAGCATCAAATTATCACATTTTAGAAGCTGGAAACTATAAATTCATGGCATTTTTTGAGATTTGAGTTTTACCACATTTAAAGTGTCTTTATAGTTTTAACATATTAAATAAATGCCAGCTGAAGCATAAGCATTATTTAACCCATTTTGGGACATTTAAAGTTTGTTACAAGCGCGGCACTTTGGGTTCTTATGGGTTAATGAACTCTTTGGTTGCAATGGTTCAGATGCACTGTTACTCTTTATCTGAGGGATTTGACAAAGTGCTCGATGTTCCATTGGTGAAATTTGTCTGTGCATATGTTTTTAAATGACTTGTAATAATTACCCCAGAGAAGTTAGGCCACTAGAATGACATTTTAAATCACACCACCATATTTGCATTTGTTTTCCTCTGATTTTAAACATCTGCATTTTAAGTTATCACTTGATTTTAGGAGAAGAAATAACCTAAAGCAACATTTATTTTGATGATGAAAAATTATCTTGACGTGTAAATACACATCATGTATTTACTGTCCCTTGTCCCAATCCTAAATTGGGAGTAGGTCCAAATCTGTAGCGTGCCCCTTTAGCCTGCAGTGTGCCGCTGTATTAGACTGATCGGGTGCAGTCTCACAGCTGGGTATTCACGGTCTACTGCCACTGTTCTCCACAACACAGTCCCTCTCTTCAGCCTGTTCAGGGCCGTCAGTCTCCGGCGACAGAAACTCACAATCTGCCTCACATGAACTACGACCACATTACTTTTTATATGCCTGGTAGGCTGCGGAGTGGAAAGCACAGAGTCAGAAACACTGAAGCTTCATCTCAACATTTATCTTTTAAACTTTTAAAAGAAAGGTTTGCAGTGAACAAGCATTTCCTGTCATCTAAGACTTGTTCTTGTGGCATTTTTCGGTCTTGGCCACATTTTTGGGATCGGGTGAATGTTTGCTGACAATATGAAAAAAGACACTGACATATTTTATAATCTCTGTGTGAGGTCATTGTTGGGATCAAGTCAGCTAAGAGATGCCAATTTACACATGCAGCAGACACGGAGCAGCATTTATCTGGAGTCGCACCAACACCTGAGAAAGATATGTGGCTCTTTACCTGCTAAATGCTCCACCATGTTCTTTAGCTTGTCGCTAGCTGTGGGTTAGTCAGAGATTTTTGCTCGCTGCATGTGAAATGATGCTGATCGAAGCCGTGAGTGAACAAATTTAGTTCTGGCTCTACTTCGTATGAAACGAACAGGAAAGTCTTGAACAGTTGAACCAAAACAACGAGCTGAAAGACACTTAAACGCTCCTCAGGGCAGAAGGAGCTCGTCCACCGTTTCTAATGTATATGCAGCGTTCAACACTGTGATAACTTACACAACACAACAATGAGTCGAGTGCATTGTTTCTGGTTTATAGGATTATAATAAACTTTTGTACTGTAAGTAAGTGATTATACAACATAATAAAACAATAAGAGTGAAAGCCATTAAGATAGAGCATGGCATGAAATTGAGGTAAGTTTTCCAAGGTAACAGCACAATGTGTGAGGAACATATTGGTGTTCTGCATGACATTATAGTTGTGCATCATAAAAATAACAACTTACCAGTGTTGTGAGTCGGTTCGGTGCAGGCGATCACGCTGCCACGGTCTCGGGACAGAACGTGTTCACGGTTGTGTCGAGGAGTTTCTGTGTGAAAAGTGGATCAGATGACGTGAGCCTCGAGTCACACATTTACTCTCTTCTGTCACGCAATATGTATACATTTTACAGTGTATGCATTAGGTTAACAAGTCACTCTTGTATGGACTGAACAAAAAGACGACTGAGATTTGTCTCATTTGTTTAGTTCTCTCAAAAACAAGAAGGAGAATAACAGCACGGATGCACAATTTAAGTTGTCGGTTCGTCGAGGTTGCGTAAATAGATAAATGATTTGCCTCTTCAACATCTAAGAACCTTGACATTACTCGTACTCAGTACAATGCTTTACCATTAAACAGCAGATCTTTCAATCATTTCCAAGTTTCTGACAAGCTAAATTTTGATATTAAAGTCTGCTTCCATTTAAACTGAGTGAGTTAGTATGGTTGGACAGTTTGACAGGCCAATCAGTTACCCAGCGATCTTTAATCAGTCATCTAACCGATACATCAGTAACCCTTGAAAGTGCCCAGTGCTGCCAAGCAGCCGGTCCGCTGACAAAGCAAAAGCACAAAACGTCTGAATATTCAACTCAGAAAACTCAAAAGAATTACACTGAATTGAGTCTTCAAACTAACAGCAACAGCTTTTAATAATCCTTACAAAAGATCATCCTATCACAGCTTGTAAGCATGTAGTGTAAGCACAGTTAGACTACATGACTTCAAGTACTGTGGTACTGTCATCTTCTCCGTCCACTTAGTTTTGTGTAGTTCAGTTTTAGGTCTAGGTGATACAATCCCTTTTTCTTGCTGTACATACCTTCGGACCTTGAGCGGGGACGACAGCGTCATCTCAGGGTTTTCAAGTGGACGCTCTTCTTCCTCATTGTTCCCCAACTGATGCTGTAAACATGTGTGCTGGACAGAGTCATGTAACGTGTAACTATAATGTAAAGGAACACCAGCCAAACCAACGACAACAAAGTGTGTAACCATTTATTAAAAAATAAAAGCCACTGAAGCAATTTTATGTACACCTAACAATGTGGATATATTGTATGTTGAGGTTAAATAGTCCCAGCTCCTCTCAGCCAGTCAGTCAGTGTGAGGTGTCCTTTAAACTGATGCTCCCCGTCACGTGGGTGATGAAGCATCTCAGGAGGTAGATTCCCCAGAAGTTGAGGGAGCTGTTGCAAAGAGAGAGAAGAAGAGAAACTTATCAAACTGCAAAATGTATTTATCATATCTTAAAAGGAAAATTTAATTACATTGAAAAAAGCATTGATGGACTTTTGGAAACCACTTAAAACATTATAATATTAAGGAAAAATATTAAAACACGTTCAGTTTGAAGTAGATTTTTTATTTTCATACAAACAAAATATATATAAAAATGTCATCCAGACTCAGCTGTAGTTCAGTATTTATGTCGAGTAACTCTTTATGTCAAAATAACTGTTTGTTTACAAGAGAACTCCACAGGACCTCTGAAAGTAGCTTAACAATGGAAGAAAAAACACAAAGACAGTGTTTGGAAACTGCCTGACTGTTGTTGTAATAAAGAAAAAATGGAAATGTACATTTTACTGAATTTACCCTCTTAACATGTAAGCATTAAAGAAGTGATCCTAAACCACCATCAAAGAATAAAGATGGTGTTCGTTTGTTTGTAATTTCATCTAAATTAAAATTAAAACTAATCTAAATTTCGCTCGGGATCAGTAAAGTATCTATCTTTACGACTTCCCTCCCGTCTGTGGCTCTCAGCCTGTCTGCCTGAGCACGTCTGTTCCTTCTGATCACGTCAATCTTCAAGAACTGTCACAAACATGTAAAAACATTTGGTGCTCCAGTGAGTAGTTGGACGGTGTATTTGGAATTGAGTCAAAATAAACTACAGTGTGTGTTTTCATAGTAATGAAGGAACATGTCGGCCTGTGCAGTGTGATCAGGCTTTAGATACACAGTAGAGTCAGTTCACTCTTAAAAGGTGCACTTTGTAGTTTTAGAGAAGAAATTCAAACTCAGAATTTAAATATTTACAATTTTAATGAGGTAATAATATAAACTGAGAATCCCCAGAACACTGTTTGAAGCTAGAACGGTGGCAGGGTCTGCCACATATAAACAAAGTTAAAACAGTATGAAGTTATGTTGTCCTTTAAAGTCAGTTTGTTTATTCAGTCATGAACACAAAGAGTTTATTTATTTAGTTTGTTTAGTCAGTGAAGATCTTTCTCCTCTGATTAAAACCTCTTCCCCAAAACTACATAGTGCACCTTTAATGTAAAGTACGACGTTTATAATAAATGTGTATAAAAGCGTGACCCTCACCTGACCAGGAACGGCTGAGGGAAGCAGCTTGTGGTCGCTGTTTTAACCACATTCTGAAGTTTCATCAAGTTTGTCAGCAGAGTGCCGTGTCCACATTTGTCGATCTTTGTCACCACCAACTGCACAACGACATGTTCGGCACAGTCAACTTTATGTACAGTACAACAGTGCAATCATTAGATTATTATTAATATAATATATAAAACATTTTGTCACACTTGTCAATAAGTGTTTGCTATTTTCAACTTCTATTCCCACAGATTAATAAATAAATAAATAAATAAATCACTGTAAAATGAAGATATTGGTGAATGCTAAAATTCATAAATGCTCCAACGATGAATCGATTAGTGGGCAGCTACTAAATTAATCGCAACCATTTTCATAATCGATTAATCTGCTTGTTTTTTAAGAAAAAAAGGTCTAAACTCTCTGATGTCAGCTTGTTAAATGTGAATATTTCTGGTTTCTTTCCTCTATGACAGTAAACTGAATATCTTAAGACATTTGAGGACGTCATCTCGGGCTTTGAGAGACACTGACTGACATTTTTCTCTATTTTCTGACATTTTATAGATTAACTGATAATGAAAATAATGGTTAGTTGCAGCCCTAAAATGAATGAATTGATAATAAATGTATCTCTAAGTTCAAACCTGTTATTCACTACTTTAACTACATTAGTACAGCTGGCTCTTTATCCTTCATGACAGCCAGACAACAACCTTTTTAAAGTCTGTTTCATGTTTGAAACTGACTCTTTCATCTCATGGCTTCTTTGCCTTTCAGCACTGAGGGTTCATCTTTGTTAAAAGCTGAACTGTCACCGCCTTAATAATGATCAAAGTGTTTAATAACCTGAGAGCATGAATAATTGACTGCGGAGTGCGTACAGAGTGGGGGTGCTTCATTATAATGTCTCAGCGGTGGCGTTTCAGAGGGGACAGCAGTTTTTAAATAGCTGAGTGAGAGCGTTCAGCATTAATTTAGTGTGGACATAATGAGGAGGATTTGGAAGAAGAATGAGGAAAATGTGAGAAGGAGGGGTGAGAGCTGGTTAACGGTAAAGCTTACTTCCTCCATGCTGAGTTTCCAGCATGTACTGTGTGCAGCCTCTGTTCCTCAAGCAGAGATTTACCTTAGGTCAACTACATAATGGCCAAAAATCTCTCGCACTTGTTAGATATTTGCTGGTGTTTTAACTTGGTTGTGGCACAGCGGATGTTTGGGATGCAGGCTCCGAGTTTAGAAGTCACAATGTGCCACAAACACACCAAACTGTTATCTGGCAATAGTTTGTAGTGGAGGTCTGTGTCACACAGGATTCATGCATCATCAATTTATCTGTTAATTTTTGGTCTTCTCTTTTTTATAAAATGTTGAAAAATGCTCATCAAAGTCCAGAGTGATGTTTTTAAATGTCCTGTCTTATGTAGACGACTGAATAGACACCAAAAACATGCAAAACATCCATCCTGAGTGATCCGATCATAAGTGGACAGCTTTACGCCCGCATACAAATAAACATGTACATCAATGCAACAAAAGGATGACATTTTTTACACAAATAAAGAAAATATCTTCATGTTTAAGGTTTGCATAAACTTAATTGTTAATTGTTAACTCAAAACCTCATTTGGGGACATGAGACGCTGACTCACCAAAAACACAAGTTACAGGTTAGTGGTCAGTTAACCAGACAACTTCCTGCTGTCTGACCTCGACTTTATAATCATGACTGCAGGATTAAAAGTATATAATAGTAATATAATCATAATTCAGGATATTGATAATAGTTTTCTTTGTTTCTCCATATATTTTGCTTACAAGCTGAAAACTAACTACATAGGAAAGATGTTACTATTTGTGAAGAAAGTGTGTGTGTGTGTGTGTGTGTGTGTGTGTGTGTCCTACCACATATGGACGTCTGATCTCCTCACACATTTCCAGGGCGATCAGGTCAGCCTTCTGAAGACCAACACTGCCGTCGACCAACAGGAACGTCCTCACCAGACTACAATATATATATATATAAAAAAAGGTTAGACACGTTTAACATGTAAATGGACGTGACTTGACTGATTCTGTGGTCATAAAAATAAGAACACAAACATGTTTCAGGAGGTGCAGCATAGTTAAACAGCAACCAGAATTATAGCCTCCCTCTCACCTCTCAGGTCCTCTTGGGTAAAAGATCATTTGTTTTCTTTTTCCCTAGAGGCTCTTAAAGTTTTTTGTTCTTCATGGCCAAAGTAGTAAAACACAAATAAATACTTAATGACAGTGCAGTGACTACACAGCACCACCTTGTGGACCAGGACACAATCCACAGGTAGGACAATCCAGAAGGACACTGTAGTCTACGCCACTGACCTCGATATTACAGTGCAGTGTGCGATTCTTTCAGAGTTACGGTGCAAACAAAAAGCATGAAGTATATTTGTGTGGCTGTTTATTCTGCCCAAGGTGAAAGGAAACGTGTTCTGTCTGAAAGGCAGCACAGCCTACCTGAAATAAAATATGTATTTATGGTTTTATTTTCCTTTCATGACAAATTCACCAAAAGTTCTAGACTTTGTTGGCCCAGTGGTTTGTCTAATGGTTAATATCTGGCAATATATTCTCCCTGTTTGTGCCGAGACTTTGTGAGTCTAGTTTAAATGCACAGTAGTTAAAGCTGGCTTAAGTAAGTGTCTCACTTTTTCCTTGTGTAAAGGTACGGCTCCACCATGTCCACAAAGTCCTGGGGTGCTTTGTGTCCATATCCAGGCATATCAACGATGGTGAAAGCTTTGCCCACTTTGAAGAAGTTCATCTTCTTTGTGTGACCCTGAGCGGGAAATACGAAGAGAGACAGACACACAAACTCAAGCGGTGTCAAGAAAAACAAAGAGTTCAAATCTTGACAATGAAATATCACATTCTCATACCCTTTTAATATTTTTTTGTAATCAGACATGCTAATTTCATATACATAGACTAACCTAATTAACCTAAAATCAGCGTATTGCAATGAACAGTGTCATTTTTATAAACATTACTTTAAAAAAAGTCACAAAAGTATTTTACAACTCTGCAAAGAAAGTTTTGAGTGAAAAAATAAATTGGGTAACGGCAAAATGGGCAACAACAGGAAAACAACACGACTCAATCTTCACTCTAAACCTGAGGTCTACTTGTACCATCCTTTGATGAGGCCAAGACCATTAAATCTGGTTGAAAGTGCTGGAAAAACTAGACGGTGGACCTGGAGATCAGATTCTTTTGTCACATTCTTATTGCCAAAGTTTAGTCTGATTTTTCAATATACTTTCTAGATGCTTTTTTTTTTTTTTTACTGTATGTCAGTTGAAAATACTCACTGGAGTTTTGGAGACTCTGACTTCGACCTCGGGAGTCAGTGAGAACAGACCTTTGATGAGAGACGACTTGCCCACGTTGCTTCTTCCGATAAAACATACCTGAGAAAACACAACAAGTTATACTATTATGATTTAAGGAATATTTTCCTTGAAAAGCTCTCTTCAGGTTTCACTGAGTGACCGTTTTAGCCCACACACCTGCTCTGATAGTCACGGCCTGCTCCGATTGGCTGCTACCGTTTTGCTGCTGCAGTACCAACGACCGCCAAGTCCCGCAGGACATGACTCGGGCTCATCCATCTCTCCGACACAAGACAGATGGGTGGAGGCCGACGCTGCCAGTAAGCTACGAATACATCATCCTCTGACAGAGTGCTAACTAACTCGGCATGCCAAAGAGACCCCATTGTCCAATCAACACAATGTCCTATTCTGACCCCTCCGGTGAGCACTACTGTCTATAAGGTCATAAATCTGCTCATTTATTATCAGCTGTCAACTGTTAATTATGTATGAGGCTAAAAAAGACATTAGGCTACATATTTCATTTATGGTGTCCATGTTTGGGTCGAGGACGGGCAATGTGAACAACTTCATGTTCAACATACTCACTCACTTAAACAGACACCTTGTCTGTCTTTGACAGTTTGACAGTCAATTCCAAGTCAAACAAGTCTTGACTGGTGAGTCTGTCCAGGGAAAGAGGCAAGCAAGGGTCTGTGAAATCATTCTGTAATGTCAGCAGGTTTAGGGCAGCAGACTGTGGCCGTCCTCATGAGGTCATTAAAGAATAAACTGTATTTTTGTTAGATTTGGTCGGTTCAATCTGACTGAACTACTGCAGGGTGAAAATGTCCAAGACTTGCTGAAAAAACCCTCCAATCATAAATTTTACATAAGCAGAGATTATAAATGTAATTTGCTTCACATTTTGATTTGCAGGAAAAAAAATTGATGTAAATTGTAGAACATTTTTAGTGAACTGTATCAGATGAATGAGAACATTTGTGATCACATGACATCATGGAATCATAAATAATTTAATTTACACCAATTGCTGCTCTCTCTTGTTACCTGTGAATGAAGCACCTGTAACCTTTAGCTTGCAGGCCTTCTGAAAACAATCCTGCATTAAAACATTTTTTAGGGCTGCAGTGATGTGAGCGTGTTGCTTCAGGTCATCAGTGAGACATGAAATACGATTCAGTCCGAGCACTTTGCATGTATGTGATCGGTCAATGCAGTATCTTTTTGGATGATGTCATACTGAGCTGCAGCAAAAGGCATAAACTCAGGTTCAGCTTTTTTACTGGCAGACCCTTCAGTTCTTTGCAGGGAGGTTACTGTGTTGACAACCCTGCAGGCATGTCATAGTGACCTCATTTAAAGAATTTAGTCGTGTGTTTCATAAAGTGTACAAATACATGAGGTTAGATTTCTCATTAGGGCTGTCCCGAATACCATTTTTGTGAATTACCCGCGAATATTTAAAGGTTCGACATCATGCAACAAAAGCTATTAAACTTGCAGGCGTTATCTTCTTATACTTTGCTATGATCAAAATTATGAGTCTAATGAGAGAGGTGGACAGGATCAGCCACAGTCCCTGCCTCCAAAATCTCAAAAGTCAACTTGATGTGCGAGTAAACGTTGAGCAGTTTAGAGTGCATAGGAAGGGTTGAACTTCCGCTCCTCACAACTCCGTGTGTGCAAAGCAGAAATACTCTGTAGCTAGTTCTTACGTGTGCAGGTGTGCAGACAATCTTTTGTCTCTTTTTTGGTGCTGCAGATGCAACGTCTCTTTCCTTCACATACTGATTGGGACATCGATTACCCAGGCAACATCAGTAGAAGCTTTGAAGCATTTGTGTCAACCCCATTTCTAATTAGAAACGTTTGTTGGGTTAAAGGGTCCTAACCATCAGGCTAGTCAAGTTATTTTTTAGTTAAACAACACATAGCGCGCAGACCTGATTAAATTTATTAACAGACAGGTGTATTACTCAGAGATGCAGAGGTGTCTGTTTGAAAGGAAGCTTTTACCACAGGTAGATATTTGGAGTTGTAGCATATACCTGGGGCGGATGGCAGGAATCAACAGATGTTTAAATTAAATGATGTGAGGCTGATGTTGAGGTACAGGTGCTGTTACTATTCTGAGAATTTGTCTGGATATAACTTAATTACTTCAGTAGACCGAGTAGAGATACACGTGCTTTGCAACATGTTACTGTACACTGACTTTCTTCAGAAAAATAAAAATACAAAACATTTTTTTAAAGTCATGTTGTTCACAGTCTGACCGCCCACTGACCTCTGGCTGTTTCAGTGCAGGTACGTGGTCCAGCCTCTCTGCAGAGGTGAAGTAATCAATCTTATGAGACGGTGAAGAGCAGAAGAGCTTTTCTGCTTTAACCATGTCCTCCAAACTGGGATGGAAGAGCTGGAACGGTGTCCTGTCTACTGACCTGAAAAACACATTCAAATCAACTAAAACATCCAATACATGTCAGAGAGTACAAACACATGTGCCCTATAGAATCTAGTCCAATATGAAAGGTGTAGAAACAAACCTGTCCAGGTACGCCTCCAGATCACTAAAGGGGTAAAGTAAACTTTGGACTTTCTTTGGCGAAAGCGCTGTGGCTTTCTGAAGCGAAGCAAGTTTATGGACTCTCTGCCGGGAAACAGAGCAAACCTGAGTCCTGGGCTGAAGCCGCAGACACCGCCGGAGACAAAACATCTTCCCCTGCTGATTTCAGACCTTCCTGCAGCTGAGAGGAGGACAGATTATCAGTCACAACAAGTGCAGCCTCGCCTAACAAATTCTTCAGCTTTAATTTAGGCAGGTGATCTGCAGGGTTGAATTTATTACTAACAGCAGTAGCAAATTCGTAGGTAGGAGGGTAAATTAACCCTGGGAGGATTTCAGCATGACGTGACCTTATGATCATATATTTCTGCTGATAGCAAGGAAAGGAAAGGAAATGAGAGAGAGCACTGAGGGGCTAATGTGTTTAAACAACAGCACACCGACTTAAACTTCTTTAAAATATATAACACATTTATGAACAATAATACCCTCCGAAAACTTGGTTTAAGATGTCTGTTAAACCCGATGTTTGTTTCAGCGTGAGGGTCAAGTGGGACAGGTAAGGCTAGCAAGCTAGCAAAACATTAGCACAACATGAACGATGCGTTTGAAATTATCGACATAAATGTATAAACGCGGGTTAATTTAACGACTTACCTGAATTTCAGTATGTTTACTGCTCAAAAATGGAATAATACCGCATGGTTTGCCCTAAATTCAGCGTTATCTACTGCTGTCATGCCTGTTTCCTCTGCAAGTTGCCATTTTCCTCCATGTTGTGTGCAGCGCTCAAAAGCGTCCGGCTGAAACAACATAAGTTTGCCATGAGTTCCATTTCAAATAGTTATTTGATTTTAATTTACTTTAGGTATTCGGATACTAATTTCACTTATTTTATTTAATAAACCAATGGAAAAAAGTTGCAGAATAGAAAACCGTTTTTAATGCCACATGTAAATCTGGAATTAGAAAATACTGTGAAGCCTTATAATTCACATTTTATCATAACTGTCCATAAATAAATAAAAGCATGTATTGATTTATTGATACCACCACCACCACCACTACTACTACTACTACTACTAATAATAATATTAATAATAATAATAATAATAATAATAATAATAATAATAATAATAATAATAACGACAACAATAATAATAATGATAAGTGTTTTATAATGTATATTTAAGAAAGCTATATTTCAAAAAAATAGTACTTTCGCTTCCTCCTTTTACTGCTTGGGGATATTGCTGTGGGGATATTGGTAATTCAGTTGCACACAAGTGGGTTTGTACAATAATTTGAGCTCATGATGGTATTACAGATTCATATAATTTAATAGTCAAACATTTAAGACAGAAACAAAGCAATACTGAGGGAAAACAGTGCACTTTTTGTACGTTTGCCCCTACAACCCTATTTTAACGTATTTTATGTATTTTTCTAAATGCGGGACAGCTCAAGCTATAGGACACAAATCATTATTTAACTACTGTGTCACACTTTGCTACATCCCAACATCCTGTTTCTCTGAAGACATGTCATATTATTAAGTGTAATAATATGACACAAAGTGTGAGGCCTTGAGACTCAAGTAGCAGACAATGAAATGAGACTCTGAAGAGGCTAAAACAAGAATGCTGTGATCCCGTCTCCATCCCTGTGCTATTCTAATATTACATACTTCATTGGCTCCTAATTAATGAGCGTGACTCCTCTTTTAGCTTCAGCTACATTCTTCACGTTGATGCATGGCTGCTGAAACATACAGAAACATTCTTGTGTTCCTGCTCTTGGATGAAAAACGTCTCCCATCCGCAGGGAAAGGTACAGTTTTGGCTGTCACATACATCCTCCATCACCCTCTTGTTGGGGATTATTGAGGATTATAATACCGACGTTTATGTTGAGCAAGCCAAAGAAACGTCTTCATAAATTTGGCTATAGGAGGTGGCTGTGATAGGAGCGACTCCAGGCTTCTCTCCCACTCTGCATTCTTTCACACTGAGTCTCCCAGTAGGAAATGGAGTTTCATCAATAGCTGTGTTCAAGTGGTGCTCAGGTTTCACAGGTTCATGCACACAAAGTGGTTAGCCTCCTTCTGTGAGTGTACTCCACATTCCTCCGTATGGGGAGAAGAAATCAGTTGTCATATTTATCTAGCTTTGATTAATAGCCTCAAAAGCCTTTTTTAATTTGAAATGTAGAATATTTGGTGCACTTCAGGGATCTCACTTCAGAATAAATCACTGTTATCCACTCACGACTCTCCCACAGTGTTTTCTCTCCACACGGTGGCAGCGCAGACTGCAGAAAGCGTCACTCTGCACTCAGGCTGATATGTTAAATATCTGCCGTCACCACCTTGTGCCAGTCCTCCCTCTGCTCCATCTGGCTTTTATGACCTGATGTGATTCATAGTATGTTCGCTGAGCTAATTAATTCACACATATCCAATTACAGCTCTCATATTCTGCCTGTCCTTTCCTCTTTTATTCTTACGTCTTGTCTCTTGTGTTAATGCTTGTGCCTTTTTCATTCATCACCTGTTTAAGTGAATATAGATTTCATATGCAGCTATTAAAATAGAAAATTAAATATGTGATTGATACATCCGCTTCTCTGTCCCTCGTGTTCCTTTATTGTTTATGTGTCTTGTGCAGCATTAAATGAGTGTTACGCTGGTGTTCAGCAGTTAATTGAATATCTTCGACTGAAATATGACAGAAAGGAAAAGTGGTTCGTTCTCCTTGGATTACTTTGCAAATTAAAGGCTGGTAGCTGCATTATTACCCAGGGAGATGAGACCGGAGGGAATCACCACCACAGACAGCTGATGGGGTGCTTAATAGGTGGACGTTTTTAGCCGTCACCCATTTATATGGCTTTTAGCACAATGGAACGCTTTAAACCCTCGAAAACCACGCTTCGCCGGGGGATTTTAAGAGGCACTTGTGTGGGAAACAAGACAGTGAGGGATATATAGCAGCAGAAGGGATAGATAAATGATGGAAGGAGCAAAGAGGAGGGGATAAGTGGGATATACGGGGGTGGGGAAAGGAGGGGAGGGCGGCCATGGGTGCTCCCATGACTCCATCGCCCCATCCTTCACTGTGAGCCAGAGGATCAAATGCCAGACCAATCAATCGTCCACCAAGCAGACATCCACAGCGCGGGCCATGATGGCATTTACCTCCCCAGGGTGCATATCAATAAAATAAAAAAAAAGATATCAAACAAAATTGATTGTCTCCAAACAACCAGCCCACCCAGACCTTCAAGCCAGCCTCTCGCGTCATCATCATCATTCGTTCTTTGGCTCTTTATTCGCTCTTCTGTCTCTCTACAATCCTCTTTGCCTCTCTGCCAGTTGCAATTCTTTTATTGCTCTTGATTGATGCCCAACAGACAATGTTTTCAGCAGCCGCTTAAAGACCTTGTGGTCTCTTTGGACAATGTAGAGCCAGAAAACAGTCCAGCTGCAACACTGACCACAAACACCTACACATGCACATTGATGATGCTTTAATCTGACACTGAATTATCACAGAGTTTGACCTGCCTGACCTTAAACCATTCATTTGCATGTTAACCACTGAGGCTTTCCCCAGCCGCCCCCTACTCTCCCTCCGATACCTCCCACTGCGATGTGACAGGGGCACAATGGGACGTGCGCCGTCAGAATACCAAAGCCCCTCTTGTTCCTTGCTTTTGTTTGTCCAGGAGGATGGAGTGCAGAGGAGTTTATCAAGGCAAGAGGTCAAACTATCAATACACCTCATACAAACACACACGGCTGTCACATGCACTCGCCTCAAGGGCAAAAAGACAACTAGAGACATCTAGAGATTAACACGGGCTGTATTTGTTCTGTCTGCCCATCTGGTCCGGCTGAAAGCGGTCGAGCCTAACACCTGTGGCAAACAGCCTCTATCTGCCACTGCTCAGTGTATGGAGGAGTGAAGCTCTGCCTCTGGAAGCAAATGCTGTGTCACTCAGTTCTAGCCTAGCTCGCACCCTCCAGCATTTTCAGTCTCATTACTCTATCTGTCTCTGTTAAAGCTGGGGCTGGTAAGACTTGTAAAACAAAGCAAGAGCAAGTTACATTTACTCTCCCCGTCCCTCTTCCCTCCAGAGCCACAGAAACAGACAGCCCTGCAGCTCTCATGGGCCAGCTGGGAGATTTGTTAGCAGCTAATTTGCTACGTTAAACAAGCTCTTTTAGCTTTTATTATCTCATAAATACATAAATAAACAACTCTGTTAAATGCCACAATCATGTAAATACAAGCAAAATAGCTTTCATGAACATACCTCAGTTCATAAAGGCTCCCCAACATGACAGTTACTCCTGACTGCTGTGTGTGCTTTGTGGCTAGAAACAGTGCTAATGTTAGCAGCTAAAGGACTGGGTTGCTCTGTCCTTTGGTTCAGGGGCTGTCTGTTTTGTGGTAATGTTAGCTGTTGAAGAAGTTTGTTGCTGCCACAGCAGTCCTCTTGCTGGGCTCAGAAGTTGTGTGCTTTGTGCTAACATTAGCCACTGAAGGAGGCTGTTTCTGCCACTGTGACTCGGCTCAGGGGCTGCGTGTTTTGTGCTACTTGGTTAGTGCCTGTGCTTGTTCTTTGGCTCGGGGCCTGCATGCTTTGTGCTTACATTAGCCACTTAAGGAGTGCTTTAGCCGCTTAAGTTTTGGCTGCAGCTGCTCTTTTGCTGGGCTCAGGGGCTGTGTGCTTTGTGCTAGCATCAGTCGCTGAAGGAGACTGTTTCTGCCATCATGGCTCTATAAAAAGGCTCAGGGACAAGGTGATTCATGCTACCAAGCTAACCAGCTCAGCAGGCTCAGTGGCTGTGTTCTGTGAACATATAACAAATCTTATTATAATGAATGTAAACAACCAACATGACTATTGTTAGTGCTGCTGTCAAGCTAGCATAACATTAGGAAAATGTTGCTGCACTTTCTCTGCCATTCTTGTTTCACTAGCTTGCAAATAGCTTTAGCAATACGTCTGTAGCCTTGTGGAAGACTCTCATCATGCACAATGACTGTTGTCAGGCAGATGGGTATGAAGGTAAACAGCCTGTCCAATCTTCATATGGGCCGAATGAGACGATTGGATGGGCTTATTGGAGATAAGATTAGTCTTTTGTTTGCCCGAGCATTTGATTTAGTGATTTCTGTCAGGATATCAAGAGATTTTCCACAAATATAACAAAAAAAGCTTTTAAAATAACTTGCCCACCCTCATGTCAAGTAAATGGATCAATCAGAGGAGCAGCTACCCTCGCTCTTGTTGAAAAAGAAATAAAAAGTCGCCGTTCCACATGAGGCGATTCATCTGGCTATAACACTCGCATCAATAATCTTCACACTCCTCACTAAACATGAGCTAAAACTGAAAAACGGGGCTCAGTTAGCTCTACTGACCCAGCAACATTTAATAAAAACTAAATTAAAGCATAAATCAAGAGCTTTTGTGATACGAGCTGCACCGTGTTTCTATTTAAGATCAAGCCACGGGCTGTGTCTCTCCTTGTTCTTCTGTGTCTCCCTCTAAGCATCTCCCATGAATACAGCATAAATATTTTGGCAGGTGGTGTTTGGAGGATATTAGAGCACAAGCACTGAGCGCTCAGGGATATCGATTTTGCTTTAGCAGCCAAGAACCGTGGCTCTCCTGGCATTGATACGTCGAAGAGGTTGAACAAGGAGGAATGACCTTGAGCGAGGAAGTGATCTTGACAAATAAAGCCCCAGGAAGGAGATGCAGGGAAACAAAACACTGGAGATGTCAGAGTGCAGAGACTGTGGGGTGACACTGTGAGGTCTTCAGAAAGATAATAAGACTCAGATTTTGGAGTATTTGATGTTTAAAGCATCTCTTTTCCTTCCGATTGCTATTGATTTAGGAGCAGGAGTCTGCTTGGAGAAGACGTCCAACTATCTGTTCAGGCTGGAATCGTAGTGCTGGAGATGTTAATGTGCATCTGTGCAGGGGAAGGAAAAATGGGCCTCCTTATATTTTAACAGGTTACAGCTGTTGAGTATAAAAACGTTGTATGAGTATAAAAGAAACAGCCACACAAACATCTCCCAACAACAGCAGCACATGTTCAGGAGCTCTCTTAAAAATGAAGGTTAGCACACATCTCTCCTGGAAGATGTTCACAGTGTGTTGATGTTGTCAGTGGTTCACATGAAAAGAGCTCGACACAGACGTTTAAACATGGCTTACTTCCTCATCTGAAGCGGGTGTGAATGTTGGATCGTCTGACTTGGAAGTTATAAAACTTTATGGACACAACCGCTAAATTTCAGTGTTGCTGTTTGATGATCTGATAAGCAGCTGTGATGGAGCACGCTGGCATTTCAAGCTTCATATAAGCTTTGGCTGAACTTTGGAATTCAAAAAAAGCATGGCGCATTTTGCCCCTTATTGTTTTCACAACTGTATACAGAGAAATCACTTCACAGCTGAAGTCTCGTAGTGCACAAAACATTTCTGGAGCTTCACAGCAAAACAGAGTTGCAGCATTCTCCTTAACTGGAGACTTGTCAGAAAAACAACCAAAACAAGACATAAAATGGCTCCATGCAGCTCGTCCAACATAATCCAAGTCTCTGGAAGCCCCACCATCCTAAACTGATTCACCCTCAACGCACGGGCAAGCTTGTGCACAAACTTGATTGCTAACATTTTTAGCTTAGCAGCTACAGTGAAGATTTCGTTTGATAAAAAGGGGTAAATAACGTCTTTTCAAATCAGTTTGGGATCTCAGGGTCTCCCGACACATGGGTTACACCAGACGAACTGTATGGAGCCGTTTAATGTTTTTCACTGTTGTTAAACACTTCTGTAAAAAACAAACCAAACCCACTGATTTTTAGGAGAATGCTATATGCTGTTTTGTTGTAAGCCTCTGGAAATGTTTGGCTGACTTTCTATATGCATGAGAGTGAGAAGATAATAAACTGAATTTTTCATTTTTGGGTGAAGCTTTATCCTTTAAGGGTGAGACGATTTCACAGGAGCAGAACTTCGGAAACTTGTCTTGAATAATTGCTGTCTTACAGTTGACCACATGTTTTGATTCCTGGGGCGTTTTAACTAATCTGCTTATTTCAGAGTGTGTTGACGCTACAGTCTATTACAGGTCAAGGGTATATGTAGTCTGATTTTTACATGCTCCAACAACAAACAACACTTGAAACAACAAGTGCAAACTTGACCTTTCTCTTCCTGGGTCGTAGGAAAAATGCATACGAGACCAATTAAAAACCACGGGGACGCCGCTCTTTCAGAACAAACATTGCAGTAAAGGAAAACACATGCTGAGGAATATGGCACTGCCTCCGAGCAACGCCTGAATCTTCGAAACCTTGAGCTTGTTTATTCATCTGATGCATTCATCCATGTGGAAATGAGGTGTGAAAGCGCGGCGGTACTCCTACAGGCCAACCCTCGGCTGGTTATCAGCGCAGTGCTGTATGGAGCGACTCTGTGAGGTAACCTCCAAGGTCACGTTTCAGGATTTAGACCGCTCCCTACCTCAACAGGACCATTACCCCTGCCAGCACCTCACTTGCTCTGCTCTCTATCGCTTTTCTTTGTCTGTCACACACACATACACAAACACACACATACACACACACAAACTCACAATCCTCCAACCCCCTCTTTGTGTCTCCGTCTTTCTGTCTTTCATTCCACAGAGATGATTTATTTTGTTTCTCCCCTCTCCTCCTCCAGTCCTCAGCCGCCCTCGGGGTCAGAGCCGAGCTCCATCACTCTGTCTGGATTCTTAATCCCCACACTGGAGACGCCCGTGCCAATACAGGAGAATAACAGATTAAAAAACACAGCCCAAGCCCCGAGTATCTCCCCCATTCTCTCCCCCTGCCTCCCTCCATCCTCACAACAGATAAGTGGAAAAATAAACTTGGGGAGGCTAAGCCGGAGTTGAGAGGCGAGTCATCGAACCAGGGATGACAGAGAAGCTCCCAGCACGGTGGTTAATGAAGGTGATGCAGCAAAGCAAGGCCCTCTGCAGAGGCTCTCTGAGTTATAACGCTGGAGCCTTGGGAGGTGACACGACTGCAGGCGGGAAGGTTTCCACTTGGCTGCAATTGTCTAAGGAAGATACATGGTTGACCCCAAACGAAAATATGAGTAGCAGAACATAAAAATAATGAAACCTGAGGCTCCATTTTCACATAACCAAAAAAAATGGCTCTTTCACCTATAGGAGGTCGCTGTCAGCTTTGGCTCCGAAGTGAATGGATGGAGGATGGAGCACTATTGTTAATGGAAACGGAAAATCCAAGGAATCTTATTAAAGAGAATCTAAAAATAAGAACAGAGACGGGAGAAGAAAAAAACTGGCAAAATGGCAAGAAAATGTGTTGACTCTGGAGGTCAAATCCACAGAGGCCGAACAGAACTGAACAGCGTGCCTAACCACTGATCCGAGACCAGTTCTGCTATGAACCCACGCTGGTATTTGCATGACTTCACAACCCGACCAGTGACCTTAAACCAGAGTCTTTGACAAAGCGGTCGCAGTCCTTTCATTCTGATAGGAGGTTCCTGTCCTTGTTGTGTGAGAGATGGGCATGGAGGGCGGGTGAGGGGGGGGTAGAGGAGGAGGCGAGGAGGGGTGGGGCTGCTACAAGAGAGATAATGGCTGTGTCAGTTTCACACTGCTCTCCTCATAAAAGCTGAGCCAGGAGGAAGCTGAGAGGGATGCAAGTGCATGTGTGGACACGTGCACGAGTGTCTGTCCAGGCAAGACTGCACACGCTCGAGTGTCTGCGTCAGGCTCAGCTTGATCCGTCGCCAACGTACATGTGTGCTGACCTTGAAACTCTGAGGTGCACCCTTTGTTTTCTGACACAAAAGAATAAATGGAAATGTTTAATGTCACTGTGATTTTAACGCTTTGATGTCGTGTTGTAAAGATGAAGAAGAACATTAACATTGTTAGCAAGGTGTGAAAAAAAACTATGCCGGAAACATTTACAGCGATCAGTTACACATATGACCATGCAACTATTATGTGAAGACAGAACTGATCCTTTAATGCTATCACACAAAATATTAGTCAGTTAAAGATTAGCTTGTTGTATCCACTCCCATGATACCTTGCATAAATTATGAGTTACCTTTTACTTAACTGAAACCGGCATTTTCCATAGTAACAGGAAGCTAATCCTGCTTCTTACAGCGAATGGTACTGTTTAACACCATATTATCACTTGGCCCACTACAGCCTTGAAAGTGCTGCTGGTGCAGCTATGGTCAGTTATGATGATACCTTTTTACTCATGCTCGTTTCTACCGAGCAACACAGGTGTCACCCATAATAGCTTCCCCAGGAAACTCCTGTTGAGTTGCACAGTTCCAGAAGAGTTTTTCCATATTCTGTATCCTCTGTCACCCATGAGCCACTGTTGCTATGGAGAAGAAGACAGTCAGACGTTTGAAATTAGGGTTTTAAAATTCAAACGAGTTTCAAAAGTTTTGTAATCAGTTCAGTAATCTTTGACTTTTTTTTCATTAAAGGACCAGATATTTTTATAAAGGTTTTGTCCATCTCTTGTTCTGATGATTCAACCGTGAAAATCTTGTTCTGATCCAATCTGTAGAAGCGTTTCAAAAAGGACTCATGGGAAAATGAATCGTAATAAAGGGCATTGGATTTTGCTACTCTCACTTTTTCAATATAAATAGTGATATTGTCACTAAAGTTATGGTATTGTTACCTTCTCATATTGAGTAGAAGGAGTTAAAAATACTGGAATCTTATTTTCTTTCGTGTTATCCTCATGTTATTACCTTTCTGTAGGTGAGCTATTTTGCCATCCAGTGGCTGTGTATTGGGTCACCCAGTTTTTTTATAGCAGCTAATTCATAAGACAGTCATTAGTCTGGGTTTTAATGGAAAGTTTGGAGTCCCAGATGATTTATCCAGCCTCAGGGGCAAACCAAAGAGCTTCTCTGTGATTGTACAATTTAAAAATGAGTAAAAATGTCACCACGCTTCAGATGAAAAAGAGAAAAAAAAAAACAGAAGAAAGTTTTCTGTGTCTGTGTGTGCTCGGGCTTACAGACTCATTGTTCACTCCTCCACACCTCTGTGACTCTTTAAGAGGACAGTAGGGTGTGTTGGGGGTGAGGAGGGGTGTGGTGTCCTCCAAATCCCCGTCATCCTTCCTCCTCCTCCCTCCGGCCCTAAAGAAAGTCTCAGGGCCCTGACGACGGGACACCCCTCTCCCATGGCTTCACTGCGGCCAGTGTACACGCTGTTGTCTCATTGTGACTCGCTGGACTCTGACAGCACAGCCTGCACTCACAATGTGTTTATTGGACACGGCTGCATGTGGCACTTCAACCCCTCGAGTCCCCCGGGCCCCTGAGCACCGTCTGGGAGGTGGGGGCCCCGGCTGGACGATGAGGTCATCTTTACAGGGACGATGAGGAGGCAGAGTGGCGGCACAGGGGGGGGAGGATGAAGGCCAAACCGAGCGACTAAAAGACATTGTCTGTTTGGACACTGAATAAGTCTATTGTCAGGAGCAAAGAGGATTAGGGTGAGAGGTGTGTGAACAGACGGAGAGGTGAGGGAAGGTAAAGACAGAAATGGACTAAAGCCTTATTCAGCTTCCAGTTAAATATTTACCCTCCTCTTCCATTAACTAAATTCATCGTTCCAGATGGCATTTGCCCACTGTCGGATTACAGGGTATGATCCTGTAATAGACATTAATATTCCATAATGAAAAATAATACAGTCCACTACATTAAATCATTGACACAAAGCAGACGATCCAAGAAACCTGTGTTTTTACCTGTAGCTCAAACTAGAGCAGCTTATTTTATGACCGCAGAAGGTAAAGACTCATAACGGCTTTATTCTTTGTTCTGTTGTCGTCTGGGTTCACAAATGTGGCCATATGTTGGTGTCTATCAGGCTAACAAGGTGAGCAAAAACCTGCTTTGTTCTACTATCACGCTGATCTGATGAAACCCTCAAGGTGTCTTCACACTAAGCAAATTTAGTTTCCCGTTATTTGCTCAACTTGTTTTTGAAGCGCTTGTGTATTCACACTAAACAGCCAGTGCACCGAATGTACCAGTGTTCCTACCTCCTTCCAGCCATTTCCCACTTCTCATACTCGTCCACCAGATACCCTCGGACTTTCCCTTTTCCTCTGTTCCCATCTACCCTCCACTCACCTCGCTCCCCTCACCTGAGCTTCAGCACTAAACAGGCTAATATGGGCGAGGCTAAACTAAACCAGTGGATACATTTTGACCTGTTTGTGACGCTGGAGGAAAAGTCAAGGAATTACCAGTTTATTACACTTTATCCTGCAGGGAACCATGAGTATCTGTAGCTAATTTCATGGAACTAGATTCAAGAGTTATGAAGACTTTTCACTCTGAACCTAAAAAGCTGCTAGTGCTACATGCAGGCTGCTGTCGAAACAGCCATAAAATGTACGTCCTATGTCTTTCAGAAAAAAAGGAAAGATGTGAAGGAGAAATCACGAGGACTGACGGAAGGCGAATCACGCTTTTAGGAGAATCTGCATGCACTTACACCAGGCTACGCAATCACGCAACGCTGGACGATTGTAGCATCACTTTAAATGCTGGTGCAAGAAACTGTGACATGGCATCATCTCCTTTCCCTCCATAGAGGACGGTCCAGTGCACCCTCTGCTAAAGGAGATCAGAAGAGAAGCTTTGCAGCACCTTTCCTTAGTCCGCTAGGGACCTTCATAAGCAAAAAAAAATCAAAGGAATCACCAAAGTCTTCTTCAGGGTTTATTGTCTTGGAAACATGGTCCATCAAATAGACACCACCACTGCCATCCGTCTAGACAGACAAAAGAAGAGGAGAGAAATAAAGATGGGGAAAATAAGACACGACAGAGGGCCGGTTCATATTGAGGTTATAACCTCACAAAGCCACACAACAAACAACCCGCAGAGAGACAACCTCTGCGAGCGCTCTCACCCTTCAGTCTCTTCTTATATCGACATGTGTGATCGTGTGTGCCACTCTCCTCCTCCGAGCGTGGAATTTGCCGCCTGCGAGTCTTTTCTCTCCCCGAACGACAACAAGCTGCCCACTTGTCTTGTTAGAGCGGTGATTGATTGAGCGGGTCTGGCAGTCCTGAGCCCCCTGCTCGGTTCATTTGTTATACATTTATAGTTCATAATCCATCTGCTCTCACCTCTTCACATTCCATGTCATTTTTCATCCTCCTTTTGTATCAGGGGGGTCATTTTTCTATACGGCCGTGATAGATTGTTTAGTGTCTGCTGTCTATAATTGGCCCAGATAGTGGGAAGACTCACATGTGTTTATCATTAGAGCCCGATGCCTGTGAGCAGATCTCTTCATCATCATTCACAATGGATGTCTAAACTTCATTTATTGAGCTGATTTGATTCATTAAGCCATTCCTGAACCTGTTTGAAGATGGAGGGATGCTTCATAATTACACTTTTCATTAAGAATTTCACATGACAGCAAATAAGGTCTGTTTAGGAAACTTTTTTCTATTGTTTTTAATGCCGGAGTGCTGTTTATCCTTCCTGTATGTGTCCAGCAGGTGGCAGTAGAGGACCATGCATGAACGAGCGGCGGCTGAGTCATTCAGAGTTTACCATCTGTTGCTCTGCAAGAGTTCCCAGGAGATGCCAGACACAGGAGGTAGACCTAATGCTCGTTGCTCAGGCTCATCCCAGTTTTTATTATTTTTTTATTATTTGTCTCCGCAGGTCTCTGCTCTGTTTTTCCTGGTCACTTTTTTAAATTACAGTCTGAATTAGAGAGCCCGAGGCAGGGCTGAGGTTCACGCGCCTTCCCAACCTCCGGGTCGAGAGAAGAGTGGAGTAAAATAAAAATCCACTTGAAAAAGCCCTTCATCACACATAATTGATTTTAATGATAGCTTAACATTATTTTGAAATGAAAAACCCAAATCAACAGCTCATGAGCTGCAATCAAGCTAATGCAAAACCAGCCCGCCTGCCAATGACTTGTTTTTTAGGCAGCTGCTTCGATGAGAGCAGCTTCGCACCTGAAAAACGAACCGACATTTTAAAAAACACAGTTGCTCCACGAGCTTACAGTAGCAGAAGCTTACAGGACGAGGTTAAACAACACTCTTCATGTATTTCAAATACAGCGCCCACGAGGATTTTCTGAACTCAATTTGTGGTTGCCTGCCAAAAACAGTTGTAAAGATCTGGGATTAATGTTGACCCATTTCCTGAGGAGGGATTTTTCAGATTTGTCAGGAGAGCTACTTCACCTATGCTTAACCCATGAGTGATACAAACCCGAGTGAAAGTTACTGGGTTGGAAAGAGAATTAGTTACCATCAAAAAATAACTCTTAGACTTCCTGTGTTGATCTGAATGTTGCAGGAAATTCACAGGCTCATTTGTGTTAAAGGTTGTATGAATGAGTCAACAAAGCCTCGGCCAGTTTAGGCTCATTTAATTTATATTTTTATTGATGTAATAAAAATGTCGTTGTGCTCACTATTATATTTCAATAAAGGCACCGAGGAGAACAATTGGACAGAAAAGGTTTGCAGGTTTATAAGAACAATGTGCCTTACAGGAATTGTTCTGCTCGACCTTACGCTGATGGAAAATCAGGTGAAATCTCGTAGTCCACAAAACATTTCTGGAGCTTCACAGCAAAACAGTGTTGCAGCATTCTCCTAAACAACTGAAGTAGCTGGAGACTTGTTTTAAAATGTTAAAAAAACAAACATAAAATGGCTCCATACAGCTTGTCTGGCATAATCCAAGACTACAGAAGCCCTGAGATCCCACATTTATTAGAAAATATCTCATTTACACCATTTTTTAAGTTGAAATCTTCACTTTAGCTGCTAAGCTAAAATCATTAGCACGAGCTCGACTGCGAGTCACAAGTTCAAATAATGTTTTTCACATCAATTTGAAGACGAGCTGTACAGAGATAGTTTTTTTCAGTTATTTTTTTACGTTTTAAAACAAGTCCCCAGCTACTTCAGTTGTTTAGTTGAATGCTGCAACACTGTTCTGCTGTGAAGCTCCAGAAATGTTTTGTGGACTACGAAACTTCACTGTCCCCAGGCATGAGGGTGACCAGATAGTGAACAAATTTTCCTTTTTGGGTGAATTGTTCCTTTAAATCCTAAGTTTGGAAATGTCCTCTGTGCTGCTACAGATCACATGACTTGAAAAAGAAAAGGACTCTGGGCTTTGTTGACTATAAATATCAGAGTTTGATCACGACAGGCCAAAGAAATCGTTCTCCCGTACATGATAACAGTCCTGAACGTTCTGCATGCCATGTCACATGTCTGCTGTGGAGTCATTTATATACACAGGCAGCCTCTCTAGCTAATCCGAAGGCTACAGAGTATTACGAGCAGATGATCAGACAAAGGTGCTCCAAAAATAACAGTGTAATAGTGAGAGCTCTTTTCAGTGTCAGGCAAGAACCCGTCCTCAACCCCCTCAGTGGGTGTTGTAATCTGTATGGCTGACTGACCTCTATATGTGTGTGTGTGAGTGTGTGTGAGAGAGGGAGAGGATCCTCAGACAGAGTGAGGGAGTTGTATAATGAGAAAGAAGGAGCTGCTGGGAAAGGTATGATTTCTCTTGCCGTGCCACTGAGTGCACACTCTGGTGCTGCTGAGGCCCCCGGCAGCTCACTCCCCCTCTTTGTCCTCATCGCTCCAGAGGACAGCGGTGCTCCGGGAGGCGCTGAGGATCCTTTTGGCCGTGTACACGGCCAGCCATGTTGGAATAAATCTGTCCTGTAGCTATAAGCATTATCTCCTGAGCCCTGGGCTGGCATCAAGAGCTACAGCTAAGGCGGGGACGATGCCATGCAGGCAGGAGAGGAATAACTGAGAGGTGGAGGAAAGGGTGGAAGAACGTAAGGGTAAACTGATGGAGGACTGACTTTAAGTAAAGGATTAGTTTGACATTTTGTTGATTATTAATCCACCAAGAGCTTAAGTTTTTAGGTTTGTTTGTTTGACAGCAAAATGACAAACATTATATTAGTCTGCTTTTAATAAGACTTGTAGGAAGGGGCCGAAGAAGAACCCATTACACTTTGGAGAAACACAAATTATTTTTCACTTTCTTCACTTTAAGACAGGACATTGGGCCTGACATTTTCAAATCCAGCAGATGCTAAAGTCAATTGTAGAAATACATTGACTCCATATCCTGATCCACATTCACAGGTACTGGACCAGTAATCCTCTGCAGTAGCTGACACATGTAATTTCTCAAACTTCAGGCAGAAAGCAATAGTTTATGGAGCACTTCAATAGTACATACTACAGTACAGTTAATGGTTTACATTAGTGCACATAATTAATGCTCAGATGAGATGACGAGGCTTCAGGTCGACACAACCATATTTTGAAATAATTCTAAAAGTTTTGGAAATATATACAGACACATTGTGGTTGTGCTTGGAGATTGGAGATCTGCACTGTCCAAGCGCCCTTTAGTTGGCTATGCTTCAGAAAGTAATGAGAGAAACATAGCTGAGAAGATCGATGCTGGTCGATAACGGCACTATACTAACAGAAAAGTTAAAAGTGTCAGAGGTAGTTAAATACCGGTGGTGCTCACACTGAAGCTGTCAAATCTGATACTTTGGTGAGACCAAAACTGAAGCCTGAACTGTTCTCCCCAGACTGTCTTAATACTGCAGATCATGTTGCAGATCATGTTGGTCTGGTTAGGTTTAGCCACAAAAACACTTGGTTAGGTTGAGGAAATGTTTCAACTAAACTAATTCTGTCACCACAAACACGGCTGAAAATTATCTCGCAGTCTGAGCAAAAACTATCTGGTTGTGTTGCTACAAACAGACAGAAAAGGTCCAAACGTCTTGTTAAAGGTATTCAATGGTTTCCTGCTTACAAATGTTGAAACGCTGTCTCGAACAGTGGTCTGTGGCTTGGCAGACATGTTGTGACAAGAAAGTCAGCTTTAATACATGTAATTTTTAACCAACTGATAACTCACGCTGACTTTGACGATCCCCTGACTTTTTATCTAACAGGATTAGCGTTGCATGACATTCCCAGCAGCCTCAGCTGTACTTTGTGTTAAGTGCTAACTGGAAATGTTGCTCGCTAACATGCTAAACTAAACTGGTGAACATGCATGCTAATCAGCAGCATGTTAGCATTGTCACCGGGAGCACTTCGCTTTCAAGGTGGAAAGAGCAGCAGTGACGGTGCTCGGGACCGAACAGCAGGAGCATTTCTTCTGGCTGCGACACATTTCTCGTCCACTGAAGACATTCTGACAGATCTAGGATCAGTATCTCTGCCTCCGCTGCGGATGAGAAGAGCCTCTGCTCTCTGATTCGAACAATAAAAGCTGTAATTTACTGTCGATGCTAAAAAAAAATCTGCCTTTAATCAAACTCCACTGTGTCAGCTGTCTGTACGAAAAATAAATAGACAGTACATATTTTCTTCTGTCAGTGACAATCAAATTTGCTGCAAGAAAAACTTGGCACAATCAATCTGTGGCTGTTTGTCCTTATTCCCCTCACTGAATAGAGTTTGTAACACTGATTATATACACTAGGTGCCAATCTTGTAAAAAATGATTGACTGATTGATTGGTGCTCTTCAAATATTGATTTCAAGTGACGCTGAAAGTTGAGCTAAGAATAAAATCTTCCCTCTAACGATTATATTTTTGTTGACGATAAAATGTATCTCTAAGGCTATGTTCACACATCTGTTTCTCAAATCAGATCTGATT
Source organism: Pagrus major (assembly GCF_040436345.1). Taxonomy (NCBI): domain Eukaryota; kingdom Metazoa; phylum Chordata; class Actinopteri; order Spariformes; family Sparidae; genus Pagrus; species Pagrus major. The sequence goes on from NC_133223.1 coordinate 31,894,979, forward strand.
TTTGGGTTGCTATGGTAGCGACGTATGCACAAGTAACTCCATACGCTGGTGACGAGGCTTTCCAACACGAAAGCATGATCAATCATCTCGCTCTCCAAACAATCAGTCTGTCAGGTCGAGGAGCGGACAGTTTGTTTCAGCGTTGCTGTGTTGTCTTCTCACCGCTCTGCTGGATACAGATGTTGTTACAAGATGTATTATATTTAACATAGACAATTGTACTTTTTACAGTGCATTTATTGTGTGTGTTATATTAGAAAAGGTTTTTTTAAAAGCAATATCATGTAGAAATTGGCATTTTGTGCGATTTGACTGTCGTAAATACAAACCCCAGGTCTGTAACAATTTGTCAGCCGTAGTGTAGGTGCTAACTGCCGACATTAATTGTTACGTCACAACAGTGTTGTGTTGAAATTCAAAATCTTGAAGTAAACATGTGTGACGCTGTGATCTCTCTCACTGAAGTTACATAGACACCACTCACCCTATTACAAGACACTGTGCCGTAAAAAGTGACATAATGATGCTTTAATAAACTGAAAAGTCGCTTAATGTGGAAACAGAAACACATTTTTTTTTGCAAATGTATATCTGAGTGTGACTGTTAGAAGGTTAATGACCAACAGCGATGGAATATGTTCGCACTCAGACATGCTAACATGTCACTGCTAAATCATAAACCTGAGTGTTGAAGAACAGCACCAGACATTGTGACGTAAACTCCTCCCTGGATACAAACATCAGTGCCTCGGGCAGAGTGGGCAGAAACATCGCCAAGCTAAAAGCCAACCATGATGTTCTTTGTTCATACAGACCTCAGTTATGGGATTAAAATGGATATTCCTTCGAGCTTTGTTGAACAGAAAAGTGCTGCTTTCTGGGGCCCTGTCACTACTCTGCGGCAGACGTAGTCCAGGCGCACCCATCAAAGCTAGTTTATTTGTTCAGCGCTCATAAATAGAGCAGTTTCATCTTCACCCACGACAGGGTGTTATTCCCTGTGTTATTTCATTACGCCACATTTTTGCCCTCTTAGTAATACTTAATAGGTTTAGCAGATTGACACGCTGGGTTGCCAAAAAAAAGTGCAAAGAAAAAAAAAAGACAGATAGAGAGGAAGCCAAAGGTGGAGGGAGAAACTGACAGAGACAGATGTGCAGAGAGCGAAAGAGAGAAGCCGGAGTCGGAGAAATGAGAGAGTGATCGGTTAAATGAAAGGGACCGAGCGGCGGTCCACTCCAGCTCTGCGGTTGCGGGTGTCTGTCCAGGCTTAGCAGCCTGCGGATGAGAATGGGCCACAGTCGCTGAGATGTGCTGCTAGCTTTGGCTGGCTCACTCGGCCTCTTTTTGGCTCTGTGCTGCCCTTCTCCTCTATAAAAGGAGAGCGCTGGCTAACGTCAGTGAGGCCACACTCCTTATAGCCCAGAACAACCCCTGGCTCTTGGGACTGCTTACTCATCCCCATTTGGCAACCGTGCATCTTGCGAAAAAGCCTCCAACTCCTCCACCTCTCACAATCCCAAACGAGCTCCGGTGGAAAAAGCGACAGCCGCAACACTTTCTCATGGTTAAAAGTCTCCGCTTAAGGACATTGAACTCGTCTCCAAATCTGTCATTTTTTTTCTTTTTCCTCCTCAAGTCATCATCGTGAAGAGCAGCCTGAGGGTGATTATGACATTAGTGTGGGAATGATGGTCGTGAGAGACGAAATTGAATTAAAACAGTAATTAAGAGAGTCGTTTTTGTTTCCAAGGACACGTAAAAACATACAGCGCAGACGGTTCATGATGCAGGAGGCGTTTAACTCGCCACTTTCATGTCTGGAGGTGGAGGCGATGGTGGTGGAGCTGCAGCAAGCGAGAACCATCGCCAAGCCACTGACCACAGTTCAAGTTACAACATTTATAAATGTGAAACTACTGAATATTTTTAACGTGGGACCATGGCATTGCAACATTTTTAAGCCTTACACCACTGAATATTTTCAAGGAGATCTTGGGACGATCTCCAGCCGTGTTTGTGCTGACTAAGCTGGCTGACTTGAACAAGACCTCGGGACAAGTCGAGCCATGTTAGTGACCCTCACCAAGTGGGTTTTGTGCCTAAAATAAACCAGACCACGGTGCTGTCACATCATGAAATTGAAAACTGAACCCAAAGAAACGTAAAGCTGCAACATAAAGAAATGTAAAGTTTCAACATGTCTGCGGTCTGTCCTCACACCTCTTTTGGATCGAACGTCTGTTTTTTAAAAAGAATAACACGTGCACATCTGGTTTGAGGAGGTTTTCCATGGGTCGGTTTCCGAATCAGGTCCAAAACTTTCATCAGCTCTCACTTTAGTCATTTTATAAAGATTGAAACTCTGCTGGAAAATCCCTGAAATCCTGTTTGCTCAGTGAAATAATGCTTTTATTTTAGCTCATGACATTACAGAGCATGTGCTATTAAAGCAACCACAGCATCGAAGCTAATAAACCCAGATCCCCGACCCTTCCTTACTCACTAGCTCCAGACTGTCTTTGGTGAATTACCTTTAGTCAGAGGGAGGGGCCACTTTCCCTGTAAGACAATGAACATTGGCAGTCAATAAACAGAAGGGCGTGGACACACAGAGCGCCACAAAGCCTCCGGTTCCGTTGTGGCCATGTGTGACACCATGTGAACAAGAATCAAAATCCCTTCTGTCATTCATCAGCCCCTCAGCGGTCGCCCGTTGTCATGACTCCTCCGCCACCAACAGTAGGACTTCCTCTTTTGTTCGTCACGACTTCCATCCCACTGCGGTCCAAACCTTTATGACATGCTGTGATTTGTCATTAGTCATTCAGTTAAAACGCCTTCAGAGTTTATTCTCCCAAGAAGGGGCACAAACAACGGCCTGTCTTTGTTCTTTAATTCACCCGGCTTGTAACATCATCATCATCATCACAGGTAAAAAAGTCGCTGGCAGCCGATGACGTCTGGTGAATATGAAGTCGTTTACGCAGCGATTCTGGAACTTTATGCCACAGCTCAAGGCTTTGCTGACTCCCTGTTGGCTAAATGTTAGCCATCGTGCTGTGAGGCACAGCCACTCATGAGTGAATGACAGCTTCTTGACAGCTTCATTAAGACCACAGATGGCGGGGGAAGTGGAGAGAAGCTAGAACAAATGTAACGCTTGCGAAATGTGAGGGAGGCCGCAGGACCTTTTCACAGCTTGTGCGGCTGGCCCACGTCCAAGCAGCCTGTCTGGGCAGCCCGGCCCCTCTATCTGAAATCTGGCTTGAGCTGAGATCACGGAGCCCCTGCAGGTGAGATCTGATGTCACGTTGGTAACTGCTCTGCTGCTGGTGGGTGAGGTCCAACTGCTCCCTCCTACAGACGAGGGAGGGGTGTGGAGAACGGACGTATGATTGCATACACTAAGTTGAATCCCATCAACCCTTCGGAGTAAAATAATCAGTCATTATTTTGACAAATTAATAGGAACATGAATCCGACCACAAGTCTTCCTAGAGCCTACATGCTCCATCTGTTGTTTTTATGACATATGCTTTCAAAGGAAAAGGTCTGTCAGTCAGTCGTTAAGTATCGATTCCCATGTTAGTCAAAGCTTCATTGATGTTTTTATGAAAACTAACCTCAGAGAAAGAAATCGAATCAATAAATATAGAAGAGGATGAGGTCACTGTGGGAACGCACAGGGCCGAGTGGTTATTTGGCAACAACACGACTTATGTTGGATGAATTGTTGGGGAAGTACAGTTGACATTGGATACATATTTATTAGCTGTAAAAAAGACGTCTGTGTTCAATTCAATGATTTATGAGGGAGAACTGTGAGCCAGCTGACATCAGCATGAGTGACAGAAACTGCTCTTCTAAAACATGCTGTAAACACAAGACGCTTATGACCTTCGAGGGCGTGTTTGGATGTCTTATTTTCTGCCTCGCCAAAAACAATCAACGCAAACCATAAGGACATTTCTGACCGCTCGCTAACTGACCAATCCCCAAGCGGCTGTAACCAGACGCGGCAGGCCTGTCAATCTTCAGTTTCTCCACATGCTGAAGCAGTGTGCATCGTCTGTAGTGGTGACTCTTCCTATGTAAAGGGTTCGGAGGCTCCATCTTATTAGCGCCTTCCCAAAAACAAAAATAATGGTGCAAAAGTGAAAGGAATGTTTGTGCAAAAGATATTAGCATATTATTAGCTAATTATCTTTAATGCACAAGCTACATTAAGTCTTAATCCGCAAAAAAAAACATTCCTCATGTGTAATTAAGACTAAGAGTGTACAGCCATGCTAGTGCTCTGTGAGACTGTACTGCACAGTGGTGCTAAATGCTAACATCAGCACGCTAACATGCTCAAAATGACAACACGAACATGTTGAGGTTTAGCAGTTACAATGTCCGCCATGTTAGCATGCTAATCATACAGCAGATGGAAATGTGTATGGTACCAACATGATTACACTTCATCCTGAGGAGAACACAAGTTACTGTACTGAATTTAAAGGTAATCCATCCAATAGTTGTTGAGACATTTCACTGAAGAAATGTTTTTTTTCTCATAATACTGTACTAAGAAACAGCAGCTGACTAGATCTCATCTGGAGCACAAGAACAGTACTGGTGCTTTATTTCCATGTCTTACAAATTTGTGGGTCCTTGATGGGATCCTGGGGGCCGCAGTAAAAAGGAAAATGATTTGTTTACACTATGATTCTATCCTTGTCCTTATCTATCCTTTCTGCAATAACACATCTAAAAGCTATATTTTTATCAGACGGGGGACCCTGGGACACAATCTTATCAAACGGGTGTCCAATTTGTGTCCATTTAGGAGTCCCTGACATGATTAAGTTTGAGAAACCCTTGTTATAAATGGCTTTTCAGCTTCCAGGGATGCTTACCTGGGCTCTGTTAGCTTTAGCCTCAGTTTCTCTGCATCATGCAGAGCTCATAGGAGTGTATTATTGTCATACAAGTCAGCTAGAAACTTTAAAAACAGACGTTAAGCTTGTGAAGTTAAAGTTAGTTAGCTTCCTTTTCCACAGCTGATTAAAATCTCCTAGCAACCGTCATTTCAGCCAATATGATTTTCTCCAACTACAGATGAGACGCCAGCTTTCTGTCTTGTTCTGTATGAAGTCAAGGATCATCGCCTCGAAAATTATCACAATTTCTAAGCTACCATTAATATCTTTGTGTCTGTGTAGTGGACAGGACAGCTCAGCAGGCGTAGCATCAATAACGATCAGAGAAGAGTCAATTCATAATGTGAGAAAAGACCTGAAACCCTGGGAGAGACAGACAGAGAGACAGAGAAAAGAAGAAATATGCATCTGGCTGCCCTGTACTGTGAACCGAATGAAGACGTTGAGCCAGACAGAGACAGGAAGTCAGACGAAATGACTTTATGTGGGCTCGAAAAAAATCCTGAAGTCAAATAAACGTGAAAAGAAGAGTTAACACAATCATTCACTCAGTAACACAAGTGAGTGTAGTTCAGACATCACACATGTTTGCCAAGGAATGACTAATGGCTGTAGAGGAGAATGTGCATCATTAGCCTTTTCAGACACATACGGGCACCTTCACACACACACACACACACACAGAAGACCCAGGAGAGTCGGGTTATCAAAATAGAATTGGATGAATACACTCGTGTCGTGAAGCTGTCAAACTAAGAGGAAAGTCTCAGGGGGGTCAGAGGATGGAGTTGCCACAGGATCTGTGTCTAGACTCCTTCGCTGCCACCTACACAGCATATGGTGCAGCCTGATAACCGAAGGCCGGAACGAACAAGACTGGTGCATGTTAACGAGGGAAAAATGACCAGATATGCTAATGAACGTGTCCAGCAGCTGCAGCAGGTGAAGCGGAGGGCTGGAGAAAAGGTAGGCGGATGCTATCGACTAGTTTTTCAAAATCCTTGAGGCTGGAGGTTGTTCTGATATTTCACTTGTCTCTTTACAGTCATCAAAACATGTATAGACCAGTTCCCTGCTGTCTTATTTCAATCATTCTGTTTCATGACTGTGTTTCCTGGTCAATATTTTTGTCCTCGTATGTGTGGGGCGGCGCCAGGGAAATGTGGTGAGGCTGGTATGGGCCGGGGCCAAAGGCTTGTCCACTGAGTGTCTCATAAAAGGCTAACCACACTGAGTCTTACAGCTGGACTGGCCTCGAATCGACACTCGGCCCGGGCCATTAGCGGTTAAAATGGGCCGTGGTGTACGTATCCAACTGCTATATGCTCCCCATTATGTTTTAGATCAGTTCCCACATTACATGGATGGAAAAAGTGAAGTAAAAACGGCCTGAAAGCAGAACAAAAAAACTCCCAAGCTGGAACTAAAACACGTTTCCTCAATTTCCTTGTGTTTCCACTCAATTTCAATTCTGACTTTTATATTTCAGGGCATATTAATTTGTACCTGCAAAGGTTCATTAGTTTCTGCATTTTTCTTTTTTAATGCTATTGAGACTTGATAGGAAATAACGTTAAAGGCAGCATATTATGATGCTCAAAAACAACTTTATTTTCCTCACATAGCTGCAGCACCTCTATTCATCCTCTGTCTGAGTTTAGTGCCTGTTTCTTTAAGGCCCGTCTTCCCGAAAAGGCTCTGATTGGTCAGCTCTCACAGGCCTGGGGCTGTACAGCTGTGATGTCACAACCAAGCGCCGGGCTTTTTATGGTGTAATTACTCCGTCACGTGATGCAGATGTTTTCCCATAAGCGTACATAATGAAAGACGTGGATGTAGATAATTCCTTTGAGCGTCACAACCCCCTCGTAGGGACTCGTTTCACTATCAGAATTTGAGCCATTCGGTCCAATAACATTTAGAAAGATTAGAAGAGCCGCACAGTATCGACAGCATCGTGACAACACTTCTCTGTGATTGAGCTTTGTGATACTTTCAGCAGCTAGAACCAACGTAGCTCACTTTATTGGACCTTTAGGCAGTGTGCTGCTCTGAACATACAGTATGCATTCCCCTGCCTAATGAAAGCTGTGCAACACAAAGAGAGGAATGACAATGAAAAAATGTGTCCCAAAGGGTTCAGGGGCCGCTGTGCTGTCTTACTTAAACATGAGACCTTTCACTTGTAACAGATGTTGAATTTCAACCATGTCTATGACACGCAGTGTACTGTGACTCTCTGTGCATTACAAAAATCTGCTGCATACACAGAAATGTGAAGCATTCTGGATGTCCTTGTGCATTTCCTGATGCATTTCCTCATTTCACAGTCGACCCACCACGCCGTCCTTCGCACATGCACGGACACAGACTATCATCCACCCTCCTCTTCCTCCTCCTCCTCCTCCTCCTCCTCCCTACCTGCAGGACCTGAGCTCATTGTTTTTGCCCTGCTGATTAACCTCTCCACGCCCCGAGGAATGACTCACATTGGGTTCTGGATGAACAGGGACTGTGCCGGCACCAAAACATGCCCAGCTTTTTCTAATGAGTTCCAGCCGCTCAGGGCTCTGGGCGAGTTAGCCCCGCTGTGATTGGCACCTGCTTAGGAGGACAGTGTGGCTGTGAAACGGGATGAAAGCAGAGTTTAGCTGAGTCCATCCTACAGCAATCAATAATGAGACAGCGAGGTCTTATTTGACTGGCTGAGATTACGGCAAAGTATGACGGTAAAAATGTTTCATTATTTCAAGCTGCTTCTATTTGTGGAAACCATTTACTGTTTAGTTTACCAGCTCTCTATGTTCAGGCTGTCCAGTATTTGATACTATTTATCATCAAGAACAATAGACAGGCTAATAAGTTTGACTTATCACAGAGCTGGGTGACAAATAATAGAGAAAAGTAACTTGTAAGGGTACTTTGCCATTAAATGAAAACCCCTGTGATTCCTTGTGCATGTCGCCGTCTACAGTGAGACGCAAGTTCCCTCTAGTAGTACCCGTAAGATATCCCAGTTTATTCAAAACCACACAGCCAATGCTATCAAAATATTGCAGAATTATGAATCAGAACACTTGAACTGAAATGTAACTTCAAATAAGTTACGTCTGCGCTGTAAGATTTAAGTAACACAAGCCGTATCCTGTGAGCTGAATTCAGTGGGCTACTGTATCCACAGAGGCAGACTACTTTTTTTGTGTGTACTTGTGCTCTGACCCACATAATTTTATTTGACAGGTAAAGTGCATTGCTGATATTTCACAAGATCTTTTTAAGCAGAGACGAGAGCAGAAAATAGAAAATCGAAGTTAAATGACAAAAAGGGTGAATAATCAAGGATCAGCGAAGCAGATGAGATCAAAAAGAGGAGGTACAGCTGGTCAAATATTACAAGGAATATGAAAAACAGGTCTATAAAAACATCAAATAAATGCATGAAGTAAAGTAAGAGGGAGCCAATTCAACCATACAGAGCACGATGATGGATACTGGCAGTGTTTTTTAGTAATAAACCTCAGAGCATCACGGTGAACAGAGACTGAAGAGCCTCGATATTGAGAGAGGGATGCTTTTGAATGCCAACTCCATTATCATAAAGCAATAAAAATGTGGACGAGTTTTTCTTTGCTTCAAAAGAAAAACATGACTTCTTTCTTTTTATAAAAGCAAAGCCTGAACTTCAGTTCTCCCATCAGCTGTATAATTAGAGGAGAGAAAGGCAGTTATTGATTACAAAGTCTGGATATTTGTGCCCTGAAGACACATCGGCTTCTTAAACAAGGTAAAAAGGTTTCTATGACCTTCTTTGGCCTACGTGTGAGACGTTTCTCATTCCTGATGACAATACTTTACACATTTTCTTTGCTATCACTGCAGTGTTGCATCTGGACGTCAACACTGTTGTAGGGTTTGTTTCAACCACTCAACATCTGTTTCAGTCCAGGTATTCATAAGCTTGTGAGTCACAATGTGAGCTGACTTATTACAAGAAATAAACTAATGGTAGTTTGTACACTGTAACTTTATTTTTTGTTTCCTTCATTTGCTTTTTCTTTGTGCTTTATTGAAGCTATGAAGTAGACTTCAACCTAAGAGTTTTGTAGTCATTTTAACCCAACTCACGATGTTTCCCTGAACTAACCATGTCGTTTTCTTGCCTAAACCTAACCAAAATGCAGGCGTACGACAAAAGTCAGGTACACCTGTGGCTGCCAGTCGATCTATTCCATCCTGTAGGTATGACGATGTGTTGGATCTGCTGGTCTTATCGTATGGGATGGCATTTTTTTCAACGGTGACACCACAAAAATAAGTTCTGCTAACTTGACAAACCCCGCTGCAATTTTCCAACAAGACGAGACTCCCACTGGGTTATTGAAACGTGAAGCAGCAGCAGGAAATGTTCTGTTTCCATTAGTAATACATCTTCACAAAAGAAGGCTGATATCTGACGACGTGAGCGAGAATGTGGGAGTGAAACTAAACTCCAAAATTCAGTTAGAAGCTACAAGCTGAGCTGAGCACAGTGAGACTTTTGAGAAAAGAGCTTTTATGCAAGTTGCCAAAGCAGGAACACTTGCTGAGCCAGTCAGTTTAGCGCTAAATGTAGCTTGGGTTTGGCATCAGTTGAAATGCATGGGTTTACACAGTTGTGAGGTCACAGTGGAAATACATACAGCATGGTGTGGTGTAAGCGGGCTGTACCGCACCCATGGAACAAGCACAAGGGGTCCATATGTATTAATGTAAATGTGAATACATTATGCTTACAGCAGAGGCCTAATTATCACTAGTAAATGGCTCTGTGGATGGTTTGGCCCGTCACTTTCTCCCATATCTTTGAAAATCCAAGTAAAATAGTCACTTGGTATCATCTTTACCTGTGACATTAGACTGAATCATATTGGCTTAGCTCCGTCGCAGTCAATCCTAACTTTGACATTGTATTAAAGCGGAGACCTTTGAAAACTCACACACCTTTAAGTCAATAAATCCAGCAGTGTGTGGTGGCGGTGAAGGCCTGGCTGCCTCCCTCTCTCTGAGCCCTCTTCTGACTGCGGTGAAGAGACTGTTCTGGGGCAGGAAGGTGTAACAACAGCGTGTCTGCTTTGTTTTGGGAAATGAAGCACAGGATCACATCGATAGCCCCGTGCAGCAGCTCACAGCCAGTCCCAGGCTCTCGGGTTAGACGTGTCTGCTCGCTGCCTGGTCACCCTGACAGGACCTCCCCAGCAGGAGTGATGCTTCACATAATGGGAAATCAATTCTATTTTTGTTGCCTGGGTAGGTGGGCTTAAGGAATAATTACTCAGTCAAGGAGTGGGAGACGGGGGAGAGAGAGGAAGAGAGAGGGGGGAGAGAGTGAGGCCGTCCCTACAGCTTATCCACTGTGGTCTTCCTGCTCCCGCACTGATGTGAAACCAATACCATTATCCAGTTAAATCCTCCGTGGACTGCTCCTGCTCTGTAAGAAAAACAGCAGTGTGAAGCTGCGCCATCGACGTGTGGAGCTCCTTAATGAGATTCCTCTGGGTGCATTCTCGAATTGCTGGGATTTCACGATTCTTTTAGCGTTGACTTCTTTGCCGTCTGGCTAGTGGGTCTACGGGGAGGCAACAAATGATTACACACTTAAACACCCCGGTGCTCTTAACAGGACACTCCATTTGTATCAGTCGGCCCCCTGAAGCCCGACTGCCCTAACCTCATACGCCCGCATGAGGAGAGGCAGTAATAGGCAGCTATGAGCAGCATTACTCTGTTTATTTTGTACATTTTGGTCCCATTTAGAGTGAAATAGATGATAAAACAGGGTATGCTTTAGGGCACGGCTACCTTGTGAATGACCAATTGCTAATCCAATCACAATAATCTCCACAGCTTCACCCTCTCATCCACATGCGGTCACCTCTGGCTCTAAAAAACAGCATGGCGATGACTGTGATGACAGTCTTGAGGCTTCAAACGGGTTTACACTTACAATCCATAGGCTACTTTGCTAACTAGGCTTTACTGTATTTGCTTGAATAAAAGACGCTGCTTTTGTCTGCATATAACATTTAAAACAGTATTGGACTTCACGGTCATGTATTGGCAACATCACCTGTTCTCTTTGCTCATGTTATATTAGGAGAGTGCTGCATTATGAGTGGATTGTAGCATTAATGTTGCTGTGCTTCAGAGTTTCCTGGTGTTTGTTGTCTTCCAGAATATGGTTACACCTGGCATTAACACAAGAAGACAGCTATGAGTCTGTCACTTCACATCTGGCATTAACATGCATCCTCGAGTGACTCTATACTCAAATAAACACATCCATCGCTGGGACAAATGCACATGATGTTTCTTACACACAGAAGGCATGACTTCATGTATAATAATTGCCGAATTTACAAGAAGACTCAAGTAATCAAGAATTTTTCATTCACAGTCTTTCACAAAGTTTATAATGATTCTTTTTACTCAAAAACTCACAAAATTGAACAATTTTTCAAGGGAGTTTGGGGACTGGGTGACAAACAAGTAGCCTGTATTAGTTACTGTTTACTGTATTTGTACATTTGACATGTTTAATGTCAATCAAATGTTGTCTTCTTTCATAAATTGAGTGTAAATGGTGAAGTCAGTGTGAACAGCATGTTCAAACAGCTGCTAAACGTTGGCAGGTACGACGCACTTTAGACACAGAAGCAGACGGGCTGGAGCAGCGATGCTGCGACAGACTGACATATTTTAAAAGGAAAGAAACAACTTAATGTTTTCCATTTAATGCCAATTATTTAAGAAGGCTTGAATGATCAGGGATGTTCTGTAGCTGCCTTGCAAAGTTTTGTAAATTTCATTAAATAAGGAAATCTGTGGAAAACAAGGGGTGACTTGCTGTTCGGGCTGATGGCATTCCACTTGCAATCTATCTGTGTCCATTGCACCTTTTATTAATATACAATACTTATCCAGATTAGATATGCAGACACAGATCGCATGTTAATTCCAGGTGGAAATGGAGTCAGATAGATAGATTACTTGTGACCCTGTTGACCTCCGAGATCACCCAATCAACATGCTGCCAAAAGCGAGACAGTGTTGATTAACAGCTTCGAAATCCGACAGCCTGTTATCTCCCCCCTTTTCTCAAACATACAGTTCAGACCCTGAATCAAACTCCTCCTTTTTCTTCCTCCCCCGGTTCTCCCACTCCTCCTCTTCCCTCACACTGCCTCCATCGCAGCAGGCTGTGCATCTTTTGTGAAATGTGTGAAAAACACAATGAAGGGTTTAAGATGACTGAACTTGGGGTTGAAATCTGGATGCATCTCTGCCCAACCCAATTAACACAGAGTCAATAGAGAGCAAATTAAAAAGGCCCCGGGTGGTGGACTTTGCCAGAAAATGCCAACGGAATCGAGACGGTCAAGGCCGGCACAAAGGCACGAACTCCCCGGTTCTGTACAATCCTCCTGAGCTCCCCTGATTAAAGCGAGGGGAGATTATTTAGGCCCTTTTCTTTCACCGTGAGGGTAAATGAGGGGAGAGGCTATCCTTTCAAACAGGGCAAAGGGCTGGGGAAAATGGCCGACTTTGGGAATGGGAACCATTGAGGCAGCTCACTGAGGCGTGAACGACCCTCCTCCCAAAGACAACATCCACAGTGGGAAAAAAAAAATCTAAATGAAAATGGAAAACAACTCGGGTTAAGACAAACATTGGGACATACCAGCCTGTCCAGGAAAAACTGGGGCAGGATTTTATATATAACCAACTGTTTATAATGATTTCCATGAATGCCTCGGACTTTTCCACATGGACTGCAGTCAACATTGTACATTGTAACAATAATTACAAATATGTTTATGCTTTGCATTAGCCTATTTAAGCACCAGATGAGCGGGATTTCCTCCATGGCATCATGCAATGTATGTAACATGGCTCCTAAAATCACATTGAAGTATTTAAAGGGCAGTTTTGTGTACCATTCCTGATTGAAAATGCACTGAATTGTCCTGATGTGGCTAATCCCATTCATCTGCTCCCCTGTGCTCATTATACTAAGAATCATTTTCAAATACCATACGCATGATTCCTGAGCGTGCCAGGTCTCTGTTTAATGGATTCTTGACCTTTATTTCAAGAGTTATACAAGTGGGTTGCAGGTCTCAGCGGCTGCATGAATACCTCGCTATCCTCCCTCACTACCATCATAATTAGGTCCCTTCACTCGTCTAACCGACTACACTACGTGACTCCCGCTTGTCCAATTTAGACACAGCATGTCAGACTGGAGGTTAGGAATCTCCAACCCCTTCCATAGGACCTTTAGTAGATGATCCACCCTCATTTTAGCCAGAGAGCCCCATGGAGACACCTTTCACTGGGCAAAGCCCTCTCCTGGCAGGATGTGAAGCAGCGAGGGAGCTAAACTAATTACAGCTAGGCCTGTCTCCCTCTCTGTCTAAGCCAGGGGCTTACCCAGCACAATGGGGCCTTTAGCAGAGTGCCTATCCTCTTTTAGCTCCACGGTTTGGAAGCACTACGGCCTACAAAGGGACTTCCATTAGTGTAATTAGAGGAAAAATGAAGTGCAGTTTTGTTCTGTATCTGTAATAAGTTGTTTGGCATGTTTTTTGTGTGTCGTCTTTGTGCGATCGAGGGACCTCGGGATTCTTTTAGCCTTTGTTGAGCACTTGGGTGATAATGAAACATACCCAAGGCTGGGGAGCCATATCTGATGAGGACCTCTTTTACTGTTTGTTTTCCCCTTTGTGTCCACGCTAAAAGAAAATAAGTTAATCTTATTCCCATGGCAACCGGCCTCGGGGTAATTTGTGAGGGAAGATTATATCTTGTCGTGTACCTTAACACCAGATTTTGTTCTATAGTCAAGTTAAAACTCTGGTTATTTCATAAGAAGCCTCTTATTACCACTGTGAGATTAAGATGCAGGGCTGAGCTTGGATACAAGTGTGTGTATATTACTGTTTTTTTGTTTTTTTAATACAATAAAGACTTCAGTAGTATCGTAACAGGTTTTCTGTTTTGTGGCTGTGTCATTAAGACCCAGTTGCGTGCAATGTGAGTGAACGTCAGCAACATTATCAGCTTGATTTTATTGTTTCCTTCGCAGCGTCTTAACTGGCCGTGTCATGAACCAGATGCCCTGTTTCTATTTTCAATCATGCCGCCCGCTTTAAAAGCTCGACATGAGCTGGTAACGGTTGATTCATTGAGTTGAAATGTGGAGTTATCTACAAAAACGTCTCCTTTTACTACAAAATTTAAATAAAGTGTGAGGCTGCAAGGAGATTGCCAGGAAGCTGAAAGTTACTGGTAAAAAAAACACACCATCTCTTCTGGCTGTTGGCTCTATTGTACGACATTTCCATTAGAGTCAACATCTTAATATCACAGTAAAAAACTAACATGGTGTAGGGGAGGCTGGTCCAGAGAGGCAGAGGAGGTTGCTTCCTCTTTTTGAAAGAGAAGCCAGACAAAATAGTAATCCTCACCAAGCGTCTGACATCGCGTTGCATCAGATGATCACATACAGTTAGGACATAATGTACATTTTTGTGTGTAAATAATGTAGATTTTCTTGGTCAAGAATGGCACGGGATATCAGATATTCACATACAATAGGAGATGAAGGTTACTTTCACTTAAATTGTGCTACAGGAAGTAATTTCGGAGCTTTTATTTAAATGAAAAGGGCCGGACAGTATTTACAAATACAGTTTTACCAGAAAAAAAGGTACTACAGTTTTTTAAAGGTACAATATGTAAGAATTTTAGTTTTAAACATTCAAAAATGTACTTATTATGTATTATGCTCAAGAGATTTCTACTGAAGTTAGCATGCCACTCAGCTAGCCCTGGCCCTTCCTGGTCCAAAGCTCCGGTGCTAGCAGTTTAGCACTAGCTCACACTAGCTGCACGGCTACCTGAGCTAACTAGCTAATGGCAGCTACTACTAAGCATTTAGCGCTTACTCTGGTGATATGTTCTGAGTATGAATTCGACAGGTGGCAAATTCTTACATATAGCACCTTTAAAAAACAGTCAAATGGATGTACTAATAAACAAGCTTTTGTTTTTTCAAATTTGGCATGTGACACTGAAGACTGACAGGAAATGCGGGGAGAGAAGGTGCGTGCCAAAAATGTTCCTGGCCAGAACTGAACCATGGACATTTGGGTTCCATGCTAAGCATCGTAGTCCACAAAGGGTGCAGACAAAATAATGTTATTGTCATTAAATAACCTGCATCTTGCAGTACAATGCTGTCTGACACAAGTCTGTATCAACCTTGTGATTTGCTCTCTAAGAGTAGCTCATCTCCCCCCGGTACAGACGCAGGTGTTCAAACCATTAACCAAACTGGAGGCGCCCAACATCCTTGGGGGGAGAACCAAGCGGCCCAAGTTATCCCGTCCCAGTAGACCTGACCTGGGCTGAGTGATGGTTTCCCCCGGCCCCCTCAGATCGTCGACCTTGGCCTGGGAGAGGAGTGGATGGACGGCGGCCACGGTGTTGGTGCTCATGGCCTGCAGGTGTGAAAAGATGTCCTCCATGGAGGGATTCTGGGTCTTTGGGGACGTTCCTTGTTTCTGGTATCATGTTACTGTTGGGAGGCGCTGCTGTCAAACATGTTTATGTTCAATCAAGACTGTGTGACCAGTTACTGCTAAACAGCATCTAGACTGCAGTGTTCCAGCTGTTTGAGTGTGTCCGGAAGAGAAATGATTTAAAAAGACAGTATTACACATTACAAAAGCAATGTGGAGCACTCTGACCTGAATCATTAAAAATTGAGACCGGCAAGTGCGCCGCTGTCGGCTCCGGGGAATAGCTTGTCTGAGAGCTGTGTGGTTTTGATGGTGGGTCCGCGGGGTTAAGAGGATGGAGTTTCTGCAGAACGGGTGAACCATGAATTACGGACTTTTTTGGCTCTTGGATCGGGAGAGACCCTGTGAAAACTTTGTTTATCTAAAACTACAGATGATGGGGCCTTACAGGCTGTTCCAGGAGGTATGCAACACAAAAAGAGTTATGCCCACTTAAACTGCACTATGAAAGCCTTCTGAAAGAAAAATGTCACTTGTAGTTTACTACTTAACATTTCAGCTATATAAAATTTATTACACAAGCTTACTAATTTAAAGCAAAAGGCCTGAAGGGAGCCAGTACCTTCAGGAGGAATCCATATTTTGAGTGTCCTCTTCACGTCTGTAAATAAACTTTATGAAACTGCAGGGGGAAATGAAACTCCACACAGACAAATGGCCAATATATATATTAAGCACCGGTGTCATCAACATATTTTCATTGTAATTCTGCCTATGGTTTCATAGTCATTAGCATGGGGGGTGGGAGTCCATTTTGGGCCGTCACGGCAATGATGACAGCCCCTGTTGCTCCCTTCAGCTGTGCCGCGTCTCACACTAACCCTGTCGCCTTCAGGGTCCCTCGTCCATCTGCTAATGGGCCCTTCCTCCCTCACGGTCAACCGGCTGGATATCCGTCACCACCAGGGTCCGGGGGCCTCTAAGATGTGCCGAGCTGAGTCTCCAAGAAATTTGTTTCCCAGAGGAGGGTCTGATTGAGAATGTGGCCCAGGACTTTGTCGTCATCTCCTCACCCGGACTCATCTAGTTGTCTCACTCATCACTTTGTTTCCCCAGCACCCAACTGAGTCTCACCGTAATGGTGATGTTGAGAGGAGGCTGCAGGCATCGACAAATGGGAACAGGACAGGTGACGGAGAACGTCTGGCAGTCCGGGTTGCTTTTTTACAAGGCTTGTATCAATGAAAGGCTGCAGTTAACAGGGACAGAGTGAGGAATGTGTGGCTACAAGCGAGTGAGACCACCATGTGTCACCACGCTACGAACCTAAAGACTGTACTAGTTAGATATTCTGTGAGAAGGCAGATGAAAACAATGTGTGATCTTGGCAGGATCAGCAGCTCAATGCAAAATTCAGATTTATCGTGAAGATATTCTCTTGGTTCTTGTCTTTTTTTCTTTTTAAATTAAATATTCACTTGTTAATAACCAGGAAATCTGTGTAGTTTGTTCTTAATGAAGCAGTTCAGATTTATGACAGTTGAAGTAGAAGAACTACAACCGTGGAAAGCATAAAAGAAAATCAGCGTATTTCATCTGTTTATACTTCTATTCTTAACTAAAAGGTAATGTGTTAACAAAAGTATAAAGCTCAGAGTATCTGATCACTATCTATGTGTTACACAAAGCATCTCACACTGACGCACGCACACACACACACACACACACACCCTAACCTGACAGACTGTCAGTACGGTGCACTTCCTGGTGTTCAAGAGACATAAAGGAAGAAGTATAAGAAAGTTTGAGATGTAAAGACGTTTCACAGTTATTGATGCGAGTTTGTGAGTGGAGAAAAAAAACATTTCTGTGTCAGACTGGAAGTTTCTGAGGATTCAGACGGTTCAGACGCAGCATTGTTTGAAGGTGTTTTGTAACTTCTTCCTGCTCTGGATAAAAAACTTTACAGTTGCATCATTAACAAACATAAAATCAAAAACATTGTGAATATTTAAAGGAGCAATTTGTTTAAAATGTTCAATAAATGATCTAACATGCCGACATTATGTCAAAGACGTCTTTGTACGGTTTTGCAGAGATGTCTACTGAAGTTAGCATGCTAACCAGCTAGCCTCAGCCTGTCCTGTCCTGTAATACCACTTCGAACTGCACGAGGTGATAGTCCGATAGCCCCGTAGTTTTAGCATGGAGATGTAAAAGTGGTGTGTTTGCTAATTAGTCTAATAAGTGAACAAAATAAACTCACAAATTGTCAAGAAAATAAATGTTTTGATGCCTATTTTCCTTACCAAACAGATAACTACAACCGTCCACCATCTGAAAACTCATTTTTACAATCCCCTGTGTTTGGTCGAAATACATCCTCAATTCAGAGTAATATGTGAAAACGTTTTCAAGCTCTACCTCTGCCTGCCGTGTCCTCTCATCCCCGGAGTCTCAGTCCTGGGCAGAGCTGCTGTAAATCACCTCTGTACTGTTTCCCCTCTGTCTTCACACTGTCATGTGTTGGGCTCAGAGGCTGTGTTCACTGCATGTCTGGTGTCCAGCTGTGTTCACTAGGAGGCCGGTTGACTGAGCCCTGTTACCCTCTGTGACCCTCTGTGGTTGCCATGTGGGCAGACTCCAGTCGGTTAAAGGGCCACTTAGCTTCATGGCTTACAGAGCTACTTGCTAACGGTAGCTAGCCTGGAACCTAGAGCCAACGAGCAGCAAGTCCAGTATGGTTGAGCAGCAGTAAGCAGTTATTCTGCCCCCTGTAAAAAACACTTACTTTATTTGACTGCAGATAGGGCTGACTAAATGTGATCTCAGTTGGAATTAACATGCAAACAAAGTTGAGAAACATGAATGCCTTCAGGCAGGACAGGTAGCTCATAGCCTGCATGCCCCATCACAGCCACAAATTCAACCCCACTTAGATAAATACACGATACAGAATGATAGGAAAGTGTAATTTACTGAGGGAGAAGATTGCAGCACTGCAGCGTGTGTTGATAATGTGCCCCAGTAAAACAACACAGGTTTATCTGGCAAATACTCAGCGATATCGTCCTGGAGGCCTCGAGGTGACTCGTCAAATTGTTCCTTTTGTTGTGGCCTGCGCTCGCTGGGGTCTCTTTTTACATCAGTTATTGGAATCTGTGTGGGCCCTCCAGAAAATCAAGGAAGATAAAAATGTGAGGCTACATGTGAAAATACAGTAAAGTTCATAAAATATTCATTGTGACAGAAGATCTGATGGACAGAAAAAAAAAAAAGTTAATGAGGGAAGTTGAAATGGGTTTGAAAGCCAAGTTACTAAGATTTATGTCATGCCAAACATGCCAAACCTATTATTTTAGCGAGAATAGTTACATTTTTTTGCTGATACTGTACCATTTGTAAGGCTGGCTCCGGAGCGATGCCGCACCCACTGCTACTCAAAGTGAGAAGTGAATAATGAAGTGGATTCGGTGGCTTTGAGGGCAGAGGCGAGGGGAAGAATTAATGTCAGCGTCAAATTAATAGACAACTGTGCTCTTCCAACCTCAGTGTATGAGGATGGAGGTCCGCTAATTAAAAGCAAAACAAAGAAAAGATGATAAAAAAGCTCGTATTGAAGCTGTGTTCCTGGGATGAAAGACACTAATGCTGCTTGTTAAAAGAAAGGCAATTAGACGAGTGAAAAGCTGTTAAATTGAAACTGTTTTCTTTTTTCTTCTTCTACCTTTATCACCTTTTTCTTGAAGGAAAACCAAAGTTTCATAACTCCCCCCTGTGCTCGTAAGGGTTACACAGACTGTTCTATAATGGCCTTCGATGCTCTAACAGCCGCTGTAATTGTCGCTCTGCCCAGGATGTGTGCTCCAGCAGCCTCCTGACTGGCATCAGTTTGCTACACATTGCCATGGAAACAGCACTGCACTCTGGTCCTCTGGTTTATTTACAGACAGGCGATCCTAAACACGCCGCCTGCTGAATCCTCGACGTGTTCCACAGACAGCGGTTGACACCAGTTATCGGTAATCTATAGAAAACGGTCAAATACGTACGTCGATCCGTGGCTCCGAGGGGAGCTGTGTGGCCTAAGTGCTGCAAAAAGTTCCCTGCAAAGCTGCTATCAATATTCTCATATTAAAAATGGATCAAACGACTACATGCATTATGAAAGGTGTCGCTCAGACAGGCAATTATCTGTAACACTTGCTATGAAGAACACATCTGTAGTGCATTATAGAGGAAGAAGACAAGAAGTGTACAACCTGAGTAACTGCTGCTAACTGTATGCTGTTTCTCCATCCATGACTGTAGCTCCTGTTAGCTTGTTAGCTTAGTTAGCTGTTAGTGTTTACACTGCTAGCACAAAAGCTTTGGACCGCTGGGAGAGAGAGGGAGGTTTTCAGGAACGGGGCTAGCTGGTTAGCATGCTAACTTCAGCAGATATCTCTGCAAGGCTTTACATAGTAGATATCTGTGACATAACATCAGAACTGTTATTTCTTCATATTCTGGTGATCAGAGCTTTGAATGCTTTAAAGTACAATTCTTACAAATATCACCTTTAACACATACAGTACAATGATATTACAGCATACTATGAGTCCTTACGATTATGGAGGAGTGTACAGGGGAGTATAGGCAGTTGTGGAGCAAACTATTCAGAGTACCTGCTTGTTTTAATAAAAATACAAATATTTTGGTGTCTGTTTCAGCGATTACATAACGCAAGAGGATGATATGATATAAAAAAATCAATTACTGCAGTTTTAAAGTTACAGAACACTTTATTGTTCAACAATGTAGTCAAAAAAATGTCAAAACAATTACAATATTGTCACTTCACAGATTTTTGCCTGCTGGATGGTTGGAGCGCTGCCCATTGTTTCTGACAGCCAATTATTCTGACACCTCAATAGTCACAGAAATGTCCCATTGGACCAAAAGCCCATTTGTTCGACAGCATGTTGTTCAGGAAACACAGAAACTGTTCCTGGAGGTTTTTTTCTTACCTTTCTCTTCATGGTGATAATAAACACAGTGAAATGGCTGCAACCGTCAGGCTGGTGAGGTTCAGGTTATCTAAACTTTGGTTTGGTTGAGGAGAAGATCATGTTTTGGGTTAAGATAAGTACAATAATCGTGTCAGGTGAGTACGTGTGTTGAGTGTGTAACTCTGGAACAACAGGTGTTTCTTTTCGTAACAATGGGCTGTCAGACAAATAGGCTTTTGGTTGGTTGATTGACTTCTGGGGAACAATGGCACGGCACCGATGGATGATAATGGTGTCTTACCTTCAGAAACCCTCCTTTTTGCATTGTTAAACAATCATTAGGTGAGAACTATACTGTAGACAAAGGACAGACACCACCATCACATCTGACTTTACCCTCAATACACTGCACTGCAATGCAGCCACAGGACTGCTGCATTTTGAATAATGGACATGTTTCATTCTTTCAGCCTCCTCAGTGTTTCTCTGCAGGGCGCCTGGTTACACAGCTGCAGGGCCAAAGTTATTAGCCAACTCCTGTTAATATGCTGAGTACACAAAACTTGTGAACTTCACTTTGTTCTTGAGGTTTTTCATCACATATTACAGATTTACAAACATACAAAAAAACCCTAAAAAATCCTTCTTTCAGTTCCTGTTCAGTAAGTTGTTGTCCAGTCAGTGACTCAAAGGGGAAAAACCAATTTCAGCTCCTCCGTCTTTACAGATAATCAATGCTCATTAACCACAGTTCAAATTAAAAGGGTGACTTCAGGTAATCATTAAAGTTAGATGTGTAGGTGGAGTGAGGACGTGCGTGTGTGGTGATGTTAGAATGGGCAGAAGGGTTTGACGACCGAGTTCAAAGAGAATTTGTTTAAAGGGGTAGTTTAATGCAAGATCCAAGCAGCGGAGGAGAGGATCAAAATATTCAGTCGAGCCAGCTCCAGGGATCAGCACTTCATCAGAAATACATGGTTACCCAGTAAATCCAGCCAAAAGCTGAGTGGCAGACTCTGGTGTTCTTGACTAATAAGTCTTAATATCCAGTGCGTCTGAACGGGCCGGACTGGGACAAATTCCTGCTGATGATGTGAAACAAAATGTAAGAAATGAATAATTGAAATAAAAGTGAATGCAAGTTTTGATGTCTTAATGTGCAAAGTGAATACATCTAAAACTTTTTTGCACTGAATATTTAATTGATGTTATTTAACAATTTCATTCTTGCACTGTAACAAAAGTTAGGTCTGGAGGATAATGACTGAGTGTCCTTGGAAGAAAAAAAAGTCCAAAATTGCTTAAAATGAGCGGCGCTCAGTGTTCTCAGTGTGCAGAAAAAAGAGACCCAGGAACATGTCTCCTGTATTTATAAATGAATTTCTTTGATGGAAAAGGGCACCTTAATTATTTTTTCTTATGTGTCCAATTTTTGCTCGATTAAGCATGATGAGAGTGTGATTTGGAGATGAGTAATGTAATTACTGATAAAACTAGTCAAGAAGTACAGGGCCCCATGTCTAATTTAAAATGCCTCAGCTTTTCCTTTGAACCTCCTGCAGAAGGACCTTCAGCAAATGAAACACATGCATTTCTCTCGCACTATTTAGGTGTGCACGGGCAGAAAATCCCTGTTTAGCTTTTTCTCTCCGTTCTGTTACCTCTCAAGTCAATGATTAAAATCTGGAATGTTCCAAATTTAATTAACTTACCGTTGTGCTTTTTTCTTCTTATGCTTCCCGGCAAGGATATTAAAGAATGACATTATTCTGAAGTACAAATGGATGCTGAGCATCACTGGAAATCAAGGCTAATAGGCTTTGACAATAATGAAATTTCTATGCCTCAGATGAAGTAACTGGAGACTTTTTACTACCCCTGGGCTCAGAGGTTGTGGAAACATCGAGAGACAGCTGTTTTCATTTCTGTTATTTGTCTTTTTATGGACTACTGTATTGTTAAATGTATAAAAAATGATCCACACTTTGACACGTGTTCTTCTGATGCAGGAAACAAGTCATTTCTTTTTTACTGAAATTAAACTTTGATCTGAGGCAAACAGCACGGGACTGTGAGAGAGAAATTATGACGAGAGTAAAATAAACTTCTCATTTCCTTTACATTTATATCTTCATGCACCTCTGACCTCAGGGCGTGAAACAAGTGTTGAGACTTGCGGTGGTTTGGATTGTACCTCGTTTGTGTGCGTTGCCAAACCAAATCATGTAAATGAGATTTTCACACTTATAGTTTGTTTGCTCTCATCCAAATCAGTTGATGAGTTTGTGAACTTTGGTTTCTTTTCACACAGAGATAAATCCAAGTGAACCAATCACTACATCATCACTACAAACCACATGAGAGCGTTCACCCTGCTAATTAGTCAAATGTGTCTGAGGCAGGAGCAAAAAAAAAAAAGGAAGAAGGTGTTGTGTGCAATTTAATATGCAACAATGGCATATTGGCTTTTGCTCATAACCATGGTAATTATCTGGGCAATATACCAGGCAGAGCTGTACCTGAGGAATGCCAAACACACTCCAGAAGCATCTTGAAAATACTACACTGCTTCATACGACCAGAAACAGTTTGCATGTTTTACTGCATCCCAGAATGCAAAGCGTTCACATTCACATCTGACTACAGGAGCCGAATCGCTTCGTTTGTTTGACTGAAACCACCTCCTCTCAAGGGTCTCGGTGCCGAAGCAAACTTGATGATGATTTCCCCAGACTAAAAAGCCCAGACGTGAAAAGACCCTACGAGTAAAGCTATTAGCGACGTCATCGGACACTTATTATGACCGGCAGAAAACGGAGGAAGTCAGGTGAAGTAGTGTAAAGAGGAGTTTCACCCAGGAGACCACCACCCGTTGGCAAGTTACGTACATCATGTGTGTCCGTTCAGAAGTGCAGTGATAGGTGTCCCTGGCCTTTGTCATACAGTACGCTTGCTGTTTGGTCAGATTTAGGCACTAAAACTACTATGTTAGGTTTAGGAAAACATTGTGGTTTGGGTTAAAATAACAAGGTTACCTGATGCTGGTACATGTTGTCTTTGGAACAGTGATATTCATATGTAGGTTTGGAAATCACTGACAATTGACGTGTGGCCCACAGTCAAGCCCTATGTCAAAACAGAGAAAACTATCAAGATGTGCCAAATGTACAAACATGACATCTGAGAAATGATGTTGCTGACTTGTTACAGTGACGTTAGCTTGTAACGTGAGGCGGCGGAGGCACTGCGACTGAACAGAACGTCAGTTATGTAGTTTAGGATCAGGTTGGGTTGGTTGGGTTCAGATTAATTTGGACAGATACGTTTGTTTTTACTCAGTCCAGTTTTTAAAAAGTGACAGACTTTGACTACAATCCTCTTTACTGTCAGATAGTAAAGCAGTGTTATCATGTAAGCGTCCACAGTGGCACTTATCTG
Source organism: Pagrus major (assembly GCF_040436345.1). Taxonomy (NCBI): domain Eukaryota; kingdom Metazoa; phylum Chordata; class Actinopteri; order Spariformes; family Sparidae; genus Pagrus; species Pagrus major. The sequence continues at coordinate 31,918,898 of NC_133223.1, forward strand.
GTGCAAAAAACATAAAATAATTAAAACAACCGTCGATCCACCAGGACAAAGTGACTCTCGCTTGTAACGACTCAACTCGTCACCTTCTCAAGGAGAGCACAGGAGGTGAGAGCGCTGCTGAGAACAAGTTCATTTCAGGTTTCTGCTCTCAGGTTAGTGTCGTGCTGGCATTTTGAAAGAAGCTGCAACTCAGCAAGAGTTTCTCCTGAACACAGCTGTTAATGGTGAAACTCCATAACATATACACAATGCAGGACACACACACACACACACACACACAGATACACATACAGAGACATAAATCATTGTGACTTCCTGTCTATGGACTGTGAAAAGACATGAGGACAGGGTCTTAAGACGGGGTCAAGGGGAGGAGAGGTTGGCAACAGGACACAGATGAGCCATGGAGAGAGAGAGAGCGAGGAGAAAGATGGATGGGAGGGTGGATTGTGTCCGTTAATCACTCCAGGACAATGTATGTGTGTGTTTGTGTGTCTTTGACTGTTTCCAGACAAAATATCTGATTTTTAAAAAATGTTTTTGCTAAAGTCTGAGCAGAGGAGAGACTGTATTTTTCTTTTCTTTTTTTGAATAGCCGCTCTTGTCTATGTTATGAAATAGAAATCAACCTCTTCTTCATCTGAACCTGCTTATTTTACAAATAAACAACCCTCCTTCACCCTGAAGGCAGCACATCGTACAAAACGAAGAGCAGACAACAAACCAGCAATCTACCAGCGTCAACTTAATCTATGTGTTTCATGCTTGGACTCTGTTTTTCATTTTTTCAAAGAAGGTGTTCTCCTTTGTGCCGTCATGTTGACAAGGTAACAGAACCGTCGGCAGCGGGTCGTTTTTGTTCCTAGAACAGCAGTTTCCAACCTCTCATCACAGGTTATTAGTGTGCACGGTGTGCAGGCTGAGAGCAGTTCGAGCAAAGATGGTTTGTTTTGCCTTCTTAGGTGTCTGGTGTCTGGTGAAATTATTAAGAGCAAAGCAAAAATCAGACAAAAATAGGGAAAAACTGGGAACCCAACCAAACCCAACGTGTCCCACAAAGTGTGGGGTCTCAGGTCAGGTTTGGGCTGTTTTGTGGCTTTAGTCTGGTAAGCTAAGACAGAGATATAAAAGGAGGTCTGGGCACCAACCAAAAATCCTGTCCTTTTTCCTTTCACGCTGTACTCACAGCTAGACTATGGCAGTTGTCCAAAACATTGTCTCACCTGTTAACTACTTAGTTTAAAGCTACCTGTGATGGATGAGCAATACGAACATCTCAATTTCCATTCAATAAACCTCGTGAATTAGTCTCGCGTAGCTCTGGCATCAATTCTGGTATCGGGGGATAAAAACACTCTGGCTTGTTTGTATTTATTTGAACCAATCAGTCATCTTTGGCGGCGCAAAGCCGAGGATGCAGCGACGGTGCCAATGCAAAATAGTGTCGAGGAAAGATGCTTTGCACATGGGCTGCATGTAAATTAATATTAAGGTAACATAAATTCACATAAAGCTCGATAATAATCAGAGCAAAAATATCAGCTTATGTTATTGATGAACCAACTTGGAGAGGAGAAATGCTGTTAGCAGATTTGTTAGTTGGTGAATATTTTATAACATTTACAAGTTATTGCACTGTGTCCCAGTTTACACATGCCACTCCGCCTCAACCACAAATCTTTGTTTTCTTCTCTTGTGCACTAAAACTAACCAACTTCCCTCATGTCTGCAGTTAAATAAAACTTTTGAATGCAAATGTAATGTGCCCAGCTTCTCCCCTCTCTGCCCGGAGAAACTGAGATGATGAGATTCAAACAGACCCAGAGCGTGCAGAGGTGGTGGCTCAGTGTTGTGTTGGTCTCCTTGTGAACTGGTGCGTGACTCCACCCGGACAATGTCGGCACGGAGCCACTGGAAGATAACTAGCTCCATCACACCCTCGCACCGTCCCTCAACTACAGCTGCCAAGGCCCCTTTGATCCGGCGTCCCCGAGTCTCAGAGACCAGGGCACCATGTGTGGGTGTGACCTGCCGGAGACCCCGTGCCTCTACCTGCACCTGTGGCCATCGGAGATTCCTCTGAGAGGCCATTACATGATCACGGCTGACAGAGCAGGACTCGGCTCTGCCTCCCGGCTCGGGGCTTTTCATGATGTGAGGATGAGTGAGCTTTAAAGTTCAGCGTGGAAGCCAAAAGTCCTGCACGCCACGCTGTCAGACGGACAGTTGTGCCACTCGAAGGGGCCTCAATGTGGTATCTGCAGCGAGACTTAACACTGAGAGAAAACGAAGGCATGGTGGATGTATTATGTGCCGCAGCATCCTCTTTGGCTCTTTGCGTAGATATTAACTCAGCTGGTTGTCCATCTCTGTGAGCTGCTTTTAGAAAAATCCTTCATTTCCACTCCATTTGATGATGTTATGCCAACTGGTCTGGAACAAAATGCAAGTTTCTGAGAATATAACATGAACTGAACTCATCTGTGACAGCCACACGTTCATATTTCCAGTAAATACAGCGCGCCGACGTGATAGTTTTGGCTGCGTACAGATTTTTTTGTGCCCTTCAAATTGGCCGTAACATACAAGATGTAATGTTGAGTTAACTTTTTTACCCTGAGTCACAGATTCCAAATGAGTCTTTTTTCAGAGCGCTCATTTGCAATTTGAACGCTGATTTGCAATGATGCCTTCAATTTCCATAATGAGAGCGGGAGTTCCAGTTGCCGGCATAAAGGCTTTACAGTACACAGACTGTAAGAAAGCTGTCAGAGTGGATTCATTGTCTGCTTTATGGTGAATCACCACGGCCTGGAAATAATTCATCACAGCGGTGAAACAGCTGTGGAGGGAGAAGTCTGCTGTGGTTGTTATCCCTAAGTGCCTCTCCCCTTTTGTCTGCACGGCTCGGCTCTCTTCGGTTCACACGGACGCTGCAGATAGAAGCCCAGACGTATAAAGGTCAACCTTTTCTCTTAATTGTTCGAGGCTGAATATGCTCGCTGCTGGTGTGGTGAAGGTTGCATCAAAAGAGCAACCAGCACAGTGAGAATGTTGGTAAAGTGAGGGAAGGACATGACGTTTTGGTGTTGCATGCGTATGTATGCATGTATCCTGCACTGTGTGTGTGTGTGTGTGTGTGTGTGTGTGTGTGGTGTTTGAGTGCATGTGGTTGTTAAGACTCTCCTCTGTGCGAGCCCTGAAGGTTGGCCCAGACTTCACTGTCATTTCTCATCCTAATGGTTGCTGCCACATCCTCCTGCCAACACGCTGCTGGAGAACAACCAAGAGCCAGGAGGAGAAAAGAAAACTCAACAGACGTTCAATCTGTCTCGTACTCTCTCTCAGAACAAAAGTCACTCCACGGTCTGGAGAAAAGAAACAATAAAAACGACTGCTCTTTCCTCTTTTTATGTGCACACACTGATATAAGGTGGTAAATCAAAAGGCTTGTTATAGCCCGATCCAGTCAGCTACATTAGCACAGATCCACCTTCATGATATACAGTATTTGTCAGTTCAGTGACAATAGGATCCTGATGCTTTCCTTATTTGTTGGTTTAATTATGTTAACTAGCTTGTTTTGTCCATTATTTTACTGTTTCTCCTGTTAAAAATGGATCAGATGACAAAGATGTTGCTCGTAGTGAAAAAAACAGCATCTGTACGGAGCTTTATAACATCTTTCAGGCCATTGTTTTGGTTTATGACCCACAACTTTATTGTTTTGGTTCACTCTCACTCATCAACCAGCAGCAGGCAACTGTTTAGCAAAAAAACGTTAATAAACCAATAAACTGTACTCTGCCTGTCCAACATGTGGTGAATATTGTGCAGCCAGATATTTCCTCTCAGGAGTTGGTGGGAACCAAACCAAAATACCACTTCTGTCCACAGGAGCCACCAGAATCAACAAAAAATTAAAGTCCCTTGTCCTTTAATTCCGTTTCATGAGCACAGCCACCTCTTTGATCCGGCAAGCACATGCATTGTTTTTGAAACAAGCGAAAGAAAGATAAAGGAAAGAAATCAAAACGGGATGTCCTACAATATCTTATTGTGACTAAAAGTCAAAGAGTCAGATTTCAAATAAAACCTACGATTCATTTGTAAGTATAATAATGGAGGCACTGATCCAGAATGATCAACCTGATGCAACTCTTTGAATTATGACTGCATCCTCTCTCAGCCGCTCCATCTTGTTCTCCGAGCAGATTAAATTAATGCAGTCGATCTGCAACATCCTCCTCACTCTCGCTCGTGCTGTGGCAGTTCTTGGATTCAGGGCTGCACTTGGCAAATTTGGTGGCACCGACTGTCAGCGAGAGATAACTTCATTTCTGGAACTTTAAAGGATTTAATTAGCTGCAGTCATGTACTGTGACACAAACTGCTCGCTTCTTGGACTTAAAATCTTTTCTTGTTAGTGGCTGCAGAGTGTGGGCACGATGAAGAGAAACGCTTCCTCAGCAGGTAGTGTGGGTCGGTTGTTGTTGCATCCATCTTTCTGTGGATTTGGACGGAGGGGAGCTTTCATTTGCTGCTGTTCGGGAGACTGTTTGTGTTTTTGCTGTTAAGCGTTCATGCGTCACTTTCTGCCTGCAGAGAAAAGTTACCTTCAACGATGATTCCTGACTTTTGAAATTGGTTTTGGCAAAGACGATGAATCTGCGACATCTCAGTCAGGAAGTACGAGATAGTCCTTTTTTCTGCAGCGGCACAAATTCATTATAGTTTGTCTTTAAGAATTTAAATCTTGCCTTGTGCAGTTTAGCTTTTTCAACTCCTGCTATCATTTTTTTGAGTTCCAAGGTGCCTCAGCTGAAGGCCTGAAATGTCAAATGCAAATGCAGCTGCTGAGGTGTTTGGACCCTTACTGCCTCCTCTGTTTTTTATCCTCCTTTTATTCTGTCAATCAGTTGCTTTCAGTGGCCCTCCAAAAACCCTGCACACCAGCGCCTGTACCTGCTTCTCCCAGGGGACGCGGCGCTCTGATGTCACTCACTTCTATCACCTTCGCCGGGCTCCATGTGTCAGCGCCACAATCTGCCTCTCAGAATCACCTGCAGCACAATGGCCGCATTGTGCGCTTCACAATAAGGTTTTTAAATTTTGAGTGGCTGCTGGAGAGTCTGCCTCACACTGCCAGCAGTTACACTGCTGAAGCAAAGATCACATACAAAATACTTTAACTTCACCAAGAGTGACTCATCATTCATGTAAAACCAAAATACAATTACAAAGAAATAACAAAATATATTTGCTTGTCATCCATTTTATGGCTTGATTAAATCTTCACAGCTACAGCTCTTTTGTCTTTTTGCTCTTTTTTCATGATTATCTTCAAAAATCCATTATTTTGATTCATGAATAATAAACACTATAAAGTATAAGTAAGAAAGCACAGGTACAAGTAAGTGCAGTATACATAATAATATGATAAAATATATATATAGTGTTAGAGCGGGGTCAGTCAGCTCTGAATTGTCACTGAGTTGTGGTCGTTTGAAGGCAAATATTATGTAAACTTTTGCACGAGTCAACATCAATTATCCTGCCGATCGTCAAGGAAGACATCAGTGAAGACAAAACGAGCTTCAGAGACCCCATCAGCACCTCGAGCATTTGTAAAATGAAAGTTTTGTATGTGTCATTTGCAGCCTGATAAATGCTATATAAACATTTAATATGTTGTTTCATCTGTGTTTCCTAAATGCCAGCAATTAACTCAAATAAAAGAGGCCGGTTACAGTTAAAAAACAATATTAAAAGCACTCTACATGAAGGAAACTCTCCCCAACATTAAACTGAGTGGTGACCCTGTAAATTCAGATGGATGTTTCTGTCGTTCGTCAAATCGCTCTGAAAGTAATCCTGAAGATATCGCTCTCCCCTGTCATCATCATAGTTGTGTTGTAGACAGTGATCAAAGCAATATGTTTATAGTCATCGCTCTCGGTGTGGACGGCTCTTTAGGCTTCAGACTATCTGACAGAAAACCTGCGGTACAAAGTGCTCGAAGCGGGCTGGTGCTCACATTGGCAGCACTTCTACATTTTACTGTGACTTTTTCCTGCACACTGGCACTTATCACAAAATGGTGGTCCTATTCTCTGCCCTCTCCATATCAGCTTCTGTGGGTGACTCATAATGGCCCTAAATAAACTGTATTACCAGGGGAGGCTTCGTGACGATTACCTTTCCGGTTTTCGCCTGCCGGCTTTTCTCTGTCAGGGCTTGAGGTGCTTTGTTTGTGATACACTTAAGTAAAGAGAGGAGACAGTATCCAGGGACACACACACGCCAACATATTCGAACCGGCCATCGGGAGCAGTCTCGGTGGGCCGGTCGCTCTTGGCGCTGCTTGAGCATCCTGCTTCTTAACCACTCATCTCTCCCCTCTGCACGCCAATATGTGAATAAAGGAAGTACTGACACTTATTGTTTCCACTTTGAGCACAGAGGGGCAGTGAGTTTGAAAGATGAGGGCATTTAGGAGACAGGAGAGGTCCGAGTAACCCTTTAAACCCTTTAAAACTCCCACAAGTTAACTTTTGGTAGAGAAATCAAGGTTCAGTTTAGTTTTATGTTTATGCCCTTTCTCTCTTTCATACTCTCTTTTCAAGGCTGCTATTTATGTTTTGAGAGGCTCAGACTGAAAGAGAGACGCGTGTTTGATATTTTCTGAAAAATAACTGAATACTTTGCATCCAGCATAATTTGCCTGAACTGGCTCGCTTGCGGTCTGTACAGGCTGTCTGGCTGTCAGTGTTTCTTCCCTTCACATTGCATTTTAGCAAAGTCGCCGTGCTCCCAGACTTCAACAATTACTTTTGTTGGTGCAGGATTATCATAATGGTTAAAATAATGGGCAGAACTATGAAAATAAGAACCACATGGCAGTAAAATTTATCCTTTAACCAGTTAATAGTAATTCCTTTTACAAATTATATTCAAGGAAAGACATTTTCTATCAGATATTTACAGCATCTCTCCGACAAACAGTAATCCAAGTATACAGTACAATATGGGCCAACAGCCTAAAGGACTCATGCTCCATGTCTGTGTGTGTCTGACATAAAGTCAATGATCATGTGATCATCTTTTACGACATGTACGTTTCATATCTCTGATCCGCTGTTGGCCAGGATTCATGCAGTTCATCTGCCTCTTGAAATATGATTTCTCATTCTAACTAAAAGACCCAACCAGTAGTGTCTTCCTATACTTTAAGAGCATGAATGCATCCTCCCTAATGCTCCATAAAAAGAGTCTGCTGCCGCTCATATAGGGTGTAACCTAATGATCAAGTTACTCATGTTGCCCGCTGGCTCGGTAACGGTCTGGAACATTTTATTTCTTCGCGTAAGTCACCCGGACGTGCGCTGTATATCAAATGTAAGCTGTGCGAATGAATAGCTACATCATGAATGTTGTTCTTGTGCAGAAAAAAAAAAAAAAAAAGAGGAGATGATGCAAGAGAGGAGTAAAAACAGGCAGACTGTGTCTTTCTCGTCCCGAAAAATCTCTAAGATTTGACACGGACATCTGCAGTCTGCATTAATCATAAACCCTTAACATCCGTCTCGGAGCGCTCGCTTGGATCTGTGACAGCTTGAGTGTGTGTTTGCCTGTTTATACCCGTCAGCATATGCATGTACTGTCAGTGTGCATGTATAACATGTGTGTGTGCTCATCCAGGTGTGTGTACCTGACAACTTAAAGTCGACATTTTCCAGACAGACACATCTGTCGTCGCCCTGAGGAAGATGACATCGTCCTCTCTCACAGACCGTCGACTCTCCTCTGATAGTTAATGCCTCATTGAAAGCCATTTGCTAGCCTGTCCTTAATTGTGGCTAATAATCCAATCACACTCTTGGTATCAGTGTGCCAAGCGCCATTAAGATAAAATGGGGACATCAAGGAAGGAAGCAAGGAAGGCAGACTAATGACATTCACGTGAAAGTGAGCGTTTGGTTCTAGCTGCAGGTCCAGAGTCCACTTTTGAGTTGATATCATTGAGATTTAACGACTATCGAATAGACACTAACACTTATTACTGACATAAAGTGGACAACTTTCATTCTATCTCCTGACAATAATTTTATTAGCTCTTATTCATCACCCTGTTTCAGACAGCTGACACTTGGGATGTTAAACTGAGGCGCCGTCTACAACATGTCAGTCTGAGACCACGAGGCAAAACACTTCTGTTTTAAATGAATATAATATTTGTTTCATTACAAATAATAATATCAGCATGAAGAGTGACAGATTGAATCTTTAAAAAGATGTCCATACATTTCAGAATATCTTTGTATTTGATATTTCCCCCTTTTGCTTTAACGACAGCATGCACTTGAGCTGGCATGGACTCCACAAGTTTGAGCAAAACTCCTGTTTCTGAAGAGCATTTTTAAGTTCCATGCACAGCCGTCCTTAGAGACCTTTCATCCAGCCATGATGTGACTTTATTTCATCCTGCAGCAGCATAATGACCCCAAACACACCTCAAAGCATTGCAACAACTACTCAAAGACCAAAGGAGTCCTGGACATGGACTTTCCTCCACAGTCACCTGACCTCGATCCAGCTGAACATGTATGGGGGCACTTGAAGACTGAGACAGGCAAACATTCTGTGACATCACAAGACGCTTTGAGAAACACTGTCAGATCCAGTTGTTCTCACTGCCAACATGGCAAATACTGCAGCCTGGTCACTGGCCCATCGCTGGAAGCTGTCTGTATCCTATCCTGTCACTTGTTGAAGTGCCCCTCTGGTGTAGAAGCATAAATAACAAGATAGTCTGGTCAGGGGGCGGCTGGATGGGTCCTTCACAGGACTTTCCTTTCAGAGACCAGGGTTTGCGTCCCGTCCTGTGACCAAGAGTACTTTCTTTTTAATTTCATGTAACATAAGTAAGTGATGTCACGTATGTGTGAGATGTAAGTTAGGTTACTTACATAACTTACATTAGTTATTTTAACCCAAAGTATGATCTTTTCCAAATCCTAATCAAGTCTTTTTCTTTTTTTTGCCTAAACCTTCTCAAACAGTGACTTTTTTGACAAGGTTAATAACATTCAAAAAGTCATACAATGCAAACCGTTTGTCAGCAAGCTTTATTTTGAAATTCTAACCGGACATCGTATGCTTACTTGACCGCAGAGCCTTTTATGTGCAAAACTGATGCTAGAGAGGTAGATAGAGCATCATAATATGAATCTTAAGGCCACTGACCAAGCTGACAAAAGTTTGGAAACAGAACATGTTGGTCAAATCATGCTGGGTCAAACTTGTGGAGTCCATGCCAGCTCGAGTTCATACTGTCATTACACACCAGATACTAAGATATTCTGAAACTCATGAACATTTCTCAAAGATTTCAACTTTTCACTCAAATTGATAAACTGATGTTATCATTTGTAATGAACAGAATAGCATTACATTCAAATGCAAAAGTATCTTCACTTATTTCACATGTGAACGCAACACCTGCTGCAGCATGCTGCTCGACATCTCTTTGAGTAATCTGAAGTCATCGTGCAGCTGCAGCAGCCTGTGTAGAAAACTGAAAAAGATGTAAAGAGAAAGGGTTTGGCCTTGGAGAGTTTGTTTTGGCTGCGCTCACTCAAACGGCGGGACCGAACAAATATGAGGCCATTACGAAGCCGCTTGGCACCTCAGTATTTTTCTTGCTCCTAATGATTTCAGTTGATATATGCATCCCTCGCTCCAAAGCAAACATAGCATTTTAATTAGTCCGGTGACAGCTGACCATGTTGCTATAGAGAAGACTTTGATGCTCGCCTTATGAAACACGTTTGGCGACTGTGTCAAAGCTCGAGCTGTCTCCGACACCCCATAATGCGCTTGACGACGGCGGGACAAATGTGCCGAGGAGATACTGAGGGCTTGTTCGCCACATTTATTTTTTTAACATTTTCTGAGGCCCACTTAGGAAACTTGAACATCCTCCAGGTAAATTAGTATGGACGCGAAGCTTCGCACTAACAACAAATGCAGTCCAAATGAAGCCCAGCCCGAATACTAATCTGTCATCCACGGGCGAAGGCAACAGAATAATGGCGCTTTGCAAAGCAGCTCTGTTTGGATACATGTTTTGTTTTTACTGTTTGGGAATCCAAGTCTTGCTGGGAGGAGAACATTTCTACTGTTCGCTTGTCAGTCTGCGATGTGGAGCTCAACTCGTCTGAATTACTCATGAGGTGGACGAGCGAGGAGAAGGTGACCCATTTCACTGTTCCACTTCTGTGGCCTCCAGTCTCTCCTGGGTTAGACGAAGTCGCTCCGATTCCATCTAGATGTTTTTATTCACATTTTCACATTACCGCATAAAAGCAGGTGGATGGAAATGTTGGGTGGGGCGGAAAAACCAAAAAAGAGGAAGGCCCTCCCTACTATAATTAATATTTTCTGTGAGAGTTTTCTTAGAGGAAAAACTGCAACACCTTCCCTCCAATAACTGAAAATAATAAATCAGTACTGGTTGCACTTGTGTCAGCAACTAAATGAGGCCAAGCGTAAAGAAATGATTACGCACACACATACTGTATATGCACATTAGAACTTAGTTTAGGTGTTGATAGATTTATAGTAAATATAATAAAATAGTTCATTTAAGTCGAGCTACTTAATACATTTACAGTTATTACTGCTTTTGAGTCGTTAAACTGGACTCTTTGGACATTTTGGTAAATAACAAATACACCTTTTTACTAACAGGCAGATGAGAAGATTGATTCAATGTTCATTAAATTATTAAATTATTATTATGATTTATCTGGTAATTAGGTAATTAGCTTCGTTTTTTTAAGACTGGAAACAGGTGTGAAAGTCAGCCCAGAAAATATTACAGCACAAAAGTGTTTGTCCGTTATGGGCTACTGTAGAAACATGGTGCTCATTCTAAGGTAACAAATAAACAACAATTCTTAGTTTTGGGTGATTATAGACTAATGAAAACATAATATAATAATATAACATTCCATTTCTGCCAATAGATTCCTGCTCCCATACATTCATGCTATGCTAAACTAAGCTAATTGCCTTCTTCATATTTAGTTTATTTAGCAAGAAATTTCTCTGAGACTGCTACAGGTGCTGTACGACATTCAGCGACATCTAGCAGTTGCATCATTTGCAGAACAAATTACTGGTAACATGCAGTTAGCAATCCTGCCTGCTCTAAATGGTCACTAATCAAAACATAAATATAACTTTTTCTACCCATCAAGTACCTCAAGGAATAAAAAACAAGTGTCATGTCAAGTCGGAGTCCTTTAGCAGCTCATAGCTTGCATGTGCTAACATACATGGTGGCTGGGACGTCCACCAAAATAAAGATCACAACACACAGAAAGAGCGACCTCATTCTGCTCAGGACAACATTAATCCATTATCTGTTTACATAGGCAGTAGCTGCTCTGACTGACTGACATTAGAAAGAAAGCTTTGTGAAATGTGCTCTGGTAAACTATTTTACACACACACACAGTGAGTAAATCATGGCTGCATGTTAGTTACAGTTCAGCAATCGGTGGAAAACAGATTCAAGTGTGTGTGTGTGTGTGTGTGTGTGTGTGTGTGTGTGTGTGTGTGTGTTTGGACAAAGACACTGTGCTGCATGAAAAGGCTGTTAATGTGAAACAATGTGTCGTATCACTTTTCAGATTAGTAATAAATCGTCCGTGTGTAACGCTGAACTATGAACTTTATAAACAATATGACACATTCGACTCAGATGTAGTGAAGATGCAGAATAAAGAGTATAGTATGTAGTAAAGTGTCTGAACGATTATGATGGGAAACATTGAACCCTGATGCTGACACATTGTCTTTATTTTGATCCATGGCTCCTACAAGAGCTGCTTGTTTTGTTTCTATTCAAGTACATAACTGTGTTTACACGATATCTCTCTCTATCAAATACACAGTTGGAGTGAGGATCCGCCCGTCACCTTCCATTAAAGTCAGACTACACCCTCCTCAGTCAAAATAAAAACTAACATACTCTCCCTTCTTTCCTCAACCCTCCCCCATAGTAATTTCCTACAGTCCCTAAAGAGAGAGAAGAGAGGGGACAGCGAAATGAAAGCGAGTTGATAGCGAACATCATTCTGCATAGCTTAGTTGTCCTTCTCTCTTGCGCAGAGCAGCAGAAATGCAGCGGGCTAACACACATGAATGCCACAAGAATAAAATATGGATGAGCAGCCAATCATATGACACATGTATGTGCTCACCGGTACCTTCCAGAAGTACTTCAAAGTCATTCTGACTTCAGGCAATTTCAGAGGAAACACACTTTTAAAATGCCCCCAAAACCAGGACACATTATTTAATAATTCATCCCACTACATTATTCATCGGCGGTAGATTTTCTTGAATGGATACTGTTGTCTTGGACTGTAACGACTGCTGTTCTCAGATCCTCAGATTTGATGTTGCACGCTAAGCTTTTAAGAGCAGAGTTAATGACATAGGTGGGCGGACTGAACTTTTTTTCTGGACTCTTTATTTCTGCTGGTTCCCCTTCATCATCTCATTATCATCTCTTTATGGTTGCTTTCTTTTAGGACTGGCTGAGACTCTCTTGGATGTGTCGTACATTACGGTTAGCCATCATCCAGCTTTTATTCCTTCTCCATTAGGCTAAATGTTTAATTCGTCCTTGTCACTGTGAGTACATCTAAGGGACTGTCATTGTGGGCACTCTCCACTCACAATAGCCTTTTTAAAGGGAGAGAGAGCCAACGTGCTGGCTGGTACTGTCAGTCACCACCATCACAGGGTCGTCCAAAGTGCAGAGGAAGTTTTAGCCCATCTTTGATCTCATTCATCATCTGTCCAGGTGATTGGCAGCTGATGGCTGTTTGTGTGGTGATAGCTCTGCCTCGGGCAAGCTAGTTCGAAGTAATCCACAGCTGTTAATTCAATGACCTGCAGGCTCCCTTATAAATAAAATCTCACTCTTCATCATCATTATCATCTCCTCATCAGAAACAATCACAGCAAGTCTACCAGAAGAAAGTTGGATGAAGTTCATACCTTTGATGAAAAATAACACCTATAACGAGTCCCATGTGGCTGAGCTCAGACAGCTAACAAACTGTGGGAGGAGGCCGCCACACTCCGGTCAAATTATATCATGAACATCAGCAGAGTTAGCTGCTGTCGTCTTCAAAACTCTTTTGTGTTAGGACAGTTGTAACGTGACAGGAGATGGGGAGTGAGAGAGTCAGGATGACATGCAGCAAAGAGCCACAGGGTGGAATCAAACCCAGGGCCGAGGTCACACGGCCTCTGTAGACGGGGCGCTTGATCTCGAAATTGAGCTAGAAAGGTGACAATCTAAAGGAAAAACCAACGTAAGTCTTGTAGTCTCTGGAACTCTTCCCATTCTCCAGTAAGTGTTCAATTGTTTCAGATCTTTTAATTCTTGTCAAACGCTTCGATGTCCTGTATGAAAGCAGCAGCATCTTTCAAGTTTCTCTACTCAATCATTCAGGTTGTTCCTCTAATCTGTCACCTGCCTGTCTAAACCCCAAAACTGTGTATTCACAAAGACAGAAACATTCATACACATTATTTTCATCATCTGATTCTGTCCCATCTCAATTATTGTGGAAACGGGCGCTCATGCATGAGCTTCATTTCCACCCCTGCAATTACACAGAATTGGATGTAGAAACGCCCTTAAATACCTGTTTGTATAACGATACTCGTGCCCGCTCCACCACTCATGGAACAAATCCTCTTACCTAAACGATATATCACCGTTCCCTTGCATGCTCGCAGCGTAATTAGGTTTAAGCAACAAAACTACTTGGTTACATTTAGGAAAACATGGCTTTAAGTGACTGTAGTTCACTGGAAAGTGAAACTCTTGCAGGATTAGGCCACCTGACTGCCAGTCGAGTCAGAATACACATCTGGCGAGGCCTCGTCTTCATCCTGCTGCAGTAAGGTCAGCTGTTCCCTGCTGTGTCTGGAGCGAGTCGAACAAGTTTCATATTTGTGACGCATCTTGAATGTAGAAGATGAGATGTGTGTCCCGAGCGTGGCTCAGAGATTCAGCTGCAACAAACGAGGACCCCTGAACTCAACCTTCATGTTGAATGTGACAGTTCATTCTGCATCTCACGCTCTTAATGAGTGGATAGTTTGAGCAGTTTCCATGGAGACGGCTCGCTTAATCTTCTTCACATAAGGAAGTGCGGTTCTGTGACAACAGGTGACAATTCAGACATCTCCATGACAACCGAGCATGCAGAAAAATCTCTGGAAAAGGCTCGTAAGTGGACTTAAAAGTTTAAACAGACAACTACACTCAATAGAAAAACTTTTATTCATGTTTTAAACAAACTTTTTTTGGAATCAGACACTTTTAACTCACTCATGCCACCTCCACTGAAGGACAGCATGAGGCGGGTGACCTTCCTTATTTCATTTAGGTGAACAAATAGGAAACCAGAACACAGAGGGGATGTAGGTTATCAGTCATTGTCCATCACAGTCTTCATGCTACTCTCACATCTCTACTTCCACTCTTTCTCCCGTCTGGTGTTTGCCCTTCAGTCGGCTCTTGTTACATTAACTCAGCTCTCTTGAGACTGACAGCCATTCAAAAAATGCAAGATAACAACCTGTGACCATGACTGTTTGAGCAGCAAAGGACTTTAGTCGTCTTCTTTAAAACATGGGGAGTCATTCACTTGTGTAAATGTCCAGTTCCAGGTCAGCTGAACAACACTGGATACAATCTGGAGCTCTTGGGTTGCATATCAAAATTAAAGTTTGTAAACTTCTTGATGCTACACAAACATAGAACATATACACAATTATTTATACACATACAAGCACATAGTGCATTTTTTTTATTTGCATCATGGTGAATGTAAACAGCAGCAACAAGATGGTGATGAATATGTTCGGCTTCCTTTCAGTAACAGTTTGGGAAACACTTTCCATCAACTTTGACTGTGTGTGAGCACCGAGCATCAGTGACGTCAACACAGAGTTCACCTCGCCTCACCTCGCTGTTAGTCCTGCGCTCTGTCGGCTCAGAACACGGTCAGCTTGATCCAGGATGTTGTGGTGGAGACGGGTCTCTGTACAGATGTGGGCACAACAGTCTCAGATTTCCGTTGTTTGGCCTGCCTGAGTCCCATTTTGTCCATTTCATTAGACAGGAGCAGCCTTAAATCCAAGCTGGATTTGCATGGCTCCCGCCCTGGATCTCTCCCCTCTCCTCCCTTGGGCGGTCCGGATGGTCAGTAAAAAGATGCCGTGGGCAGTGACCGTCTCAAAGTCCCCTGCTCGTAACACAAAACCTGTAATAATTACATAATAATTACATTTTTAATTAATCAAGATTATGCAATTAGGAACCTTACCCATACTAGTAATAGAGAGCAATAATCAAATACTGCACTTTAATATGCAGCATGCACAATATATTATTAGTGTTTGAAGACACAGCAGGGAGCTGAAAGATTTATAGGTAAACAAGAATAAAATGAAAACAGAAAGACTGCACTGTACCCCCATCCCACACTGCCTCTGACCTGACTGACAAGGAGTATAATTATTTGGACAATTGGGCTGATAATAACAGTGTGTTTGCTCCTGGGTACACAGTGAGCATCTCTATGGATGCTGTTAGGCATCTTGTCCTCCACAGCGTTACCCACAACCTCTGTTTATGCCCACATCCAACCTGTTTTTCTGTGAGTTTTAAATTACCAGCTGCCACCTGTAATTTATGGCAATTTGCTCCCACATTATTGTAGGCCGCCACAAGGTCAGCAGCACTTCCTTCCAACACTTACTTACTATTCTTCACTTGTGTTAAACAAAGAGGTCCTTTCACAGTGTGAACGACGCCCGTTATTGTTTCTGATGCGGTTATTGGGATTTAAAGTCACGGTGCGATTTATGTGGCCTGTTGAACTGTAACCATCTGCTGATGAGTCCATGGAGATGTCACATAGTCTGTTGAGATCTGGACCTTTTATGGTGTGTATAGTTCACTGAATTTAAGACTGACCTGACATTTAATGCAATCTCACTATTAATGATCACGCAGACTGAAACGTGTTGGCAAGGAATCGCAGAGGTGAGACTCAAGGAGAATATGCACATGTGACGTAGAAGAACCGGTTTCTTTTTTGCCTTTGTGTTATTTCTCTAGAAAAGGAACGCTTCTTCTTCTGAGGATCACCATGTTTATACGAGTTGGAGGTAAGTATTGCACTTTTTACTCTACATTCACTTGCTAACTTTAGTAACTAGTTACTTTGCAGACTGCATGCTGCATCAGAGCCAAAGCAGCACTTTTTAAATACATTTTAATAAAAGTACTTTCACTTAAGTCTGACTTTTGGGTACCTTTTTAAACACTGCTCTTATATGGATTAATCTCTAGGTGGTATTACCCGACTGACTGGATTTATGAGGCCAGTAATGTTGCTGATAATTAGGAGGAAAAAACTGGTAATGATGAATAAGCTGATATTAATTACTGATACTGATTTATCAGCCAGGATACATTGTCCTGGCTGACATTTCAGTAGGCGGAGGAAAAAAACGAGGTTGCACAGCGATCTGTCCTTGATACTTATTTGGCACTCGTGCCTTTTAACACCTTCCAGTCAAAGACCCGGGGCTTACTTGGATTTCCCAGGCCGGTCATAATCACTATCAACAGATTATCAAGAATAAGGTAAGCCTGTTCCTATTTACACAGCTTTGCCCTGCGAGTGTGAGCATTTATGTGGGAACACAAACCGATCCGGGATCACTCAGTCTGTTGACAGGCTGGAATGGGGGTGCGTTTGATGAAGTGGAGTAAGCTTCTCCCGTGACCTGTCAGGAATGGGGTCCGGTCCAACTGGAGCAAGACAGACGGGGGGGGGAAATCCTGTTTGATGTGTCCGCCGTAGGGGCATGACGCCGACGGCCGGGGCCAAAACTGGAACTCTTGTTGTTTGTGTTTGTCAGGTTTTGATTCCCCACCCAAGGAGAAATGACCCTGTGGGCGAGCTCAGGTTTCACAGGCAGAATTTAAACACTTCTGCCCGAGAGACCAGACACCCTCGCTGCAGTAGTGGCCAATTAGGATCAAGTGTCAGCTCGTTGACATGTGAAGGACGGAATGTGCGAGCGGTTGGTCAAACAGGGATAGGGAGGCGGTGTTGGTGGTGACAGGCTTTGTCACAGACGTGGAGGAAGGATTTAAAACACATGGCTGCTTTGCCACCAGACGGAAACCTTCACTTTGTCCAGACTGATTGGATAATGTACATATGTCGGGCTCTCTCTGTCTTATTTGTTCTTTTCTTCTCTTTTACTTACACCCTCCCTGAATGATTTGTTGATTTGCCGACTTTTGAGTCCTGCTTTTTGTTCTGTTGGGGAGCTATATGGATTTAAGTCTTCAAATTGGCCCTGAGCAAATATAGCTGAACAAGTCTCCACCAGTCAAACTCTATATGCTACTGTTCCCATAGTGCACATACTGGAAAAGGTTATGCTGATGGATGTATATTGGTACACTGTGGGGAGAAAAAAAACTGTCAAGGCCAAGCTTCAGAGAGCCAAGAACAGAGGAGGTTCACAGTTTAATAATGCATTTGTTGATCCGTGAAAAAGTAGTTACCAGGGTGGAAGATTAAGCTTGGAAAAAAGAAATTAATCTTTAATTTTAGAGATTTGACACCAACAATATTACTTTAAATGTGACCAGTAGGCACAGAGTAAAACTAAGTTGTTAAAAGTTAAAGTTACAATTTCCAGCTAAAGAGATGGTTCCACCAAATCCTACATGAAATAGTCCAATCATCATAATGCAGAAGAGCTGATGTCAGAGTGTTTTATTATTATTTACAGAAAATTATACTTGTTGGTAGTGGAGATGGTGCTAATTTTAAATTTGTTATACACGGTCCTTTCTTGAGACACCCCTCTGGTGCAGTAAAGGAGATCCTGGATCCTGTTCCGGCACGATCCGGCACAAATTAAGCTCTGAAAACAACGAAGAAACTGATATTTCCTGCATGTATATGGCACGTTTTTTAGCCCTGAATGGTTACTGCAGATCCTTTTTTCTGTCATGCACGACCCCAACAACCTCTACCGATAACAAGGTAGGACAGCCTGTGCTGCATGCAGCCTGAGAGGCAAAGCTCAGGGCAAAGACGGTCATCAGCTCACTCGCTGCTGCTCCTGAAGCTTACTGTTGCCGTGAGAGCACATTAATAACCAACAATGACCTTTGTTAGCAAATCAACATTTGTGAGGGGGGACGTTCCCTCACCACCAGCGGACATTACGCTCACACCAAGACAACAGTCCATGTCATGCTGCGGGTTTAGGGTACGTACTTCCTGTCTGTTCTGTTCACATCAAAACATCATCAAAACTTCAGCAGCCATCTTGAGTGCACCAGCGAATGACCCCCTCAAGAATGCAGACCTGAATGCTGGTGCCCATTCCGCTCGTATTAATCATGTGACGGTGCATTGTTAATGGCGGCGTTTCATTATGTGCAGAACAACTCACTGATGCTCTCGCTGGCCTCTCCTCCTTTTGTCCCGCCGTGTTTTTTCCCTCCGCCGCTCACATTGGCAGCTGTATCATTTAATGAGATCAGACTTCATTAAAGAGGGCCCCCTCACAACCTTCCCCAGGTCTTTTAACGCAAACGCTTCAATTAGCCGCACAGGATGGCAGCAGATTGGAGCTGTTGCGTACAGAAAGGAGAAAGAGAAAGGAGGGAAGACGGGGAGGAGTTGATCCTAATGAAGCTGAAGTGCTGAGGAGAAAAAAACAACAAAAAAACGTTGTGAATAAATCTTTATTTTCATGTGTGAAACTGTCGACTCCATGTGAGTACAGTACATGTGTGGCCCTTGTAAATAAATATTCTGTGTCTGAAGGGTTGTCATGGCAACAACATGAGGAAAAAACGTCTGCCATCATGTCACTATGGTGATGGATTCCATGAAGCCGCTGCCACGTTAAGTGCAGACACATCTGCGTGAAATGTGTGAATGTGATGCGCACAAATATATTTATCACGAACAGTCGACGGTGCAGGAGGAGCGCTTTTTATTTTTCTGTTATTTCGCTCGGGATCACGAACCAGTGGAGTCACTAAACGCTCTGCGTGGATATAAACTCTGATGTTCTGATTAAATCTGCTCGGCTCAGGTCTTTAAGTCCTGGTAAAATCAGCCTCAGAGCGCCGTGGTGAGGTCTGAGTGCTGTGGTTTTCAGTAGAGAGCCGCGAGGTGCCCGATTTCAACTCAGATCGCCAACAAAGCGCCATTGCTTGGAGATGAGCCCGAGAAGTACTGGGAAAAAAAAAAAAAAGCCTTTCTGTGTTGCTCGTTTGCAGGAGGACAGACAGCAGAGCTGATTCAGGCCCAGGGGGACATTGTCCAAACACTGTTAGAACAGGGTCGTCCATTTGAAGCTTTGCCGTTTGGACAAAACTGTGCTTCTGTTTTTAATCCTCTTAATCTTTTCAAAGCTGTGGCTTTCTGAAATGACTTGGCAGGTTTTCCCTGTTACAGTAGGGCCCGATTCAACATGACATCACCAGCGAAACTTAAAGGGAAACGCTGCTGAATTCACAACATCTATTGATTTTGTGACACGACTCTATTTTATATGTGTGCGTTCAGAAACACAGAGCAGATCTCTGCTGCCGACACTGTGATGTCGTTAATACAGTCATATGTTTACTGACAGAGTCTCACTGAGGACGGTCTGTTCTAATGCATCATCAGATCCTGATAAAGATCCAAGTTTACATGAATAAACAGTATATTTTGAAGATTAGTCTAAAGACCATTAAGACCGATGTAGTAAATATGATACAGTAGTTTAATTATTGAGCATCACACTAATACTGGCAGATCATCGAGTATAATACCTGTATAATCTGTGTCCATCTGTGTTAGGGATGACAGTCATACTGTCTTTTTACTTTCTCCTCCTTTACTTTCCTTCCTTCACTATAATTTTCTTTTCTTTTTCGTCTCCTCTCTTCTCTTTCCTTTCCTTCTTTGTCTTCCTTTTCTTTTCCTTCCTTTTTCTTCCTTTCCTTTTCTTTTCTTTCTCTATGGCTTTGGAAGAACCCCAACAAGTCGCTGAGGTGGTTGGTCATGCATTTCAGGAAAATATTAAACCTAGACTACCGTCTTTCCTTAACCTTTACTTAGTCCTCTGAGTTGCCAAAACCAAATCATGTAACTGAGCTTCAACTGACAGGAACAGATATTGTACAGAAGAGAAGTTCAATATGTTGAAGAAAAGAAGAAAATATGTTTCATATATGAACATTTACAGACACCTGTAAAAAATTACAACATTATCTTGATTAAAATAATAAAATAATAATACCAGCTAATATCCAATAGTGGTTTGCACATGTTACTGTTAACATCTCATCCAGGTGACTGGGCTGCTTGTCACCAGTTTCCTTACACATCCAGCAGATATGGATGAACATCAGCGATACATACAATCCATCAGCCCCCGGGGGAAAGAATCTGTCTCTTTAGTGGCTAAATGTTGCACATTTTCCTGTCTGCTGCTCGGTGCTGAGCAGGTTTTGTACTGAAAGTTTAGTCGCAGCTTAATTATCTAAAAACAGCTGGAAACAAAGCTTTGACTCACACAGAGAGACAGTATAGCCAGACAGATAATTACACGGTATATATATATTTATATCTATAAAGATGAGGCGACGGCGGGCCGTGCTCAGTTATAGTTCAGACAATGAGAAACCTTTGACAACAGTAAAGAATACTGACGCAAATTATAAGATGTCTATAAAGTGAGTTTACAGGAGCTGTCCTTTCAGCACCACAATAACACAAGACAAAGAGCAGCAGCAGCAGCAGCCTGTTATTACCTGCTGCCTGTGTTCTCCTCTGTGTCCTCCAGCTTCAACTTATATGTTTCCTTACTGTTATAGCTCATAGCAGGCGACATCATCAGAGGACACAGTTACAAACATACTAAGTAGGACTATAAGACTATAATAGAAAACATGTACATTAGGTTTAGTGATAATCCTTCCATGTCAATGGGTTTTTAAGATCTCTTTACTGTATGAAACTGTCAGGACAGATGAACTTTTGTGAAATCTCATCATCACCCCTGTGCAACCTGAGGAGCCATGTGCCCCTTAAGTTATAAAAAAAAGTCACTGTTCCAAGTATCTGACCTCCTGGTAAACGTAAACCTCACTGGCAGTTGTATATAATGCACAGTGCAGGAGCCTGGAGTGTTTTTTCTTTTTAATTCAACAGTCTTCCTTTACTTGAGTGAGTTTCTCGCCTACTCAGTTTTATATTCCAATCATCTTTTTATATACTTGTTTGTGAGTAGCATAAAGGGACTAAAACTGTATTTTCACTGTACAATACTTACTGGCTAAGTTGCATTGTGGGTAATATAGGCACCAGGTTTTGAAAAGCAGTCCACTGGTACTGGACTGTACTGGCGAGTTTGGAGTGAGAACGTGTTGCACAGTGCAAGTTAGACATTTAGCTTGATGCATTTGGAGCCATAGTAGCTCAGGTCAGCTCATACATTCACAGCATCCTGCAGTTCAGCAGCTTGTCAACACAGTATTTATGAACCACCATTCTGCCTGTCTAGCTGTCACTAACTACAAACACTGTTTGCTGTGAATGTGTGAAAATGAACCTTTCCAATTGACAGAAATTAAACCAAAATCACCTGTAGTTCGTCCAACACACAGCTGAATATCAGAGGTTGTTATCTTCTGTAACACATTGATTATCTTCACGATGATGCGTGACACTGAACTCCCTCAAAACATTTAAGTGCATGACTCACTCCGCATATAAACATATCTTTATTAATAATTCACAGCCTGTCTGAGGGCAGAAATGAATCTTCCATTCTGAGACTTCACTTATATTAAACAAAGCTACTTAAAGAAAGAGGTTATATCAATGCCGGGCTTAAGAACAACACCTGTCCTCTCCTTTGTAACCGTCCATCTTCAGTCAACAGTCAGGTGGCATTCTGCACTTTCCCTCGTGAAAAGCTCCTGGCCGGGCGCTCAGCACTCAAAGCAAAGTCCAATTTATTCTTGAGTGTGATCAGGAGGAGAGCATTCCTTCTACTGCACGTGTGGAGACCATCCTTGCATTTCTCCGACTGGAACCCCATCAAATATTAATATTTCTGTGAGTGCAGAGTAAATGTGGATTATAAAAAGAAAGGGCAGCGGGACTTAGAAAATATGCTTGAGAAGAGAGCTCAGCGAAATGCACACACTAATCGAAAGACCTGCAGGTCAGCGCAAATATCTCAGAGAAAATGAGAATTTCATTTTGGGCGTTTTTATGAAGCCCTACTCGGCCAAACTATAAAAAAAACATCTTGCTCGCATCATGGGAAATGCACAGTAGGAAATAAAGCTGACGTCTCCTGTTTGAAGGGGAAGGCGGCTGTAAGCCAAAGATCAGCACTCAAGCTGAACTTCTTCTTCTTCTTGTTTGTCTTTATTGGTTTCTCGTTGTCATTACTATTTCATCTTCGTAAA
Organism: Pagrus major; assembly: GCF_040436345.1. NCBI lineage: Eukaryota > Metazoa > Chordata > Actinopteri > Spariformes > Sparidae > Pagrus > Pagrus major. The sequence goes on from NC_133223.1 coordinate 31,941,519, forward strand.
TGGGATGTCCAAGGTTGCGAGTGGTCAGCGAATGCGACAAACAAGCAAACGTTTGGATAGAAAGCTCAAAGTCAAGTTCATAAAACTTTGAGTGTCCCATTTTGAGTCTGCAATGGAACAAAAATGAGCAAATGCAGCTCCATCAGTCGCTGGAAAGAAATAAACAACTCGGGCTGTAAATTTTGGGAAATGAGGGAGACGAACAGAGTGTCAGCAAATCGCACAAAAACATCCTGGAGTGATGGATGACGACAGTCTGACGGAAAAACAGACATTTATCCTCCTCAGTGGCGTTTTTATACAATATGTACTCAATAAACAAGTGCAGGGAGGAACATTGTTAAAGGATCAAAGATTTAAGTTCACCCAAAATTGAAAATTCAGTCGTATCAAATCCCTGCAATGCCAGTGGAAAGTCAGAGGAACAATGAAGTAGTTGGGGACTTTTTTTAAAATGTGAAAAAGCAGCTTAAAAAAAAAAAAAAAAAAACAAGATATAAAATGGCTCCATACAGCTCATCGGGCATAATCCAAGTCTCCGGCAGCCCTAAAATCACAATTTTATTTTTAAAGATGCTATTTACACCGTCGCTCAGTCGAGCTTGTGCACCCACTTCAGACTAAGGGAAGATATTGGCTGAAAGGGTGTAAATAAAATCTTTTCAAATCAATTTGGGGGCCCAGGGCTTCAGGAGACTGAACGGGACCAGACGAGACCAGGCGAACTGTATGGACTTTTTTTGTTGTTGCTTGTTTACTGTAGTCTTTTCATGTTTCAAAGTCTCCAGCTACTTCAGTTATTTAGGAGAATGATGCAACGCGAGGCTCCAGAAATGTTTTATGGACAACGAAACTTCACCTAACTTTTGCCTAAGCCCTCCCATCTCGCAGTGTTAAAGAAAGTGGGAAAAGAAACTCCTGGATTCGTCCCTTTATCCGGATACACACCAAAACTTAATGGGGTCTATTCTGGC